>NC_141768.1:39799400-41049400 GCF_051362555.1 Lingula anatina | reverse complement strand
ACTATGACAGCTTGGATCAGTTCCACCAAGCTCTACTGCTGGCTATTAATGAGGGCAATCAGGGATTTGGGATGATCTGATTCCTGTAACCGTAACAGTATATTTACAATGCAAAAATGAAATTACAATGCAGAGATTGCTGAATAAGATCTACTTGTAGGAGGTTGCAGAAAAATGTAAAAATCACTTACTTGTGTTCAGATTACTGTTATAGTAAGTCACTGTTTTTAAATAACACAAATGTCAAATGGTTAAAAAGAATAGTCTCTAAGTGCAAATATACTCCAATATTTCTATCATTTATTTTAATACTAGGCATACATATTCTGTATTTTGGCATTGTAAAAGCCAAATTATGTTTAAATTTCAGTTTTTTAGACTTTTATGTTACAATTTGTTTTGCAATATATATGATATCAGACAAAAATAGGAGTAAAAGTGTTTGTTATCTGTGTTGATCCCATTTGTTCGCTCAGTAATCTCTTGTCCTTTAGACATTTTTCAATTTTTATTTTTGAAACTTTATAAATGTTGTGAAATTGATATTTATTTATAGGTATAAATGCATCATTTATTTATAATTGTATCTTGCTTCTCATTAATATTATTATTATTTGTTCTATTTATCAATAATATTAAGGAATTTACAAATATATTTTATAGATAATCTCCCAGTGAATTGGATACCAAGATAGATTTCATTTATTGGTAAGGTGATAGATTAAAACTAAGTATGAAAAGTAGTTTGATTTTACTTGAAACGAAAATACTTTTTTTTAATTCTGCAATTATATTTCCCACATGCTGCGTAAACCCCAATTTGATTACGCTATTTTTGTTCAACAATTAATAAACTGTGAATGGTAAGTGGTTAAAATTTGATGTTGTGTCCACTGGGGCAAGTTGATGCGATAGGCATGAGGATTTGTATGTTTGGATACCGGTATCCAGTTAGTCAAGTCTCACACACACTCAAACACCTGTAGTGTTAAGTGTAGAATATAAAAATGCATCTATCTTTTGTATACTATTTTATTTGATGGGCAGTTTTGTGTATTTATTATTATTATACGTTATCTGTAGCCATTGTAAGTGCAATCATGTCGGAATATCAGTGACATCAATATGAAAAACGTGAAAGGTAAACTTTGTTCTTTTTTAATCGAAAACTTGAAAAATAAACGACGGTCATGTAGCGTAACTCTTTCAATGTGTTGGTCTTCATCTGCCCGAGGAAATCGGGTATAATGCATCTGAACTGTTTGGCGTTCAGAGATGATAACTTGGCTTTTTTATGGTTTCTTGCACTCCGCTGGTGGGATGAACCTATCGGGGTCTGAAATGCCTACTTCCACGTTGTAGAAACTGAAATGATAAAAAAAGAAAATTATACCATCACGCCAATTAACGCTGGTACAGCATGTACCGTGTTAAAAACTATTCAGTAAAGTTGCAAAGTCACTGGATCCCCCAAAAGAACTTGAAAGTATTATAAACTTAAACGAAAAATATCAAGGATTTCATCAGATTGGTTATGAAACGCAATCCCTTGCCGCGTGGTTCACTTACTGTGTCTGCACAAGTCCTACTGAGGAGTCGTAGAAATAGTCAGAGACGGGGACACAGGCGGGGTATGTCCAGGACCCATAGTATTTAGCTGAAGGTACACAAAACTTGTAAGTAAATATATTTTTGCGTGCAAAGGTGTTTATTTAATATTTTTTCTTTATAGAAATCGAAAAACATATTTCAATAGATCAATATTCAATTAGGGATTAATGGTTTACTATTATTATTATTATTATTATTATTATTATTATTATTGGGAAAGAATAACCGAACTGCGACTGAGGCAACTTTTTTTCTGGATGCAGCTGGAGTATCAAGTATTTCATGTCCAAGTAAGAAAAAGCTCTCCTGTGCTTTTGCATATAATATATTCTATGGAAAGGCTGAACTCTAAAGAAAATGAAAATACCACGCTTCAATCTTTGTAATTAAAAAGAATTGTTTGAAATTCCGTAGCGTATCAAAGTTACCTCCTTGTTCCGTGGTCTCGCTCCACAGGGATACCAACACGCCGTCATTAGCTACAGCGGACCCAATGTACGCCTCACCGCCGCTCTTAGCATTGGCCGGGATGCCGATCTTCCTGAAGGGTCTAGTGAGAGCAGTGACATTACACATTTTGGTTTTCAGGTTGAGTCTGTATTCCATTCCCTTAAGATTGAGAAATTTTCATTAAAATACGCTTCTCGTTCAGACATTGTTACGAATGATGTCCTATAACGTCAAAGAATGTGTCATTTAATTCATTTCTATCAATTTATATGCACGTATTATAAATAATAATAAAAATGTGCAAAATCGCTGTGAAGGGGTTTATGCTATAAACCATAAAAACTGCATGGACAATAATCTACAAATTCTTCGATTCCAGACCTCGTAACTTCTTGCCATATCTCGACATGCTATTTTAAACTGTAGGCTCAATGCAGCTGTACATGTACCTCATTATGAAGCCATAAGACATCGTAGTATTCCCTATCTTCGTTGAAATACACCTCCTCGACCTTCCTGATTCTCTGGTTTATGGCATCATAAGAAATGTGAGCCCTCTCTGCAAATTTCTTGGTGATGTCCATCTGAAAAAGAGTTTATATTTAAAGAGACGGGTAGCATTGCCCTCCGCATTGGTGAATAAAAGAAATTGGTATGTGAATTGAATATACAGTTGCATATAGTTATCTGTTTGATATATATGGATAGATTTTTTTGTGTGTCTGTAAAATGTAAAATATCGATGGACTTTTTGTCCAGGCACAGACGTCAAAAATATAATTACGAATCACTGCTTTTTATCACCTTTTTATAAAAAGTTATGAGAAAAAGGGCGTTTACATTCAGTAAAATAAAAAAATCTACTGGAGTTCTCTTATTCATTTATTATTATTATTGTTATTATTATCGTTGTTGTTATTGCTGTTTCCTAAACATTTTAATGTCTTGTCTTTTCTGTGCAATAGACGTGATACGGCTGGTGAAAGGCATCTTAATTCAAAAGTTCAAAATCTAAGCACTATCAAGATTTTAGGCTTTCACCTTTTCCCAATACTTAGTTCTTAAACTGTAACCTTATACAACTATAATATTAATATCAGGTTAAATGCACTCATATCACATGATTCTATTCAGAGAGTTGTTGAAATGTGTTCATATGCTGGCAGTCCTGATTATATCATATCTAAGACAAACACATACTTTGCACCCTGTGTGCCCTAGTGGAGGGCGTGTCAGGGCACTGGAGGCATGATGGTGATACACGATGGAGGGAGTGACAATAGCATATGAATAGTAAAAAAAATAATGTTGCCTTTAAGAATATAATGAACTTGAAGTTATACATGAAATATAGTATGTCGGTGTTGGTGTTAATTTTAATTCTATCGTGTTTCTGAGTGAATGGCGAAATATTATGACTTTTTTCTATTTACTAAAAGTAAAACCTGCAATAAGGCTTATGGTGTGATTAGAACTACATTTAGATCACATTCAAGACGGACTGGAAAAATATGTGATTGTTCAAGGTAAAGACGGTAATTTAGCAGAGAAAAATACTTCATTTTGCAAGCATTCACTTTTTTGCTTGATGTCAGTTTCAGTTTTTGAATTTTCGGCGTTTGGTGCACGTGAGTCTTAGGTCCAAACTAAACTCATAACCCACTCTCACCACTGCTTCTGAGCTCGAATTTTGTTTCTTCAACTACTGCTGTCTTTTAAAATATTTCGGACATGACAAAGTAGTAACATAAAAAAGATACTGCTAATCAATCACATTATTTTTAAAGGAAAAAAGAAAAGAAAAAGATTTTCAGCTTTTGATTTTTAGCATTTGTAAGACTTAGTGCAGTTCTTGATTATTAAAATTTATTTACGATTGAGTAGCAAATTAATTATGTAAAATTTGTGCTGATTGATTTTGATGCTTTGTCCACTTCCTTTTATAGTTGTTGCGCTTTGCCAATGTCGGATCGGGGCGGGGAAGTTAGCTGTAGCTTCTGAGGTGCATGCGCCTCCCCGCCTCCCCCCCCCCCCCCCCCCCCCCACACACACACACACACACACAAAAAAAATTAAATTAGAAAAATTATAAAAAGACATGAAGGTAAATAGGCAAAACCAAACCATTTTCCATCCCTGTGCCCCACATATTACAGTTAAGACTGCCCTCATCTATCGTTTGATATCCCCCTCCCTACGCCCGCCATCTGCTGCAATGAAAACACGACAGATGTTGACAACACTGCAAGACAGTAAATAAATATCTGATAGTCTTAGATCTAACTTATTACTGATATTGAAGGCATACTCTGAATAAAAACAAATAAGAATAGCTTTCTCCATGTAAGCAGCAGCTGAGTTATAGAGACTATCGGAAACTACCTCTCTCTATCAGCAGTCTAGCTATCAATCGCATGGGGTTTCCAATTCCATTTCGAAAATCTTATACATGGTTGCTGTCAAGAAACCCCTGGGAACCATAGTAACTAGTCGTAAAGGTAACCGAGAGCGTGGATTCGGTGGGTTTGGTAGAGAAAAGTATCCGTCATTAAAACCCTGAGTTTCGAAGGACACAACAAACCCACCGCCCTCCTATCAGCATGTTTCTGCGGTTTCCAGTATGCTGATAGCAGAGAGTTTGAAGTGACTTTGTAGCGCCCTCTGAGAGCCAGGGTGCCATTAACTTGCACATTTCCTATCTGAATATAAAAATAGTGTTAAACCAAATGGCATTACCTGGATCTGTGTGGCGTGCCATGTATTAGGTACCTCTGAAATAGCAAAAAATAAACTAAGTAAGTCAGATATGGGAAGAAGATATTCAAAATTTCAGTTTTAAATTGGCAACTTGCGTTTTTGCAAAAATAAAGTAATAAACAGATGAAATGGATAAATAAAAATTAGAAAATAAATTGATAGATTTATTGATAGATAAATAAATAGATAAATGATAGTAACATTAACAAATAATAAATAAATACCACCGTTTGAATCAAAAACATCGTTTTTCTTTTAATTCCTTGCATATTTCATCATGTAGCAAAGAGCATCCAACCAAAAGTCGCTGCAACTACATATATATATATATATATATATATATATATATATATATAATTCACAGGTACATGTAGTCTTTGACGTACGCACCGAGTTAAGAAACACACTGTCGATCAGTATTCACGTTATAATCTGCCAAAAGATAAACGTTCTTACTTTCACACGATATTCAGCGAAAATAACTTCTACTGACTATAATATATTTACACTAGTAACATACCACAAGGCACCGGCTGTTGAGCCCACGCCGCTACCAGAAAAACGCTGAAAAGCAACAGGGCTTTCATCGTGGTTGACTTGACTGCTACAACTCCAAGGGGCGTATCTGCTCGTGACACTTTGGTAGCAGGGATTTATACAAATATCTATATCTATAGGTCACATGATGCCATCAAATCTTTACCAATCAAAGCATCGTCTGCTGAATTGGTCAAGAATACATACTCCCCCTGAGATAACGACGGGGCCCCGAGTTTGCGACCTTGTTCAGAGATAACGATATCTCGCATGATGACATTATTATCATTAAGTTTTATAACATCACAAGGTCCTAAGTTGGTTCTTTGTAGAGCCTACTCTTCGAGAAAAATGTATAATCATGTCAACAGTCTTGCCACTAAAACTATAGGCCTATTTCCTCTCAAACTTTTAAATGAATATTAAAAAGTGAGTATTGAAACAGTAAGTCATTGAAATATAGGGAGGACGCCCTGGCAGTCAAGTCACCAAATTCATGATCATCCATTCTACTCCAACCCTCCCCCGTCGCTTATTATTCTTTCTTTCTTTTATTTATTTATTTTCTACCTTATTTATTTATTTTTTTTATTTATTTATTTTGTAAGCCCTCCCACCTACCCCCCGCGCGTGCCTGTATAACTTCTTGGAATAAACCATTGTATCGAACATCTGTTGAAAGCCATTAATAAAATCGCCTTTCATAGCATTTGAGAAATTGATCAGTTTTAAGTAAATCAAGTTTCATATGGTTAAATGCCACCTGCCCCCGCCCCCCTCGCCCTCTTTCGGCTGCATCAACAAAATCGTGACCTATATAGGCCGGTCTAGCAGTCTAACTAGGTCATCCAACATCTCAAATTATGGCAGCTGGATCTTTAGTCTGCTTAGATGACTTCGAGAAATATGCCTACGGTAAACTTGATAGAAATGCGTTAGACTACTACAGAAGTGGCGCAAATGACGAACAGTCTCTCAGGGATAACAGAGCTGCATTTGGAAGGTATTAAAGCAAACTTTGCTGAGCTGCTTTTGCATAATATACAGTACACTGTAGACAGTGGAGTTCGGGTGGAGTTATATAATCTCCAAGGGCATAATGATTATCAGTGCGGAAAGTATGAAACAAAGTAGACGAGATTACAATGTACCCTGTATTTTTCCACATAAAACAGGCGTAGACTATGGCATCCAAGATCTGTGAAGGCCTAGGCTTTGCATTTATAATCATTTCCTCCCCACCCCCTCCCAAACACACTCAGTTAGAACTGATAGGGATACACAAGACAAATGGATTTTGATAAGTCTTTGATCAATTATAGGGAAAGTTTGGATTTAGAAAAAAAAAACACTATACAGATATACATTACAGTTAATTAATCATGTGTATTTACATTCTTTATTAGGTATAGATTTCGGCCACGTTTTTTACAAAAAGATGTTTCAAAGAGAGACTTGACCACTAGGATCCAAGGGCAGCCAGTCGACTTCCCTGTAGGTATCGCACCCACAGCCATGCAAAGGATGGCACACCCTGATGGAGAGGTAGCCACTGGAAGGGGTACTAAGGACTTAGATAATTAGGCAACATTGTAATACAAGACAAAGCTTTTTACCATTTTCAGTGGTATATTAATTATTCTTAATTAGCCAATTTTTCAGCCACTACTTTATTTTTTTTTTGTCTGGTAGGCATGCAATGAAACTATTAAAAAAAAAATCCAGAAATTTTATCAAATTTTCCTTATCACCAAGATATCTGCTATCCAAACCCATTCAAAAATATTTTCTAAAACATATCGACTAGTGACAAATGAATGATGTAAAATTTTAGTTATTTTCTTTTCCATTTCAGCTGCAGCTGCAATGAAAACCTGTATGATTCTCAGCACAATAGCTACCTCCAGTATAGAAGAAGTGGCCCAGGCATCTCCAGAGGGTCTGCGTTGGTTTCAGCTCTACATCTACCGTGATCGTGAAGTGACCAAAGAACTGGTGAGAAGAGCAGAGCGCAGTGGATACAAAGCTTTGGTTTTAACTGTTGACACACCCATGTTTGGGAGAAGACTGGCTGATACTAGAAATAAGTTTACCTTGCCTCCACATCTCAGGTATTTATAGCACATCTCTATTGGATCCAGAATTTAATCAAATTGGGATGGGGATATTTCAGGGTAAGGGTTATATAAACAGGTGTAGAAGGCTGATGCCTTCCTTCTCCTCCTTTAATCATAAAATTTGCAATGTTAACAATGGCCCCATTCCATATTCACATGTAATTAAAGTGAAAATTTGTAACTAATTACTGGCCACTGTTTTTGCTCAGTAGGTTAATAGGATTTATGCAGTGACTGTAGGCACTAAAACTGATTAATTTATTTTGATATTTTAGAATGGCTAATTTCAAGCAAGCAGATTATAAATCTGATGGAGTGAAAGGAAGCAAGGAGTCTGGTCTGAGTGAATATGCTGCCTCCCTTTTTAATCCATCTTTGAAATGGACTGACGTTAGGTGGCTGAAACAGTTCACAAAGCTTCCTGTTATTGTGAAGGGTATTCTCACAGGTAAATCATCTTCATCTTAATCAAAACACTATAAAATTTTAACATATTCTCTCATGCTTAATGATCAAGAAGTTGAGAAGTTTACAACTAATACCATTCTCTTGGTAGGAGATTCAGTAACATACAAAGACTAGACCTTTCATGTTCAAGCATTTTCTAGTTTTTGATGAAGACGGGGGAAAAAAATTGGAACTGTACGTAAGCTACATAACTGCATATTATCCAAGATGATTAGTCTTTGCCATCAAAATGCATATATTTTATAAACATTTGATTTTCCCTAATGATTTTATATGATTTTGGGCATAAATGCTTCAGGCTATACTTTACATCATGAATTGTTAACTACAGTAAGTAAAAAGTGTATACCATCCCAAATAAGAAAGTAATTATTGAAACTCCTTTTTGCTCAACAATGGCACTCAAGTTGTTTGTCTATCATTTTTGAAAATAAAAGGAGAGGATGCAGTTGAAGCAGTAAGGACAGGTGTAGACGGCATTGTTGTATCTAATCATGGAGCAAGACAGCTGGATGGTGTGCCTGCTACAGTGAGAAATTTTAATTTTTGAATCTATTTTGTTTGTATGAGTATACTAATAATTCAACTAATAAGAAATAGAATTTGCTGTAGTAGAACATTTATCTTTACTAGATTAATGATTTTTTAGAGATTTAGTTCAAAATATCAGAGGATTCTTTTTTTCAAAACTTCTGTGCTGTTTGAGTGTGCAAAGCTGCAAGTGTGAATTAAAAAAAAACTTGAGTGATATATATAGGTCTCCTATTTTCTTAGATTGATGTTTTACCTGAGGTGGTGCGTGCTGTGAATGG
This sequence comes from Lingula anatina, assembly GCF_051362555.1. Taxonomy (NCBI): domain Eukaryota; kingdom Metazoa; phylum Brachiopoda; class Lingulata; order Lingulida; family Lingulidae; genus Lingula; species Lingula anatina. The sequence continues at coordinate 41,040,648 of NC_141768.1, read as the reverse complement.
CCAGTGTGAAGTCTACTTGGATGGGGGTGTCAGAACAGGCACAGATGTACTAAAAGCTCTGGCATTAGGAGCTAAAGCAGTTTTCATTGGTAGACCTGCACTGTATGGGCTGGCCTATGATGTAAGAATACCTATAAGTTATATTTTCTTACCCAAATTTGCATCAAATAACAGACTAGAGATGTAGAAGTTTTACCAGATTTTGTTTCTTTTAAATTTTTCCTTACAGTCCAACCAAATGAGTTCAAAAAATGTTTCTTGTCATCCTTAAATTCTTTTCAATATTTAGGGTGAGGCAGGTGTGAAGACAATTCTCCAGATTCTTAGAGATGAGCTAAGCTTAGCCATGGCCTTAGCAGGTACAGTTTGCCACTTGGAGAAGTTATTTTGGGGTTGGGGTGGGGGGGTATGTAACATTATCTTCTTGTTTTTTGGTAAATGTTATTAAAGTTCACAAGCTTCCATTAGTGGCATTCTTTGAATGACCCTTGGTCACCTACAGATTACACTTGATGACAGTTCTCAGCCATTGTTAAAGTAAACAGGTGTTCCTCATACTTTTTAATGTACATGTATATACAAGCCTAGCACTTCACAATAAACTTTCGTAGAAGTCACACGCATTGTTGTTGTCTCTCTCCTGAATAGAGTCCGGCACGTTGGACTCTGTAAAGAGCCATCATATTACATGGTGTCAGAAGTGGTTGCCAGACATAGGCAACAGTGACGATCCGTGGCAGTTCTAACATTGTGTTAACTGTTAGCATGGAACTCACTGGTATCCCAACACCTTCCATGGACTGGAGTGCGTCTAATCTTCCTGAACAGTGGAAAAAATTCCATAGTCTTGTGGAACTTATTTTTAATGGGCCACTAAAGGAAAAGGAAGAAAAAGTGAAGGTGACTTATCTCTTGTTATGGATAGGAGACAAGGAGAGAGAAATAAAGTCAACTTGGACAAATCTGGATGAACCAGACAAGCTGCAGTCATATTATGACCGTTTTAAAGCCCATGTGCAGCCGAAACTGAATCCCATCTTCGCGCGGTTCAAGTTTAACAATGAAACTCAAGGTGCATCTACCGTTGAACAATTTATTACTCGTTTGCGGACACTTGCTGTCGACTGTGCATACACAAATGCAGAAGAGATGATCCGAGACAGGATCGTATTTGGTACCTCATCAGAGAAAGTGAGGGAAAAACTCATAAATGAAGGTGACAAGCTGACACTCGACAAAGCTGTGCAGATAGCCCAGTCGTACGAGTATTCAATGGAACAACTCAAGACAATGGGGAAAGAGGTCAGCAGCATTAAGAAACAACCTCCACGTACAGGCAACTGGAGACATGTGAACAGACAGAAGAAACAGCAAAAGCAGGACAGACATGAGTGTAACAATTGTGGCTACGAGCATGCCAAGACTGATAGATGTCCGGCTAAGGGTAAACAGTGTAATAACTGTAAGAAATTCAATCACTTTGCTAAAAAATGTCGCAAAAGTATTGCTAAAAAACATGTTAATGAGTTGCAAGCTTTGCCAGATCAGCCCGATTCTGATTCTGATTCAGATTCACAATTTATTGTAGATAGTATTGACATGTCAGAGGGTTTAGATCAAGCATTTTGCCATGTAGTAATTGGTCCAGCAAAGATCAGTGTTAAGTTTAAGATTGACACAGGTTCTCAAGTGAACATTTTACCCAAGCATGTGTTTGACTCAATAGGTCATGTAGACGACCTGAAACCTCCTAGTCAGAAGCTTACTGCTTATAATGGTCATTCACTAAAAAACTTAGGGTCTGCAAATTTCACTTGTCAGTATAAGAAAAAGTCCATTGAACTTCTGTTTCACGTCGTTGATACAGAATCTTCACCGATACTTGGTTTGAAAGCATGTATGGACTTGTGCCTGATTAAGTTAGTGTATGCGTGCGATGTAGATGCTGATGTGAAGCGAGAGCTGGTCGGAAAAAGAGATTCTAGTAAACCCAGCCAAAGTCTGAACAAATCCGAGTTTGGTAAAGACCAAATATTGCATGAATACAAAGACGTATTCGAGGGTATAGGATTGTTCCCAGGTGAATGTGTAATTCACACTGATCCCGACGTAATTCCTGTTGTTCACCCCCCTCGCAAAGTGCCGCATGCACTTCATGAAAAGCTCAAAAATGAACTTGAGCGTATGGAGAAGCTTGATGTGATTTGTAAAGTCACAGAGCCCACAGAATGGGTAAATTCTCTAGTGATTGTTGAGAAGCCTGAATCAAGCTCAGGTAAGGTACGTGTGTGCCTGGATCCCAAAGACCTAAATAGAGCTATTTTGAGACCCCATTACCCCCCTAGAACGTTAGAGGAAGTATTACCCCAGTTAGCAGGTGCTCAATACTTCAGCAAGTTGGATGCCAGGTCAGGGTATTGGACAATTAAACTATCCACAGAATCCTCATACCTTACGACGTTTAATACGCCATTTGGTAGATACAGATATCTGCGACTGCCTTTTGGTTTGAGATCGTCGCAGGATGAGTTTCAGAGAAGGGTAGACGAAAGTTTTGAGGGTCTTGACGGTGTAATAGCCTTAGTAGATGACATCATAGTGTTTGGAAAAAACAGAGAACAGCATGACCAGAATCTGCGTAATGTTTTACAAAGAACACGTGAGTGTGGGATCAAACTCAACAGAGAAAAAATGGAAATCGGCGTGACTAAAGTAAAATATTTTGGTCACATTATCACATCAAAAGGCTTAGAGCCTGACCCGGAAAAGGTCAAAGCAATTAGGGAGATGAAAGCCCCGACTAATAAGAAAGAGTTAGAGACTTTTCTGGGTATGGTGACATACCTTGCTAAATTTGCTCCCAACCTTTCAGAGATTACCACCCCCCTTCGCAAGTTACTTGCAAAAGACATGATTTTTCATTGGATCGATGAGCATGAGAAAGCTCTCAATGAAGTAAAAGAGGTAATCACAGCGGCCCCAAGTCCTACGTTAACGTACTTTGACCCCAGCCAGGTCACTACCCTACAGACTGATGCCTCTAAGTATGGTTTAGGTGCTGCACTGTTGCAGGATGGAAAACCCATAGCTTATGCATCCAAAGCTCTCAATACATCAGAAATCAACTATGCCCAAATAGAAAAAGAAATGTTTGGGATAGTTTTTGGGTGTAAGAGATTTCACCAATACGTTTATGGCCGTAAAGTAGTAGTGGAGACAGACCACAAACCTTTAATTCCTATATTCAAGAAGCCCTTGAATACAGCCCCTCCACGCTTGCAGAGAATGCTGTTACAATTACAGCGATATGATCTGGAGGTAATTTACAAACCAGGTACACAGATACCACTTGCAGACACATTGTCTCGCAATTTTGTAAAAGACACCTACCCAGAGCTCGCTAAAGGAATGGATGCACACGTACATGCAGTGCTCTCAAAAATTCCTATTAGTGATAGAAAGTTAGACGAAATTCGTCAAGAAACTGAACAAACTGAACAGTTTCAGACTTTGCGCAAAACCGTTTTAAATGGTTGGCCTGTTAAAAGGAGTGATTGCCCCTCTGAGATTATAGAATTTTGGAATCACAGAGACGAATTGTCTTACATTGATGGCCTACTGCTCAAAGGTCAAAAGGTTATCGTACCCCAGAAACTAAGGGTGAAAATGCTGCATTCTATACACACAGGTCACAAAGGAATAGAGAAATGCCAAAAACGAGCCAGATCAGCAATTTTTTGGCCAGGCATGTCAGGTGACATTAATGATTTTGTTTCCAAGTGCCCCATTTGTCTCATGCAGAGAAATAACAACCCTAAACAACCTTTGCAGCCACACCCCATCCCTGATTACCCCTGGCAAACAGTTGCCACTGACTTGTTTACATGGGATGGAAAGGATTTTATAGTTGTAGTTGATTATTACAGTCGATACTTTGAGGTAGCTCAACTTACCTCTACTCAAAGTTATCAGGTAATCAGCAAGTTAAAGGTTATATTTGCTAGATTTGGAATCCCAGAAACTGTCATTTCAGACAATGGTCCTCAGTACGCCTCTCAGGAGTTCACTGATTTCTCTAAGCAATATGATTTCAAACATGTGACCTCCAGCCCCAATTACCCTCAGTCCAACGGACTAGCTGAGAAATATGTCCAAATTGTAAAGAAACTGTTTGAAAAGTCAAAGTCTGATAAATCCGACCCTAATTTGGCCCTATTGGAATACAGGGTGTCCCCCCTTGACATCGGATACTCCCCAGCGCAGTTATTACAAGGACGGCAGTTGCGTTCTGTTTTACCTGCCACCAATCAACAGTTGTGTCCCCAGTTCATTGATCCTGGAAAGGTCAAACATAAGATAGATTCAAGTCGTCAAAAGCAGAAGAAATTTTATGACCATGGTTCCCGACCCCTTCCCCCTATAACTGTAGGTGAGTCAGTCAGATTTCAGCGAAATGGCAAGTTATGGAAACCTGCCAATGTCATTGATAAGGTGAATGAAAATTCATTTGTTTTACAAGCTCCTAATGGTGGTATATATCGACGTAACAGGCGTCATATTCTCAAAACAAAAGAGCCCAATGTTCCTCATGACACTGATCCACGAGTGCCTATTTGCACTGAGAATCTGGTTAATAAATCCAGTGATCTTAAAATTCTAGCAGATCACCCTGAGCCTGCTGTAAATGCCCCAGTTAAGTCCCCAGTTAAACTAAAATCAACCCCTCAGAAAGATGAATGTCATTCACCCCAGCCCTATGTAACACGAGCTGGCAGAGTTTGCAAACAAAAAATTATACAATCTATGTAACTTTTGCAAAGTGATATAAAAGACTTTAGAGGAAATTACCCTTGGACAAAAAGATATGAACTGAACTTTATCAAGAATTTTTTCAATGACAGTATATGTTCACTATTGGATACACATATCTGACAGGCAGGACTAACAAGCACATATTGCCAGTGCAGGGATATTTCACCAAGACTATGACTGTTAACACCCAGGACATTTGATTGAAGAAAGGGAGATGTAACATTATCTTCTTGTTTTTTGGTAAATGTTATTAAAGTTCACAAGCTTCCATTAGTGGCATTCTTTGAATGACCCTTGGTCACCTACAGATTACACTTGATGACAGTTCTCAGCCATTGTTAAAGTAAACAGGTGTTCCTCATACTTTTTAATGTACATGTATATACAAGCCTAGCACTTCACAATAAACTTTCGTAGAAGTCACACGCATTGTTGTTGTCTCTCTCCTGAATAGAGTCCGGCACGTTGGACTCTGTAAAGAGCCATCATATTACAGGGTATATCCTAGATTTCTTTTTCAAGCATAATTTTCAACTAAGTGCTTTTAGCAGAATATCCCGATCATCCTGTGCAATCCATTGCCATAATGCTTAATACCCTCTACCAGGGCCATGGATAGATTTTTCACTTGATATTCAAAGATATTTCTCAGGCTAATTCGTTGCACATCTCTCTGGTAGAGGGTAAATGCTTGATAAGTCTTATAGCATTTTATGCATTAATATATATGTTTAAAATCAGCATCATGCAGTATGATTAACTCTGTTACTTGTTCTTTTTTTCTTGTTTTGGAGGAAAGACAATTTGTCATACTATAAATATTCAGACAGTTTTATTTCACATTTAATGTCACAATTTTACAACTGAGGCAATAACAGGATATCATATATGTTGAGTTTTAAGTGATTTATTTCATCATTTTCTCTCTTTTTTTAAGGTTGTGCCAGCCTATCAGATATTAACAGTTCTTTGGTGGTGCATCAGTCATATTATCTTCATCCAAAACTGTAAACTGACACAAGCAAGGAGTAATGGTACAAGACTGTGATGACACGGAGATTTGATGGGATTTCAGCCCAAGCCCAACTTTATCCAATTTAATGATCACCCTGCAATACACACTTCCACGTCATTCTTCATGCAAAAAGTCTAGAGTTGGCAAATGGCCACATAACCATGAAAATTATCAAAATTATAGTAGAAATGTTTAGAGTTTTATGTTTTTACATACATAAAGATAATATTTAGTGAAAAATTTAAACATATATGATAATGATGCATGGTGTGGCCAGTACTACATCATTTATGGTACATTTACCAATTGGAGGAACGAATAAATAGGTCACTTTACAACCAAAATTTTGAAGAATGTGCAATTTTAAAGCTATTTTTGGCAGGACGAAGAATTGATTTATTTTATGACTTGGCATGTTGAATTTATTTTAGTTGTTTTCGAAACTAGTGGAAGTGGTTTGTATGCATCACTGGATATTTCAATTACTTTATATATGTATCTTTTTATAAATGTTTTCTTCCACTGTATTCACATAACTTATATAATTATTTCATAGTATTCACATAATCTATTGAAATTTAAAGTATAAATATATTTTTTCTTAATCTTTGATGTTCTTCAAGGCTTCTTTATTTATACATGTAAATTGTAAAAAGATATTTGCACAAAGAAATACTTTTTAATTAAACACTCAGTTTCAATGCTAAAAGGAAATGGTTGACATAATTACTAATAGCTTTCACAATAGTAAATTTTGTTGAACATTACTTACATATTTACTGACTCATCTATTGTGATTCTAATAAAGTACCATGGTGTAAACAAGTAAGCACCAAAACAATGTGTTGTGTGTTTATTGTACCACCAGCGTAGCGCTGGAGGTACACATGGTTTTAGTCCCGACCCGCCTCGTCTGTCTCATCGGCCAGCCCTGCCGGCTCCGTTGGCTCCGCGGCCAAGTTACTGTTACTGCTTCTCCTCCTAGACTACAAGAGCCTGCCTACCCATCTCTTGGATTTAGGTCACATATAATCTCAACTCGTACCACGTAAATTTTGGACTTTGTCGGTGCACAGGTCTAGGTGTGGCGCTCATCGCAATGCACCCTTGTCCAAAATTTGCAAAATTAAATGCTGAAAATCTTCCAAACCAAAGAAATTATGGGAAAAAAGTTCTGTAGATTGCTGACCGAAAATCATGTATGTAGATTTCAAATACCCCCTTTGGGTTTGACCTTTGACCTTTATTTCAAGGTCAAATGGGCCAAAATTTTCGTAAAATGGGAATTTTTTGCAGAAAAAATTTTATTTGTGCAATTTTTGATTTGAACGTTTGGCTCTTGCTATTTATATAACAAATTGATGGCTATTTTGAATTCCAAAAGATTCTCATTACGTACCTCGTACGAATGAACTGGCAAAGAAAGTCAAGCTTAATAAGCATTTGTAAGTTTTGCCACCCAGATGAAATAATTTCTTTTAAAAAAGCTTGTAAGATATAACATAGCAGGCTTCTACTATGGTGTTTGTGGGAGTGGCAAATGGATGACACAGTCTGCCACCATCTGTTGAATGTCAAATAAGCACAGTAGGACCCATACTGTCAGGATTTAGGTGTGATTTGAAACGTCATGGATTTTCCGGTACATCCGCGTCACGATATAGCGCAAAAAAAGCGGCGCGATGAAAAATGCGTACGTCTGAAATAAATAAACTTTGCGAAAAAACTACAGTGAATTGACTTTCCATATTTTAGAGACTAAACGAGGAGTTATCCGTCTATTGAAAAACTGTAAGCTTTTGTCAATGCACTGTACAGAGTTACAGTTATTTCTCTCAAAATCCAGAACACTGAAAAATTGACGTGTCCGAAAATGCTTTTGTATAGCGAGGGACTATATTGAGAGGAAATTGTTTCCAAATACGAAATTGGCTTAAAATTAATAAAATGGTCGAATATATATCCAGGTTTTCGATTTTGAAGGGAATTTCCCGAATTTCTCTCTAGTTGAGGAATAGTGGCCAAAGTTACGATGTTTCCAAGGTCAAATTTTACCGCTCAGTGCGACTTTGATGAACGCAAGCTCACTCTGAACGAAAGTAGAAGGCTACGTGAATATAAAGTCTACATACCCCAAAATCATAATATCGTATTAGACTTGCTAAGTTTGCATTTATTTGAAGTATATAGCCATTTTTCGACCAAATTTAAATTTTTACAAAATTTGAGCCCGACGTTACGTCCTGGCGCGAGAAAACGACGTTATATCACTCTGCATCGACAGTATGTGTCCTACTGAGCAGTTTCTGACAGTTTAGGATCATGGCTAACAAAATATAAAAATGAACAAAAATATAAAAGGGGAAATATCCTTTAATAAGATTAAATATGCAAAAAAAAAAATAAATAAATAAAAAAATTGCTGCTTTTTTGACTTTCTGTTATATGTTTTGATGGCCATTTTGACTTTTTTGCTGAAAGTAACGCACTTAACTGTATTCACTAGTCCCACTGTGCTCTGCTTATAGGACAAACATTTAAAGAAGCTCTTGATAAAGTATACCCGGCGACTTCTGGTCGTTTTTCTATTTTTCCTCATAAATTGACAGCCATATTGATAAATGCTCAATGTTTCAGAAGTAGCAACCACGCTAATTTTGCTTCTTTTGACATGAAGAATGCATTTCAACAAAAAAAGTTTAGGAAAAAACACTGCAGGGTTAGCGTTCTGGCTTCTTGACTAACTGGGTCATCCAACATCTCAAATTATGGCAACTGGATCTTTAGTCTGCTTAGATGACTTCGAGAAATATGCCTTTGGTAAACTTGATAGAAATGCGTTAGACTACTACAGAAGTGGCGCAAATGACGAGCAGTCTCTCAGGGATAACAGAGCTGCATTTGGAAGGTAAAGCAAATGTAACTGAGCTGCTTTTGCATAATGTACACTGTAGTTAGACTCCAAGGACATAATGATTATCAGTGCGGAAAGGAGCCCCCAAAGGAGGGAACAAAAGTAAGACGTTAACCCGCATCTCACTGAGGCAAGGTTAAAATGATGTACCCTGCATTCTTACATATTACCTGATGAAAAAGGCGTAGACTAGGGCAAGGTGAAGCTGCCAACCAATTTGTGAAGGACCAAGCTTCTGAATACTTTGTGTTTATAATCATTTACTCCCCCTCCCCTCAAGTGAAGAAGAAAATACCCCCCCCCCCCCGCACACACACACACAGTGACACACACACACACACACACACTGTTAGAACTGTTATGGATACAAAAGACAAATGGATTTTGGTAAAAGTCTTTGATCAACTAAAGGAAAAGTTCAAATTACACTTAATGGATATACAGTGTACATTATAACATTTATGGATATACAGATATACAGTTAATAAATATATGTGTCATTATACTTTTTATTAGGTATAGATTTCGGCCACGGTTTTTACAGAAAGATGTCTCAAAGAGAGACTTGACCACCAGGATCCAAGGGCAGCCAGTTGACTTCCCTGTAGGAATCGTGCCCACAGCCTTGCAAAGGATGGCACACCCTGATGGAGAGGTAGCCACTGGAAGGGGTATGAAGGACTTAGATTATTAGCCAACATTGTAATACAAGAGAAAGCTTTTTACCATTTCCAATGGTATATTATTCTAAATTAGCCAATTTTTCATCCAGTTCTTTATTTTTTGCATGTTAGAACTGTTATCTAATTTCCCTTATCACTAATAAGACATATGCTAGCCAAAACCATTAAAAATTATTATCTAAAAATATAATGACTTTTTGTTTAATGTTAAATTACATTCATTTCTGTTTTCTTTAAGCTGCAGCTGCAATGAAAACCTGTATGGTTCTCAGCACAATGGCTACCTCCAGTATAGAAGAAGTGGCCCAGGCATCTCCAGAGGGTCTGCGTTGGTTTCAAATCTGCATCTACTGTGATCGGGAAGTGACTAAAGAACTAGTGAGAAGAGCAGAGCGCAGTGGATACAAAGCTTTGGTTTTAACTGTTGACACACCCATGTTTGGGAGAAGACTGGCTGATACTAGAAATAAGTTTACCTTGCCTCCACATCTCAGGTACATGTACATGTAACACATTACTATTGGATCCAGAATTTAATCATACCCATTTGGGGTCATGTCGATACTCCCCCGCACCGTTACTCCCCCGCACCGTTATTCCCCCCGCACCAATAATCCCCCTTAGTAAATTTTTGTGTATTATGCACATCAATAGGACCCCACACCAATATCGATCCATGCATCGATACATCCCCAGTAAAATTGCCAGTAAAACATTATTGTTTCCCCACATCGAAACTGCATGTGGGGGAGTATCGGTGCGGGGACTTATAGGGATGTAACCCCCATGGGATGGGGATATGTCGGGGTAAGAGTAATATACACAGGTGTAAAAGGCTGAATGCCTCCCTCCTCCTCTTTTAATCATTAAATTTGCAATTTAAACAATGGCCCCCTTCCATATTCTCATGTAATTAAAGTGAAAATGTGTAACTTTGTTTAATTACTGGCCACAGTTTTTGTTCAGTAGGTTAATAGGATTTATGCAGAGACTGTAGGTGCTAAAACTGAGTAATTTATTTTGATTTTTTAGAATGGCTAATTTCAAGCAAGCAGATTATAAATCTGACGGAGTGAAAGGAAGGAAAGGGTCAGGTCAGAGTAAATTTGCTGCCTCCCTCTTAAATCCGTCTTTGAAATGGACTGACGTAAGGTGGCTGAAACAGTTCACAAAACTTCCTATTATTGTGAAGGGCATTCTCACAGGTAAATTCTCATCAATTTCTGCAAAAAACTTAAGCATATTCTCTCATGCTTAATTATCAAGAAATGGAGGCGATTTCCACTAATACTATTTTCTGCTTAGAGATTCAGTAACATGCGTAGACTTTTTATGTTCAAGCATTTTCTAGTTTTGATGAAGGTGAGAAAATATTTTGGAAGTCTATGTAAGCTACATAACTGCATATATTATCTAAGGTGTTTAGTCTTTGTCATCAAAATGCATAATAACAGGAGAGGATGCAGTTGAAGCAGTGAGAACAGGTGTAGACGGCATTGTTGTATCTAATCATGGAGCAAGACAGCTGGATGGTGTGCCTGCAACGGTGAGAAATTTTAATTTTTGAATCTATTTTGTTTGTATGAGTATACTAATAATTCAACTAATAAGAAGTAAAATTTGCTGCAGTAGATTAAAATTTATCTTTACTTTATTTGCAGATTAATGATTTTTCAGAGGATTCTTCTTTTCAAAACTGCTGTGCTGTTTGAGTGTGCAAAGCTGCAAATGTGGATTCGCAAAAAAAAAAAAAAAGAAAAAAAAAGTGAGTGAGATATATATTTCCTATGTATGTCTACTATTTTTCTTAGATTGATGTTTTACCTGAGGTGGTGCGTGCCGTGAATGGCCAGTGTGAAGTCTACTTGGATGGGGGTGTCAGAACAGGCACAGATGTACTAAAAGCTCTGGCATTAGGAGCTAAAGCAGTTTTCATTGGTAGACCTGCACTGTATGGGCTGGCCTATGATGTAAGAATACCTATAATAAGTTATATTTTCTTACCCAAATTTGCATCAAATAACAGACTAGAGAAGTTTTACCAGATTTTGTTTCTTTTAAATTTTTCCTTACAGTCCAACCAAATGAGTTCAAAAATGTTTCCTATAAATTCCCAACAGCCTATGCTTCTTGTCAGCCTTATATTCTATTCAATATTTAGGGTGAGGCAGGTGTGAAGACAATTCTCCAGATTCTAAGAGACGAGCTAAGCTTAGCCATGGCCCTAGCAGGTACAGTTTGCCACTTGGAGAAGTTATTCTGGGGAGGGGGAATCCTAGCTTTCTTTTTAAAGGCATAATTTTCCACTTAGTAATTTTAGCAGGATTTGCTGATCATCCTGTGCAATCCATTGCCATAATGCTTAATACCCGTAGATAGATTTTTCACTAGATATTCAAAGATATTTCTCAGGCTAATTCAGTGCACATCTCTCTGGTAGAGGGTAAATGCTCGAAAGGTCTAATAGCATTTTATGCATTTATATATAAATTCAAGTCAGCATCATGAAGTATGATGAACTCTGTTACTTATGTCATTCTTTTTTTTCTTGTTTTCTAGGAAAATAATTTGTTGTAGTATAAACACTCCTTAAGACAGTTTTATCTCATTTGATGTTAAATTTTGCAACTGAAGCAGTAATAGGGTATCATATATGTTGAGTTTTAAGTGATTTATCATTTCATTTTTTTTTTCAGGTTGTGCCAGCTTATCTGACATTAACAGTTCTTTGGTGGTGCATCAGTCATATTATCTTCATCCAAAACTGTAAACTGACACAAGCAAGGGTAATGGTACAAGACTGTGATAACACAGAGATTTGATGGGTTTTCAGCCCAAGCCCAAATTTATCCAATTTAATGATCACCCTGTAATACACACTTCCACGTCATTCTTTGTTAAAAAAGTCCAGAGTTGGCAAATGGCCACATAACCATGAAAATTATCAAAATTTTAGTAGCATTTTTTAGAGTTTTATGTTTTTACATACATAAAGATAATATTTAGTGAAAAATTTAAACATATATGATAATGATGCATGGTGTGGCCAGTACTACATCATTTATGGTACATTTACCAATTGGAGGAATGAATAAATAGGTCACTTTACAACCAAAATTTTGAAGAATGTGCAGTTTTAAAGTTTTTTTATGGCAGAACGAAGGATTGATTTATTTATTTTATGACTTGGCATGTTGAATTTATTTTAGTTGTTTTCGAAACTAGTGGAAATGGTTTGCATGCGTCGCTTGATATCTCAATTACTTTATATATGTATCTTTTCATAAATGTTTTCTTCCACTGTATTCACATAACTTATATAATTATTTCACAGTATTCACATAATCTATTGAAATTTAAAGTATAAATATATTTTTTCTTAAACTTTGATGTTCTTCAAGGCTTCTTTGTTTATACATATAAATTGTAAAAGGATATTTGCACAAAGAAATACTTTTTCATTAAACACCCAGTTTCAATGCTTAAATATTGTGGTTGATATAGCAGGCACAATGGTACATTTTGTTGAAGATTAATTTTACATGTACCAACACATCTGTTATGATTCTAATAAAGAAACATTATGTAAACAAGTAAGCACCAAGACAATGTGTTACTTTGTCTATTTTTAAGTATTCCTGTGCAATGAGAGGTCCAAGGTTGTCTAAAATAAATAAATAAATAAATAAATAAATAATAAAAAAAGAAAAAATAATAAAAAAAGGGGGAGGAGGGCAGTCTGTTAAAAACCAACCAACTCCTAAAGAGATTGCGCCATTTAAACATTGCCTTCTCTAACACAACCAAACTCGGCAAAGCCGCCAAGCTCGTATTATAAATGAGTTCCATTATCTTCTGGTATTTGGAATTTTATTTCTTATCTGTCTAAGAACCAACCCATCGAGACTGTTGGAGTAAACAAAGAAGATAAGAAAGCGTGTCGGCCCTTGTTTTAAACGTGAGTCCTAAAATCATGTAAAATCGGTTCTCCCTCAAACCGACGTAAGTGCATACTTGTGATGTTTTTTTTTTTTTAATATTCGTTTGTTTCTGTAAACACATTTTTTGCGTTTAATATGCTGTAATTTTTATCTTTTAAAAGCTAGATAGTTTCAAGAATTGATCAGATTTACAATTAATTATTTTATAGCAGGTGAGCAATTCACGCAAAATCAATTTTCTCATACTAGTACTTGTCTCACAAATTAACTGCATGTGACTACTAGCTGTAGTGTGTCGATTACGAAAAAGGAGAAAATCTGTCGTTACACAAGAGGAAAAAAACATTGCCAGCGGAACATTTTATCTAAAAAAAGTGTTACTCCTAGCTTTGCCGTCATTGTGAATAAAGGAATTCTCATTCTATTAATTTCATTAAAACAAGATGTTACCGTTTCGAACCAAACGGAGAGATTAATACATATGGATATATAACAAGTCGACTAAATAGTATTTTTTCGAGGTGTTCTCAAAGTGATTTAATTAAGGCCAATTTATAATGAACATTATCTAGCTCCTGTTGTGAAAAAAAATAAAAACGCAAAGGCTGCAGATCTTAAAGTTGAGCCTAAATATGTATATTGATTTACGGTTTGTTTACATTCAATTCAAAAAAGTATGCCAAAACTCCCTTTGTAATTGTTACATTTGAAATAATTTAGACTGTAACTTGACACGAAACGTGATCTTAAATGACGCTGATTTTTTCAATACATCAATATACCTGACAGGCCTCCTCACAAACCTGAACCGATATTCTTATGCGCCAGGTGTGAAGAAAAAAGTTCGTTTGCATTCTAAGCAGATTTATTTCTACCAAGGTACGAAGAGAAAAGACAACTGGTAAAATTTGAATGGGAACAGTCAGCATAGCAATATAATAAAGACGTTTAACCGCACGCACCTTTCAAATGTGATCCTGGCACGTGAGGTTTCCCCCTCTCCGCGAAGTAATATTTATTGAACAGATGACCGCACTATTTTCAGACGATAAACTGTAGGGTGCATGGTGTTCGTGTTGTGAAGTGATGGCGACGTTCACAAGTACAGGGACTACTCCAGCAGTAGCTGACATGAACTCGTATAGGAACGCCGCAGCACCTGCTAACACTGTCCACAACAATACTTCACCGGGAAATCATGCTGTGAACTTTCACACACCAACGAAACGAGATGAAGTGCATGAACAGAAACAGAAATATTTTACAGCAAAATATGGAGCACAGCAAATGGTTTTAATTCGAAAGAGACTTAAAGTGGAAGATTGGGTTGACGATCAGTTAAGGGATTTATATGACTGTGAAGTAAGTATTCAGACTATATAACATAGGATGTAAGTGTCCTTCCACAGACCAAAACGTGACAGATGGGAGACCAGTGGCGCCCGTACCATGTTGTCATGTATACACTGTATTATACAGGTCTACACATGATATTTTCCTGATCATCTAAACATTTGACACACACACACACACACATAGCCACGAATCTTAGCATAAATAATTGGTTGATGGAGATCATCTTGATTTATTTCGTTCGCTGTAAAGTTATTTAATGTGTTACGATAGCTTGCATTTTATTAAACGGTCCTTTTAAATGATTTAGGCCTTAATGTTGCCCAGATAGAAAACAATGTATGTATTTATAAAAAATCACCACATACACTTGAACAAACTGGCAGACAAAGACTTCAACCACTGTGTCAAAGCATCCCAGCAAAGTGCTTACCTATGTGGAGTAATAAGCATTTTAATTGGATAAAAATTATTTTGGTATGATCAAAATGGACAATTTTTACCAAAATATGATGTTTATAACTTAGAGTTAAAATAGTTCAAGAGCTTGCCTATATAAGTCTGTTTACACCTTTAGCATTATGAAATGATTTTAATCCACTGTTAAGTTCTAAGCATTTTTGTGATGATTTTGGCTAATACACCAATCCAAGTCTAGAAGAAAAAAAAAAGTTGTCTTTAATTTGAAGACAGACTTTCAATTGACTGGTGGTAGGTAAAACATTTATATGTGCTCCAGCTTAGGAATGATATTTAATACACATATACATCAATGATAAATTTATTTACATGTTTAGCATGATAATGGAAATAGGTAACAATCTCAAGCATTATACATGCCCCCCCCCCCCCCATCCCTTGAAAACTAAACATTGTTGTCTTAAAGATAGACTTTTATTAGATAACCTGTACTAATCATTGTCTCATCACATAGGTCTTTTAAGTAATGGTATGCCCACTCCTAGCTAAAAAATGGGTATTTACCTCAGGCAAATATAATTGATTGGTATTTACCCCAGGCAAAAATAATTGCCCCATAAAATTTAGGTGCAGTGAGGTCCAACTTGAATGTTACATACTGTGTTAAGATAGACTTGTGTTTTAATAAAGACATATCTGCCAAATTAGACCACCTGTCAGATGGTTGTTATGGGGTTAAACTACTTAACATAAGTATACTGTGATATAGTTGAGTGCTCTTCTTTAGTGAGGACAATCACACAATGGCTTAAGGTCATAAAATGCACTCATACATCGGGATTTTAAAATAAATTGTTTTAACATAAGTCAGTGAGATATTTCTGCCAGGCATAAGCATCCTAGTTCAAATCTTACCAAAGGTTCTAATTTGCGATGAGTCATTTCGCCATGTTCAATCTCATGGTAACAGCTGGAAATTGCTTGTGACACTTCAGGCTATTTTTGCCAATAATCACATACATGTACGTCCTGACTCTGAAGTTCCTTCTGTTCCAGACACATTGAAACAAAAATATCATTATTTTATTTAGTAATACTATACCCATGTGAAAAGTTGTTGAGTATGTATGAACTGTAGCAAGGGATGCCGTAATTTAAAGGTGGAACTTTGACCAATAATCATGGGTTTTAAACCTTGATTACTTTCTCCAGGTCATACAACATTTAAAAAGGCTTCTGTAGTCTGATTGTTCTGTATTATGAATAATTGAAAGCAACATCACTCATGAGAATTTGTTTTATGGTCAAAATGCTGCCAGCTTGATGTAATGGATCAAGACTGATCTCAAGTGCCAGCTAGTATATATGCACTTTAGGGCACTGTATTATTTGGCTTTTAACTCTAAATTAAGAGAGCTTGAAGGAAGCTGTATTTTTAGCTAGATGGATTCTGAATCACGGTCTGGTTTCTGTGTGGTAGGTCAGCACGGGCAAATTAGGGTTCTCACTCTGGAGATACAGGGTTATTTGTCTAATGGTTAATAACAAACAAATGCCACATGGACCAGAAGAAGTGCACACATGCCACTAGAGTTACTCATCTATGAACAGACTTTTCTTTCTTTTGTTGCAGGAAAATTTCAGGAGTTCTTTATTTTCTGGAGATCTAATTTGTAAACCTCAACCTTCTGAGTAATGAATATCAAAATAACATGCCAAATTGATTGGATTTATTCAGTTACCCCAGTAGTGTATTTCATGTGCATTGATCTCAGTTTGTTAGAGATATATCGATGGAATTTCAGTCCATTGAAATTGTTGATCATTATGTAACCTCTGTTGTAATTAAGGTTAATGGGAGGTCTTTCATTATCTACTTTTCTGGACATTTAAACTCAAACTTCCAAGACTTTATTAGATTCCCGTTTTACAAAAGAATGAATAAGGGTTTAAGGTGTCCACACTAGTCCAAATGGGTCGAATGGTATAATTCCCCCTTGTCTTTTTTGGCCTCGGGTAGTGTTTGTTCTTCTTTGCAGCAGGTCATTTACATACAATGGAATACAAATTCAAATATTAATGTAGTTCAGTCATTCTTGTGGGGTTCAAATACAAGGTTTACATAGGTATTTACATGACCTATATATCTTGAATTGAAGGCAATATAAACACTACCTTTGGTTCTGCATAAGCTACAGCAATTAAAAATGTGCAGTGAATATTGGAGAGTTGGGGCATAATTCAGAGGAGCCGATAATATATGATTTCACTGGGACCCCATCAGAGAAAGATGTCTAGAACTGAAAAGCGGACACATTTAATTGAAAATTATGTTTTTATCTAAGGCAGTAAACTCTGATCAAGTTGTGATGCAGTCCATTACACAAACTGTAGAATTAATAATTTATCAATATATATATTAGACTTGTACCTGAAATATGTTTATCTTATGCAACAAATTTTTTATTGGATTAAATATAAAAGATTTCCACCAGTTTACAAAGCAGTTGTACTCTATGGTAAATAGTCTTGCTTAGAGAGGTTGATACAGTGTATAAAACGAGTTAAGATTCCTTAAGAAATGTATCATTTAGAAAAAGATATGGCACCGGTATTGGCACTTTAAAACAGCAATAGGTACTAGACTACATAGAGTTTTTATCAACATCATTGAGTGCATATGCTAGATTTTTTTGCCCTCTGACTCATATAAATAATATCCTTGTTTCCATAATTATAGAGGGTGAGAAAAAAACTAATGAGATTGTTATTCATTGACAATGTTTATTTCATCGTGCATCCTTTAGATCCTTGAGTTTTCCCTCATGTTTTATGTAATAATGATATTGACATTTTCATGTAAGTTGGGATGGGAATTGCACACATTTTTCAATGATAAAAGATATCCTTTGGTGTCAGTGGGTGAGATATGGGTACTATGTTCACCCCTTTGCCCACCTGTTTAACCTTGATAACACAGGTAAAATTATAGAGCTCTGCCACCTGTCTGCTCCTGTAACACCTGAAGGTGTCCTTTTGGAGATCATGTGGTTTCATGAGACATGTAATTTTGAAAAGTAACATTAGTTCATTGCACAATTACAAGTTATACAAGATATCTTAAAGCTGACCTGACACATTTACTTTGGTGAAAGCATTTAAATAAAGAAAAATGTGACAGTGGCAGAGTATATGTCAGTCAAATGCTTCCACCATCTATTTGTATTTGCCGATTTGATATTTGGATTACCACATTGGTCCATTTTTGTTTGTTGTTCGTCTCAGCCAATTGTTTGCTATATTCTGCTCTATGTAGTTTGTGAAGATTATTTGGGCGTTCACGTGTAAGCCAACTCTTACATCAGTCAATAAATAAGACTCTTCATATACGAAAACATGGTAGTATTTCACACTTTGAGCCAAAGTGTACACATTTTGTAATGTGTCAGTTTTTGTTGGATTAAATGCTGTTTTGAAGAATGTTGAAATTTTGATAGAACGTAGGCTTAAAAATACAGCCGAGAATACAACCCACAAATGAGTACTAAAATAGTAATGAGAAAACCTTGAAACTATTTAACATTACTATGGAATGTTGATATTGTTCAAAACCTCTTTGTGATAAAGCCATTTCAACTTCAGCTGAGATCTTTTTTTCTGAAGTTGTTTGCATTCAGGTAGTCAAACTTCCATTAAAATAGCTTGCACAGATATTAAAAAATTGCCTTGTGGCACTGTGCTTGCAACTTGATGTTCATGAAAAGTAGTAAACCAAGTGTGTGCCAGACAGTAAAGCTCTGGCAGTTCTTATTTAGGTATTTGTCATCACTTATCTTCAGACTTCCTGATAGTTTCTTGCTTATACATTCCCATAGGACCTTTCTGATAGGGAACTATTACTGGGATTAGTATGCTGATTTATTACCTCTGTCTTTATGCTGGTGACGGTAGGGTTTACCAGGTATCAGGTGTAGGCTTCTCCATTTTGTACAAAAACACCATTTCCAGTCATGTTGACTCTGCATAACTTAATTAGTTCCAAGCTCTAAGTATATCAGCTGATGGAGTGACTATTTATTTTCTGACCTTATAGAGGATGTGGGGCAATTAAAAAGTTTTTAGCCTTACTCGGAAAGTGTATGGAGTGGTTATCCATCTTAAGAATACCACATTTATTTTGTTTTGATGTGAAACTTTGACACAGTGTGTCACTGATGAGCCTTTTCCGGATTTTGTCGGAATTCTGACTTTTTCACGGTCATTTGGGTCATTCTTGTGAATCATGTACCCTGGACCCCTGGCCAATTTTCCTACTTTTTCAGTGAGGACTGTTCCCATAGACACAATGTACCCCTATAATCACCAACCTTTCTGTTTTCTGCTTGTATTCTACTTTATGCCAGGAAGAGAAGTGTCATTCTGTTATGCTAGTTGCAGTCAGTCAGGTGTGTTGCACCATTACAACTGAACAAGAAATTCAGCCAATCTCGAACTGTTTGTTTTAGCAGAAAATTGCCAGTGGCCATACCAGTTTAAATATTACCATCCTCTTTCTAGATTAATGCCATGTGGGACAGTAGAACTTCTGTTCTTCTCCCTACCAGCAGCTCCATCTTTATGAGGTCATGCCTATTTTATAGCAGGTCTGCCATAAGCAAAACAATAACCACCATCTGATGAATGAAAATAATGAAAGGGATTTAAATAGCTGATGTACAGTGCTATATTTCTATAATCCAACTTTTTATACCACCGGGATCTCAGTGCACCATGGTGTACTATAATTGACCCCCCCCCCCAAACACATGCACATGCGCACGTGCCCACACACATCAATGGTTGGCCTATGACCAGTCTGTTTTGATACTGATCCTGATTGATACCCATCTTGATTACCTGATTAAATATACAGAAAGATCATCCAGTCCAAGGTAATCCTGTCAATTTTCAAACATTGGAAGATGTATGCCAGGGGTGTGGCTGAAAAGACACATAAATGGAAAAGAGAGTCAGGTTTGCTGCTATAAAAAAAATCACCAATAAGCTTCATGGCACAGTTCTGCATGTTTTTCTGAATAAAAATAGCTCTATTGCAAAAATATGGAGGTAAAGTTCACTGACGTCTATATAAAGTTTAAACAATAAGATGTACATAATGTATTACATTATATCGTCATTTTAATGAGCAAAATGGGAACAGAATGTTCATGTAATTCTCATGGGGTGCTTCCTATGACTTCAGGGAAATTACTGTGACAGTTTTGTGCACATGGGATGTGTAGGCTGGTCTACACTTTTCTCAACATTTTGTTAAATGTCACACAAATACACAATTTAGCATCTATAGACTTTTCAAAATATTTGGGGGAGGGGTCAGAGAGCTCCAAAATTCTGTTTGCAGGGGGGGGGGGACCACCCTGTTTAAACCACTATCTCTGACCAGAATGTGTAAGCCACATTCATTCATGCCTCGCACTGGTGTATATATCACATGCACCACACACTGACAAGGGGTGTATATATCACATGGACCATGCACTGACAATTGGGTGTGTATATATCTGTTTACTTATCTGTCAGTACAGGACACCATGTTCTGGTCTTATAAGTGCTGTATGGGGATATCTTTTGATGTATCTTGATTTCTGTGGACTCCTAAGATGTGTTTGTGGGCTTAATAGTAATTCCCCATGAGGGCATCATTATTATCTGACAATAACAACTTGTTTGTGATGTGTGGAATCGGCCACTGGTACTGTGTGGAACACGTTAAATGATCTGTGACAAATTATTAAGTGACATGTAATGAAAAAAGCGTCTCAGTTGAAGTTTTAAAGTTATCCAGTTCCATTTATTTATTTATATGACTTCTTAATTTATTTTTTGTTATTCTGTCTGTTTTGGTGCATCTGAATTTGAAAGCAAGCATTCTGTGATGATACCACCAGAAGACTAAATGATCTATAAAATAATTTTATTTATTTGGTGTTAGGGTATGTCAGATACACATCAAAGACAGCATGTGGCTGCAAAGCTGGGTTTTATTTAGAGCATGATGCATTGTGTCTACAGATAAATTCCCCAGTGACAGGAGTTAAATGATTCATCAATCACAGATGAGGTGATACAGGGTCCCAGTTGACAATTTTCATGTAGGTTGACAAGTTACATTTCCCTACACGTCTTAATATCCCCTATACTGTCACAGTGTGAAATAATCATCTTTACATAAGGAGTGAAGATTATCTTCTCAATAATATATGTCCTACTTCCATTGTATTTTCATAAACATGATGTTAATTTGATTACATTGACATCATTTAGATGCAAGCTGTCACAAATATGCCAATTATTTATACTGAAGTAAAATTGTGGCATAGTTTACCTGAATAGAATGGCCTGTCTGTATTACAAATTATAGATAATTGTTTTTTGAACAGAATTGACCTGATCCCATCTATCGGGTATCAGAATCAAGCACTATTAGTAATATGAGAAATAAGACGTGGATAATTGTGCACTAACAAATTGGTCCACTGCACCCAATGTGGTGCATTCATTTATACAGCCTTGGCAAGTGACCAGGGACCATACTTGGTTGTTTGTTTGCCCACATTCATGCTGACCATACACTGCACATAACTACTTTCAATCAATTAGGTTTCTTGAATCACACATATTGGGTTTGACGAGGATGTAGAATTTTAGGGATAGCAAACTTTATTTTATTTTATTTTTTAAACAACGTTTATTCAAAAGAATGAAGTGGAGGCAAGGCGCTGGAAGCATTATAATGCTCTCCACAAAATTAAATAAGTAAATAAATAAAACAAATGGATAGGTATATACATATATGCAACAGAGTAAGTGTAAAACTTCAAATATTATGGAGCACAAGTTAAGTACAGAAACTTTATTTTATTGATGCGCAGCCTTGTTTATTTGTCTCCTGTAAGTAGCCCTCTCCTATACAGTTAATATAGTTATGTGCAATACAAGACATGTAAAGCCCCCATAGGTGTATTGTAGAATGTTTCTGGTTAACAATTAATATATGATGAATATTAAGGTTTGTAGATACAATATATGAGGTTATACATCCCCCCCTCCCCCCAAAAAAGGCAAACTTTTACTGTGACCCGTAAAGAACAACAGTTGAATGATTTTTTGCTTTTTAAGTGATACATATATATATATATATATATATATATATATATATATATATATATATATATATATATATATATATATATATAAAAGTTCAGATTTCTAGTAATTTAACTCATTGAAATATCTTTTTAAAATGCTTATCAGAAAAAAAATCCATCAGTGGCACCAAACAGAGGATTCTAATTTTATTATTTTCCATTTCATTTCAGGACGATGCTGATACTTATGACTGTGAAATAGATTTGGATGAAGTTTTAGATTTAGATACAGATAATGAGAAAAGACAATTTATATGGGTAAGTAAGTGTTATGTACATCTCCCGTATTGCACCCGAAGGTAGTATTTAATGACTGTTAAAAACCTTGCTTGAATATTCAATACTTATCACAGTACTTTGCCTGCAGTTTATGACCTATGGTGTGATAGGAAAAGAATTTGAGTTATTTTGAAACTCGCTTTTTATGAGTTTTTTATAACACTGTAAAATAGTTGGAAGTCGCATCTTGAATGAAATAACTCCATGAAGTTTAGATCAGTGTGAAAACCAATCTTGTGCCATTCTGTCAGTATTAAATCTTGTAAACTAAATTTTGTAAGATTGAACTTGAATTTGCATGTTTATATTTTAGGATATTTTTAAGTTAACATGAAAGAGAAAAGATCCTTCAATAGAAAATTGAACATTTGAGAACCCCTGAAAAATGTTTTGATTACAATTTATTTTCCACCACAATCCTCTATACTTTGCATTTAAGTGGTCCAATAGAGCACTGTGGGTGCATTTCTGTTTGTATTATCGTTCAGGTTCACAGATTAAGGTGGGATTTGTGATGGTAGACTTGTAGTAAAAGATGGAATATTGACCTGGTTTGTACTATTGTGTGCTGGAAAAATTGTAGATGCCTGTGATCTACTCTCATGTTACAGTGGTCTCTTAGTTACAGTGATATTTCTGATAAAATATTGAAGGAGAATGTGTTGGATGTCAGATTATAACAGAAGTTTGTGACAGCAACTGTCTCACAATGTAGAGATCCCATATGATTAGTTTATTCTTTGAAGATGCATTTGAAGTGTTGCAGAAAATGTATACAAAAATACCCTCTTTCACATCATCAGGCAATCTAAATGGCAAGGATATCTTAAATCATTTTTGTTTACAACCTTCACTTATAACCATCCTTTCCAATGTTGAAAGTCATATATTATAACACCAACCTTGCAAGAAACCAGATTTATATTTAAGAGATAACTACACTTGTTTTGAAAAACAACAACAACAAAAATATTATCATGATCAAAGCAAAACAGTTGCTATGTTATATGTTATAATAAGAAGTTTTGGCATGTTTATTCTCTTTTAGAAGGAAGTTAACATGCTCTCTCTCTCTCTCTCTCTTGAAGTAGTAGTAAAAGATGAGCGCAGTGAATGAGATGAGAGCTCACTAACTGATCTGAAGACAGTGTAGTATAAAACTGAATCCAGAAAACCACACTAAAGTACCCTTTTTGGCAAAACTATTTCTCGTGATTTTGATAGCACTTCATCTCAACACATATAATTATTTATATGACACATATCTGGTTTTAATGAATCTTTAAATGTTAAAATCTCTAGAAATGGTTTAATCTGGTCAGGCCATTGTCAATGTCCTTTCTTATTAGGTGGTCATATTTGATAATCCTTACACTTTGGAATGGTTTGAAATAGTTATTATGTTTAAAAGTTACTCATTGTCTTATTCATTGGTGTATTTAGTTTTTAGATGTTTGAAGATTTCATAAGATTTAATTTAGAACTTTTACTTTTACTTAGGAAAAAGTGTCAAATGCACCGCAGTCTCAAGAAGTGCTGTCTGTAAGTATATATAAAAGGTGACACTTTTATAGATAAAATTTTGCTCTTAGTGTTGTCCCTCCCTTTTTGTCTTGATTTCTGTATTATCTTATTGATTTCTGTATTATCTTATTATCTTATATTAAAATTGAGGTTAACCAAAGTATGTATTGAATATCTTCATGATTGATATAAATTACTATTTGTCCAATTTCATTTCACACTTATTCCTAGATTGACCTTGAATTCTGGTAAATTTTTTTCACACACAAGATTTTTTTTTTTTTTTTTTGGTAAAAATAAAACCATTGATTTTAGTTGAAGCTGTGTGTAAATATTCATTGTCTGCTCTTTTTTTCCAGAAATTTATTGAAGAACTGTTAGAAAGGACAAAGACGTTATAGAACTTGATAAACCACCACCATGGATTAAACAATGGACTGATGTATTACTAGGAATCCACTGTATATAACCAAGAGTTGACATCTTCAGAACTTAATTGACTCCTAGCTATGTGGACATGGATCAGATACGTTTCATATGATTTAATTTTTTTCTGAAAAAGCATGAATTTGCTGTTCTCTTTATCTCAGAAATCCATTAAAGTTCTTTATCGCCTCTTGTGGTCAGATTATTTGCTTACAACACTAATATTAAAAAGTTGGGTTTGAAAGGCAGTGGGTTTTGCTACAAGAATGTGGGTGCCTTCTCATCAGGATGTAATCACTTAATACTGCATTTATACCTCCATGTTTGGAGCCAAATTGTCATGGGTTCCAGTTTGTTCACATAGTGGATAGAGAGTGGGTAAAATTTCTTGAAGAACATGCCAAAATCAAAATGGGGAGGACATGTACATGAGGGGATAAGTTTCCATGGTGACTATTATGTTTTTATTTAAAAAGTCATGTTCACAAACACAAGTGTGGTGTGTGAAGAACATGTTCCTCGGACAAGCTGCTCTTTATGAATTAGCCTTGGTGAATGTGACCATGTGCCAGTGAGCACTTTGTGACATTTCTTCCACAAGGAAACTGCTGTAGCTGTAGATGTGAAATGTTAAAATATTGTTTACAGCATTTATCTTGTACAGTTCTTGAATGTTATGGCAATCTCACTTTTACTTTGAAAACAACATACCAATAGGGTTTGATGAGTTGTGCCTGAATTATATATAGCATAGAAACTTTGTTTTATTTATAGAGGTACACCAGTTACCTATATGAGCACCATTATGTGTATGATAGTTTTGGAAAACTGGTATTTTCAAGTAGAAGTTGAGCAAATGCCTGACTAGTTAACCAAGGGCAGTGTGATTATGGATTGTTAACTATATTCTTTTAACTATCTCTTGTTCCTATATGTTATTGTTTTATCAGTATTGCATTTAATTTCATAGCAACATACGGGCAGCAAGGCCTGCCTTGATTATCTGCAATTTTTCAGACTACAAATAAGCATACATTTAGCTTGAAAATGTTCTCATTTAGTTTGCCAGATAAATGTCCTGTTACAAAATGGATGACTATGCATTGTTTTTTAATGTCATGCCCATGGCTATGTTCAACTGAAGTGGCCCCATGATGTATTGCCTCTCTCTTGGGTGTAAACTTCAGGTTATTGATCACTTGGCTGCATGGTCAAATGTCTCCAGTATGGATATACTGCAACTAAGCATTTAAGCAATGCAAGGCTGACTCTTGAATGGTAAATTTTTTGCCAAATAACCAACAAATACAAATTTCAAATGCCAGTGTTTTATTTTTTCTAAAATTTGCCAAATTTGTCATTGATTTGGTTCAAAAGTTTGATATAGTTAATATTATCAGGTGATTTGACTACAAGAAATAACGTCCTCAAGTCCTATCCCTGGGCTGGTTATAGGCTTTATATAGAGCATACAGTAGGTATCTCTGCCAAATTTCGACTGAGAATTTCTGCAGGCAACTTGCATCTTACAAGGCCATTACCATAACTTTGAGATTTCGTTATGTGTTTTAGGCTGTATATATTTACTGTGACTGAAGGGGCTTCCCTACTAAACTGCTGAAATTTAGTTTTTAACAGAATACCTTGATCATTGGGTTTTCTTTATTATCATGATTTGTTTTTTACTCAATGTATTTATTATACATCTCTAGCCTGAAGGGTCTAAATAGTACATTCATTGGCTTGTTTTATGTAACTATTAGATGAAAATAAAATTTAAGTGATAGATACAATACGAGTCGCCGAGCTGTACGTGAAATATTATGAGTGTATTGGCGAGCCGCAGGCGAGACAATACACGAGTAATTTTCACGTACAGCTCGGCGACGAGTGTTGTATCTGGCTTAAACCACGGCCTCTGATTGGCTACTACACTAGTAGTGCAACAGACCGTGGAACGCACTCGTACATGACGTGCTTGTATGTCGCATACAGCACGGCCGAGTCTTTTGTTCTACGCGCTTGCCGTGGTTTAAGTTTTGTTACAGCTACTGTTTCAATATAAGATTCTTAAATGGTCATGGTTTTATTTGATAAAACTGGGTGTTGATTTATATAAAAAGCTTGACTTAATTTCATGCTTGTGTAATACTGCTGATATAAAGAATACATTTCGAGGCCTGTTACCAGTCCGCGTTGAAGTTAAGTTTGTATCTGCAATGTTATTTTTAACTTCTGAAAGTTTTCATTATGTGGGCTTTGCCGTATGAATAATCATTATCAGAAATGTGAGACCAATTGTATTAACCAGTCCTGTCCTATTGGTATATATGTTAGTGGAGTGAACTTTACATAGAACTAGCAATATGGGGGTTATTATCTTGCAGTATTTCATATATAAGTACTGGATATGTATTTGCCATAATTATTATATTTACGTATGTAGTGTATTTCAGTTCTTTTAAAAATGTTGCGTATTTTAAATAGTGCATTTAATTATGGAGAGCACACCTACCCCTTGTTATTGCATGTCAACAGGTAGCATTTTTATTTCTTGTTAAACGGGAGAAAAAACTACATTTTTCTTGTAAATGAATTGTTCACATTGTACTAGAATAAAAAATACTTTATATTTAAAGACATACATTCTGTATTTGAAGATGTCCCAAATTTTTAATGTCTACATATCTTGCAAAGACAATGACTGTTCTAAATTCTTGTTTTAGGAATAGTGAATGCAGTTTTATGCTTAACAGTGAATGCAGTATTACGTATGCTCGCAATGAATACACTCCACACCCAACGTCTAATGAATGATCCTGAAATCAAAAACCGGATCAACTGACATAATTTTATTGATCTAGGTGTCAATTTTCATATATTGGATCTTAGTTGACCAAATGTTTTAATTAGTCAGTAAAAGAACTCCTCCAAACTCACCCAAGGAATTTCATAAGATGAGAATGTGTTCACTTAGTAATAAATCTTGACATCAAGTCTTCATAGCAACACCAACACAGGAATCACACCCAAACTAGGTTACACAGACAACTTTGGCATGTTATAGACTATCAATTCATACAAAATATCACTTTCGGGTAATTACTATGCCCAAAGTTGTTTTCCTCATGACATGTTTTATAATATTTGATTATTATTGAAGATTTTCAAAAAAAAATATTGCAGTAAATAAATCAGAGACCTGAACTTTCATAATAGGGGGAAATAGGGCCAATTTTTATTCATTTTCATTGCTGACACTTATTGCTTTTTTCCCTTTAAAAGCTTTGAGAGAACAGGCCCCCTGAGCTGAAAATGTGCAGCAAAGGCGTCTGGACGACCTATAGCTTTGAACAGAAGCACTCCTGTGCTGCAACTGGAAATCGTAGTGCTTTAGCTGTGAAAGTGATTGTGTTTTTGTGTCACCAATTATATAAAGTCTGACTGAGAACAACGGTCCTTTATTTACATCGCCTCCTTTCTCTCCTTCCATTCCCCAGGAATGAACCTATCTTACATGGTGAAAGAGACTTCTTAAATGGTGAAAGAGACTCCACAGGGCAAATTTTCTCTTGACCTTCTTAACATCTTTTGAAGCTGCCATTTATAAAGAGGTTAAAAACCTGTTGCTCCCATTTTCTCACACAATGCATTCTGTTCATTTGGGTCCATTTCTTTGTATCCCAACAACTCCATGGAGAAGGTGGTCTGTCCTGAAGTGATGCGGCGCAGGTTTGTGGCATACCCTGTAGTTTCTGCCAGTGGTAAGAGGGCTGTTATAATGTGGGCATCCCCCTTGTTCTCAACATTTTCGATTGTGCCTTTCCTATTTTTCAGATCATCCAGGATTCCACCAATCCTTTCAACATCTGTGAAAATCTTAAATGAAAATTGTTCTTTGATAGAAAAACTTTAAAATTGTTTTGCCTTGGAAATTAAAAAAAAATTTCTGAACAAAATCCTTCATAAATGAAAAAATACATAAAATAATTGTATACATATATCCTTGATTTACTAAAGCAACATGCATTAAATAATTAACCAACACTTCAAACACAAACTATAAAGCACAAACTGCAAACTAGCCTCCTCATACTTAACCATTTGCACAAAACCTCCCCAATTTTGGCCCCAAATAACCTCACCTCCACTGACATCATGGGCTGCAAAAGTAAAGGTTCTGCATTGCTCAAGGCTTGGGAAATACACTGTGTGGCAGCAGCTGATATCATTGGCAGTGTTGTCCTACCTTCTATCTGAAGACTGTGGAGCTCTACCTGCACATCAGTCACTGGGAAGTTCAGAATGGGTCCTAGAATATTAGAATATGAAAGAAATTGATGTTAAACTTTATAATAAATCATTTGAATCAATAAGCGACACAAGTTTTGGCAGCCAATGCAACTAATTCAAAACTACAAAAAATATAAAAAATATATCTTAACATTACAGAAATGAAAAAAAAATGTACTAAAATAAAGTCCTAAAGGTACCCTTAATCTTTTTCAGGAGGATAAAATATAAGACAAGTTACTGTTTTTTTTTTAGATAAATAACGCTGCTGCAGACTAACCTTGTAGCAAGGCAGTGTGCACTCCTTCTGTCAAAGCCTTCACATGGTCTTGTCTCAAATGCAGCAAAGAATTATCTTCCCCATGATGCACCAGCTCCAATTTTCTAGGAATTCCCTTACCAGGGTTTGGATTTACTGTCATGGAAACCACTATATGATGGTGCTTGTTGCCAATAGTTTGGTCCAGGGTGTATGTCTCTGTTGCAGATGCAGCTACTGTTTCCTTGTATGAAACGTGCAATGGACCCATATAAGGGTCTAGTTTATATTCTGTGACAAGTTTGTGTTTTATGATCTCAATATGGAGTTCCCCCATTCCACCAATGTTTATCTCTCCAGTACTTTCATCCACCCAAACCTGTAAAGTAGCAATTAAGGTTTAAAAAAAAAGACACAGAGGAAGTACATTTTTAACAACCAAAAAACAGTAACAATATTAAACCTTTGAGAATAAAACATACTTGGCTTTAAGTGTATATATATATATATAAATATATTAAAAGTAAAAACGTTTTTCCTGTACGAGTAATATTATATATAATAAAAAGAAAAAAAGAACAGCAACTTTTTTTGCCCCGACCGGTTTCTTTCTTGTTGACAATATATATATATATATATATATATATATATATATATATATATATATATATATATATATATATATATATATATATATATGTAGCTTACATGAATATTGTCAATATTGATGAACTTGGAAAAAAAATGACAATCAAAGGCAAAATAGACCAAAGAATGATATCCACAACTTCAAATACCCCAAGCAAAGACTTGCCTTGAAACTAGGGTCTTCTTTTTGTAGATTTTCCAGTGCTTGTTCCAAAGCAGCCTGCTCTGTCAGAGATGATGCTTCCACAGAACAAAAAAACACTGGTTCTCCAACTTCTACCCCAGCAAGTACATAATTTCCTTTTGAATCTTGGTGTTTTCTGTCTGATAATGTGTCTCCTGTGAAAGTCTGCAATAGGAAAAGGGCAGTTTCAGCATCCAGCTTTACAAATAATTTACTTTTTGCTAATCAGTTTGATATACATAATACAGCAATAATTGCACAATTCACAGCCACAACTTAAATTACAGTAACATAATTAGTTAGCATCAGTTAGCATACACTGTAGATATTTTTAAGGAATTACACATAGATTTTAACTTTTATACCATACTTAACCTGCCTGCAAAAAATAAAATTAACCAAATATACATGGTGAGGGTTGTTGTCTAGTAAACTAAATGCACGTCAATCACATATTAATACCTTTTTCAGCCCAATTACTGCAATGATATCCCCAGCATAAGCTGACTTTATGTCTTCAAATTCATCAGCAAACACTTTGATCAAACGTGAGGCCTTCTCAACACATTCCCTATTCAAGTTATGCAAAGAATCACCTGATTTTAGTGACCCATTATACAATCGAAGAAAAGTTACCGGGCCTCTTTGTTGATTATGAATGGTCTTAAAAGCCAGGGCACATAGTGAATCCTTGTAGAATTTTTTGAAATCGTGCTGAATATCATCTGGGCTTGGGAGATAGAGATTGACAGCATCTAATAAAGGTTGGACACCAATGTTCTTTAATGAGCTTCCACATAAGACAGGGAGTGCTGTTTTATCTAATGTCACCTTCCTGACAGCATTATAGATTTTCTGTGGGGGTATATCCTGTACTTTGATGTCACCCAAAACAAGAGAAGCAATCTCTTCATCGATGTCGGCCAGCTCACCAATCAAATTGAGTCTTGCTTCCTCGCTCCTCTCCCACAAGTCATCATCAGCTTTTGTAACAGGTGCTCTTTGTGGACCTGCGCTGGCTTCATCTTTTCTGTCCCAAACCACTTTTTCCATGGTTATCAGGTCCACCATGCCACAAATCTTATCTTCTGAGAACACAGGAATTTGTAATGGTAGTGGTAAAATGTGGAGCTTTTTCTGAATAGAGTTCAATGAATCTTCAAAATCTGCATTGGCTTTATCCAGTTTGTTGATGTAAGCAATACGAGGCACGCCATATCTATTAGCCTGTCTCCACACCGTCACTGTCTGTGCTTCTACCCCTACAAATAGTAAAAAGATTTATATTTGAAGTTAACTTGGAATACTTGAAACAACAACTTATTTATTACCTCCGCCAAGGAGGTTATGTTTTCACCCCTGTTTGTCTGTTTGTTTGTTTGTCTGTCTGTCATCAACATAAGTCAAAAAGTTATGGACCGATTTTGATGAAATTTTCAGGAACTGTCAGAAGTGGGCCAAGGAAGAGAAGATTAGTTTTTAGAGGTGATCGGATCAATAATCAATCAATAATCAATAATAATAAAAAATTGCTGCCTCAGCGGAGGTCTGTGCTCTCAGAGTGCTTTTCTAGTTATACATGTAGATGTATAACAAACAAATTAAGTTATAGTTACGGTAGTAAAGCAAGAAGAGCACACCACTGAATTTTGTTTTAGGCTGCAATTTTCAAATGCTATTCAATACAATATACAACATACAAATTACAATATACAAATGCATTAATACTGAAACATTTTTTTTGCTTTTTAAAATATCATTAATCTGGAAATGGATACACTGTGAATCCTCAACTACCCGAGACCATTTCCATTAATATTTGAGAAATATGGTAATGCAACGACAATTAGTTATTATTAATTACAGTTAATTACAATTAATTAGTTGTTGAAATTTACTGTTAAGACTTGCCTCTTGATCCGTCCAATACTACTATACCACCATCCAGCACTCGCAGAGATCTTTCAACTTCTACTGTAAAATCTATGTGTCCTAAAAGAAAGAAATTACACAAATACGAATATGAGAAATAACGGATATATAGCATTATAAACACA
Organism: Lingula anatina; assembly: GCF_051362555.1. Lineage (NCBI taxonomy): Eukaryota > Metazoa > Brachiopoda > Lingulata > Lingulida > Lingulidae > Lingula > Lingula anatina. The sequence continues at coordinate 41,008,632 of NC_141768.1, read as the reverse complement.
TCACTTCATACATTTACCAGGTATTAAAGCATACTTAAGTTCAATCTCTATCAGCAGAGTTTTCATTTGAAAATATAGGACCGGTGGTATGTTAATAAATTTCTTTATTTTTTAAAGTTAAGCAACCAAATTTTGCAAACAAATTACATAAAGACCAATCCACATTAAATGATAAAATAAAATCCATCAAATTTTATGAACAATTCTTGTTATGAATTTCTGATTGGCATCAGTCGACTTTTATGCAGTGTGTGCAGTTTTCATCTTACTTCTATTTTTAAAACCAAAAGCACCCATGTCATATCTGGCTTAGAATTACCTCCACTTGGATAAACTCATCTGTGCCTATGACAGACCGCTGTTCTTTGTTATGTTTGTCTTAATGATGTAGAAATAAAATTAATTATGTGTAAATAAAATTCCTTCCTCATCAAATATTGTGAAGAAAACCATGTGGTGCCACAGTATGATCTGCCATGCTTATGACCGATTGCCCCAGGCAACTTGACAATAATAGGTGGGTAAAATGTTGTCAGTGAGGAATCAATCCAGATAGCCAAAAATTATCAGACTTGGTATAAAATCAAGTGAGATGTTTCAGGATTTTGAAGAGAGTGGAGTTAGAAATAATGGCAGACTAGAGGGCATGGTATGTGTAGTGATCCGTTAATTAGAACTGATAGTCTTCTAAATTTGCATACATGAGATATGTATATATTTGTACGTTTTAATTATTCAAATATACATAGACATGACATGTTGCATGGCAGTTTAAGAGAAGTTCATTTAAAATGCAAATCAAGATTTAATTTAAATGTATCTACAATTAAGTTAATGTACATAGGCATGGCATGTTTCATGACAGTTACGAAAGCTAATTTGAAATGCAAATTAAGATAGAGTATAAAGGCAGTGACTTAGCCACTGAGAGAGGACTTACAGACTGAGAGAGTTAGAGATAGTTATAGATACGGTAGAAGAGACCCGAGTCTTCAGGCGCTTGAATAAACCATGTAACAGAAAACTATTCCTGCCTGTCTCAGTTGTCTTATTGGTGAAAATGTAACTCTTAGAACAAATGTATAACCACCAACCGGTGTGGCAACTGATAAATGCTGACAGAATAGATGCATGGATATTCTTTTCGTTGTTATCTCTGTTGGATTTCAGTCTATTGCAGAACAGTAGGAATTCACCATGTTTAGGGTGTTACTTTTGTATTGCTTTCTATGACATTATTCTTCGTGCATAGAGTTTCACCCTCACTCAAATTCACCTACTAAGCAGTGCTGACAGTCTTGATTAGGCTATCACTGATGTCATTTATGTTCTTTTCTCCTTACCTGGTGTATCTATTAGATTCACTTTGTGATCATTCCAATAAAATGTTACTGCTGCAGAGGTTATGGTAATACCTCGGTCTCTCTCCTGGTCCATATAGTCAGTCACTGTATCACCTCTGTCAACATTACCTGCAATATCAATAATAAACAGCTGCAAAAAGGTGCCAAATAAAGCATTTGTCTGTTATAATTTTGGAGCATTATCTAGTACTTCAATTTATGTATCGGGGTTTCAGTTAGGGTAATTTGTACCAGCTAGCACACCTGACAGGTGTTCAGTTATAATATTTATCAAAACCCTCATTTCCCTAGGTTTATGTTTAATCTTCTATTCATATAAATTGTTTTATTTTATTTTATTGATTTTTTTTTTTTTGGGGGGGGGGGGGGGGGGAGGCGCTGAATACTAGAACTGCCCCATTTTTTATTAATTCTAAAGCAACTGTAATACGTCCTTAACCAGTATTTGTTGCCCCTTCACGACAATATCAATGTTTGCCACCTCTACAACAGTTTAATTGAAACATATCATCAAACATCAAATACATGTACCAAGAACGGTTCTAACTCAGATAAGTAGATAACCTGTCAGCTTGTTATGTACCTATGTGGCGAGTTAACCCGGAGAAAAATAACATTCTTTCCGTGGTTGTCGTTTTCCCTGCATCGATGTGCGCCATGATTCCGATGTTCCTGACCTTGGCGACGTCCATGAGAGCCTGCTCGTGTGACCGGCCATGACCACGGGAAGCTCTGGTAGTTGCTCGAGAAGAGAATGGTCTACTTTGCAATCTGTGGAAACTGACGTTTAACAGACGATAGGCAGAAATTCCCCTCATTGTTTGAATATGTTTTTGTTTTACCTCTACCCACTATCCAATTTTTGTAACAAGTTTTTCACATGCTTGCGGCTGCTCAAAAAACGACAAGAAATAAGCACCGATAAGATTGGTACGAATTAGCCAAGATAAGCAGCACAAACATTTGCGTCAAAATAATGTAACGTAAAATTTCCTTAAATCGAAATAAAGATAAAACATACTAAAGAACAAAGCACTCGGCTTTTTTATCCACTCTTGTGGAGTACACAAAATAAATAAATCAGATTGAAAACACACATATTAAGATAAACTAAGTTTGGAAAAATGCGCCCAAAAGAAAATCTGGTTCTCCAACACATAGTCATTTATATTGCTTTATAAGTAATGAAGCCGACCTCAAATTCTGTGATTTGAGGGCAAACATGGCATAAAAATTAAATATAATACATTCTCTGGGCATGTCCATGAAAAAATGATGCGGATATCGTACACAATGTCAGTAGACACCACGCACAATGTGCATATATATCGAAGTAAATTCTGAAGTCTCTCAAAGTAAATATATAACGGCACATCAATTAATTTTTCATTACATTTATGCAGATTTTCTTCTTCTTATTTCTTTAAATTAGGGCACTTACCTTTGTTAATCACGTATCGGATGGGAAGAATAAATACCAGACCCAAACTTCCAGTGTTTTAGAGTTACATGTACCTGGCATTTTACTTATATCTCATGGCCGTTTTGATTTTTATGTAAACTGTGGTAGACTATTCACTGAAAGATTATAGAAAAACATTGTAGAAAAATGAATCAAGTGTTTTGTACTATCTTGTATTATGATCTTCCAGGCTGTGCCAGTTTCCCTCTGGATGATTTTGTTTTCAGTCAATTCAAATTGGAGGGTACCAAACTTTTTTGTCTCTGGCACATAGAAAAAGTTTAAATCGGTGACTGTGGTAACATCTCTTTGACACTCAACGCGAATGCATTCCACACACCCAGAGTGATGCGTTTTAGAGCTTCATCTGCATTTTCTAGAAATCTTGGTTCAATACAGATTTACAGTATTTTAATACTTAAAAGTGGTCCTGATATTTAGATGTGAATTCTCATTTTACTGTGTAAGAAAAAAACACACTTGAAGCGGGCGTTTATTTTGATTCACCCCCTTTAACTTCAATTAAAATCCAATTGTTAAAACAAATCATTGCAAATATGCAGCAAAATTATAAAAGTAACCCTTCTACTTCAGGTTGATTGCCCTCGTGAAAATAACGTTCGCTGATTTTGAATTAATACTTTAAGTTAAAACTTATTCGCTTTGTCGCAAGTCCGTTTTTCTTATCAGGTTTAAAGAGTGCAGACAATAACACCTATCGCAATTTCCGATAGAAATAAAATCACAAAAGACATCACGTGCAACCTTGTCAAAATGGCGATGGCAAATTTTGAGGAAGGAAGTCGGTTGACAAATCTCAATGTTATAAAAAACGAAATACGAGCTCTAACAACTGACACAAAAGAAATTATTCGGCAAATGAGTGAAGAATCCGGTGTTTCCTACGAAAAGCTACGCGAGGATATAGAAAAGGTTGATGAGAGGATCAACCTTCCAGTGCCGTTACTCATCTTAGGTAGATGTAATAGCGGGAAAAGTTCGCTGGCAAATTCACTTCTAAACCTATGTAAGAAGGCAAGGGAACTACCAACTGGTAAGACGCCATGTACGGGCAAAACAACAGTGGTGACACATGGAAAATACGAAGGCATTCCTGTCGAAGGCGTTAGTGATTCATTAGCAGCTTTATCGATCGATGTCGAGAATTACCGAAAGTTTCATAAGCTAAGTAAAAAATCTCTGCGTGAACATATAACACCGAGAGAAAAGCGTGAAGCAGAAAAAAACATCGTGAGCATTGTCTTAACAAACGATTTTTTAGCCGAAGGATTTGGCTTACTGGACACACCTGGATACGGAGAGACTGTTCAAATCGATGACGATGTGACCCGGTTGTTAAACGAGCATTGCAACCCAATTGTACTGTATGTTATAAATGGGAATGATGGATTCAGGCTTCAGGTAATTCAAGGCGGATTTATATCTTTTTAAAAATAGTAAAGGTATTCTATACGGGATTTTCCACACCCAATTTAATTTTCATAAAGAAAAAAGTCATTTTTCTCCCACTCACAAATCACTGCTCGACCCGTTCCTGCACTTGGATTCCATGATCTGTACCATTTCTAATCAAGCAACTTATATACGAAACATGCTTCCTTTAGACCGATATCCATCTACCTGAAATTTCAGTAAGAAATACCCACATCGGGTAATTTCATTTGAAGTGTTTTATTGTTTTTAAGTTTTGAATTGGAAAAGATAAGTGTATTGTGACATAAAAATATTTTTTTGGAAAGACGTACAGAAATCCTTTGGAAAGAAGTACAGAATACCTTTCTGCATAAGGATGCCCTTCTTTGTTGTGTATATTGATTGTTAAGTATGGTTTCAGATTATTTTACTAATCTGTTAATTTAACTAATTTTACTAATCATGGCAGAACTATGTTATGCATTTCGCTGTTTTTTCTGGCAAATTTAGTACCCCAACTAAAGCGCGAGTTATAAAGTTATAAAGAACTAAAATCTAAACTTCTTAGATTTATCGCAAGAGAGAGAGAGAAACTAGGCTGCATCCCCAACCAAAGATGATCCGCAAACTAACAGATCCACGGATCAAATATGGCTAACCCTCTTGAAAGCTTACCGCGTAATGCCCGTTAGTCCGCGAATCAATTTCTCCTAAATGCGCCCTATACTTTTCAAACCCTTTTTTCAGAAGTGACATTTTATGTTTCTAGGACAAAAAAAACATAGCAGGAATACGAGAAAAACTACCATCCGTGTCAATATGCTATGTGTGTACACACAACGATATCGACGCAAAGGCAGCTTGGATGAATGCTCTTGCTAGCGAAGATAATTTTGCAATGGTCAATTTTCACTCTCCAGAGCAAAAGATGGAAACAGTGAAAAATGACTTATTAAATGGCGGTTATATTTCTTTTGAAGACAAAGAAGACCACTTCTTCGCCATTTCTAACAAAAAGATAAGGGAAGCACTCAAGAAAGGAGTGAAAGATGACTCCATCCGTGACTTAGAGAAACTTCGGGCAATTCTAAAAGGAAACTTGAAAAACAGACAACTGGAATCTCTCGCTTTTTTAGTTCAAAACATCCTTGACTGCCACAATCGGTCTTTCACAGAGTTGAGGAAGGTATGCCGAGACATGCCAAGGGATGCAGATGCGATTCGCGAAAACATCGAAGACCTCAAAAAGATGGCCAGAAGATGGCACGAGCAGTTCACAGAATTGCTCACCAAGAGGCTCAAGTTTGAATCAATTGTTCGTGATGGCATAGCAACTTGTAAGTCGAGGTTAAGCGCCATTGTCGACTCCAGTGACCCATTTGAAGGTGTATTGGACCCTTCAGAAATTCACGTTGATTTTTCAAACCTAACCCAGGAGTATTCAACTTTTCTGGAAATATTCATAGACCGTGCTTGCAAATGCTTTGAAGATGAGGTGAGAAAACGCATAGACAGACTCAATCCTCAATTTCGAGAGGAGCTGACATTTGACTTCAATGCGGTCAGCAGTGAAAGGTTAAAAAGAGATATCAGAAGAATTTATTCTCTGGAAACAGAGCGTAATGTTAGTAAAGGGTTCGAAATATGCGTATCTCTGACAGACGATACATTTCAGCGACTGCAACGCGGAATAGATCAAAATGTGCGTCATATAATGGACAGTATCAGCAAGCCGGAACTACATCATTATAGCAAGTCTTTGCAGTTAGACCGAGACGATCCCAAATCGTGGCAGTTAAGATTCGCAGAGAAACTTCTTGAAACCCTTGAGAGAAGCCGATTAGCTGAAAAACTGAGAAGCCACATGCTGGGAGAGATCGGAATAATCTGGGACAAACTCGCTGCAAGTCTTTCTGAAAGTATTTTCAGCGACAGCGTGTGGCGATCTCGTCGCCAAGAACGGTTTGAGAAGTACAATGCCAGCCTGTCTGTCTTAAGTGCTCGTGGGCTGTCGGTAAATTTTGCACTGGAATCGTGTAAATTGGATAGAGTGGTCAATGCGCACCAGGAACAGGGCGACTTAGAGGATGGATGGCGCCGTTTATGCACACATATCATTAAACAATGTGAGGGTCATTCGAAAGTGAGAGAAATAAAAAAGGTTCACGAAAATGATGTGGAGGAACAGGCAATCCAACTAATTTATGCAAAGTAAGCAAACTCACTTGTACTTTTGATTTGGCTAACACACACATCAAGATTGATTCATATATTTTTACTTGTGGAAAGTCGATAGGAACGATACAATAATTATTCTTACTTTTGAAGTCTCATAACATGCCGCCTATTAATCGTTTTTGTTTTTCTTTATATTTAAAAGTTTAATATCGTATTTACCCAGGGACAATTTCCCAGTGGAAAATGAAAACGTCTTGAAATTACGTGGATGGTTGATGCCCTGCTCCAATCACATTGATGTCATCACCGAATACTTTGACTGTGATCTGCTTGAGATGGTCGCCGCGGCCGACGACAGATTGACCAGCCTACATTCAAGGATCGCCATCGCCCGAGATGTCGCTCAGGGGATGGAAGCCATGCACTCCGTGGGGTACATTCATAGCGATCTAAAACCTGAGCATATCAAGGTAAAATCCTTTTTTTTTTTTTTTTTTGGCATTCTGGATGCTCTTCTCAATACTTTCATTATTTATTATCCCTATATATATTTGCACTTTTCCTATTCTAGGAATTTTTAAATAAAATGTTATATGAAAACACAGAAATAAATTAAATAGACTAAATAATTTAAAGGAAATGAATTATTAAACGAAAACAAAGGGAAAAAATGGATGAATCAGTCTTTTCATTATCGTTGAACACGAGCTGCTTAATATTACACCTGCTATTGGGCTCCTATTGATCTTGATTGTTACTGTGTAATGTAAACAAAACCTATTAACGTAGACGACTGTCTTCGAGCGATATTTGTTCACATAGGTAATGTATTTAAAATTATACTCCTTCAGCTTATAAGAACTATGTGTTGTCCACGATATTACTGATATCGCTGTTATACACATTTAGGTGCAGTTTTTAGGCCTTTCTTTATTTTTTTACTTATTCCAATTCATATCGGCCATTTTCTTTCAAACATAAGTTTGGTCTTAAAGGATACATTACACTCAGGACTACGTATACACACTTACCATTATTTTTGATTGATGACATTTATGTTTATACTAAATTATACCATGATAATATTATTATATCATTATGTCAGATGCTTATTTCATATAGATCCGTTGACTTGACTCCAGGCATAAATTATCGTTGTTTTTGTAATGTTTGCATTGTTTGCACACCTCACCTCACCCCAGTACGATCGAGGTATGTCTTTTTTTTTTTTTTTTTTTTTTGCAATAAAGCATAGCGTATATCTGAAATGAAACACTGCTCTTTTCGACTTCGACCACTGCATATCAATGTTCTATAAACAGTGGCGGATTTAGATGGGGGCAGGGGGGGGGGGGGGGGGTCCTGACCCCCCTCTTTCGTTTTTTGAAAAAAAATCACAGTAATTTTCCCCTCTTGTAATTAGAATTTTGACAAGCCAATTTATAGTATAAAAGGGTACCAAATGGCATTGTTCACCCCCTAAAATACTAAAAAAAAACGGGGCCCTTACAGCATCCGCAGACCCCCCTCCTTCAAATAATCCTGGATCCGACTCTGTATAATAATAGACCCCTTTTCACCGATTCAAGAAAAAAAGAGGATTCATTTAAAAGTTGAAATCCAGATTTCTCCAGTATGTTTATTATTACTTGAATGAAATTTAGCGTCAGCCCGCATTCTATTCCAATATCAATTTTAAATCAAGATACATTTCTAAGTTACTTTATTGGAGGTTTGACATACATGTATGTAGAATAATAATATGCATGGATATTATTCAATGTAATTGTAAAATTTTGCAAGGTTGCTGGACAGCGAGGAAAGATATCGATCGACTGCATTTCGGATCCACTTGGTACCACCCGACTTGGGCCACCATTTCACGTTTGTGCTGAACAGTACGAGAATCACGGGAGATGGCATTCCTTACAAAAATATTTCTTTGACATTTTTGCCTTTGGAATGTTACTGTGGTTTCTCATCCACGGAAAAGCTGCGAGACCTATTGAATATGAACACTGTTCAGACAATGATGACATGAGAGCTGCGATCTGCCGAGGAATAACCCCAGATACCACGTGTTTGGATCGTAAAAGTAAACCTCTGTGGAATCTTTTAAAAGATTGTTGGACACGCTATCGAGATGCAGAAACCGTAAACGCCCATATCGCAAGGGAAAAATTGGACATTTTACTAAATACCTTATAAATAAGCATACGTACGCCTGAGCATAATCACGGCCATAAATGATAACAATTACATGATGCAGTATTTATTTATAAGTGGGATGAACAGTGTCTTGTGAGTATCCGGCGTCAGTTACTTTTATATGCGTATGTAGATAAAGAACATTTTATATTGGGGCGGTTTCATGATCATCAGGGAAATCAAATGGATAAATTGAATCAGGCGTCTTTCTTTTTCCTCAGTAGACAACTTAAAAAACAAGAAATGCACTAAAGTTATATATAAATTCACTTCTATATCTATGTAAGAAGGCAAGGGAACTACCAACTGATAAGACACGGTGTGCAGGGAACATAACAGTGGTGACATATGGAAAACATGAAGTAATTCCATGTCGAGGGCGCTAGTGGTTCATTAGCAGCTTTATCGCTCGATGGCGAGAAATATCGAACATTGCATAAGTTCAGTAAAAAATCTCTGCGTGAACATATAACCTTGAGCGAAAAGTGAGACGTAGAAAAGAACATCGTGGGTACTGACTTTGCAAACGATTTTAGCCGAAGGATTTTGCTTAGTATACCACTGGATACGGACCCATGGTGCTGTGAGCCGATTTTTAAACGAGAAATGCAACTCGATTGTGCTGTGTATTATAAATGGGAATGACAGATATACATGTAGGCCTTGGGTAATTTAGAGGCGGATTTTCAGTTTTAAAAACGTGATAAAGGTATTTTTACCGGATATTCCTCACCTAATTTGATTTCTATCGAATCCAGCTCGACCCGTTTCCGTACCATTTCCAATTAAACGACTTAGTTCTAAAAGAACATGCTTCCTTTACACCGGTATCCATCTACCTTAGATTTCAGAAAGAAATACTCACATCGGGTAATTTCATTTAAAGATTTTTATTGTTTAAAGGTCTGGAATTGGAAAAGATAAGTAGCTTTTCCGTAAATTTAGACATGAAAATATGATTTTGGAAAGACGGTACATTCATAGTGATCTAAAACCTGAGTATATCAAGATAAAAATCCTTCTTTACATTCTGAATGCTCTTCTTAATGATATTATATTTATTAAACCTATATTTCTGAACATTTCCTGTTGTAGGAATGTTTAGGTAAAATTGTGCGTTAAAAAACTAATTTCATTTAAATAAAGTAAATTAATCAATAAAGTAAATGGATGAATTAGTCTTTGTATAATGTGATAATGGTTGAATACACACTGCCAAATACTTCACCAGGTTAATGGGTCGTTTCTAATCTTGATCGCTACTGTGTACATAACCTATTGATTCAGACAGCTGTCTTCGAGTGATATTTGTTCACATAGATAATATGTAAAATTGTACTTCATCAGGTTAAAGAGGTTGAAGGGATAATAACTGTGCTACAATTATCGATGGAGGGCGACGATTTTTCCATACTAACCAATGTTTAATGAATCCGTCACGACATTCAAAATTAATCCATGTTTTTATAAGTAAGCTTTTTTCATAATAATTTCTTAAGAGATAATTACGGGAGTAGCCATCTGTGAAGGTCAATATGGTCCGATGGTTAGCACAGATTTCAGAATAAGTGACGTTTTGGTGGTAAAATTAGAATTTATAGCATTTCTATGTCTTTTTACTTGTTTTTCTTGTGGAATTTTGAATGTCTTACTGAGTATTGTCATCTTTTTAAGACGCATTTTGTTCATGATATTACTGATGTCGTTGTTTTACACATTTCGGTGTTGTTTCTAGTCCTGTTTTTTTATTTATTTACTGAAACCAGTTGTTTGTATCAGTTTTTTTAGACCAATTTTTTCCATTATAATTTGAGATGGTTATCAGATGCATATTTCATAACTCTATTGAGTTAACTCAAGGCGTAAAGTATCTTTGTCATTGTAATATTTTCATTGGTACTCACCCCACTTTCTTTTTGAAGTAAAAGAACTGCACTCAATTTTATTATTATTATTGTTTTTTTTTTAATTTTATTTTTTTGCAGTGAATAATATGCTGCTTAAATTACGAAATTAAGTTTTCAAGAAAAAATAATCTGCTGGTACACAATTAAAGGGATAATAACTCTTCGTACGAGATCTATATTTCCCAATAAAAACATTGTGAATAACTCATAGAAATATAATATATTCCACAAAAACGGCAGTTATAGCTATTATTCTGATATCTGAGCTTGTCTTTAGACCACGTGACCTCCATTGATGGCTATACTCTGTTATAATCTCTTAAGAGATTTTAACAAAAAACCAAACTTTTTAGAAAAAAAACAGGGACTAACTTTGAATGTAAAAATGGATTTACTAACCATTGGTAAGTATGGAAAAATTGTTGTTTACTCCAGGAAAATTCATTTTTTGGCCGAAACGAAGAGTTATTATCCCTTTAATGTTTGTCTTATTTCATGATTCCAAATAACATAATTAAATGCTAACGATGGATATTTTAAAGTATGAAATTTCGATTCAATTCAATTATTCCTGTACTAGTTGATAAATTTTTATAACCTTGTACACTTTGTGTAATGTAATTCGCATGTGGTAGGAATTTAAATACATCTCTCTTAACTCAAGATGCACAAGTCAAAATGAAAGAACAATAAGAATGAAAACAGAATCAATAATATGTTATCACATTTAATGAGTCTATAATCTCTTCATTTTTTACTAATCAAAAGAAAAAAAAATAAATGTAAAATATTTTGTAGGATTTAGTTACTGATAACTACGTATGTTAAGATACTTCATAGTATATTACCACATTGTGGAGAGCATATAATGCTTCCAGCGCCTTGCCTCCATCTATTTTGAATAAATGTTGTTAAAAAAAATTACCACATCATGGGATCAACTCTAAATCGTGAAGGAAGGCGATTTCATTGGTGAAAAAATAAGGACCCTGAGGCGACTTAGCGATATTTACCACTTCATGGGTCATTTGTATCCACACAAAAATAGTACTAAATATTATCCCTTCTTGCATTTTAGATAGTAATAATTATAATCGGTCTTTTCAGAGTACGCGCGACTTGATAAAAACAATTGGAGTATTCAGTAATGTATACTTTCACAACTTCTTTTTTAAACCTAATATTTAATTATTTTATTGATGTTTTAATCCAACTGCCGTGTATGCTCCCACCCCCTTGAACACCTCTGGACCCCACCTTTCAGAAATCCTAGATCTGCGCATGCATATGCCCGAGTATTTTAAAATTGCTCAGGACATATATCCAATAGTAGTGCAACTTATTGAAACAAAATGCTTTCTTGATGAAAAATGGTTTACCCAAATACCGAGTGTCAGTTTCACTTTTTGCATTCCTTACAAACGTATCAAAACCAGTTTTTTCTATCTGTCATTTCAAAAACTTTTGTCATGTAAAACATTATTTGCCACATTCCGCCATTGTCATCGTCCGTATGTGCTCTAGAATTTTTTGTGACCGACTTGTGCTTAAATGGTGTATTTCAATCAAATAATGGACTCCTTGCATGTGAAAAAAATCATCGATAAGGCTACCGTTTAAGCCTCCTTTACATTGGACGTCGTTCTTCTTGCGTCCCGTTGTACGGTCCTGTTTTGAAGAAAAAATAGTTTACGAGACGACAACAGGCCGATCAATGAGCATTCATTTTGCAACAAAAGCTATGCTTGTGCCGCCTTTTTTACGCCCACAACGATGCCAGTTTCATGGTCGCACAAATGACGCAAAAAGGACGCCGTCCAGTATAAAAGGGGTTTTACAAATTTAAAATGTTACCCGCAAGCTTAGAAATGATTTCATCAAATTAGCATCTTTTTAGGGTATCTGTCCGAGCAATTCGTCATTAGATGCCAACATTTATCATTAATGTTAGGGCGTCTTTCGGGTCGTTCGCCACGTCTATAAAAGACGAATTAATTTATTACTGGATTATCACCAAAATATAATAATTTTTTTCTTGGGTCATTTGTGACCTATCCTGAGATTTATCAATATCCGTTTAACGTCATGCTCTCCACAAACAAACCGACTAACGGTAACAAAAACCTCCCCCCGTAGTCTTTGGATAACCTGATAATCGTGGAACAAAAGCTGTCAAATATTAAACCATGTTTATGGACTCTTTGATTTTGATTGTTACTGTGTAAATAACTTAACGTCTTCGACCGTCTTCCAGTGATATTTGTTTACATAGATAACATGTAAAATTATACCCCATCAGGTTATAGGGGTCAGGATGTGTGTTGTCCGTGCTGTTGCTGATATTGCTCTTACATGTACACGCATTTCGGTACTGTGCTAGTCCTTTTTTTCGAATAGTTTGTATTGGCCATTTTCCTTTGAGTAAATATTTTAATCTTTAAGGAGACATTACAATTCCCATACACAATTGCCATTATTTTTTACTGATTCTTTTTTATGCATTTCGGATCCACTTGGTGACACTCGACTTGGGCCACCATTTCACGTTTGTGCTGAACAGTACGAGAATCAAGGTAGATGGCAATCATGGGAAATTACATTTCTTACAAAAGGAATTCTTTGACATTTTTCTCGTTGGAATCTTATTGTGGTTTCTCAAGTTGCAAGGACCACTGAATATGAGCACTGTTCAAAAAGTGACGATATGAGGACAGCGATCCCTCGGGAAATAATGCCAGATAAATGTACCATGCGTTTGGATCGTACGGGTCCAGCCCTGTGGGCTTAGTAAGTCACTAGCGTTACCTTTACTTATTCCATAGCTTCTTTCTGGCCAGGAGGCAGTTAAAGTGAAACCTCGAGCTCGATTTTTTTTTCTGTGAAAGTCTTTGAAGATGTATCCGAGGTCTCTCTTCCACCGCCTCGCCCCAGAACACGAAAGGTACAATCGCTCATTTTCCCTTTCATACCATTTTTGCCTGATATTTGCATAAAGCGAGAAATAAAATAATACTTATTTTCTTCTACTTTTTGTTCATTACGAAGCATACAAAGTCTATCCACCAGCGTTTTGTTTACAAATCGACCTGTTTCAACATGGCATGTAATGGTAGTACTCCATTTCTAAACTGAGCAGTGATTGACCTTTCTGCTCTGCTTCTAATTATATCTGATGCCATTTTCTGCTGTTTAATGTTCTTTAAATTTCTTGTAAACCCTTAATTTGGCCTTTTTTTTTAGCAAGCCTTCCTTCCAAACTGTTTCTTGAATCTTAAATAATGTATAAGACCAATATCACAAGTAACTAATTTATTAAACAAATGGTCCATTTCACAGGCAGCTTAAGAATGAGAAAGGTGGGCACACCATTTAATGTTTCCCTCTTTTGCCAAATCGTAATCTCTAAGGAAAATTGTTTTGTGATCTTATCGTCCCATGTTAACCAGCCTGTTCCACAGTTCTACAAGGTGCAACCATCTTTCATATTTTGTTCTCATCCACCCTATATCTCCTTCTATGGCAAGAAGAGGAGTAAATCTGTGTATCCCAAGGAATACCCTGGCAGCTGTACTAGTATACTGGATTTTTTCTAGTTGCTTATATTTTTAATCATTATAAAACTTACTCAAGAATAAAAAAGCTAGTGTGTGAAATAACCCATATACCCTTTTTTTGATATACATACATGTATTTTGCTTTTATCAAACTCGATGCCCAGCATGTGGTTTAATAGATCAGTTACTAATAAAAAAATTATTACCGTTGAAATGCAACCTCTTAACTTGTTTACAGGTTTGTAATACCAAGTATACATAAACTATGCAATATTCACTAATGATCATTTATACAATGTAGTAAAGGGTTATCACCATTTACAATTATATCTGAGAAGTTACCAAATTGAGCAACCTAATAATCTTCTATTTTGAATTATCATAAATTTGAAAGGGAAATAATTTTTAATTTTGTAATTGTTAAGTATTTTGTAACGATTTACTTATCGGCAACTACGTACCTAGTTTAGAGGTTGCTCTTTTAAATATTTGATTAAGCATGGCGTGGGATGCCACTTTACTGACTACTGACATGGAGTTTGTTGTGTGTTATTGTACATATTGTAATAGTTAACCTAAATCTGTTCGAAGTTGCAACAATAAAATGTAGTTTCTAGGACCCGTCATACCACGACGTGCATGACAATCTTAAGGTGTTGCTTTCAGATGCCACTACATGTTGTGATCACCTGATGTATATGTATGCATGTTCTATCCTCCTTCCTCTTGAATATAAAATGAATATAAAAAGACATTATTCATCTTTAAGATTCTTTTAAATAGTTTCATTTCTCTCTTCACCAAGCAAGATCTAACCAATTCGCTTTATTGTAAAAGTTTAGTTATTGATAAAGATCGGTTTAAAAATATTACAAAATCACAAATATGATTTTTAAAAATAAACATGTATATTCAGTTATCAGTCCTTTTCCCTAGAGAGGCTCGCAACAAACAATATACTGCTTTAAAGACACTTTCTAAGTCTAAATTATTGGAACAAAATGCTACCTTAATGAAAATTTTAATTGTATCTTTAATAGTTTACCCGAATACCGAGTGTCAGTTTTTACATTTTGCATTCCTATAGATACCTGTATCAAAACTAGTGCTTCTTCTAGTCATTTTAAACTTCTTTCGTCATATAAAACATTTTTGCCATATGTCATCATTCTTATCGTCGTATGCGTTCTTGAATTTTGATGTTCTTTTTAAGCAACAGGTTCTAAAATGGTCTTTTTCAATTAACCACGGATCTTGTTTTTCTTTCAGACAAAATGTTTCCATCCCCTACTTATAAGAATAAACTGTGTCTATTTGTTATCTATGGCATGTGAAAAAAATTATAGAATAGACTGCCATTTACAAATTCGCAATGATAGCTTTTAGCTTAGAAATGATGTCATCAAAACTTGGCCTCTTTTTGGGGTCACTGTCCCAGCAAGTCGTCATAAGTTGCCAACATTCATCACTGAAGTTAGGACGCCTTTCGGGTCGTTCACCAAGTCTACAAAAGCCACAAAGCCCAAAGAGAGCCAGCCATACCACATTTAAGGGGTTTTTACCTCTACCATCACACAAGAACCACAGGAGTATACCAAAGGAATAAACATCTACCGATGGGTCGTACGAGCCTTCCTTGTCAAGTATCTCGGGCGCTAGGAACAGCGGTGTGCCGCAAATAGTCTGGTTGCTCATAGCCAATGGCTTACATAGCCCAAAGTCTGCCAGCTTTGCCTTCTTTTCTGAGTCAAGCTAAAAGCAAAATAAAATAAGCATTTGTAAAATGCTACGAAGCAGTATAACTATTACGAATTTTCAAAATTTATGTGAATACACGTATTCACACAAAATTCAATTTACATGTATCTCTAATATATATATATATATATATATATATATATATATATATATATATATATATATAATGATTGTATATAAGTATATGAACATATATATACTTAAATGTCATGAGTGTACATAATACTTTTGAGTCTCAAATAATCTCAATCTTTCATTTATACAGGAAGATCATATTTTTATGTACCTTGGACATAATATTCGTTATTATGTCCAAGTATATACCATGCATGATGTTCAGTGTTGATCTTGCTGTTAATTGGCAAGATTTACTAAGGCTTCATTCGCATGCAATGTCTATTTTCTAAATTCTATTTTCTATTCGCGGTATGTCTTATGATCACGATCTGTGCCCTGAATATTATATCCCGCGGCGTAATTACTGGCAGCGCGAGCCAGTTACTATAAGTTACTATAAGTAACTGGCTCGCGCTGCCAGTAATTACGCGGCGGGATATTCAGGGCACAGACCGTGATCATAAGATAGCGCGAATACATGTAGGAAATAGAATTTAGAAAATAGACATTGCATGTGAACGAAGCCTAATGTGAATGAAGCCTTAGTTTTTATGCTGTGTGTGTTCTGAAGGATTTCTTTGTAGCAAATGAACAAACAGACCAAAGGAAGTGGTAAAAATGTATCAGCAGTGTAACATCCCAGGAAGCAAATTACGACTTATCTCAATGGTATTATACATAAATGAAATAAACTGACTCTCATTAGTTACAGCAATCAGTTTTTGTTCATAATGAACTTTGCCAAAATATAATTTATTAATTCTATTCTTGTCTTGGGTCCCCTATGTCAGGGGTGTAACAGATATCATATAGTACAACATAAATTTTTAAATCATGGGTTTAATACATCTAATTAAGTCATTTCTTTGCATGTAACATGTATATCACATATGATTGGATAAAAAATGGTACGAACAAAAAGCATAGAACGGCAAAATATGTAGAGAGAATAAAGACCAATAACAAAGGTTAACTGATGAATCTTTAGAGAATCAAAAATAATAATAATAATAATAATAAGTAAATAAAACAAAAAAGGAAAAAATTAAAATATTAACATTGCCAATGCCATGTACAGAAAATTTGTAGTACTGGTAGAGAAAAAAAAAAATGAGATGGTATGAAAAGATCAGCATAGTGAGTGATTAATCTTTTCACAAGAGTTAAAACTTTAAAACTCGATTGCCTTGCCTTAGAAATTGTGCTCATTTCTTGAGTTTGTCTTGCTACCTGCGTACTCAGTTGCCACTTAAAGCCTCGGTCACAACCGGACACACGGATTTTAGGACCGTACGTCCCCTACGAATTTGGGGTGCAGTGGAGGTCGTGGGGTTCGTAGAGGTAGAGGAAAGTCTGCCTTGCGAGTCGCAAGGGCCACTTGAGTTGTCCTTTCAAGCAGTGACGCTAATTGCAAGGAGCGATGACCGTGGAAATTGTACTCATTTCTTGAGTTCGTCTTGATTGCTGCAAACGTGGCACACACTCACCGTTTACGATGGGGATGCAACGCACGGCGAAAGTAGTGCCCTTTTACGTCAGTTTTGCTTCACACTTGCCTCATACGTCTCTGATGACGTACTGACGGCGTAGGTCCGTTTTGCTTCATGTTATCCCATTCTTTCTTTTTCCTCCTCCCTTTTTTCTGCTATCTAAGCTTCTTTCTATTGCCTTTTGGAGGCATATTAGAAACTAAACTGAGTAAAAATTTCAAAACTTTGAAAATAGTTGTACACGTTACAAAGTCGACGTTCATTGTAAAGACACAAGCTTGCGTCGTGAGCACGCCTTTCAACCACCAGGCGTGGGGTGACGCACGTGCGACGCATCCCCGGTGTGCTCTCGACTTTGTTGTTAGTTGTGAGGGCGTGCGCCTCACTTAACAAGAAAAGGGCACTTGCTCCTTCATTGCTTGCGACGTGCGTTTTGCACAACGCACGTCTCACTTGCTAACTCAAAGCGAGGGGAGCAACGGTCTTGCTGTTTACAGGCTATTCGTAGAATCTTTTGGACATTCCCAACATCCTCCGTACGTGCTTACGGGATGTCTGCGAACTCGAATTTTCGTAAGAAGGACCTACGTGGGTCGTGAGATTCTGCGTAAAAGGTGGACGCAAACAGCCTGTAAGAGCCCGTACAGCCGGTTGTGACCGAGGCTTAAGCCTAGATTACATTTGTCACGGGCGCACGAAATTCATCGCACAGCGCCCGTGGCTAATTAAACTAGGCTTAAGTGGTGAGTGCGTGCCTCGTACTTGGTAGACTTGCGCCTTTCCATTGCAACCATTCAATGGCCTTACATTTGCGTCACACACTAGTGATGAAGTACTGACGGCGTACGTCAGTTTAGCCTCCTGTTCCCCCCCCCCCCCATCTTTTCCCCCCTCCCCCTACTTAACTGCTCTTTAATCTTCTTCCCCATGCCTTTTGGAAGCATATTGGTAGCTGAATTGTGTAAAACATTAACATATTTTATTATTTTTATATTATGGCACTTGTATAATTTGGGGGATGTTATATTATCTCCCCAGTTTTGTAACTTATTAGTTTTCGTCATTAATAAAGGACAATTTTTAGTCATATGGACTTATCTTAATAACTCTGGAGCAAAACAGAGCTTCGTTGTGCTTGTGAACATTTGGCTACATAAATACAGTTTTTGAAAGCCTTGGTATAAATACCAACTAGGTATGCGCTAAACCTGCCCCGTCAATCAAACACACATTATGGTCAGTTGTGTCTTAGTTTAAAGGCAGGCAAACAGGCAAAGGGGTTTTAATTGCGAATTGTGCGTTTATTGATAAACTAGACCCTCTGATTTGTAGATAATATGATTCAATTCTACTACTTGGACAAAACGACCACATTTTGGCAGTTTTATAGTGCCCATACCTAAGTCCTGAAAACTGAAAAAATATCCCAGGACAAAATACGTAAAAGAATGAAGTAACTAGACTTTCACAGAGAGTTCTTTAAATAAATTGCAGTATTTTTAGAAGAAGTATAAAGCGTATGCAATACCAATTCATTATACTGTGCCTATAGAAGTGGCTAAGTTCTGATTTAATCTCTGAATCACTTAAGTTCGTGACGGTCCAGTGAACCTTTCGGAAATTCATATGTAAAACTCACGGGAATAAAAAAATCCATATGAAAATAAGAGCTTATACAAACTTAGAACGGGATAAATAACGCACCATCATGGGAGTGAGTGAGGACCCCTCCCCACCCCCACCCCACCCCACACACACAATCACCCACGAAGAGAGGCCATAACCTTGGGCTCGCGGAGGTCAAGGAAAACCTTCAGTCTGCTTTATGCAAAGTTCTCTATAGTGTATACAATTGTCAGAATAACTTTACGTTCGCCATTTTCAATTTTGATGTGTTTTGCCTCTTTGCAACCCCACAATTTGAAATGTGTGCACTATTTGTTTGGAATTATAATTTAAATGTAGATACTTCTGGCGCACACATAATATTTATATCATCTATCAACATTATTCAATGTTTATTATTAATATGCTTTATTTCTTTTTATTAATGGGACTTCCAATAAAAGTGGCCATCATCGGCCAAATTTCAAACATCACACTTGAGTTTGTTCCATTCTTTTTTCTTACATCAGCTTAGATCAAGGAGACATAAAATATTACAGCAAATATAATACGAATTTAAATAATTTAAATGCATTTCTTTCTAACATTCAGTTTACATACGTTTTTGGTAGCCTCTAGAAGTTTAAACCTCATAACAGAGACCATAACAGAGTCAGCTAAGGACACGTTTGGGGAACATGTTTGAACACGTTATGATGGACATTTACAGGTGCAAGGCCAGAACAGAGTTTTTTATAAACAGTTTAGAACCAAAGGACTGAATTTGATTTGAATACCAGAAGATTCCAAAGGGATCCTGATTTGTATTTTTATCTGACTTGGCATTTCCAATAGCTTTTATTTTGAAATAACTTTTTATCAAATATTTGTTGACAAATAAATTAAAAGGTGTAAAGAAACATTTTATGCTCCATGATACGGTATTTAAAAATTAAATGTTTATCCATTATAAATCGAAATGTTCTGCTAAAATGTTAGTTTTAAAAAATCAAAAATAAGATTATATAAGTCTATAAAAAACCAGACATGTCCGTTATTCATCTCCATGAAAAAATTAAAATACTTGTTAACTAGGTTTTGTAGCTTAATTTCTTGACCTTAATTCCTGTTGCTAAAAAAAATACATGCATAACCGAACAATCTGTGACAAAAATAAAATCTTAGTTTCTGTAAAAAAGGCCCTTTTTAAAATGACCCAAAAACAACATGCTCCTACCTTTTTCAAACCCCATGATAAATGTCTGACCCCTAGTAAAGCTATAAAAACGATCACAAAACGACAACATACCAACACGTTTTCCGGTTTGATATCTCGATGCATGAGTCCCGCGCTGTGCATGTAGTTTAAAGCACTTGCCACTTGCAGCCCAATTCCAAGCCGAATCTTTAGATCCCCTGGGTCGTTACGAAGCATATGCATAACATCACTTTCCATGAGTTCGTAGAGGACGGCTAAGTGCTGCTTGCCATCTTTTTCAATAACAAAACTCCCCAGGACCGGCATTACGTGTTCGTGGGAGATGCTTCTAAAAGACGAAAGAGTGTAACACATTGTCATACGTTCCCAGAACATTGCTTTGGTGTTCCATATCAATCGATAAATCAATAAGACAAGCAATTTTTAATGATGCAAAGTTCATTAAAAAAAACAAAATCGAGGGTAAATGCCATGGTCTTACACAATCGTTTGAAGAGGTGCGCTACACGGGTTTGAAAAGACCCCAAAGTCATGTTTTCATGTCTAATTATCCAACAAAGCTATATTTTTCAAAAAACGTCTGATTTAAATGTTCATTCTAAAATGACAAGAAGCAAACGGCGCTCTCATTGAATATTCATTTCCTTAAAACCAAGTTATTTAATTAGAAATATTACAAAAGATTGAATCCTAGTAAGGAATGTGTTGACAAATAACTCATGAGAAGAAGGATTTTTTCGATAAAGATAAGATTTTTACGTGTAAAATACGGTCAGATGCATTGCCCATTTACTAGAATTGTACCACAAGTAAACTCACCGCGTGTAATGTATTTCAAGGGCCAACTTTCCCAGGAGGTCTTCGGATCCAGGGTCCCCAACGAGTTTCAAAGCATAATTAGCCTTATCTCTCGCTGTCACCTCCCAGACCTCCCCTTGCCCTCCTTCTCCGATCTGTCTCAGAAATGTCGGGGTTCCGTACTTTAATACATCTAAAATGCCGATGGTGCGGAGTTCAACTGAGGCCATCTTTGGTGCGACCTGCTGAATGGAAGATAGCTGCTCCTTACTGAGGCGCAAAGATCTTTCAACGTTGTTTTTGTGTTCAATTATATTCTCTTGAAAATTTATGTGGGCGACGTCAAAACGACTCTTGAGTGCTTCAGCAACTTCGGAAGCTAAATTCATTGTATCAATTGAAGCTAAAAATTTCCTGGCTATGCCCTGCTTCCATTTTACTGTTATCATCGTTCGACCACGGATAAAGTCTATCGGGTGGGCTATTGCTCGGAAAAAGTTCCATAAACCTTCTTTTAGGCGTCCCCAAAATGTAAGGTTCCTCACACATTTGCTTAGATCCAGTGGTATTTTGTAGCTGTCAAAGAGACTTTGTGTCAATGAACAGACTAATACTAGCGCATGCTTGATACCTTCCCTGGTGTTTTTCAAATTTTGTGTTCTCTGCAGTTCAAGCATCAAGCTTTCTTCATTTTGGAATATGTTCTTTAATCCTTTTTGATATTTATCGATAAGTCGTGTAATCAAGATATCTTTCACGTGATCTCCACATTTCTTAACGGCTTCTTCACCAGTAACATACGCCCCTTCTTGAATGTTATGTTGTCTCTCAAATGTGATCTGACCAATGTCTTCAACCAGTTCCTCCTGGCATTGACTTAAAATAGTTTTGAGGGACATTTCCATGCGTGTTTTGTCCGTCAGTTTTTGTTCAACCCTACGGTAGAAATCCTGCTCCAATAGTTTGATTTTTTCAATATCTTTTAAAGTTTCTTCTATTGTTAACGGATCTTCTGCTTTAGACAAAAGCGAATCAATGCAACGTTTTTGAGCTTTAGCGAGATTATTACACGCTATTGTTACTTTCGCTTCCAAAATTTCTTCAATGTGTCCTATGAGGCAACTTTTGAAATTTTCAAAATCTGCAAGATACACTGTATGTTTGCTGTCTGCCATCGCGGACTCTCTGGCTTCATGAAGTTTCCACGCGGATAAACCGTGAAAAAGCTGACACTCGTTCATCCGGGTATGCTTATCTAATAAGCCTTCTTCTACAAGACGGCTATAGACTACTGCCATGCGCTCTTGTTTAACTCCAGCGGGTGTTGCCTTCTCGTCTCCAGATTCAGAGTCGCTATCAGAATCGCTGTCATCTTCTGAATCGACTTTGCTGACCACGTAAAAAACTACGAACTGGTTATAAAGCGTCCTTAGATCTTCTGCATCCTGGAAAAGAATTATACGATGACTTCAAAGTATATTTGATTTTGAAGAAATCTTTGCATAAAGGCAAAAGACAGTCATGATGGTAAAATAAGCATGACAGAGCATACAGTTAATTTGCTTTGAAGTTTATCAGAGTGCCAATTTGTTTACCATATTTCTAATTTAAGTGCGCTAAAACTGTTGAAGTATAAGCCAATCTAAAAAAACCTATAAGTGTATTTGGCCTAATTATATATATATATATATATATATATATATAGGCTAATTATATATATATATATATATATATATATATAGTTATTGAAGGGATAACGACCGTTCGTAAAATATCAATATTTCACAATAAATACATTGTATATAACTCATAGAAGTACAATAAATTCTATTTTGCCCCGAAAGCGGCGGTTAACACAATTATTTTGTACTTGTCATCACATCCAGTGACCTCAATAGATGGCTACACTCTGAATTAATCTCCTAATAGATTATTACAAAAAAATAATATATAAAATAAAACAAAAAAAACAGGGACTAATTTTGAATGTTGGAATGGATTCATTTACAATTGGTAAGTATGGGAAAATTGTCCTTTACCACAGGGAAATTAATTTTTCGGCCAAACTGAACAGTAATTATCCCTTAAACGTCATTTTATCTCTCCTGTAAAGCCCCTGTCACACTTATGCGGAATCAGCAGGAATCAATCAGAACCAGCCGGAATGACTAAATTTAAAAATTCGTACTACATTCGGGAAGAAATTTCAAATTGACCCAAATTCTTGTAAGAATGCCGTTGGAATGCTCTAAATGCGGTTGAATCCGCCTGGAATGATTAGTGCACATTTTGGCTGTATTAGCTCTCAAATGCAGCTCGAATGTAGTTGGAAAACTAGGAATATCAATAATGCTGTCAGAATGCAGTCAGAATATTTAGAATACAATTTGAATACCGTAGGAGTGTACTTCGATTGCTGGCTAAAATAGGATCCAGATGCATTCTGGCTCATTCCAGCAGGAATTGAAGTGTCTTGCCATTTTGGTTCTCCCTCGAATGTGATCAGAATATTTCGAATGCTGTCGGAATGCCGTGAGATTATTTAGAAAGCAGTCATAGTGCAGTTAGAATACTATTCAAATGCCACTCGACAATTTTCCACTTGGAATGCACTTCGAGAGTTTTTATACATGAGCAAAACATTCCACAAGAATGGGTAAAATTATTTGGAATGCACTCTGAATTTTTAGAATGCTCTTCGAATATCCAGGAACGCACAAAGGATTGGCTTTCCGACTGCATTCTTGCTTATTCGCCTCTAGTGTGACGGAGGATTCATGAATTCTTTCTTTGCTGAAAATGAACTGGCTGAAGGTAGAGGTAGAAATGTGTCAGGGGTGTAACAAACAGTAGCTTAGCTAAACATACCGTCTCAATATAAATAAAATCATTAAAGAACTTTCGTTCAAATTCAATAAATATTAACCAAAATGTATATTAGGCCTGTTTCTAAGTTAAATTGTATGTGTGCATGATAAAACATATTAAAACGCTTTAAATGTTTCATTGTGCTATCAGTGATAAAGCGTTAAAAGGTCACTTAATCTGTTTTAGTCTATAACTATGGTCAACTGAATAGAACTGGTCTCCTTTTTATGTCTGTTGACCTATTAATTGCTCATTTCAGTGGTTGTATATATTGTATGATGGTTAAAAGTTTTTGCACTCTTTGATACCATTTTTCTTGCTTTTGACTAGATAATTGACATGTGACAACCAAAACGCCAAAAAGGGTCAATGAACATCAAGTCAACTTTTGATTTCACCATCACTAAGTAATACTGCATGATATATGTTAATACTACATGTATTTTCCTTTTAAAGAAAAAGAATCTTTCATTTGTTGGAGTATATCTGCATGTCTATATGACCTATTGCCAAAAGGTACTTGGACATATACCTGCCTCTTTTTTCACTTAATATTTCTCCTCGTCTCTTAATCTATCATAAACAGATTTTTTTTCTTAGAAAAGATACTCTGAAGTTATAAATACATCTAACGGATCGTCATAAAATGACTTGCATGCGCCAACAAGATAAAACATTCAGAATTATGTATGGTTTATATGGAACGAAAGTAGGTTACACCAGTAGAACTCACAATGGAGCCTTTTTTTATGTCAAGTGTAACCACCAACATATCCCAGAATCAGATATGAGCTAGGCAACATCTTCGCCAGTCATTTTCTCAAAAACATCACACCAAAGATCCTCTCTTGAAATTAAAATTTCTCTAGCTGAATCATAGTTCTAAACCGTACCAAATGACACCGTTCGCCCTCTAAAATACCAGGGCCCAGTTAAAAGGCTAAAAGGCCAGAAAAATATTTTTCTGGCCTTTCAGCAGGTCCGAGAACCCACGCCAAGGGGTGGGAGGGGGGGGGGGTCGGCCCTGCATTCGTGCCCCCATTCAAATAATCCTGGATCCCCTGCATATTGTATTGATGTCTAAAATTTTGTATCTTTAAAGGCACATTGGCACAGGGGCATCTACTATCTGGCCAATAACAGAGGCAGTATAAGAAACATTTTAACAATCAATCTTTAGTGAGGCAGAGTGAAGAATGAAAAAGACAGAAAAATCAAAATAACACATTGTGCTAATAGTTCATCTAGAAATAATGCAAACCTTTAAAAACACGTTTAAAGCAATACCATGAATATAAAAGACTTTATAACTTTTTGATAAAGAATAAATATGGAAGAGAGAGGTGGAGCTACACTCCTCAAACAAATTCACAGCAGAGAAAAAATATGCCACCACCTTTTTATTCCATGTCGTATGTAAGCGGAAGACATGCTGATACTATGCACAACAGGTACATTTTCACAAAAGCTTCAGCATTTTAGTAAAAATCTTGATTTGTATTCCAACATTGATACTGATTAATATAAGAGTTTATTTAGCCAATTATAAAAATCGGAAATCATTTTCCTTTTGGAGCAATATACAGAGTAAAATAATAAAATAATACAATAAATAAATTAATCAAGAATTTAGTTTTGAGTTCAAATTAAAATGCGTCACTGCACTTGGATAAAAGCTGTTTAGAAAGCGTTTACTGCCTTTAAAAGTTAAAAGTCTACTGTTGCTTGGTAAAAAAGTAAAAAGAGATGTTGCAGGATGGAAAGAGTCTTTCATGGTGTTGACAATTCTTTTCTCCATTCTGTCTTTAAAAATATCATCCAGCTTGGGGAGATCCTGCCCAATAATCCTGCTTGCAGTTTTTACAACGTTTGTTAATTTCTTCCTTTCCTCCCCAGCTGTTCCGCTATACCATATTATAATTCCGTACGCTAGAATGCTTTCAATTACACACCTGTAAAAATTGACTAAAATAGGCACGCTTTCAGTAAAAGTTCTCAATGATCTTAAAAAATACAGTCTTTGCCGTGCCTTCTTTACACTCTTTGCGGTGTTATCTTTCCAATTCAATTTACTGTTAAGGTGTATACCAAGTAGTTAAAATTCCTCTACTCTACTAACTTCAACATTACCAATGGTGAGTGGTAGGCCTACCTTTACACTCTGATTCCTTCTAAAATCCACTATCATTTCTTTGGTTTTAGCTACGTTCAAGATAAGATCATTATTCTTGCACCAGCTTAACACCGACTCAACAGATTCTCTATATGTACTCTCGTCATTATCAGTAACTAGCCCCACAAGCGTAGTATCATCCTTTCAATTTTGTTAAAACGCAATTTTGTTAAAACGCACTTTTAATTAAATATGTAAGTGCTTCGTTTGTATAATTATTAAGCACCCGTCTTTAAGAGTTTTAAACAAGCAAAAAAACACATACCTGAATTGTCAGTTGATTGTGGCCGTCAACCACGTACACTAAGATGGGGATTCGTTCTACCTCGTTTTTCAGAAGCTGATTCAGTTCTTCATTTTCATTTCTGCCAGGGGAGTCAATAATGTCTAGTCCTGATTTCAATAAGCCATTTTTTATCCCACATGTTACGTATTTTGCTATCTCATTGGCGTCCCTCCTGTCGTCTACACCTAATTGTACAACTTGCCGTGGAATTGAACCCTTCATTGCCACCTCTTCGTCTTCACCGATTCTGTAATACGGATTTTCGGAAAATGTCAACCTAACCAGTCGTGCGGTGCAAGGCGTTTCATTAGCTGGCAGCACCGACTTTTGTAGAATTTCATTTATAAGAGAACTCTTGCCACAATTTGTTTGACCAGTAAAAATCACGCACGGTTTCAAGTTTAATACATCTTCCACCTCCTGTCTCTCAGCCGGAAGCAAAAAATTGTCCATAGCCATGTTTGGTATTTCTCTCATTATTTCTTGAAAACACGATGTCGTTTCTTCTTTCAATTCTTTGATATGGTTTAGAGCCTTCTGAAATTTCTCGAGTGCAACAGCTAACTTTTCGCCAGCAAGTGACGCCATTGTAAATTGTCGATGTTTCCCTATAGATGCAGTTTGCTGCGGTAAAGTAGAACTGGTGCTTTCCTTTTCAATCCTGCATATTGCTGCCTATTATATTTTGGTATTATGACGACGAAAACTTAGGATTAAGAACCAGGTGATGGCTGTTCCAACCTAGTCTCTGCTCCCCAGCTCATTCATTGAACGAAATATGATATCAGGTTATTTGTTGGCAGTATTTACCTATCGCTATTGACGTCACTTAGACCCTGACAAACAAAGGATAAAAAATTCCTATTTCAATAAAGGTTACTTTACCTTAGCCTTTATGCTAGAAGGAAAATGTCAGTTCACTTCACCAAACCGCCGGAGTTTTCACTATAGGTGCCCAGAGAGTATATATTTTATCCCTTTAGAGATGTTGTGTTATCATGCATAATAATAATATAACAAATAAAGTCACAGTCACCTAAACCTATCTATCTATGACAGGGTACCGAGAACTGTCAACTTTATTAACCTCACTCAATCACACTTACAGCGCCTTATTCATCCTAGTGTTAACTGACCTTGCAAGGAAGTTTATTGGAATGTATTTCTGAATAACAAGTTAAGAAAATTCACTAGTTCACTTAAGACACAAAACAACTGTCACTTTTACTTTAAAACACTTTTTATTATTTTGATAAGGTTAGTTACAGTATTGATAAACAAAGTATCACGTTTTCAATAATTAACATTTTAAATTACAATCCATGTCTGCAAGGTTGTGTCAATGACCAAAATACAACGTCGAGCCAACGTCACATTAAGACGGTTTTGACGTGGCTGGATCAACGTTAATTTTACGTTGAATTTAGGTAGATCAACGGCAATTCAACGTATCAACCTGTTTTCAACGTTGATCCAACGTTACTATGCCTGCTGGGAAACCAGGTCCAGACTGGATTTAAGTTTTTTACATTGCACATCGCAAGTAGCACAATTTAAAAAAAGGTAAAATTTACTATTTTTACAGTCTTAAGCGGTTGTGCCAGTCTAAAAACGGCATCTAAGACATTTTGTACTCCTTTTATCTAAATCTATGACCCCAGCGTGTGTTTGAACATACATTTTGCGTTTGAGTTTTCAGATCATTATAGTCCATGGGCCAAATACCGAACCCCCCCTTAGTGATTTTCGGTCACTATGCTTTTCTGATAGCTTAGGTCCTTAGCTTTTATGTTCTGCTTGTTTGCCATTAAATTGGTGGTGGGTATGTGTGCTACAGCCGTTGCCATGGTAACACACGGGTTGAAAATTGACATTTTGGAGACCAACAAAATCTTAAATATTTCAAATACATAAACTAAATTTTGGTAGTTTTGTAGTTTGCAAATATTGATGGTGATTTTGCATTTCTATACATTTATATTTTAAGTAAAGTATTATAAAATTTTCAAGTAGAAAAATATTAAATTGAAGTTAGTGGATATATTGATTTTTTCCAAAATGTGGATATAATTTTACCTCTCTAGCAGTTTGAAGCTGAGTTGTGGTATATGTACATGTAAATGTTTTATTTCATTTATTCATATAGCTGAACACCATCTTAGATTGTAACAAAAACTCGGTTTCAGGGGTAACAGCAAATCTTAACTGGCTTTCCAATGAACATTCTTCATTAAAAAGACATTTCATCCATTTCTAAATATTTAACTAAATATGGACAAATGTTTCCATGAAAGCAGTGTAGAAAGGGCATATTTGATTGAAATTAACAACACAACTTTTAGAATTGTTTATTTCTTGCGTTGTTTAATATCATTGCAGTAAAAATCCATACCTGCACTGTCATGGCCATTTGTGGCCATGTTGAATTTTGGAATGGCCAAGTTAATATAATTTGGTCGAAAATCTTTTGAAAATTGAAATTCCCAGTGAAATATTAATAGGTTAATTTAGTTTAACAGAAACAGCAAATCGGGAATTTTGTAACGAAAATGTAACATATTCATTCAGCAATATGTATAAACCATGTTTTGTGATGGCCACATAGGGTTTCAGGTTTTGACACTTAATAAGAGGGTATAGGAGTAACAATCACTGAAGACAGTAATTATGCAATTCACATCATATCAGCATATATAATTTTTCAATTCCAATGCTGCTTTTAAAGTTTACAAAAAGCTACTTTCAGTAATAAGATGTAAAATTAACATAAACCTGTCGCCGTCTTGGATTGGCTGCCATTTTGGTAATTTAACTATGATTATTTTTTGCAAATATTTTCATTAATAACTGAGGTCCAAGTTTTTTTAAAGTTTGCAAAACATTGAGTTCATATATTTGAAATACATGACAATTTAAAGGTCTCAGAAATTATTTTTTCAAAACCCCTGTGTTAATATGGCAACAGCTGAATCTGTCACACCTATCACCTATTTGGCCAGACTTTTTTATTTTTAGGGATGACATCCTGCGCGCGCACCGGTTTTCGTCTGTTCTCCGAAAAAAATAAAAAAAATCCCCCCCCCCCCCCCCCCCAACGAAGTAGGTTGTCGCAAACGCTGTTATTGAATTTGCCGGAAAATGAGCTCTCTGCGCATACGTATTATCACCACTTGGAAATATGTCCGCTTTGCCGTCAAATTCATCTCTAGGATTACTTTCAAAATACACAACAATTAAAGACATAAAGAGAGCGGGGGCCGTCGTTTTGGATTGGTTTGCCATTGATATTGGGCATGGAGATATCACCTTTTCACAATTATACGAAAGGCTGGTCTCGGTCAGCGATTATCACCCGGAAAATTTCAGTGACATTCTGTAATTTAATAATAAATAATAATTAAATATTTAAATTAAAACTTAAATATCAAAAAATTCCCAAAATTATTCAAAAATGAGCAAATATTGACAGCCATTTTGAATTTACTGTCATCTTGGAACATTTTGATGATTGTGAAGTATAGCACACTTAATTTACACATTTGGTATAATTTTGAATTCCATGAATTAAAATGCATTTGAAATATTTAATTTTCATTTTTGGTCTCAAAAATATCAATTTTCAAACCCAGACGTTACCATGGCAGCAGCTGTAATACTCACAACCACCACCAGTTTAATGAAAAACAAGCGAAAAATAAATGCTAAGGGCTTAAACTACCAGAAAATCATAGTAAACAAAAATCACTAATGGGACTAAGTTGGTTGGAGATAATTAAAATTAAAATTCTGTTGGAAGAATATATGATATTATATCATTTTTAGCCAGTGTGTATAAGCATATTGGCGGCCATTTTGAATTTTGAAAGTCCCAATGTAATCAGAATTAAGCAAAATTGTTTGGAAAAGGCCTAAGTTCGAATTCAGTTTATTAAAAGTAATAAAGAATGTAACTTTGATAATAAATATGGCATCTTTCCAGTTGGGACAACAGAATGTAAAAGACTTGTATTTTGGCCACCGTTTTACAACAAAATTAAAAGGTTGCATCTAAAACAAATACTTAGGTAGCAAGTAGTAGAGACTTTATGCAATTCCGGTGCATCAAAGCATATCCCACATTCTTATTCCTTGATAATTGAATTAAAACTCAAATATTAAAAATAATTGAAATTACTCAAAAATTAGCAAAAATTGGCCGCCATCTTGAAATTACAGCCATCTTGGAGAATTTTGAGGATCATGAAGTATAGTGCAGCTCTTAACCTATACATCTGAAATGATTTATAATTCCATTTACTTAATACATTTGAATAATTTAATATTTTTTGGTCTCAGAAATTTTCAATTTTTAATCTCAGACGTTACCACGGCAACGGCTGTAGCACACACACCCACCACCAGTTTAATGGCAAACAAGCGGAAAATCTAAACTCAGGACATAAGCTATCAGAAAAACATAGTGAATGAATATCACTAAGGGGGGGGAGGGTTTCCGTATTTGGCCCATGGACTATTAAAAAAGTTTAAAATAAACACATCCGCTTAAAATGAACATTTAATTCGCACTATACTGGCATGCATTTTCAATCACTGATGAGGTAACTCGTATTGGATCATCAACGTTACAGAGACAGAGCTTATTCATTCGCAAAATTCGTAGAAAGCATTTATGTCAATGAACCATTACAGATTATGATATTTTGGTTAGTTCCTTTATAAATGTCTTGATATTTGGCCTTCTTGTCTGGTCCGCATTCCAACAGCGTTCGAACAGTTTTTGAGCTGCGGGAGAACATTTGGTAGCGTCGGGGCGTTTGTTTCCTTCATCCACGGCTAGAATAAAATCATCCCGGGAAGTCTCTGGTCTGGCGAATTCTGGCCACGCATACTCAGGATTAAACAGCAACCAAAGGAGAATGCCTAGACTGTAGACGTACTGATGTTCACCAAAACCTACGCTGCTTTTGTCAAATGCCTCTGGGGGGAGATGAAAAGGATGGTAGCCGTTGGGATACACGTTACTGGTTTCGCGGGGACCTAGCAGGATTTTCCATTGTCTTTCACGGGCATCTTTTTGCGAGCAGGTCTGCAAAATATAACGAACTAAGCTGACTTTGAAATAATACTGACCATAGTTTGACAAAAACAATAGATATATGTAATTTTTATGGTATTAAGAGAATGTTATACGATGAAGATCAAACAATCAATGCTTCATTGAGTGTGACATTTGAAAATATTCTGACAACCTCTTATACTTTGACAATATTGTATCAAACTGCGACAATTTATGGATGGGAGAAATAAATATAAAAGGGGGACTACATTTGGCGGGGTTATGTAAAAAAAAAGGCCAGAAATTATCGACATCTTATGAGTATATATTGGGAGAATATATATTGAGAGATTTTTTTACTTACGACCACATGGGTAGGTTTCAGATCTATCTCTACTGCAAAATACAGAACATGCTCCAAGCCCTGAATGACATCATTTAGTATTCTTTTGCGCTCTTTCTCTTGTATGCACTTGGTTGTCTGCACTGCATCCATTAAGTTGATGGTGTATCTTTGTCTGATCAGAACAGGTTGGAACTCAGTAGTTATCACCACGTCCAGATAGTGAAGGACGTTTGCATTGTGAGGTAACAGCCTAAAATATGTAGAACAGAAACTAGTGGATAAAACGGACAAAGGGAATTGTTCCTTCTCCAGTGTTATCAAGTAATCTTTTTATTTCCTTTTCATGATTTTATAAATTATCTATTATATATATTTATACATTTATCATTGCCCTAGTTAATGCTCTGTGTAACACCCTTCCTTTGTTTAAACTGATAAATTTACTCCGAGAATACAGTGACTTTTTTGACAGAAATGAATTACTTTCAGTATTCCATTTAGCTGTCAACTGAAATATCTGAATAAAACTTTCAAAAAAGAACTGACGGGCTGACGAAAATCTTCCTTGATAAGTTAGCTTTCTGTGAATTAAAGCGTGAAGAAAAGACGTATATACTTTTTTCCTTCATACCTTGCAGTGAGAAAACCCATTGCCACGTTTGGTGGAAGAAGATGAAGATCAGTTGCTTGGACCATCTTCCCCACATATGCGAACTCTCCATATCTTCCTACTAGTTGAGCAGGGTTGGTCACCAGTCTAACTTGGCTTTTATCTGAGGTGCTTTGAGTCTCCCCAAACTCTAGAAGACCATATAAATTGTTATTCAGAAGAGCCATAGCCATGCAGCTGTTCTGTGCAACAATAGGGGACACCTTTTCGAGTGATCTTTGCTCTTGAGGGCTCATTTTGCCTATGGCTGATGCGGCACTGTCCATGTTTTTTAGGGTTTGCTCGAAATGTTCTCGTGCGCTAGCCACTTTCTTTTTCATAAGTTTCACCGCATCATTTGCAGTTTCGCTTGGGTCTATAAGTGAAAAAATGTTTTCTGCTACTTTGGTTTTCCACTCTTTGGTGACATGCAACCCTTGCATATATTCTAGAAATGTCAACGTGTTTTCTTTAAGTATATCAAACATTGTTTCGGTTAAAACCAGAACATTTCTATCCGTAAAGTTGAGACAGGTAAGAATGCTCTGTTGAAACCCCATTATATCGTGCCAAATGCTATAACCTAATGCGTCACGTATGTGAACTAATACATCCCGAAGATCTCTTTGACAGATTTTGTTTATCTCGTCGAATGTGGCTGCCATTTTTGCTCTTATCAGTGTGTCACATTTAATGACGATGTGATCTTTTATTTGCTCCCTGCACTGAAGGATGATTTCATTTCTCCTGACTGTATCACCAACTATGGGCAAAAAATTCATATTCATCGCGTCTCGAATAATTTCATGTTTATTGTCAGCCAATGTTTTCTCGACCACATGCACGAGCACTGACTTGCGTATCTTAATGGCTTTCTTTGTTTTGTCGAAGAATTCGAAGGAGTGCTTTATTAGCTCGGCCATGAAATGCGAGAGTAATGCCCTTTGAGTTGGTGAGCCACACATACCGTAGAAAAGAACGTTATGCATGTCTACCACGGACAATAGAGCATCAATTGTGTGGCTGTGCATAGTCTGTACTGCCAGTTTCAAAAACTTAATTGTGAATTGTTGAAAACGTTCGTCCTTTTGACCTCTCTTTCTCGATCGATGAACATCTTTCACCGACACCGCAGCAAAAAACGGATTGTCGTCGGTATTGGTTTCGCTGTCCAGTAGACCACTGTGAGCCAATGCTTTGAATGTCATTGCTGCTTTATCAGGGGTTTCTCTCGGCAAATCAGCTTCCTCGGCTGTTTGATCCATTCTAAGCGCCTTTTCATTTACTTCAACTTTGTTGCAAACATAAAATATGGTAGCTCTTGGTACTTTCTTCCGGAGTTCGGTTATTTTCTTTCTGTCCTGTAACCAGAAATTTGCATTACCGGGTAGATTGCATTATGCAATTGCCTTCGAATAAACGTTTTTTAACTATCCAACGCATTATATACGTGTCACTTTTCGGTATGTGCAAAATACTCAGGCCCTTAGCCAGCAATTTCAAAAGGGGGGTTCTTTTTTTGAAAAAGTGGACCTTTTTCCATAAAAACTTCATGTACCTAGGTCAAATTTTACCCAGAGTGGACCTTTTCCCAGCAAAAAGGGTGGTTCTTTCGAACCCCCCGAACCCCCCCCCCCCCCCCCCCCCCCCCCTGGCTAGAAATATAAAATATTAAAGACATTTAAAAACAACTAACACGCGGCCTACCTGTTGGCGGACACCGTGCTGTCCATCGATAACGTAAATAATCACGCCCAGTATTCCTTCAACACACTGAGTTACAAGAGAATCCAAGGTAGCATTTTCACTGAATCCAGGTGCATCAACGATAGAAATGCCCTTTTCCAGCAGGGGGTGATCAAACCCCACTTCCACAACACCTTCAACTTTACTCTTGTCATTCCGCTCTGCTCCCGGTACAGCAACAACTGATCGAGGTACCTTTAACTTTTTAGTTAGCGTCTCCTTCGGTTTTCCTTCAATACAGTTACCATCTTTGTCTAATTCTTGAAAGTATGGCTCACGGCTGTGTTTCAGTCGAACAATTTTCGAAGTGCACGGTACCTCTGCGGTTGGGAGAATAGAACCTCGTAGAATTTCATTTATTAAACTGCTTTTTCCACAGTTTGACTGTCCGATCACAATGATTGCCGGCTGCGTCGTGATGACCCGTTGAACACGTTCCTGTGTGTCTTTAGGAAGGAATTGTTCAATATTGACATGAGGACAAGTTTTCACGAATTTCTCAATTTGATACACAGTATTATCATAGCAAAATTTCAGATGATTTAACTCTTTCTGAACAACTGAAAATGCATCAGAAAAGTCGTCATAAACTGTGTCATTTGTTTCTAGACCTTTCCCTGCGATGGACGCCGCCATGTTGTCTCGCTGGAGACTTTTGCACACAAAGCGAGGTGGCAGACAACCGTCTTACTGCTTAATGTATTTCATAGGGAGTGAGATCAATGGAAAGAACAGCCTTGAACTATTTGTTTTGTGATTTCAGTCAAATAAGTATTTTGTCGATCTTTTGCCGCCTTCCAAGAATTTTGCACACGGCACGTTGACCCTTTGCCGCCTTTCAAGAATTTTGCACACGACAAGTTGACTATCGAAAGTCGATAACACTCCAACGCAGCGTTTTGATTGCAACTGTTGTTCCTCACAATTCACCATGATTTATACTTGTGCCACAAACTGCTGTTATATGAGTTTTTTTCCTACTTTTTTTTTTTTTGGGGGGGGGGGTGTTGATTATATTTTTCCATTAGTGAAAGTGTGAGCTCTGTGAGTTTTCTTTTTATGTTGAGCATACCACTTGAAGGCAATTTAAAACATCGGCGGATGAGCCGGGGAAGGGGGGCTTACTCCCATTATATTCAACCTCGTGAGCCATTAGCCCAAGATATTCATGATGAAATTACATCTAAACAAAAGTGCCATGTTTCATCTAAATTAGATTGCAACCAATGACATAAAAATGTTTACTCTTGAAATTTTATTATGAATATCAACACCAATCAGTCACATACATAACTAGAAAAGCACTCCGAGAGCGCAGACCTCCGCCAAGACAGCAAAGTCTCCACCCAATGCCATTTCACCCCTAAATTTTCGTTATTTTTGATTATTGATTATTGATTGTCTGTTTCTTGGCCCACTTCTGACGGTTTCTGAAAATTTCATAAAAATCGGTCCATAACTTTTTGAGTTATGTTGATGACAGACAAACAAACAAACAAAAAAAAAATTAATTACCATGTTTTCTCATCTACCCAGACAGCTCATTTAAACTGTTTGATTCTACATAGCCTCATAATGAACATCTTGACTTAATTGAAATTTAAATCCTTCGTTATTTTTTATTTCAATAGGCAACATCAAGTCTTTGTCCCTCTGGCTTAAAATTGAGGACAGAAGACAAGCAGCAGGTTGAAGAACATGCCAGTAAAGTGAAGTGAGTACCACTGGTTAACTAAAGAATGTTCAACCTATTTGGTGTGTCACATCAGAAAGTAAAAAATATACAAAATTACCTGAATAACCAGGACAAATATTTTGTTTTCTGACATTTTAGTGTTCACTGATATTTCAACTCATCAATAAACTCGTCGATTCCATGATATTTGAATGGTTTGCTAATTTTCATCTTTGATTATCTTTCACTGCTTCAAAATTCTCAAATTCTTATCACCGATACTCTGCTTTGTACAGGGATTTATGATCTAGATAGGCCTATCAGGATGGTAGTAAAATGATCATTTCTATATCATTTGCAATAGTTTTTTTCAAAATAGATAATATCCCAAATTATCTTTTTTATGCAATAGTACAAATGAAGATGAAAACAAGAAGCAAAAAAAGCTGTGTGATAAAATTGATGAAGAAAGAGCAAAGGTATGTCCATTAACAAATAACAGTGTGACCACATGGACTGTCAATCTCTTAAGAGATTATAACAGAGGGTAGATGTCAATGAAGGTCCACATGTGTGCAGTTTTTCATTTGCATTCAACAATTATTCCACTTGTCTAGATTGTATTAATTATTTTGATTTGCAGATTTTAAAGAAAATATTTATACCAAAGTTTCGTATTCTTCGACCTGATACAGATTTAATCTTATATTTGCACCTGAAATTGAATAAAAAGAAATGTTTGCTTTGTCATGACGCACATATATTTGTAAACATGGTAAATAACTAAAGATCCATCTTCTTTACAAATGCAAATGCAATATATATATATATATATATATATATATATATATATATATATATATATATAGTCCTCATCAGCACTTACCCCGTCTTCCAGCTCACCCTTATTTATCCCTTGCCAGATCTTCTATAATGAGAAACACTTAGATCTAAGACATGGCACTTTTTAATCTTTTTTAACCTAGATATAAAAAAAAATACTTTTCCTGGCACACTTTTGTGGCTGAACACAGTTCACGTTATGCATTGTCCCTTTACTGTTTTTGCTGTTTGGTTTAAAAACTTGTAATCATCATCCAGGTGCATGAAACTATGAAAAAATACATTATATATATTGAAATCCGTCATTGAAGTGACAAATTGAATCGGTGTTCCAATCATTAATACTTAATAAAAATATAGCTCACCTTATACGTTATTTTACTGCATAACAGAGAGCCCAAATATGGAGATTTTTTTTATTTATTTATTTATTTATTTATTTTATTTTTTGCTTGCTTTTTTCAAACTGGACATGATCCCAGACCAAGGTATAGCATTTGCCTGATAAAACACGTCTAAATTGTATAACTTTTTCCATGAAAATATTGAATAATCAATATTGACATCTATCCATTTTTTTTTTTTTTTTTTTTTTTTTTTTTTTTGCACACAGACTTACATTTATGAACAAACAAGTCCAAAACACTCCAAATCACCCACAATATCAAATTTTACTTATGAAATCTATTACAGCAAATGGTCTTTTCGAAATTTAATTGATACTACAACGCCACCTAGGGGATGAAAAGATATCTTCTCTGCTGCAATCGAACTTAAAAGCACTAGCAGATTGTTTTCGATCTACTCTTTATGTAGGGACACGAAATTGGCAGGTTAATTATCTGTAAAAATTCAATATTTTAACAGTTTATATTTGCGTATTGACAAATATACTTGGATGCAAGCAACCCTCTTCAGCTTTATTCAATCCTTGAGCGCAGGCAGCAGGTAGTGGGGTTAAGGGCCCTGTCTACTCGCTTTAGTTACATTTACCAGTATACTCAAATAAATCATCATTTACCTCATATGTGTTTTTATAGCTTATTTTGTGTAACATCAGTGTGATATGGTATTATTTGTATTATTATATATAACCGAAGATCTCAATATGAATATTGTCTGAAATGTTCATTATTTTAAAATAATTGTACTTAAGTTTTTTGACATCATATAAACTGCATTGTGTCGTACAGAGTTGTATTGAAATATTGTGTCGCTGACTGTGATCCCAGTCAGCCAAAGTCTACCCTGAGTGTCAGAGCAACGTAAAAGCTAGCTTGCTAAATATACCTTGTGGTGGAGTCGCTTTTACTAGTATTGCTACTATGGGTTATATATGAAATCAAGATCGAGCTGGCAATACCGGAATCTAGAACCTAGGGTACCAAAATCCAACTAGTACATACATTTTACCTTTAACACCAATTCCACGATTCGTTTTTTTTTTTCTCCTGAAATGGTTATCCCTACGTTTGAGTCGAAAAAAAGACCTGAAATGAAAAGCATTATGTAATTACCATGAAATGAAACACATAAAATAACACCCAAATTAACTGAACCGACGAGGGCAAATAAATCGGCAAAACCAAAGAAACTCTCCAGCAACTTACATCAGATTAAACGTCGATACTTCGAGCGTCATATTATACAGTTGCAAAGCGTTGCGGTGAGGACACGTCATTCGCATTAATTGACTTCTGGATAGTTATAAATGGCCTGTGGATCGTAAACTAGGGCAAGCGTTAATTGTTTCATTTCTGATACCAAACAACTGACAAGATTTGACTAGACGTTCCGGACACGAACACAGTGACCATGGGCGAAGAACCTGCGAAGGTAAAACGGAATAAATCAATGACTTGGCGTTCAGAACTCTTTCGGTTTAGTCAAAATACAACACTCCACGGATTAAAACAAGTTACAGCCGAAACGCCATTTCGAACCAGAAGGTAATTTTTTTCGACAACTTATTACATTAGTTGCATAAGCGTTCTTTGCACTGTAATTGACAGTCTCTGCTGAGTGACCTACTATGCGAAAGGTGAAGATTAGTAAACTCAATTTAATCGAACGTGGTTATACTTTATTTTAAAATGATTTTTCGATTCTTGGACATAAATCAGCAAATACTTCATATCTCTCTGTAAAGGTGATAACATTAGTGTACAAAAAATCTATACATGTAAAACCGACTTTCTCCGAATGGGAAATGAAGTTCAAATGTAATTTCATTAATTGAAATTAGTCACTCGAGCATATTTGAGCACTATCATGAATAGGTTATACTTACAACTGTTTGTATATGTCTATCCGCTGAATCTGTGAATCTCCATATATTTAACGGCATGATTCAAATCATGTCCTAAAATATGCTTTTAGAATTTGAGTTGGGGACAGATAGAAAAGAACGGGTAATGTTTTTAGTATTATTACCATTAATAATGTTTCGTTTTAAAAAACATTGGCATTAAAACGCAGTTTAGCATAGGCCCCGTGGTACACCTCCGTTTCGCAAGATTTCAAGCTGCATCTGCACACTGATGACATATGTATACATAGTGTAATTATCTTCTCTTATGGTTTTCATTAGTCAATGTTTTAACATTGTTTTATTACATGTTTTAACATTATAAAAATAATGCTTTACTTCTGCATAGCTGTTGTCAAAGACGTAATCTTAGACAGTCACCGCTAATAATTAAATCTAATACATATTTTGCCTTGTTCTCTTTTTCTTGTAGACCACAACTCTACATAGTGTTTTCCTCCGGCAAATTAAATCTAATACAGATATTGCCTATTGATAATCACTTTTTCTTTTAAATCCTTGCTTGAGGAACAAAAAATAGACGCCACCTATGTACTGCGAGGCCCAGGAAAACGTCAGATGGGATCAGAAATGTCATGGAAATGGAAAACGCATCTATCTCCCCTGTGCTACATTTGTTACCACTTGTTTCGAAACGATGGGAAATAGACTAATCAACAATGAAATTGCACTGGTTTAAAACCAAGTCCAGCTGGTCTGTGAAATTACACTCTTATGTTACCTAGTACGAATTTTATATTGATTTTTACATCGACTGAGCAATTCTATTCAAAATAAAGTTCGTTTCGGAGTCAATATATCCCCAAGTATACCTGGCCTTCTTCTTGAAAACTCAATTCGATGTTTCTAAGGTCTAGATGATCATAAGTACTGTTTTAATTGCATGATTGCGAGTTGGCGTTCCAATGCGGTTTGACGATGGTTGCACGGTACATGTAGCCTACCTGTACCAACTGCTCCCACATACAGTGTAACAGGAAAATACGTCGGAATAGCACCTGTGTAGTTTGTATGAAGGATGGATCTTTTACCAGGATGAGCACGCTTTGAAATAATTCGTACATGTATGATGTTGCATGGTGTATTCAAAATTTACAATACACTGATTCGGCTAGAGAGAAAAAAAGAAAAGTCCTTTGTTATTTCGTTAACGTTCAAATGTTAGTTAAAGACGTGTTTGATCATACTCACAAATCATACAAAGAGCACAGTTTTACTGCAACGCACAAATTAAGATCAAAACTCATCCCTTTTGTCTCAAGTTTCGATTTTTCCTCAAAATCTGCAATTGTTCTCTCGAGGCCGCGTACAGCAAGGGGGAGTCTTGCCTAAGCGGTTTAAAGCATTTGTTAACTAATCGATAATTTTAAGTGTACTCATGTTTAACACAGTCGCGTTAATTTCTACAGACTTAATTGACTAAACCGTAGCTAAATCTCAGTCTTAATAACTGCATGTTGAGTTAGACAGCATAGAAAATGACAGCTTGTTTGTTTATTCTTAAACACCATAACCCCACCCAACACCCCCAAAAGGTATACAGGAAATGCAAGTATCTCACACTTATTTCATTGTTATGTACGTGCATGGACGTAAACACCTGGCATACATAAATATCAAAATTTTAACAATTGCTCACTTGAAATATACTTATTATTGTGGAAACTTAAAAAATATCAATCATTTTTTCGGTAAACTTCGAATTTGCTTTGCTTCGGTCCCAATAAATCTGTGGCCACACTGTCTTACCCAGTCCAGGGTAAACCCGTGCCCTTTTCTTGATAAACAATATGTCGCAAATGGTGTAAGGCATAGGTACACCAGCACAGTTGGAATGTTTTTCGATTGAGCACTTCATCAATATATAATCAATTAAAACGATATCAAGTCAGTTATTTGGTTATAGTGATGTCATCAGCGTTAGTTTCTCAAATGTCAAAAATAAATTATATTTCTAATTAAAAAAAGCTCCAATCAGTTTAGCCTTTTTTAAAATTAATATGTGCAGTGAGCTTTTACGTACCCCCGGTACAAACAGTACTTACGGTATTTTAAAAGTTATTTCCCTTAATAATAGCCTTCCGTTACGTTAAAACGAATGACTCAATAACTAATTGTCGGTCGACACGCACAAAAACAGATTATAACCAATAACGCATCCGTAAAAAGGGAGTTGTGCATATAGGGCTTTTTGTGTAATTTTTCTCCTTTAAAGATACATGTATTATTGAAGCGCGTGCTCATTTCAACATGTTATGCAAGCACGGGGACGACAGCTCGCAGATACGTAAAACCCTTCTTATTTATTTTACATTTTCCCTCATCATTTTCATGACTTTCTCCAAAGAAAAAAAATTACGGTTATAGTAATGTTTTCATTGTTAGTTAATCCCAATGTCAATTTCGCAGTTCCATTCAATCAAATTAAATCATCAAGCGTATTTGAATTTAATATTCATCAACCTCTTCTTTATGTGTGAAATCTTAAATTTTGATTTATCAGTTTCTTAGATTTTATATTCATGCTTTTGATGCTACTAAACTATAAAAATTCTTTGGTTAAATGCAAAATATTTGACCCACTACCCAGAATCTTAAAATGTCGCCACATGTACATTTTGCTGCTCCCTTTCCGATGCCGTGGTGCTGGGCTCTGTCCTTAAATGGAGACTATGTCTGAAGGACAGCCGCCCTCATATCATGTTTCAATGCATTCCCCGGGGACACTGTGAACTAGATTTGTCCCCATGTTTTTCACAAAATAACCTTAGGGAGTTGGCGTAGAACAGCGCAGACAACAATAGAGCGCGATCAGGTACTAAGCCTATAAACCGTATTTCATTTTTGTTGTAAAAATGAAAAATTAGTATCATTTTGTTTAGCAAATATTGACCTGATACATCAATTATTCAGATCCACTTTTGCGTAGTGAATCAACCTTTAGCCCTGTAATAAATCATAGCTGTGCAAACAAACCAAAATCAAGCTAAAAAGGAATAAAACATTGAAAACAATTTATTGACTCTAGCAGTCCATCAGACTAATGGTGTCCCGCGCGACCTTTCCATTCCATGACAAACTACTCACGGATAACAATTCGACAATGAGATTCTACATTCAATAACAATTTAATCTGTAACAGGGGAATGACGTATTTCCACAGTGAAACGGCCAGTGTGCTTATTATCTCATTTCAGGAAGAGTCGTTCATTTATTAATATCCGATAAAAACCAAGGCCTAATATCTGCGCTGTGAGTTAATTAAAGATATAAAATCGGAAATGAAACCGTTAAGTTTAATGAAAATTAAATTTGGTGCGGTGCAGGTTGATGATCAACTTAACCCCTCCCCGTCTCTTTTCCGGTGTCACGTGTACGGTCCGTTCTGCGTGAACCATCCGTCCTGACCGATTGTACACGCAGCAGACGCGTGTATGAGCCGTTCTGTGAATGATCCGTTGTTATTTACCTGTACTGTTATATTCGGCTAGTTCATTTCCTACCACATTATACATTTACTATGATGGGGATTAAATTCATGTGTTAATTGATAATTTTGATAGAGAATCAGCGTCAAATTACAGCTCGACGCATGGATGAACCTACCGTGGACGGGCCGTCGTTATTCAGCTGCTGGCTACTATTTTAATATTGATTTTACTAGGCTAGTGTGTTGATATGGCCACCTGAGGGAAATCCCTGTAGAGGTGAACATCTTTAAGATATGAATATTTCTAAAGATTATGTTTGAATTTGCAGTATGTTCTCAACAGCGCATGTTCATTAAAGGCTAAGAATGTATTGATGACTCTATAGAGACGGACTGTACACGCCGGAAGTCTCTCAGATTTGCCTGCGCTTTGTGCGCATGAGCAGAACGGATGATTCACGCCCCGAGCGGTACACGCCACACCGGTATAGGCCTACCACGCCTTAGTCTCCATGTTCGTTACAAAAATAGGGCACCGAAGTCTCCTTTCCATGAGCGCGACAATACCAAGTTTATTGCAACGTTATTGCGCAACGTATCTACTTCCGGGGACAGCCTCACCATTTTATCTGCTTGTTTATTTTTATGATTTTTTAAAATCTACCGACACAGTCTTTTCCATTTACCCTGTTTGAGGTAATCCACAAGGAACCGAGAAAAAGGAAACACTTTCCCTGTTACACTGTGCTTCGATAACTTAACCCATAAACGAAGCAGAAAACTATTTAGACTCATTTCCACCCTACATTTGATACATTTATAGTACGTGACGATGGAGCACATATTGAAATGAGTGTGAATGACACAAGAACGTATCTGAACTGATGGACTGTTATTGATGTTCCAGGATTATTTGGATAGGTCTCGTCCTTGGAGGATTCAGCTTATTCATTTACCAAGTGGTGATGAGTCTTCTTCTCTTCCTGTCCTGTCCCGTGGCGGTCAACGTAAAAATTAATTACGTCAGCAATGTGACCTTTCCCGCGGTCACATTCTGTAACCAGAACGCTTTCAGGTAGAAAAATATGGTTGAGCCATGCGCATACTGTAATCCAAGCTGAATTAGTGGCCGGTTTCCTACTTAAACACTAGGGAACGAGGGG
The DNA here is from genome assembly GCF_051362555.1 of Lingula anatina. Taxonomy (NCBI): domain Eukaryota; kingdom Metazoa; phylum Brachiopoda; class Lingulata; order Lingulida; family Lingulidae; genus Lingula; species Lingula anatina. The sequence continues at coordinate 40,964,974 of NC_141768.1, read as the reverse complement.
CGAAAATTGAACGTTAAAGTAGGAAACGGCCGGTAATTCAGCGTACAGAGCCAGCGCAAACTATGAGTTTAAAGCTGAGCTCATAGTTTGCGCTGGCCCTGTACGCAATTTAGCGTGCCCTTCTTTGTACAGTCTGTACTTTTTACTGACAAACGTGGGTTTAGAAAATTATCTACAGTGCAGTTAAATTAATAATGATAATTCCTAGCAGTTAATCATACCGGCGAAAAGTATACTATCTTTTTACAAGAAAATTGCAAAGTATCGCAAATACTTATTAAGTTTCATTTGGATGCAATTCCATAAGCATGGTGCGCTTTTTTATAACATAACAAAACCCCAAACCCCCTGCTATACGCATTTGTCTAATATAGGCCTACGTCTGTTACTAATTTCAGAGCGTCGCGTGCTGCCAAAAATGGTTGGTACGAGGCGCTTTTTGATATGTACGGTGCCAGTGACGATGAAAGAAAGAAGTCTTTGGCTGTCTTGGGGTCCCACTCCTTTATGGACCTTCTGAAGAGAACAGGACACGAGGAGGAAGACATGATTGTCAGGTACAGGTTCTGGGGCACCTTCCTTTACATGTAGCACGTACAATATCTGCCAGCTTTAATATCACGTGAATATTATTAACTTTATTTCACATCAGTTCTCAGAGATTTTTTTTTAAATATTCTAAAGAGCGCACGGACACGTCCATATATAATATGTTTGAAATACAAGCAGTGACCAGTGTTTTAACAGACGCGTCTTTTTGATCTAGAGTGTAATGATGATACCTGATCATATTTCTTCTTCTAATAAAATGATTTAACGTCTGCTTAAGAGATACCATGCATGTACCATCATTAAAATAGCATGGATAAACAGTTACATTTTATAATTGACTGTACACTTTATTTTTTCTCTTTAGTTGTCGTTGGGGTGGCAAAGATTGTGCTGAGGGTTCGTTAACTAAAACATTCACTGACCAAGGCGTTTGCTTTACGTTTAATGCAGATTTGCACCCAAGGATTGTCACGCAGACAGGTAAAGTACAGATAATCTTAGAGAGTCATCAGTTAAGTTTATGAGAAGTTTAAATGCCCAATTTCACCATCACATTTTATAAATCCTTACTTCTGCCGAAATGCTAAAAGAAAGTGAGAAATAGTGAATGTACATCAGGTCTGCAACTGAAATTAAAGTAGGTTTCTGCGATTGCCTCTTTAAAATAAATTGTAAATTTTGGGTTGATTTACATCTTATTTACCACATTCAGGAGCCGAGCACGGGTTACGTTTAACACTGAACGTGGAACAGTATGAATATATGTCCGGGCCAACTGATGCTGCCGGTGTCAAAATACTACTCCACGACAGCTCTGACGTACCACTGGTTAAAGACTTGGGTCTGGCCATACCTCCCGGTTCGCATGCATTTTTAGGCTTGTTTATGCTTAAGGTAACGGTTAAAAGACAAATACTCTAGTGATTCCTATTTTATATGTCCCAAATAAAGGGGGCTTATAGTAATTTCAACCCTTCCCAGTGCAAAATGAGTGCTGAAATAGGATGAAGCGGTGCACCTACGAAAATTTTTACTGCCCGCATAACAAAGTGATTCCGATGGCATTAATGAACATCTGATGAATGGACAGATTGCAGTTTGTTTCATTAGTTTCAACCGACTGCCACCATTATCAAAGTTTTGAATTCTCTTATATCTTGATTGCAGGTCAAAAACCTTCCACCTCCTTATGGGCAGTGTGACGACAGCATACCGCTGAATTATTTTGACCATTATACAAGTCACACGTGTTCTGTCGACCGCAAACTCCGCGCTATGACGGACGTATGTGGTTGTATTGACATATCTATGGAGTTCTCACCGCCAGGTAGTGTTTACCAGTCGTTTGCCGCTGTAATTCTCTGAATCCGAGTAGCACCAATTTCAATATTAGCACATGCACACACAAGATCGATCGTCTGTCTGTCATACCTTAGCGGTATTGCACGTACATTACTAAGTGGCCTAATTGATTGTCTGTCTTTTTCAGTAAAACTCCCGATATGCAACTTAACCCAGTACATCTCTTGTGTCGTGCCGTTACTAGGTACGTAACTGATGGGGACCGGAACCGTGGATGATTAAAACCTGATTGTGTGCGGATTTTCCGACTCATTAAATTTAGCTGTGTCATTCTTCGCTATATCTCTGACAGCCACATTGCATCTAGTTGGACGAGGTCAATTTTCTGACCAAAGGCAATGTTGATTACTCCCTTTTTAACGGAAATAGAGTTTCATTGCCGCATATGCTTATAGATCTACATATCTCCAGTTTCTACAGTATCTGTCTAAATTTATAAATTCATTTGTGTATGTTCCATTTAATCACATATTGTTCAACAATCATATATTTATCTGTCCATTTCACTTCAGAAACCTACCGCCGCGACACAATGGAATCCCCTTGCCCTGTCCCATGTGACGAGCACATCTATGACCCATCTGTATCATACGCATCCATTTCGAATTTCCAAGTGGAAACTTTACTGAACGACAGAGAGGTGACAAAACTACAACGTCGCTATATAGCCGCGCGTGACATATTTCAAAAAAAGAACCAGAATACTTTTAGGGCGGACAGTGAAACCATTTTAAAAGTAAGCGGAGCAGCAGATGCGATACAGACAATGTTGGAACAAATGTCCAAGATTTTACAACATTTGCGCCATGAGATAGGTCAACTGCTAGCCACCATTGCTCCGCGCGTCAACTTTCAAGATGTCGCATTACATAAACTTTGGTATTCTATTCATAACGGGTTTGTGCGAGGTTGGGAGGTAATGGAAGAACGGACTTTTAGTCACGTGACGTCAGGATATCAGGAAACATTGGGCGCTTTCGAAGATTCAGCCATCAGGTCAACTACAGCAACCCCGGAGCAGGAAAAATGCTGTTTACGAACCGTTTTGTTCGAAATTATAGACATGGATCTCCTAAAAAAACAATATTTGGCACTAAGGGCCTTAGATAATATAACTGCAGTACACGCCAGTTACACTAATGGAACACCAATTGTAAATTATATTGTGACTTTGCCAGACGAGCGTTACGATGACACTTTCAACAACCCCGAAATGCTTCAATACCATCCTTATAAACAGGAATACTTGATGTATCTATCGTCTGCTACACAAAGTTATATTGACAGCATCATTGCTCTAAGAAATTTGTCGAAAAATGTACTGGATAACAGGTATTTTAATAGGACCAGATTCGAGGAATGCAAAGTTCAGATTGCAAGAAATGCAAGAGCATTTAACTACCGCAAATATCTTCTACATGATAGACTTGTTAAAAGGTCGGAAGACATTGTGAACGAAAAACGCGAAAGGTTTAATAACAGTGTCACAAATTTAATCAAAGTTCGTGACTCATTGTATTTCCTTTTAAAAATTGTGAATAATAGTCTTGAATCGAAGGCACTGGTTAGCTGGGCAGACGTATATTCTCTGGTGAGATATGCAAAAGACTATATTTCCAACAAGTCGCTTACCAAGACGAATTTAGCCAGTACATTTTTAAATGAGTCACATGTTACCAGTTTCCAGGAATTAAGAAAAGCTTTGAATGGACTGCACTCCAGGTCACGTGACATAACAGACAGCTTAGAAGTTTTTAGAAAAAATTACATTGCCGTTTGGAAAACGATGCTGGAAGAAGGGTCATTGAAGAAGTTCTACCAGAAACTTAACAGTGACGTAATGTTGGTTAGTAGTCACAATGTTACCAGCAGCGAGAAACGAAAAATTCTTGAGCATATAGCACATCTTCTCAACACTTCTCCAGAACGCGTCAACGCTCTGTCGCGAAATCATTCCGTCCTTCTGAGCCGTTTAAACGGAGACTTTTCAGATATAAGTTTAAACGAAACATGTAGCAGACTGAACAGAATATTTAAGAACCTGCAAAGCCAGTCGGATTTGTCTGGCGTTATGGGAACTACAGATAAACAGTTTCTGGACGCTTTTGTTGTATTGAAGAATCAACTTGAAGAATATCTCAAGGGGAATGGGATAGATGCAGCTTTCTTCAGGTCTGAACCATTTTAGTTAGTATTTCACAGATTGGAACTCATTTTTATGAGCAAAGATTTTGTAAAATAATATAAGAAGACGTATTTCTATCGTACACGTAACAATATTAATTTTCAAATTGTCAAATTACCGTTTAAGTAATTGTCACCATATTATGTTAACCTACAATAAAACGCTTTTAATACATCGATTTCCAGGGAAAACTTCTTGCAGTTTGATGTTTTCCTCAAAGAACTCCAGATTGAAGAGATCGAACAACAAAAGGCATATGACATAAACAAGCTATGGAGTACGTGTTGATATTAAAGCCAGATACCTCGGATATGATTTTTACGTAAAAAGCATTTGCCTTTAGTCAATGAAAACATTAAACAATTAGTAGTACGACTTATTCTTTTGCTTATTTTCTATGCAGCATGATGATAAAGTTCACATGTTCAGAAAATGAAAAAGAATGTTCGTAAGATAACTTATTATTTCTAGTGTAAAGGTCTAAAAGTGTAGGTTGTTCATGAAGACTTAGAGCTTTACTTTACGTGCTAGTTATCTTTTGACCAATCAAAGTTTTTTTATCAAACTTGTTTATCATTTTGTTATTTTCATTTTAAGGTGACATTGGTGGATCCCTTGGATTATTTGTTGGGGCCAGCTTTTTGACACTTTTTGAAATAGCAGACATGTTACTGCACACGGCACTGAGACGAAAACTGGTCATAAAACCAAAAACACCGGCAGTACCTAATGGGATTGTAACTGGCCGCTTGCAAACAATGATTTGAGAAACGCAAAGAACAATTTAAAAGAGCAGACATTGTATAAAAGTCGCTTTTGTATACCGCTTTGTCAAACAACATGGATTTGAGATCAACAATCTTTCAATTTATTTATCTTCCATTCTTTCTTTTAAAATTTAGTGAATATCCATTATAAATTGTTAATTTACCAAAGATGAATTCTACGAGATACTGACAATTTTTTCAATATTGTTTTGATAAGTTGAATGTTTTTTTCACTATTTTATATAAATATATATATTCTTGTAAAAAATCAAATTCCTGGCAATGATTCAGAATCTTAGAATCGATACAAAAGCTTAACGGATGAAAGCAACGTTATATACCGGTGTAACGTGACAGAGTCCCCCATGATAGAGTCCGCTTCCCTTTCAATTGTACAGGTAGGCCTTGCCCTAAATTTTTACCTACTTAGGTCAGGCTAACCTTTACCATTTTAACTAAATAGAGGACGGACTTTCTGTTACACGGACCCTCAATCTCGTTACACCGGATTTAGATATTGGTTCTATAAAACAACAACGTAACACTTGTAAGAACAGTTGCCCATTTAGAACGCATTGTAACAAGTATCAGGAAATTGGTCATACGCCACGATCAACAAAAACATTATATTATCAAGGTTTGCACAACCAATAAGAAATGTTCTGTCAAAAAGCATATACTGTAATAACGTCTCAAAGTACTGAGTACATGGCAAAGAGAGGCAAATATACATAGAAAAATATTCCTTTTCTTTTGATATATACGGCGAGAAATGAGTGTTCTCCTCATTCTCGCCAAATAAATAAATTCCACGATATACTGGACATTTCTATGGAATTAGTTCTCCTTAATAATCACCTTCAAAACACTTTATCAAAGTCCGTTAACATCTTTCTACAACCCATCTTATTTTCCAGTGATTTACAACGAAATATTAAATCAGTTCCATGGGCTGCCTGTGAGCTTTTTTCCTCTGGATTCTAAACCCTAAATTTCTTTTCATAAGCCTAAGGTGCTTCCCAAGGGTGCTGATATCCAGGGCCAAAATACAACCCAGTAGCCCGCACACAACGCTCAGGCCCACTGCTCCAATGCCAATTGCACCAGTAGCTTCCTTAGGTTCTGGATTGTGTTTCCGCTTCCGGGGCACTGGTGCCACTACAGCTTGTTCTGCAAAAATAAATTTTATATTATTAAATGTCTCAGTTATGTTAAAAATATGATTCGGTCATTTTTTTCATCAATAAATCGCCCCTCTTACTATCACTCTGTGTAAAAAGCGAAACAGATCTTTTCTCATTTACTTACCTAAACAACCTGAAATAACTTTGCTCCACTTTCCGTTGTCTGCACAAAACATCGACCTAGATTCACTCCCATCTGCATAGGTTCTGTTCTCAGTGCAGTTGTAGGCTACGACAGTACCATAGGGCATAGGTCCCGTTGTGCTGGCATTGTTGACAGTCAAAGTGACATTTGGCGGTGACGGACATCGAACAACTACAACAACAATAATAAAATAATTTGAAATAAACGCAACGTTAATAAGCGTACCCTACCATCAGTCTTTCTCTCATGTTTTTTTTATTAATTAAAAAGTAACTGATAACTTTGTACTAAAGAAATAAGATGTGTGCGTTCGTGTGTCACGCTGTGATAGTTCAGCTTCTCTTTTTAGTAAACTTTGAATCTACGAAAATAAACAAGAGTGCGCAAGCGTATGCGTACAAGAAAACGCGCACACATATTTACCTTCACATTCATGTAGTGTGCTGTAGCTAAAATCACCACTTTCAGTGCAGTTGATTGCAGCTTTCTTGCTACCGTTTGGATAAGAATACCCAACTACGCAAGTGACTTCAATCTCATCTCCATACACGTATTCGGTTCTGTTTGGTGACAAGACGGCGTTTTCCTTAGAAATGGACCCACACGATATAGGGACACATGTAACGGACGGTGTCTGCCACTCAGTGTTGAAACACCAGACATTCTTTCTAGTTGACCCAGACTGAAAAATGTGACCGGTAACACACGAGAATTGTACTAAGGTACCCGCTGGGACCACGGCCATATTGATGTCTGGTTCGGCATTTGTTACCGATATATCCGCCTTTGAACACCCTGTAACACGAGAATTTAAGTGAAGAAATATCACATGAAAATGACTAATGAAAGATAACGACTGCACCCCTCTGCATATATAAATACATTAAGCAGACTACATAGGCAAAAAGGACTGTCCAATGACAATAGTGCCAACCCATCGATCCGTTTATACAATTATCAATAAAGTTTTTTTTTTCTTTAGATAATATGAATGATATCCTTTATATCATTTATAGAAATAAACCTCAACACACAGAATAACCCTAGAGATATGCAAATGCTTAAAACATATGACTGGGATAAAACATTACTCTGTTCTTCTGGATATCAGAAAATAAACATAAAATGACGGAAAAGTCTACCATTTTAGTTCTTACTTCTACAACAAATGTTCTGTTACAGTTTTGTAAGGATTACATACCTCTCAAGGGTTCTCTTGTCGTGCTTTTTGTCACCGTTGTTGTTGTTGTTGTTGTTGTTGTTGTTGGGCGTTTAGAGGAAGCAGAATTCGTGGAAGTAATTATAGTTCCTGTTGTAGTAGGATTTGTTATCGTGTTCTTTACATGAGAAGATGATGTAGAAGTTTCCAAAGTACTGAACTGTGTGCCTGTCATGATGTCAGATGTGGTTGTTGCAGTGGACAAGTTCGGTTGTGTTGATGGGGAAATGGCTGTACTGACAGCCGTCATCTTCGGGGTTTCTGTTGATGGTGCTTCTTGTGTGGAAGGAAATGAAGATAAGGCCAAACTTGACATTGTTGACGAAGCTCTCTTTGAAATGAACATCATTGGTGTCACTGACTGAGTTTTAGTCCTTGTATTTTTTACATGAGTCGAAGCTGTAGTAGTTTCCAAAGAACTAGATGCGGTGGCTGTTACGATATCAGATATAAGTGTTGCAGTAACCGTCATTTTCGTTGAGGTTTGCAAAGAGGACACGACCGGTTCTGTTGATTGGGAAACGGATATAGACCTACTGACAGACGTCATCTCCGGGGTGTCTGTTGCTAGTGCTTCTCGGGCTGAAGAATAGGAGGCTAACGACAAACTTGACAATACTGACGAATCTATGTTTGAAGTTGACGTGACTGCTCCCACTGATGTTTTAAGGACAGTTTTAGTCCTCGTGTTTTTTATACGAGTCGAAGCTGTGGTAGTTTTCAAAGAACTAGATTCGGTATCTGTCATGATGTCAGGTGTGGTATTTGCAGTGACCGTCGTTTTCAATGATGTTTGCAAAGAGGACAAATTTGGTTCTATTGTTGGGGAAATGGCTATACCGACAGGTGTCATCTCTGGGCTATCTGTTGCTGGTGCTTCTTGCGTGGAAGAAAATGTAGATAACGCCAAACTTTTCGTTGAGGTTTGCAAAGAGGAGAAGTTTGGTTCTGTTGTTGATGAAATGGCTGTATTGGCAGATGTGATCACCAAAGGCTCTGTTGTTGGTGCTTCTCGGGTTGGAGAAAATGAAGCTAAACTTGGCATTGAGGGCGAATCTCTGTTAGAAATTGTCATCACTGGTGTCATTGACGTTGCAGAAACAGTTTTAGTCCCCGTGTTCTTTATGTGAGCCGATGCGGTGATAGTATCCAATGAACTAGAATAGGTGCCTGTTGTAATTTCAGATATGAGCATTGCAGAGACTGTCGTTTCCTCTGAGATTTGCAGGGAAAGCAAGTAGGGTGTATTGACAGACGATATTTCCGATGCCTTTGTAGCTAAAGACAAACTTGGCATTATTGACGATTCTGTGATTAAAATGGGCATTTCTGTTGCCACTGACGTTTTAGAAACAGTATTAGTATAAGAAATGCCCCCACTCAGTGTTGGTGACTCTGAACTCGTTTTTGTTGGCGCGTCTCCGGTAGAAATAGACACATGCGATGAATGTAATTCTTCTTGCGTAGAAAATAATTCGTTTAGAGGTGTTGAAGTAACTGGCATAGAGGAGAGTGATGCTGACGAAGGCATGGTAACAAAAAGAGACTGGTCTCGTGAAGATCTCGTAATTTCGAGAACTGAAGACACCAGCATCGGATGAAAAGAAACACTTTGAAAATCGGAAAGACTTTCAACTGTGGAAAAATGTGTCATGTTCGAGAAAGGTTCTCTTGTAGATGGTGATCTATTGACCATACTTGAAGTGTAAGTGCCGGGAATTTCAAATGAAGAAACTAATACTGGAAACGATGCAGATATTGTGGAAATGTCGGACACACTCTGAGATGGCATGCCTGAAACTTTATAGGTGCTGTATCTTGTCGACAGTGGATCATTTAGCACAGCCGATGTGTAAGTGTTAATGGACCTTTCCAACGAAAAAGGGAAGACCTGAAGAAAATCGGACGTTCTGGAAACATCAGACACGATCTCTGATGCTGATGAAAACATGGAGAGGTCAGAGATTTGGCTTGTCGGCGAAGGCATATTTAAAATACTTGAAGTGTAAGAATCAGAGCTTTCTGGAGTAAAGGAAAAATGAAGAAAATCATATATCGGGGAAAGATCAGACACGCTTTGCCACCATGAAATACTTGAAGCGCTAATTGTGCTTTCTCTTGTTGATGGCGTTACAGATACAAAACTTAGAGTATAAGAACTGATACTTTCTAACAAAGACACTGGAGAGAGTTCGGAGACGTCTCCCGATGATGAAATACTTGAAGCACTGATGATGCTTTCTCTTGTTGATGGCGATACAGATACATAACCTAGAGTATAAGAAATGATACTTTCTAACAAGGACATTGGAGAAAGACTGGAAACGTTTTCCGATGATGAAATACTTGAAGCACTCATGGTGCTTTCCATTGTTGATGGCGATACAGATACGTCACTTACAGTATAGGAACTGATACTATCTAACAAAGACGTTGAAGAAAGACTGGACACGTTTTCCGATGACGACAATAAAGCAGCACTTCCTAGCAAAGAAGAAAAAAGCTTGGGGTAAGAAGACATTGACGGCATATCAGACACGCTTCCTGAAGACGCCACGCTTGAAACGTCAGAGAAAAATCCACTTGTTGGTGGCGACACAAAACTAATGTCTGGCGACACAAAACCAATGTCTGTGGAGAAATAACTGAAACTTTCTATAGATGAAGAGAAATCATGGACAGCCGCAAATATTGTGGGAGAATAAGACTCGCTTACTGAAGAAGACACACTTGGAATATTCGTCACTGTTTCCTCTTGTGTAGGACGAAAAAGGCTTGGAAACGTAGTCAAAGCTGTGGGGGGCGATATGCTCTCTGATGACGCCATATTCATCAAGTCTGAGAATTGTCCTCGAGTTATATGTAATGCCTCACTCACACTGGAGTTATTAGACTGACTGCTTTGTACATATGTACTCGCCATGTCAGACACTTCTTCTGGTTGAAGCGTATCCAAAGATGTGGATAAATTTGAAATAAAAATAGAATCAATCGACGTTGAAATGAAGTCTGTCTCTAAGTCACTTGATGGTGGGGACGTGCCATCAAAAGATATAGTCGATATCACTTCAGATAGGTCTGTTGCATTATTTTCATTGCTTGGGATTAAGACCGACGCTGATGGGAATAACAGGGTTTGTTCCGCTGATTGCGAATACTCCTGTGACACATTAAACAGCACCGAGTCTACCAAAGATGAATACGAGATAGTTGTTGCACTATCAGTATATTCCATTCCAGTCAGTGACACCGACGTTACTACCATGCTCGTCTCAGAATGGTTGTAGTTAACCGTTTCTGAGTCAACTAAACTACTTTTTAAAACACATGTTACATTTTCCATGTCCCAGGTACCGTTGTATCCACACGTAATGGTGTATTCGGTTTGGCCACTCAAAGATGAATACCCAGGCACACAGAAAACATCAAGTTGCTCATTCCAAAGATAATATGATCTATTTGAAATTGGGATAAGAAAAGAATCGTTCGTGCTATTTGGCGCAGGGCATGGGACTGGGCAATTTTGTGAGTAAGCCAAAGTCTCCTCTGTGGAATTGCCTTCGCAGTCTGACCCTCCGAAATGTGGACTTGGATCTGTGCATGTTCTAGTCCTGCTGATGACCCCTGACCCGCACGTGACTGGCATATGTGACCATGACGACCAGGCAGACCACGAACCATTGACTGAAATATTAAGTATGATACAAACTAGGATCCACGCAATGGTAACCTAATATTCAATATTCGTTACAAAAGTCTTGACACAGCCTAAAAGTGAATGGCATTTACGTTTTATATTTAATTAGAAGCATTATCGAAGACTGCCTCATCTATATTTTCATCGTGCTTTTTCAGTTTCTTACCTGTACAATCAATTTCATATTGCAAAAGGTGAACATCTGTGAGATCTACTGTCTTGCCGTTTTGGTACGAGCGAACCCCATTGTAGCAGCTGCCATTATGTATATCATAGTATAATGTCCAGCAGTACGCATTCGCGTCACATGACAGTTGACAGGCTTGTATACCACTGAGGCACTCGGATGAAAAATTTTCACAGGTTGCATTCCAATCGCTCCCGGTAAATAACAAGGTGACGTTCTTACCATACAAGGACGTGACGTTGGCTGTATTACGCCATGCGGGCACTCCGTGAATGCTATTACAAACTGAAAGGAATGTAACAATGACAAGTACAGAAAAAAACGCAATCACACTAACAAACAAATACCATTCAAAAGGACCATTCTTTTTCCTTCAATATTTCTCAGATACATTCATTTAAGACTGGGAAACCTTTATGCAGAAGGGAAGGGTCAAGATTTACAAACTGTGACTTTATATAAGTAAAACTTCAAGTATTTCATTGATCTTACCAGCTTCATATCCCAATATAAAGTAGTCCGTGTAGGAAGCCTGGTCGTAGTGAATAAGTAGCTGATGTCCAGTCGTTTGCAGTGATTGCTCACTTTCTCCACTGCCGCACAGGAACAATAATACATTGGAGTTGACACTGGAGCCGTCGTACAGAGTCAGGTTGGTAGCGTCCATCTAAAACAGTGAATAATCTGTTATTATGCGCTCAACACTCATTGTCGAATGTGTGTGTCTTTGAGTGTGTGTGTGTGTGGGGGGGGTTGTTCATCATTATTAGCTGCAACTGCTCAGGTACTAACCCCTTGAGCATTTGCTTCTATATTATTCAATTTCTTCTCAGTAAAACTGACTTGTTTTGCAATACGTGAATTTCCACAGGATAAACGTTTTAATAAAGTGTGAGATCAAACCTGTGAGACGTCATGCGAGCACTTAGTAACTGTTACAAAATATAAATAAACTACATCCCTACCTTGACAAAGATTTCCACATTCAAAACATACTGACGTGGAACTTGTAGCAGCCACCAGCATTGCACATCGTAATCAGAATTGGTTACTGCGGGTCTCCGCGGACTTCGAATTTGGCCCCACTTGTGTTCTATCACATCAGGGTGAGATGCACCACCCGTGCACACTTTAAAATAAAGAAATATATCACATGCATGGTAAGACGTAAATATATCAAAGTAACAAGTAGATAATCTGATCACTTATTAGTGACACGTGTGTACTCTTCTCACTCGGTACATATCAATAACAGGGCTCTGATGAATAGACACCGTGGCTCATCCATAGCGAGGTCAGGAAAACTGCACGTATGTGGGGAGGGACAAAATACATCGGTGGTGTTGTGGTATTTACCGGTGGTTTGTGGGGAAAAGTGTAGGACTGGGGGAGGGGGGGGGGGGGGTGAGCGGAGGACGGTGGTAAATCCGTAGATATCGTGTTGATACAGCGGTAATCCTCGTTTTCGCGCTTGGTTTTTACGCTTCAATTAGAAAATATTTACAAAACCCGTTCGCACTCAAGAAATTTCATGCAAGCTTAGTTAGTTACCATCAACTTATGAACCCTTTATATCAAATTGAAAAAAGATAAACATTGCTGAAATTAGGTACTTTTATATTCAACCTTTATATCTGCAAAACAGGGAAGAGAGTGAAAACTCTCGTCTTTCATATTTCAGAAACCATATCTTTCTTTTCAGTTAATTTTCATTACGTTATCATAATTTATTAGCCTTACCGCATAATTATCCTTACTTTCCCTGTGTCGAGTATCCCGGTGGCTCTCTTTGCCACAAAAGTTTTCAAGCAATTATTAAATAGAGCAAAAATGTCTCTCTATTCCTGTAGTATTATAAATAACTATATATGTGTATAAACGTACCGTCGCCAGCTTCGAAGTAGCACAGGACTCGTGGGGGGCGACATCGTATAGACCCTTGCCAGTATCTTCCCTCTATCGTGCACTCTTCTAGAGTGGTATGATAATCTGGATTGCATTCATCGACCTGAAAGGAGTTATGAATCTAACAAAGTAGGGTATAAATTGTTAGTGTAAAATTACACGCATTTTTCTCAATAAAAACTGTTTACTTTTGAAATTAAAAAAGAAAGTTTTTGAAGTTGCTACCTCGCCCCCCCCCCCCCCCCAAAAAAAAATGTACATTAAAACTGTCCAAACAGCGGATCAATTTGAAAGTATTTTAAATGTTGGGTCCTGCTATTTTCTTTTCTTTTCTTTACTTTTTTATTTATTTATTTATTTATTTATTTATTTATGTGGAGACAGTTATAAAAAAACAACGTTACACCTACGGTTAACCACATGTCCCAACGTGAATTGGAATCTATACACCCTGCGTCGCCGTAGGTATATCTAACACCGTAATCAAAGCCCATCTGTCTACAAAATACTGTGCTCTCTGTTGTCGCAAAATATCTCTCTGATATTGGTTTCCAAAGGCCGTTCACGCCGACCATAACTTTGCCGCTGAACATGGTGCCTTCTTCCAGTCGATAGTGGATGCTATCTTGCGGATCTGAAAAGTCAGATACAAATCGTACTGCACGGACACAAGATCTAACACCATCTTTCTCAATTTTCATACAGCAAAATATGGCGAAACGAAAAGATGACGCACACGCCCTCCACGGTATGAAAATCATTAGTTAATTCATTGAATTACACTGTGTGAAATAAACCTTATTTTACCAGAAATGTAAGTGATGACCTAATTAGTCCCAGGGAAGCATACATATACGTTAAACAAGTTTACTTTAGTTTTTCTTTTGAATAATCAATACCAGTACGCTACAGTTACCACTACAAACCTATTGTCTCTAAACACAAAACAGCCGCTCTTCTCAACCAAGAACCCGAGTAACAGTTCTCATCATTGACAACATATGGGCAGTCTGTTAGAGAGCTCTCGCTGCCACTGCAGTTAAGTTGGGATATCCACGCTGGGCCTCGAAGGTAATCTATGTTAGAATGATGATAAACAGATCTTCCCGATTTATACCCATTAGCTCTGCAAATTATACTGGCCTCCGTATCGTCAAACCCATCCGTGCATACGAATCCATTCGAACCCTGGTGCTCTACTACTAAAGTCCCCAAACTATTCGAAAAGAAAGAGAACACTGCCGCGAATCTTACGGTAAGACCTATAAAATAATAAGTATAAAATAAATTGTATATAGGCCTATATGATTATATGGTCATATGTAATTTAGTACTTTGCCAGTAGTGTGTTATATATCCAAAGATTTTCCATTTTTCATATCACATACATGCTAAATCGTAGAAAATGGTCAGAAGCGATGCAAATAAACTTCCATTAAAACTAACTCACCTTCCCAAGTATCGAAGCAACTGACTGACACGTCCCACAAATGATTTGCATAATGACAGGTACCCGAGTGTGCGCATGCCTCGAGAGAGGTCTCATTTCCGTCACACTGCACCCCTTCGTACCACTGTACTAACGATGGATCCCAAGATTTCCAGCTTCTGTACACAGGTCTTGGGAACCCAATACCGGTTCTGTAGCCGAGGCGTGAGCACACCACGGCTGCTGCTGCGTCTGACCACCCTGTTCTGCCTACGGTCCCCCATACACCATGGTATTTGACCTGAACCACGCCGTCTGACCCTCCAAATACTTCAGAATGTGCGCCATCTATCCACTCCATTGTTTGTAATCTGTATTCAGCCCCTGAAATGTTAATATACATACATGCAGCTCCGTTTATATTCAATGACGACTGCAAGAGCCTTTCCACGGTCAATAACTCTCGTAATCACATAAATTCTCTCTTAAAAGAGAAAGTTAGCCTATGCATATGCTTCACAAAGTTCTTTTAGTAAAAATCAATCGTCTTAACTTTTTCAACATTTTGACATTTGTGAGACTGATAAAACCAGATTAAATAAATTTATGCACAAACAGATAAATTTACCGTGACTAGTTGCATTTGTGCTGTTGTAACAGACAACTCCTGCGATTTCAGACGACGAACATGTTCGGTACGTAGATCCTCTACCAGTCCATTTCAGACCAGAGCATTCCAATAGTGTTAGCTCATTCCCTGTACAGTTTACCTCAGTCAAGCCAAAATCAGGCAAAATGTTTTCAAACCCAGAATAACATATCGGAATGCCTCCTCCAATGTAGCCTGAACGAAGAGAAAAAAAGTTGTTTTAGCTAGTATGAACGCACAGGAAATGATGAAATAATAGCAATATGCTCATTTGTATGTTGTCTGGACAGTGTTTTATAGTCTTCCGCATTAAAGATCGTTGTCAAATTAACATAGAAAAACTTTGAATGACTCTTGGTCACAGACAGAACTTGCAAGGCGTCTCCTCTTTCCCAAGCCAGATCTTAAAAACGAAACAACGTCTCATTTAAAAGCACTGATGTCGTGTTTTTTTTTCCATTATTTTTTTTATGTCTCTCTAAATAGCTCATTTAGAACTACGTTATTCAGTTAGATATGGTACCAAACATCGTATCCAAGTGCAGTTGGGTCGGGCACTGATTCGTGAGCACAAAAACTACTTTTCTCGGGGAAAACTAGATCTGCCCAGCGTAACCCGTATACAGAACCTTTAATCAAAGGTGCAAGGTAAGGAGTGTTATTGCAACTTGCCTTTCATTTTGCAAGCCACTGTGGCGTCCTCTATCGTCCAATCTGTATCGCAGACTGTGCCGGCTATTCCGCCGTAGTCGAATATGACATCTCCTGCTCCATCAAAACCGTAATCATTCATTAACTCTATTGTGAGGTGGCCTGCAGTTAAAAATAAAGGAATTGTCTGTCATTGGTCTTATAAAAATATAAAAGAAGTGTTTCTTGAATCCATAATGTTTTTAAAATATAAACGGTTTATAGAAGGTTTTCTGTGCATAATCATTTTCACCTAGGTACATATACGATGCCAGATAAAAATGTTAATCTAGTAGTGAATCAGCTTACAGTTAAGGAAGAAGCTATAAGTGTTTCAAATAAATTATGTCTGGGGAAAATAAATAAAAAAGTGTTTTGGCATTGCGAAATTTGTCGGATTCGTGGAACAAACCAGGAAAGCAACCCGTAATAAAAAAGAACATATTCGCATTGATGAAAAGTGTAGTAACCTGCGATTGCATTGTTTACGATGGTGTTGTTATCGTAGCACAGAACTCCCGCCGTATCGAAGGAATAACGGCAAGTGTCTCCGGTTGTAACATTACAGTTGGCAAGGTTCGTTTCGTTGCCCCCACATTGAAATGCCATGTCTTCATCCGAATGTGGCCAACGTGAGATGCTATCTCCGTGGTAGCCAAGGGCAGAACAACAGTAAGCTTCACCGGCGGAAAAACCTTTCTGGCGACAGAGAACCCCGGCTTCTGCATCTGTCCAGGTGCTGTCACAAACCGTCTGCCACTCCCATGTGGACGACACGGCGTGTACATAGCCGTAGCTACCGTAGCTTATCATCACTGAAACATGCCGTAAACCTTGTTACGCTTAATACTTCATTGGCAATTTTACTGAGAATATGTGAGAGCATGACTTACGTAAAACAATTGAATATATAGCATTTGCCGTTGAATCTTTGAAATATAGCTCAACTACACAGGCCCGTGGCCAAGGGGAGGGGGAGGGGGGAGGAGGTTTCGAAAGAACCGCCCTTTTGATCTGGGTTGACTCAAAGGGAAACAAAGGGACCACAGATAAAATAAATATGCTGGCTACAGACCTGTTACATACCTAGTGGTCTTTGAAATATTTATGGCTATAAATCTAACAAAAGTAAAAGTGAAAAAGCCGGTTGTGTTAAAAACGGCATAAATTTAACGACATGCTTACATTCGTATTTTTGTCTCTCAAACACTAGCCATTACAGAATACTTAATGTAATAACTTTTTTGTAAATTTTCAAATGAAAATACCTTCTAAAAATATAGACTGGAAAGGCTTATCTATGGTAAAGGTTACCTACCCCGTGACCTATCAAAGCACGTCACGTATAGGTGATGTGAGACATCACATTGTCTATTTGTAAATCCCCAGTTTCTGCAGTCTTCAAACGTGGCCTCGTCTCCTTCACAAATCGGGTTTGTCAGCCAACAAAAAGACGGCGGTGAGCCTACAGAGATATCATTGTACCCGCTATAGTACTCTCCGCCGATGAAGCCGAGCGAGCGACAGGTGGCGCTTGCGATTTTGGACCGTAAATGTTTATCACTGTTCAAATACATTCTACTCACGGCTCCCCAACTGTTATCTAGGTAAACCAGTAGGCGGCCGTGTGAAGGACCCGGATCCAGACCGTACGTCACATCTGAATGATAATAAATATCTGTATTATTCATAATTAATTACTGAATCTGCAAACCATTGCAAAGCGGGCGCGACATATTCCTACGCCTTTATAATTATAATTCAAACACTGCAAAACGTAGTGTATCATCAGCTAAAAGTTACTTCCAAGAGATCAACTAAATTCCTCCCTGATCGTTTTTCGAAAGTGACAGTAAATTGCAACGCAACGAATCTGTAACATTAATATACTAAAATAAATGACAATCTCTTAATTTTCCTTACTTTCCCTGCACCTAGGCAGAGCTTCACTCCATACTGCTCCTGTACCATTTATAAATTCGCAGCGAATAATAACCTCTTCGAGGTAGTTACTGAATACGTATCCCTTCTTGCATGTTATTTTTACAGTCGTTCCAAGGGAAGTGTTTGTGGTATTACGATTTGATCGTCCATGGTCTATTACCGGGCATTCAGCAACTAAAATTAGAAAATGATACGTTAACGAATGAATGAATGAATGAATGAATTAATTAATTCATTAAAAGAATACTCATTAATTAAAAATCAGTAAGTGATCGAATGAATAAACTACCAAATCGTTGTGGGAAAGAAAGACAAAAATGAAGAAAACGAAGTTGGTTAGCAGTTCTGATAAATGAACAAAAAAAAATCTCTCGTTAAATAAACATCAAGCTAAAAAAAAAACTAGAGATGACACAAACAGGTTATTTTAATTATTTCAAGTGTGCTATAGGACTCATATTTCTGATGGGGTCAGAAAATTTCTAAGAAAGTCTTAAATGGATGAGACGAAATACATGTATACAAATGCATGGTTTATATCCCAAACGTATCCACTCAAGGATGCATTAAATAAATCCCATACAATACAAAAACTTACTTTCACAACTTGGCTGTGTCGTGTTCCAAGTCCCATGCGTTTCATTGTACATAGTACATTCATTAGTGCCAGTGATATCCCCATTGTCTAGGACATACGGCGGGTCGCACGTGTACTCCACCGTGTTACCGACGGCCACAACTCCCGAGTCAGGGGTCATCCTCATGTAAGGACGATATTCCAAAGTGCAGTTAACATTCCCTAGAAAACAATACAAAGCCTGCCTTTCAGAAGTCACTGGAAACTCACTCCTAGATAATATGCCTGTGTCGTGCACAGTTAATGGATAATGTAGAGGTGATTTTTTTTTTTTTTTTTTTTTTGCTGTGGTGTCTGTAATACATCATTTATTTACAGTTACGAGGTAACCTGTACCTTGGATAGGGAACGTTGGTATGGAAGCCTCAATCTCTATGTGATTTCATGCCAAGAACAGGCCAAAGTGTGGAAACCTTTCTCAATTCCGTATTTATGAAATTATATTTAGTGAACATTGTATCATTTAATTTGCTTTGTTACCTGGATAGCCTCATTTCTGAAGAAAGTAACCCGACAGATATCGAAATGTTGGAGGTAAGCAATTTCAATATTAAACAGTTGCTTGAAGAAAAAATTAGCCTACTTTATCCTAAATTTGCCTTACACCCCATTTCCATAGATTAGATCGACCTACTTTAGATCGACCTAACTCCCTGGGGGTTCACGCTAAATAGCTATCAGCCGGGCGGACACGAAAGTTAATTACCCCCTTACAGCTTGTAGTAGGCGGGACGGACATTTAAGTCGGATTATCTGAAAGTAATCTAGTGAGACTCCCCGCGGGGATAGATCGATCTAAAAATTATGGGAATAGAGCCTTAGTCTTGAATACTTGTTCATCATTCTCGATGAAGGTATGCCTGCATACCTAAATCTGATAAGTAGAAACACTCACCTGTTAACATTGCACAACAAATAGTAAATCATTTGAGCCCACTGTGGCGCGCATATTGCTTATTCGTTATTTAGACAAACTTACCACACTGCCATCTTTGTGCTTTAGTAGGAAGTTTCCCAACAGTTCATTGGCAGACAAAAATGCTAGCATCTGCTAGGAATGGCTAATCAGTTAAGAACTTAACAAACCTGACAGTGTAAAATGCGCAAAAAATGATGCTACAAGCATATACCCAGCAGGCAAACGACATTGATTCTACGTTGATTCAACGTTGATCCACCAAAATTAACGTTGATTCAACGGTGAATCAATGTCGTTTGTCTGCTGGGTAGTTATTTAGAAAGCCAAGACATACATGTACGTACTTAAACATGGACTAAAGTCGCCGTCCCACACGACATAATTAGACCCGACTCCCGAACATCCCAAAACTCTGCTGTTTTCCCCGCCAGCCATAGTATAGCCATTGGAACATTGGTACGTGACAGACATACCAATGCTTAGTATACTCCAATCTGCAAAATATAACCGGATCGAATGTTTGGAGTCCCGTTGAACTTTCAATAATATCCATAGAGTTTTTCGATTTACACTGCGCTCGTAATTATTTCTACAGTAGGAATTCCACAAAACTACTTAAATAATTGTTATAAAAACTATATAGTATACCATCAAGACAGCCTGTATAATCCACTTAAAAACTGAGAATAAATAATATTTTACAAAGGCGTAGTTTGCACTTAAAAAAAAACAGTTCTGGTCTAGATTTCTGTATGGGATAAGCCTACTACATATTATTTTTATGAATTATATCCTTTCAGTAGCGCTTCGTACTTACCATGTGCAGTCGCCATTAAATTATTGGGAGTGGCATTTCCATCAAACAAAATATCAGTTGAACTAATGGTGTTGTGAAAATTAGTAACGCCACTAGCGTTTCCCATATCATTAAAAGCGGTCCTATTATTGTCAGAGAATATAGTTGCAATACTTGAATTGCTGGTATTCATTGACATTTGAAAAGTAGAATAGTGATTAGTCCCCAATGTACTGTTTCCACTTTCCGAAATGATTATGTCTGTTGTAGAAGGTTCCAGTGTAAATAGCATGTTTTGAAAGGAGCTCTCTTGGAGCTGGCTATGTGTGGAAACCTCCAAACCACTCAGACCAGTCTCTAAAGTGTTTTCTCCTAAAAGGTCGGTTCGGTCAAGTGTCTGTCTGACAGCATCTGCTCCTACATCAAGAGAGCCTGAATTGGCATACGATGAGGAATGTACCGTCTCATTTTCGATTGCAATTGAGTCGGGAACAGAAGAAACAACAGTGTCATTTAGTGTCAAAGTGAAGTAACTTGCACTTATATTTGGAGTGGTTGATACAGTTTCATTGACTAGAATAGTTTCTAGTGCACTGTCACTGTACTTTGTTTCGGAAGAAAAAATTGAAGTGATGCCACTTGGTGATATAATACCTAAAGTTGAATCACTTGAGCTTGTTGCAGTAGAAAATCGGAATATACTCCCATTGGCCGACACAGTTTCAAGAACTGCACGGCTTTCAGTAAAATTGATAGAAAATGGTATAACAGCCGTATTGAGTGACATCGTATCATCTGTGGTTTCGCTTGAAATCCAATCGATTGAAAGTGGCAACAGAGTTTCACTGAGTGGGGAAGTAAGCTCAGTAAGGCCGAGAATTGTCGTAGAAATCGAAGATTGGATGAATGAAGAATAAACATTGCTCTCAAAAGTGAATTGTGATTCCAGTGGTTGATCACTATATGATGAAATATTAGTTGCCTCTGGCATGCCGGAAATTGTTGAAATC
This sequence comes from Lingula anatina, assembly GCF_051362555.1. NCBI lineage: Eukaryota > Metazoa > Brachiopoda > Lingulata > Lingulida > Lingulidae > Lingula > Lingula anatina. The sequence goes on along the minus strand of NC_141768.1, from coordinate 40,943,697 downwards.
GCGGATGGTGCCCCATCAAATGTCTCTGGCTCATGTGTAGTGGCATTGAAGTACAGTGTTGACGTGATGGAAGAAATCTGGGCGAGGTCGCTGTTCCTCGTCGTAGAAATTGATAGCACATTAGTCGATGAAGTATTTAATGGTGCAAGATTCCCTGCACTGCTCGAGTCCATGGCACTGCTTAAAAGAAGTAGTCCCTCGTTTAGGTATGCGTTTGTCAGAGATGGAACGGTGCAAAAATCTGAAAAATGGGAATTTATTGCTGTACTTTAATTAAAATGCCTTTCCAAATATGTTGTGTTTACACCAACTTAGTGTAAGTGTTATCAATGTTAACGTGGAAGAGAAGGACAGCGTTGTCTTGGAGAGGCGGGAGAACTTAGGGGCATGCTTTACACTCTAAAGTTCAGAAAATAAATATATGTATATATGGCGATAAACAACTGATACCTTTGCAGGGTAAGATAATTGGCAGTAAATATAATCAAGACAATTTTATCAAAGAAGAGAATCTCATACATTTATCTATATGTACGCTCTGCGCTGGTATTCAAAGCAGTTACGAAGCTTCACTCAATTTCAAGCATTTGGAATAGGCCTGTCTTAATGTATAATTATCTACCAATATTACCTTCATATGTTATTCGAGTTCTTATTTCCACGTCTGAATTCGTCACAGTCGTATCTTGGGTCGATGGAAACATGGTGACAAAGGTTCCGTTATCCTCAATATTTGTTGAATTATCAACAGCTATGTTTGTACGTGTTTCGGGAGTTGAATGAAATGAAGGAGCTATACTTGTTTCCGATTGGATAAAGATAGTCTGATCTGCTGTTAATAATGATCCTTGTGTGTCTGCAGTCGACGTGAAGATTGCTGGAAAGCTGCTGTTAAACAAAACAGACGAAGGTACATCTGAATGAACAGATTCGTGTGCAGTTTCGACAATTTGCTCTTCTTGTGTACTGACATCCGTGTTTGATATCAGTACATTTGTTTCTTGGGTCGCTGTGGAAATTGTTTGAAAGTTGCTGTTTAATGACAGAAGCACAGGTTCATCTGAATGAACGGAGTCGTGTACAGTTACAGCAATTGGCTCTTGTCTACTGACATCTGCAGTTGATACCAATACATTAGTTTTTTGGGTCGCCGTGGAAATTGCTTGAAAGTTGTTGTTTACTGACAAAAGAAAAGCTCCATCTGAATAAATAGAGTCATGTACAGTTACAGCAATTTGCTCTTGTTGTGTACTCACACCCGTATTTGATATCAGTACCTGTGTTTCTTGGGTTGCCGTAGAAAATGTTGGAAAGCTGCCGTTAAAGAAAAGAGACGAGGGTTCCTCTGAATGAATAAAGTCGTGTGCAGTCACAGCAGTATGTTCTTGTTGTGTACTGCCATCCCTGTTTGATGTCAGTAAATTTGTTTCTTGGGTCGCCTTGGAAATTGTGGGAATATTGCTAGTTAATGGTAAAAGCGAAGGTCCATCTGAATTAATAGAGTCGTGTATAGTTACAGCTATTTGTCCATGATTTGTACTGACACTCGTATTTGATATCAGTAAATTTGTTTCTTGGGTTGCCATGGGAAATGTTGGAAAGCTGCTGATGAATGAAGATTGGGCTGCGGCGATTGAGCTTGTTTCTACGTGGAAATCAGAAGTAAAATCAGTGGGTGTTGAAACTAATACTGCCTCATTTACTGTCAAAGGATTGGAAAGGAAGCTATTATTTGTCAAGAAAGACGAAGGGACTTCTGAGTAAGGAAGTGGTTGTGAAGCAACTTTACTTGTATCCTGTTGGATGTTATTTGTGCTGACTGTTGACGATTGTATTGCATTTGTGACATCTACCGCCATTTGAATAGTTAGGTAACTGCTTCTCATTAAATCAATCGAAGATGAATCCATAAGGGGAGATCCGTCGCTGCCTTCTTCGCCGTTGTGATTATCGGACAATAGCCAGGTATTGTTGCCATAAGGGAAAAGTGACGCTGTGTGCATTTCGCTTTGACTGGAAAGGATGCCAGGTCCTGATGATGAAGAATCGATTGCCGGAACTGGTGCTAGTAGAAAAAACAACACGTGCGTCACTGGACAGTTTTTAAAAAACGGTTGCAAAAAGAGGACATTGTACTTAAGTCTAAAATGTAACACATAAAATAGTGATCCTTTATCTACAGTTAGTTACTACAACTAGCTCCCATATTTTGATGTTGACAAAAATATACAAGAGTACTTTGTGTCTTATAAGAAAAATATTTAGCCTACGAAATTAATACGTTTACCTGTTATTATCCTTTTTTATTTGTAACATTCGAAAGGTCATATATCCAAATCTGATTATTTTGCTGCTTCATAAAAAAATTAAAGGTACATATGAACCGAGCATCGTTTGAGTGTGGATTTCCAGTAACACATATAAACCACTTCTACTAGCTTACACGACTCAAATAAATTCGACATGCCAAGTGATAAACTGAATAACTCACTCGATCAGTCATAAAAGAGTTTTAGTCTGCTCCTTTCTTTACATTTTTGGTCGGAAATTTAACCTACTTTCGTGACCTACTTTTCTGCCCCATTGATATACAGCATAGAATGCTAGCAGAAAAATTCTTTCATATATCATTTTTCGAGTAACGTTTAACAATGCCTTTTGGTAATTATCTTAGTTATACTACTTGAAACTATATGCTGGCATTTGGTTGGCTTTTGTGGCATATGCATCTTTAAATGTTCCTCCAACCTGAAACCAGTGTGAACAGACCAAGATTTAAGCGCCCATGTGTTTGACCTAACGTTTCGAGCTAAAATTTCCTCATTGATTTGCTGGAAATAAACAAAAGTCTATTTGGAAGTACTACTGTATATATACTAAAATTAATACATTTTAGGATATTGATAAATCATCATGATCTAAGTGACATAGTCCAGAGGACAATTTGAACCCCTCTCTAAAGATTTTTTCTGAAGGGGCTATACTTTCTCTGAAAATCGTGTTTCTACAACTTTGTTCATGTATCTGTCTTGCATCTTGAGTAAAGAAACTCTGGCTGTTTCGTTATAGATCACGTCTTACTATATAATTTAAATACAATAATGATGTATTTCTAAATTGCAATATATTTTAAGCTGTGGAATAATGTTTTGAGTAAATAAAAAACATAAAAATTTTTAAACATTGGTTTGGTTCAAAGGGCGTTCCATTTCGGGGAAAATGGGTTCACCAGTCCCAAAAACACCAATAAAACTTTTTAGATATGAAGAAATTATTCTAAGAACTCTCTTTCAGTCGGACTCTAAGAAATCGCATTATTCAGCTGTAAGACTATCAAATAAATACGTTAAATACATCATAAATTGTATGTTGCAAATACATCGTTAAGAACTGGTAAATCCTTACTAGTGAACCTGTCGCGTTTTGCTTTTCACGTGCATGAAGGAGAGAAAACGCACAATGTCTATTACGTACTGGACAGAAAAAACTGAATATCTTTTTAGCCGACTTCTAATAAGACTGCTTTTACTTCGTAATTTGCGATTGTGATCGCAAATTATATTCTTGTGGTGTTTTAAGGATATGCACACGTTCAATTTAACAACCACTGTTGCTTAGCATTTATGTGCCGTTTTTACAAAGGAAACATTTGCGAACCTATTAACGGCAGGAAATGTCAATAGGTTACAATTTCATTGACTATACAGATAATTTATGGGATGTGACGTAACCCTTTGGCAATAATTTCTGTGCTTGCCATCCAACTTCAAACTTAAAACTATCTACAAACCCGGAAATGCCTAACATAAACAATTCTTATCATCATTATATTTCAACTTGGTTGAAAACAGTCAATAAATTTACGCATAGTTTTGATTTTCTCCTCCAGCAAAATAAACTTTTAAAAGAGTCATGTGTCACTATTAATATATATCTTTTTAATATCTGGACGAATTATGACAACAAAAACCACAAAAAATGATATACCTACCCCAAATGACATAGCATTGAAATAAAAATAGTAGAGACAGCTTCCACGCCATGCTTTGAGCTTCAGTCGTCCTGGCTGCAGGTTTAGCAGTTCGTCTTCAGTTTGCTTTCAGACCTTTTTTCACAAAGCAAACCATGAAACTCGTTCCATTGGTCAGCAGTTTTCACGCCAAAGGCATAAAATATTGTAGCGAACGTTTACATCTTGATTCATTTTTTTACACTCACCTAAAGGTTTTTTTACTTTTTTCTAAAAAAAAAGGTATTCATGTTCTTTTAAATCACATGATATATGCAAAAGAGCTGCATACCAGCAAAACTTCCGATGGTACCAAGTGTATCCTTTTTGATCTGCGATGTTGGCGTTTAGGTCTTATTCAGTTTCAGAGAGCATTCGCCGTCACTGGCATTGATAGCTTTTTATCAAGTTACTTACTGCTACATGTTTAAGCAGAAGAGAAAATATTTACTTTATCTCTATAATGTGCGCAAGCGCTGAGCAGCTCTATTCGTTTCTGTACCTTTGTTTCCGTTTTGTTTACAAAAGTATTTGGCCGAATCACGATATAAGTCCGATCAATAGTTTAACATTTCTGGCCATTATGCGATAAGGCAAGAAAGATTTTTCATTTAGTCAACGAATAAATTCAATATTTTAGGCTTTTAACAATTAGCTATGTTAATCTAAAAACTGAGGCCGTTTCGGCTGTGTTAATGCATTCTTCTTTTACCATGAGGAAATCGATAGTTTCCAAGCATTTCTCTCCAATTTAATACGCTCGACATCCGCGCTTACAAGCCCCGTTCGTATGAAAACGAAACGTGACACTGTTGCAAGGTCCTTTGGCTGGATCTGTTTAAAGTGCAGTAATTTCTATGAAAAAAAAAAAAGAATATGGACCCAGTGCTCATAACCGGACTATTGATTTATACCTGCTGGGTATTCAAAGTAACTGAATGGCAGGTGCCATGTTAATTTTACCACATAATGTTTAACTTAACTGAGACGTTTCAAATTTTCCATTGCCTTTTTTTGACAATGCCATGCAAGTATTCACAGGAAAAGAGGAAAATACATCTCAGGATTAGATATAGCCTTTAAATAACCTTCTAACTGATATAAGACATTCACACTTGCGGTTCGGAAATAAACATTTCGCTGCTGTTAAATGTCACAGAAACAATAAAAGAGATACATTGTTCAGTTTAATTGAGTCTTTTTTGCGTGGCGAATTTAAAAGCCTAGGGCTTTTTTGTGCTACACGCACCTGTTATATCACACTGCGACAATCGCTTTTCGAAGGAGACGTCTGGTTTTGAAACAGAAATATCGATAATTTCTCTCGTTAGTTCAGTAGGTGGGTTGAGGAGACCGAAAATGTTTGCACTATTTGTTTTGATATTTATTTTTTAAGATATAACATTACGTTATTTTAACTAATTAACATTATCTAATGCTATATAATATCTAACACCATTCTTTACAAGAGGGACCTTTCAATAAAAGCGGCCGCTACCTGCCTAATTTCGAACACTATATCTGTGTTTGTCATTTACTTATCCTTTCGCTTGGGTTAATGAGGAGACATAAAAGTAACTTAAGTTCCAGACAGTTACTTACGATAACAAACAACTGAACCAATAATCATTGGTTTTCACACTCTTTTTTTCTATGATTCCATTTATGTAACAAGCGCTACTTTCTAATTCATTACTAGCGCACGATTCAAGACGATCGCTTAAATTACCTAACACACTCATAATAGTTTTAAGCCCGTGATCGCGCTCATAAAAAATTGAATTATTACATGAAACAAAGGTTTGCAGTATACTTCATTGGGAAATGTGAAATACACATTATAAGAAGGTATTACTCCTGTCACTGCAGTTGCGCAAACAAAGGTTTGTAGTATACTTCATTTGGAAATATGAAATACACATTATACGAAGGTATTACTCCTGTCACTGCATTTGTGTAAGCGGCGAGACTCGGAATAATGTATCATACATTGGTCTTTGCGCGACCCATCAGCCGACATAAATTTTATTGTTTAAACTGACTTTATTGAAGTTGTACTTAATTAGGCGTGGGCTTTGCAAATAGCTTAGTGTGGCATCACAAAAGGTTAAGGAAATGGTAAAAGCTTATGTGTAGATTATTGTTATGTATATATTATTGTATTGTAAGTTAATGACGCGTGAAATGGCTACTATTTATAGCAGCACAATACAGTCGTTTCCTCAGCAACTCACTTAAGCGATTCGATTGAACATAAAGTAGGCGCACATTATGTAAAAAAATTATAAGATTAGCTTTGAATGCCCAACATCTATCCTATCTCAATCCATTATGCAATGTTCTTTTCAAAATGTGCCAATTATGCTGATGGAGAGTGACGGTCGATTGACAACGGTAACTTATAATGCCTTGCAGGGACTCCTTCAGCTCCGAATGACAGACAGATAACAACACAATGCTTTTTGGCTAATAAATTTGTAATTCACCGTTTCAGGAATGTTCAGTATGGGCGCGTTATAGCCGCTTCTAGAAACTAATTAGAAACCACAAAAATATAGTTTGAACGGAAACAAATTTATTTAATAATTTTATGTATAGTTTTCTCTGTACAGCGTTAGACTTACTCGTCGTTTTTTTTTTTTTTTTTTTTTTTTTTGTGTGTGTGTGTGTGTGTGTTGCGTGCGCACAAGAGACATCGGAGCTTATATTAAGTGATTATGAATTTTTTATGAGGGTCAGGTCTCGATTTGTGAACGCATGAGAAAACATACATACGGATAATTTTGCAAAATATATTAAAAGCAATAAATGTCCAGACAATTGGTATATTCTAACATTGTCTACGAACAACGGGCGGATTATCGATTGATTCAAACTTAAGGCTCGTATTAATTACAAAACAGAAGGAAGTAATAAGAACAGCTGATATCAACATTTACATTACTTTCATTTTTATGCCCGTGGTAATTTATATAAATATTTGAAAAGGAAATAATGTACTTTTTCTGCCGTATTGACTGATACCACTCCTTGCATATTGACATGTCATCTTTTTGTTTCATAGCCAGAAGCCATACGCAAAATTTTAATGCTTTTGGGCGAAAGAAAACCCACTTTGGTAATTTGTTTTGAAACCATTGGGCAAACCTATTTAAAGAATCAATATTTGCAAATATATGCATGGAAATGACATTAAAATCAATGTTCTCTTCACAGGAAAAGCATCTCTACTTTAAAAACCAATAGATATTTTTTATTTCAATTAGCAAATATCTAATAAAATTAAGCATGCCAATGGGATAAAATACACGCAATCATATAACGTTTTGTCCAACTGAGACTTAGTGGCAACGGTAAAATGTGTTCTGTCGATAATTAAAGCAAAACCACCAGTAGATGCTTCGTTTAAAAATTAAAAAAAAATTCAATCCTCATGTGCCAGGTTAAAGCGATTGCAAACACTCACCAACAGTTACATGCCCATCAACAGATACTGAAGTATCAGATAGTTGAATTTCAAATGTTAAATTTTCTATACCACATGTACTTTTTGTGAGTTAAATCAATGTATCTAGTTAGATCATAATTGACCAAAATTTGAATATTTCATTTGCTTCCCCGTACTACAATACTACTATTTTCCATAGATATATATCTAAATTCTTTTCATATTTAAACTTTCTTTTTAAATAAAGACAAATTGCTTTTCCAAAATCCGTGGTTCGTTTTACGTAGCACCTGTAATTTACATGTAAAACTTACTAGAAACAACCTATCAAAGTTAATTTGATATTTTTAGATTTTGCGCCGTCAGGAAGTCTTTATTGTTCATTTTGTCATAATAATTAACATGGCTGCTATTTTTGCTTTTTTAAAACACTCAAATATATCTCAGCCAATAAAAAATGAGATATTTTTTTCATTTGGCCTCAGAATTGTCTGGATATTATAATCTTGACCTCTGAACTTGTGCACTTTATATATTGTTGTTGTATCTTCTGACGTCTGCCTGCCTGTTGTTACGGTGGATTTAATGTTTAAAAGGTCCTTAAAATGTTACGCTTCATTATCCGAAGTTGACGGTAAAAAGTGGGGACATCTGAAACCACTACAGTGCACACTATAGATAGGACGGCTAGCAGGCCAAATGATCCGATGGCGGGTGCTCCTTCAGCTTCTTTTGGGTTTTCAGGGCGCTTTGATCTTCGAGGTTTTGGGCCCTGAAATCCTTCTGAAAATAAAAAGAAATTAAAAATGTTATCTATGTAATAAAAGCGCCAAATTGACATACACGAGGTATGGCGCTTTTCCTATATAAGACAACCTTTTTCGGTGATTTACAGATAATCAATTAGAACGCAAAAATCATCCCGATTAAAATATGAGTACATGTGAAATATTAAACCTTTCATAAGCTACAATGATTGCATATTCTTAAAACTTCTACTTGGACCGAAACCCAAAACCCAACCCGACAGATTCTGTTGTCGCTGTCAGTGGTGATCGTCTCCATTGTTTAGATGGCAGATCGGTAAATAGAATGTGGACGATATTATAAGTTGTGTCAATGTGGACCTGTGTCTCTTTAGCAATAATGATGATGACAATTATAATGATAATTTGTATAGGTGTAGAAGGCTATACCTCTGCACATTGGTATTTCATATGGAATCCACTCCCCTTGGTTGTTGCAGGTGCGAATACGTGACGTTGTGTTATCAAGAAAGGTTAAGTTGCCATGGCAAACATATGACACCACAGAACCCGGAATATAGTACGTAGAACCTGTACCATTGTTGTAAGTTGTTGAAAAATTGCGTACCTCGCCACAACGTATTTCTGAAAAGACGTAAAACTTTATGTGTGGTGTTCTGTCCAAAAAGCAAACCCCTAGTTTATAGGGGTCAGGAGACACGCTAATAATACAGATGTAAATTTCCAGGACTACTTAAACTGATGGTGACAGAAAATGAATAAGTAAGGGGATTATGTGTTTACTTTTATCGTGACATGATCCTAACATTGCAACCTCTGAATAATCCATAATATCAACTTTATGCATAATATCAACTTTATAATAGGAAACGCTGCCTTACTTCATTATATAAAGCATTGGAATTTGGAACATTTAGAATGGCGAGTTACAGACATTCACCTGCAGTTTCAGTTGTCACCGCAAAACCATATCCTTTTTCGGTTGTTTCAGTAGTGTCAGTGGTGCTTGCAGGTGCGGTGCTTCCCTTGCTGCTTGTTGTAGCAATATTCGTACTTGAGGTGGTTGGTGTTCGTTGACCAGTAAATGTTGTGTGTGTTGTTGGAACAGTTGACGTTGTTGTGGCTACTTTTTGAACACTAGGTACCGGAGTTGTTGTGGGTGTTGTTGGAACGGTAGATGTTGTCGTAGGTGTTGTTGGAACGGTAACTGTTGTTGTGGGAGTTGTTGGAACGGTAGCTGTTGTTGTGGGAGTTGTTGGAACGGTAGATGTTGTTGTGGGAGTTGTTGGAATGGTAGCTGTTGTTGTGGGAGTAGCTGGGGCAGTAGATGTTGTTCTGAGAGTTGTTACGGCAGTTGATGTTGTTGATGTTGTTACTACATAAGCATTATCTCTCGGCGTTGTTTCAATGGTTGAGGTTGTTGTTGGCGATCCTGAAGGAGTAGACGTTTGTGATTTCCAGTTTCCTCCACTGCTTGCTGTTGTACTGGAATTGGTACTATTCTGCACTTTACTTTCCTCATCTAAAAAGAAAATTTTGTGTAAAGCGTTCTAGTGACGAAGTATATAAGTCTAAGAGGATGTAGGATTCCCACAGTTAACACCATCCAACTGGTGAATGTTGACCCTTTTCAAGAAGAAGTCAAAGTATTTTTGGGAAATAGTGAAAGGGACAACAACTGAAGTAAGTTAATTTAACTTGATTACTAACAGTGAAATCAAGTAAAATAAAAAAATAACAAATATATATATATAGGTGTCTGTCTTGTTACATGGAATTAAAACTGAACGTCTTCTACATGTTCCTAAACCAATGCCTATATGACACAAACTGACATGGTTACGAAATCAGCATTACCTTTTGAAAACACCCTTAAGTATTAACATACCGGCAAGAGAGATTTCACAGATGAAGTTGAAAATTTGACTGCAGTTGAACGCCTCCCAAAAAACACTCTCTCCTACTGCTACCGCAGCGCAGCCTTTCTCTGTAGCGTTCACACTAGGCTGACCTTGACCCCACATAGTCCATTCTTCTGGACTCGCATCTACCCATCCCCACTGGTCGGCAGGTGTCAACTGTGCAAAACCTATCCAATATGCCTCCGCAATGTGGCCAGTGGGAACACTTAAACTTGGAAAAGTAATCAAATGTGGCAAAATTTCCATCAATTTGTCGTATTTTTCCCGTTGGCGTGGTCGGTAAAAAAAAATCTCATCATTATTTATAATAATCTTGAGTGCATGTAAACACAAGTATAAAGTATACTTGCCGCTCAAGGGAGTCTTTTAAATATATATTTTTCATAATCAAATTAGCGTATACAAAAAGAAACATATTAAAAGGTGGTGCTCTGACTGTGTTAATCTTACCTTTCTTACCATAAAGCCAATGTCACAAAATCTCAAACTTACTTTACAAAGTTGATCAAAGACTCAAATTCCAAAATGGATGCCATGGTGACAAGATGGCCACCTTCTTCTTCGCATGTAGAAGACGCTTGCGTGAAGTTTGCAGCTATTCTAGAAACTCGATAGCAGGAGTCACCCAATGGGAGAAAGCCACATGGGCACGACGGGTAATGGACGCCATCATTGACGATATCTGTCTGATCTGTAACAATACATTTAATAGAATGTTGCATGTTAATACTATGTATCATACATTTCCAAAAACAAATTCAAAATTTACAGCCTTCAGTGGGACTTATCTATCGTTTAAAAACCTCACGATTTGTAACTGTATATTCCATGGTATATTGGCATTACCTCTGGAGCATATAAAAAATGAAAACTGTCCGCAGTCCTTAACAATCCACACCCCTTCTTCGTCCAGTGCCACACACTTGTCACCGCTCCCATAATACATAGTACCGCCATTTGTAGAGTTACTCCAGTTTGTCCAAGCATCTTCCGCCAAAGTTTCGTTGCCAGCACTCCATACCCACGTCGGTGAGTCATTTCTCCTCCATTCCTTGCTGTACATTCCTATCCAATACGTAGGATTGTGCCTGCAACAAGAAGTATGTTCTGTTTAAAATTACACAAATATACTTTTATATAGTAATTTTTTCGTTTTAATTTTAATACTGTCCCACAATCACCACGGTATACCATTTTCAAAACCGTTGACAAAATTAAGATTAACGACTCAAGTAACGGAGATCGCTATTGGTGAATATTGAAATATTGAAATATTAAAATATTTCACTCATGACAGTGAAAATTAGAGCTAATTACGAACAGTATTTTACTTTTGAATTTTGTTGTTTTATTGCCAAAGAGCACAATAATAAAATTCCAAGGAGAACGTTTCACTATATAAATATCTAACAAGCATTGTATGCACGTAAAGCTTTACTGAACATTTTGTCTCTATACATGCAGTTTTGTGTTTAAGCAGTGTTCTGTTATCCACTAAAGTCAAACTTTCTATACTCAAAGATATAACCCAGTTACACTATTGGTAATATTTTTGACAAGCCACAATAAGTAACAATAACCACTCACGTGTACATATCGTCTACTATCAAATAGTACTTTTCAAGGGAGTCGATCCTGAACAGTTGCATGCCCATGGTATTACAAAGAATTTCGGCTTCATTGTACGTTTTTCTTCTTGGCCAGAAGAGCAAGCAATGGTTTTCATTATCGAAGTGCTCGTTGATGGGATCTTCGCAGCGATAGAAGTAAAAAAAAAAATTTAATTACCTGAAATAAGATGTCGTTAAGTCCTTATTGCAACATATCTTACAAGGGGAGGGGGGGGTATTACTAATCCAGATTGCAGAATTCTGTAACAAATGAAATAAGAAATCAGTTAAGGGGTTTGCGGTAGACCGTCAAAATGGCTTGAACGGAGCATATTCTGCAAAAAACATGCCCAATTAATGATATCTTTATTAAAATACACAAATTAGAAGCTCATTTTGTAAATTTCGAGCTTAAACTTCGCCCTTTTCGGTTACGAAATCAGTATTACCTATTGAAAACAAGATATGTTCTAGACCTTAAAGTATTACCATACCGGCAAGGGAGATCTCACAGATGAAGTTGAACATTTGTCTGCAGTTGAACGCCTCCCAAAAGCCACTCTCTCCTACTGCTACAGCAGCGCAGCCTTCCTCTGAAGCGTTCACACTAGGCTGACCTTGACCCCACATAACCCAATCCTCTGGACTCGCATCTACCCAACCCCACTGCTCGGTAGGTGTCAACTGTGCAAAACCTATCCAATATGTCTCCGCAATCTGGTCAGTGGGAACAGTTAAACTTGGAAAAGTAATAATTTGTGGTTAGATCCTTTTTAAACAAAATTTTTACCAATTTTTCATATTTTTCCCCACTTAAGTGGTCGCTGAAAAAATCCTGATTGCATGTTTAAGCAGGTATAAAATACAATCTAATCGGCAATGAAAACGCTCAAGGGAGTTTATTAATATATAATTCATTATCAAAATACCACATATAAAAAAGAAACACATTAAAAGGTGGTGTTGGGTCTGTAAACCGTTACCACTCTAACAGTGCTATTTTCCTGTAGCCGAGCTCAGCCTGTAACATGACCAAGTCACGCAATATTTCGTTCCTCGCCATACTGGCATGAAACACACCAAGGGACACCACGGTAGCGTTTTACGGGCTATATATATAGTCCTCCCATGCGACACTCAACAAACACCCCTGATCACAATTTCCAAGAGGAGGACAACATGTCACATATCTACCATGCATACCTGCTGTTTCATGGCAAAACTTAGAAAGCACTAGCAAGCAGCTGATCACTTATATGAACAAACTCCAACAACAAATGCATTCTTATAACTGCTAGATCTTAGTATTTTTACCAGGACATATTCATTGACGGTCAGTATACATCCAAAATAGCTGTGTCAAACATTTTTATTTTTCTAGGCAACTGTCTGATAAAAAGTTTGATAAAAATGAAACAATTATTAATGAAAGGAGCCAAAACATGCCTACCAAAGAAAGAATCAAAGGAAATGTATCTAAAAAATAGGCATGAAGCCAAGACAACAAAAGTCAAACTTACTTTACAAAATTGCTCAAAGACTCAAATTCCAAAATGGATGCCGTGGTGACAAGATGGGCACCTTCTTTCTCGCATGTAGAAGACGCGTGCGTGAAATTTGCAGTTATTCTAGAAACATTATAGCAGGAGTCACCCAACGGAAGAAAGCCACATGGGCACGACGGATAATGGTAGCTATTGTTGACGATATGAGTCTGATCTGTAACAATAACTGGAATGATAAATACATTATAGCATTTGTAAAAAAACAAAATTTTAAATCTACAGCCTTCAGTGTACCTTACTTATCGTTTTAAAACCTCGCGATTTCTAACTGTGATGTGAATTTCACATATATTGGCTTTACCTCTGGAGCATATGAAAAAAGAAGGCTGTCCGCAGTCTTTAACAATCCACTCCCCTTCCTCGGCCAGGGCAACACATACGTCGCCTGGCCCATAATACATAGTGCCGCCATTTGTAGAGTTTCTCCAGTTTGTCCAAGCATCTCCCGCCAAAGTTTCGTTGCCAGCACTCCATACCCACGTCGGCGACTCTTCTGTACCCGATTCCTTGCCGTACAGTCCTATCCAGTAACTAGAATTGTGTCTAAAACAAAAAGTACGTTCTGTTCAAAATTACACAGGGAACCCTACATCTTCATTTAGTAATTTTTTTCGTTAAAATTTAAATTCTGTCCCTCAACCACCACGGTAAAAAATTTTCAAATCGTTGACATAGTTACATATATTATGCATAAACCTGTTTTTAGTCATTTGTATTGAGTCACTCACGTAAAGGTTATGGAAATTAATAAATAGCATTATTCCACTTATGAAAGCTTAGATAAGTTATTATTAACAGTTTAAGAGAGGGTCGGGTTAGTGATAAAGAGGAAAATACATATTTTAAGCATTGTTCTGTCGTCCACTTTAAACACACTTTGTATACTCAAAGACGTAATCTCATGATTAGTAACCCTAGCCGTCACATTTCCCGATAAGGCAAAAAAAAGTGAGAATATCCACTCACGTGTACATATCGTCGGTCATCATGAAATAGTACTTCTCAAGGGAGTCGATCCTGAACAGTTCCATGCCCATGGTATTACAAAGTATTTCAGCTTCATTGTACGTTTCTCCTCTTGGCCAGAAGAGCAAGCAATGGTGCTCGTAGATGGGATCTTCACGGCCACGGTAGTAAAAAAATAACGAAAAGCTTTTTTTATTAACCTGAAATAAAATTTCTTAGGCCCCTGTTGCAACATATCTTACAAGGGACAAATATTACTAATCCAGATTACAGAATTCTGTAATAAATGAAATATGAAATCAATTAAGCTTAACCACTGACCGACACCAACCTTTCACTGTGGTGTTGGCATCCATTTCTCCGCTGCTAGTAGTAATAACTAGGGAGGATGTTGTTGTCGATACGTTGTTCACAGTGACAGGGTTTGTGCTTTGTATTTCGTTTGAAGTTTCGCTGGTATTTGATGAGTTATAGTAGTTTCCTTTTCAAAGCACATGAAACACAATATCTTAGATACATTGCATCAATTAATGCATATTCATGAGTTTTTTAGGTATCGAATATGTTAAATAATGTATCTTAAATAATACACATGGGTTTCCATTTTTTAGCCGATATGTCTTAAAGATTACAGTTTTCTCAACATCGCCGGACCACACTAATTGACAGTCCTTCCTGCCAGTTACCGCTCAAATATACTGTTTTATTGCAATACACTTTATTTAGAATTTCATATTTTATTGCTTCTGGATCAGAGTTTTTTTCTTGTAATGAAAAAAGGCCTGCGATTTACTATATATTACGAATAATTAAAAATGTTTAATAATAAATTGTGTTCAGTACAAGATGAATTTCACCGAGAAATGATAAGATATAGTAAAATCGCAATAAGTAAAAGATTGCGGTTTATCATACACGTGATCAAGATAGAACAGAAATTGTTTTAAAAAAAAGACATGCAGGGTCAAATATACCAAAGGCCCTGTGAGAATATGCTTCACAAAGAAAAAAGAAGACTACAGAGAGGCAAAACTTAGGAAAATGGCGGTGAAGATGGTAAACCAAAAGGACCAATGAAAGACAGGATATCTTATACCGATGACAGCTTTTTCGCAGATGAAACGGAAGTACTGCCAGCAGTGGTACGCCTCCCAAAGGCCACTCTGTCCTACTGCTCCAGCAGCACAGTCCGCTACTGTAGCGGCCACTATAGGTTGTGCTTGATCCCACATGGTCCAATCAACTGGACTCGCATCTACCCAACCCCACTGTGCGGTAGGTGTCAGTTGTGCAAAGCCAATCCAGTATATGGAAGTCCATTGGTCGCCCGGAATTGTCAAACTGAGGACAGAGAGGCAATACATTGCAACTCCTTTGAAATACAAAAATTGTTAATATAGAAAATAAAAATAGAATGAATAAACAAACAAATAAATAAATATTACAAATAATAATAATACATCCGAATCGAAAAAAACTCTAACTTATCATGTAAGAAGCCAGTGAGAGTAATTGGCTATAATATATCTGAACATTAATATATATTTGTGAAATTTCACCTTGAAAAATATTGCACCATGTCGTTTTCTAAATATGAATTGATGGTGACTAGATGGCCATCTTCGGCCTCACAAATCAAATTTGCCTCTTCGAATCTCGCCCTCGTCTCAGAGACGTGATAGCAGGAGTCGCTCCACTGGTGATAGCCACACGGACAAGACGGGTAATCGTCGTGTATAGCGCTGGGGGCTTATTTCAATATAAAAATTAAGAAGTTAATGAATTATGCCGGATGTAAAATGTTTTTTGCACGTATAATAATAATAATATGTGATTCTCGCCCTCCCTGTGTCTTTTAACATTTTAAGCCTGTTCACGGGTTATTTTACTCACCTCTGGTACATAAGAAATATGAAAACTGTCCGCAGTCCTTAACAATCCATTCCCCTTTCTCGTCCAGTGCAACACACTTGTCACCCGGCCCATAATACATAGTGCCGCCATTTGTAGAGTTACTCCATTTTGTCCAAGCATCTCCCGCCAAAGTTTCGTTGCCAGCACTCCATACCCACGTCGGTGATTTACCTGTCCCCCATTCCTTGCTGTACAGTCCTATCCAGTAGGTAGAATTATACCTGTAAATGTTTAAATTCAAATTGATTTACACAATCCAAGGCAATGCCGCGAATACTATCTCATTTATGCATGTTTTAAGTCATTTTTTTTTTTTTGTGAAAATATTTAACTTTGTAGCTAAATTTTAATCTGCCTCCGTTTTTTTGTCTTTTCGATAAAATATGGTATTTTAACTCTAACCAAAGACTTACGTAAGCTCGGTGCTATTCACCGTTTCGAAGAACAAGTCGTTCATCTCAGCCGAGTCCATTCTGAACATTTCCATATCCAAGGCATGGCAAATACCTTCTGCTTCAGAATAAGCCTCACTTCTTGGATTAGAAAACATACAAATGCCTCCATGTTCGTAGAAACCGTAGTCTGCTGTGGACCCTTAATGGTGTTTCAATTAGATAGTAAAAAAAATTTAAAGGTGAACTTTCTTAAATTGCGTTCGTAAGAACTGCATGGCTTTTCCTCGTAGAGAGACATTCTCTCTTCCTATTATAGGCTTAGTTGAGAATCCGAATCATGAGTTGATCTCTTTTATTGTAAAGTAGATAACGTGTTAGACTGGGTTCCCATACCTAGATCGATCTAACAGGATCGATCCATTTCCGAGGGGTTTTCTCGCTTTCAGCTTATATTAAGCGGCTTAGATGTCTGGCACGCCTACTAAAGCTGCTAAACGATAATTAAATACCCCGTAGCAGCTTCAGTAGGCGTGACAGACGTCTAAGCCGCTTAAGTTGATTGCAATTTAGCGAGAATCCCCTCGGAAATAGTTCGATCCACAGTTAGTAAGATAGGGTCTGGGAATGGTCCCAATGTTAACACTACTTATTTCTAATTTTCATCAAAATGTATGCAGCGAATGGATTTTATCATGCTAATTCCAATTTCAGAAATTCTTCAAAAGCACAAATATTCACCTACCAACGCTTAGCTGCATTTGGATAGCAGATAAAAACATAACAGTGCAGAGGACACTCCACATTCTCGCCGTGTAACTTAAAAGCGCTGTCCCGATTCAAACTACGACTTAAGTACTACGAGTTCAAACCACAACAGACAGGAGATAAATGTATCGCAATTAATCCAATAAGAAATTTGCAAACGACGGCAACATTAAGCATCAGTGACATTTTGGTTTATCATATGGAGTGGAGAATATCGTAAGTTATTATTCACTGTATAGCATTTATGAATGATTCACATGCTTTTCTATTCAACATTGCCACCGAAGAAACCCTGGGGCCCTTGTAGGGGTTCTAACTATTGTAGAAGAAATGTCACGGGGAAAATTACGCATAAATAAATTGCATATAATTAGCTCTGTTTACGTAATTCTCTGGGCTACAAATGTCATCCGTGAAAATCCATATGCGCAGTTTATAGAATCCATGTATGCTACAGTGTAACCAAGCTCGAAATGTTGAATTATGAAATTTGAATAACTAAATAAAAGGAAACAATAAGTGCTTTGTTTACTGTTTATTAATGAAACTGATAATGGAAACCCAATTTTCCTCTTAATACACTTCGTTAACAGATAAAATACGGACAGTTTTCACAACCTATAAATAATTAATCATTAACAAGCCTAGTTTCTAAAAATAAATAAATAAAAATAAAAAGGAAGACAGCTGAAACAGTGTCTGATATCACTTAAATCTTTAGCAAATCTACCAAAGTAGAAGTTTGTGGAATTTGAATTTGTCCCTGATGGGTGTCAAACCATTTTTCACCTTCTACCAGCTGTCACTTCATACAAAAAATCCCAAAACATTATATTAAAATACTCTTAAGACCACTTTCGCAATGAAACCCATCTTTCCCACAGTTTTAACTTCCACTCAATTTTGAAGGTGTAATAAATCCCATTACTAAAATAATTTTAACATGCATCTGAGATACTAGTAATAAATGTAATTACAGTTGCTGGCAGAGAATTTGAGACTGAAGATCATCAATCAAATGAACCATTTCTTTGACCATGGTATCTAAATGCCCAGTTAAGTAACAATATTGTTGTCACTTTCTTATTTTTTGTCCATAGCACAATTTCCTTTAACTCACTCATAGCTTAAATACAAAAGAGAGTAATATTGGTTAAGTCAATCAATTTCAGTGATTCCATCATAAGCAATTCTAATTAACCCACAACCGATAACACACAGAATCTCTTTTTTAATAAAATATAAATACAATTTTGAAAATCTCTTTATTATATCAGCTTCTGAATATTGTAAAATAATTACAAACAAAAATGTAAAAATTCATATGACATTCCAATGTCAACTAATATCAAAATCAATTACATCTATCAAAAACAATTTTTTACCAGAGGTTTCGACATTAGAATTTTTTTAAAAATACAAAACAATTTCAAATAAGTAATGTATAACATGATATTACTTTTCGGTTTTTATCAATAAAATGACAAGTCACTAGGAAGACGCAAACATTACCCAATTACAACATATTTTTCTGACATACCCCTACTGATCAACACCATAATGGAACCAAAATAGATCCTTTAAAAACTTAATTTAACATTTAATTTATAAAAATAGCTTTTTAAAAACATGTCAAATATTTGAAACACTCTTTAAATGCTAAAAGTTTACTCTCATTCCCCTGTCTCACCGATTTTTATCAACAATCAATATTCTTTAATCTTTTTTCAGTATAGCAATTTTACTAATATTTCCCTGTCTACCTGATCGTTGGCAACACATGATATTGTTTTAATACTGTTTCACAGTTCATCACAACAGTATTACTTATATTTATAGTCTCCCCTCTGACCACCAGATTTAGACAATAATTTGATGTCATGGATGACCATCTTGTGCGTGACAGCCTTACACATATCATACACAGTCAGGGCAGCAATGGTGACTCCAGTGAGAGCCTCCATCTCAACACCAGTTTTTCCAGAAGAGGAAACAGTTGCCTCAATGAGAATACTGTGAGACACTGCATCCAAACTGAGCTCTACCTCAATGGAATTTAAAGGAATGTTGTGGCACAGTGGGATTAAGTTTGAACTCTGTTTTGCACCCATGATCCCAGCTAGTTTTGCCACAGTCAACACATCACCCTTTTTCACCTGGTTGGATTCTATGAGGTGAAACACTTCTTTTCCCACTGTGATTACACCTGATGCTGTGGCTGTTCTCAATGTGTCCTTCTTGTGACCAACAGACACCATCTGTGCCTTGCCCTCCTGATCAATGTGGGTCAATTCAGGGACATCAATTTCTGATGGCAGCTGGGAAATCTTGTAATGTTCACTGTACTTGGTATCAACATCTGGATACTTGGGTGGATTATTATTTGGGACAAATGCATCTGGAGGGTTCATTCCACTGTCAGCACCTTTTAATTTCTTTTGATTATTTGTGTAAACAAAAGTATAGTAATCACTCCCCCAGTACTTCATGGTGTCAATGTCAGTCACACCGTCACTTTCTAAATTTGTATATTGCTTCTGCTGATCTTTCTCTTTGGTATCCTGATGGTGCTCCTTGTCCCCACTGATGTCACTCGTTTTCTTTGAGTAATGTCGACAAGAAACACCATCATACTGAGTTTGCATATAAGAATTCTGTGAATAAAATACAAATCCCTGTCCAGGTAATGGACAGTGTTTAATGTTATAAATGGGACTCTTCATGCCTTCAGTAGCACTCTTAAAATGACACTGTGCGTATTTTGCAGTATATTTTGGCATCACAGTTTGGTGTTTGTTATCTGTAAAAAATATATGTATTCAATGAATAATCAATATTTGACTAGTCCACAATATATTTTGGATGAGCAAATAAATAATTAGCCAAGTACAAGGAAATACTGAACTTAACCCATCATCATTATTTGCATATTTTCTTACTCCTACATCAATTAAACTTATTTCAAATCAAAAATTAAAACATAATAAATATTTACTAGCCACAAACTATCAAGTCAATTCGCAACAAAAAATTCAGAATCCCTAGTCATTCTCCAATGAGGTTTGACTAAAAGTACTTAAAGCTGATTGTTCCCTCTTTAATTATACCACCATAACTCTTCACAGAGGCTTATAAAATTCATCTCATTCATGATCAAAAATAATGAACAATGAGTTTAAGTCCCTTTTGAAATTAGAAAACTAGAGTAATGTGGAGATAATAACAGATTGGCATACTTCAAAGATTTTTCTTCTTAAATATCACGAACTTAGAATTTTTCCTGTTTCTCTCTGTTACGATAAGCACTTTCAATCATGATGTGATGATAGAATTTTTTTGACCTTATAAGTTATCATATATATATAGTAGGCAACTATCACTACTGTCATCATAAAAAGTTTTTGCATATTTACACTACTTAATAGCTGCAAAGATTCATTTTTTCTACATTTTGTAACAAACATAAAACTGTGGAATGGCCTTTGGTCAATGTATTTCTGTATAAAATAAAACCTTTCAGAGAACAGCAATGATTTTATTCATTTCCAATTTCAAAATAAAATAAATATATAAACAGAAATAAGAAGGAAATGATGATTGAAATATTAGTGTCTTACATTGCATTTCTATATATACATGTACATGTAAGCCACAGGTTGTTTTTGTATTGTGATGAATATATACATACGTGAAAAATAAAATGAGTATTCACCCACCAATCAAAATCATTGGTCTGTTCTTCATTTTTGCTAGGGACAACATGCCTGAAAATATGAAACAGCAGCACATAATAGAAAATGTTGAAAAAAATTCAACCAGAGTTTTTTTCTTCACTTTCACATATTTCTACTTTGCTTTCAACACAATTTTCAATCAAATGCCTGACCTCAAAATTTTACTTCAAGTTCTCCAGCATGTACAAGGGGCAAAAATGAAGAAGAAAAAAATAACACATGCAGTGACATGCTCTTCTTTTTTTACCTGCATGTTGCTTCTTCTTTCTCTTCACTGCAGCTCCAATTATTTCCAAGAGCTCTGGCTCAGATGTGCCTGATCTCAGAGCATCCCTCAGAGACACCTCAGCATTTCCAAATAAACACACCTGGGGTGGGCAAGGCAGCAAGGGAGGAAATCATCATAGTATCACTCACTTAACACCTCAGACATTTAAAAACTTCTTGCTCAGTTAATTTAGATATGTCTTTGCCATAATACAAGTTAGCCCATGTTTCATTATCACTGTTGATTGTGCAATTAAATTTTCATGATTATATATAATGTTATGTATTCCTTCTTATCCTGACATTGTTAACAACAATGGAATAATCAGATACTTTTGGATATTAACTGCATTAAACTTACCTTTAAATTGCCATCAGCAGTAATTCTGACCCTATTGCATCCTCCACAAAAATTATCACTCATTGAGGTAATGAAGCCGATCTGACCAGCAAAACCTGGGACCCGATAAGCCTGAAATACAGTTTTTTATCAAAATAAAATGCCACTGGACATTTCAAACCAGGCTAACCAGGACAAACTGTCATGTGAAAAAGTTAGTAAATTCCATATGCAATTTTCAAAGACATACACTCATTTCATAAAAATTTAATATAACAAAACCATTACCATAATTAAGGCACTTTTATATGAACTGTGAATGAATATTATGCTTTTTCATAAACAGTTATTTTCAAAATAAATACTGAAGACAGGAAGCATGCAGTAGTCACACACAACTTTAACAAAAAGAACACACCAAACATAAACAATATCACATATAAATTACTATAAAGTCAATTTACCTTGGAAGTATCAGAGACTTCATCACTCAATCTCTCCAGGTCTGGCCACCTAGCTCTGATGATGCCTAACATTTCTTGATATGGAACCATCTTCTTAGAATTCCACTTATTCCCATCAAATGGCATATATTCAATGAACCGTACATCAATTGCCTATAGATATATAACATACATATTATATGTATACCCATCAATATTATCATCAATAAACTTTTACACTCAATTTAAAGGAACTTTCTGGTTGGAACTAGCCATGACTTTAATAAGTCTTAAAGGTATAGGTAATGTTTGCATTTTTCTTCTTTTAATAAGTCTTAGTTGTAAAATTTACACATATTTCATGGATCTTTAACTATCATTTTGTCTCTTTGTCTAGTCTCTCAAATGTTATACAAACATAAAACATGATAAGCTACAAATCTATATCTAAGTGACTGATGATAACTTTAGCAACTCTGACTAAAAAGAACTCTCAATTTACACATTTGTCAAAAATATCCTTGAAAACACCTTTATTTGTAAGTTGGCTACTCTAAGGCTCTGTTCTCACAACTTTTAGATCGATCTATCACCGCGGGGAGTCTCACTAGATTACTGTCAGATAATCCGCCTTAAGTGTCCGTCCCCGCCTACTACAATCTGTAAGGGGTAATTAACTTTCGTGTCCGCCCGGCTGACAGCTATTTAGCGTGAACCCCCAGGGAGTTAGGTCGATCCAATGTAGGTCGATCTAATCTATGAGAATGGGGTGTAAGAGTATTTAATGCTCTTATTTTGCATCACCAATTATGATCACAGGTACCTTGTCTTGGGTCCATTGTACAAAATCACAGATTTCCTCTTCATTGATCCCTCTCATCACCACACAGTTTACCTGTTCAGACATAAAAGTCATTAAAAACATTACATCCAGAGTTTTCTTATATTTTAATCATAAATAAATGAGTGAGAAAATAAATAAATAAATAAAAGACTGGAAACTTGCCTTTACGGGATGCATTTCTTCCTCAAGAGCTGCATCAATCCCTTCAATCACCTTATTCCATCCTTTTCTTCTAGTGATAAATTCAAACTTGGCAGGAAGAAGTGTGTCTAGACTGATATTAATTTGATCGAGTCCAGCAGTCTTTAGCTGTTGTAATTTCTTGGATAATGTCAATGCATTTGTTGTTATTGATATTTTCTGTAAACCAGCATCTCTTAAAGTATCTAGTGCACCTAAAAATGGACAAAGAGGAGTGATCAGAAAATGATATCCATATGCACCAGACAACAATACATGAAGAAAGGATCTAACTATGGCAAGTCTGAGCATGGTAAGTAATACTAAAGATCCATCACAAATTCTCAAAGTATCTAATGCACCTAAAAGAGGACATAGAGGAGTGATCAGAAAAAGATGTATCTCAAAGTATCTAATGCACCTAAAAAAGGACATAGAGGAGTGATCAGAAAATGATATATATCCATATGCACCAGACAACAATACATGAAGAAAAGATCTAACTATGGCAAGTCTGAGCATGGTAAGTAATACTAAAGATCCATCACAAATTATCAAGACCAGCACTTCTCAAAGTATCTAATGCACCTAAAAAAGGACATAGAGGCGTGATCAGAAAATGATATATATCCATGTGCACCAGACAACAATACATGAAGCAAAGATCTGACTATAATAAGTCTGAGCATGGTAAGGAATTCTATAGATCCATCACAAATCATCAAGACTGAACGTGATATACACCAGTGCAAGGCAGTATTAGTGTGTCTGAGTTTAATATGAGAGACGAGGATAACAAAAGCCCCAGACATGGTCTGGCCCACATCTATGTACTACATTGTCTGCACAATGTGTCTGATTGTGAGTTCCCCCATGTCTGGCTCTTTTGTTCTTCACACATACTGTTATATGAGAAACTAAAAGAACAAAATTAACAGTGTTGCTTTTGTCTTCATTTTCAATTATATTCACTGAAGCATTAATATTACCTGCAGATCACATTAGTATCTATATAAATAGATATATATATATATATCATATTTCTAACTGTACCTATAATTTCTAACAAATCTTTTCGGATGAGTGGCTCTCCTCCTGTTAGTCTGATTTTCTCAATCCCCTCCTTTACAAATAGCCTACTCAGGGTTATTATCTCTTCTGTGGACAGAAGTTTATTCTTGGGGGTTAAATCCACTCCTTCCTCTGGCATACAATATTGACCTAGAAATATAGGAAATTATATAGAAAATCAGAAAAAATATGATGATACTGTTATTCACCTGGCAGTCATCTTTTCACCTCATTTAAATGAAATATTCTTCTCTGTAACTCCTATTTCCATGTTTATATGCTAGCTATTTGGGATATTTATTTTTATTTTCAAGAGATGCAGTGTATTACAACAATCCCTTTTAAATGATTTGTTGCAGAACATTAATATAACATTTTAGCACATTGATTTATATAGCATAATTACATCTCAGATTGCATCTCTCAGTCAGTGAAATCCTCAAATATGTGTGCTGTCGGCCAAAAGAGTCAGTGAGAAACTCGGAAAATGGTAGAACATCCTTTCCCTGGAAGTGGCTAGGCTGCCTCTGAATGATATAAAGAGTAAACAGAAAATATCTGAATTGTAAACAAAATACCGAATGTTGTTTCATATTCAGTATCTTTTACAATAAATTAAATAAATTGTTGGAGCACACATTTTTGCAGTTGGTTTAGCTTTTCTCTTTAATTAGACCAATTTCACTCAAAATTACCCAATTAATGCAAGGTTAGAATATGTGGAAATCAGCCTGAAATTAAAACACAATCAGTTATGTCAATATCTATACAATGCAGAACATAATAATATGTGTAATGGAGAGCTCTTGGAATAAACTTTTAAATATATATATATATATATATATATATATATATATATATATATATATAATAACATGCACTCTCAAAACAATGTAAACATGTTGGATTAAGAAAATAGCCTAGTCATCTTCCTAATCCCCAGTCACAGATAAACACATCCCTGCAGAATGTGCACCCAGAGCTCGTTAAATGTATTAGAAGTAAATAGTGAAGCAATCTCAGACACTCAGTTGTGTTAAGGTAAACGAAGCAGAACCTACGGACACTACTTCAATCTGTGTGATATGCAAACGTCTGTGCGAACTCGACCGCAACGTCATACTGTAATTACAGGTACAAACACTGAACAGTAAAGTTCGCAGAGACGTGACTTGTGGGGTCATTCACGATCCTTACCTTCTCTGCGTATCTGTGAAGAGGAAATGCAGATGCCGAAGGGGCTGGTGACTTTCTTTGTTGACATGAGCTTATATGCCTTAAAGTAGAGATATTGCAGTAAATGGATCGTGCGCTCACTTGCAGCAGGCCACCTGCAACTTGTCCCCCAGCCTTTGCAGCCATTCTATTAAGTCATGTGATCAGTCATGTGACCTTTCGGTGCATTGAGAAAACCTGACTAAAACAAACAGCGAGGGCTTAATGGTCTTTAAAACACGAATCGTTTAAAACGCTGATTTTATACTTCAGTGTCAATATTTTAAAATGACCTGTAGGTCCTATTTACTTCTGTATTTTGTGAGTCAAATGCCTTGAACATGAAAGGGATGACGCTAGGATTGAGGGGGAGGAGTCTATATTAATTTACTGGGGAAACTGACATGGGCCTCGGTCCATAATTTTTGAAGGCTAATTATTGTGGTTTCTGTGATAGAATCTATGTAAAGCAGTTTAATTTATCAAGTCTAACTTTAAAGTTCACCAATGCTTTTGTAATTGGTATATTTTTCTCATATTCCCATTTTTTTTCGTTTACCCATTCTGTAGGGGTGGATTGAATTCCCAAAATTTTCAAGAAAAGTGAATCTTTCTGGTAGGCCTACGCTTTTTAAAATCTCCTTAGGTGCTTTAGAGTCTGCTTTCATACGTCATTTAGCTACATGTTTATAAAAGTGTAAAGGATCCGTATCTAATATTAGCTACATGGATGTTTTTACTTTTCTGAATACACTAAATGACCGTCTCTCACGGCCGTCACCTTGATTTTTTTCCCGTTCTGGTAGGCTAGTGTGGTATTCTGAAGGCGTTTTATGATTTTCTTTAGATTAATGGATTTATCAAGGTTACGTAATTTGTGAATGCAGTTTTCATTCTCCGCCCTTCGTGAAACCAAGTCATCAATATAAATAGGCCTAGGCCTACTGTAGGCCTAGGCCTACTGTAGTACATGTAGGCCCTACCGATTCGTGGGGATTTTTTTTCAGGATTTTCGACACGCATCAGTGAGATATTTGAATAAAGTTTTATTTACCATGATTTACTGTGGTTTGTGAATTGATGATTTTACTTCCCTTCCCGTGAACTGTGATCACTACCCCCCCCCCCTCTCCCAAGGGGACCCTATTATAAAAAAGCGGGTTTAGGCCGTTTTGGGATAGGCCCCTACAAGTTTGGTAAATTGAAAATTATAAGGGTGCAGTCTTGAAAATGGAATTAAGAGGTGTAAGGCTACATAAATGAGGTGACATAAATCCTTTCAATGAAATCGCGTGTTCACAAGCCATGAGAAACGGAATGTTTAGGTCTGGGACTATGTTGCCACATCACAAATGCAGATTTTGAGCGACAGGGGTAGTTGGAGTAGGGGGGGGGGGGTTTAGGGCAAAAATTGACTGTAGGCCTTACGTTTGTACCTTCCGGACTAGTAGGTCTACTACATGAAGGCCTACCGTTCGTAGGCCTATAAATACGGCTAGGCTGTAAATAGGATTTTGGAGGCCCTGTTATCAAGCCAAGCACAAAAGAAAGAAACCTGGATGGCATCACACATAAATAGAGTTTGTAAATTATCCCACTTTAATCTGCAACGAATATCTAAGATTCTTCATCTTATGATTGATCAACAGCAAGCAGACAGAGCTATTCAACCATACATCTGTGACTTCTACATTGTGTACTTGATTATTGCAGTAACCTCGTTTGGAATACCTGACTATCAAATGGAAAAACTACAGTCTATTCAGAATGCAGCCACTCGTCTTCTCCGTAAAACTCATAAGTCCGACCACATCATATAGGCCCTACCCAGTTCTCCACGATTTTCATTGCCAAACAGTGTCTCAAAGAATAGGCCAAATAGTGTCTCAAAGAATAGGATAAAATATTATTCTTGATCGATCTAAATTTGTGGGAATGCAGTCTTATAATTTTAAAGGGCGACTGTCCATTTTCATTTTCCTGTCCATTTTAAACAAGTAGGCCCATATTATGGAACTTTACACTTTATTAGATGGAACTCTTCGATCCAGTGCTCCGTTTCAACTTAAGCGAAATGATAGCCTACAAAAAGACATTTAAACATATGGTCACAGCCCACGGGATTTTTGAGACTGATGCGCCAATCTAGAGTTCCGAATTTTATTAACAAATCAAATGTGTCTTTTTATGGCTTTTATCATTGTTTTTAAAGAGAATAAAAAATTCTTTTTATTTAAAGAATATATAGGCCTAGGCCTATTTGGGTAAACATATAGGCCTACATCTATTAGTTTTTCATAATTTTAGACCTATATATATTAGTTTTAAAAAAAGTATATCTGGCCTATATATATGCATTGTCGCAAAGCTTAGGCCTATGGGATGTCCAAAATAAGCGGGCCTGGCGCAATGAGTTTAGGCCTACTGATATAGGGCCTACATAGGGGCGTAGCCTACATGTAAGCTGAGGTCCAAGCATACTGTAGGCCTTTAGTCTGTATTAGGCTTGATAGGTCGACGGCCTCTACTTAATTATATTGGCGGCTGACTCGGCCTAAGTCAGCTCATGTCAGCTGCTGCGTATAGGCCTATGCTGACAATATTTCACTCTGGAAAAGGGGTAGATGTAGGCCCTACTAGTTAGTAGGCTAGGCTTTACCTTACGTAATATATTAAAGACATTAAAGGGCGTTTTTCTCTTTTACGCTTTGTCATTGATGTGGGGAAACAACATGATAATGATAGGTAAAATGAAAAATAACGGAAAAAATCTTTTTACATATTTTGTTTGCTGAAAACAAGACTATGCCGCTGCACAGCGCTTCCGAAATTTGTAGTTTCCGCTGAACTCCATGCGAAACGTTTATGTGAACCCCGCACACCTGTTTGAGAATTCAAGATGGCGGCCTACGAAATCGGTATGGTTGTTTCAGGAGAGTAGACGGTAAGTCGTCTGTTATGCCTCTTGCTTCGTCCATGTGCACATATCGTTTAGGTTATAGGAATTCTTTAAATACTTTTGCTGAGAATTATTTTTGATTCTGCAATATCACCTTGATGGTAAGATACAGGAGATCGGCATTGGTGTTTGTTGGTATGCTACCCGTCTGTAGACGTAGTTGACGTCAGTCTCTTGCTTACTGTGACATCCGCGATTTAGTAAACATTTTGGAGAGGCTTAATTTCATGATTATTTACAGGGAAAATGATTGCTGCCGAGTCCCTGAGATGAGATGAAGAGTAGGCACGGGAGAGAAATATTGGGCTTTGTGCTACAATAAAGCAATAAAATGGCGGCAGATACGGGTACGAGTACGAGACGGCGAGTGAAGCTGTACATGTTGAATGAGAACAGAACATGGGATGATCGAGGGACCGGTCATGTCTCGTATGCCTATGTCGAACGGTTAAAAGGAATGTCTCTTTTGGTGCTATCAGAAACCGATGGTAAGATACATAATTTATTTTGGGTTTTTGCCAAATTTGCTTCCTATGCTTCGATCAACACAAGTTGACAGGTTAAAAAGACGTATAACAATATGAACATGTTTCTCAGTACAGAGCTGATTGTAAGGCTTTCCTACAATGCAAGTTTATTTTTAGACTTCACAATGGCTTCATGTCCAATTATGAGATACTTAAAGGGATGCAAGACTTTTTGTAGATGACACCTTCTCATGCACATTTGATTGGTATATTGATTAATCCTCATAGTCTAAGGGGCAGTAAAAAAGTGAAGTCTGATTCTTATGTACTACAAATACTAAGTCTCAGTGCATGTACAATAGATCACAAAATGAAAATATATTGGAAGGGAGAGTAAAAACCCTATAACGTATATATGCGACAAATGTTTATTGATCTCAACCTTTGAATACAAGATACAATCACAGTGGTTAAATATACAACTCAAGCTACAAACATGTAAATCTACAGGACATGGACACATACTTAACATCTAATTAAATATATATAGTTTATTAGTACCAACTTCTTACACCACATACATTAAGTCTACATGCCAAAATGCCAACCAAAATTAATTAATCATGCAGTAGAAAAAGCTTTTTAAGTTAAAATGCTTTAAAAGTTAAAATTTTTAAAGTTTTCAAATTTCTGGTTGTATATATTATTTGAGCTATTTTTTCCTCATGCCATTGTCAGTAAGGCACAGAAAAAAATTTGAAAATACCTGAGCAAATATCATTTTTCTGGAAATAATGTAATAGAACTGAAACATTACAGTATAGTGACATTTGGTCGGATTTTGTGGCAGTAATTTGACATAAAAAACTTACTATATGGATCTCAAAGGTGTCCTAGTGGATGTAGTTTTAATTTTAAGTTACTTAAAAGCCCTATGCAGATAAGGAAGCCATGAAGTAGGAATCTTAAGCATGCAACAAGATTTGGAAATTGATGTCAGAAGGACAGATCATGAGATGGAGCAGGGAATATGACATACCTTGTTAACAAGGTGTTTGTTTGAACATCCAATAAAGAAATACAAAGGTTTTTTTGCCTTCTTCCCCCCCCCCCCCCCCCGCCCCCCTGCAACATTTATCTATTACACTGTAATCATTAAACATTGATCTATAGAAATCGACACGAGCACACACTTTCAAAGAGAGAGAGGAAAAAATTCATAAAATGGCTGGACAAAGTCAAATTTGTGTAGAATAAGATTTAAAGGTTTATTTTTTGATATGTTTCCTGTTAAAGAATTAATATAGGTAGGCAAATTAATATTTATATGAACACTGGAATAGTGTGAACTGAAGATATTATTAATTTTTTATTATATTCATTGTTGTTCACTGCCATCTTATTTTTAATATATTATTTTTTTCTGCAGGATCGTTATTGCTGGAATCAAAAATACTTCCAGATACAGCTTACCAAAAACAGCAGGTGAGAATAATACATAAATTTAAGTTTTTTTCTTATGTGTTTCCATAAAGAATTTTTTTTAATTGAAGTCACTAGTTAGCAGGAAATAAATTTACATACTCCAAAGTTTTGACTCACTGAATTGCATAGATACTCTTCCCCAGATGATGTCTTCTTTGCCACCATACTTCAGATTGAAATTTGAAAAATTGTTTCTTGGTATATTTTTCAACCAATACATAACGTGCCTAATGAACATACCATGAGTATGTTCTTTAGGAAATTATTAAATTTACTAGTCTGATTGAAAATAATGTGTTTTGCTGGGAAATATATTATAAAAAGAGAAGAATAAACAAATAATGAAAAAATAAATATTTTAAAACATAAAAGAAGATGGTTGTGAATTGTTAAGTGACAACTTGGAATTTCTGCCGGTCATTAAATTTTAATATGGAAAAAAATACAAAATTGGTGAAGGATTTTTAGTTTTACACCTTTTATTTCATAAATATGTATACCACAGGCCCTTATAGGTTTAAATAATACATATATGCTGCTTTATATGTTGTTTACAGTACTTATATAAAGGCTGATTTGTAGGATCATTAAGAAACAATTTTGATATTTTAGGAAACCCTGATTGTGTGGTCTGAAGGAGAGAACTATGACTTGGCACTCAGCTTTCAAGAGAAAGCTGGATGTGATGAAATCTGGGAGAAGATTTGCCAGGTGGGGTCAATATGTTTGCATGTTGTATAGATTAGGCTGTGTTCCCATTTCATGTTGAGCTTTTTATGCCCACCATCTATTGGCATAAATGGGCATATTGTTGTGACACCACATGAGTACTGTAAGGTCACAGATGCATACTGTAAGTACCATTCAGTCTGATATGAGTGTGGATCTTAAAGTTTTCATTTTGTTTTAAAAAAGTAAATTTTACAATATTGAAAGATTAAAAAAAAAGTCCCACATTCTGTTTAGACTGAACAAAGACTTTCTACTTCAGCTTTTATATGATATAAAGAGATTTTCATCAGCTCCTTGAGGATTTAATGTCATGAATGTGACATGACAAGTTGGACTATTTGTCTTGTTAAAGATACGTAACTGGAAACAAAACCTCCATATGACTTATATTTTGATGCCTGACAATGTAAATACTGTATGTATAAAATGAAAATGAGATGACTAAGTTGGTGGTGCACTATAGGAAATGAGTGTCCACTGTTATTGAATTGATCTTTTGTGGCAGTAAGCACTTAATTGCCTACTGAATTTTTTTAATGTATGAAGGATATAATTCTTCAAATATAGAATAGAAGGAGTAACATTTATAAGTACAGATTCGCCAATTTTCTCTGTCTTGATTGTTTCTTCATTGACAGTTTTATAAAAGCCTTTGATGAAAATCAATAAATAAACAAAAATGTTCTGCTTTAAGGTTAAAACCATTTTATTGAAAAAACTATTCAGGACTGCCACAATCCAATGCAAGTTTCACCTAGATGCTTGTTGAATTAAATTTTTTGTAATATTATCCAGCAGCTTATATTGATTCTGCATGGTGTAGGTTGACCGATAAAACAGTGTCCATTACAGATATATTATGTTGCCTATACTGATGACCATTGATCTGTACTTCCAAACCATGACACTCCCTGAAAATACTTTCCTATTGTTGTTAACATGGTGTCAATTGAATGTGTATTGATTTGATTTTGAAAAAGCCAGAGCTTTATTAGTCATTTGAAATCAGAGTGTTTATTTTAGGTTATATTATACCATATATATACTGGCAAATAGACTAGTTTAGAAGTCTTGATCTTTTAAGGCTCTATTGAAGTTAGCATATATAACACTCCATGCAAATTTGTGTATCTGGCTGTATCACTATTTTATATTGAGAGTGAGATCCAAGCACAGTTATGAGCCCACAATACATTTGCAACATTGCTAGGACACTGTATTTAAAAAAAGATGAATCCGTCCTTTACCATGTATTATTTATGTGAGAAAAAGTTTGTTTTACAAGAGAGAAAAGATATGGAATGAAAGCAGTTTATAAGCAGTCATGACCCATGGTTTGTATTTTCAGCAAA
Source organism: Lingula anatina (assembly GCF_051362555.1). NCBI lineage: Eukaryota > Metazoa > Brachiopoda > Lingulata > Lingulida > Lingulidae > Lingula > Lingula anatina. The sequence goes on along the minus strand of NC_141768.1, from coordinate 40,911,247 downwards.
CCCAACTTCAGCACTCACAAAATATTCTGTCATGGCGACGAAGTTTACAGGTAATGTGTGCACCAGCTTTACCTGTGAACTACAGGCCATATCATATCATATCATAGATGCATGCCCACATGGATCAAATAGATTTTGTGTATTTCACTCATTTTACCAATCCTTGAGTAGGTGGATGTAGTCATCAGTTGTAAAGCAATTGTAAAACCTGCTTTTTTTTCACCCAGAGTCATTCAGTTGTGAAAGAAAATGGATATAGTAACAGTTCTGCAAACAAATTGCAGAAATGATCCTGGCATGTTGTTCAATCTGTGATAATATATGGTGTCGGTAATCTGTATTGGGATTTATTTGGCTCAAACCTTTAAACAAAAGAAAAAAGGGAACAATATTACATTTGTTCAACCATGTGCAGCAGGTGCAGTAATTTGTTGGTCACCTTTAAAAAGGAAGTGAAAAAAAATGGAATTTTCGAAATATTTCTAATGAATCCCAATATGCATAAATGTATACTGCATAATGTAAACGTGTCTCTGTAAGTAATTTTGTTTTTTCCCTACTGAGACCAGTTTTCTGATTTCCCAAGTGACCTTTCAAACTTCATTTCAAAAAAAAAAAAATCTTGTTTTTTAGATATAGGTTTATTGATTGTTTGAGAAATGAAATTCCCCGGAAATGATAAGTTGCAAATATGTGGGTTCAAAACTGTGCATACAGTGTGTGATTGGTTGAAAGTAAAAACCAAGTTGCATGCTGTGGATAATTGGAATAACTTGATGAGATTAACACTACTGGTTTTCGTTGCTAATATACAACTTCATGTCTGTATGCATTGCCTACTGTTTGAAATGAAGTTTGATGGCTTTAGCATGTGATGCACACAGATATATACTTATGCATTATGTTGAACACTATGTTTAGCTTACTGGTCATATGGCTGTAAGCTATTGTTGTGGTGCATATAGTCATTGTCTTTTGTTAAAAATTACTTATGTTTTCTACATAATTTAATGGACATTCTCCAAAATTTGTATGCAAATATTAAAAGATCTCAGTTTGGTGAGACCAATAACAAATTATGTGAAATCTGGTTTAGTAAGTTATACAGCCATTGGTCAAATCTTACCTGAATCATACATGTAGTACAAATTCTATGATTTTCATCATAATTAGTTTTTTCTCTTTTTTGTTTAACTAGGTTCAAGGGAAAGATCCCTCTGTTGATATCACTCAAGATATTGTGGAAGGGGAGTCTGAAGAAGAACATTTTGATGAGATTCCAGATGCAGCGCCACCTATAGAGTTACCACCTTGTGTAATATCAACTTTAGAGGAGATATCAGAGTTATTCACAAGTGTTCTTCCCTCTCCTATACGGAGAGAGAAACTGGCTGTTGCCATTGAAAATGAAAATTACATCAAAAAGCTGATAGACTTATTTCACATGTGTGAAGATTTAGAAAATTTAGAAGGACTTCATCATTTGTATGACATATTCAAAAGTATATTTTTATTGAACAAAAACGCACTGTTTGAGATCATGTTCAATGACGACGTCATCATGGATATAGTGGGTGTCTTGGAATACGATCCAGCATTACCTCAGCCTGCAAAACATCGAGAGTACTTAAGTAAAACAGCAAAATTCAAGGAAGTTATTCCCATTACAAGCCAAGAGCTACTTCAGAAGATCCATCAGACTTACAAAGTGCAGTACATACAAGATGTCATATTGCCTACCCCATCTGTGTTTGAGGAGAATATGTTATCAACACTAGGTTCTTTCATCTTTTTCAACAAAGTGGAAATTGTTGGAATGATTCAGGTAGTAACTTCTTGTCTTTTAAATATCTAAATGCCACTGTATTGTGTTTGTTCTTCTTACTTTCTGTAATGTCAGCTTTTTTGGACTAGCCTTTTGTTTTTTTTTAAATGTAGAACCATTTAGATGAAGATATATATATATTGCCATTGGGCAGAGGTTAGTTCTGTAAATGACCAAAAGTCATCACATTGATGCCATTTGTTCTATTAATGATTATTATTTAGATGTAAAATTTTGTAAGTCATATTGATGGTTAATGAAATGCTCCTCTTACAAAGTTCTCCTAAATTTGATGTTGTTTCCAACAAAGACAAATGAAGGCCAATTAGAAATCGTACTTACTGCCTTACAGAATGATGAACGTTTTTTGGAGACACTGTTCAAGCAGTTACGGGATGAAGAGACAGATGATGAAAAGAGGGGAGATCTGGTTTTATTTCTCAAGGAATTTTGTACATTTTCACAGACTTTGCAGCAGCAAAATAGGGACTCCTTTTTTAAGGTGAGTTGATTTTTTCCGTTGACTAAAAATTCTTAATCGTTAGTTCCATTGGTTTCACCCCCCCCCCCCCTCCCCCCCCCCCCCACACACACACAATAATAATAATAATAATAATAAATAAATAAATAAATAAATAAATAAATAAATAAATAAAATATGAGTTGTGAGCTCTGGGTAACGTCCTGCTTTTATCTTTTATTTGCAGGCTCTTTCAAACTTAGGTATTTTATCAGCACTAGAAGTTATTTTGGTAAGTCTATTTTTATTTGACCTGCTGTGTTAGAAATTTTTTTATTAATTTGAGAGGCTAGTTTAATTGAGGCATTTTGTACAGTTCTAAAAACTATTGAACCAATGAAATGGATGTGAAAAATAGTAAAAGAAGTTAGTCGCCACTGTTTTTGAATAAATGCTTTTTTGTATAGCCAAGTAAGGGATGGTAAAGATTTGAAAGTTATACTAAATTCTACAGAAATAATAGAAATTTTTCCTGCATGTACATTTTCTGATAGTATATTATTTCAATTTCAGGGTCTTGAAGATCCAGTGATGAAGTCAGCTGCCATTGACATTTTTTCCTTCATAGTTGAGTACAGTCCGTCCATGGTGCGAGAGTTTATACTGCACGAAGGCCGGATACAAGATGATGTGAGCAAGCCATTTTGTGAAGTGAATATGATTACCCACAAAATCTAGATGTTGCATAGTTTAGAAATGTAGCATATTAGAAAGTTTGGTTGTTGTGAGTGGTGCATACATGTTATGGTTTGTTGAAATCTGTTGGTTTTGAATTGATACATATTTGTTAATTTCTGGAGATAATTTTTTGGGTGATAAACTCTGTTGTGTATTATAACATTTATCCTCTGCTTGGTTTAAATTGTAGTCGTGAAAGTCTCAACATGTGCAATGGGGAAACTGGTTTGTTTTTCATTTATTGTTTTTTATCTTGTTTATGGCATTATAATATGATTATTCTAACAGCTGTTTGATGATGGTAGAGGTCTTGCTTCATTGAACATTGTTATAAATATATTTATTGGTTACATTGTAGGATGACTTGCTGATCAATCTTGTCATAGAACAAATGGTTAGTGATCCAGATCCAGGTAAGTTCACCATGTACAAACTGACTGCATGGGAGAGTTAGTGCTCTTGTGCTTGCTGTCTTTTAACTATTTATTGTTGATTATTTAAGCACTGGTTTGTCAAATCCTGATTTATGATTTCCATATCCCGAAGAAAGACCACAGCATCCACAGTATATTTGACAAAATATTGATGTGGATGAGTTCATAATTTTGTATCAAACCATTAATACTTGTTAGGTTTACCTTCAGAACTTGGTGGAGCAGTGCAGTTAATTGGAATTATAAGACTACTGATTGATCCTGAAAACATGCTGGCAACTGCCAATGTAAGTTATTATTGAATAGACTGATATTTTTGTTCAGGTAAGGCTTGGAAATGGGTGAAGGATGAACTAGTAAAAGTAAAATAGTGGTAGTGATGGCGAGAACAAATTGTATTGGAAAGTTTCAGAGAATGTGCAAAGAAATGTCCTCAGCATTGTGCTGTGATAATTTGAATTTCTCACTTTCATATGTTACTGTGCATTTCATCAGAATTGTGTCTGTCATTGTTTAGAATGTAAAATTGTTTGAATTGCAATATAGGAAAGTCTGTTTTCACAGAGTTTTTTCATTTTATTTCAGAAAACTGAGAAAACAGAGTTCCTTAGTTTCTTTTACAAGCATTGTATGCACGTTATGACTGCACCCTTGTTTGCAAACACAGTTGGTGACAAACCAAACAGAGGTTTGTATCTCTTATTATTTTAGGATGAGGTGCATAAAACTGGTGTTTGTTAAAGAAAATATGGTGAAAACATTGAAAGCAGTATGAAATTTTGAATATCATGAGAGCTTCATAACAATAGTTAAAGAATGGATTGAGCAATCTTGATATTTTTTCAGGCACGTCACATGGAATAATTTGGAGGAATTGGTTTGACTTGCAAGCCAACACAAAAATTGCAATGTGTTTCTTTAGTTATACATTATATTGTGTAAATTTTTCAGATGACTATCGCACTGCTCAGCTGCTGGGACTTACCCTAGAGCTTCTGGCCTTCTGTGTGGAGCACCACACTTACCACATCAAGAATTACATAATAAACAAGGATCTGCTGCGAAGAGTTTTGGTGCTTATGAATTCCAAACACGCTTTCCTTGCGTTGTGTGAGTATTCCTCTTCTTGTGAACTGAAGGTCATGTTTTGTTATCTTGATGTATAGTTTTAAAACAGATTTGTTGTTTTTACATGCTTTCTGGCTATTTGAACGTACTCTGTTTGTAATTCACTTTTAGTAATTGCCATCTCTGAAGTTAGCTTTGGTGTTGGGTATTTTTAATTTTTTGATTTTCTTTTACTTTCACTTGTGTATTTTTCATTTCAGGTGCTTTGCGGTTTATGCGACGAGTTTTGTCTTTGAAAGATGAATTCTACAATCGCTATATTATCAAAGGGTGTCTCTTCCAGCCTGTAGTGGATGCCTTCAAGGCAAATGGGGACAGATACAATCTGCTCAACTCTGCAATCATAGAAATGTTTGAATTTATAAGAGTGGTAAGTAAGACCTAATGCTTTATAGTGAGGACTTTTTTTCATTATGTGCATCTGTTTTTTTTTTTTTTTTTTTTTTTTTTTTTTTTTTTTTTTTTTTTTTTTTTTGCACTCTGACACCTTTCTAGGCAGTTTTACTTTTCAAAGGTGTTAATTGCTATGACATTGGGATAAGATTAGGTTAGTGGTGACTCTATGAGCACTGTTGCTGCTATTGGGCTATCACATGCGTTACTGCTTAATTCTCACATTGGGAAGTCCTATAAAAGGTAGACTGTGTCAGAGCCAAAGGACTTCAAATTATAGCCATGGGACAGTTTAAGGAGAGTGAGAGAAAAATGATCAAGACTTAAAGACAAAACTTACTTTTCATTCAAGATAAGTCCATAGTTTTCACAAGTGAAGGGATTACTTTGTCATTTAAACATTTGTTGACATAATCTTTCAGGAGGATGTGAAGTCTGTTTGCTCTCACATAGTAGAGGTGCATTACAAAGCATTTGAGCATGTAGACTACGTGCAGACCTTCAGGGCCCTGAAATTGAGATATGATCAGCAACAAGAGAGATTAAAAGACAAAACTGCATCTTTAGAAAAGTGAGTATTTGGCAATTGCCCTGAAGCTATTCAGAGTAGTTTAGCATGTGATAGCATAAGTTTTTGAAATAGATGGATAGATGTTTGATAAGATTAAAAATAAGATTGAGTGTTCTTGCCTCAGTCTTTTATAAATAAGTTGCATTTCTGTTCTTCTGGAATTTACATATCTGTAGGAATTATGAAATAAATTTCAGCACGCCCACAATACTTCGAAATAATCGGTATCGACGAGATGCTCGTACCTTGGAAGAAGATGAGGAAATGTGGTTTGATCAGGACGATGATTTTGAAGATGGCGATACCATGAAACCTGTTAGTGAAATGCTCAGTAAAAAACTGGAATCGGACTTTGACCAAATAAACAAGTATTTGGAGAGCCGGAGAGTTATGGGTGTTTGTAAGTAGATTTTAAATTTATTTGAGGACCATTTTGAAACTCCTTCATTTTCCTCACATGCAATTTTTTATAAAAGTAATGAAAATAGTCCATGTGAAAATAATTTTATGATTCCATATTCTGTTTTATTTGAATGGTATGAGAATCAAAAGTGTACACATTAGGGTGCTTTATAGAAATAAAAATGGAGTTAAACTATAGTGGAATTGATCTATGGTTGTGAAGAGTTGTTTTTTATGTTGATAAGACGATTATTTTCTTACAGCTAAGGAGAATGAATTTCGAGATTCTCCGCCACGCATGAACAACAGGACCTCACCTATCAATATAAATCTCAAGACTAGTCCAAGCAATAGTCCCGTGCATAGTCCTTTGACCAGTCCTGTGGGGAGTCCTGCAAGCCCTAATGGGACACCCACACCGCCCAAAGAGGAAGTCAAACCAAATAATGTAGTCACAAACAAGGTAGAGACAAATGTTATATGAGACTTTGGGTGATTTTTTTTTCTTTTTTTTTATTTATATATTTATTTTATTATTATTATTATTTTATTTATTTATTTTTTTTTTGGACGAATTCGAATGTGATACAGTAATTGGAAATTTGATTGTCTTTTGAGTCAAGCTTAAAAATAGTAAACTTTTGATTTATTATGGTTATAGTTCATTTTTTGTAATTAATTTTCTACAAATTTTTTATCATGAAAAGGTACTTGCCTGCGTAGATGTCCTTACCCTATATATCTTTTGTGTGTTAAAATAAAAAAAATGAGATTTTTACTTAGTATTTTTCTTTTATCTCATTTAAGCCTCTAGTGGGTTTAGTGGACTATCCAGATGAAGACTCGGATGAGGAAGAAGAGGAGGCGGACCAATCTAGCATGCCTGCAGCAAAGCGACCTAGATTGGCAAGCTAACTACTTTCAACTTGCAGATTCTTACATGTGCAAAGTACAGTTCAGAATTTGTCACATAAACAGAGGTTGATTGAGATTGCATAGAAAGTACAATCTGTCTTAACTGGTGGCAGTTACCTGAACTGATCTTCATAACTCAATGAAATGCAACTCAGGCGGTACTGACATAGTAGCCAAGTTTTTTTTGCAGATAAACGAAAAAATATAATACTGAGGGACCACAGCAAGCTAAATCAGCAATTTTTGTTTTGTTTGAGATTTTTTTTTTTTTGTCTGGAACATTGTCAGGGCATTGCTGCTGTGACTGTCTGGTGTGACCTTATTAACCATCCAGCCAACTGTTCACGTGTGAGTTCAGCACAGCAATAACCCCAGTCTCGTGTAATATCTTATCAAAATTGAATTAGGTTGCTGATTAAGACAGCTAATGTGTTTAGTTCACCTCGCAAGCATTGATACAGTGGTAAGATTATGGGTAAAAAAGACCTCGTACATTCTGTGCTTATATGACTGGGGTAGGTGTACTGGTAGGTTCTAGTAAGAGAAAAAATGTGGAGACTTCTCAAGAGCTGTCCCACCTTTACAAAATAATGGGATGCAGTTCTCTGCATCAGACATAGAACATGCCAGCTTACTGTAATTAGTTTTTTGAGGTTTGACGTCCTACAAAAAAACAAAACATTTACAGTCTGCCTCACAATTGTGATCTCATTATCCACTTCAGATACTTATTCTAGTTCTTGTGTGCCCATGACTAATGTGTAAATAATAGCTTTATCTCTAGAGCAGTACTTGTCATGTCCATGCAGTTTTCTGATAGTTTTGTACAAACAAAGATGTATTTTATTCTACATGCATGGAATAGGCATTTTATCAAGGTGTATATAGTTAATTGATTCTTTGACAAGTGCCACAGAATTTTTAAGCCTATTATTTTACCACCAGCTTGTGAAGTTGGAGGTAAAGAAGTTAGTCGAGTTCATAATATTTTCATCATTATTACTTTTCAAAACTCAATCAATTTGTATGGCATAATTTCCCATCTGTTTTTTCAAAGGATCCTTGTAATACCTTTTATCATGTTGTTTTATTTATTTATAATGATTATTATGTTTATTTATTATTGTTTGCATTGTATAATTATTGTATAATTTTTTGCATTTAAAAGTATAATGATCTTTGTTGGTGGTACAATCAAGTCACATGGTGACTCGTATAGAGTGTAGTAAAAGCATGCTGAATTAGCATGCAATTTTCATATCCATTTCTTTTATTAGAGACCAGTTGCCTCACAGGTGAACAGTAGAACATTATGGCTGAGAGGAGTAAATTGACCATTTTTTTCACCAGATGCAGTGAATTGCTGCTAGGACTCTTTTGTCAGTGGTTCATAGACCAATGGTTAATGTTGTTACATATTTTAGGAAAAAAAAATTCAAAATTGCTCTTTTGTTAATTACGTCCTATCTTTTAGAATGCTTCTTTTCATAGTTTTATTAAAACATGTCACCATTATATGATAGAGCTGCAGTTTAAGTCCGAAAACCAGTAGAGAAGCAGGTTGGGATCACAACCACTTTAAAGTGAGACGCTGTTCAAAACTTCAGGGACGCATTTAAAATGAAATTTTTGTATGAGCATAACAGGAATATAAGTATTGTATTGAGATGTACCATCAAAATGAGGTAGTTTTTTTTTAACCACGGAAGAGGATTTCAATTGTGAATAATTTTAAATTATATTCTAATGTGGAATTCTGCAAAGAACATAAATAGATGTAATATGTGGTGTACAGTTGTGTAGTATTTGAGTGTGTCATTAGTCATCATTGCGTATATTAGTGCACCGGAGATCAAATGGACCTTTGCAGGGTTAAAATAACTGTATCCCAAGTGCTGTATCGAGTACAAAGCTAATAATTTATTAGCCCCAAGATATATTTTGTTATGGTTGCTGTCATTGAGGAGCAGAGGTCTATTTAATTACTCCTCTTCATTTTGAACATTTTTTTTTTAAATTGAGAAAACGGTACCAAATTCTACTTTAGCAGACAGACATGACTCTTACCAAAATAAATCAGATTTTTTTTTCTTGGCAGTTTTCTGCCTTCAGCAGCCCCCAAATCCCCAGTCACAAGGCCACCAAGCCATTTCTTCCCACTTTTCTCTTACAACCCTAAATCATGTCTTAGTAGGTTTTCAATATTGTACCTTGAAACTTATGATCAGCTGCTGTTCACTTTAACTCAATTTTGTTATGTTATTATTCACTGATATGTTTGGTAATTTCTTGGTAAGCTTAAACTGCTGAACAAGCTAAAAGATCTGAAGTTTCACTAGTGGCCTTGAAAAGGGGTGCAAAGTTGTAATTAATGAAGGGGGTGTGCAGTTTTTGAGAAGCAAGTATTTTAATGTCAGTCTTAAGCATATAAGACTTGTCAACAAGAGTTGCATACATTACTGCATCATGTATTCAGTTATGAAATGTGTATGTTGACACTAATTAAAAGATTTTTATCTGTAAACCACATACTATATTACACAAAATAAAATGATGCTTGTATGAAATTTTATTTCAAGATTCAATTCTTTAGAACATACGTAACCAGTCTGCACTTAAAAGTCAGAATTGTTATTTGTATTATATAGCAGTGATGTGGTAGAGAGAAAATGCAGGTACTTTAAAGACAAATAAGGTGAAATGAACATAAGATGTTCAGCAAAATGTTTTCTGTGGTTATTATTGCCAATATATATATATATATATATATATATATATTGATAAAAACTTGCTATTTTATGAGAACACAACTCACAAAATGGATAAAATATCAATTTAAACACTTACATGTGCATACTAATTCTCAAAATAAGTTAAAATGTGAAATTTAAATTTGAATCATAAATTCTTAGATTCCTTTAATTGTTTTGTTTTATAAATTGGAAAAAAATAGACAAGAACTTGGTACTTCGTACAATGATTGTTCCAATATGACAAGAAACTTGGAAAAGTAACTTTCAAATATAAAAATAGAAATAGGGCAAACTTGTACTCTGTTGCATTTTTTTATTCATAACATGATTATTTACACATTTACTAATTTCTTTTCTGAAAATGACATTTCAAGGAATGTTCAGCAGAATGCCACACTAATGAGATAGGGATTCCATAATTTCATACCTTGAACTGAAAAAAAGTGATAATACAATAGAAACTTTGATATGGTTCTACAATTAAGTTTCACTTTTGTGAATGAAGTTCACACAAAGGACATCTCTCTTAAAAGACTACTCTTTTCTCTAAAATTTACTTTGCATGCTCCAATCAACTTTCTTATTGATGGGTCAAACTGTTTAAAAGAATGAACCAAAATTTTGGATGTGAAAAATGATTTTCTAAACTACTGATTGCACTACCAGATATTTTAAACTGCTTGTAAGTAAATACAAATTTCCGAAACTGGTTTCCTTAATAAAAGTCAACTGGAATGTTATAGTATCTATGATAATTTTGGTCCCAATTTATCTTTGCATACTTTATTTTACTCCTACAAAAATCGAATCAATTTGAAAAACCTGCTTGTAAAGTCAAACTGTGTGAAATGTTATACCAAAATATAATTTAAAAAAAATTAAAGCCTTCCAAAGCTTATGAACTTGTACAACCCAGTGCCTGCATTTAGTAACAACTCATTTTTGTAAAAAAGGAAAATAAAGCTGAAATATTGGTAAATACCTGGTCAGACTCAATGAAACTGCGTAACTTCAGAAAAAAAAATAATAATAATAATAAAAACCTTGTGTCCATTTTTGAACAAATATGTTTCCAACAAAGTTCTCATAAATAATTTTGATTTCCTATTGCATTTGATCAAATGATCAAAGTGCTATTTGATAAAGACTTTCCAGGCAATTACATAAATGATGCTGACGGGAACATCTGCTGATTGATATGGATGCTACAGAATTATCTTGCTGGAGAGATTTATCTTTTTTCTTATCCTTGGGTATAGTATAAATAGAAATTGAACACTGTGGTGAAGTCACACAATGAAACTATATCCTGGATAAATACACAAGGCAGGCTATTACATTGAGCTCATATGTCAATGTTGTTGGCCACAAAAATAGCACAAGAATGCAAACAGCAGTGATTAAATTCACACAGTTAACTTTTCATTAAGCATTGTCCACACATCTTAGACTACTGGTGGTAGTCGGGTTGATTTGACAAAAAAGCAGTCTATTATTCTATATTCTGTTCAACAAAAGTCAATTCACACAACACAACAGCTATTTCTAGAAGTAGAGTCTACTAATAGTTGAAAGGTAATACAACCTGTTACCAAGACAACATTAACACAAAGGTATGATGTAATTTACATGTGATCCTTCTCTCTGCTTCTTTGTTTTACCTACATCAGCTCCAGATCACGCATGGCTGGGAAACAAAATATAAACAATGTACATATATATATATATATATTGGTAACAAAAACTTTTAGTGAGATCACGCATAAAATAGTTATTTTAGGCAATCTAATTACTTTTTTAATCACTTTAATTGCTGGCAACCATAATTTAAAAAAAATTGAATCTGCAAATTTATATATATCTTTATCAGACACAAATTTTACATAATATAAGTCATGGTGGATAAAGCAAAAGCAAACATTTCATTGTGAAGGTGACACTTTCCCCTAATGTCCAATGTAAAGAACCTTCAAACGGTTAAAAACTATTTATATCATAGACAGTCTTTATTTGCCTCCTTTCTCCATTACAAAAATGCTTTTACACAACCCATTTAATAGGATATCAGTGACTTTTATACTTACTAATAACAATACACACATTCATAACTGTTCAAAAAGAAAATAAAATGCACTGGACGGAGGTGAACAGAATCTAAAATGCACAGCAAACACAAAAAGTCAAGAAATAAAGATACAGACTTAAAATATAAAGACTAATATCTGTTTGTACATATTCAATAAAATAAATGCATGTCTTATGTTTACCACAGTAACTTTGGGTGCCATCCCTTGATCCATTTAAACATACAAATTGCACATTTCAATATCAAAATGTGACCCTGACTAATTAAAACAGCTTGATTGCCTAAAGCCATAATAAATATTGACGGTAAGGACATATCACGAGTTGTATTCCTTTAAAAATAAAATGGCTGGAATGATATAGAAATATTTTATAGCATTTGCCTTTGTCTTAGTAGCAAGATGCTCACATAAATCATAGCACCAGGATGGTATGTGATTGATCCAAGGTAATGACGTGTGTACATATTCAGGAAAATAATAAAATGGCCAAAAATGATACTTTCATTTCACTTCATAATTCTTCAAAACAAATGGAATGTCAATCAAAGAATACAGGGTTTTCCACAAGACCCACACCCTGAATATACATACTTTATAATTTTTTGAAATTTCATTTTGTATTTGGTAAGTTCTAAAAATATTTTGAATGACAAATGTTGCATCTGCATTAATGTGGTCACTCTAATATGTGTAGACTAGACTTGAAATGATTCTTCTAACTCTCAGTAGCATCTGAACAGCCTCCTAGTGTTGCTTGCATTTATAGGCAAAACACATCAGTGTGGAGCAACAATAAATGTCCACCTGAGAGTAGATACGTTAGCAAAAGGTTGATCAACCATGATATATATATATATATATATATATATATATATCAAATTACAATATTTTTCTATATGTGTTCTCATAAATCTTCACCTTAAAGTGGACTTTAGTTGAATAGATCCACACTTTCTAAATCTAAATTCAGGGTCTCTTGCTGGTGTGAAATTATTTGCAAAACTCAAGTTGGTAATTAAGTTCTTGTAAGTTTGTTGAATATACATTATTTTGGCTATTCAAGATTTAACCCACAAAACAATTTATGTGGTCAGTAGTCCACTTGATTCCAATTTCACTTCATTCACTTCAAAGCCCAGTGGCAATGTAAACTACTAGATGTACCAAAGAATTTTTCTATAAATCCTTTAAATATTCAACAACAGTACAACCACTGGTGTATGTTGGCGGAAAATATATAGTTTCCATTTTTGTTTTCCTTTAGTTCTGTCTAATATACAGAAGAATATGAGCAAAGTAACTTTAAATAAAAAAAAAAGAAAGAGAAACAACACTTTTACCAAATAAACAGAGAGCTGGCAAAGTCCACACCACAACTGTCAAGCGCGCGTTAGGTTTTCTTACCAACGACTTCTTGTCGTAGTCGTGCAGCAATTGCCTTGCGCATTTCCAATTGTTTTTGGGCCTCTGCAGACATTTCTTTATCTTCAGCTGGCGGCACACTTGCAGGTGTCAGTGATGAGCGTGCAGCTCTTGCTGACTTGGGACGGGCAGGGGCAGCCTTCTCGGCAGTCAGCAGTTGTTTTTCACGTTCTTTCTTTTTCATTGCTATCAGCTGATCCCTCTGGGCTTTAAGGAATTCTTGTCTCTTTTTAAGTTCATCTGGGCTTAGTTTTGACATTGCAGCCTTAAAGCAAAAAAACATATACAATTATACTATGCAAGGATATAATGACTGTCTCTAGATGTCTTTTGATAACATTGTGCAATTCTCAAATTTCATCCAATTTACGACAGACATAATCCTCCCACATGCAATGATTTCTTTGGTGAATTATTTTTTTTTTTTTGGTCTACTATTAATGATAGAGTATGTTTCTAGAGCAGCTTAACATGATTTATACCTATGGGGCATGATGTTTTGTTTCTTCACCACAGGGCCTTGACATAATGTAATCAAGGTACTCTGATGAATTACTAACATCATGACATGTCTTAGTGAAAGTAGAAGAATATGTCAAGTCTCTACAATTTCTTATTATGAGTAAAAGGTACTCTCTGTACCAGTTCTTACCATGTGTGACTGTAATCCTCCTTGAGGCTGGCCTGCTTCCTGTTTTGCAGAGGCAAGCCAACTGGCAGCAGCATCTGCATTACTTACAGGCTGAAAGCAATTAAAGTTTTGTGAGAAATGGTCATATCAACATTTTCACTATCATGATTTAGGTCATGAAGTACTGACAAAAAAGTAAACATATTAAGTACTAAGCATCTAAAAATGTATTTACATCATGAAGTACTAACAAAAAAGTAAACATATTAAGTATTAAGCATCTAAAACTTTATTTAGATCATGAAGTACTAATAAAAAAGTAAACATATTAAGTACTAAGCATTTAAAACTTTATTTAGCTTATTTATTTTCAATTTTAAAACTTCCAGGGTTATGTGTGATAAACCCTTTTGCCATGATACCAAAGTCTCTCACCATAAAATTTGTACTTACTGCTGCTGGTGCAGGTGCTTTGTTTGGTGCAGGTGCTGGTGCAGGTGCCTTAGCTGTGGCTGGTGCCTTAACAGGGGCTAGTGCAGGAGCTGGAGCTGGTGCAGGAGCAGTCGGGTGGGAGGGCTTCGGTGGTGGTGATTTCACTGCCCCTGCAGGAAGTGGTGGTAATTTGTCTTCAACAGTCAGTGTTGACAACATCTGAAAGATTAAATCAGCATTTATGTGATAACTGAGAGATATGCTAAGCATCTGTGATTTTCCAACATGAATCCACAAAACTCCAGAATGACATATGTAGAAAAATCAATTATACATGACAAAGATAGACTTTCTAAATTGAAAAAAAAGATAATTACTCAGCAAAATTGCACTTTTGTAGACACTTGCCTCTTGCATCTTTTGCTGCTCCTGTTTCTTCTCTCCCTCTAGCCGCACAGCCTCTGCCTTTGCAAAGTCTTCTGTCTGCTTTTTCTCTTCTTCTGACTGTTTCACTTCTGACTGCTTATCTGCTTGGCTAACATTTGAAAAGATTTGTTGATTTCATGATACACATCTATAACAATTCTATACTATGTTTAAAACAACGATGTAGCTTTTTAAATCACATTCAAGATCTCCCCTCTCTTTAACAACGGTTGAAAATTAGAACTTGAAAAGATTGAAAAGTATCCTGTTATGAATCTGAAAGTCAACAACAACAATTTAGCACAATTAACATTATGACTTTCATTACCATCTTTATACTTTATAACAATGTTAATCCATTGTTAGCATCCTAATCATTATTATTATCAATACTTTTTATCAATTCTCTTCTATTTTGCTACCACAAAGACAATGAAGTTACAAACAATGCTTCTCCACCAAAGGATTAGGCTCCAAAGTAAATGAATGCCAAAATCACCTTGCCACAGCTACAAATGCTTCATCAGGCTGAGGACCACTGGCTTGATTAGAGTAGATTTCTGGGACTGCACCTGTCTTCTTCAATAAGATTGCCAAAGCCTGTTCCTGCAGTTCTATGTTTTTCTTGGTCATCATCTTAACAAAAAACTTGTAGTCTTCTACAGCCAAAATAGGCTCAAAAGAGTTCTGTGGAAATAAACATATTAGGTTTAATTTTAGACGTTTTTTTTTTTTTTTTAATACTGAAATTCCACACTTTCCAAATGAACGCATCATCACTGCCTCTGTACCTGACCATAAGATGATTTATATGCCAAGGTTTTTAACAACAGATCATTGAGATATTCAACATTTCTTTTGTTGTACCTTGAAAATCTCCCTCAGGTCTTCTTTCATGTTCAACTTCTGTACTGCTTTAACAATGTCACTCTGTGTCAGTCCAACATCTTCTCTGAAGCCATCCAACAAGACATCAATCTGTAATGTAACAATACATATCTGACAATTATGATCTTATAGTCTGTCAATATCATTTAAACCATTTTAGAACTAGAGGATCAGAGAGGCGATACCGCCTCCGAATATTGTACCACCAGCTGGAGCAAGCGCATTCGTGTAGACCCCCACATATACAAAATGAGGAACACAGCCACCAGTCTTGTGCTTGACAAGCTGTTAATATGCAATCAACAAGAATTTTCAAAATATGCAAAAAATATATATATAACTAAAAATGGTACAATCAAAGTTAAGTTCATCGTAAGGTAGGTCAAAGGTCAATTCCAAGGTCACAGTAAATTGCCAGTATATGACTTCCTATTCAACTTCAATAGTAACTATGGGCCTATCTCTGCCAGGTTTGGAGTTAAAAGAGAAAGAAATTAGCAGAGTTCAGTTCATGATAATAAGTAGGTCAAAGGTCAATTTCAAGGTCACACTTAGATTGCCAGTATATGACTTCCTATTCACGTTCAATAGTAACCATGGACCTATCTCTGCCAGTTTTGGAGATAAAGGAGAAGCAAAATATGCAAAGTTCAGTTCATGGTGAAAAGTAGGTCAAAGGTCAATTTTAAGGTCACTTTTAGATTGCCAGTATATGACTTCCTATTCAACTTCAATATAGACTATGGACCTATCTCTGCCAGTTTTGGAGATATAAGGGACTAAATGGTATAATTTTGGAGTTACCATTATGTGCCATAAATTTCCTACAGAAAAAATTAATTAAAATAAAGAAAAGGTCATTTTGGGCAAAATTCTTGAAATGGGAGGTGCTCTGAAGTTCCAGATGTTCAAATTTGATGAAATAATGTCATTTTTGACCACAAGTTGTCTGCTTTGCCAAGCCTTATGTTTTATTTTTCCGGAGTTCAAAATTTATTATCCATTACCGTACTGCACATTTTGCTTTCACCACCAATATGTACTTTTTGATACAGCGTAACTTTGGAGATAAAAGGGAAGCAAAATTTGCAAAGTTCAGTTCTTGGTGAAAAGTAGGTCAAAGGTCAATTTTAAGGTCACATTAAGATTGCCAGTATATGACTTCCTATTCAACTTCAATAGTAACTATGGACCTATCTCTGCCAGTTTTGGAGATAAAAGGGAATCAAAATTTGCAAAGTTCAGTTCATGGTGAAAAGTAGGTCAAAGGTCAATTTTAAGGTCACATGTAGATTGCCAGTATATGACTTCCTATTCAAGTTCAATAGAGACTTTGGACCTATCTCTGCCAGTTTTGGAGATAAAAGGGAATCAAAATTTGCAAAGTTCAGTTCATGGTGAAAAGTAGGTCAAAGGTCAATTTTAAGGTCACATGTAGATTACCAGTATATGACTTCCTATTCAACTTCAATAAAGACTATGGACCTATCTCTGCCAGTTTTGGAGATAAAAGGGAAGCAAAATTTGCAAAGTTTAGTTTATGGTGAAAAGTAGGTCAAAGGTCAATTTTAAGGTCACATTTAGATTGCCAGTATATGACTTCCTATTCAACTTCAATAGTAACTATGGACCTATCTCTGCCAGTTTTGGAGATATAAGGGACTAAATGGTATAATTTTGGAGTTACCATAATGTGCCATAAATTTCCTACAGAAAAAATTAATTAAAATAAAGAAAAGGTCATTTTGGTCAAAATTCTTGAAATGGGAGGTGCTCTGAAGTTCCAGATGTTCAAATTTGATGAAATAATGTCATTTTTGACCACAAGTTGTCTGCTTTGCCAAGCCTTATGTTTTATTTTTCCGGAGTTCAAAATTTATTATCCATTACCGTACTGCACATTTTGCTTTCACAACCAATATGTACTTTTTGATACAGCGTAACTCGAAAACCGTATAAAATACAAAAAAACGGAGACCACCTCCAGTGTTGGGCTTTAAATGCTCTACAAAATGCAAAAAAGAATGGGTGTCTAGCATTAATGGTTCCCGAATTAGAGACAGTTTTCAGTTTCGATATCTTATGGCCGCTACTCCCGTGAAAATGCACCGATTGACCCCAAATTCACGGAGATGAAAGATGACCCGAAGGGTAACACTTTCCATTAATATTATTAGTTAAGTCTGTGTGGTGTCTGAATAAGACCGCAAATAATTTTTTTTTCGGCAAAAATTTTGTTTTTTTGAAAATTTTGGCCCGTTTGACCTTGAAATAAAGGTCAAAGGTCAAATCCAAGGGCATATTTGAAATCTACACATATGACTTTTGGAAAGCTGTCTGTAGAAATTTTTCCCATAATTCCTTCCGTAGGGGAGATAATTAGCATTTAATTTTGCCATTTTTGGACAAGGGTGCATTGCAATGAGTGCCACACCTAGACCCCAATACCGACAAAGCCCAAATTTTACGTGGAACGAGTTGAGATTATAGGTGACCTAAATCCAAGAGATGGGTATGGAGGCCCTTACCGTCTAGGAGGAGAAGCGGTAACGGTGACTTGGCGGCGGAGCCGCAGGAGCCGCAGGAGCCGGCGGAGCCGCAGGAGCCGGCGGAACATACGGGTCGGGACTAAAACCATGTGTACCGCCAGCGCCTACGCTGGTGGTACAATTAAATGGGCTAACATGCTTTAAAATTTTCTTCAGTAAGATTTTGATGTTAATCTTATTACTTAAATCAAATACAGCAATATACTATAATATTTTTTAACATAAATATGTGCCACAAGTCATTTATATCAGGGATTGCTGTATATGCACATGTATAATACTGCCTTATACAAATGTATTCATATGGTATCTATGAATGTACTTAATCATAGAGACATAAGTGAACAAAAAATCAATAAACTGTTCAACTTGGTATCTAATATCTTCCCTTTGAGAATCCTCATTAATCAGTGAAAGAGAGAAAGAGCTTTAAACAATGCATTTTGAACACATTCATCTCAGGAAACAAATTTTTGCTGTAACAATAGGTTCAATCAAACTGTCAGCAAATGATCTTATCGATATCCTGCAGCTCCCTGTAGTGATCATATATTGCAGTTCAAGGAACAATTTAAAGTGGAAGTTATGTGCTTCACCTTAAAAGCAACATGTATCACAGTTCAGTCATTTCACAATGCAATTCTCCTGTGTATTATCATCTTTTAATGTATACTTTTGTCCCTTCTATTTCTATTAAATTAAGAGAAAAAGATGAAATGTATTTGCTTCATTATTTTGAGAAATATGAAAACCAGAACAAACATTATGTAGACTCGAGATAAAGAAGTTACAAACAGTATCAATCTGACTGAATTGTTATGTAACTTCCAGTCACACTGTTTAAGCTTATCCTAACAGATGATATTTTGTTTTATCATGTTCTGTTTTTTACTGGTACTAACCCTCATTTCTTCAGTCACATTATTTACAAACATTAATCATCCTTCCAGTCACTTGACTAAATACCACATTTGGTGTCATTTTGTTGAGCCTATGTACCTGGTATATATACATGTTGAAAAAAATTATTTTTGCAAACATCATAACCAATCACTTTGATAACTAATTTAAAAAAAAGGTGATCAAACTTACCAGCTGCTTAAAATCTCGAAAGCATTGTCTGTATTCTGCAGAATCCTCTGTTGAGGGTTCAAAAACTGAAAAGTCAAAAATTGCAGTTTTCAGTATGATGTATACAAGTGTTAATGGTTCAAGCTCTAGTTTGACAATGGCAATTTTAGTAATGAAATTAAGTAGAATGTAGCATTGGGGGAATTTTGATTTATAGCACACATTCTGATCATGGAGATATGCAATTATTCAGCCTCTGTACATCTGTTATCTACACTGTTACAATATCGATTGCTTCCTGTATAACTATATGTGTATTGCACATCAAATTTAACCTAAGAACCACTACTTTATCATTCCCCAAACAAAAGGCATAAAAAAGAGAAAATAATGAGACAAGAGAGGCATCTTTTTATCTTCAGATTCATCTACAATAATTTATTCTAATTTTGAATAAGAGTTATTCATAATTGGTTTCATACTTCTCAGAAAACCCTTGTTGTTCCAAAGAACCGATAGCTCACTATCTTTAACAGTCTTTCAATAAGTCATGACTGGTAAGACTGACAGTTTTGCCATGTCTACATTTTGGGTACTTTGAAACTGCTGGCTTGCGCATTCCTGACAAGAGGACTTTCTTCCTAAATTTTTGCAGTGATTAAAATATTCTATTGCATTATTTTGCGACTCTAACTCCAAAAAGGACCCTTGTGATTGTTGTTAGGTGAATTTTTTCTACTTTGTTGAAAAATAAAAAATATTAACCAGAAAAATCAACAAAACCATCCAGTATGATAACATCACGTGACATAAGTGACCTTTTTAAAGTCACATCATGCAGTTTCAAAACATAGATGTGACTCAATGTTTTTTTCTTGCACCAAACAGCAAGTTTTTTATGTTTGATTACTAGTCATTTAAAGTTATGAGACAATGGTATTAGTAGAAACATACAAATTAATAGTGACACTAAATAAACTCGCTCAAACATTCTTCAGCTTGTTACCAATATCAATTTAAGGTAAGCTGTCATAACTGTCAAAATATTATACACAGATAATCACCAGTCTGGGGCCACTGGGATGCTGCATTCATGCATACTGTTGAAAATGACATGAATAATGAAGTAATGTTACTGCTGATAACATTTGAACATACGGCAGTTATTATGTTGAGGTCCTCACAACACGACTCTTAAAAATAGTACGCTTGCAAATTGAAGAAATAATTTTCCTTGTGTCCTCATAAAATGCATTTACGACATTTGTTGGCAGGAATACTGATTGTTAAATTGAAATGTTATGCGAAATCTATATGCAAGCAATTCAATCAATAACAAACAGCCGTGGATATAACACGGACACTAAAAATCCAATATTTTACTGTCTTACAGGTACAAAAACAATATATAAGTCACGGGTTTGAAAACGCGTTGTAAACCTACTTATGCAACTTGCTTCACAGCATGTTATGACGGGGACCTGAAAAAGGGGGCTTCCCAAGTAACATATCAACTCGTCTAGTATCCACTCTCCTGCCATCTTGCTTGATTAGTAACACAACTCGTAAGGGGCACACACGAATAAACTTTGTTTTAATTAAAATTGAGGAAAAGTTGCCCATATTATGTTATCATACTATACTAACAATTTTTTTGAACTCAAATCTTTAAATATTCCCTCAACGTGGTGTGAATTAAGAATTGAAATCTTTTCTTGAAAAGATACAATGATTTAAATGTCCTTACGGACATCGTGCAATAGTTCTGCAGTGATATTTATTAAAAAACCAATTTTTTAAAAAAAGCAACAATTTTTCGTCAGTTTTCTTGCTTGATAATCATTTAGATTTGATGTATTATTTTGCATTTTTTACACAACAAACATTTTATTTTTCATTTTTACATTTGTGCACTGATATTTGTGCAGGGTATCCAAGATGGCTGCGTCCAAAAGATAATGCCCCTGAGTAGCGGGGAAGTTAACATCGTGTTTTTTTTTTTAAATTGCACAGAAAAGATGAAAGACAAATGTGATACTTTGGACTTGTGTAATAATCTGCAATTTAAGATTATTAACCACTGTCCGTATTCTTGTAAAGAATTTGTGATTACTCAAAAATTTCATTTTAGAAAATGGTTACAAACTTCCATAATTCTGAACGTGCTTGCGTTTGGGATAGGGCTTCATAAGCAGGTATTTCATGTTTTTTGCCAGATAGATAAATACGTTCATTGATAGATAGATAGATAGATAGATAGATAGATCAAAACCTCGGTACTTTTGCAGTATCCCCCCCCCCCCCCCCCCCACACACACACACACTGTAACTCTTTAACTTTCATGCTAATCAAAATTAATTTGTGCGGTGACTTTGATCAGTGTCTCTGCTATTTAAATAAATTAATTTGGAAATTAATGAACTTCTGTTTTATATTTTTTAAAGATAAACCTTCAAGTCCTTTGACCAATGATTACAACAAATTTTCACCCCAGCGATGACCTAGGCTTTCAAAATATTTCATGTAAAAGTGAAACTGCATTTTTTTTAAAAATTAGTTGTAAAAGCTAATTTACACTGGTTATTGTTTTGTTTCAGGATATTGTGATTCTGTTGGTTGCACTAGGATTAGTCCTTGTGATTTTGTTTTTTAAACTACGTTCCAAGGTTGTAAAAGGTATTTATAGTGGTTCATAAATAAAAAAGATGTTCTTTCACTATAATAACTGTTAGATAGTAAAAAGGGTGCTTTTATATAACATAAATCTTATTTCCTGTTGTTTTTATCTTGTTGAACTTCATAGAATAAACTGAAAGACACATTTGATTTGTTTTCAGAAAGTTTGCTAGTCATGGCTTCTATTGGTGCCCAGACCACCACGACATACGCACTTGGCAAAAAGTGTTGTCAATTTTATGACTTAACCAGCATACATGATATTGTTATACATGAAGGAATCACAATGGTAACAAACAATTTACTTTAACATTTAGTATTTTAAGACCAGTGGATTTTTTATGTAAATTAAATTCAAGTAGCAAACAGTCATTGTTATAGACTTGACTAGATGTTTTCAAATCTGTGATGTATGCTGTGGAGTATGTCAAGGTTGATAAATTTTCTGTAAAATTGCACTTAATATATGTAAACAAAGTTCTTCAAGAAATATGCTGATAAGTATTTAGAAACATCATTTTGTTTGTCTTTTCAGCACAGTATTATATTTTATCTAGTACTGCTACTACGTGGAAGTGATGCTCAGACAGATCCACAAATTTTAGTTCCATTGTTTAAGGTATGATCATTCAGAGACATTTCACAATATTTCATATATAATCGATAGGAAGACAAAATTTTACTCCTTATAGCTATTCATAATTGTACAAATGTATTTAAGTATTCTTTGATGAAATAATTAAAAAAAAACACCTGTTGGTTAAGTTTCAACTCTTTAATGTTACAGAAGTGAATATTTATTTTTAATTGGAATAGTCCCCTTTTCATGTAATTGACATCTTGACCAAATCCTATTGGTAAGTGTCATTCTATTTTATAAATTCATGTTTTGTTTAATCTTTGTATTTTAGCACTCTTGGCCACCATTGAGATTCCTTCAACACATATACAGAGAATCACAGGCTGTTATTTGGAAAAAAAGAAAAATGAAAGACTCCTAGCATTGATTTATGTAATATACAGATTTAAAAATGATATGTCAAATGCAAAAAAAAAAAAGGAGCAAGTGAACTCTGTAATCTCCATGATTACCCGACCATTAGTGGAGAGTGTTACTGTATCTTTTTACAGGCATGTCTAGTGCTCTGTATAGTGCCAAGAGCTAAATCCAAATGAAAAAACAGACATTGTGGATGAATCAAGATGATTGTACTTATATTCATCTTACTTTTTATACATTATTTGAACATGAGGGAATCCGTGGATGCTTTTACATAAGAAGCTGGGTGCATTGTTTTTAACATCAGTCCATACATTGGCCCATGGCCAAACCTTGTCTGGCCAATAAATAAAAAACAATGTGGTCTACGGTTGTCATATTTGGTAGGTTTGGCGTCACATATAGATGACCCCTTTTGATTTTAAAGTCAGTAGGTTGAAAGTCAAGGTCATATTGACCTACAACAGAAAAATTTTGTTTGGCCAATTAATAGAGAATGGTTTGTCCTACGGTCCTCTTATTTGATGAAAATGTTTGTCATTACATGTAGATGAACCCTGTTGATATTGAGGCCAAAGGTCAAGGTAACATTGACATTGAACACAAAAACCTTGTCTGACCAGTAAACTGGGTGTGTGTGTATTTTGCAGATACCTTTTGTTAAGCCATGTGACAACAGTGGCATTATAACGCAAGAAAGTACAAGTTTTGCATACAAGCATTATAATTATCTCATATTTGGTTAATCTTAGCCAAGCTTTCACTTTTACTTAATTAATTTACTTGACGAGATACTGTACTTATTTCTGTTTTTATTTTATTATAATATGAAGAAAGTATTTGATTTAAACTTGAACGCGCTTGTTTTTAATGTCTTATGTAACTGTTACTGTAACAGTATAAATTTTACCAAATGTATATTGTGCAGCATCCGTAATCCTGTAGTAATGGAGATATTATTTCATGATTGTGCTACTTCATAATGATATGGTCATGTAGTGTAACAAATGCAAGTGAAATATGTATTTGTAATCCTTTACTGAAACAGTCTTGTCGTTATACTTACAAATAAAATGAAACTTATATAATGTATTTAGTGGGATTAATTTGATTTTTAATTTTTTTTAATGATCATGTGTTTTGTCGTGCCCGAATTAAAAAGCATATTCAGGTGACTTTGACATTGGCTCGTCTTGCAAGTAGCCGCTCTCCCACAAAGGAGTTCCGAAACCCATACTGAATGTTTACTCGGCGTTAGGGACTGGACGATCTCTTGTTGTGTCAGGAATAAATACATTTTTCTATTTATGTGATACAGTTGAAAGTTAAAATGAAAGGATGTCTTTGAAAGCGGAAGTGCCAGGCATTCGACTTGCCATCGATCATCTACAAGAATTAGGTATTTATGATGTTTTCCCGCTCGCTTATACTGACATGATCACTTCGTTTTTCAACTTCTGGAAACAGAAATGTAAAAGAGCATTAATCGTTGTTTAGGGGTTTAATAAGTTGAAATTAAGTAATCATGTCCCATCCAAACAAATTTGCTTAATTCCGAATATCTTATTGGATTTATTGTGCGATCATTTTATCTCATATTTTAGCAAGATATTAGAAACGAAACGTAACCAAGAGTATTTTAATTTTTTGCTTAGCTATGCCGTTTGACTTATCTGTACTTTTTTATATCAATTGAAAAGGAGAAAGGATGCAGAACGAAGACTATGGTTTCAAAGAAAATGACGTAGAAAATATTGACAGCATAATTGAAGCTCTTGGTGAATTGGTAAGTCTAGTGTGATAATTTTTGTACATATCAGACTTATGAATCTTACCTTATTTATCAGATACCTGAAGTTATCAGGTAGGAAGTGCAGAGAAGGCATTCACATATAGATTCAGCTTTTCTAGGAAAAGGAAAATAGATAAATTTTAGAACTAAGAATAAAATTATTAATCATGGTTTTGTTAGTTAAATAATCCTATGGGTACAGGTTTAAAATGTTGTCAGCCATTAAAAAGTTTGCCTTTTAATTTGTAAAATGTAAATATCTGAACTTAATTAAGACTTTCTTGTTATTATATCCAACAGGAAGCTGAGAGAGACAAATTGCATGAATTGCTTGAAATAGAAACAATCCAGGCCAGTGTTTTACGCCATAAACTACAGGTTTACCCAGGGAAAATAAAGGGAGAAATTGAAGGTAAGGTACATATGTGTTGTAAAAGAATACGTTTATCTTTATTGTGCAGTAAAGATGGAAATCATACCTTATGTAAAATGAACCCTCTTTTGTATAGAAAATTTGATAAATCTTATTGTTTCATAGCTTTTAGTTTCATGTATTAACTCTCTTGTTTACTTTTTCTGATATGCACTGTATGTGTTACAATAAGTTAGCACAAAGTTTCACACCCTAGCTCTCCTACTACATTTTCTGACATGGATTGAATGTGCCAAACTCATAGGAGTGCTACTACATGAAACTTTGTGTTCAGTGGTGCACTACTTGCAGATGCCATAGACCTGTAGACAGTCCAGTTGATGGGTTAGAAAGAACATCACTTTTGGTCAGATGAGATCATCTCTGAATCAAAATTTAATCAAGGTTCTATGCCATCTTTCAAGTTAGGTCAACTAAGGGGTTTAAGAAGTACATATTTTTAGAAAAAGATCCCTTTTGAAATTGCCGGGAACAGGTCTGTGCTTTATTAAAAGACTGTCATGTCTTTTTAGCTGCTGTAAAATCTGCTCGCCAGTCTAATGCAGATGAAGTACAACGGCTACAGAGCCAGCTGGAGAAGGTCACCAAGAATATTGAGTTTCTGGAGTTAAAACTGCAAGAGTTAGAAGAGGAGAATGCAAAGCTTTTGTGAGACTCAGAGTTGTTAACCTCTGTTTTATCTAAAAATAAATTGAAACTGACAGTGTCTTTTAAAAAAGAATATAAAAATAGTGTTGAATCTTAGCATTGTTTTAAGGGGGTATTCCCATTGAATTAAAACTGGACAGTTGAGTTTGAACCTTGCCAAATTTCAATATTGGCTTATGTTTCAGAGACAATTAAATATACCATCTTTAGAAAAGTCTTTTGATTTGAACTTTTTAATAAATTTTTCAGACCCGAGAGAGATGGTATGCGCAAAAAACATGAGGAAATTATTGCAACATTGAATGTCAGACTAGCAGAAAAAGCAACGTAAGTGACAGGATGCATTGTTCCTGAATATTGGGGTGGTTATAACTCTGAGTTTATCTGTTGTTAGAAGATATCATTATTGCTGAATGCATGACACAGCTATTGAAATTTTTTGCTCAATACAAGAAAATGTTTAAATTTAAAATTTAGTCATTGACTTTTTTCTTTTACCAGAAACCAGATATCTTTAAATGAAACCAGAGACCAACTTCGAGCAACAAATCAGAATGTAAGTCTGACCAGAAAAGGAGAGCAAAATATGTTCAGATTAGTGTTCTTAATAAATGAAGAGAAATTGAGAGTAGTCCCATCCAAAAGCATTTATCCAGATATCAAAAAACACATCTACCACTTTCCCATCTTGTGGTTCATCTTAGGACTTATTCTCTGCGTATGCAGACACAATGCATCATGAGTCATACAAACTTTTTTCTTTAAATATGCCAAAAAATATCTTGTCAAAGTAAAGCAAAAAGCACAGATTTGTTCATAAACTTTATTTCCCATGGGCATCATATTTGTTGGCTGTAATTTTTCAAGTTCAATTCTAGAATTGAAATGTTAAAGTGCTTATGATGATACAAAAGGAAAAAGAACTGATATCCAACCATTCTGTATAATAACACAATTATATAAATAGGCATTTCATTGTGTTGTTTTTTGGTTTCTGTTTCAGATTGTTAATCTTGAAGAAAATATTCTTATTCTTAAAGAAGATATGATCCAGGAAAGGGCAGATGCCAGGATGGAAAAGAAACGTTTGAAAAAAGCTGTGGTGAGTTATTCTGGACATGTCATGTAATGATTGATAGGTACTGTTTGTTTCTTTTCATGTTTCACGGATTAGTTTGTAGAATAATGTTTAGATGCATTCTCAATTTCAATATCATTGTGTAATGTTGAATGGTTTAATGAATGTATGCTTTTTATCATAATTCTTAGAGTCTGCTTACAAACACTTAATATGATATTATTTTTCTTCAGTATGACACAACCATGAAGGTCAGAGAACAAAGAGATGCTAACATAGTGAAGAAAAAGTAAGTTCTTTTTTTCAGTGGAGGATAGTTGTGATTTCAGAAAATAAATAAAAATGTGTCCAAATTACATGAATGTTTTCTTTTTTTTTTTGTTTTATGTTATATTTTTTTGCATTTTTGACAGAAAAGTCAGATAATTGTCATATTGTATATTTTAACAAAATTTTGTACTCAAGCAAACACTCATTCCATTTAATCCACCAAGTACACATGCTGATATCATTTGATTGATATTTTTTTTAGGGAACTGGATGCTTTGTTAGAAAAATTAGCTGAAAGTGAGGGTCAGTTAGACATGATTAGAAAGGTAAGTTTGCTAGTATTTCTCTCTCATACCCCCCCCCCCCCCAAAAAAAAAATAATGACTAAGAAATACCTCAGATATATATAAGTGGAACACATGAAAAATAAGTGTTTTGTATTTATTTCAGAGTATAAGAAGATATGATACTTCTCGTGCTAAACTAGAAGGACAAGAGAGGGCTTTAATGGCACAACTGAACAGAGAAATAAAGCAAAATCAAGAGCTAAAGCAGAAAAGGTTTGAATTTTTTTACTAAAAAGGTGCATTTTGTTTATGAATGTATCTGGGAAACTAATTCCTGTACCACTCACATAAGCATAAACGCTGAAAACATGACTTGACAATAATAATTGTACATGATATTACTAAAAATTGTATGTTTTATATTAACTATGAATTTGAAATCTTGCAGAATTGAAATTGAAGAAGAGAGTAACAGACAGCAAAAAGAGTTTGAAGAAAGCAAAGCTGCACTTGAAGGAAAATTGGAAGAGGTTGGTGTTCCTGAGCTGTCAAAAATACAGTTTTATGTCTCCAGATACTCCAGCATACTTATTATGCATGGTAGTGAAATACAGTGTGAATTTAGACAAAAAAATTGAATTAAAGAAATGAATTAATCAGGTCCCAAAGTGTTAAATACATTGTGCCAAGTTATTATGATTGCCAATGTACATTTCAGTTTTAATCTGAAAACTATTTCTGATGTAAATAGTATATTTTTATGATTTTTTACATACCCAAATGAAGATTTGTAGATAAATTTCAAGAGAAATAAGTGAATGATACTCTTGTTTACAGCTTGAAGTTGAAATTCAGAAACAGAGCAAGAAGTTTGAAAGACTAGATGGACAGAAAATGATATTGGAAATGGGTAAGTATTGGGCATCATTAAGCATGATCCTGTTCACTATGGACTTCATCAAGTAGTACAATGCAGACTATTACCAATTTCTTTATAAATTGATATGTCAATACTAACGTGCATTTTTTACTTTCGTATTCAGCTTTTTCTGTTTGATGATATGCACATTTCATAGAAAATGTGAACCTGAAAAATCACACTCATTTATGTATTTTCTCTTGCTTAAAGATGTTGAAGATGCAATGGAACAAAGAAGAAAAGATGCTCAAAATGTTGAAGAAATCAATGGCATGTAAGTTCTTTGAAACCATTTGGTATGAGATCAAGATAACACAGACAAATTTGAAAAAATACTGAGTAATTGGCAGGATACCAGCTGCCCCCCATCTATAACCAGGGGCATTCTGCCAATGTACGTACTACTCGAGTGAGAATCATTCGCAGGTCAACCAACACCCAGTGACCTGTAGGCATTCAGCCTGATGATGCTTTTGTGACAAGAGCAAAACGTAACTGTTTCATAAATATTTTGTTCCAAATTATTATTGTGATTGTTATCACTAAAACATTATAATACATAGACATGTTTTGATTACAGTTTGCAGGCTGCTAAGATAACACTGGCCAAGAAGGCAGAGGAAACAGGCCGTCTTACAAACGAAAATGTGTATATGGAAGAAGCTATTGTAAAACTCAAGGAAACCCATGAGTATGTCTACTAGGTCTACTAGATATCATGAAATGCAAATTACACTGATATAATTCCTAAAATTATACTGTAAGAAATAATTTATTTATATTTGAAGGTTGTTATTTCTGGTGAAACTATAAAGATTATATTGACAATCAGGAATATTGACTGATACACTGAATCCTTGCTGTAGAATATTAGTACCTAGTCAGACTTTGATTTTTAAAAAAATTCTTCATTTCAGGCTAGTTGTTGCAACATTGAATAAACAGATTGAAGAATACAGAGACCAACTCTCAAAGGAGAGGGCAGAAAGGTAATTTTTTTAGTTAACACATTAACACAAGTGACATTTTTGAAAACTTACAGTATCACTTTATGACTCTGAGTTGTGTGAATAAATTCATTGGCCATCATCTTAATTTTTGCTTTTTTATGTTGACCCACGTACCAGAATTTGTCCAAAATATATGCACATTGCACTGCAGCTTCATAAACATGCCTTACTTCTAGTGTGAACTATTTCTATTTCACCATGTTAACATTGTTGTATTTTCAGAACAGAGTGAGTTGAGTCTATATGTGGTAATAATTCATATTTTATTCAAGGCTGATTTAAACCAATGGCCTACATTATACTAAAGTCAATGCTTTTAAGTTAAAACTTACAAGCATGATATGTTATTTGCATATAAGTGTTTATAAAGTTGGCAGGGCCATGAGCTTAATGGCAACAAAACAGCATGCTTGTCTATATGCATTGCCTCTATGTGTGGCAAAAGATGGGAATGTGCAGAAGTTATTGCTTGAATGTTCAAAATCAATGTTAAAGCTTGAACATTTCTGATTTTAAAAAACATGTATCCCTGTTAAAGTAGTTAGCATAATTGTATTTATGGTAAAGCACTTTTGCCTGTCCCTGTGTTTCTAACAGCCTGTACAAACACAGCGCATTGGTGAAGGGAAAAAGTTCACAATTTAAACTTTGTTTACTAATGTATAACTAATGGGTTCTCCAGAATGATAACAAAAGATTGAAAGTTCTTTACCATACCTAAGCCATTGTTAGATTTTCAGTAACACATTATATGTTTATGTAATTATTAATTCAATTTATCAAAATAATAACAATATTTCTTTGCATTTTGCAAATAAGTGATTGTTTTGCAAAATTAATTTCTGTGGTATTGTATTGATGGAGAAAATTTTCGTTATAATTGTAAGACTTGTAGCACTAAATTGATAATTTAAAGTTTCCTAACATCTCCATGGCATTCACTCAGTTGTGATAAAGATTTAAGTGGTCAAGCAATATTTTTATTTACAACAATGTCATATTTTTAGAATGGAACTTCAGGCTGAGAGGGATGATGTGCAGAAAAATGTTGATGATTTCCGTCAGGAAAACCAGCGTTTTATGGCATTGATGAATAAAAAGATAAATGACACCAAGAATCAGATTGAGTCATTGAATAAAGAGGTAAATGTTTGACACGTATAATGTAGCAAGAGATCGTTGTAGAAAAGACTTGGCATACACAGTTATTGTCAAAACTGAAATATGTTTTATAAGCAGATACTAGAAGAAAATTGAAAAGGTGTTCAGTTGAAAGACCAGTCCAAAGCAATGTTATAGAAGTCAACTTTATAGATTTCAACATTTAAAAATAAAATATTTATTTTCTGTTAATTTAATGGTAAATGTTACAGGTCAAGTTATCCATTCTTGGATTTGTGTCAATTTTTAGGGAATTCAACTGCAGAAGGACATCAGAGAAGGAGACCAGACCATCAAGAGAAGACATGAGGAACTGAGAGTTGCAAAACAGAACTATGTCTCAATGAAAGCTTCTCTTGAGAAGGAACTTACAGATTTAGAGGTATGACTGTTGCTCAATATTCAAAATCACTAAAATCTTAGTAAAACCCAACCATATAGTAGCTGTGACAAATAATCTACTTTATTTCAATTCTCAGGCTAGCGTAGAACATCTGGGCAAAAGGAAAACTGAAAGGGAAAAATATTTGGAGGAAAAAATGCCTGTTTTAAGTTCACTTGAAGAGGAACATGATGCCAAACAAAAAGAATATGAAGCCAGAAAGAAAGAAATTGTTGGTAAGTGTTCTATTTGGTCTCTTTTTTAACATTTACATGTACTACACTTTGTTTAAGGTACACAATGTGCATTAGGCCTTTATATATCAAAAATCCATTTTCCTGGAAATTTAAGTAGTTTTTCTTTTATCATTTAGATTGCATCTTACAAAACTGATCAAAAAATTTCAGTCTATAGACCATTTTTCAAGTTCTAAATTTCTAATTTCATGACTGAAACCCACCAGTCTCCATTGTGACTCAAAAGTGACTCAAAAACAAGGAACTACAAAACAAATTTATGAACTGTAGTTCTGTGAACAGTTTTGGATATTGTATGCCTTCATGATTAAGGCAAAATGTTGAAATCACTCGGAAAATTTATCTTTTGCTGTATAAAAGTCTTGCACTTATTGTCCATATTGAGGTGATGAGCATAGTTAAATTAGATAGCCATTAGCCTATATAGAGAGGGTGGTACAAAGAGTCATTGAGCTGCCTGAGGTTAGAGTGCAATATATGATAGCTAGCAAAGTACAAAATTACTTCTTTTTATGTAATTGTTTCTGAATTTTCTTTCAGTTTTGAAAAACAAGAAGACTGGTTTGGAAGAAACTTGCAAGAGGACACAGAAAAATATTGAAAAACTTGAAGAGCCAACGGTAAAGTTTTATTTTTTTAGAAAATGAGAAATATTTCTGTACATATTTTGTCTCTGACCCTGGGCAGATAGACTCCACATTTAAATGAAACAGATGGTCATTTTCTGTCAGCAAAAAGAAGAGGAACCAGAAAATCTAAATAATTTATGTCTCATTTCAGGTAAAAAATCAACAGGAACTCAAACTGAAAAAAGAAGAATCTCTGGTACAGCTGAAGCAGCATGCAGAGGAAATGAAAGTAGTAGAGAGTGATATTTACACTGAGGGTTGTAAGCTCAAGACTGTTATGGAGGAAAACCACAAATTCAGAGAGGTTTGCTGTGACCTTTGTACATAAAGATAAAAAACATTTGAAAAGTTACAAACTTTTTAGTTGAGAAAAATTGTAGGATATATCAAAAATGCTCACAGAATATATATTTTTTGCCAGGTTATGGATTCAGAAAGGCATTGTCAATTCACTTTTTCATTGCAATGAGCTATGTAGTTTATTCTTATTTATATTTTTTTAATTGATTTACATACATAATATTTCAGGCTATTGAAAAGTACGAGACTGACATCGTGGACTTAAATGAACACAAAGGAAAAAATGAGCAGATGAAACAGACATTGTTGGATGAACTGATAGCTCTTAAAGGTAACAAACATATTATTTAAAGACTTACAATATCCATAAAAAACAATTACAATTCCCATGAGATAACTTTTATCTACTTCCTGGTTTGCAATTGCTAATCTGTGAAAATTTCTTGTGTTACAGGCATCCTGTTAAAAGGCTGGGAGGCAGATCATGCTCTAGAAAAGGTTTGCCTTTCTTTCAACACATCACCAAATTGCTTAACATCACTGCTGAATTCATGCACCTGCTGTTTGAAAGTTTTATTACGTGGATATCTTTAATTTACTTAAGACATCTCCAACAAATTCAGCTTTTCTGTTCTGGTTACAAATGGTCACACTTTCAGAAAGAAAGCTCCAAGAAGAAAGAAATAATGGCACATTTTCATGTTCCTTCAAACCCAGAAATAAGCCATTTGATTCTTTTAAAGGTCTATGCTGAGAAGGACCAAACCACTGTTGGGGAGATAACAGATTTGCTTCATCGTACTGAAAAGAGAGAACAAAAGATCAGCAGCATTACTGAGCAGCTGGAGGGTGAGCTGCTGGCTTTGCACAACTTTCTTGAGAACGTGGCTAAGAGAAGACCAAAGCGTAAGTTTTATTTGTCACTAAGTTTCTATCTATAAGTTTTTTTAAACAATTTAAGAATTTTATAATATAAGCAAATCTTTTTAGCGATGTTAAGATTCTATTGTCCGTCTTTCAGATCTTCCTTTAGTGTGTTGTTTTCACACCTGTGATCTTTATTTATTTAAGTACTTACACTTTTTTTTAAAGTTTAGGCAAGAATTCCTATGCGGTAGTTTTATTTATAGACTATAGTTCTGCTTTTTACTCCATTGTGCCATAATAAAATCTTAATTAAAATTTTCAATAGGTGAGTTTTAAGATTTTTATCCAGATAGAAGGCATGTTGTAAGAGTTGGTTAGTTTTTCTGATACAGTGGTTTTAAATACAGGCCATCTTCAGGACTGTTTAATTACCATGATTGTATAGTCTGTTCATATGGTTGTTAACCATGAAAGTACCTCTGTTATAATTGAAGTTTGTAAATGTTACAACATTAGTAGTGTCAGTTAGTGATAATAAATAATGTTTTATATGTATTTAATAATATGTAACGTACAATGACTGAATAAACCCTTATAATATATTTAATTTAAAAGCATCAGGAAACCAACGGAGCAAGAGCAGAACTAGTGTAAGAAGTCAGTCAAGACACACCATGGCATCTGCAAAGGCTTCTGGGCAAGACAGGTCCGCAAGTCGAGCTGAGAAATCTGAGAGAGCTTCACCTTCTAGGTCCGTTTCTCCTCAGAAGTCACTGCTAAAAGGCGAGGTGGATACCAGGTCAGGATCTCCTTTCAATTCTAAATCCCAAACCTCACAGAGGGGCGACTCTCCTCAAAGGTCTCCTTCAAGAGCTTCCCACAGGAAGGTTGTGACACTCGAGGAAGTTATGGAAGGGGAAGGGACTACAGCAGATGGGATCAATTTACTTTAAAATACGTGTCATACAATTTGAAAGCACCAAAACATTTTTTTTATACTGGATGAATCACTTATTTGTGTATCTTTGTAATAAAAAATTCTATAATTAAAATAAATCATACCACATTTCATATTACATATATTTTATTTGTGTGCATGTGATCAATTTATATACTTGATACAAACAAAACCCTGCAACATTTAGATGTTCTACACAATATCATCATCATTGATGGGCAAAATAACATCTCTGTCTTCAACATGTGTTTTTTATTTTAATGCTACAGAAAATAAAATATTTCTCAAATCGGTATATATTTACATAGCATTTCATGATACTATAGCCTGGTTGAAACTGCAATATAAAATTTCAAAATAGTTTAAAATAGTTTCAACATATTGTGGAGTTTTCTACTAGATTTGTCAAATTGCAACATGAATGGGTGCTTAAATTATCTACAATGCATTCCAAAGGAATACTTATCAGACTATGCAAAATTAACAATTTGTTTCTTTTGAACCTTTTCCCATTTTTTACTGTACATTTTTTACCACACACTGTAAGCTAAAAAAAACTATGAAATGATATATCAGTGAAATCTACCTTTACAGGGGTAAATGTAAATTCCAGATTAATATAAAATATATTACAGAGAGTATGGAATGCCATAATTGAGCGCCTGTAGGGGAGTAATTGTAGTCAATGACTTGATGATAAAAGATTCCGGACAGTAAAGAACAGTTGATCAGAAAATCAACTTTAACTACTGAAGCATGGACAGTTAACTTTCAACTATCACTCCTCAACTATCATAACAATGCTGATATTCTCAATTTTTTCTGACCAATTTTTTTCACATGATAACAGCTAAGACAGTGCAAACATAACTTTAAAAAAATGAAATGCACAATTACAGCTTATAACCTAGGAAAGGTTCACATCAAGAATGACATTTGTATTGCCTTGTATCCACAGTAAAGCACCAAGGAGGGAAGATAGTTTAATGCCAATGCAGCAACATTTCATCTTCATCTATCCATAGCTTAGGCAGAGTAGGCTGATGTTATATGTACAATCACTTTTTTTATACATCTAAGAAGGGAGTGATTTGAAGAGGGATTCTCAACACACCGTCTACATTTAAACAAAATTATGTTAGTCTTTAATTTCTTTCAAGAATTTAGTTGCATTTATGACTATTCCCACATGACGCCCTTTACAAGTCTTCTTTCAAATTTGCTAGCGTATTCTTGAGCAGCTGGACCTGGGCCTGAAAGAAAATGTGGAGGTGACAATATTTTACCATTTATCTGGATGCCTTCTAAACTTCACTACCATCCAGTGTCCTTAAGAAACAATGTGAATGACCAAACATTAGGTCTTTAAAAAAATCCAGGTGTGTTTTAAACCTGGCATAATGAAGGTGTAGAGTTAAAAAACAATTCTAAAACTGGTTCCTTTCATACAAATAATCTGCTTATTTCACCTTCTATCTTGACAACTGTAGCATACCTTGATGATTTAAGTGAGGAATTACAGAAATACAGAAAAAAAGACCAGTGTAAAAAATGTGAAAATATACAACCAATAACTTTATTACTAAATGTTACCTTTGCATGTTTTAACTCTAACTCCACCAAGTCTACCATATTTTTACGAAAATGGGCTATTCTTCTGGTCTTAAAATTGGTCAACTCTGAAAGACATGGAGGAAAAGTTTAAGTATGTATATAATGTGCAAATTATATATTTGGGGTCACTGCTTTTGCTGTGGAAAAAATTACAGTGAATAAATGATGTCTTGATACAAATTAACATATGTCCAAAAGTTTGCATGGTGGATTGTAAGTACTTTTAAAATCAAAATGTCTTAAAGACTGACCTCCTTTGGCTGTTTCTGAAATCTTTTCAAACTTATCACAAGCAGCTTGTTGCTGAGTTTCTGCCTATAAAACAAAAAAGACAGAAGATGAAAAAATAAAAAATAAAAAAAACTGTGCATATACTGGTCCTCAGATGCCAGTTACAGATTAAAAAGTACAGGAGTCAAATCATGTACTTACTTATACTTACTGATCATACTTCTGATACCTTCCTGTTCACGCTCCACATCAACTTGACCTTACTCATTCAACAGCTTATCCAAAAGATTTTTCTGGTCATTATGCAAATTCTATTTCATTTATCCCATTGTCTACCTCTAAACTAACTGTAAAACATATTGTAAAATCAAAATTTGGCATACTCACAGTATGTACATCTTTGTTCTTTGACCTGGCTTTGTCTAAGGCTTTATTTGCATTCTCATAGTCAGCCAATGACCTAAGCCGCCTATACAAAAGGTCTTTACCAGCAGAGGAGTCCCTCATGTAATACCGCAAGGTGTCAGAAAGTTTTAAGTCTTCATCTGAAGCTACTCTGCCTTCAAGTTTCTGAGAAATGAAAAATTACATTCTATAATTTTCATACTATCTTATATATTTCAGTTTGAGTTCACTTTTCATGTCATGAAAACAAATACATTAAACACAGTCTAAAGGTTAATTTAAAGAAAAGTATAATAAATATATTGTAAGTATTCTTACCCGAGCCTTTTCAAAGAATTCTGCTAATTTAGTAAACAGTTTATCTAATTCTGTATTCTCTATTGTTGCTAGCTGTGTAAGACCAGAAGATATAGCTATGTAGGAATCTGCAACATCTGAAAAGGACATTTGCATAGTTATGAAAAGCAAGTACAAAGACTCACAGCAATAAAAACACTACCATATAAAATACAATTAAGACATAGAAGAATTTATGCCGTGTCACAGGCAATTCTATTTATTATCAAAAGTAAAGATAAATCTTATTACTTAAACCATTCACACACTTAAGTTTCTCATATCTGATGAGCAAACTTACTCTTATGTGCCCTGGTTAACTTGTCTCCTCTTGCCGTGGCATCTTTGATCTTTGAATGATACTCCACCAAAAAACCTTTCTCTGACTCAAAGAATTCATCCACATCCTGCCACAATCAGAAACAATATGGTGCATAAAATAATATGAAAGCTTCACAAAATGAGAACAGAGCTACAAACAAGCAACACTACCACAGGCATGAAATGTCATGAAATACTATGAAATAAGGTAGCTGCCTAAAATAAGAGCAGAGATACCCAAACAGTAACATTAATAGAGTCATAAATAAGTCAACAAATACGATGTGAACTACGGCCATGTCAATACCTTTTGATTGGAGAGAAGAACTTCATCTGCTGTCTTTGTCATATTTTTGAAGAAGCCACTTATTCTTTCTTTTTTGTTCTTTCCTCTTACACTTAACTGAAAAAAAAAAATACATAATACTTAAATCAATGTCCCTTTGATAAATTACATTCTGTAATAACAGTTACAACTTTTCAACTGCTTCACCTTTTTTTTTTTTGCTATAAAGACTTTTTAAATATGTCATTTCTAATGATCCTGACGAGAATCAACTTACTTTTTCAATTTCAAAATTGGCATTTACAGATATTACTAATAATTTAAAAAGACATTTTGTTGAAATTTAAAGAGTAATATGAAACAACTCCATCATGTAATGATCTGATAGATATTAAATGAAACTTTATCTAATTACTGTTAATACTTAGGTGCTTTTCACAATATGAATTGTTCCAAATAACTGTCTGAGGCCAATTTAAAAAAATGCTATGCTAGTATTCTTCAGAATTCTTTAATAAAACTGAGATATTAAAAACTTACATCTTGGTCATATTCTAAGAATACTTTAAAATTGACATCATTCCTAAGTTGAGGATGACCTGCTAACCGCTGTAAGAAAACTTCATGCATTGCTACAGTCTTCTTGAATGTTGCAAGGTACTCACTGAAATTGACACATGGGGTACGTTCACATCATAAATCAAAAGACACACAGATTAAGGAATACCTGTTAATAATACTTTGGCTTCATTATAATTATATGTTTTCAATCAATTATTTATGTCAGCAATACAAATTATTTTTTCGCATACTTTAACATACACACACAAATCCCCCCCCCACCCACACACACACACACACAGCATACAAATCAAGTAACAATATGTTTTGGAATTCACTACAATACTAACGCTTCTAGTTCCTGTTTCATCTTCTGAAACTCCTCTTTGGTCATTGTTCCCTCTCCTTCTCCCAGTCTCTGCAGCTTCTCCCGAGATGCATCAAAATCAGGTCTGGGTGGGGCAGGAGGTATCTGTATGTAAAAATGATCAGTCATATACAGAGCTAATATATTCTTAAATAAAAAACACATTCAAAGCCATAGCCTCTTTACTTCTTGAATCTTGTTTATCTGAATTTATCATTGACAAGTTACCTATTAAGAAAATGCATTTTCCCTTCAGTAATGAAATGTAAGCTATTACTTTCTGATGCATGACATGCTCATACACATGCTCACATGACACACACAGTCCAAGATGTGTTCCTTACCACAATACCAGCATACTCTTCATTTTCATTATATCTGTCATGCAGCCAAACAAATTCCTCGTGCTGTCGTACTACTGAGAATTCTGGCTGCTTGAATTCAGGAAGGGTGGTCTGAAAAGAGAAACATCACTTCATATGACTACATATTCAAGAAAAAACTTTAATATACTGTGAACAATGAAATTAAACAATGCTTACATATTCTTCCCACTTATTAATTGATAATGGAATAAACAATAAACATTTGGGAAAAGTGCATTTAAATGAACAAATCAAAATGTACCTTGGTGTGCACAGTAAATTTGACTTTATCTCTTTCACTCAAGGCATCAGAGATGTCTACTTGCAGCGAAGTATCAGTTTCAAGATCAACAGACACTGACCGTGGCTAGAAACAAATGTTCAATACAAATAATTATCCATATAGTAAATGTGTCTTAAATTGTGACAATGAACTAAAACATTTATTTTCATCATCATCATCATCATTATTATTATTACTATTATTTTTATTAGAAAACACCGTTCGTAAAATTTATTCACAAGCTGCTAAAATGTCATTTCCAGCCTACATTTTCATGTCAAGCTGACTCATCATGAATTCCAAATATATAAGGGTTATGTATGATTCATTGTTACAGTTACTATGTTATTAACTGTCTGCAAAATATATTAGTCGTTACATGTGGTGCAATAATACCTATTACCCTACATATGCTTGAAAAGAAAAAACAACTAACAACAAGGAAGCAACAATTACCTTGTCCTCAGCCAACAGGTCAGGACCTTCATCACTTCCGTCCTGTAACATAACAAGAATACATTTCAAAAACGATATACGCAGTTGCATTAAAAAAATTCGCCACCTACTGTTGTCATTTCCAACGACAATCAGGTTTACCGCTTTACAAGTCAATAATTTAGAAACGAAGCACCTGCACACCCACCATCATGGCTGCTGCCTTTGATCACGTGATGTAAAATAATCTCAACGCTTTACATTTAAAGATTTTTGATTAAATAATATCCATTATTTGACTTTTAACTTACCACTCAATAAGAATTTTACTTTTTAAATTCAGCATTTTATGGTTGATGTTCATCTGTGACTTTATAAATAAAATAAAATGATGTAACCGTCTTGGGGTTTTAGGTTAGGCTGAAAAGAATAAAAACATGCGGCGTAAGAAGGATTGTTGAGTTTCAGAGTTGTGTTGCCATTGTGAGTAAAGAAATTATTAAAAATAAGCTGTTCCATTGCTTACACAATTTAATAAGGGGTGTTAATTCCGCCACTTGCACAGAATGCAATATGCTACTCGGGAATTGCAGTTGGGTTGTCTTGATTACTGTCAGATGAGAGAAGAAGAGAAGCAGATTATCAATATCAAGAGAGAAACGGGGGTGGGGGGGGGGGGGGGAGGGGAGGCGGAGCAGCTGTTTTGTGTTTATGTACAGCCACAGATGTGTCCCATCTCAGCAACTTTCTTATTTGATCATCGAAAAATTAAAGTAAATTGATTATTTTGTATTATGTTAAAATTGTTTAAAATGGAAATAAACTGATTTCATTACAGTTATCTCTTGTTTGCATTTCGCATTTTCGAGGTGTGACTTTGAACTTTCATAGCTAGGTCTGAAGACCTTTGGCAGTCATATTTTCTAAATATCCAGGTTACCTGCAGTGCATAATTAAAGATTAGTGGTGATTATGCTATTAATCTCTATGTAATATTGCATCAAAATTGTAAAAAAATTATTTTGTTACTTAAAAGAATGATTCTTAAGATTGAAATGCAGCTCAAATTGGAAAACCAGCTTGATTGGGTTAT
The DNA here is from genome assembly GCF_051362555.1 of Lingula anatina. Lineage (NCBI taxonomy): Eukaryota > Metazoa > Brachiopoda > Lingulata > Lingulida > Lingulidae > Lingula > Lingula anatina. Next base: position 40,871,157 of record NC_141768.1, on the reverse strand, counting down.
TATTTTTTCTTGAATATATGAAAATTTTTGTGAAATTTTCATTTTTCTATTGTCGGCATTATCAAAGTGCACATTTTCAAAGTGCACTTTGTATGTTAACAAGAGTGAAACAAAAGTTACAACATAAAAGGAAAATAAACATCTATGGGTGCTTTCCCAGAGATTTAGATCGATCTAAAGATCAAGTTTTAGATCGACCTAACTCCCTGGGGGTTCACGCTAAATTGCAGTCAGCCGAGCGGGCACCATAGTTAATTACCCCCTTACAGCTTTTAGTAGGCGGGACAGACGCTTAAGCCGGCCAAGCTGACAATAATCTAGTGAGACTCGCCACAGGGATAGATCGATCTAAAAATCTATGGAAATGGGGTGTATATGGTACATGTACATTTACTAGTACAAACATAATGTTAGTGTATTGTTCAATTTGTTTCAGGCATGTTTTCAGTCATGTTACCAACATCACAATGCTTCACAAGAGGCTCCAAGGCCAGCAATCTATTCTGTACACTGAGACTTAAAGAACATGGAATGTGCATATGGAATTTGAATTTAAGATTTTTGAACAGTGCCAGCAACAACGATGAAGCAGATGTCACCAAACCAACTGGAAATCATGAAGAAAATAAAGCTAGAGCAAATATCCTAAAAGATACTAGCACAAACTCTATGCACCAAATTCTTCATTTCCCCTTGATGCAGGGTACAGATGGGGACCTCTCTCCCCTCCTGCAAACAGATGCAGGTCAAGTAAATCTACCTACAGTTGACCTCCCCAGTAGCATGAAGTCTGCACCATCTGTAACTAAAATACTGCAGGCTACCATGCCCTCTGAACAAATATATGTTCTTAAGCAATGGGAAAAGAGGATGATCAGAGAACTAGGAGAAGAAGGATTTGAGGAGCAAAGACGAGGTGATAAACTGACTAAGATTCAGTGTTTAAATAATGGACGGTATGTAAAGTTCAGTAAATGTACATGTCTGCAATTTGGACAGGATTGAAAAAGTTTTCATTTTACCCTTTCTCAGGATATTTCACAGCATTGATTTAGAGATCACTTGGTATTTATATTCAGGCAGAGGCTGGATCAAGTCCTATTTGGATTTGGGCATGTTCAGTTGAACAGGAAAAAAAGGGATGATTGGCAATTTTGACAATAAAAAGCAATTGACATTTTGTGGATGTCTGACAATCAAAAGAATTTACGCATATCATCCCTGTGGTGATTCTATCAAAATTTGTTGATTAGAAGTAATGGGTTAGCTATTCTGAAAGCAATCCCCTTTTTGCCGCAAAATATACAGAATAGAGATTATTTTAATGCAATTATTCATTTGGGAAATAAGAGCAGGTTTATACAAAGAGAGACTTTAAAAAAGACCTTAATCCCGTGCACTGTATGGAAGGCTAATATGAAGGGAAAAAAGACTAACATTGTACTTACTTGGTTCATATTACTTATCCTTGAATTATATCAAGATAAAATGGTTTCCTGTCATCAGAAAAAAATGCTCTTTTCAGGATTATTTCATTAGATTTAGAAATTAATTTTCAAAATTAATAAGAAAAGAAAAGCCATGGCATTCCATTCCCTGTGGCATTCAATTCAGTCATAGGAAAAAAAACATTTTTTTCTCCTAATCTCTTTATTACTAAATAACTTCTTTTTGTTTCCAAATCTCTTATACTATTACTGTATTGATTTTATATAACATTTTATTAGATTTATTGTCATCATCTTTTATAGCAAAACATTGCTATTTTTTCCAGAGACATTTCGCACAGGTCACAACCTGCATTCAGCATTGAGGGCATATCTAGGGGGTGTTCCAGAGGAAGATGTCCCTGTGGTGCCCAGTATCACAGGCTACTGGGACAGTGTTCAGAAAGTACTGAAAGAGATCACAGATGTGAAAGCTGTGGAGTGCAACGTTCACCATCCTTATTTGCAGTATGGGGGTGTGTTTGACTGTATTGGGAGATACAGGTACTAGGACTTCTGATGATATGACAAAGTTATGAAATTGTGGAGGTGTCTTGTTTGAGTGTGTGTGTATTACCCTGAGTTACTATGGACGCATACAAAATGGGTGACTAATTTGACAATAATTCATTTGAATTTGATCATTTCATGAGAAATATAATTTAGCGCAGCTCATCCAACATTTACAAGGTCATTGTATTTATAAGGAATCAGTGTGACACAATCCATTGCTTGATGAATTATATGATATGAAGAAAAAGAATAATCCTGAACCAATTAACATTTTAACCTCCTTTACAGGGACAAGCTTTGTGTGATTGACTGGAAGACTTCTCAGAAACCCAAGAAGTTGCTCGATCACACTTATGACAACCCTTTGCAAATAGCTGCCTATATTGGAGCTGTCAACTTTGACAAGACCCTTGATGTGAAGGTGAGAGAACAGTATGCTTTGGTCATGTTACCAACTAGACTCCAAATGAATTTTTGGCCTAGCTACTGCACACCAACTCTACATGGACACTCGCTTAATGGAATTGGATTAACGGATTGTCTTGCCACCTCCTGGTGTTGGGTAGAATACAGAAAAGCTGGTGATTATTCAAGTATGTTGGAGAAAAGAGGAGGCGTGTCAGTCTGTTTATCTGACTACATTCAGCATGAGCCCCTGTGGAGTTAGTGTGCAGTAGCTAGGTTGATATAAATTCATTGTGAATGGACTCTTAGACTGAGAAAAGTCCAATGCCATTTCAACCATCCAAATTTATGTGGGATCCTCACCATGCCTTTCTTAGAATTGTGATCGATCTTGTGACATCAGTTTGACTTTCTTGGTCAAAGTTCGCTTGGCTGTGAAGAATGCCTTTAATATCATCTTCAAGATCAAGTTATTCTAAAGTCTGCATTCATGCATATAAAAAGTGCAGTTATGGTATTCCTCCTTGGTGCTTTTTATTTTGAAAGTATGTTTAACTATCAGTATGTTCGATGTACCTTAGTCCTTCATATCTACTAGTACCTCTTATCAATTTTTTTTAGGTTGATTATGGACTGCTAGTTATTTCATACCCAAATGGAGAGCCAGCACATGCTCATGTTATAAATAAAAGACAGTGCTATGATTATTGGTACTTGTGGCTACGAAGGTTGAGAGCATATTGGCTGGCAGTGAACAAGAAAGCATCTGAAACAAATCTATAGTATCTGACATATACTAGAAAGAGAGCACTTATAAAGATTTATTTCCTTAGCCAGATTTCTCTCAATGCAAAGAAAATGGCATTGTCATCACTTAAGTTGTTAAAAAGTTCAAATGTCTTTTGGATTGATTTCCCAGGAGCTTTTGGATGTGTTTTGTGATGGATGTTGCTAGGTTATGAGAAAAATTCAAGAAAGATTTCAAAGTTATTTTCCAGAAAATAATTTCTGTTTCTTGATTCAAATTCTGATGAATTCCTAAGGTGGAATGGCCTCATTTATAGATTTCTGCCATTGACAATTTTTGTTTCTACATACTGCAAATGTGACACAAAGTTGTGAAAAGGTAGTATACAAGCTACAATTTTAATCTTATAAAGATATTAAAATAACAGAAAATGTGAGTGTAGATTTTTTGCAACTAGATAAATCACTACTATCAGTTTCTTATACAACTCAAATAAATCCCACATGACAAAAGATAAACCAAATTCATCACTGAGTCAGCAAAAACAAATCTTTAAGGCTTCACTCTCAAAATAAAAATTTTTGGTCATTAATTTCACCCAGTTATCTATCCTTTTAGTTCATTAAAGTCTGCCACATAATGTAAAACTAGAAATGTATTAAGCGTTACTGCTGTTCATATAATAGCATTATGCAAAGAGTTGGTGAAATGACTGAGGATCATAAAAAAAAGAAATAAGAAAATATCTGTTCAAACATAAGTTTTGGGAAATATGAAAGGCAACCGTGTGGTATTTTTGCTATTCAAAACTATACAGAGACCTACGTCAGTTGACATTGTCACTTCCTTCTTGCATAACTGTCATGAAAATTTTTATCAAAATGTTTGGAGAACTTTTTGAGATAACACAAACCGGGTAAAATTTTTATGCACTATATCCCAGCTTTCAAGATACCTGGAAAACTATAATTTTCCCTCAAACTTCTGGTAGTCATCTGTCTGGTTAAGATAAATGTATTTTTTTTTTTACTTTGGGTGCATTCCCAGACATTTAGATCGATCCAGAGATTAAGATTTAGATCGACCTAACTCCCTGGGGGTTCATGCTAAATTGCAGTCAGCCGAGTGCGACCATAGTTAATTACCCCCTTACAGCTTTTAGTAGGCGGGACAGATGCTTAAGCCGGCTAAGCTGACAGTAATCTAGTGAGACTCCCCACAGGGATAGATAGATCTAAAATCTATGGAAATGGGGTATTTGATACAACTCCACAAATATGAAAATTTGTTCATACAGTCATTTTATTTTCATAATTAAGAAGCTCCACGTAATACAGAATGCTAATCATATCTATATACTTAACATACATTTTGTTACATGATAAAACAATACTGTCAATATTGCACCAAACCTGTTTGATCTGCAATTCTGACAGAGAGATCACTGTCATATATATATAAACCATTCAGGTAAAACCCATTCGTTCAGGTGACTGCTAAATAAAATTATTTCCTAAATTTGGAATAACCATCATATTGTCATAGTCAGTCTAATTTACAATAATATCAACTTTGTAAAAATCTCAACTGCTTGTTATAACTTTTAATCACTTTCCTGATTGAGGAAAAGAAGCTATCATAAAAAACTTGCTTTATTTAAACCAGTAACTCAATGCAAGATAAAAAGCACCCTCCTATCAGAATTTATTTGTTGAAATGACTTTTTAGTATTTAGTAAAATGAACTGAACTCTTAAGCAAATGTCCAATACTTTGCATACTTAGAAAAAATATGTAACCAAGTTTGAGTGCGTTCTTACGATGAAATAAAAATGTTAAACCACTGACACCAAAGTGCAAAGAATCTCACTTATTTAAAAATAAAGACCATAAATAACCATAGGCAGTATCACAGAAGCCTATATGTGCATAATTTATTGATACAACAATTGAAACCATTATATTTAATTTTAATTAACTTTTTAGCATAAAAGGTTATGCAGAATATCTATGACTAGAAATATATCACATAGTAACATTACTATTTTATTAATGAGCTGGAATGGTTTTGAATACCACCAAACTGACACTACATGTAATGGAGTTTTAAAAATGTACATGCTCGAGTATTTATACAATGTGTAAATTAGTGGCAAGTCTGCAGCTTTTAACGCTATATGTAATACATGATCCCTTATTTTACAAACACCAGTAAAAATAATATTTAATATCCATAAGCTTCCAAACTGAGATACTTCTCCTCACTGGTATCAACTAAATTATGAAGAGACTCATTTGACACTGTTGTATCTTCTTCGATGTTTAATATTAGTGGAGTCCGTTCCTGCACCACTTTCATTTTTTTCCTCTGAATGTTCCAAAAGACAAAGATTGTCACTAAAAATGCCACTGCACTTGCCCCAAATAAAGTTGGGTATAGAACAACTAAGGCACCTCTCATATCATTCATTGCTGTCGATAGAGAAGGCAATAATAGTAACAGATTGCCACCAATAGCAGTTATAATGAACATGTAAATGGCGACGGCTGATGTTCGTAATTGTGGCGGGGTGAGATCTATCACCACAGCCAGGCAAACGCCAATCCACATGTCTCCAATGAAGAAGGCAGGAATCTGCATTATGAAGGCAAATGGAGGGTCAACGTACAGGGTGAGTACAGCAAATGGGGCTGCAACAACCTGAAATGATTTTGAATAAAAAGTGAGTAAATGAATATAAGGTATAACTGATGTCAGTTCAATTTTTTTAAAACTAATATGACTACAGCATGTTATATTTACATCTTTTGAATGAATTGGTATTGTTTATGCAAGTATTTTTAAACTGAAAAGTGTTTGCACTATTATTTTCGATATCAGAAGCTCCTGCTGTTTTGTACCTGAACTTTTCGCAAAAACTAAGACATGATAAACATGTAGACAAAAATTACATGCAATTATGCTTTTCTTTAAACCATACAGCACATGAGAATAATTGTTTTTCCCTAAGGCAATTAAATGCATACCTTTCAGAAGATATGCAACACTGACAGACCAGACAGAGTAGGTTTAAGCTAACAAATATCTTTGATCATTTATTGTCTACCATTTCTTCTCTTTGCCTTTTGATTTTCTTCAATTCACCTGGTGATAAAATTATTGACTGGACTCACCACTTAAAGTTGCAATCACGATTTTATAAGATTACTGTGAAAAAAATTACAATGAAAAAAAGCTTCAAAAGAGCAACAAAAAGGCTCACTGTTTACAAACTTACCTGGCTAAGAACTAAAACTTTCAATCTTGATGTGATCCCCGATTTGCTTGCCAGTCTGTCTGATATCATACCTCCAACGACAGCTCCCCCTGCCCCAAACACAGTAGGTATCCAAGTCATAAAGTCTTCAGTCTACAAATATTAATAATATTACCAATAATAAAAGTCAATTTGTTTTTATTAATATTTCTCAACCACTTTTATAAAAAAAAATCAATTAAATCTCTATGTCACATTATACTGAAGATTGGGAGATCAAGTTATAGAAATTCATATGAAATATGAAGTATTATAATATATGCTGTAACAATGAAATATGTAATAGATTTATTTCTTTCACTATTATTCTTCCTGTATGGTGGGTCCAAGTGTCCAGCGTATCACATTTTTAGATAATGATCTGTAAGCTGGACAGACCCTCACATGATAGTCAGGCTAGAGATCTATCACTACAGCCATGACAGTGATAAGACAAAAGATAACATGATATACAATACTGTGAGATGAGCTGCTGTTTGATATATTGTTTTCCATATTTGGGACGATTTCAATATTATCCTAAGCCTCTAATCTGATGTGTGCCAGCTCCAAAGTGTGGAATATGACAAACTTAAAGCTGAAAAAGTAATTGGTCCCCCAGGCCACTACACATCATCTCCCCACCCTGCCCCACCCCACACTCACACCCATGAATATTGTAAGCCATCAAATTTAATTCAAATTAACAATCTGGTTGCTGAATAGTCTTACATCTCCTCTTATTTGGTCTGATAATGAACACCCCAGTACATGACCTTTTGCAACTGGCATGCTGGAGGGCTCACATAATTTACAATGCCAGCATCTCCATGACGGTGATAAGTGCTTGCATTATTATACATGTAGCAGGACTGTAGCCAGAGGTGAGAAAGTGATACTGCAAACCACCCAATGACAAAGGGATACTTGCCACTCCCCAGGTGTCAAGCCCCTAAGCACCCAACAAACACCCCAACAGACTAAGGAATATTCATATTACCTTTACACTGGGGAAGTAATGGTCAAAGTAATTCTTAATGTTGTAAGCCCATGTATAGCCGCCTCCCTGCCTGATGGCACCACCAATACACAGGCACATCAGCACTGGGTTGACAAAAAACTTCATAGCAGTCAAAAACTTCCAGGTTGCAGTTTTTCTTTCTCCTGTTCCCTGAATTTTAAAACACACTTTTAATTTAGTTATTTTCCCTTCACACATGTACATGCAGATGCAAACATGCATGCACACACATCACAGCTTTACCAAAATCAACAACACTTTAAATTACTGGAATAAAAGAATTGGCTACAAAGGTTTTAACAAGATCAATACAAAATTTATATCAGTACTTTTGCGGCAACAACAATAAAGCTACATACATACATACAGTACATACATACAGCCTAGCTTAAAGCAAATCAACCTTAACAAATTCAAAACGTTCAACATGCAAAACGGGCATTATTTTGCACATTTACCTCATGGTTACCAATTGAATTTTTTTCAAGACCTGTTTTATCTACCTAAAAATATATATTAGACATAACTGATGTTAACATTTCTATCAGGTACCAGTTCATATCACTTGCTGAAAATCATCACAAATAAATAAAATAACCACTATACATAAATGTTGGAGATGAAAAAGGAACAGAGAATAGTGTATTAAGAAATAGATAATAAATGGTTCATTAAATAAATAAAGTAACTTAGAATAAAGGTAAGTGGAATAGAGATAAGCATTGTATGAAAATAAATTAATCAACAGAAATTGTTACCAAAGGTGAAGCAACTGAATGAAAGTCACATAAGCAATCAAATATATATGTCAGTTGATAATCAATAAATGCCCATCTTGAAAACTTACATCGACATAGTCAAACAATTTGTTTCTTTGTGGCTCTTTGACTGTCAAATAAAGCAATAGGGCAATGGCTATACCAGGGCTTCCAGCTATATAATACACAGTCCGCCAGCCAGAGGTTCTATCTATTATGTTTGCCAGGAAAGAGAATCCATAACCAGCATAGATTCCTAAATTATATATACCCAAAGCAACTCCTCTGTAGTCCTGTCAAAACAGAATATTTCATATCAATCAAATTACTAAACTTCAGATATTCATATCAATTTTAATATCATGAATTTCAGTAGTAAAAAATAGCTGGCATATATTGTACGTGAGGGGCAAAAAAGGAACATCATATGATACCTTCTTTTTGAATTAAGAAGAACATCTTTAAAAATTAAGAAATAAATAATGATAATTAATAACAACATGATGAATTATACTTACTTTTGTAAAATACTCAGATAAGATGCTCACAGCAAAGGGTGTGCATCCTGCTTCACTAGGACAGAAAACAAAATTTTTCAGCAAACAGAACTTCAATAATGTCAAACTTAATGCAAATGCCATTATCAGTTGTGAATTTAATTTTCGGGGGAGGCATCATTAATTTGTTATCAGCATTATTTATTTATTTAACCATCTAATTATTTGTTCATTTCATTATTACTTTCTTCTTCTTCTTATTATTATTATTATTATCATTATTCAGGGCAGGGAAATTTGGGTTACTATAATCCTTTTTCTGAACTTTAAAAAATAAAGTGACAAATAGAACTGAACAGAACTATGTAAATCAGAGACAACAAACCCACTTATAAAGAAAAATGCAACAAATTATATGAAGTAAAACTGACAAAACTCACAATAATCCAAGTAAAATCCTACAAATTGCAATATGCCAGTAGGCCTGTGCTAAACCAGTTAACACTGTCATCAAGCTCCACAACATCAAGATCACAGACAAAAACAGTGTCCTGTTCATTCTTGTTATTTCTGCTGTAATGCCTAAAATCAATGACAATAAAAATTAAAATGGTGACCAGTAGGTTGTAAAATAAGGAAATAAAACTGATTGATAAAATTTCAAAAGAGTAAATATCAAACAATGATAAATATTTTGAAGAATGAACTTTTTTAACATCTTAGTTACAATGAAATGCCATCTTTTAAGACTTAAAGGAAGTTTTACATAAGTTTATAAAACCAAAAAGATGTTTGAGGAAAAAATTTTTGTCATATTAATATTATAAAAGACCTGCTTTAAAGTTATCCTGTTTACTGTGGCATTTGGTTAAGTTTATTGACAATAAGTATCAGCTTTATATCCATCTTTAAGCCCTGCATATGATACCAGGAAGTTAGAAGGGAAAAAATTTCCCATTTCTAAGCTTTGGCAAAACTTATAAATAAAAAAAAAGAAAGAAATCAAGGCCAATATTTATCGCAAATACATAAGGATTAATCTGCCCATTTTCAAACTTCACTTATTTTATGTGTATGTTTACAGGGGTTTTTTATCTTACAAAATTAATGGAGCTAAGGAACACTTACCTAGAGGTACCCCTGCAAATGTAAAGAAGAGGATGAAGACAGGACCAGCCAACATTTGGTACTCTATTCCCGTGCCCAAATATTTCCACCCACACAGAATAGCATGGCCTTCTTGAGGATCGCAGCTGGTGCAAACAATTAAATGATATGTAATTAATTATCTTTATTTAAAAAATCTTGTTCGTTAATCTGTTACTAACTGGACTTAAAAAGCTTGCTCCTTTATCTTTACCAAATATAATGAAAATCAAGAAAATGTGTTCAGTTATTTGTTACTAACTTGACTTCAAATTGTTTCTCTGAAATTTTGAACATGACATGTCATCAGATGCCAAACTGACAAGCATGAACACCCATTGATTATTTCATAAACTTTAACATAGTGGTGCCTCTCTTTTACCAAACAGCCTCAACACAAAGCCTCAGACTTATATTTAAATTACTGTTTAATTTGTTATGTTCATCTCTTGACACTTAGAACCATCAGACACATGCATATCGTGTATGAGCATTACAAGTCCAAGACTGGCAGAATTAATTTATACTCAAAAATGGTTGTGTTTTAAAACTAGTCTAAGCTCAAGATATATTATTTTGTTCTTGTAACTACAGTACTTACAGAGCTGGTGTATTAGCACAGTATGCATCTGGAGTTATGTTCTCTCCTTGTGTATCCAGGATGGCCTGTATAGCAGTGGCATTGGAGGGAATACAGACCCTATCCCCATATTTCAGCTCTTGGGCCATACTGGCATTTGTAGTGACCAAAATATACCTAAATTACAATAAATGTTGGTCAAAGTAAGTTCATTAGATTAAATATTCTTAGGCCTTTTCAAACACTGCCTTACTGTGAGTATGAAATTGTGTCTTAGATAGGATGATACAAACTGTTACAAATGAAGGTTAGATTGCATGCCTATTTGCCTAATCATTTGTCTAATGGCTTGAGTAATAATAATTTCTATTCTACTGATAGATTCTCTAGAATTAAGATTTACATGAGACAGCAAATTTCAAATCATTTATATCACTTGGGGGGGGGGGGGGGGGGGGGGTGTCAGTAATTTGCTCAAAAACCCTTTTCACAGATTCAGACCTTGCACTGTTTATATTACTAAACAACTTTGATATTGACAAGGATTTGATGTACTAGTACTTACTCATCTATTGCTTAATACATGACATCACAGGTACAGAGTACAGGTCTATGAATACATACTGTACATCGACTGGCAGTATGTACCATAATCAGGTTAAATAAACATACATCGTATGCACTTCAACTTGTCCTTGTTTTGGATAATTGCCAAAAGACATTTGTGATTAATAAATCCAGTGCAAATTTGACTATGCAGTAGTTTACATTTGTTTTGTTTTGGCTTTAAATTTTAATTTCTACCGGTACAGATGTGGAAAAGATAATATTACCTGTATAACTCTCAGGTATGATAAAATGTTTTCTCTTCTTGTTAAATTGATTTGTTAATTACTAAGATTAAATGTATTAAAAATTAAATGTTTAAATGCCGCATTTTAAAAGCACGTATATTTACTGTATATGACATAAGGTTTAAAGGGACCGGCTGGGGGAGGGGGAGGGGGGATAAATCCGTGCAGGCCTACAAGTACTAGTATACTGCAAATAAATATAAATAGGAGTGGACATTCAAACTCAAGCCCTGGGATTGTTACTTAAATGCACCTATTTACAATAACAAACCATTTTCATTTAAATTACACTTATACTAATGGCAGATGACACGTTATATAATAATACTGCACAGTACCTGTCAAGTTGGTTAAAAAGAAAAACCAACACAAGGACAACAAGTACGTAGACAGAATAACAGCTCGGCCTCTCGTTCAGCTCCATGACGGCAGAGGTCCTGAGGTCTTAAACCTCCGTGGCACAGCAATTTCAAATATATATATGCATACATTGAACTGTAGTCCATATATCACCCATTTTCACGTGATGCTTCGGCTCGTTTGTGTTCATAATGGGCTCTTTAGTGTATGGAGTTTCATAAACTGAAATATCTGAGCTGGTTCCCTGCATTTCATACAATATGAAATGTAGACACATGATATGTATATTTTTTTCTTGACATATTATCAATATTTCTCATATTTAACTACTTGAACAGATTATCATTGGTAAGATAAATGTGTTACTGGTTATTCTCGTGAATTATATGCGTCTACATAAAACTAATTTTCGCCTTGGTATTTAGAAACCAGTCAAGGAGTAAGTAAATAGCATGGGGGCGGGGTAGCGCGAAAATCCATGCGTTAGCACTCCTATTGACGGTTCTGATATGTCTGTACTGTCTGTGCACAGACGGTCCATATCAAAATCGTCAATAGGAGTGCTAACGCATGGATTTTCGTGCTAGGGGGCGGGGGTGAGAGGTGGGTATAGTAGTAGTAGTAGTAGGGTGAATGTTTTGATTTTACCAGTGTTGTAACAAATAAGATTGAGTTAACTGAAGGTTTAGCAACTTGCATACAAATTGCAAGCAACGTTGCAAGGAGTCATACCTTTGTTGAAGGCTTAAAAAATAAATAACGTAGATCTAACGTTAAAATACTGGCTTCCGAGTCTGATGATACACGAAAATTAAGAAGGAAATCCAAAATTTATTTGAAGTTCAAAAAATCTCAATTAAAAGTTATGTGTTCCCTGTATGATGGCTTAGAAAACATTAGCTGTACCCGTCTATGATATGATATTTTGCAGTGTTGAACCGGCTGTAATGCACGACAGCCAGTGCTACGTGTAGGGTACATGTACAGTGTACTTAATACATTATAATTGCCTCGTTTTTTTTTTTTTTTTTTTTTTTAACTCCCCAGCTATTACGATTATTACTAGATTCATTTATTCTATTTAAGATTTGAAATAAAATTTTGCTGATTAAACATAAATTTGTTGATTAAGAATATAATTGTTAATTTGAATTAGGGTGGTTTATGAATTATCAACGTTTTGGTCAGACTATTTAATTATATTATGCGCATTATAGTGGAACTTGTTGGGAATGACTGCTTCCTGTGTTTACTTGCAACTGGATTTGCTTTTTCTAGTGTATTGCACTGTGTTGCACTTAATTGTGCTGTATTGTGCATTATAATCTGACCATTTCAGGTAGATTCTTTGTTGCCTTTCAATATTGGCAGTATTAATACTACTAAGCAGAATCGGGTGCACAGATTAATTTATTTTCAAACTAAAACATCAGTTAAGATTCAAATGTCAGAAAGAAAAGAAAAAAAAACACTTTAAAGAAATATTAATAAGTGAATATATGGTTACATTTTATTCGCTAAGCTTTTTTTTTTTCAAAAAAAAAAAATGGTTACATTTTTAACTGAAGCAAATATGATGTAAGTTGCTTTTTACACAGCATATCCAAAGAACAATACAAATGTGTAGAACTGGATAACAATGTTTTCATAATCTTACACCCACAATAACATCTTTAAGTATGGCAGCTGACATGTATAGCATATAAATGTTGTAGGGATGATTACCTGTTTTAGGCAGTGACACTTTCACACTGGTGCCATCTATCTGTGTAATAGAGAATAATAACTGGTGGTGATACAGAGAGAATGAGTAACCAATATAACAAAGATTACATATAACTGTCATGATATAACTATTCCATTTTAATGAAGGCCAATTATGATTAGCAGTACAATATATAAATGTTTAAGTCGTAAAGACTTGGACTTTCTCGTCTTTTGTCTTGTAAATATAGACAATATATTCACTTGGAATTTATAGTGATAGATGTGTGTATATTTTAAGCATATCACAACAAAAGAGTATTTAAAGATTTAATATAAGCAGTGACCTTTCAACAATAACAATAGAATAAATAGATGTGCAGTATAGTAGCACTCTCTGAAATCTAATAGTGTATACATTGTATACAAAATGACACCATTTAAGCATGTATAATTTAATCAAAACCATAACAATAATTATCACCTATAACAACCTCAAAAGCCATTTCACTTCAACCAAACACCTTTGTCAGATGTTTATGTATAAATTATTTACAGTATATATATTTGTAGCAAAACATTTAAGTTTCAATTTTCAAGTCTGCTGCTATTTAGTTTACCATATGACATATTTGCTTTAAAATAACATGCACACGTTCGTAGAGATTATACATTAACACTGATTTTTTTTTTTTTTTTTTTTTTTTTTTGTAACCATGCAGCAGTTATCCCTACAACCAAGAGGTTATATAAATATTTTTAATCGGAGATCACTGATTTAAATTCGCTGCAGCTGCATTTGTTGGGCCTAACATTTTTTATGTAACAAAACAACTAGAAAAGGTGCTGTGCAAAATATTTTGTTTTGTTTCACTTAAATTTTTTAATGCGAGATTTAGATAATTCTACACATAATAGAAAACGACTATCAAATAGTAAATGTAAATTAATTTCTGGCACAACACTTACTAACTTTTACACATTTTGTGCTCAAAAGTGCACAGATGTATTATGACATAGTGTTATATACTAGTAAAATATTTGTAAAAACGAAGAAAAGACAAGGCAGTTTGAAAATAAAGAAAGACTGAAGTTCCCATAAATGTATGGTTCTAAGGCATAAAAAATACAGATCTAAGGCATAAAAAATTGTGATGTTATTGCTCCCTCTGATGTAATCTCATTTCTATAGGATGCATCGGTTTTTTGAATGCCATCTATATGGTAGACAGTTGGTAAGCAATATATGTATATAAGATTATGGATATGAAATAAAGCTGTTTAATTTTTTGTTTGTTTGTTTGTTAATTAAGACTGATGCAATAGGCAATATCTATTTAATGCATGGAACACAAAAGCGCTAATAGCATGAAAGGAGAGGTAGAGGAGATAAAGTGCAAAGTGTGTGTCAATACAAGTATAATGTACATTAAATGATAATGTAACTGCTGAAAAAATGGGTGGGGTGAAATTGTACCTTTTTGCATAGTTCAGTGACTAGAAATGTCAAACGAGTGTGATCTTGGATGAGATATTACTGTGCTATTTATTTACTGTTACCAGGTCCAAAGGCCAAAGGTTGAAAAAAGATTAGGCACAATTACTCCCTGGAAGGGGTGGCTTGAGGGGATATGTGCCAGACCCCTTGGGACAGGCTGATAACATGATTCATCCTGGAAATGTCAGATGGGGCAAGTGCCCATAATGGCTTAACCTAGCTGTAGACTAGGTTTGGGGATTGGACTATCAAATCAGCCTTTTAGAAATGTTTTAGTGCTTATCAGCTTTGATCAATAACATAGCTGTATTCTTACTCAGGATTAATAAAAAATTGCTTTGTTGGCCTGTCAAAGTATGAGGACTGTATGTGCAAAATTAAAGTTTAGAAAGGCTACTTGATAAAACATAGTGTTTGTACGAGAAAAGCCCACAGCATTTCTATATAAAATACAATTCAAAAAGTAAAGTAATGCAGAAAACGTTACACATCTAAAAGCTATTATCTTACCTTAATGATGAATTAATCTTTTTCCATTTACTAAGGTTTTCAAAAGCAGCTACCCTACTAGGATTACAACCAGTTGCAGTGACTCTTCCATGCATCTTATAATTCAATATTAAAGGGATAACAACTGTTCATTTTGACCAAAAAAATGGATTTTCCTGGGGTAAGGGACAATTTTCCCATACTTCCCAATGGTAAATGAATCCATTCCCACATTCAAAGTTAGTCCATGTTTTTTTTTTTTTTCTAAAAAGTTTGGTTTTTTTGTAATATTCTCTTTAGAGATTATTACAGAGTGAAGCCATCTATGGAAGTCACGCGATGTGATGGCAAGCACAAATTTCAGAATAATTGTGTTTTGGTGGTAAAATAGAATTTATTATATTTCTGAGTCAATTACAATGTATTTATTGTGAAATATGGATATCTCACAAACGGTTGTTATCCCTTAAAGATACATATTTTAGGAACAGCACTGGTACATAAAAGTCAAGTCATTTATAATTAGTTAAAACACTTTCTGTATATCCACACATAGAAGCACAATTACAACTGTTCTGTACATTTGTTTGCAATTGTGCATAGTGTAATTGATCTGCATAAACAGCATAGTGATGTTAAGTTGAATATCTTCTAAATCACACAATTTGTTTTGCCAGTACAGAATATCACCATATCAACTTAATTTTCTGTGCATTGATTGGTATTTTGAAGGTCAATATTTACCCCCAATTAGCCATCAAGGATGCTATTCATATTTCAGATAACAGCTGAGATGGGGTTTCACATTTGGACACAGCTTTTTGATCTGTGTTTTAAACAAGCAGTTAAATGACCTGTGTACCAGACGTGATTTATCCATTCAGCCATCAATAGGCTAATGTTCATGTTTGTGCAGTTCTAATTATCATGTTAGTCGACATGCTTATCTAAGTGGAAATTCATTTATTTCATACTTTCAAATAAAATGTGACTACAAAGTGTAAATTAAAAGCACCAATATTGTAACGACAGTGTAACAAGTGCTGTAAGTAACAGGAATTTCACCCTTTCGCTTCATGTCTCTGCAGATGATACAGTCTTTTTTTGTCATTATTAAATCCCCTTGCATCCATCAATATCACTGCAGAACTAAGCTGAGTCTGACATTTCCTAGAATCTGTCTGTAATTGGATTTTTGCATCCCGCTGTGTTAGGTTGCTGCCACAAGTGAAGTTAAACTGCTGCTTTGTTCGTTGGAAGCTCGCCATTCCTACAGTAAAACACAAAAACTAACTTTTTTCTTGGAAACAGATTCATTAGAATGGTGTTTTGCCTAAATCTGTCCGCTTGAAAAGAAAGCAACTAAACAGCAATACATATTGCATGTAGCTGTTTTGTTAAGCTCTACAACTGCAAATTTTGCCCTATTTCTTTTTGATTTTCTAATTTCCGGTGCACGTTTTGAGGGATTTCCCTGGAGAGATGTGGCTTTTGAATGCATTTCAAACAAGCTTAAGTTCTTTAACACGGGTCTTAAATGCCATATGGCAATTCTAAAAATAATTTTTAGAATCACTTGAAATAACTTTTAATAAAGTAAATAAAATATAATGACAAATAATTAAAAGTTAAAAAAAATTAATTAATCTGTATTAACCTGAACTTACTGTATTTCTTCATATTGCTTCTCGTAATCATCTTCATTAACTTCCTTTTCTGATTCTACTGTTTTAAGTGGGATTTCTTCTGTAACAGGACTCTCTGAACTTTGAATATTCTTTTCTTCATCTTCTTCTTCTCCTTCATCCTCTTCATCTTCTTCATCATCTTTCATGGTAATTTTATCATGTTCTGCTGGATGGACATATAATCGCCAGGATGGTAACATTATTAGTCCACTGCAGATGACTATGCCCCCACCAACATAGAATGGAACATTATAGCTACCAGATAAATCAAAAAGCCATCCTGAAAATAAAACAATGCTGAATTATTATATAAAAGAGTAGGGTCATGGGTTGGTTTTATTCAGAAAAAAAAGGCTCTTTAAGCTAACACGTGTTGAAAACCTGGGTTCTCTGCTCTTTATATACAAAGAAAAAAAATTATATTCCTTGATTTATAAATCATAGGACAAAGACAAATTCAGTAGCTTAGGCAATTTAATGATATGTATAGACACTGTGAGCTACGTTTTCTTTTTAGAAGTTACTTTCCAGCCTGAATTATTGCTTTTACATTTCGTAGGTTGTCTGTGTTTTGATTTAAGGCAACTATATTAACTTACTACTATAAACCTATCATGAAATGTGTTTTATTCTTGCTTGATCATGCAGCTACCCAAATATGATTAAAGAAATATGATAATTGCAAAATAATGTAAGAAAAAACACATCTGATTTATATGTGCTATTGATAGGTCACCTCCATTTTGGCTTACAATAACTAACTTATTAATGCATTTGGGATGATATGCCCTGGATAATAAGTGCTTATCATAAAAAACATCTTCTTGATTTGTGCAAATATCCAAAATGATTGTAGAAATATAATAACTGCAATGTAACTAAACTGATGTATGAAATAATACACCTGCAAAAAAATCACAGATGTGTGCCTCTGAGAAATTGATGAAAAAGAGATGATTGAATTAAATCATCTCTTGCATTTTGTGACCTTTACTTCAGAACTAACCCATCTGTTTGTTATCTAATTGATTTCTTCGCAGCACTATCATGACATTTAGACTGACAGTAATAGTCCTGGATATCACACCGGAAAGTGTCTCATCCTGCTAGTCAATTTTATCACCTCGCCTAAGCAGTATGGTCCTGCTCATCAATTAACTCAAGGTTTTTTCTTATCCACATGTTTTCCTGAATGTGCTTTCTTTATGCACAGGCAAGATAGGTATAAAAGTAAAAATGTCATCCTCTTTACTATACTCAATTTCTTGAAATATGGGAAAATATTTTATCAATTCAATCATTAGGGGATACCTATTTATTTGTCAAATATATTTTGATGGTTCAACTGCACGTGTTTAAATGTAAGATTCACTTGGCAGTGAATTTTTAAAAAATGAATAAAAATTATTTTTACCTCCAGTGGGTGCACCCGTGAAGAGTCCAAATCCCACTCCCATCATTGCAATGCCCAGACCAAAGGCAATATTTCTCAGACCCAGCAACTCGATGGCAACGAGAGATAAAAAGAGAGCAAATCCACAGCTAAACAATCCATAGGCCATGGATGTGAGCACCAATGCTGTAAAGGAATGACACTGTGAATAGAACACCATCACAAGTCCAGAGAAACCACAGGTGATACAGTGAAGAAGCACCACGCCTACTTTTCCACTGTTACCTATTATCCCGAGGATAATACGCCCCAGGAGGTTTGCCATGCCCATAAATGACATGAGTCTTGCTCTCTGATCTGCATTCAAATGAATCTCATTCCCAAGGGCAGGGAGATGGACTGACACAATTGACAGTCCAAAAGCAAATAAAAACAGACTGAATACATAGATGTCAAAGTGAGGGTTACAAAGAATCCCTGGATCTGTGACCATTTGTTTTTTATGTGTTGGTGGTGGTCCCTTCTTGGTAGTACTGCGTCCTGCATACGCAATTGTAGGACTCATAAGAAACCCAAACAATACGATGTGCAGTGCAATGCCTCCCATAAGGAGCAATGCACCCCTCCAGCCAAATTTATGCACTAAATTCTCGATAAGGAAGGGGTAAGAAAGCTGCCCGATGCTCATCCCTGCCACGGCAAATGCTGTTGCTAGGATCCTGCGCCTGGCAAATAACAGTCCAACCATAACAACGGAGGGAGAGTAGGACAGACCATAGCCAATACCTGAAATACATCGGAAAATATTTTTGAGTTAAAGTCTTGAAATGTATCTTGTGAAATGAAATGTGAAAAAGAGGATTGCTTTAAACAGGCAATTTACTGAAGAAGTATCGTATATGCCAGTGCTGATGAAAAATCTGTATTTGAAACAGTTTTATTTACCTGGTGTCTTTTTCAAAAATGCCAGTGCTAATTACATTCACCAAAGTCCATGTTTTTTTAGGTAATACACCATGGATAATGCGCTCACTTGAGGTAAAGTGCTTACTATACAGCAATTTGGATACAAACTGTTTATGGCATTTTATGCTGAAGCACGGTATGGATAAGATAAAGTGTACAGACTTCAGTTCAAATTTGCATTGCTTTCTATGCTTTTCATTAATTCCATCCCAAGACTGTATTGTAATATATCATGCCATGCCAGCCCATAATTGAGTGTTGCTTCTTTTTGTATCATGGCAATAACCATATCCTTGTGTGAATTCTGTTACTAACTTTGCAAGGATATGAGCAACACTATTGAATTAATGGCAAAGAGAAATAAATATCGTGTCTGCTGTTGCTAATATTCTTAAAACCATGGCAACAAAATAAGTTGTCTTCAATTATTTTGTATGTTTTTGTAAGAAAATGCCTTTATTGCCATTTCTCATATAGAAAATTGCTCAGTCGCCTGACACTTTACTCAATATGCGGTGGTGATGAATTGCTAAAACCATCAGGGCAAGTCTTACAAACAGGATCCACTTGCAAAATCTCATCTGCTAAAAGCATCACTTACCTACTAATAGTCCACATGAAGCTATTAGGTAATAGACACTGGTGGCAAAAGCACTTACAACCAACCCTGTTGATACCAGTAGTCCACCTATTATCACGCTGAACCTGCAGCTGAATTTTTGAGAGATTACCCCAGCAACTGGACCTAAAATATTAAAAATATAAAAATACAAGACATGGCAAAATACATTAAAAAAAACTTTGGAACAATGAACTTCAGTATTTGCTTTATGTAATTGCTGATAGATTTATGTTATTTACTGTAGACAGTAGAATCAGCCACTTGTCTTCTCCGCGAACTCCATGCAAAGTATAAAAAAAAGTAAATTGATTTTAGGCAAACGAACACAGCCTGTGAAAGAAGTTATCCCTGTCCTTCTGATTTTGATTTTGTTTCAAAAAGTTACTTTTTAAATTTTATATACCTATTTATTAATGATATGATTATTCTTTTTTCAAATTTGGATGACTGTTTATTGGTCCTTTAGAATACGACCTTAGCATATCATGGCTTTTGTGTACCCTGCATAGCTGAAAGGTGAGGTAATTTAGTCTAAATATCTTGTCAGTTATCCTAATAGATACATACTTGTATCCAATTAATGCCAACTTAGAGAAAGATGTCCATACCATAACTTCTGCATGCATATGAATTTTCGCAAACATTTGAATTTCATTATAGTTTTCATGGGGTATTTTGCAGCAAGAAGTTGCCCTTAGCAAAAAGGAGGCATTTTACATCATCATAATTTTTATTGTTAAAACAGGTTGCAAGCTACAACGTATTTGATACCTAGGCAATATATTGTTATTGTGTTACTTGAGGCGATCACTGAAAATGAATTGCGTTATTGCAAATAGACCATCCAGGGTTGCATTATTGTCTGTGTATTTTTAAATTATTCATTACAATAGTATTACAACGGCGCCACAGGGAATATTTTTGTTGAATTTGTGTTTTTCTCTTTGCTGGCGGCCCTCAACTGAAAACCAACTAGGATCAATCAAATAACTTGGCGAAGCCCTACATTTGCGCGCACGTTCGGATACCACAAAAGGATGTGCAGGTATTGCAGTACGTCTCTGGCCAAACAAAATAAGCAAAACAAAATGAGCAATACACAAAAGTACTCTTAAAAATGAAACAGAACCATGTTAAAAGCTTTATTAGAAGGATACATTTATCTAAAATTTATCTGATGATTTATCAAAAAGCAAACAAGCCGTAATACGGCAACACCTACTACTGCCTTACCTGCCACATTCAACATTCCAAACTGAAGCGACCCAATCCATGCCGTCGTTGCTCTATCCGCCTTAAACTGGTCCAGAAAGACGACATATAACATCCCTACGTTGTATACCATGCCCCCTATGATGACCATTGTAGAGAAGGAGGCTAACAGGACAATGACACGACCAATAGGTTGACTGCGGATCTTCTGGCAGCATGTTTTCGACTGCTGAAATTTATAATGATTTGTGTAAAACTGTCATATATCGACATCTTTTTTTTTTGTTGAAATCATTTGTTTGGGACGAACTGGAAGATAAATCTGCAATCGAATTCATATAAACGAGAAAAAGTAGGGGGCGACACAAAAATAGATAGGTAAAGTTTGTCTCAAAGACCATGAGGAAACACGATACCGTGCGGTTAATGAATTTTAGTCTCCATTTGCACATGGTCCTCTTCTTCAGGCTTTCTTACATGATTTTTCGCT
The DNA here is from genome assembly GCF_051362555.1 of Lingula anatina. Taxonomy (NCBI): domain Eukaryota; kingdom Metazoa; phylum Brachiopoda; class Lingulata; order Lingulida; family Lingulidae; genus Lingula; species Lingula anatina. The sequence continues at coordinate 40,849,431 of NC_141768.1, read as the reverse complement.
TGGAAACTTGATCTAAAAAGAATTCTATGCCCATACCATGTTAAATCCTGACCCCCCCCCCCTCTTCAACCAGTTTTCTTTCTCGCTTCGTCTTCACGATCACACTAATAACTACAAAGATGGCATGAATTAGCGAAGAGCATAAATATTTATGGAGCATTTTCAAAAATGGTCATTTTTTCACAAGCCCCTGGGAATTTATTGGCATATTGCATACAATTCAATTCCCCTTCGCTAATTGTTTTACAGTAACCATCCGCCATCCACTTATTGAGATTCAGTGATTTTTTTCGGTCAGGTTCTGACATCATTTGCGCAGAAATCGGTCCTCCCCTTCATATGCTCCAGGCTATTCAGTGGCATATCGTACACAATTCAATTTCCTCTAGATTATCGTTTTACAGAAATATCTGCAATCCAGTTATTGATATTAACTGTTATCCTCTCTTTCAGCTTCGTTTCACATAGATATTAATCAATATATAACAGTTTTTTTTTTTTTTTTGAAACAGCCTGTTGTTAAATGCACATAGCATGGTGTTTATTTATTAAACTCAGTTAGCAACTGTTTTTAGGAAAACTATCCAGCACAAGAACAGGTCCATAACACGTTTAGAATTGTTCAATACATCAATCAAGACTAGACGATGTTTTAAGCTTGTCAAAACTGCTTCTCTTGAATGATCGAAATCATTGGCTTAATAGAAATGCAACCAACCGGACCGGGGCTTTAAAATGATACAGATGATAAGTCTAGAAAATCTACATAGTTACTGTAAGTACTGAGTACAAATAACATGACCTTTACAACAAGGATCACCTTGAACCAGCTTCGTTTTCCTGACTCAAGGGAAAACTCCGCTCACGTGCTGGACTTCTCATGTGGTTCCTCGAAAGCCATAATTATAATACAATGGTGGCATTTCTGTAATACAACACTTTTTTCTCATCGTTTTGCCAGTGTTCCAGAAGTGAATTGGTACTTTTTAAAATTGCACTCCCGGTGGTGCCTAACCGAGCACAAGAAAAACAGAGAGAGAAAATTAATTTCCTAACCTTAAATGATCTGTACCGCCTGGGTAGAAGGCAAATGCGCACCTTGCCGAGCGTTTGAAACAGGAGGGAATTTGTGTTGATAACAGTACTAGTAAATGTACAAGAGACTGCAAGATGTAATGCTCTCGAATAACGGACACACAACCCTTTTCATTTATTCAAAGTGTCAAAACTACATTTGTGAAAAAATATTTGAAAGACATTACGTCTGTTACGTATACCTGGTTCATTTTACAAAACGCTAACTAAAAAAAGTCGAAGAATTTCCGACAATTATACAGTTTCATGCAAACTCAGATTTGTAAATTTATTTAGAGAACAACCTTGATGTATAAAAAAAAACAAAAGAACTTGTGGTTTCATAGCTCAGTGCAGGTGAGTTAGAAGCTAGTTTTAAGAGGTGGTGGTTGGGGGAGCGGGGAACTGACCTACTTGGTTGAAAATGAGGGTTTGCAATCGTTCATAAACCATTCTTTCAGGTAAAGTACAGACCACTCCTGTTGTTGTCAAATCAAAATTTACCGATACTCTTCTAAATCGCAGTCCAAGAGATGCTGTGCAGTAATTCAATAAACGGGCATTGCGCTCTACTTGAACTTTCTGTCTGAGTTTCAGCTTCTTGATGCTCATCCTTTCAAATGCGCACGCTTATCGAACTCTGGCCGACAGCAGTAAGTTTTGTGAAAGTTTACCGCAACAAGAACAGCCGCGCACCCAGTCATTAGGACATCGTGGGCTCGCAGAACAGGTGGAAGGGTGTGTTGCGTAGGTTACAGACCCGTGTAACATATGTGATTAGCGCAAAAACCTCGATCAAATTTTGCCAAGTTCGGGTGTGACAAGCGGGCATAACTGGAAATTTGAAAACGTAAAAGCTGGTTCTGAAACTCAACAGACAATGATTTTGCAACTCAAGGAAAACAGTTTGCAGTGGTAAATTAAAAACGAAAAAAAAAATAATTTAGCAAGACAACTAACCAACATGGAAGCTAACGTTAATTAACCTTTTTAACACAGAAAATTAATTTAGCAATACAGCTAAGCAACATGGACTATAATGCTAATTAACCTTTTAAACACAGGAAGTGTCAATTGATGCTCTGTGATTTGACTAGGCAAATCAAATCTATGTGGCAGTGATATCTTCGACGACCAAATCGAATTAGTCTACGACTTTATTTTCTATCGCTAAAGGCGTGTGTTCTCAATCTTGAAAGCGTTATAAAGGATGGCACAGGTCTCATTTACATACTCGGTCAGTTAGGCAATTAGAAATTCAATGTAAATGCAAGATTCTCAAGTCTGCAGTGCATACGGTATCGGCAATTTGAAAAAAAAAACATCTTGCGGAACTGATTTATGTGTTTGTGGCGCTTGTTAAATCAATGCATGTTGTGGAATTGAAAAAAGTACGAAGCCCTCTTTAAAAAAAATGCCCAGGTATATCTTGCTGGCGGCGCTTCAGCAGTAGTTAATGCAGTGTAACGATCTAGGAAGATTTTAGTGATCGATACTCCGTCAACTGATTCTAGAACCATTACTAGGGTATCTGTTATTCTTTAGATAAGATAATGAGAGATACTCTTCTGGGTATTTCTGTAACATTCATCTCACTGAAGATGTATTTTATCCAAACTCCTCATAATTCTCACTTGTCTCATTTCATCAAGCCGTGAGCATAGATGTCAATTTAGCATTGATTTGCGTTATACGTTTTTTTCCTTTTGTTCTTCCTGATTGCTAATGTAGCATAAATGTAGGAAATTCACCCACACGATTGTTACTACACGACTTATCAATACGCCTTGCTGCTCATCACAACGACAAATATCTGATGCTTTTACTAGGACACGATTTTCAAAAATTGATGTACGTAGCAATACTTCTCCAACTGCATTTACATATGTCTCTTGGGACCGAAAGGAAGCCATATTGAATGAATTAATGAATAAACACATAACAAGTCCACCTACGTAATTGAATACATAAACAATCTAATAAATAGAAGTCCGGTCATTTAACCCTTAATAAGTGCCAGATACTCTCTATCACTGGTCTCTCTAGATGATACAAAATTGGTCGAAAGTACATTTTCATCAACTTTTGTAACAGCTGGAGAGCGACTGGGAAGATACCTGGCGAAGAGCAAGTGTCAGTAACGGTTAACAAAGTGTTTCTAACATGTCTAAAAGAGGTTGTGCAAGAACCATTCATAGCACGCATTCTCTTGCGCAAACTTTGAGCTTAACCTGAATATCATGAACAACAGGAAAAACCGCAAGTGTTGAAATAGTATACATATATATATATCTTTCCTGGGTAAGCCTAAGCTTAACGGTTCATAAGTGCATGCAATATAGAAAACTGTATTAATTATCTTACCCAAAATAAATTGCTTTTTAAAAAAATCCAGACAAATAAATAAGAGCTATCTTAAACTGTGGGTTTGTACAGTATGCTCGAGCTTAATTGGTTTACGAGACTTAAAATAACCTTGAAAAATAAGTGAAAATTTGCATTTATCCAAGGCAAATGGTTTCCCTCATTGCCATGAAATATTACATGTCATAGAGTTCAATCTTGCCTTCCATACTTCACGCTCTTTGTCTATCTCCACGTAACTTTATTCATCACCAAAGGCATTACGAAAACGCGTCTTTCAGGTCATTCTTGGATCTCTGTGGTCGAGACAATATTTCATCACCGTCTATTACCATTATAAGTCTGCAAGGGTAACCTCGGGTTACGAGTTTTTGAATAAAGTAATTTCAGTTTATCTGTCTCATGAAGGGCATGTCTAAGCCATGTGATGATCATCAGCAACATATAAATCTTGATTTAAAAAAATTCCGCTGTGCCTTTATCACCTTTTGTCGCTGTATGACTCAGTGCTTGCTCCCACATTTCCGTTTTTTGTTTGTTTCCATTGAAACTTAACATTTTAAACATAGTATATCTAGAGGTATAGGGGCAAATGTCTTTGAATATAAACAAATGAAGCTTTATTATTGCTGATCATCTATGAATTGAAGTCATACTGCTAGACAACCACAAAACTCGCTTCATTTTGTTACAAAAGAAGAAACGCAATATATGCATTCAGACAGTAAATTTTAATTTAAATCTGCATTTAAAGAGCGTTAAGATGATAGATTATTTCATTTTAAAAAAGTATTCCAGGAAAAGAAAATAATAATAATAATAGTGTGATAATGAAATGCAAGACACTCCTTCGGCTTTCAACAATGTGGTCTCAAACGTACTCCTTTTATCAGACACATTAAACCCGTAGGATGAGTGGGAATTAAGGATTGTATGATACTAAAAAACCAAGATATACTGCTAAATAAAGCCCACATGCTAACGTAAAAAAAGCACGTTTGCGGTAATAAATGTACCCGACGAGATGCCGTAAAACACGTACCAGCCAGCTGATCACGCTTTGAGCTGTGGCTCTCGTGGTTACGTTACCATGGCGGGGCACATATTTCACCTTAAAACTGGGTCATGTCAGGTAGCACATCCACGTGCTACTTCTCTCGAATACTGACATTCACAATGAAGAGAACAAATGTCTTTTACGTCTCCTTCTCAATACCTATGACCTGCGTTGTCTACACGTGTCACGATTGTACCACGTAGGTAACAATAATGATAGTTGATTTAAAGGAATATGGAATGGAGATCTGACGAATAATAAATGTTCTGTCATAGGTCTGAAAACTATCTAGAAGTATAAAATTACAATTTCATTTTCAAAGATTAAAATAAGCGGCACGGTTATACAGACATATCCTGAAAACGTTGTCCTTAAAAGGTAAATCTAGATAAATAATTACCAGAAACATTTCCCGTTTTAATAATTGATATGACATATCATATCTATTCAGTAGGGCATGTTAAGATTCGTGACAATCGCACAATAAACATTACCCGCCCAGTTAAAAGTACAGAATAATTTTAATCTCATCAATATACAGTTCTAACGGGGTTACAATCCATATTAGATCATATTAACTTACCTTTTCTTCTTCTTCCGAGTCTCCAGTCCTTAGTTCAACCTCCATCTCATCCGCATGGTCCGGTGTGCTTGCTTTGACGCTCATGGCTTAACATCTGACGTTTGGTTTGGCTGCGTTTAGTCTACTTTTTCTCAATATAGAAATGTACTTGACGACGTGCGCGAAGGCATGTGGGTTCACCGACCTGGTGGCGAGCACCTTTAAAGCCAACCGGAAAAAAAAGGATGTTTAGTGGACTGTCTTGGATTTTTTTTTACTTCAAGGTTACACTGTCATTGTGATATCTTATAATACTCAATAAAAAGGGGGAACGAAAAGTAGGCCAATAATTGTTCGTTGTGACCCGACTCCTCAACTTACTGTCTACTACTTTTGAACTCTTTCGAACATTACTGTCAATTAGAATTCAGAAGAGGCATAGTAAATGCTGGGGATATATCAGAAATGACACCGGGGAGTGCACGCTTGTTAAAATTTCGCAATGGCGATTATATTGTTTGTCTATAAAGGTGCGGTTTACACTCCAAATACAAGTAGAAAAAGAAAGCACAAGTACTACCGATAAGAGCGAATGGATTATAAGTGGAATAAATAGTTTAGAGAAAAATTAAGGATTCATGAGGCTGGAATCGAATGCCAGGCATTTTATCTACTACGTGTGGTTAAACTATATCTCAGTCAGCCTTGGGGTGAGTAGCGGGGAAGGGGAGGGGGTGATAACCTATATATCTATAGAGATTCTTATACTTTAATCTCATATTTACTAAGATAACAATTCACACACACACACACACACACATACACACACACACCAGTGGCATACGCACGATTACTAAGTAACTTTTTCTCGAGCCCTTACACGACTTAATACAACAGTAATACTGCCATTTCACTGCTACCTACGACACCAGTATACATCTGTAGTAGGCCTACGCTTACCGTGGTAGATAATTCGACAAGCAATTAAAGAATTGATGACTAATTCATCATCTCAACGTGCTCCAAAGAAACACTTCAATAACCCCACTTAATCTTTTGTCATAAGTTGGAGAAATTGAGGGAAAGCACTCAATCACCCCAACGATTAAGTCCCACGTTCTACAGGGATATTAATGCCGCAAGATAAGAAAATTGTTTCTTCAATAACAATTTATCTTATCTCAAGGAAACTTTCACAATAACATATTGCAAAATCTTAAAGCGCTTTATTTTAGAATTCACGATGATGTTCTTGCAATCATTTTATTTTATCGTGTTATTATTATTATATTAAATCTTGTCTTGTTATCAATCCCAGGTCTTAAAAAGTATTATCCATCCACCTATCCGTCCGTCCATACTTAAACTATGCACACCATTATCACAATAACAATAAAAAATCTCTTTCTTTGCAGGCAGTCAAACGAGAGATCGCATAATTAAGTAAAAATTAAGCATCAACTATCATTATTTGAGGAATTGTATTTCCATCACAGAACCAGAAATGAGGAAACAAGAACCTCCACCGACATTAGCAGCAAATGAAAAAGTAATGAAAGAGATAAATGTGACCTTCGTGTTCAATCTGTATCTCAATCGATAAATATCTTCCACATTTTAGTTTTTTGTTGAATCATTCATGCTTAAAATGATGTCATTTTAGGGCGGTTTCCGGCACATTTGTCCCGCTAGCATTTGATGACCGCATTTCTTAGTTTATATACAGTAGCTTTGTTCCTAGTAAAAGTCATTTCATAAAATGCTGCCATTATCAACAACGTTCGCTAGTCAACCTTACCATCTTGCAGGTTATGATAGTATTGATTTCTTTTGATTTATAACATGACCAACGATTTTTTATCAACCACCAAAACCCGCCTACGTGAGATGACTAACCTGCGTAATAACTGTAACCCTATGTATATGACCCAGTGCACAACCCGTGTACACACATATAGAATTACAGAGGGTGAATTTTTTCCTTTAAAAATGTATACCTGCCCTTAAAAATACGGTGGCGCTTCCGGGTTCTTAAATATCATGTTAAATATAACGCAAGTTCCCCTTCTCCAGAAGCTTTTCTTAAAAGGTTAGAACAAAGGTCGAGAAAATTTTAATATAACCCACACTGAGGGATTTCGAAACACGAAATAAAATCTTTCCGTCAGAACAATCTAGAATTTTCTTAGTGTTGTATGCCGGTACTTGGAACCATTGGGGATTTCCCAGATTAAAATGGGTCAATAACCTTTTTTCGTTATTTTTGATTTTTTTAACCTAGTTTCACTGTATATATATAGTTACGTGAAGGTACTGGCATATTCTCTCCTCTACCCCACCCCAAAACGATAATAAATATTACAATGATAATGATAAGAAAAGCAAGAAATACGATGGTAATAATATTTAAATAATACCAATAGGGCCTAATTACAATTTCTGATGCGCTACCGATCACATCGGCTTTTCCACTATTACCTCTTTGATAAGATAAGATTAAGTGTTATCTATTGAACGTCAATACGTCATAAATACCACCTGAACGCCCGTGTTGGATCACTTAGTACAAATTTTACCAAACCATTTTGACATTTCTAGACCATGCCGACTTACCGTATGCGACTATTTGGACAGATCTGAGGGAATGGGGTCACCTTCACGGAGCTTTGACGCGTCGTATGACGGCTAATGTAATTGGAGGACTCTGTTACCAAATCACCTTCCTTGCCCTCTAAAACATCATGTCAACACACGCAGTAAGAGGTAATGATTCCTTTCATTGGAGAGCGTACAAAACCCTCTATAACGCCGCTGTGAATATAAATGCTTAGAAAGACCTTGACATGACATTGCCTGAGTATGAATAAGAATTTTCAGTGTATTTGTTTGCCAAAAGGTGGCGATGTTGTGTAGCGATCGATGCTATTAACCTCAGACGGTATTTTTTTATGTAGACCATAACTTACATGTTGTTCTATGAATGAATTACCCGATGTGTGGGGCGTCACACATTCCTGGTTCTCATTTATTGCCACACGCCAAATGGGTATCACTTTCTTAGAAATGAAAGATATGCATTTCGCTATACCTTGTGATTTTTTTTCAGCGCGTTGAAAGTAGGCTACCTGTTAGCGTGTTGCACACCTATTTTTTAAAGTTCAAATTGGGTCACTGGCTTGACATAATGCTTTTTTAAAATTTGTTTGTTTGTTGGCCCGTTTTCCTTCTTCTATCTAGGGGGGAGCATTTGTTTAAAATGCATTAAAAGCGAAAAACAGATATTTCTGAAAAAACTTGAAACAGATAATAAAATACATCGATGAGGCAATGCACAGAAGAAACACAGAAGAGCCCAAAGTTGCGAAAGAATATTTAGCGAGATTTTTGGAAATGTGGAGGAGAGTGTGGGTCATGAATAATGGCAGACTAGCGAGTGAAGTGCGACAACGAAAATAACTTTTTAAAAAGTTATCCACGGATATTCTGCGTATTTTCCCTGAAATTCTGCAAAATTACAGTCTTGAATTGAATGGGTAAAGTTGACTAGGGCTTTAAATTTGAAAATGTATTGAAAACACAAGCAAAACCCATGCACTTAATTCGCTCCTTATAGGCCTATATAATTAATAAGTTTTTAGCTTCCAACATCCGCTAGCATTGATTTTGCTGTCACGAATCAAAACAATCAGGGGCGGTTCCAGGATTATTAGAAGGGGGGTCCGGTTTTTAGGATTGACAGGACCCCCCTGACCCCCCCCCCCTCCCTAAATCCGCCACTAATATCTTAATTAAAATAAAATGGCCAAAAAGACTTAAATATTCTCTGAAACGAATTTTGGTTTTTTCACTCTGTAGGCCCCTACAATCCTGTATATGAAATGTCGGCTAAGGGTTACCCACTAACAGGTTGGCAGATATTACAGGGAAATCTTGAAAAAGCATGAAATGACTGTCTATTTATCTAAAGACATTATCTGTGAATATCTTGTAAAAAATCAATTTGTCGCCCTGGTAGAGGGTAGCTACGGGTCACGGCTGGGGTCAGTATGTCGTACAGTAGCAGAGAAGTCGTTTACAGGTTATTGTGTATAAAAAAATATTCATATACAGAGACCCTAAATAAAATGTTATAATTAATTCCATTAGGCCTATTGTGACTGGGGTGAAGCAGTTAAAAAAAACTTTTAAAAAAGCATGCACCGTATCAGAATATCAAAATACAAACTGCATCAGTAAAAAGATTTAAAATTCAATTCAGTCCAGTCTTCACCATAGGGCCTCCTTCAGTGCTCTTTTCATTACTCAGTTTACTACTGTCTGCCTTATTCTCCCTTCAGAAATTGGCACAGTAAGTCCGCATATCCGTCATATAGGATAATATATATATATATATATATATATATATATATATATATATATATATATATATATATATATATATATATATATATATATATATATATATATTTTTTTTTTTGGGGGGGGGGGAGGGGGGGTATTCACCTGTAAGAGGATTTGTAACTGGCGGGGACAAGGGGTAGTTATTCCTAGGAGTGACGTAAGCGGAAGTGAATCGGTTGCCATCTTGGACACATTCACGGTGCAAAGAACGAGCATCGGTTGTGTTAGGTTTGAAGAGAAATTCCCTTGTAAGTACAGATCGAACATAACGAAAAGTTTGTAGAGCGAATAGCAAGACTGATCGTAAATGTTAATCGATAGTTAACTGTTTTATCTAAGTTGAACAAGTAGAGAGTCATTGCCTTTGTTTACAACAAAAGCGACTTGACGGATGCTGAGCAGTGTCAATTAAGGAAGTATTGAAAATCCCCAGAACTCGCGTGGATTGTTTTGTATTAGCCGACAGTGTTTGATTGGTGTGGTACAAAAACATTATAACACCACACTTATATTTCGAAACTTGATGGTGTGAGTTAACGATTCTAGTCGGGATATGAAAACTACTTCATTCTTCCACCCGAATGAGTCACTCTTTCCAAATCCTCGGTTCGTCCAAATTTATCACACTCTTGCTCTTTTATTTGCTTATTGCATATTAATTATAGTGTAAAAAGTGAGAGGTAAGGGTTTAAAATGACACTTTTTGGACTGCGACACCAAGTCTTGTCGGTGAATGTTAGATAAGATTATCAAGTTCAGAGTCGAACTCTAAAGCAAATATAATAAACTGCAATTGAAAGTGCAAGAGCATAATTATTCAGACGAACATTGTCACAGCTTTGCATATTTCCAGTGCCTAGGTGTTGTCTCTACCTAGGTAGTTCTTCCACACTTACCAGTATGCAGTCTTGAAACATCAATATCAAGATGCACTTGGTTGGCTTAGTATTTTAGTTTGAGTCTTACAGAAATCAAGTGATTAAGCTGAAACTTCTTTTTTCTTTTTATTTCTTAAGGAGAACTTTCTTTAACATCTCTAGTAACTGAAAACTCTGAGGAATTCATGAGTGACGAAGAAGACAGCTTTGATGAAAGAAGTAAACTGATGTCGACCCAAACGGAAGTGTTACCCAGGGATGCTGCCAGGTTAAGGAGCAGCTCTGTGCAGGTATTTCTGTGTTCAGTATGGACAAGAAATAAGGTCTAAATAGAAAGTATTACGCTTTGTGGAAAAGGACATGAATGTTATTTTTAACTTGAAACTTGGCATGTTTCCTGTTGGTGACATCATTTGTTTTCCTGATAAGGCAAAAAGAAAACGTGGAGGAAAGTATTTGGGAGGATTGACAGGGTTGAAAACTGAAAGTGAAAAATAGTTGTAGATAATAATGATAGTAATAACAATAATAATAATATAATAAATGATAAATTTCATTAAAATATCATTGCGTCTTACAAAACATCTAAATTATTTTAAGAACTGTCAATAAAACAATAAAATAACAAGGAAAAATATAATATTTCTGATAAGCAAAGTTTTTATTGACTTCACACAAATTCTTAAATAATGATACAATGATACTTACAGGATCATGCAGATACCACTGACAGGCCAACTAGTGGTGAGGCAGAGAGGAGAGCTGCTCGAAGAACAGAAGACTCCGACACAGAGGAGGAAGAAGAGACCTTGAAATATGGCGCCAAGCACGTGATCATGGTGTTTGTTCCAGTCACTATCTGTATGTTGGTAGTTGTGGTCACTGTGAGCTCTGTGACATATTACACAACACCACAAGGGTACCTGTAAGTGTATCAAAATCTAATTTGGGTTCATTTATTGTCAATTTAAAAGTTAAACAGACCTGTAGCCAGCAATTTTAAAAGTGTTGGTCTTTATCTCAAATGGGGGCCTTTTTTACCATAACAGCATAGAAACTAGATCAATATTTAAGGTCTGAAGGGTGGCTTGTTCAAACCCCGCAACACCTCCACTCATTTGCCTACAGTCAAGTTGTTTGTGTTGCACATTTGTGTCATATTGTCTTTTTGCAAGATATCCTTTTGCTATTTGAGTGTTCATTTAGTATCAACAGGTATTTAAATTTGTATCAGTTTTGTCAAATCACTTATGTTGTTACTCCTCTTTGGCTGTCTTGACTTTATGTATTAATTAAATTAATTTGTCGACTCTCTTCATAATATAACTGTGACAGAATCTTTCCTACAATTTTCAAAATGTTCAGTTTGTGTTCAGAACATTTTGAACTTCATCTTATTATTAGGAATTTGGAACTTTGTTGCAAAAATATCATATTATAGTGAAATCATTTGTAAGGGTTTTTGTTCTCATTTTCAGCATCTACACCCCATTTCATGATGATACAGATGATGAAGGCACCTTAGTGTGGCAGTCCTTTGCTAATGCTTTCATTTTGCTGGGAGTTGTGGTTGTACTTACAGTTTTTCTTGTGGTTCTTTACAAGTATAGATGCTACAAGGTAGGTACATTAATAAGTTCAAGGTTATATGTCTAAACTTTTCCACTCTGCACAGAGTATACCAGAAATAGAATCAGTGAGTTTGCCTGTCTGTAGACCTGTACGATATTGCTCAAATTCTACAAAACTGTATCTTGTAAAACCCTTAACGTATTGGGTTCTGTGGTATTTTTCTTGTGATTTTACATTTTAAATTATTTTTTGTTTAATTAAATTTTTCATAAATAGTTTAAATAAGTAAAATGATAAAGAAAATGTTATTTGCTGTTTTAGTGCTATGAAATTTTGTTCAGCTATCTCCTACAGTGTTCAGTCGATATCAGTGACACAATTCATACATGAAGAACTTAACGTTTAATTTTGCCCTGGGTATTACTCTCTAGGTTCACCTCCTGTCTTTGGTTTTTATGAATTATGAAAACTTTAAAATTGTTATAGCATATAAATAAAGAAACAATATAATTGAAAATGAATGTAGTCCTTGAACTCTTGCTTGGTATTATGCCCATGTTTTATATAATTTCAGTTCATACATGGCTGGTTGATCTTCTCCTCACTGTTACTGCTCTTCTTCTTTGCCTACATTTACCTAGGGTAAGTTTACTCTGTTTATAGAGAAAATCTTTGTTAAATCATCATTTTTGCCTAGCATGTTGAAAAGAAAAGAACCTGGTTGGCAGTAGATGGCATTTACTATGAGCTTTAGATTATTACGTATCAGCTTCTTTATTTTCATAACTCCTTAACAGTATGGTTTCTGTTTCACTATACCATTGAGGGGCTGCTTGCATGCATTTGTAAAAATGTGATAAATAAGAAGGCAACAAGCATCATCTCTGAAACTTTGAGTAAATTAAATAAATACAGTTATTAAAAAGATGAATGTTATTAAAAAGATTTTAAAAATATACAAGCATTAACAATGTAACAGATCTTGCTTGTACTTTTGAAAGAATTAATAGGCAGAAGGGTATATAAGGTAAATATCAATCATTACGCTATAACACCATTGATGAGACATCCCATCTGTATGTCAATTTCAGTGAACTTCTCCGAGCCTGCAATGTCCCCATGGATTATCTAACACTGGCCATATGCTTGTGGAATTTTGGTGTTATGGGTATGGTGTGCATTCACTGGAAGGGACCACTACGTCTACAACAAGCCTACCTCATCGTGGTGTGTGCTCTCACAGCACTCACCTTTATCAAGTACCTGCCAGAGTGGACAGTTTGGACAGTCCTGGGGATGCTTTCCATCTGGGGTCAGTGAAGTATGACCTAGTGCCAAAATATTGTCATAGATTTTAAAAAGAGTACTATTTTGTGTTGAACTGTTTTTGAGTTTGTGACTTGTGGTGTGGAACATAGATTATAAGAAAATCTTTTCGGAAAATACTGAATGGAGATTAAAGAACGTGGAAAACTGTAGCCTGTTGTCAGCTGCACTATGCATTTATTGTGCATGCATATTTTTGTTCTGCCCATCAAAGCCTGTTGGATAAAAAGTTGGCAAGGATTTGTTTGTGTTTTAGATCTTGTGGCAGTGTTGTGCCCCAAAGGTCCCTTGAGAATACTGGTGGAGACAGCTCATGAGAGAAATGAATCCTTGTTTCCAGCCCTTATTTATTCGTGTAAGTGACAGTTTTTAGTTTTATTAGTTCTATTGTCAGATGAAATGGATGTATTTAAAATAGATAAGATTATGCAATGTAGGTTGCACACAATGATAAATTGTCCCTCTGATCTTATAATTAACAAAGTAAGAATAGTTGTAACCTTGGATACAAAATAATATACTTAGGGCTATGCACAGCAAGGTATTTGGCATTTAGAATTCTTTACAAGAAAATCATAAGCACAAGAATAAAATGATAGATATCACACACACAGTGAACCAATGCATCCAAAACATTTAATCAAGTAATTACATTTCAAGGAGAAAACAGAACTCCAGGATTTTAAGTTTCATATATTGTAAACCTGTGGATCCTACTCTGTTCAGTTGACAGCAACACAACTCTATGAAAAACTGTAACTTTAAAGGAAATATTAAGATAATAGTTTAAGTATACTTTTTCCAGCCACCATGGCTTGGACCACCACAATGGCAGATAGCAATCCAGATGACAGCAAGAAGAAAAAGAAGAAGAAAAAGAAGACGAAAACTAATTCAGGGGATTCTACCGGTAAGTTTAATTTCTCTGAGAGTACTTGCTAACTTGTTTTTTTTTTTCACTGAAAGTGAGTGGTTTAGTGTAACTGAGGCACTGATTTCTTAACTGTTAAGTTCTTACTCCTTGTCAGGCTACTTGGTGCTTATAAGATCCGATTGGTTGATTGTTTTTTTTTTCTTTTATTTACTTCAAACAAATAGCACCTCTTGAGCAAAATTCTGCAAATGGTTCAAATGCCACATTTGGAGATGACGATGAGGGTGGATTTACCAACTGGTCCAACGAATCCCAAGAACGTTCACAGGAAAGAAATAACCAGTATCTGAACTGGCAGAACCAACAGACATCAGATGACCATAGACGAACAGAGTCGAGTGTAAGCACAGAATCTCAAAGAGCACGCACAGCAGTAGCCAATATTGGTCAGAACAGTGAGAGACCAGCAAGGCCTGCAGCACAACAGCCTTCAGAGGAGGAAGAAGAAGAACGTAAGCATCGTAAAATAATGATGATTATAATAATAATTTTTTTAAATAAAAGTTGGATGCTACACATAGAATAATGAAAAATATCATTTTAAGAAGGACATCAATGACATTTAAATATATCAAAAAATTGAAATGTATGAAATGAGGTATGTTTCATAGCTAAAACTGAATAGCCCTCTACTCAGAAGTTCACAGTAATGGTGTAAGAGTTTCAAATGATGGTTTAGGCATGCAGAGTGCATTTGACGTACATAAATGGGCTAATGGACCAGTTATAGGAAAAATCTCTCTCAATAGGAGTAAAATTTGCTTGAGGGATTTTGTTCACAGGTGGAAAAAAGGGATCAGTGGGCATTTTAGATTCTTTGTCAGATGTATGTGTGGCAGCTAAGATTTCAACATTACAACTGACTTAGTATGTTTGTGGATTGGGGCCTGGTCTAATATTTATTGGGAATCCACGGAGAAGGAATGAATTTTTATTTAAATTATATTATTTTATTAAATTATTTTTCTAGTGCTTTGCAGTTTCAAAATTGCGTTATATTGGGACATGAGTAGTTGATTATATGTAAACTCCCAAGATTTATTTATTGTATCCATGTTGGAATGATATTATTGTAGATGTTTGATATGGATTTTTCTGTCTCTTCAGGTGGAGTGAAGCTGGGATTGGGAGACTTTATATTCTACAGTATTCTTGTTGGCAAAGCGTCTTCTTATGGAGACTGGAACACAACACTAGCTTGCTTTGTTGCAATATTAATAGTAAGTGATTAAAGTCTTTTCTCAGTTACCTCATTGAAGTGGACTGAATTTTAAAAAAATGATTTCTTACTAATTAGCATCCTACAAATGAAATTATCAAAAAGGTTAAATTTGTGATTAAGTTTGATTTGAGAAATGCCCATCTTGCATATGATGCTTTCCTTCGTTTCAGGGCCTGTCTTTCACACTGATTTTGCTGGCAGTTTTCAAGAAAGCTCTGCCAGCTCTCCCAATATCTATATTGTTCGGTATTGTGTTCTATTTCACCACAAGACTTTTGGTGAAGCCATTTGCAGACAGTCTCTCAGGAGCACAAGTGTACATATAGCAGCAGGAACCTTATCTCCATGCATCATAGACTGTGTTCCCATAAACCCATCATACTAGCTGGATCAATCTAATTCTGTGGGGCTTCTTACTATTGTGCTTTCAGTATTATCATTTTGCTTGTCTGGCAGAGCCCGTTGAGTAACTAGGGAATAATTGACTATTGTTAATTACCCCCTATCAGCTCGAGTAGGCATGCCAGACATTTAAGCCATTTACACTGAATGCAATTTAGCGAGAATTCCCGCAGAGTTAGAGCAATCCAACTAGTATGAGAGGTTTATAGGAACGCTCCCATAGACTCACAGAAGCAGCCGTTCATTTCATGTACAAAAGACAAAATGATTATTTCATAATATTTATAGGAATATACATAACTAATTATCAATTTTGAGACAGATATTGAGCTCCTTTAGATTTGCTAATACAAACAGCAGGTTTCAAGAAACAAGGCACTGCAAATTTTATGAGTATCATTATATTTGTACACTGTTCAATATCTGATAATGTTCATATATTTGTTTGTTTGATAAACTGTAACCAGCACAAGGTGTTTTCGGGGATGAATGCATGGGATTGTAATAGTGACAGCTTTTCTTGTGTGACACTGCTGGGACATATCATTATTATCAATGTAAGGGCCACAACTTTTCTAGTTTAAACATTTGAAAGGTATTATTAACCAGGCTTTAAGGTTTATATGGCAGCAATCAGTTGACAAAGCCGACCATAGAATTAAATTGAAAACAATTGCTGTGTATAAATGGTAAAAAGTTATTCACGTCATAACATGCTTATTTATTTAGATATTTATATTCCAGTAAATACTTTGTCTCAGAAATATAAGAAAATTGTGCTTAAGGCATTCCTATGATTTAAGTGTACAGTGTTAGTTGCTTATATATATGTTTTGAAAACAAATAGCTGGGCTATATGCTGGGATTTTTTTTTTTTTTTTTTTTTTTTTTGGAAAATTTTTATGGAAGTACACATTTTGTCCATGTTACTCCTCAGAGTCTTCTGCCATCTTTAGGACAGATCGTCTTGTTTGTTCAAAATCAGTCTTTGAAACAAAGAATATCTATTTGCAAAACAAACATCATGGAGGTCCATTTTTATCCATTTGGAAAAAAAAAGATACATGTTGTATTGTCAAGCCAGTTCTCATTCAGTTCCGATGCAAAAAGGATAAGGGCAATTTAAATAGTAATTCTACAACTTTGATTATGGAAAAAATGATGTCTAGCAGGTGATGATGACTCACCAAACTGTACTTTTGCAACAGCTTGTATTATTTGGGCATGGAATAAAAACCAAATTGTTTATCATAGTAGCTTTATTGTTTATCGAGTACCATTGAAGCTATCACACAATACTGCTTCACAACAGCTTACATTACTTTTACAAAAATATGGAAAGATGCAGTATCTGCATCGATTATTTACAATAGCAATGCTTTCATTCCAACTGCAGAGGAAATTACTCTACGATTCAAACGTTGACATACTTTTTGGAGCAGCTAACAGATCACCTCAGTTTAGCACATTTATCAAATCTGTATACATATTGCCCAATACCATGACTAGTCAAATAATAGAAAACTTGTACCTGATATGTCATATTCATCTGCACAAATAATATTCCACTCAAGCTGCTGAATTAAGTATTGTAATGCTAATAAAATAGTGTATAAATCCTATCCTATTGTGGACGTCATTTCCAGCATAATGCCTGATTAAAATGCTGCAAAAAATCATAAATACTTTTTTAAGACAGACAGGAGACAAAAGACCGCCTAAGTAAGTGGCACGTAGCAAGTGAACAGTGCAGCATATACAGATTGCCAAATGAGTGCCGACAGTAAATATATATAACCCGTTATATCCAGTTGATTGGAGTAATGTATTCCTGTACATGTAACAATAAGTAGTGGTTCACTCATCTGATGCAGCTGAGTGTTGGTTTATAAAACTTATCACATTCTCTAAAGTTATTCCTTTGAATGGGTGGATATGAATATAAGCAAGAATCAATCTAACATTATTTTTGTATAGCTGAGGGTATAATTAGTCCAATTTTAAAGCAAAAACAATAAGCAAAACTGAAATTTTATTTTACCATCCAAATTACTGAAAGCATTTTTGTGAAACTTTTGTGTGCTTATGCGAGTACAGATTAAGTTCATCAAAAAAAATTCTTTAGCACTGAGAGATTTCCTCCATCTTAAAAATTTTTTAAGCCAGATTTAGAGGGATTGGTTTTTGATTAAGGAAATAACTGTATTTTGAAACTAACACAACCATCATTTGGGTCAGTTCCACTTGTTTTTCAATCAAACAATAAGAACAGTTGAACATGTAAAACTGTGATCATAAAACTCAACCCATTAATTTCATTAATGGTAAAATTAAGGAGTGGTCCTAAAAAATTCTAAGTCTCAAAAATGAAACCACAACTGTTTGATCTTGAGAAAATTGCATTTGCTGCATCTTACAAAAAAAAAAAAATTGGTCAAAAAAAATATCGTTTGAATGAAATGACGTATAAATGTCAAAATATGCCTCATGAATATGAAGTAACTTAAACTGCTGCCTCACAATAGTTTATATGTACATAGTACCACAGTGACTTCCATCTCCCAAGTCAAGTTTCATCTCGCCTCGGGGACTCCCTTCATTCTCCCGAAGATCTGGTTTCGCTTCCCCACCACGTGCCCCTCCCCTGGGGCTGCTCTCTGCATGTGCACCTTGTGGGGGTTCAGGATCCGGGTGAAGAGCCATCTGGGCTACAGCTCCAGTTGCCATGGCAATATCTGGCATGATGTCACTGAGGACGCTGTCGCTGCCATTGCTGGCCTCCTTCTGGAAAAAAGAAAGTTCTGTACTCACTGGGCATGGAGAAAATCAGTTTTAAATATAACTTTTATAAGGGCCTGTGTTTTCAGATTTAAAATGGAAATTTCAGACAAGGATACTTAACGGATGAAGTGAAACTGAAACTATCACTAAATGTGATCAATATTGCCCCACCTTCTCATCTATTATTCTGAAGGCAAATCTTCCATATTAAAGATAAAATGTGCTCTTTCTCTTACCTCAACTGGGCTATAGGATCTTGGGCTGTAGGACCTTGGACTGTATGACCAACTGGAAGCTCCCATAAGCGGAGACGGAGGTGTGACTTGCTTCAGTCGGCGATGGGGTAGACTAGATATTCTGGGGGTTCCTGGAAGGGCATCTCCTCTGGAGGCTTCATCCATTTGGAACCTGTCAAAAGTCAATATATATGGCATACATGAGATGGGGCAGTGCAACTATCAGTGCACTTAAACTTAGAATTAAATGGTGCAAGTAAAATCAATTATGTTATTATCAAATAATTAGATTTGAAATCATGTAATACATTAATCTGAATATTTCAAAATCCACACAAATCAATTTCAATTTTTTACATTTTAATGATATTTTAAGTACTTCAAAATATACAATCTTTTTGCAGTGGTTTTAATGTTTGCTTGCTTTTAAAAGCTTTTAAAATCATTTTTAAACAGGGACACAATTTCAGTCAAAAGACGTATTTACCTGTAGGGATGCTGTAATATTTCAACTGCTGAATCTGGAAGTCCAAATTCTCTGACGACCCTCAGCTGAATTTGGTGGTTGACAGCCCTGCGGTCTGTACAGGGAAGGGAGTAGGCCTTCTGAACTAGGCGGCTTTGCTGTATCTCCTGTTCTCTTTTCACCATGAGCCCAATGGTTTCACGGTTTGGAACTAAATCAAGGTGAAAATAGAATTTTTGACAATTATCAAATGCTGTAAAACATTCAATATAGCAGAAACATTATTTGAGACATTTTGTTTCTAGGGCCTCATTAATGATATCTCTGTGATTAATGTGTTCATTATTGACACCTATATGGTGCCATGTCATCCATCAACAGTTCTCAGCCTCATACGGCCATCTCTATAGAGTTTAGATAGGTCAATATCTCTGTTGACAGCTATGTACACCTAGTCCATAAATCATTACCATGTCAGAAGTAAGTCCGTAGAACAGTTTAAATCAAACATTTATGCAAACATCCACTGAATAAGTCTGACAAACAATGTTTGACAGATGGCAATGTATTTGGAATTTCCTACCCTGGATCAAATAGACTGGTATGGCAACTAACGTCACGTACACAGGATTTAACAGAAAAAAACACTAACACTTCATCCCCGAGAGAAATTCCGCATACTTAACAAAGCAGCTTACATTACATAGTCATTAGACACTCTCCGAAAAAAGGTTCAGAAACATTGTTATTTTGAATAATCATAAAATAACCATTTGAGCTAAGGTAAATACTTTAACCAAATAATGAAAGATAATGCACCCACCATTCAAAACCTTTCATATATACACTAAGATTTCCCTATTACATATTTTTTAAATTATTGAAAAACAATTTCATGTTTCTGAACTTTTGTGGTCGAGTGTATATCTATTCTCAGTCTATACTGAGATGTTCTCATACCTGGAATAGTGCCTGCAATGATATCGACAGTGGCAGCAGCATACACAGGGTGGTGGATGGGGAATGGCGAGGGTGGGCAGGACGCCCTGTCGTCCACCATGTACAGTGTGTCTGGGATAGAGGACATATGGACCAAGCGGAGACGAGCCATCTCATTATCTTGTAACTGGGCAGTATGCTCATCCAGCAGAGACTAAATAAGAAAAGATTTTAAAAAATTATGCAAAGATTTGAAGTGCCATGTGAATTGTTTTTCTGTATTTCTCATCTTAAATGATCATCTCAACTCTGCTTTTACACCATGCTTAGATTAATGCATGTATAAAAGTCATAAATAAAATGGACTGTCGTGCACATTGAGAACAGATGTTAAGTACTATCATGTAATAAACTGCACAAGAATATGACATGCAAGCAAAAATTGCCCTTTCTCAAAAACAAAGCCTTCTTAATATTCACTAAAGATATAGATGGGGTAAAGCTGTTGATACTTCCCAAAGAGATTTTTTACTACTTTGCTTGTTAAAGCTTACCTTGGCCTCTTCAAAGTAGGGTGTGAAAAACCTCGGTTTCATAAACATTCCGCTATTCTTCCCCCTGATCCACGAACACATCCGGTTGTAGTTGCTGCCTACGTCGTCCCCTATCATGTGAGAAGGAGGGACACTAACTAGGCCACGCTTAATGGCACCATTCAGCACGTCGTTGTTTGGAGGAATTATGTGCCCCATGCGCACATATGGGAGAACTTCACAGAGAATCTCACGCAGCTCTGTGTCATTCAGATCTCGTCGCTTCACACCTTTCTTTGTGACACTGTGGGCTGTATGACTCAGAAGGTTGGGTTCTGGAGAGATCAAAAGATTCATTAGTCTTCATTAAAAGGAAATATTAAATATCTTAAGCATTATAAAACTTACAACATCCAATCATTTTTTTTTTTCATTTAACGTTGAATGTATTCAAGCTTTACAGTCAAAGTTTGGAGCTGAATCCTTACAGACATTTAGAAGACAGAAGGGGCAAAAAAGCAAAATTTCAATTACTGCACAAGATTCTTTAAACCACGAAGAGTTCATAATACTATGACTGCTTTCCATGTTGCAGTCACTTTCCAATATATCACCTGCTGCCAAAAGTTTCTGATTGGAATTGTGCCAAGAATGAAGAAAAAAATCGACAGTCATTACCTTTTTTCATGACAGAGGGAAAATAAAAGCCTTCGTGCAAATGTACCATAAAGTAATCATTACTGTACAAGCCTCATCATATAAAACCAATACATTTCAATGCTGACGTTGTAAATAAATCCAGGGAATAGTCTCTTATCAATAACAATAATCTATGAAAGTTTGGAAAGTTTTCTAAATATACATATGGGATGGGCATATGCGTCATTTGCACTGAAGTGCTATTTTAATACACAACTTTCCTTAAGGAGTAAGTTTTTATTGAAACAAAAATTCTTTAAACATTAAGATAAACAAGCTGGCAAATAAGCTGTTGTATCTTTACCAGAAATCTCATTTAATAGGGTCCAAGGTTGCCTATCAGATGGAAAGAAAATGCTTTCCTGTGGCTATCTGCCAAACAGGTGCTAAACTGCTACAAAATTGGGAAGCCTCAAAAATAGTGCTGGATCAAAAAGCAAACTAAGATGGTGAAAAGCAACTTTCACATTTAACCACAAATAACATCATTTTGTCATTTGGCTACCTGTTATAAGCTGATGGTGCTAAGTGCATCTCTAAAATAGAACTTAGCTACACAGTTAACTTCAAATATTTGGCCACAACGGCGAATACATTATGCAAAATTCTTTGTAAAGAATTTTTGAAGTTTTACTTAATGCATCTTAACTCGATTTAGAATCATTTATTCCGAGATATAGAAACTTAAATAAGATCACGTAATCATCAAAGGCCACTGTTCAGCTTAAAAAAAAAAAAAAAACTGATGCATTCACTGATGCATAAAACAGAACCAAGGGGCAATCAATCTGTTAATTTTCATCATAACATCACTCCAGGCACCTGTATGTACTTACCCCTTTCCTCCATTCTCCTAATGAGCTGGTGCTCCCCCCATTTGATCACAGCACTTAAAATATCCATCTCTCCAGCCTGCAAATGACAGGGAAAAAATTAACAATGGCAACAATGACAATGTATAACATAAAGTTGTTTGAAACAAATTACTACTATAAATATAGTTTATACTACTACGTTAAGTGTTACTGTTGATATGGTGACAAGTTTTATATAATGATAAAAAGTTCAGAAACCATAAAAGCAAAATCATAGTGAAGATAAATAATGAAAGCCGAAGTCCACATAGTTATCATTCAAACAAAGCACAACTGAAAAAGGACTGGCATGTAGATTATAAACATTTTGCAGAACAGATGTTCTGAGAGCAACTATCATAATGAGTACACTTTTTATGTTTACACCCATATCATTCTTTGACGTCATTTATCAGATCAATTTCCTGGTCTTAAAATCTGGATATCACTACACCATCAACATAGACTGAGGCATAAAATGGCACCATATAATTGAACGCTTTCTTGCAATCATCTTATTTTTTTATATCTGATGATTGTAATAGCCTCTATACACATTACCATTAATTTCTTTTGTCTAGCTTCACACAAATCATAGATAAATCATAAATGTAATACTTGATTTACCTATTCTGTTTCAAATCTTGTCAAATGAAGCATCTGAATTCATCATTTTTAAGTATCTTAGAATAATTGTTTAATTCTTAGAATAATTCTTAGTGTAATTCTTTTTCATAATCTTTCAATCTCAAATGCTTCCTTTCACCATGTGGTCCAACTAACCTGCACAAAGTCGGACTGTATGGCAGCAATCAGGTACTCCTTGTTGAGCTCATAGAAGATAGGTGAATGTGCCGCCTGTAGGAACTCCTCCTGGAGGAAGTGTAGTGCCTGGCGGTGCACCCATTGAGACCCGTGTGGCTCCGAGCTCCAGGAAAGGATGGACAACAGGTTGTCCAGGGACAGGTTGTCCACTATGATATCCTCACAACCTGGACAGGAGAAATGTGACAAATTTAGTTATCACAGATGGTAAACAAAATCATGATATTAAATCACAAGAAAGTTTTGGTAATATCTAGCACATTAGTATTGCACAACCTGAAGAGGAGCAATGTGACAAACGTCAAGCAGAAAAATGTGCTTAGTCTCTTTGGACACAATCTAACTTTTTATCAATATCATAAAAGTCAACATTGTACCCAGATTATTAAAGATTGAGTAAATACCAATAAATCATCAAGTAACACGAAACCCTTTATGATAATGATAATGGGATCAATCTGAGAGCCCAAGGTCTTTAAACATTCACAATTTTTATACAGACCACTGACACAGTATGATGCATATTAAAATACTGTATGTAATGTGGCGGAATAAGACCAAGTGAAGAGCTTGTCAAAACCAATTAGGCTCCTTTTGGATGCATTTCAACTGGTGAATTTGTAACAGCTTTTGGAGTGGCACCAACATAATGTTATTTATCAGAACTACTGATCTTGGAAGGTTATGGGGACAAACAAGTAGGGGCATACTAATGTTTAAGGAAGACTGCCATCATAATATACTAGCAAGTGTATGGACCAACGATACCATTACAAGCTAACTCAGATATACACTAATTCCATTAACCCAAAAAGTCGGTTATCAAATTTAAGTCCTGCTTTTTGCTGCTTGATGGATGTGGATCTCTTAAAAGCATTAGGATTTCTTTACTTGTACCCATGAATGCCATTTGTGAATACTTTTTGGAGGTGTCATTTATTACTGCAGTCAGTTAAGTTTGGGCTGCAGATCATGAGAAAGGTTAAAGTAACCTTTTTAAGAGAACTTGCACCAAATTCAGAAGTAAAAAAAACCTGATTACGAAACTGGGGGTGACAAGACCAAAGAGCCGAGCCATTGCTGTCTGCCATTTTACACATAAGCATATACTAGTATATATTAATATGTAAATATATATATATACACTATACAGTCCAGTGAGCTGATCCTATCCATTAGGCCAGTTTACTGCCCCTGGTCTTTCACAGATAACCCCAGTGGCACCTGACAACTGATAACATCAGGAAGATGGCTAGACCCAAGCTCGGCCATTCAATGGACAGAGGAGACTTGATGGTCATTTTGAAATAATGTGCATGGTCTTGAGATGCACCTAAGATGACTAGAATGTCAGTATAATGCTGCAATTAATAGATGAAAAGATTATCTACTGTTATATATTAGGATACCTGAACTGTTGCAAACACTAGGCCTAATGTCAATTTGGATTTGATTTTACTTTTTTATAGAAATAATATCATCTTTTTTTTTTCAGTTCATATATGAAGGCTGATAAGGCATCACACAATCAAGCTTTCAAACAAGTTCTGCGCAGGTAAAAACAAAACTTGGACTTCAGAGGTTCTTTGTTTCTTATTCAAAAACGGGTTGTTCTTTGATCGAGGCAAGAATGATAAAATAATGTCAGCCCGTTGTGTGTGCAATATAAATAGGCCTCTGGCTGTATAAGCTACGGCTCTATTCAACAGTCATTAGTTATTGAATTTCAATGTCACTACCTCCACATCTATCCAGTCATTGATCACTAAGCCTTTAAACTTGCCGCAAACATAACTATGCTCCAGTCTTGTCAACAGCATTAAAAGTCCCCAAATTGACAACCCATTGGATCAACTGTGTGTGGCATGGTGATTAACGTTTGCCCCTCTTCACCAAGCCTTAAGTAAACTATGAGCTTTTGTGTTCAGTATTTGTCAAGGATTTTGGTAAATATACAGCTGACTTCTATGATGATACTGCTACGATATAAGAAATGACTTGCTGACCAAAATGAGGAAAACATTATAATACACACTTGACTAATATCAATATACATATGATAGTTGAAACACAAACATGAAAAAAAGTCCCTTTGACAGCTACTTATAGTAAAATGATGTCCTTTCAAAAATTTCTTCTGCGTACTGTCCTGTAAACAAACTACTTGAAACAATCTTCTCAATAAAAAAGTTTTATTTTGAGAAGTCCACTAAAAATGAACCACAACTAAAGATTGAACTTAAACATAGAAAGCAAGATGGAACTATCTTCAGAAACTGAAGATTTTCTGCCATGCCATCTATTTTTTTCATTTATGTTATATGGGCAAAAATTTTCTCATTTTTTTCATGGCTACATCTAAAGATGTACAATATATTCTCTCATTTGCAGCACTTTATTTCTCATTTGCAACAAAATAAATGTGCAAATATTCATATTTTCCTGATAAAATCTAAACAGGCATCCTGTCTGTGGTCTTAATAACCTCTAAGACATCCTAGAGTAATATCTCTATGATAAAAGATCACCTGCAACTTGTTTTTGCTTCGCCTAAAAAGGAAGTACACCTATTTGTTTTCAAATTTCATGGTACATGGCAAAAAGATCTCTCAAACTACAAAAGAAGTAACTAAACAATTACTGAGATACGCTTAGATAAATAAATATGATAACCGCACTTCATCTACAATATTTATAAGTAACCCTACCTTGAGATAAAATGGGAAAGTCGAGAAACTGCCCAATTTGATATATTTCCATTGCTTCATCCACATGGGTCACATGTCCTTTTCCAGCCACGATGGCTTGAACCTCGCTGAGACTACATGTGCTCGTACTATTTCTTATAATACAATTAAGATCCACAGTGTCTTGATATATGGCATGAAGCAATACACGAGCATACTGTTTTGGAATGATCGACTCATCCAGGACAATTCTGGTGGGAGTGTGTAGAGTTCTGTCTGTCATCTCTTCTCCAGATTTAGCACGACGAAGCAAGAGGTTGCGAAAGAAGGGAGACCTTGCTGCAAGAATAGCTTTGTGGCAACGCATTTCGTATTTGTTTCCACCTGTGCTTGAGGTAGCTGCTGATGCTCCTTCTACTGATGTTGTAAGATCATGACAGTCTGCATCTGTCTGAAACACCAGCACTGCATCACCATATACTCCCATTTCAAAGAGAGTCTTCAGATCATGATCTAAAGCATTGGGGGTACCAAATTCATCCCCCAATTGAACTAAAAGATCCAAGCTGGAATCTAACTTTGCCTCATCACTGTTGAATTCTCCTGTGTACAAGTAGCGTAAAAGTGCTGAGAACATAACAACGTCAATGTTAGGAGTCTTAATATCCACATGTATTTGTGCTCCATAATGTGGATGTCTGGCAAGAAGTTTACGAAAGAATGGGCACCTTGCACTCAAAATTGCCCTGTGCACTGGAAAGCATGTACCACGATAAATCAAATCGACATCTGTACAGTACTTGTAATCATACAAATTAGACAAATCTTCTCTGTATGTATTTGCATGCACTCTCGCAAGACTTGAGATAATTGTGAGCTCTTTTAAAACTGCAAGTGCTTGATATTCCTCCACCAGGGCATTCAGTTCACGTGTTGTCCAGTTGGCAGTGAGCTCTTTTATGGCCTTAGAGTGATCAAAAGATCTACTGTGTCTTCGAACCCGAATTAGCTTACGCCTCAGTGTAGCCAACTTGGACATAATTTTCTTCTTCTCTTTGACAGGCATATCTTCGCTGATCTGAAATCCTTTGTAGCGATTGAGTGTGCTTGCTCGTGAGACTGACTGGTTCTGCTGCTGTTTCTCTGCTGCAGATATGTTTGCCCCCATCTCGTAGACAGCTTAATGACCCATGCAGTATGTTTCAGCTAAATGCATCTGAAAATACAGATTAAATAGAAGTTATCATAAATCACTGCATAAATGAAAACAAAAATAACTTTGTAGTAATTGCTTAGAAAGGGTACTACAATTTCAAATTGCTGTTTCATTTTTTACATCACATCCACTGCTTAATCACAGTTAAAACCAAGTCATAAATATCAGTTGTTTTTCTCTCCTTAGTTCATCTCACATTTCCAGTTGTTGCCCTGGCTAAGTCAAGAAAGAAGGAGCACAATCTCCAATTTCTTTCTAACATGTTCTAGGAGACGGCAATCACTTGTCTACTAACTGCCACATTGCCTACGCAGCATGCAAGAAAGCCTGAAGCTCCTCTTGCAGATGGAAATGCTATAGTTGCCACGCTCATTCTTCATTAAAAAACCCATTGTTTAGTCTAATGTTTCAGTGACAAATAACTCTGTCTCCAGTCAACCTACAAACAGGCTAAATTACACAGCGTACCTCTGTGCTTCTTACTCAGTGGTAGCATTATGAACGTCATCAGTGCTGGCAGTGTCATGGCAACCCAAATCATTTTCTATCTAAATGAACAAATAGCAGTCCACAAGCATGTCAGCATGCCTCCTTTGATAAGGAACTATTTACGGGGGACTACAATTCTTATGGTCATTAAGCTTTTACTATTAAAGCATTCTGCATTCTAAGTAGCCATGTTTGAACCCATCATTTCTAGTGCATTTCAATAAACAGAGATGTTTATATGAACCCAAGCATTCCAAAATTGTTGAACAAGAAGTACTAACATTTAAAGTCTCAATAACTTCCCAGTGTGTACATAATGTTACTTGGTATCTCAGTGGGTCACTTTTTGTTCTTTGTCGGCTACGAAGATAAGAGTTGAATACCAAACAGCAGAACACAACTGCATAATTTCAAAACTAATAAAATTGCAATTTTGACAAAGAGAGACTAAGCTCTTCTAGAGATAACAAATAATCTTTATAAATGAATGAATGATAATAATAATAAACTAAAATCATGGGCCATATTTTTTTGGCCAGTCAACAGCTAGAACCTATATAAAGGGTGTGTCCAAATGACAAAGGATTTTGCTTTTTGGTTTGACCTTGCTCTCGACATTCAGCTTTCAAGCTTTGTAGGAGAGAACTTGGGGTCACAGCCTGTCAACTTCAATTCTATTATTTTCAGAACGTGTTACACTAGACTTGGAATACGTTCCTTTTTTCCATCCATTTTCTACAGAAAGTTCTTCTCTACTTGAATCTTGGGATGGAATCATAACAGCTTAATTCTATCTCGTCTTAATGGAGATATCCTGAGGGAACCATTGAGTAGGTTTACAACAGGAAAAACATAGATCAGCCACCACACAATGACAAATGGCTTATATTACTAGCCAGACTCATTAAAAGGGTAGTATCTTATTTATGACTGCATGACTTGTAATATTAGAAGACAAAGTCACCAACATTTCAAATTCTTAAATGTGTGCATACAAAACATATATAATCAAAAAAGATACCAACATACTATTTCTTAGAATGGAACACAATACAAACATAAGCTACCATCTATGATATTTTCAAACATCTGTGCATTTGATACCTGATTAAGCTGACAAGCTATCCAGGCAAAATCAATAGGGTATCTGACAATTACCTCTAGGGATAATTGAGCAGATATTTATAATTACTCAGTGCCTGGCTGATCCATACGCTTCTTTGTAAGACCAGATGGTTCTATGAAAACTTTCATGAACATATGCAGAAAACTACTTAAATACTCAGTCATCCTCTCGATGTTTCCTCACTTCAAATCTGTGACCTCAGTATTATACCATTTTCCATTAGATTTCAATAGTCTAATGCTACATATCATAAAATCAGCTCAATACCCACATACCAATATGCTTGTTGTTCTTCGGGGAATGATCTTTTGCATCATTCAATCCACAGGGAATCATTAACTAAACCTCAAGAGGATCACTATTCCCTTCCAACATACACAGAACAATTCAAAATCAATAGAAACCATCTACATTGAAGCCCCAAATGCCTCGTAAGATGATTCATAAGCACTACATCGTGTGTTTATGCGTGCATGTATGAGAGAGAGAGAGAGAGAGAGAGAGAGAGAGAGAGAGAGAGAGAGAGAGAGAGAAGAGAGAGAGAGAGAGAGAATAATGAAAAAAAACTGCATGATGACAATTATCTATCAAAGTAAAGAACTTTACTTATTTCAACAACTTAAAATATCACTCCAAAAGATGAAATTGATACTGATAGGATCACATAAAGAAAAACTTTTTATACTCCTTGTATTGATATATCTTTTAATTCAATGTATCCTGAACTTCAAGTTTAACTTTCTCCATCAAAGAAACAGTCTAGATCTATTTTAATTCTAAAACATTAGCAAATTTGGTCTGTGGAAGTGCTTGTTATCATGTAAATCTCGTCATGTGCAATGAAACATAGATTTCACATTAAGGGGGGGTCACTTGGGGGGGGGGGGGGGAGAGGAGGTGCAAAGATCCTTATCTTGTTCATTATTCAATGCAAGCTTCCAGGGGTCAACTTAGTTTATTACATCCCCTGGCATTTGAATTGAAGAAGGAAAAAATTTATACATTGTATGAATTCAACAGCATTGAAAACTGTTGACATTTTTGAAATGACTTCACTTAATAGCATTGTTTGAAATACTTGGCCCATAACCACCTAAACTTAAATATCTTCAGGCAAATCCATGTGACAAAGATTTCTACCTCAGTGGAAAATCATTCTTCATAGCCAGTTAATCCAGTTTTTCAACTGAAATTGAATATATAGTAACTGATTTCTACTGTTTAAGAAGTTTTTTTTATCCCAGAGAACTTTGCTTTGCATGTGCATGTATTGGTTCTTATCCAACAAATTTCATTGATCATCCCTTTATTCGCTGGTAAAAAAAATGTCCACAATCTGGATAAAGTGAACTGGCACTTTCACAATATGCCAAAAAGGTATAACAGAAAAAGACTCCCCAACAGGTCACACAATGGAGCATTTTTTAGTTCTAAAACTTATCCCACAATAAAAGTCCAATTTGTCTATGAGCATCAAGTAAAAAAAAAAGTTCATAAAACATAACTTTTCTGGTTTAAGTGAATAACTATGAGTGACTGAGAGGCTCACTATTTATGATGAATATAAACAAACACTCCAGGAGTCACAACCTGTTACAGCTTCACTGTTACTCGAGTTATTGAAATGTCACCTAGGACTTCACATATTGGCTCTCTGCCATGTGTGTCAAACTTCCATTCTTTTCCAATCAAATTCATTTGACCAGTAAATAACAGCGTAGAAAGTGTACTGTTTGTAATTCTCAGCAAGGTTAAATGAAGTTGATCCAACCCACTACAAAATGGCGACGTCTCCAATTATCATTCAGTACAGTGCATTTTAAATGTTGAAAATGATTCGCATGTTTATGCTATTTTTCTTGGAGGCAATAAAAGCAGACACGAGTGTAACTCACCTCTGTTCAATAACCACCGTATTTTGAAAGGAAAACCTCACATTCGATATATAAATCACCTTGATTTCTTAATCCAAGGTACATAAGTCTGCTTCCCTAAGTCCACCATCACATTTCTTTGGCGTCACCTGCAATTAAGCAGATCTATAGGTGGCGCTTCATGTTTACTACAACACAGAACAAATACAAAATCTAGCCAAGACAAGCTGTGCTCACTGCGCCCTCTATTCAATAAATAAAGAACTAAGCCAAGCGGTTCGTGCCAAGCCGCTTGTTCGGTGTTGTGGGCTGATTAAATGTAAGTCTCAAGAAAGAAAAAACGAGGCTGAAAAGCTTTTTGTTAACGTTTAATTCATTGATGAATGCTCTAGAGAGAGATCGTTAGATGTCGCAGTCTGAGATAAGGTTAAAAAGGTTAAACAGGCGTGCGATCCGCCAGTGATCGTTCACTGCTTGCGAGTGCCTTTCCCAGTCACCCTGCATGGGTTTGAGAGCGCTGACCACATTACGCTGCTGAAACTTTTTGTAATTGTTTCACTGAATTGTAGCTTGTAATAGATTAAGATTCTTAGGTTCAGGGTACACCCAGCTGAGTACATTTGCTAATTTAAGTGTATCAGAACACTGGAACAGTTTGGGGATGTCATCGCCATATAAATTGATTGATATAGCTATCTAATATCTGTCCATACAGCTGTGTGGTGGGTCAGCCTTATTAAAAGACGCATTGCTCTAGGCTTAAAAACTGTGTTGACCAGACTCCATAAATGAAATAACAACACAAACCAGTGTCAGACCGTAGAATAGGTGATGAACAGCATATTTCGGTAATTTTTTTATGCCCAAGTTTAATGCTGATAACATGTAACTGTAACAGCTAGCTAGGCTGCTTAGTTTTTTTAATGAACTTTTGTGTGGAGGTAACCAAAAGTAAGTGCTTAAAGAAAAGATGGTTAAAATTAGCAAATGGATCTTTGAAAACATTAATTGCCAGAGTAGAATTAAATGTTCTTACATTTTATTGGTGAATTAGTAAATGTGTATGTGTTGATATATATATATATGTGCAAAATATGATCAGATGCACTTTTGTGAGGTATGTGTATATACATGTATATAAAGGCATACAGTAGTAGGTGATCATAACAAAATCATTGTATACTATGATGCAAAACATGTACGGTCATATATGTTTTTCATAGTGAACTTGAGCCCTGTACCCCTAACTAGCTTGATTCCATTTTCACCTATTTTAATATTTATTCTTTGATTAACTGAGATTAGAAAGTTTGTTTATTGAGGTTTACATGCCTCTTTCCATTGAAGAGATTCATTTCATAAAAGGGTGGTTTTTCAGATTGCATTTCCCTTATTAATGTATCTGTGAAAAACATAAAGTTATAGATGCAAGTTAATACCTGTGACTGTTAGATTTTTTTTTTTTTTTTTTGGGGGGGGGATGTTGGTAAACATGGAATTTTAAGCAAGGAAGCCCATTCAGCCAGTTAATTTTTCAAAAAGGGTGAATTTAGTGGTCCAACATTGCAATTTGTCTATAAATGATTTGACAAAAGAGCTTTTGATTTGATTTGATTTTTCTTCTGAATTGTATTTATCACATGATGATTCTAAAAAAAAATGGCAAAATCAATTTTTTTGTTATTCCTTATATTAATGCATTTGGGGATAAAGGAGTTTTTATTCAGACCAGTGAATCCTGACTCGAACTAGTAGTTTTTAAAAAACTGGCAGTTCAAATATCCAGTAAGCTGAAAAGTTTATGGCACATTGTTAGACTATATAACTATTCAAACTTGCCAATTTTCGAAAAGGTAAGGATGGTCCATAATTTGATAATTTTTGAAAAGAAAAGAGAAAAAAAAGTGACATATTTATCTTATAGAACCAGGTGTTTAAATTGCCTCACTGGCCTCAAATTAAGTGGAAATTTATTTGGAAGTTTTATCAGTGATGTGAAATGATGGAGAGGAAATGTACTCTTATAAAGATTTATAGCACTGGAATTTGAATGTTATCAAGGCTGCAGGAAGATAGAGCTCTTAAAGTAAAGTCAAATTATGTATCCACGTCATACACAGAAACAAAGATGAATTTTGGGTATGATTTAATTACTTACGGGTAAAATGCAAAGTTACATATTTATTGTAAAAAGAGGGTTGGAATTTGAATTGAATACCTGTATGTTAAAGTTATTTTTACTTATTAGAGGAATTGAATGCCAAGGCTATTTTTGTAGTTAAGGCAAGCAAGCAATTCATTTCCTCAGTGCTCTACGTATACGCTCTTAACAAGGCTGTTACTGTACTGTGTAATCAAAATTTGAAAGCACACATTTTGTAATTTGAGTGCATTAACGACTGACGTGTGTTCTTGTTTACAAGATTTGGACAGATAATGGAATATTCAGGAATTTCATCTGGCCTAGATGCTCATCAGAGTTTTCTTTAACTCTATAAGAGATTTCCTGTGTAGATTTAACAAGATTGCTGTTTGATGTCAGAGACCTTTAATCAACACCCAGTTTGGCATTTTGAAGTTTTCCTAGTTCCTGTGAATATACTAGTACGAGGACCTATAAGGTGTGGATTATTTTAAGTATGAGCACATTAAACCTCAGGTGTGGGGATAGAGGTAGATAAGGTTACAAAGCACGCATTCATCAGATTAGTGAAATATTGCTCTTCCTGTAGTTCGGAACACAGGGACCCAGGGATACTGTCCATTACACTATCTAAGATGAAATGAGAAAAACTTTTCCCTTATTTTATGACTTAGTTCCTTAGAGTCAAGATTCAATGTGCCATCTATTGCAGAATTTATATCTTAAGAGGGAGCAGGACTTAAAGTGTCTTTCTCTGTTTTAGGAGCAAGTCAG
Source organism: Lingula anatina (assembly GCF_051362555.1). NCBI lineage: Eukaryota > Metazoa > Brachiopoda > Lingulata > Lingulida > Lingulidae > Lingula > Lingula anatina. The sequence continues at coordinate 40,815,997 of NC_141768.1, read as the reverse complement.
GTCACAGTTAGGTTCTGTCTTTTCCAATGAGATGAAATATCTACCAACTGAGAAGTATTAAAGAAGCTATGGTATAAGTGCATATTTAAGGACCAATTAAGTAGGTAAGTGTTACCATGGAAATCTCCTCCAGGTGCTTGTTTCTTTTGCAGCTGATCATGTCGAAATGGATGTGCACATCAGCTGACAGCAAAATATCAATGTATTAACTATTTTGCACTGTGATTTTATTATTCTTTTGGAGTGAAAAAATGATAGAGCTCTCTCTCAATGTGATACATACCCAGTATAAGGAATGTCCCACTGATAAAAGCTTGAAACCAGGGTTATTCTTGTATTAAACAAACATTTAAATTTGACATAGAATAAGATAAATGGACGTTTGTTGGTTGTTTAATTCAAATGCCTGGAGAAGTGTTTCATGTTATAAATATGTGTACTTAAGTGCTTTGAGGAATGGACCTTGTTAAAGCTGGGAGAAGAGCCTGAGGAAAGTTCATATTCATCTGCAAATTAGAAAATTCTTTTTTAATGTCATTGGAAGTTTTTTTAATGCATACATTATGTTTTCCATTGCTCTGTGCGGTTATTTAACTTACATTATACTAGAGTTGTTGATGTTGTTGATATTTGATCTCGGAGGAATTTGATATACACATATAAGAGTCTCTTTTACATTATATTGAAAAATTGGGAAGTATGGCATTTAAAATAGATATATTGATTAATTTTTTTTCAGATATCATCATGTGAGAAAGAAATCGCAGGCACATAGAGTAACTATTTCCACCCAGTCCACCTTTTACCAAGAAAGGAAAAAAAGTACAGCATGAATCAAGGAGTAAGGAAAACTCTATGACCGGTTTCCATCTTGATCAAACAAAGATGTTCAAAATGAAGTTTTTCATCAGAATTGGAACTGGTATAGTGTTTGTGACTCTGATTTTGATATTTTACCTGTATTTTGGTAGAGAGGAAAGACTTCAACAACCAGAGATGCAAAAGAACCCAGATCTAAAACCTCCGTCCAAGACGGTCACCAAAACTCGTAAAACTGCCCTTTGGCCCCACAGTATAAGAAATTTGCATGTTATAAAAAGTCAAGAAGAGTGCAATTTTGCTGAGAAAAAACCTGCCAGAACAGACTTTACTTCAATTGGAATTTATGAAGACATTAAAAGTTTCACATATGTCTTTGAAGATCAAGATGTTATGTCCAAAATCAAAGAAAAATTCCCAGATTCATATACTGAACCCTTGAAGGTAATTTTCATACCACATTCACACAATGACCCAGGATGGCTGGACACAATAGAAGGATACTTTTCACACAACACCCGAAAAATTCTGAATTATATGGTAGTGAAGCTTAAAGAATATCCGGAATTCAGATTTGTTTGGTCAGAAACGGTGTTTCTTGCAATGTGGTGGAGTGAAATTGGGGAAGGCATGAAAGAAGATGTCAGAGATTTAATCAAAGAAGGGCGTCTTGAAATTTTGAATGGTGGTTGGGTGGTGCCTGATGAAGCTACAACAACCTACTTTGCCTATGTTGACCAACTGATAGAAGGACATCAGTGGTTGGAACAGAACATTGGCGTGAAGCCAAACAATACCTGGGCCATTGATCCGTTTGGGTACTCAGCCACCATGCCTTATATTCATAAAAATACTGGTTTTCAAAACATGGCAATCATGAGGATTAATGCCAATGTGAAGTCCTACCTGAGAGATAAGCAAGGATTAGAGTTTCAGTGGAGACAACAGTGGGATGCAAATGGGGAACATGATATTTTCACTCATGTTTTTCCTTATCAGCTCTACAGCATCAAACATTCTTGTGGACCAAATGTGTACACTTGCCTCATATTTGACTTCAGGAACATACCTGGAGAATTCAGCGAAGTCAAGGTTAATCCTCTGACGGATGAAACCATAGAAGAGAAAGCGAAACTTGCAGTTAGCCAGTACAGAATGAAATCCCAACATTATCGCCATAATGTCATCTTTGTGCCAATAGGGGATGATTTCAGATACAACCATCTTGTGGAATGGGACCAGCAATATCAAAATTATAAAAAATTGATTGATTTTGTGAATTCAAAAGAAAACTGGAATGTCAAGATGCAATTTGGAACCCTTAATGATTACTTTGAAGCCTTGAGGAATTCAAAGAACTCAGAAATTCAGATACCAGAAACTTTTCCTTCCTTCTCTGGTGACTTCTATAGCTACACTGACAGAAATAATGAATACTGGACTGGTTACTTTACGAGCAGACCCTATGACAAAGTTTTATCAAGAAAACTGGAATCGTCTTTGAGGGCTGCTGAAATTTTGAACACCCTAGCAGTAATGTACGCAGCACAGAATACTGTGCAGTTTGATACGCTAAATGACAATCTCAGATATCTCGTCAATGCTCGTCAGTTGCTGGGCCTCTTTCAACACCATGATGCTATCACGGGGACAGAAAGAGCAGCTGTTGTGGTGGATTATGAATTCAGGTTGTCACAGGCTTTGTCTGACACAGAAGTCGCCATGTTGAACTCCGCTTTATTCCTTTTGAGCCAAGGGGATGTTGGAATTCACAGCAAACTGCCTCTGAGTTTTGCAGAGTTTAGGGATTTCACATCAGAATTGCATTTAGAAACAACTATTCCCAACCCACTGGATAAACTATCCATATTGCCAGTTTCCGAAAGTAAATCTCAAGTAGTTGTCTACAATTCTCTCCCACAAAGACGACAAGAAGTTTTAAGACTTGTTGTTAACCAAAGACATGTCATAGTGAAAAATTCAAAGGGAGTAACAATTCCCAGCCAGATTAACCCACATTGGATTAATCTGTCCGTCTACAGCAATGACAGATTTGAATTAGTGTTTGTTGTGGACATCCAGCCCTTAGGCATGGAAATATATACAGTAGCTAGTCAGGAAGCAGAGGGGAAGTATTTGACCAATGCAGTTGTGAAACTTTATAATTTCAAAGAGAGAAATAACAGGAAATCTAATGAGGATGGGGTTTTTGATGTAGAGTATATGGATAGAGATGTTAGTAAGAATATTACTTTTGAAAATGACCACTTTTGTGCAAACTTTAAAGAAGCAACTGGAATGCTTCAAGGTATCACGCTGAATGCGGTTGCTACAGAATTTGTGATAGATGTAGGATTTTTAGCATATACATCACAAGGAAGTGGTGCATATATATTTCTTCCAGCTTGGAAAAATGCCGAGCCATTGTTTAAAGGGACAGTGCCAGTTCGGGTCATTAGAGGACCCATTGTTTCTGAAATACATGTTGTGCATGATGTAGTAATACATGTTGTTAGAGTATACCATGACCAAATTTTAGCCAGCAGAGGTTTAGAAATAGTGAACAAAGTAGATATCAAACGCTTAGATGATAGAGAAATCATTATGCGACTTTCTACTGAAATCCAGAATAATGAAAAAAATGTGTATTCAGATTTGAATGGATTCCAGATGATTCAGCGAAAGTTCTTCCAGAAGTTACCTGCAGGCGCTAACTATTACCCAATGACTAGCATTGCTTATATTGAGGATGACCAGTATAGACTCTCGCTCCTCTCAGGGCAGTCTCAAGGGGTTGCTGCTAGTCAATATGCTGGCCGCCTGGAAGTCATGCTGGACAGGAAACTTCACTATGATGACGCCAGGGGTATGGGCGAAGGCTTAAATGATAATAAACCTACTCAAAGTAGGTTCTTTCTCCTTTTAGAAACTGCTGGAGATATTTCCAAGCACAGTCAACAGAATAGCTTGTCATATCCATCTTTGATTAGTCATTCCATTTCAGAGGTCCTGAATAACAGGTTGTATATGTTTGTAGTCAATAATAATGAGGCAGCTAACATAGCAGTTCATCAGTTTGTTCCTCTCTCCAAGTCATTTCCATGTGATATTTCTCTTGTGAACCTACGTAGCTTGGTCACTGTTGATCGGAATTTCAATGGCACTGCTGTCTTACTTAAAAGAAAAGGGTTCGAATGCAGATACCCAGAAGATGGGCTAAGTTGTACAACTTCTAGTGGACAGATTTCTCTTAAAAAGATATTTAAATTTTGGAAGCCTGTCGAGTTTAGAGAAGTGACTCTATCATACATGCATTCTAAGTCTGAGCTAAGTTATCAGCAGGACATCCATATAGAGCCAATGGAACTGAAGGCTTATTTTGTAAAGCATCAGTGAGGTATTAGCAGAGGCCAGTTTCACAAATAAATTTAAGTCTGAAAATTAGCCTAGTCTTTTACACCCCGTTTCCATAGATTTTTAGATCGATCTATCCCTGTGGGGAGTCTCACTAGATTACTGTCAGCTTGGCCGGCTTAAGCGTCTGTCCCGCCTGCTAAAAGCTGTAAGGGGGTAATTAACTATGGTGCCCGCTCGGCTGACTGCAGTTTAGCGTGAACCCCCAGGGAGTTAGGCCGATCTAAATCTTAATCTCTGGATCGATCTAAATCTCTGGGAAAGCACCCTTAGACCTTAATTTTGGCTTACTGCAATTCAAGACAAATCCATATTAGATCACTTCAATATAGTCTGAAACTGTGTTTCTTCTTCAAAAAAAGGTGCAATTTTTGATTCAGTTTTACTACTTCTACCACTACTACTACCACCGCCACCACTACTACTACTAAATCATCATGGATCAAAGTAAACTAAAATTTTTGTCTAAAAGCTATAACCAATTTTTGGGCTGAAGTTCTTTTATGAAACAGGCCCCAGTAGTACAAAATGGACACAAATTTATTCCTGCATTGTACACACCATTCTGTTTTAATCAGACTTGAATTGAAATTCCTATGGTTATATTTATTGTTGTATATATTATGTTTTAGAGTATTATAGAACCTATAGAGAAACAGTTATAGATAGAATGACTTGGTGTTTGTAAGCAGCTTGTCATACTAGTTTATTTTTATAGATTAAGGCAGCATTTAATTAAATATTGATGGCATAATAATTTGTCACAAGTTATTCTCCATGTGCCAAAACAGAGAGAAGTGTGCAATAGGATTTGAAAGCTAGCATCATTTATTTGACAACTGAAGATGATCCATTTCTTTATAAGAATGATGCATAGTATTTCTTTATTCAGCACAGTATACCTCATTTCATTCTGACCTGTATATATTTTAGTGATATTTTTGTGATATTGGTGCTGTAAAATTAATATGTCCAACCCATGCACTTTAGGCTTAGGTAGACATATATGTATGGAATATGATTAAAAATGTAATTCCATTATGGAAAAGGAAGAAAAAGTACATCTTTGTAATTTGTCACATGGACCCATGTAATAAGGCTGAAATTGCAGGCAGTATGTACCCTTGTTCAGCACATCAAATAATTTACTGCACTATGAAGAATTCCAAAAATTGCAATTCTGTTACAGCAAGGAAGTATTTTAACAAACTTCTGATATTGCTTTATGCCGGCCCAAATGTTTGCTTTGATGTTTAATGTAAAAGTGACGGCGCGTTCATTTGCCAGATTGGTTGAGGAGTAAAAAAAATCTTACAGCATTTAAATATTTTAATTTTGTATTATGGGCAAAGTTATAAACAGCACACCATAGTAGGCTGTAGAAGTAAATTTTGTGACTTGTTACATTAAGAGATAGCTATATGAATTGTATATACAATGCATTTATGTAGTTTTAATTGAATTTTAATAAATAATCAGCCCAGTACTTCTTTATTCTTGTTTCATCATTGACACACACGCACACACACATGCACGCACGCACTCTGTATGTGTCTGTATGTATTATGATCACTGTCCAGTCCTATAATTGGGTAGCTTTGTTTGATTAAAAAAAATTTCAGCATGTTGGGATTATTCTTGTAGCGGTTTTTGATTTGCTTTGCATGATATTTGACAATGTTCACTCCATAAGTGTCAAACCATTTTTTTTTTTTTTTGTTTTGTTTCACTTAAGTTGTTTAGAGTTGCTTTGTACTTTAGTAAGGCAAATTCCTTCTGAATATCAGCATGATTGAATGATTTTTGTGTTTTTTTAAAGTTTTTATTGTGTATTTTGGCAAAGTTCACCTCATAAATGCCAAACTATTTTTTTTATTTACTTTAAATGTACTGAGTGACTATGTATGTTATGTTATTGTATGTTATTTCGAAAATCATCATGATCAGAGTATTTTTTGCATATGTTAATGAAACACAATTTCCACTATTACAGAAAGAAAATATTATTACCAACACATTATTTACAAGAGTAACACTGAAGATCAGTTCTGCAGATATACAATAATTAAAGACAGCTTTTCTTTGGGTAACACGTAAGTATCTTATTGAACTTTTAGTCACACTTTTCTTCGTTAAAAGTTTGATTTTTTTTTCCAAAAAGAAAATTTTTTATCTTTCTCACTTGTCTTCAAACAAATGTACTGTTTTTTCCTTTAGTAGAAAGCCTGAAACTGAATTCCAATCGGTAGTGGTCTTAATGCCACTTGAACAGTTAAACAAGTAAAATACAACTAGAACTGCTTCTGTGAAAATGTTTATGAATTCCTTAGAAACCAACAGTCTAATCATCCTCCTCTTCCTCTTCCTCTGCTTCTTCCATTTCCTCGGCTGCCTCCTGGGCCTCCATCTGAGCCTGGCGGAGGGCCTCCTCTTCCTGTGGAGATGGATCTTCCCCCTCTGTGATCTCTGGACCACTTGAGTACTCCTCCATAGGGGCAGGGATGGGTGGGGGACTGTAATTGTCTGCTGCATACTTGTGGCCCCAGCCAACGTAAACATTTTCAAATTTCCTGTAAAAAATAAGATGTCCAGTTAATTGATATGTGTGTGCGTTTTTAAAGGACTTGAAAATAGGATGCATACAATGGGGAGGGGTAACTTAAATATAAAAATATTAAGTTATGTCAATTAAGTCTCTCATAATGATAACTGTATGACTCCACATATATGACTTCCAATAAACAGTAAATATATAACAGAAAATAATGAACACAGTTAAGTAACGATTGTGAACTACTTACTTGTTCACAGCAAAAGCAAAAGCTCCAGGCCACAAGTTTGACCTCATCAGTGAGATGGCATATTGTGGGACAAGATTGCTGGACAGCTTGGGGGTCCATGGGGGCATGCCTTCAACCTCCACATCCTCAGACAGAGGGGTAAGAAGGGGAGGACCTACTTCAGGCTCAGGTTCATCTGGTTCCTCTCGCTCTTCTTCTTCTTCTTCATCCTCAAAGTCATCCTCCTGCTTTTGCACAGTGTTGAACCATACGCAACGTCCCTGTAGGATGATATATTATATTTGATTATCATAATTATTTTTTGAATATTGTTTTTTATTTAAATTTGTTAATGTCTTGCTTTATCAAAAAATTCTGTAAATGAACATGTGAAGATAAAATGGGTCATCGAAAGTTAAAAAAGCTCACCTGTGGCAAAATGTGCATGACATGATGGACCCAGTTCTGGAGACCAGGATCTGCCAATTCTCTTACTGGGATCCCCTCATACTCCACGTTTTCAACAAAATTTTCACGTGCTGTAAAGAAAAATGCCAGGCAAATGTTCAAAAATTGTAAATAAAAAAAAAAAAAAAAAAAAAAAAAAACATTCCAAGATAATGACCTGGACTGATGCACAGCATTTTCTCAAATTTGATCCATCATATAAAATTGTTGAAGCCTAAAAGCTCATGTAAAATATTTTTCACATTTATACATATCACAAAGCAATGGTTTACCTGCTCCTTCTTCCTCTTCCTCCTCTTCTTCCTCATCAAACTGATAAAATCCAAGGGGTGAAATGTGTGTGCCAGCACTGATGCGAGAAATCTGGGCTCTCAAGTAATTAGCTTCATTTCCTGGGAATGGAGGATAGCTCACCACCTGCAACACAATTATATTGTAAATAGATATTTCTAAAACTTACAGAATACAAAAGACCACTCTGCAAAAATAATAAAATCAAATTGTAGACTGTTTGGTATCTAAACGTTCATACGCAATAGTAAAACAACAATGTAAAGTATTTTTTGGCTTAAGTATTTTCATTAACACTATCTCCTTTCAACAGATTTTCAGCAACAAAAAAAAAAAAAAAAATCAAATTTGTAACTTCAATCATCCTCTTTTAACTAAAGCATTCAACTTACAGGTGCATCCAGGCGTCCAGTGAGGAATTTCTTTATTTTTCTGGCACATGAAACCTGTGCTGGTGTAATTGGTGGAAGTTTGCTCCATGACTTCCCAGCTGAATCCAAAATAATCAGATAATTAGCATCAACTAGAAAAATCATTACAGAACTTAATTGCTATAGTGCTATTAAATGTGAAAAAGTAACATAGAAGCATAAATATTTGTGTGGTAAATCAGTAAGTACTTACGTTCATTGCAAACAAAGTATGTCTTCTTGTTTGTTCCAGATCTATTGGCTTCCTTTGGGACAACTGGGGGTGGTTTCCAATCTGGCTTTGGAATATCATCTTCTGCTCCTTCACCTACAATGTGTGAAATAGACATTTTGGGTTTTAATTGATGGCAAAATTGATAATTTAATCAGTCTTTAAAATATCTTCAAACATCTTTCAAAGCAGAGGTGACCTTGTGTAACATAGAGAAAAGCAATATCAAAGTAAGTCAGGTGGCCCGGGCCCATTTCCAAATCTTGTCTCAAGAATATACATGACAATTTGTCAGTTTTCCTAACAGAGAGCATTTGTCTAAAAAAAGAGAACTAAAACAGAAAAGAAAGAAAAACAATGTACACAATCAAACTGCAGCTAAAAAACTGTATTTGTCTTCATTAAAACAAAATCATTTCTTCATTTCCAATGTAAACAACAGAAATAATTTGCTCATCTTCACAACATGCTGCAAAATAAAATAACATGCAAAGCATGCATCCAAAGTTTACACACTGAAATAAAAATGTTTTTGATGAAGGAAGGGCAAATTATTCGTGCCACTCAAACAGCAGGCTGGATACCAAGCTGACCTGCAACCGTAGGCTCTCCATGGTTTTCTGGCGGGTTGATGACAACAGGGGGAAACATGTTTTTTCCCTTTTGCTTTTCTACATTATATAAGATTTAAAAGTTAAAACATATATATATGACCAAAAAAACATTTGATTACTTTTTTTACAATATCTTATGTTAGATGAAATAAACTGGTTGTCATAGATTTATTTTGTAGGTGTGTATGTGTGCGTTGTGTGTATGTAAAAATGTAAAGTGAATTACCTTCTTCCTCTCCTTCGCCTTCTTCCTTCTCATTTGCATCTTCTTCTTGTGCTTCTTCTTCCTCCTGCTCTTCCTCCTCTTCCTCTCCACCTTCTCTGTATTCAACTTCAGCGACAATATAATTTTGTTCTGTTCCATATATTTTCCCCCAGAATCTTGCATGTTGCAAAGGATGGTGATCTACTAAGTCTTTTAATGCAAGCCATATTCTATATGTTTCTTCCCTGCCTAATCCTATTCCACCTTGTTCAAAGTAAAATGCAAGTTCCATCAAATTAGGAAGAGGTGTGTCATTTTCCTCTTCTTGTTGGCCTTCTTCATCTTCACCACCCTGTTTCTGCAAGATGGGGAAAAAAATCAAAAACTAAGTCAAAAAGCATCATCAAAAAAGCACAAATTAATCAGATAACTTTTAAAGATCTTTAAGCAACAAAATAACAAATAAATATAAAATTTAAAATCATTTCACTATGAAAGTTTAATCAAAATAATTGATGTCTTACCTTAAAGAGCTTTTCTTGCACTTTAGCTAAAGTTACTTCAGTGGATTGGTCTATTTTATCTTGCACTGTGTCCACATCTGATGTAAATTTTGACCTCTTGGTTTCTTTGCTGATGTCTTCAAAGATGTCTACAACATTATCTGGTCTTTGATCTAAAACTTTTGTGAGTACACTGCTGATATGGTCATATCTAAAAACAATCAAAATATACAGATTTAGTATGAGATATAATATCCAAATTATGCAATTACATTGTAGATTTTTCATGAAGAGACAAACCACTTAAATGCTGGATTTTATGTAAAAGATTATTCCAATTTTTTAAAATAAAAGAAATTTAGTACCTTCATACGTACTCTCGGTTGTGCATTACTAATTGTGATCAGTATTTTCTAATTCCTATCAAGCAATGGCTGTCAACAAATGTACCCCAGTAACTAGAATACATTTTTGCGTACATTAATAAGTCTGATCCCACTTATCACGAAACTAAATTCAATATACCAAGCAAAAACCTTGCTTTATACTTACAAGTTATACCCTGTGCTTGTACTACATGTCAGAAGATAGGATTTAGCGTTGATAAATTCTTGCTCTTTTGGATTCAAGTTTAGCTCAGGGTTTGCTGGGACGGACTCCGTCATTTTGAATGAATCCTCCGATTTATCACAGATATTATTTAAATTTCTCTTATCTGGTAGATTTCCTCGAACCTCTCTGTCACCAATGTGCGGTAAAGATCGTTAAAAACAAATCAAACACGTCGAATAATGGAAAAATACGAGCAACTTTTAAATTCACATCTCACTCGTAACTCAGATGCTAGTTGCTATGATAAACATGGGTATCGACGGCCTTACGTCACTGAACAATGTGTGCGCAGAAAATGATGACGTAGCACTCAAGCACACTCGGTACGTCTTTCTGTGGGTTTGTTTATATTTCTTTTCATGAATCATTGTCTGATTAGCTGTGCTTTGTAAGGCTGCATTGCACTTTCTGATAAGGGCGTATATTCTTAAGTAAAGTGAGGTTTGAATTCGTTTAAAACCATGGTTTTGACAGGATAACAGTGAAATTTGAGATTTGCTTGTGACACTGCACAACTGCACTTACAGTTCCCTAAAGTAGAGAGCCTGTGACTCCTGCTACCCCACAGGTTAATGTTTGTCTCCTCTTCTACATTATTAGTTGAAATGCTTTCCAAGAAGTCTGCCAAAAATGTAAACGAGGGCGTGGTTGGAAAATATGTGAAGAGAGACACACCTCCAATATTGAGAAGTAAGTTATTTGATAAGTTTAGATTGTTAGAACTTTTTAACATTGTACTTGAAATTGCTGATATTGTATATATGATTTTACTCACATGATAGTTATCCAATATTGTATTTCTAAAAGTAAGCATCACAAGGAAATCTTTGGACTGTGTATGATAAAATAACCATACATTTACAGGTACCATTACGTGTAGTTAAATACATTTTATAGGCATTAATACATGTAATACTGTAGTAACACTGACACTGCACAAATTTTTAAACTATGCAAAGATATTTAAGTAAAACAGAACTTTTATTGTGGCAAATGACTACTGTGCTATGTAAAAAAAAGAACGTTTCTCAATGGAAAGCGTCTTTATTTGCACAGATCTTTACCATTACATACAACATTTTTTCACAAGTGCAATTTAGCTTTGTTTGGCACCAACTGTCAGTTCTTTGATAATTACTGTAAAAGTCAATAAATTTTGGGATAACTTTATCAAGGGCCATTTAGATAACTACATGTACATTTTAAACAACAAAATATACACATGTTAAAGTACTAGGATCAAGGATGTAAGGAAATGCTTTCATTTTCACCTGCAAATAAGAATAATTGATGTTGAATTTATTTCTCATCTGTTTGAAATGTAATAATTAATCAGTTATTTGCCATTGATTTTGTGCAGACTATCACACACCAGTGAGGCAAGGGACCAGTTTCCAGAAAAGAAGCAAGCAATCACAATCTTCATATATCCCACAACCACACATAGTGACTGCTCCCCCTCCAGTTAGGCCACCTCCAACTTCCAGCCATGTTTATTCTCCACATGCTGTTGCAGCATATCACCAAGCACGGCACCATTATGTGCCTTCAGCGCTCCCAAGGACTACATCTACAGGAGAACAGGGCATAAGCCATTCATTCCAGAACTTGCAGATTTCAAGTGTTCAGACACAAGGGCAGAATGTACTGGCTTCAAGTCAGCCTAACATAGCTAATATTGCAAGGACTCCTAGTTTTGGTGCTAAGGATGGACAGCCCTCTTTGAATAGGGCACACAGTTTTGGATCCCACGATGTGACAGGTGCTCCCTCCAGATCTCAAGGGTATAATAGTGCTGTGGAGCAGCAATTAGGATCGCATGCCCCTGGAATTGTGCAACATAAAGATGATATAGGTAATTACAAACTTAAGGGCTTTGGCTATTATATGTATGCATTGTACAGGTCAATTTGAACTTCAGTACATGAAAATGAAAATTGAAGAAACAATAATAATAATTTTAAAAAACTAAAAAGGTAGTAGTAGTAGTAGCAGTTGCAGTAGCAAATGCTGGAGAAATTTTCCAATTGCCAATTTAGGCAGCAACAACAAGAGTGCATTAATAATTTTTATGCTATTACAGACCATTCAGATATAAAACAGCATTACCAGCATCCCTCTGCACCAGAACTAATCAGCTTACAAAGTAATGATCAGTATCAGCAAATGTTTGATGAGAACTATCAGATCCAACAATATCACAGGCAAATTAGGAACCAGTACATGCAACAGAGTGAGCAAAAGCATATGGGACCAGTGCAAACAAATTTGACCAACTTTAGACAAGACAGCCGGCCAAGTGTCAGCAGTGCAAATGCTGCTGCTGCCTCAGTGGCTGCTTCAAGTTAGTATTTTGGTCATATTCAGAACCATTTGTCCAAATTTTATTAGAGAAAAAAAAAGAATGCCTAGTTCAATTAACCCCATAATAATCCTTGAGTAAAAGGATGAAAACTGAGATGCTTGGTCACTGATGTTTTTCAAGAAAGTGTTTTATTTATTCATGGTTCACTGTTGAAGTATATTTCATAAGTTCATGATGAAATGGATAAAGTAAGAAATTCCTTATGGTTGAACTCAAAGTATAAGTATGGTTACGTATAGTTGTGCAGTTTGTTCAGATATATTTCTTGACCACTGTCACTAATTCAGTTCCAGGGATGGTACTTGATATGTATACTACCTTGTCTCACCATTGATTCTACATTTGAAGAAGGGGTTAAAAATATCAATAGTTAAGTACACATGCTCTAAAATACTGTTATTCTTCATATGTAAGGTAATCACAGTGTGCTCCAGGCAGGTAGTGAGCCTGCTTTACCCCAGGGTTGGTCTGTAGACTGGACCATGAGAGGGAGAAAGTACTATATAGACCACAACACACAGACCACCCACTGGAGTCATCCCCTGGAGAAAGAAAGCTTGCCAACTGACTGGGAGAGAATAGAATCACAGGAACATGGGGTGTACTATGTGAAGTGAGTTACTGGCTTGATGCTTGGTGTCAGTTAGCTGGTTTTTCTTCCTGTGTTTATTCATTATTGCCATTTTCTTTTCCACATCTGAATTTGCTAGGTCTTTATGTGTTAACCCTATTGATCATACCTTTAATCATTTGAATGGTTGGTTAATGAGACAGTAATGTGACATTTCTTATTGTTTTATACACATACAGCTTATTTTGTCAATCTTCAAAGCACCTAAAAAGAATACAGACGAATGTTTTTAATCTAGTGACATTCCTATTGAGATAGAGCTCTAAAGATAAACTTAGCATTTATTTAGTGTAATTTTTTCCAGTCATACAACAAAGACGGCACAGTACTGGCATCCTGGTGCTCCCCCCTTGCCCCAATACAGCAGAGCTCCTCCTTATGTAAACCCCAATGCTCAATTGTCTCAGCAAGGAGCAGAACCCAGGCCACAGAGCAATGTTCTTGTGCCAGCCAATCCATACAACACCATGGGTAAGTTGGATAAAAAGTCAAAGGAAATATAGTATTCAATAGCACATATATATGTACACATACATAAGTACATGTATACATACGTATATATCTTAGAACCAACTCTGTTCTGAATCGAGGAATCAATGTAAATATGACTTTGAATAGTTTTGTTGACAAGTGAAAATTGTGTCGTGTGCAAATAGATTATAATTGATCAGTATCATTCGTTTGAAACGTATATGTTAATTTGATAGCTCACCTTAAAATAATTTGTGCTTTCTTTAATTGTTCAGAAATACCAGAATGGTTGTATGTATATTCAAAAGCACCATCAGAGCATGACCATAAGCTAAAGGTATGTTTTCTTTATTTTGAATGTGTATGTAGCTGGCAGAATTAAAATTGCAATTTCAATCTCACTAAATTTAAAATTTCAATCTTTTTCATGGACATTTAAATGATCACTTACATAGGTTTATATTATATAATCATTTCAACTCTGGTTTCAGTGGGAATTGTTTCGCCTGCCAGAGCTAGAAGCATATGATGCCATTCTCAATAGACTTTTCAAACAGGAGTTGGAAGAAATTGTCATGGGATATGAAGAATACAGGGGAGCATTACTAAAGGAAAGAAACAAAAAGACAATGGCAGAACATCTTCAGCAACAGCATCAGTTACAGTCACAGCAAAACCAACACTTGCAGCAACAACAATATACACAACAGCAACACCACACACAACAGCAACAACAGGCCATACAGCTACAACAACAACATCAGCCGCAACAACAACAACAGCAAGTGCAACAGGGCCTTCAACAAATACACCAACAGCAGCAACAGAAACCCAAAGATCCCACATCACAAACACATGCAGGAGTTGTGGGACAAAATATAGAAACTAAGGTGTGAGGATGTAATGAGCTATTGGATTATATTTACAGATGAAAAAAATACAGACAAAAACTTCCGATGGTTAATCAGTTGATCTAGACATGCTGTCAATATTTCATGTTGAATTATGGGATGAAGATTTCTTAGTTTTTTAAAAAGTATAGTTATACATCAATGTGAGTAATACAGGAGTGCTTGGTAATTGATGTATGCAGTAAGCAGGCATGAAACACTATAAATACTGTGATTTTTCATGTTCCCATATTCTTACTTTGAAATATCAGATTATACTAAAAAATTCAACCATCAATTTAGCATTCAACCTTTGAGAAATTTTTTTGTTGTGGAGAAGAACTTTTTATCAGCAGTTTTTAAATGTAGGATTCCCTCCATTCATAAGTTGTGTTGATATAAGTATTTAATCTAGAGGCTTTTTATAGGTAAATTATAAATTGTAGACTGTTTACAGTCACAAGCATTCCAAAGCATGGGATATAACAGATTTGGTTGTAGAATGATGAGGTTGTGGATCATTTTGGAAACATATCGCTGAACAAATTGTGTTGCATAATATCTTGATGTATTGGGGCTTTAGAGAAAGTTCCTTTCCTTGAAGTTTATGAGTAGTGAAAGATAAAATTTGCATTGAAATGACTAAATTCTTTGCTCTACACCTGTAAGTTGAAAATCAATTTCAGTTTTGCACAAGAGTGACAAAATTATTTGGTGAAAAGCATCTAAATGGAGAAATGGGAGTTGCCGTCATAAAACGGGCATAGGAATGAGGCCAAATTTGTGTTGCTTGATGTGATACTTAGGTCAAAGTAATTTAAGCAATTGTTGCACAGTGCTTCATTAGTAGGGAAGAGGGAGAACAGGTCTTTGTTTTTATAAGATCATATTAAGTAATTTTGCACTTTTTTTGAATTTTTAAAAATTTAATAGAAGTGTTGAATTTATTACATAAAATTAGATATCCAGTAAAGATTGTGAATGAATCTCTGGGAATCAAGTTGTGAAGATTTAGAAATGAGAGACAAACTCTTATGTTTGGAAAATATAAGCTTCTTAAATATAGGTAGCCGTTTCACGTGCATTATTTCAAAAACACTGGTTTGATCTTGTACTTGCATTTTAATTTTTACTGCATGCCTTTAGGCATTGTGTTTATGTATATACCAAGATCATAAATAAGGGGCTTTGAAAAATAAAGAAATCAAAGAGTAAATTTGATTTGATTTTATTATCAAAATTATCTTTTTATAACTAGATGCATATTTAGAATATATGCATAAAAAACAGGACCATGCAAACCTGCAAAATATCAAATCTAAATGAGTGATCAGTATAGCACCTACAGTATACAAGGCTTAGCAGGACTTCCACATCTCAGGTTTTCTGCATACATTTACTAAACATGGGATGCAGAAACCATCCTGTATGCCAAGAAATACAAAATTGCTTTTGGTGTTCATAACATGCTGAAGGATAATAATATTTTTCTGCGTAGTAAAGTGAAAAAAAGAGAAGAATTACAAAACTTTGCATATTTTTTAAGATGTATATCAAAATTTGCGTAGAGACATGATTTAAAGCACTACCGTCTGTAATTACCTGCTTTTGGCATGAGCCCAGGTCATATCACCCCTCACTTCTACAATACAGATAAACTGAACAAACAGATATTGATTAATCATTATCATAAAAATAATATTCAAGCTACTATCAGTGTTTTTGCAATGGATTATGTTTACACGTGCTAATATTGTGACTTTTCCCACATACTCTTGATACAGTGAACAATTTCAACAAAGTGCTTATAATGACACTTTCAACTTACAGTAGATTTTTTAACTCAGGAGAGAAACTTAAAACTCTGCTCACTGGTATGCTGCTCATTACCAGGTCCTGAATTCTTAACCTGTGTCTGCTTTGATCAATAATCAAAGATCAATGACAACAATTTGTGTGTCTAGACAGTCTAATGAGGTGTGTAGACAGAGACTATTTTTAAAATGTGTCATCTTGATCAATCTCAGATGGCTCAGAGGGGAAAAAATGGCAGATGAACTTCACTGGTCTCCATCCCCTTCCAAATATACAGTGCCTGTCACGTATAACTGCATTTTTTCACAGTACGAGAGTCACAGGGGAACGTATTGAAAGATCCTTTCAAGACTTAGAGGTGAACATTATGCAGCAAACATGACTTTAGGGGCATTTTTCTTTCTGCTCCAACTATGTCCACTACGGCCACTCTTTGTCCTCTGATCACCTTCTGACCCATCGGCACTGGCCATCTGGGCAACGTCTATCCTTTCCAACATATACTCCTGTGAATAAAAGAACGATTTCCAAAACTGACCATAGAGATAGTGATATCCTCATTGAGTCTACTACATAATTTTGTGTTATGAAATATTTAGGGAATTTAATAATTTGACATGAAGTATAAATTCATTCTCAATCATTTTGAACAAAATTGTCTGCCCCATATTTGAAATATTTATATCCGTTAGTAAATGAAAATCATTTGTTTCTAGAAGTATGCTCCCTAAAAATAAAAAAAGCATTCTCCCATAATAACAATCCCTTTTGTGATGTACAATATTCCTTACCTGGATTCTGTCTAGTTTTTCATCCAACATAATCCTTTCCACTGGAATGTCGGTTTCTTTGGTGCACTTGTTAGCTATGTTATTTATGGCCATCAGTATTTGTCCCAACTCAGATCGCTGAAAAATGTATCACTCAATTTAATTTGTTATGCAGCCCTTTTATAAGTTCAGTGCCCCAAATGATTCCACAACACTGCATATCAATTAGCATTTAATTTCTTTATGAACTCTATAATTCTGTAAAGGGAAACTAACATATTTCTTCTAAAGCATTTATGCACCACTTTTCATTCACAGCAAAGAATTACCAAAAGTGATTTACTGTGAAGAATACATAAAGAATATGCATATTTTTCTCATGCTTACCTGTTCCCTAAAGTCTCCTTTTCCCAAGATATAAGATTCCTCCAACTGTTTATTGCCATCCACCCGACCTTCTTGATGCTTTTGCATTTTAGACAATTCACTGTTTATAGAGAGCTTCATTTTATCATGCTCTTGCTTCAGTTGATCAAGGTGGTTTCTTAATTTTTCCAGCTGAAACAACAGAGGTCATTACTTTCAATAAATACTGTTCATTATTAATAATAATTGCTGATGAAATATAATCTTCACATACCAAGTTTCTCCACCTCCTTCTACATCCAGAAATGTAAAAATAGTTCACAATTACCTATCCTGACAGCTAATTAATAAACTCACCTCATCTGCTTTTTCCGAGACACCCTCAACAAGATCTTTATTGGTTTCATTCAAGGTTCTGTGTCTCATCATGAGACTGTTCACCATATTGTCTTGCATTTCAATATAATCTAAGACACAGAAATTAGCCATAAGCATCTTGAAAAATAATGGTGAAATATGTTTACAAGGAATATATATCTGATAATTATTTTTAATAATTTTTTAAGTGGCATTTATCTTTAATCAGTACAAAGTCAATTCAGTGAAATGTACTAGAAAAAGAAGTAGAATGTTTACAATAGCATACACTCCCAAGTATTCAGTGGCTGTGTGTTTGACTTTTTCATTGTGATCATCTTCTTTCCTTCTTTACTTACTTTCAGGCATGGCATCCACAACTCTCAATAAATACTGTTCAAATTTCTTTGTTTGGCTTATTCTTTTCTCTAAATATTTGTGCCTGAAACATACAAATGCATGGCTTTCATTCACTCAATCAGTCATTTCTTCAAAAATGTATGCATTTCTTTTGAGGAAGATGCCATTCTCTGATATGAAAAGATAAATATAATGGAAGATTTGCCAATCAAATATAATGTGCCTACCTTTGCTTAAGGTCTTCAAGTTGTTCCTGAAGCATTTCTAGCTCTCGTGTTCTCTGTTCCCTGAGCTTAACTTCATTCTGATATTTCTGAATTGCTCTCCTTCTTTTTGCTTCGTTTTCTTTAATAAATTTTTCATATTGGGAGACCTTTTCTTTCATCTGCAAGGGAAAAAAAGAATATGAATGTACACAGGTAACATATGGACTGTAGAACAAGACACAATGTAAACTTGTTGAAAATGATACTTTTTGATTCTATGATAACAAGTTTGTTGGTGATCTTACTAACAGTAATTTATTTCTTTGTAAGCATCCTGGAAAGTAATGAAGGCTTACAAAACAAATAGCAAAAATATTGAGATTTTTTTGTTATCTTCTTTTTGTTGAATAGTACATGATTTGTGCTTTTGTGAAATATAGGAGGGGGTATAATAAAATTTCCAATACAGGAAATTATCAAATCTGTGAGTTCATTGGTCAGACATATTGAATTACCACTCCACTGAGTTGAGATGATTAAAAGCAAGCTCTGAATGAACCTTACCTGCTGTTGTTTCTTTTGCACTTTGATTTGTCTTTCTGAACATGCTTGCATTCGTTCTTTAAACTCAGCACGTTTTGACAGAAGTTCTAAATGAACCTTGTCCACTTCAACCTCTTTTTTGAGAAGCAAAGTCTTTTGAAGAGTATTAATGCCAGTCTCAATAAGTTTGTCTGCAGATTCTTTGACAATGGGATATGCAGTGACATCTTCCTCGTCATAATCCCTGAAAATGAATAAAAAAAAGACATTAATTTTTTTGCACGAAAAATATACCTGTTAAAATAAAGAAAATGAGATATGACTTCACATTAAAAACTTAATTATTGTCATATTATATAAAGGTTTCACCTAAAATGTATAGTTTAATGCTAAACTGAATATGATAAACTGAAGTCTGAACCACGAGTACTGGTAGAATTAATAATTGGCAGTTTCTGTTTGTTCACTGCAGTTTTCCTTAGGTTAAAAAGAGATTTCAGACTACAATTTCTTTTGAAAGACACGCTATCGATTTAAATACCCACTCTGCAAACTCATTAGGGCAGATTTTCAACAATAGTAATCGATATTCAAGAACTCATTCACTGTGATTCAACTTTTCTAACCAACTGAACTGAAGACATTAACAGATTTTCCTACCTGTCTTGGAGCTGAGTGACGAAAACATTTTTCTTCTGATCCCCTAAATCTAATTTAAAAGTTCCAGCAGCCATTTTGGTGTCTTATAACTCCATGTATAAATAAGGTGCCACAGATCGTGTAATCCTTCTACAATCCAATATGGTAGTAGGTCATAACAACTTTATTCAAATGAGCAAGCACCTTGGAGACTGTGTCATGTGACCAGTCATGTGCTCTTTTTACATCATACAAAGAATATTACACCGAGGAACATGAAGGTAGGTGTAAACAGTTATTAAGCAAAGTTTGGTTAATTTTAACGCTAATATTTAGATTTAACCATTTTGCATTTAACTTTATTTTTTTGACTTTGTATTAGACAACAGTGATGTGAGTTAAACAAATGTAAACAGAAAATAATTAAATGTTTGTTGCAGTATTCTAGACTTGTTTGTTACATCGCCTTGGCATCTGAACTCATATTTCTTTCCACATACTTGTTAGATATGTATCTAAAAGGTTAAAATGAGGATAAATCTTTTACTTTACATTAAAAAAGTAAATTTCTTTAATATAAAAAATGTCATCGGTGATTTGCGTTGATAAAAACTTTTTTATTTTCACTTAACGTTCATTAAAAAAGCCACCCATGTTGTCAGTTACATGTACAGTGTATCAATCCATACAGAATTTAAGTGTTATGAATTGTAATATGTGCTTTTTTTTATTTATTTTCTATTTTTTCTTCATTTTTTAGATTTAAAATATTGAAGATATTAATATTTGTTTATTCCTTTATTTCGAAAAAAATAAAGCATTTTAGTAACTTAGATGCATTTACCCTAGTGAGTTGGATCAACCTTAGTAAATGGTTATCAGTGCTAGGCCAAAGATCAGTTAATATCAAGATGTTCCCACTAAGAGATAAGCTATTGTTTAGGTGATAACAAACCAGTGCAATGGCCAAGAAATTGATATTACCAGTTAAATTAAACTTCTGAAATAATTAAGTAATCAGTGGAACTGTCACCTACTGAAATTACTTGATAATCCTTGTTGTTGATCGTTTGTTCTATGATGATTTTAAAAAGCCAATATAAGTAATGAAACAAGATAAATGATTACAGATCATGTTTTATCATTTTCAAGTGTGCCTTGTTATTTAAGTCTGTTACAGTTTTCCTAGCTGCAGTGCTTGTGCTGGAGGCAACTGCACTGCCGACAGTCCTGCGTTTTAGCCAAGAGAGAGCTGTACTCAAGCCTCAGTTGGTAAGGCTCCACCAAGTCCCTATAGTCAAGGACAAGGTGGGAGTGGACCTGTGCCCAACCTGTGTTGACTTTACAACACAAGCTATCAATGCCTTGTTGGAGATCATCTTAAGTATGTATTAGGGGTTCATAGATCAAAACAAGGTTCAAGTTAGGAATATTGTCACAGAGAACAATCACCGTTTTTTATAGTGTTTAATTTAAAAAAAAATGAAATGTGGTATTTGTATGTTTCAAAAAACCAAAAATTAAAGAGAACATTTTTGTCAAATTCAGCATTGTATTGGCATGTCTGAGATAATTTCACAATATCTTCACAAATGAACTGTGAAATTCATGTGGCTTATTTGGTTTATTAATTTCCATTAAAAAAAGAGACTGGATCCATTCAGGATAGGATCAGATAGAATGGGGCATGTTAAATACTATACATATATATATGTGTGTGTGTGCTAGTTTTGCCAGTACATTAATATTAGGTACCAAACCACAAACATGTGAATAGCCAGTCTTTGTTCTGTTATGTTACAGATGGAGGGGTACTGACCGCCTGCTCTGACCTCTGTGGTGCTTTGGCAAACAAGACTGGCAGCCAAGCAGTTGGTGCTATCTGCGATGTTCTTTGTAGTATAGTAGGAGTTGAAGAGTTCATCCAACTTATACAAGAGTAATACATTTCCCTTATTTGTTTCAGTTAGATTAGCTTTTTCATTGATTAATCAAATCTGGCATTGAATAACACTGCATGGCAGCCATGTTCAAGTGTCGTACCTTCCTGCCTCTGTTTTCAAAATGAAATACAATTAATGTTGAAATTTCTTCAAGGTAAAAAAAAAAATCATTATTTTATTAAATTTTAGTGCAGATCTTGATCCCATTTACTTCTGTGAGTTGATCACTGTGTGTCCAGTCTTTGATTCAGGAGATGCCAATATCACAGCACTGACTGTCAAGCCTCCACAAGGCCCTCAAGGTAAAACATTGGCCTGACCTTTTCAGGTACCAGGGTTCAGTTTAATTCATTGTGTAATACCCTCCCTCCCACACACATTTTTAGAGAAAGTTTTGTTTTTTGGGGGGAAATTGCTTTCTTCCTAAAATGAAGAGAATCAAATTTAATATGTCATGTTGCATGTTTATTCATCCTGAGTTTTAGAGTCTACAAGGATGAGAGGGATAAATTTACCATCAGAGGAATAAAGTTCAAGATGATTAAATTTGAAAACATAATAGTGACAAAACTTTCACATTATGATTCAAGGTCCTCCAAATAAAAAAAATCTTACCTTGCATTTATTGGTACAAACCAACAGGTTTGATATTACAAAATATATAATGATAAGCTAACTACTATTGTATAAATGTTATAAATTTCCCTTGGTATAGGTACATCCTTTATTGTGGATATCGAATACACAAGCAAAAATGGTACCGGAACTGGAGAACTTGTTATAGAACTTGATACTGTTGATGGTATTCCAGTAGGTGAGTAGCATTCAGTCATGAAGAATTTATTCTAAAAATCATTTCATATGATTATGCTCTAATGAGTCACAGACGATTTTCAGAGTATGATGTCAAAACTAATGGTATATCTGCTTTTCATTGCCATTTTCCAAGGCTGAGAGATATCACAATGATTAAACTCAGGGCACTCATTTCACATAATGGACCCCCCCCCCCCAAAAAAAAAAAAAAAAAAAAATTTTTTTTGAATATTCAGTATTGAGAGAAAAAAATAAAAATCACTTAAGATACTTTTAACATGTCATAAGTCCTCATGTAAATGGAAAAAAAATTCTTTTTATAGCTTCAGCCTTTCTCCAGCAAAAACAACCCCCAGGCACATATGGCAGTAAAATAACAATCCATGCAAAGCCAGACCCTGACTGCGACCCTACACAAGGGCCCTGTGAAATGTGGCTGCCTGGAACCTACATTGTCAAGATTGGTGAGCTAGTATAATATTGCTATCATAACATATATTATTATTATAATAAGTAAGTTCTATTCTGACAGGAATATATTCTTTTTGTTGATTGCTGCAAATAAAGTCCCCAGGTAGAAGAAGATTACAACATGGAAATTCCAGTGTTGAAGACTTAGACCAATTTCCATAGAATTAACTGAATTCCATTAAGTGACAGTAATTCTAATTAAAGTCATAATCATAATATCAATCTTTTAAATATTAAATGCCAATGCATATTTTCAAATAATTTCATGTACAAACTAAGACAAAAGCAATGGTCAGTGATATCTATGGTTATCTCTGGTGATTTGATTTTCAGCACTTTGCAATGGTGAATGTGGCAGCTTGCATCCTCATAGTCAAATCTATGATACAGGATCAACCAACTTCACCATCACCGGCTAAAGGTTCTCTGCATCCAGATGCAAGAAATCTTTGCTAGAAGATGCAAACTGCATATGAATTGTGTTCATCTGATGAAGACTAATGCACTTTTGACATTTAAAAAAGAAAAAAAATGTGCATGACATTCTTTAAAAGCACATATGTTATTAAACATAACAAAGAGTGAATCTATCCCAAAAATGCCAATCACAATAAATAAAAGTTGCATTATTTTCAGTTCATGGCATGATATTGCAAAACCAGGAATTTAGTACCACACCATAATATACCTTACTTAATGTTAAAAGATATTATGCATAAAATAATTACTGACTTAGTTCATGGTAAAATTTCCCTAATCACAACCTTTCCTTAATTACTGTATCTTGTACCTTAAGTACGTACTGTATCTTGTATGAGAATCAGAACAGTCACTTAACTTATTTTAAAACATTTCAAATGTGTAAGTCTGAATTTGTGACAGACAAATTATTTAGAGGTAATTCGGAATGTGGATGCAATGCTTTATCTTAAGCACTTCATACTTTCTACATCTCCTTACAACAATCTTACACATTAGTTGAAATATTTTGGATGTACTTCACTGGAAATGTTTTTCTGACAGTGCATATCATAACTATGATGATTAAACCCATTTTATCAGCACCTTGCTCTGAAATAGTTATATTTTTTTTTAGCAAATGTTCTTTCCAATATGTCCAGAACTTCCCTCTGGTGCACTTGTCCAATGCCAACTGCAGGTGCTGCCAGCGGTCCACGACCAACATATGCCAGCTGATTGAAAAAGAAATAATAGCATTATTCAAGAGGAATATTGAAACATTAAATAAGAATCTAAATCTTGCAAGTAGCTACCCTATAAAATTTATTGACCGTATATGTATTTCTCTGATGTTCAATGAGTACTGTGCTTCTCTAAACACAAGCTACTTGTTCAAATTTCACAATTTATACTGCACAAGTCATTTACATTATCCATTCTCAGTTCATTGTTTCATAAATCATTTGTTATTTTACAATTTCAGTTAAAAATACAATAGTTTCTGCACACTATTTAAGAAACAAAATTAGTTTTTCTTTTTACCTTGCAGCCAACAACTTTCTCAAATCTTGGGGCTATAAAGGACCAAGCTCCTGAATTTTGGTGTTCCTCCTGACTCCAAATGAATTCTAAAACATCCAGAGTATACAGTTTGCATTTGATAATCATAAAATTAATATCATTATTCTGGAACTTCATGATTTGAGAATTGGCAAAAAGCAGTGGATTTTGCAGATTTTTAGATATTATCTGCCATATAAATCATATGTAATAGCTTGTAATTTCAACCTACCTGTAGCACTTTTGTATTTGTTCAATTCTTGCATAAGAGATTTTGCTGGGAATGGACAGAGACACTGTTGAAATAAAAAATAGTTTTGAAATTTGTGAAATGTACACAGCTTTTAATATTATAAATTTTGAAGTGCTCAAGATTTACCTGACACCTGCTCCCCTGTCAACAAAGTATATAAGACAAAATAAATTAAGAAATTTATGTATACGTAATTATTAGGCTGTGAACATCTATGTACCCTGATAAATAATATTTACCAATTTTCATAAACCAGACTTCATCTGAACCAACCTTTCCTTTGAACAAAAACTTTCCTTTCCTAATGGAAAATCAGTTTAAAGTTCCATCATCTATTAGTATGAACCATGCATACCTCAAGTCTGATAAGTGCAGTATCTTTAGCTCCAACTGTTTCCCTCTGTTTATGCAAGGCATAGTAGTGCTGCCCAGAACAGAACACTACCCTCTTGACAGCATTGCCATCTATTTCATTGTCTCCCAGTACTGGACAGAATGTCTTGCCTGGTGCCAGATCCAACATACTTGACGTAGCTGCAGGAAGCCGCAATATCATCTTAGGAGAGGCCACAATAAGAGGTTTTCTGAAATTCCGCACCATCTACAAGGCAAAGCGACAAGACAATATTCAAATCACTTTTAAATATGTTAATAAATCCTTAAAAGTACATTAATTAATACAGTATATAATATAATAATTAGCAAATAATAGTGCCTAAAAAGAGACTGACAGCAGAGCATTATGTCATACAAGATTAGAATCAAAACTGATCTTAAAGGAACCTACCTGCCTCCTGAGGAGATGAAAATACTGGGCAGGTGTTGAGGGATTTACAATATGCCAGTTGACATCATCCCCATCAAAACCATCTTCTTTGCTATCACATTGCTGATCAAAATATGAAGATTTTGGTTTGTCATTTGTATTTTAACCCTTCAAAGTAACTGGAGGGGGGTGGGTATGTCAAAAATAATGGATGTCTTCTGCACCTTTAGGAAACTTTCCTTTGAGGTAGCCAAACTGTGCAAACTCAAAATGAAAGAAAGAGGAGAAGAAAAAAGAAAGAAAAACATTTATCATGAAATCTCTTTTCAGAGAGTTTGCTGACAGCTTTCACAAACTTTAACCCACCATATATATAAAAAGATTCCAAATATTTGGCTCTCTACATAGATGTTAAGGTACCAACCAGTAAGAATCTTTCAATTCTACATGAAGAATGCTCAGGGCCTTCACCATCCATACCATGGGGTAGCAACATCACCAAGCCACTCTGTAGGAGCCATTTGGCTGATATGAAATAAAATAAAAAAGTTTCCAGTCTGTAGTAATAAAAGTTATTTTATAAACACTTGATTGGAATGGACTAGGCATGTTAATGCAGTTCCTGAAAAAAGGACTTCATCTAACTCTTTCAAAAATTAAATATTTGGAGTCTATCCTAACGTATTAACCTTCAATTTGTGAGCACATACTTACTTTCACCGGAGGCAATGTACGTATCAATTATAATTTGAGCTCCATTGAAGAAATCTCCAAACTGTGCCTCCCAAATGACTAAAGATATAGGATTTTCTGTACTCATTCCATATTCAAAGCCAAGAGCTGCAAGTTCTGTAAGAGCACTGTTGCAGACCTGTGAGCAAAACAACCATTTTCATTCTTGTAAAGTTTATATTTTAAGATGGATTATTTTGCAGTGTTTAAGAATTTTTGTATCATTATCAATATGACAAAAATGGCCAATATATTGTCAAAATTTAAATTAAGTATAATTTTTATAAAATTATTCAAAATAATATTAAAATTATTATATAAATCAACTGAAAATTTGATTCAGTCTGTACCTTATCAAATTTAAAGTCTACACTATTTCAAACCTCTAGAAACCCCTTTTGATGATCCGTCATGTGGTTCAGAGGAATAACAATCCCATCGTGTGATTGGTCGACCAGCATCATGTGACGATGGCTGAAAGTGCCCCTCCCAACATCTTGCCCACAAAATCTCACATTGTAACCTGTTACACAAATCATTATTTGGTAAAAAAAACATTCAAGGAGAAATAATTTTTAAAAGACAAAGGTATTTTGTAGCTGTTCTTTTTTTCTTCTTTCTTCAGAGCATTCAAAACAAAACATTTATCAGAAGCTTCCACAGATCTTAATCTACTGTATTTTCCTAAGCAAACTATCATATTACTGTATTATAATCATATAATATAAATTTAAATGCTGAAACAATAGATAATATTCCACATTCTCCATCAAGTTGCCTTCGGTTTAGATTTGTCCACAGTGAGAATGTGAAATACTGCTCATACTTCCTACTTGCCTTGCCAAAGTAAAGAGCCTATGGCCAAGGCTTCAGCAGTTGCCCAGTCCAAATTAGACCCATCCTCTAACTGCTGAACACGCTTGTCAATGTGATGCTTAGATAGCGTATTATGAACTGCCTGTAAAAATCAAATGCTCCTTTGCAAAATTTCAGATCTTGCCCCAGGTGTTACCAATACAACCAAACAGGAAGGGAAATTAGCAGAATTTTAAAATCTCTAATTATAACAAAAATATTAGAATTCAAAATCACAAATATTACCTTCTATTAATATATGGAAAACAAGATGTTATTCTTGAACAGAATTATTCTCTAGTAATTAAGTGGTTAGCGTAAAACCACTACATTATCATGGGGTGTAGCAATGAAACCTCACCACATCATCCTGTACTGCCACAGACTTAGCACCAATATACTTCAGGAGATCAGTGGGCACCCCAGTGTCCCATGTTGTTTGACTGGCAGGTGCTTGGACATAACCTGGCCAGTGCTTCTCCAAGTGATATGCCTAAAGAGAGAGCAAATAAAACTTTCAAAGAATGTCAGCTTCCTCCCAATATACCTCTCTCTCTCTCTTTATCTGAAATTAGTTTAGATGTTGTAAACCATTAACAATTTGCAAAATATGTTCAGAATCAAACTTCATAAAGATGCTCTATTTTTCATGGAAAAAGTCACACTACACCCTTGCCTTGGGAACGTGAGTATCAATATTAGTCATTTCATTATTGAGTTCTTTATTCCAACTGGCTACTGCTGAGTCCAACTCCTCCGTAGAACAAAGACCTGTTTCCTGAAAGAGTTTCAATGCAAGATAAGATAAAGGCACTGGAAATTGATTAGACCTATTTTTAATGAAATGACTATTACAGTACATGCACTCTGATGGTACACCCTCTACCATCTTAAAATGAACATTTTGCTAATATGTCAGAAGTATGACAAAATGCTTTTAGACTCTACAATATGGGTATGCACTCAGTACAAAAACAGATTTCAGGGCAAAACAAAAAAAAATTTTAAAAAGACCAATTAAACTGCATAAGCTTATATGTTATGATTTTAGTCACTTCCTAAAATTTAAATTTACTTACTACAATATTTGTTGCATAGAGATCTGGTACGTTAGCTCTGTTCTTGATGATTTCATACATAAGTGGCTGGGTAAAAGAGGGGTCATCTAACTCATTATGCCCCCATTTTCTATAACAGATGAGGTCTATCACAATGTCTTTTCTAAATTTCTGTCTGTATTCCATGGCAAGCTGGGTAGCTCTAATTACTTCCTAAAATGGAAATTACAAATAGACAGCAATGCTTACAGATAAACAGTTCAAAGTTTAAACATATATATATATATATATATATATATATATATATATATATATATATATATATTTGTGTCTGTTCATAACATGGGTTAATAAAAACTCTTGATTTGTTTGCAAAAGGGAGACACAATAATGGTTATCAAAAACTTGATTTTTAGAAGAATGTCTTAATTTATATGTAAATTTACATTTATGTAAAATAGAAATATTTTCAATTACCTATATTTTTCTGTTTTCTGCACATATCTTATGTATGTGCTAATAAAATTATCCTAAAATAGGTGTGGAATAAAAATATTGTACACCTGTCAGCATTTTCATCAAAATAGTATTTCTTTATGGCGCTATACCTCAGGGTAATCTCCATTTACATGTATCACTGGACAAGCATTCATTTTTGCCAAGTCACTGCAATACAGAGATGATCTGAAACAAAATAGAGAGCAGCGATTGCACAATTTTCATCATTCAATTTAGAAGCAAAATACCCTTGATATTATTGATATACTAAAATCATTCTGAACCATACCTTCCCCTCTCAGATGGCGTAGTGAATCCCAGCTGGTTGTTGATTATGAGGTGCACACTTCCTCCCACAGTGAAATGTGGAGTGTTGGCAATCGCAAAGGTTTCTGCAACCACACCCTGAAATATGGATTTCAACATCAGTCAGGCTTTCTGTAGGTACATACTTCTGTTTTCCCTTCCAAAAAGCAAATTGTCAAATACTTTGTTTTCCCATTGTAAATCAACAAAACCACAATGCTTACTTATTTTCAAATATAAATCTGAGAATGAGAATAAAAACCAAACATGTCATTATATATTCTGTATATAAATAGTACAAGGAAATCTGCCTCATTACAATAAACATATTTTTCAAAATGTATATAGAATAAAAAAAAAATGCCACACCTGTGCAGAGAATGAAGCATCTCCATGGACTTGTAGACACAGCACCTTATCCCCCATCACAGCAGCTGGGTCATCAGAGTAATGTCCATCTTTAAGTGTCTGTTGTCTTCCTCTGGCTTTACCAACAGCTACTGGCTTGCTGGCCTATGCAAACATGACCATACTTTTAATAAATCATATTGCTTACAGCTATTGCAACATGACCCTTTCTTCCCCATGTCAAAATTTCAACCAATAATGTGTCATCCTCCATAGTCAACTTGCCACAATAAATCATGCTATTTATTAAGATCGATATTCCATAGAAGCTAACTGGGCAGCAACTTAAATTATAAGCTAAATTACAGTTTGTAGAAAACTTATCTACTGACCTCCAGATGAGATGGATTTGGAATCATTGTGACACAGATCTTCTTTTCACCATAATTTAAATCTACTGAAGAAGCTGGAATATTTTTCAAAAAAGTAGCATTTAGTCCATGAAGGTTTAAGAGTTAAATGCATGCATATCATTGTAATGATTTTTAGTACTTATCAATGCTGTTTTTTCATAAAATCTCCATTTGTTGGACACTAACTAGCTTAATTACATAAATGTTTGTTATTTTCAATTAACCTGAATATTAAAAATCTCAATTCTAATATCTAAATTTATATAATCAAATTTTGTTTTAATAGTCTTAAGGTTATTGTAACCCTTTATTATCATCCAGATACCGAAAATGAATTTTTCCTACATCTAATTATTCAATAATGCAGCTATCTTTGTGCTTCTTTAAAACAATGAAAAAAACTCCCAAAAATAAAAAATATTGGCAATTTTTCATTGCATATACATAAGCATAGGCAACTTAAAGCTTTAATCGTCAATTTAACACCTTTCTATTCTGAAATGAGCAAGCAATAGGCATGGGGTGTAACATCATCACTGAACAAGATTTTATCACAAAAATCGGCAGAATTGACCAGGAGAGTATAAGCTACAATCCTGTGCCACCATTTTGGTGTAAATGCTTTTGTTATGGAGTTATGATCCCCTAATTACAGATTTTCATTAAACGAAGGCATTATTTTGCTTTATCAACAATAAAATCTGAACTATGACTTTTAAGAAAAATCCCTGGCAGGGCTTTTAGAGTACTAAATGGTGTCATTAAATTGATGTTGAAATGGTGATTGTGGATGCTCAGGTAAAAGAAAAATCAGAGAAACCGATTTTTTAGTTTTTACCCCAAAATCACAATTGTGACATCACCCAAAAAATGACATATGTGTAAATTTAATCAATTTAGTCACTGATCACTGAACATTTATTTATAACCCAAAAGAATGTATGTAAGGCAGTAAATAAGGAGTTTTGGGCAAAGGGTGACAATATCCTTAAGAGCATAAGCAAGAATCACTTTTCACCCTGCTCTGTTTCACTTACACGTACTTAGATTATGTAATACTTCCCCACTGCCTTTCACACCAGGAGGAAATTCACTGATACCTTTCATCTACAAAAGAAAGTCAGCAAAGCCAGTATAAGAGTTGCCAAGACAGTAAAGTTCAGCCAAATGATTGTCATATCTATTTTTTATTCATTATGCAAGAGTCCAAAGTTTACTTCTTTCACAGATCATAATCACTACTACCTTGGATCCATAATAAAATAAAATGAATCAAAGTTATTACAACTACATTCTAAAGAGCAGAATATTTCATAACAAAAAATACCTTCTGAAACATCTGCACTGGTGGAAATTTGAGCATGCATGTCAGCAAGTTGAGTCTTCCTCTGTGAGGCATAGAAATTATAACATCCTGAATATTAACTGTAAAGCAAAAAGTAAGACTGGCATTTGTGGGATATATATATATATATATATATATATATATATATATATATATATATATATTGAAAATCAGTTTATGTAAATACAGTGAACCACCAGGTGAACTTCAGCATGAGTGTACACCTCTAAAACACTAAACTACATGTAATACAGCAATTACCAATTTTCAAGGTTTTTATTTTTCAACATTAAATATTAATATTACAAGTCTGTACTTACGCTCAGCAGATCTTTCAAATATTTCTTGAAAAAATCCCATCATGCTCTCTGCTCCTTCACCTCCATACCGCTTCACAGTGGAAAATTCAGTGTGAAGAAAGTGATCAAAAGCCTAAAAAAGTGAAAAACATATTTCATATGACAGTATTTCTTTTAGCCTTTTGATAGTATATTATATATCAGATCCACAAAAACATGACTCTGATTAGAAGGATTTAAGTGATATATTTTATTACTTATTTTATATCACCATATTATTGAATATTTTGGAAGATTAAAACAGAAATGACAGCTGGTGCATTGAAATGCATCTCTTTGAAACTCTTCTAATACATGTACATGTACCTTTTCAAATGTTTGATTTGAGATGGCTTTTAATTGAATCATACATTCTTTTTACATCATATTGCTTCAACTAATATAAATGATTTTATGAAATGAGAAGTAATCAAAATTCATGCCAGTATTTTTCCATAATCTTCAACTTATCAATGCCAATATAACCATTAAAAAAACCAAGGTACCTGACACTTAAGCATAAGGTTTGCTAATGCAATCTTTTTATCCTTTGAAATTTCTTCAAATTGGCTTTCTTCCCATCTTTTGGCAAACCAGTTCCTCTCTTCCAGTGACTGGATTATTGGGTATGATATTTAATGAAAACAATTGAATGACAAATTTTAACAACATAAATCATACTTTATTAACAAAATATTTTTGTAATCTTGAATTTCTAATTATGATAATGCACATTTTGTAAATTTTTATCCCAGTAGCTTATCAAAATATTTTACTAAAAAATAGAGGAAGGAAGACTGAAAGAAACTTTCATTCAAAAATGGCATAAAATCTTCAAAAAAAAAAAAAAAAAAAAATCACACTGTTGACAATAATTATAAAGACATCTTATGTGCTTACAGCTAAATGTTCAAATTCCACTGCACTGTTTCCACAGTAAGTTTGTTCCAAGAACTGCAAGACCTCTTCAGTGGTGGCAGACTCTGATCCACTGTGCAGGATGCCATAAAGATTGTGAGCAGTGTACTGAGCCTCACCTAATCCATAATAGACAGGATCCAATTCTGCACATTCCCTTTTTACAATAAATGAAATGAATCACCCACATTTAAATATATTTGATCTTTAAAAAATTAGTAGGTATAACATGTTAACTTAATTATGGTCCTTTATTTCAGGCATGGTTTACTAAATGTTGCTTTTGCACTACAAACAACCAATTAAGGAACTAAAAAGCAGGATGTTAAGTTGTGTAAACTTGACATAAATATTAAAACACGAGATCTGTAGCATACATGTACCATATAGCACAAACTATAGTGCCTCTTCAAGTGTACCATTACAGACTGCATCGATATTCATTATATAAAGATTACTTTTTCATTCACAAACAGGCAACACAATTACCAACTAGAGAAATGGTAATGCACCAATTGTATTGTATCGTCATTAGTATATAATATTGTATAAGGTCATGATAATCTATGTACCAGTACAGAAATAAATTGAATTGAAAAATTGAATTGATAAATTGCTAGGATACCACTTGCTGTGTTAAGAGGCTTTGTTCCCAAAAGTACTTACTGTGGTTTTAGTCTCCCTAGGGGATCAAGGGCTGCCTTTCTGTGTCCATGTCTTCGATATGCTGTCACCAATCTCAGTAAATTGCTGTTTTCTATCTGATTTTGAATCAAAATGGGGTCTTCAGAGGTCAAAAAATAAAATTTGGAAGAAAAAATAAGTTTATTATACTTTTATATATGACAATATGAAGACACTAACTTGACTAAGGGAATAATCTAAGATACTGGAAAATAAACAGTTGCATCAGGGCAGAATTGAAATTGCGGTGTACCTAAACGCCGTCCACAACCGACCACAAGCGTCTTCCGTTATGAAATAGCTGGAAAATCAGCTGACAGAAATTTAACATAAGATCTTGCTTTACTGAAAAAAAACGTATAGGGCCCAGAAAGAGGTTTCCAAACCAGACCCGGTTGTCACATTTGTTGCATTGACAACCACGTCAAACGATGTTTACTACTGAATACTAGTCTTCCAAAATGTACCCTGAGTGTCAGAGCAACGTAAAAGCTAGCTTGCTGAATATACCTCGTGGTGGAGTCGCTTTTTCGCTTTTACCTGGTATTGCTACTATGGGTTATATATGAAATCAAGATCGAGCTGGCAATACCGGAATCTAGAACCTAGGGTACCAAAATGCAAAAAAAGGGGAAAACGCTCATATGTATATTATTTATACAGTAATAAACATCGTTACAGCTAGGTTGCCTTCAGATTCAACAAACGTTCAAGGTGACAGCCGAACGTGCGGAGAACGGGCTCTATATACGGATAAAAGCTACATTAGGGCACTAAATACTGTTATTTCAATCAGAATCAAAGTCAGATGTAGAATAAAACAATTGTTTATTGACAACTTACGCCCGACAGTGCATAGCAATATTATCTGTCGGTGTTATTTTTCTTTCAAAGTCTCATTAATCAGCCATTACACGAAAAAGGTACAATTCCGAATAGGTTCTAATATTTCGGTAGTCTGCAGGACGCCATGTATTACACATAAAAAAACAACATGGGAACCCCCCCCCCCCAAAAAAAAAAAAAAAAAAAAACATAAATAATAATTTTATTCTGCTAATATATGTGTGTGTGGGTGTGTGTCTGTACAAAATATGTCTCAGAATTTTCCGTACTGACCACATAATTAAAAATAAATAAAATAGTAATGATAATAACAAAACCCTGAATTTTGAAGTATTCTTTCCGATAAACAGTACAGCCATACCCGATCGTCACAAGTTTTCCTGAAACGTAAATATGACATACAAGCAGTGAGAAAATAAAAGCAATACGTCTACATAAAGCCTGGGTCCCAACTACACGCGGGTTCCTCTCGTTTTTAAGGTTCCTCTCGTCTGGCTGTGCCGTAGCTAGATCGCAGGGAAGGAATCCAGTAATTGGTGATTGCAGTGAGTGCGCAAGAAGAAAGTGCGTGGAAAGTACGTGAGAAGCACAGCCTCCTCACGTCAGAAGTACCTCTGCGCCTGCCGGGCTTTCGCACGTGTCCCGCGCGCACCGTGCATGCAAAGTACAAGCATCGTGCACTACGTACCTTGTGCATACAAGGAGTACGGGCTTCGGAAGTGGAATCAGGGCAGTCTTTCTGACTGAATTCCTACGGTTGTTGCTCGTCCTTTGCACGCCAGTCTTGCGTGTATGTTGAAACGTTTTTTGGAAGGGTATAAAAACAGTGCAGTCATTATATCCGCAGCAGTGTACAAAGATGGTGAGCCCAATCATACCTGGCTTGCCTCCTCTACCCCTCTTGCTCTTTGTTGTCTTTTTAGGCATTTTTAAAACTTGACATCAAAGGCACAAATAATTTGCTTTTTTCGTTCATGCCCCTCCTTTTAAACTCACGTTCCTTTCGCAT
This sequence comes from Lingula anatina, assembly GCF_051362555.1. Lineage (NCBI taxonomy): Eukaryota > Metazoa > Brachiopoda > Lingulata > Lingulida > Lingulidae > Lingula > Lingula anatina. Next base: position 40,781,116 of record NC_141768.1, on the reverse strand, counting down.
GAAGTGACCACTATTCGCTCAACATGCACGAAGCCCGTTAGGTCCACGTGGTGGGCGCGCGGAAGTGTGGAGTGAGCACGTAGTGAGCAAGAAATAAGTACATGTATCGAGCGCCTTTACCACGTGCATCGCACGCACCGTAGCCACCCAAGCGCGACGGACGAACGTGTTTCCATTTTTTTTTTTTTTTTTTTTTTTTTTGAGAATTCGTATACCGCACGCAGCGGCTACACGATCATGTCTGCGACCTCCAAATGTTGTACGATGGACGTGCTCCTCACGCACGAAATCCCACGTTTTCACCCAATTTTTTGGCCGTAGACAAAGGCTCCGTACCTCGAAAGCTTCGCTATGTTGCGCACGGGCGCGAGCATGGCGATTCCGCGCTATTTGCGAGTGCGATTGCACCCACCTGCTATCTCGAAGCCTTAGCAAACGCAACGCAATTATAACCTCAAACTCTACTAAAATTCGATTGCCGCATAAAGTGAAGACGTCATACGTGTAACACAATTACACGAAATGCAATATTTTTTCACCATGACGCAAATGAAGAGGTTGTTTTTATTTATAGGAATGTCATAATTACAAATACTGATATTAGAAGTGTTTGACACCAATAAAATGTCAAATAACAATTCAATAAGCGAAGCTTGGACTGACACAAATACTGACACATTGGTGAGTAGTGTTCAGTCTCACAATAATAGACATTGAGGAAGGTCACGGTGCGACCGAATGCTTTGTTTAGCTGCTTTTTCATTTTGTGTAGAAAATAACACTTTTAAATTTATGATTATTATCAACAGACTACACAGATGAATTATATTCATCAGAAAATATAAAATGATGTATGAAATATTTAATTTTGAATTTTTTATGCATAATAAAACATGACTTTAGCATTCTTCACGTGAACATTTACCGCAAGTTTTTCTATCAGAGGTACCGAGTGATTCAATCTATTATAAGCTTCCATGTTTTTTGTTATATGTTTTGTTATATGCTTTTATGACTAGCAACCCAAACTTGCCGCCACGTTTAATTACATGAAAGACACATTAAAATGACAAATTATGCATACGCAGAGGCCATTGCGACTAGTTTGTATCACCGCAAATAATAGCCTCGAAACTAATGGTGATTTCGCCATTAGCGCACGGCCGCGATTTGCGAAGCTTTCGAGATATGGGATAGCGCACGCTCGCCATGCTTGCGCACGCTCGCCATAAGCGAAGCTTTCGAGATACGGGGCCCAGACGTCTACAGAGGCCCGCACGTTGGGTTGGGACCCAGGCCTAAGTACACAGTTGCAGAACACGCTGCGCTACTTATGCAGTCAAGCAGGCAAAATAAATACCTGTGCTCGAACCAAGCTCGTTGATTTCTTGTGTCTGGGTTGGCAGTTTATATCCGTATACGGAATGCTTGGTGTGATAGTAGGCTCCCGGTGAACGTCTGAAGTATGTTGACAAACTCGACAGCCACTGACGTGATGATAATTTACACGCCGACAACATCTGTGTGTCCTGATGTGTGCCGATTCGGTGACGAATAATTTGTTCTCTGTTTATGGAAGAAACAACAAAAATAATGAATAAATGATCAGAATCTTTGTTAACATAAATCGTGATTGTTAAAAAAATACTTGTCATAAAATACTTGTCCATGCATCTAATCCCCGCCACATTGAAATACCTGAAGAGTCAATAGAGACAGTAGGTATGTTACAATCTCCGCGATTAGCGGCGGCCATTTTCCAAGATCGCACTTCCATGGTGCTTGCGCTATGTGCAAGGGGGGGGGGGGGGGGGGGTATCCCAAACATCGGGATGCTGATTGGTTCTCATTGGGAATATCCCGTTGATTCCTAGTTAATGACGTAGAGGAAAATCCCCTCAGTTGCCTCGAATTCGAATTTTTCATTTTAGTGTTATATATTTCTCGCGGCAAATTTGAAAAAGTTGTCCCAATTTGACGTCTCCAAAAACACCAAGCACTTGGACACTAATCTTAGGTATATGGACATTGAAAAAATTACGTTTTATCTAAAAACTGACGTAGTTTTATTACAATTTGAGCATTAAAACATTTTTGTCCGGAATATGTCATGGGTACTTAACGAAAATTCAAAATGGCGGATATTTTGAATGACGATAGCTGGCTAGGGTAAATAATGATAGCAATAACAATAGCAATAACAATAAACAGTGTCTGATAATAACTACAAAAACAATTGTTGATAATAATAATAAAAATAATAAATCATTGAAATGGTTGAAGTTATTATTTCTTAAATTGAGAACCTTCCTATTGAGTAGTACAAATAAAAGTAAAAAGCAGGCTCCTCTACAGTTCTATTCTATACATTAAAAACACCACAAATGTTTACAGAAATATTTTGTGATAATAAAACTTAGAACCTGAAAGATATTACACACACACACACACACACACACACACACACACACACTTGGCTCGAAGGACTACTTGCATTCCCCTGTTTCGCACCATCAGCGTGGAAACGAGTACCTTACATTATCGGTGGAAATTCAGCGAGGGGGCATATGAAAACAGAAAGTTGAAATAACCCACTAGCTACTAGAAAAGGCACATGTAGTCCATGGACGTCCGCAGAAAATTTTCCAGGGGGGGAAAGTCATTAAGGGGGAGATAATGATTGGCTGGGTACCCGCATTGACCCCCCCCCCCCCCCCCTGCGGACGCCCATGATGTAGTCTTACCTTCAGGTACCACAGTAACAGACTTTCTCGTCGATCGATGTTTATATACAGGAAAATAATAAATTTCGTTTACAACTAGCAAAGACTTCACAAAACTTTACCATGTTCGCGATCTCGGCGGGCGTACCGTGTGATGTCTTCAGGCAGCGGGGATTTTAGGTTCACAGTGTTGTGCGAAAGACGTAATATCGAAACGTGTGACCACTGAAATCCTTGACGTAATCAACTGTTAAAAGGAGAAAGCGTTGATTTTGTTCAGAGATACTTAGCTGTTAAAGCTACTTAGCTAAATATCTTGCTCAAAAGTAGTATTACTTGTTATTTTACTTTCAATTTTTAAACTAACTATTGGATACATAACTTATTCAAGAGAGGAGCTGCTAAGGGTCAGAAATACTTACACAACAGAAATACTTATACTGAGGGGAGCTATGACATGCTTGGAGGTCTAAATCAGGTTGACTTTATTACCAGTACTGAATATGAAGATTCAAATACGCGGCGGAAGGGGCGAAAGCGAGGTAAACGAGGTGGGGCTCTAGTCAGGCTGCGTAGCCGCGGAAATCGATGCCCGCTGCCGAGCATATTTCTCTTAAATGCCCGATCGTTACGCCACAAGGTGGATGAGGTTCACGGTCTCATCAGTAACAATCGAGATTACAGAGATTGTTCAGCCTACTTTATCACGGAAACGTGGCTCAATAACCTTGTCCCAGATTCGGCCATTCAAAGTCAAATCCCGGGATTCACTTTATACAGATCCGACCGATTATTCGACACCGTGGACAAAGAGCGTGGTGGTGGCGTGTGCCTCTTGATCAACGACTTCTGGTGCGATAATGTAAATGTACTATCCAGGTGCTGTACCAAGGAACTAGAGACTCTAGTCATTAAGTGCCGCCCGTTCTACTTGCCACGAGAGTTCACATCAGTCATTTTACAGTTGTATATATTCTACCCGATGCGGACGCCAAGTCGGCCATCAGTCAGCTCACACAGATTATAACAGACTATGAAAATGCAAATCCAGGAACATTGTCTATCATAGCCGGAGATTTCAATCACACAAACCTGAAAAAGGGTTTATCCAAGTATTTTCAACAAGTCGCTATATCAAAAAGAGGCTACAGTGTATTATATGGGACGAGTATGGGCGAGTTATGGAATCGAGACGCTTGCGCACGTGCGCAACATAGCGATCCTTTCGAGATTCCGAGCCCTGGACGCCGTCGGACGCTCAAAGAACGCACAGTGTTCAAGCATCGCCGAGGACGCGAAGTTTTGAGCATGTTCAAAACAATCGCAGAGAGAACGCAATGGAGGATGGTCACTCAATGGACGCACAAGCATCGCCGTGGTCGCAGAGAGGACGCACAAGCATCGCCGCGGTCGTAGAAAGGAGGTACAAGCATCGCTTTGGTTGCAGAATGAAAACTCAAAGATCGTCCAGTGTTCGGCACGTAGAACATTTTTTTTCACTCTCAAACAGGGCCGTGCTAAGGTATTTTTCACCAGACAAGAATTCTAAGGGCAACAGTGGTCTCATATCAGCCTCCAATTGTTTTTTCCCCTAAAATTAATGAAACGATCCTTTTTTTTTTTTTTTTTTGAGGTTATTATAAAAACGAATATTTTGCCTTTTTTTACAAGATGCATTAATTGTCAGAACTTTTTGCAGAATGCGTCATTTGAAAACGGATTCAAATATTCTGTTGTGTCAGTCATCCTTTCTTGTTTTCGGCGCCTGTCCATCCTTCTTATAGGGATAACAATGGGCATCTGGCTGATTATCAGTTCATGCAGACCTTGCATCATCACTATAGTTTAAAGCGTTTATTCCCATTTATTTGTTTCTGTGCTGGAATGTTCTTTATTGGATGACCTGGTTAGAACCGATGAAAAAATGAGTTAGAATATAGAGAAGGACGTTCAAACAACGCTCATCGGTTAAGCAGGATGCAGAATGATCGTAGAATAGACGCCACTGATCGCCGATAAAGGTACAGAGAACGCAGCAAGAATCCTCAATGGTCGCTCAAACATCGCAATGGACGCCTTGGGTTGCACAGGGGACGTACATTGGAGGCAGGTGGGTCGCTCGCAGTTTTACTGGTAAAATCAAGATTCGGTCGTTCAAAGGACGCATAAGGGACGCAGACGCCTTTACACTGAGGCACGATTTAATTGCTTTGGCGACTGTTGAGCGTCCTGACCACATTTTTGAACGCAGAAGGGACGCAGAAAGGACGCCGTCCAGTGTAAAGGGGACTTAAAGGGGCCCTAAACAACTTGTTGCAAGACAGGAAGCATTCAGATTGGGCAATTTGGACGCTATCGAGCGGTCAAAATATGACCTGCGCCGGGCCATTAAGCGCGCTAAGTTGCGGTATAGAGATAAACCTGAGGCAGACATCTCCAGCTGTAATTCTTTTGAGCTTTGGCAGGGAGTGAACAAAATCACCGACTACAAATCTAAAGTCAAACTCTCACCCACGGATGACACCAGCCTACCAGACAAGCTGAATGAATTCTACGCCCGCTTCGACAGACCAAATATTAAATCTCCTATCATCTGTACTCGAGACAAAGAAGCACCCTTCCAGTTGTCAGTAGAAGACACCCGGCTTGGTCTTACTAGACTGAAAGTTAAGAGAGCGGCAGGTCCGGATGGGATCACACCTAGGCTGCTGAAATTATGTGCCGATGAGCTCTCTGGTGTATTGTGCAACATCTACAATTGGTCTTTACGCTCTAGTTATGTGCCAAAATATTTAAACAATCTGTGATAATACCTGTTCCAAAGCGCACACCTGTTACCTGTCTCAATGACTATAGGCCTGTAGCTCTAACTTCCGTTGTTATGAAAGTGCTTGAGAAATTGTTCTGCAACATTTGAAATCAAAATTACCGACGTCCTTCGACCCTTTTCAATTTGCATAACGTAAGAACAGGTCGACTGAGGATGCTGTTGCTATCACTTTACATTATGTTCTTACTTTTTTGGATCGTAAAATCCCTAACTATGCACGACTACTTTTTACTGATTATAGCTCTGCTTTTAACACGATATCGCCTTTTAAACTTCACGAAAAAATTATTAACTCTCTCCATTTTAGTACATCACTCAGTAATTGGTTTTTAAGTTTCTTAATTAATCGTGCTCAACAGGTCAAAGTCGGCAATAACTTTTCCAAGACTATAGAGATAAATACTGGCACGTCTCAGGGCTGCGCCATCTCGCCTCTTTTAAATTTACTGTTTACATCCGACAGTGTTGCTTCGTATCCCGATTGTTTGATTGTTAAGTTTGCGGATGATACCACCTGCGCTGGCCTTATTAGCACTTCCAAGTCTGATTATCGAAATCAAGTTTCGACCCTTGTTTCATGGTGCTCTGAAAACGACCTCGAGCTTAATGTTAAAAAGACAAAAGAAATTATTGTAGATTTTAGGAAAAATCCAACAAAAATTAGCCATCTTATGCTGAATGGTTCTGAGGTTGAAATAGTCAGACATTTAAATTTCTTGGCATACATATATCTGATGATCTTAAATGGCACATTAACAAAGATGAAATTGTCTGTAAAGCTCAGCAAAGACTTTACTTTCTACGGCGATTGAGGTCATTCTATGTTAACCAAGAACTGCTGATAAAATTTTACCGGGCAGTGATTGAGAGTGTACTAACACAATCTTTCACCGTATGGTACGGTAGTGCTACAGCAGAGGACAAGAATCGCCCCAATCGCGTAGTAAAAACTGCAAGCGCATTGTAGGTAGGGACTTGCCGTCAATTGAATATTTGTATACGAGACCAGTGCTCAAGAAAGTGAAGTCAATCACGGGTGACCCTGGTCACCCAGCGAAAAGCCTACTTATGCATATGTCATCAACCCGACTACGGTCATTAAAAGCAACCTCCACGCGCACTAAAAATAGTTTTTATCCATCAGCAGTACATATTTTTAATGAACAAAATGTATTTTAATAATTCCATTGTATTACATTTTATCGACAGATCATACCAATTTTCATTTTATACTTGTATAAATACGACAATAAATTATTATTATTATTATTATTATTATTATTATTATTATTAAAACCACGTCTCGTTCAATGCCTTCATCCCTCCAGTGCATCGGTGTCTAGCCGAGTCCAAGCACTTACCTCAGACTCTCAGAGTAATCCACCTGGGAATGAAAGTAATCTAATACGTATTGTTGTTTAAGTTCCTCGCCCTGTCCACCCTGGGTGCGGCATGAAAAAATGACGTGATGATAAACCACCAAGAGGTCAAGACCCCCGTCACCGCATCGACCGGAGAGACCTATATGTAGGTAAAGACCAAAGAAAATGTATTTTTTTAACCCCGGTGAACCTGAACACACTGACCTTACTATGACACGAAGGGGAGATCACAGTACCATTAAAGAAATGAGGAAGAAAAGAAAAGGACAAATGCACTTATAACTGTTTAATTATGATTTACTTTGGTTGATTTAAGTTATCAGTTTGAGTGGATGACTTTCTGAGAGCAAGTGCAAAACACCTAACTACGTTGATCAATAGTTTTTACAGTTAAGATGCTGGTCTGTAGGGGATATGATGTCACACAAAGGTTCCTGGTTTGCTGACCTGTGCATGACACCACGTGTTAATTAATGGGTCAGGTGGGGCACGCGGGGCATCTTACTATTTTTAGTCGGAGTACCAGGCTGAACTTTAAAAGTACAGAAGCGCGTAATATGGAAGCCTTGCTTGACCATAATAATTTATTGGTCGGCGAGCGATCTACATTTCAATGTTGTTTTGGATATTGTTATAAATTTCATCAATATAAATATGGACATTCAAAATTTCATTTTTAAAACAGGGCAATTTCCGTGACTGATGAGTTTTTGAAGAATGTTAAAATTTTGCAATTTTAGAAAACGCCCGAAGCCTCGGGTGGAGCGATATGATAATATACTGTACATAACAGTCAGGACCGCCCGCATAAAATGGTGAAAAATAGACAATGCGTTTGGATACAGCGTTTTGATTCCATGCATCAGTGTCTAGCCAAGGCCAAGCACTTACCTGAGAATCTCAGAGTAATCCTCCTGGGAATGAAAATAATCTAATACGTATTGTTGTTTTGGTTCATCGCCCTGTCCGCCCTGGGTGCGGCATGAAAAAATGACGTGATGATAAACCACCAAGAGGTCAAGACCCCCGTCACCGCATCGACCGGAGAGACCTATATGTATGTAAAGACCAAAGAAAAAGTATTTTTTTTTTAACCCCGGTTAACCTGGACACACTGACCTTTTAATTCTCCATACTATGACACGAAGGGGAGATCACAGTACCATTAAAGAAATGAGGAAGAAAAGAAAAGGACAAAAGCACTTATAACTGTTTAATTATGATTTACTTTGGTTGATTTAAGTTATCGGTTTGAGTGGATGACTTTCTGAGAGCAAGTGCAAAACACCTAACTACGTTGATCAATAGTTTTTACAATTAATATGCGGGTCTGTAGGGGATATGACGTCACACAAATATTCCTGGTTTACTGACCTGTGCATGACACCACGTGTTAATTAATGGGTCAGTTTGGGGCGCGCGGGGCATCTTACTATTTTTAGTCGGAGTACCAGGTTGAACTTTAAAAGTACAGAAGCGCGTAATATGGAAGCCTTGCTTGACCATGATAATTTATTGATCAGCGAGCGATCTACATTTCAATGCTGTTTTGAATATTAATATAAATTTCATCAATATAAATATGGACATTCAAAATTTCATTTTTAAAACAGGGCAATTTCCGTGACTGATGAGTTTTAGAAGAATGTTAAATATTTTGCAATTTTAGAATACGCCCGAAGCCTCCAGCGGAGAGAGATGATAATATACTGTACAGTCAGGACCGCCCGCATAAAATGGGGGAAAATAGACAATGCGTTTGCATACTTACCTCAGATTCTCAGAGTAATCCACCTGGGAATTAAAGTAATCTAATACGTATTGTTGATTTGGTTCATCGCCCTGTCCACCCTGGGTGCGGCATGAAAAAATGACGTGATGATAAACCACCAAGAGGTCAAGACCCCCGTCACCGCATCGAGCGGAGAGACCTATCTGTAGGTAAAGAACAAAGAAAATGTATTTTTTAAACCCCGGTTAACCTGAACACACTGACCTTTTCATTCTCCAGACTATGTCACGAAGGGGAGATCACAGTATCATTACAGAAATTAGGAAGAAAAGAAAAAGACAAATGCGCTTATAACTGTTTAATAATGATTTTCTTTGGTTGATTTAAATTATCGGTTTGAGTGGATGACTGATCAATATTTTTTACAATTAAGATGCGAGTCTGTAGGGGATATGATGTCACACAAATGTTCCTGGTTTACTGACCTGTGCATGACACCACGTGTTAATTAATGGGTCAGTTTGGAACACGCGGGGCATCTTACTTTTTTTAGTTGGAGTACCAGGCTGAACTTTAAAAGTACAGAAGCGCGTAATATGGAAGCCTTGCTTGACCATAATAATTTATTGGTCGGCGAGCGATCTACATTTCAATGCTGTTTTGAATATTAATATGAATTTCATCAACATGAATAATTAAGAAGATGGACATGCAAAATTTCATTTTTAAAACAGGGCAATTTCCGTGACTGATAAGTTTTAGAAGAATGTTTAAAAAACTTTCAATTTTAGAATACGCCCGAAGCCTCCAGCGGAGCGAGATGATAATATACTGTACAGTCAGGACCGCCCGCATAAAATGGGGAAAAATAGACAATACGTTTGGATACAGCGTTTTGAATCCATGCATCGGTGTCTAGCCGAGTCCAAGCACTTACCTCAGATTATCAGAGTAATCCTCCTGGGAAGGAAAGTAATCTAATACGTAGGCCTATTGTTATTTTGGTTCATCGCCCTGTCCACCCTGGGTGCGGCATGAAAAAATGACGTGATGATAAACCACCAAGAGGTCAAGACCCCCGTCACCGCATCGACCGGGGAGACCTATCTGTAAGTAAAGACCAAAGAAAATGTATTTTTTAAACCCCGGTTAACCTGAACACACTGACCTTTTCATTCTCCAGACTATGTCACGAAGGGGAGATCACAGTATCATTAAAGAAATGAGGAAGAAAAAAAGACAAATGCTCTTATAACTGTTTAATAATGATTTTCTTTGGTTGGTTTAAGTTATCGGTTTGAGTGGATGACTTTCTGAGAGCAAGTGCAAAACACCTAATTACATGGATCAATGGTTTTTACAATAGATGCGGGTCTGGGGCCGTATTCTCGAAAGACTGTAACTTACAAATTCTTGTAACATTTCACGTAAGTCCGGTCGTTCACGTAAGTTGGTATTCTCGAAGTTTTGTAAGTTACAAACTTGTAAATATGCACGTAAATTTATAACTGCCCCCGACCTGCTGTAACTCTGCGAAAAGTTGTACGCATGCTCATTTGGTCAAAAGTCGGCGAGAGAGTGTTGTCTGAGGGAATTTTATGCTCGTGTTTCATGTTGGATATTTTTGACAGCAAGTAAAATTATTAACCCATGGATGCATTATTATCAGCGAGAAATGTTAATCTTTTGGATATTTCAGTTAAGTTGCCTAAAAGTAACGATTTTGAGGAGAATTATACGTTTCTGTCGGTCGCGTAATCGCAGTTTAGTAGGGTGTCCGAATTTTAAAATTAAAACGAACACTTATTTTTGGAAGAACATGAAAGAAATATTAATGCTATTAGAAAGCCGAGTAAATGAGCTTTTTTTGCAATATAAAACAATTCAGTTGTTACTCAAGATTAATTATATTAAATTAGACGACAGTTATATTTCAGAAAATAAATGTTTGACTTTTTTTAGAAGGAAGATACGTGTTTAGTCAGAATAAATTTAAATTATACCAGAACACTTATTTTAAAAGATGCAGGTTTGTTCGGAAGAAGATCACTCAAAATCACCAAAAATCAACCCATCTATGATGAAAATCAATCTACCACACCTGACCAAACAAATGACCCAACACACCTACCGGTCACTATATAATGAAGAAATAAAATATTCCCTACATGGCCAAGATTGTAGAAATCTGCTGTACGAGGACCTTATGAAAATCACTCAAAACCACCCAAAAACGACCCGTCGTCAATTTTGTGTGAAATGTGATGAAAATCAATCTACCACACCTGTCATTCATAAAAAATGTGGAAACACGCCCGGATCACTTCATTAAAGCCCCCAATTCCAGCTTTAAAGATAGCCAAAAACACAGCTGAAAACAGGATCTGGAGAGGGGGGGTGTGTGTGGCCAGAGTTTTTGCTCTTTTTCTTCCTTAATATTGACACAACCACTCTTCCAGTACTTTATACTTACTACAAATGACCCAACACACCTACCGGTCACTATAATGAAGAAAAAAAATTTCTTCCCTTTTTGGCCAAAATTGAAGAAATCTGCTGTACGCGGACCTTATGAAAATCACTCAAAACCACCCAAAAACGACCCGTCGTCAATTTTGTGTGAAATGTGATGAAAATCAATCTACCACACCTGTCATTCATAAAAAATGTGGAAACACGCCAGGATCACTTCATTAAAGCCCCCAACTCCAGCTTTAAAGATAGCCAAAAACACAGCTGAAAACAGGATCTGGAGAGAGGGGGGGGGGTGTGGCCAGAGTTTTTGCTCTTTTTCTTCCTTAATATTGACACAACCACTCTTCCAGTACTTTATACTTACTACAAATGACCCAACACACCTACCGGTCACTATAATGAAGAAAAAAATTTTCTTCCCTTTTTGGCCAAAATTGAAGAAATCTGCTGTACGCGGACCTGATGAAAATCACTCAAAATCACCCAAAAACGACCCGTCACCAATTTTTCCGAAATGTGATGAAAATTAATCTACCACACCTGTCATTCATAAAAAATGTGGAAACACGCCCGGATCACTTCATTAAAGCCCCCAATTCCAGCTTTAAAGATAGCCAAAAACACAGCTGAAAACAGGATCTGGAGAGGGGGGGGGGGGGGGGGTGGCCAGAGTTTTTGCTCTTTACCACTCTTCCAGTACTTTATACTTACTACAAATGACCCAACACACCTACCGGTCACTATAATGAAGAAAAAAAATTTCTTCCCTTTTTGGCCAAAATTGAAGAAATCTGCTGTACGCGGACCTGATGAAAATCACTCAAAATCACCCAAAAACGACCCGTCACCAATTTTTCCGAAATGTGATGAAAATTAATCTACCACACCTGTCATTCATAAAAAATGTGGAAACACGCCCGGATCACTTCATTAAAGCCCCCAATTCCAGCTTTAAAGATAGCCAAAAACACAGCTGAAAACAGGATTTGGAGAGAGGGGGGGGTGGCCAGAGTTTTTGCTCTTTTTCTTCCTTAATATTGACACAACCACTCTTCCAGTACTTTATACTGACTACAAATGACCCAACACACCTACCGGTCACTATAATGAAGAAAAAAAAATTTCTTCCCTTTTTGGCCAAAATTGAAGAAATCTGCTGTACGCGGACCTGATGAAAATCACTCAAAATCACCCAAAAATGACCCGTCACCAATTTTTCCGAAATGTGATGAAAATTAATCTACCACACCTGTCATTCATAAAAAAATGTGGAAACACGCCCGGATCACTTCATTAAAGCCCCCAATTCCAGCTTTAAAGATAGCCAAAAACACAGCTGAAAACAGGATCTGGAGAGAGGGGGGGTGGCCAGAGTTTTTGCTCTTTTTCTTCCTTAATATTGACACAACCACTCTTCCAGTACTTTATACTGACTACAAATGACCCAACACACCTACCGGTCACTATAATGAAGAAAAAAAAATTTCTTCCCTTTTTGGCCAAAATTGAAGAAATCTGCTGTACGCGGACCTGATGAAAATCACTCAAAATCACCCAAAAACGACCCGTCACCAATTTTTCCGAAATGTGATGAAAATTAATCTACCACACCTGTCATTCATAAAAAATGTGGAAACACGCCCGGATCACTTCATTAAAGCCCCCAATTCCAGCTTTAAAGATAGCCAAAAACACAGCTGAAAACAGGATCTGGAGAGAGGGGGGGTGGCCAGAGTTTTTGCTCTTTTTCTTCCTTAATATTGACACAACCACTCTTCCAGTACTTTATACTGACTACAAATGACCCAACACACCTACCGGTCACTATAATGAAGAACAAAAAATTTCTTCCCTTTTTGGCCAAAATTGAAGAAATCTGCTGTACGCGGACCTGATGAAAATCACTCAAAATCACCCAAAAACGACCCGTCACCAATTTTTCCGAAATGTGATGAAAATTAATCTACCACACCTGTCATTCATAAAAAATGTGGAAACACGCCGGGATCACTTCATTAAAGCCCCCAATTCCAGCTTTAAAGATAGCCAAAAACACAGCTGAAAACAGGATCTGGAGAGAGGGGGGGTGGCCAGAGTTTTTGCTCTTTTTCTTCCTTAGTATTGACACAACCACTCTTCCAGTACTTTATACTGACTACAAATGACCCAACACACCTACCGGTCACTATAATGAAGAAAAAAAAATTTCTTCCCTTTTTGGCCAAAATTGAAGAAATCTGCTGTACGCGGACCTGATGAAAATCACTCAAAATCACCCAAAAACGACCCGTCACCAATTTTTCCGAAATGTGATGAAAATTAATCTACCACACCTGTCATTCATAAAAAATGTGGAAACACGCCGGGATCACTTCATTAAAGCCCCCAATTCCAGCTTTAAAGATAGCCAAAAACACAGCTGAAAACAGGATCTGGAGAGAGGGGGGGTGGCCAGAGTTTTTGCTCTTTTTCTTCCTTAGTATTGACACAACCACTCTTCCAGTACTTTATACTGACTACAAATGACCCAACACACCTACCGGTCACTATAATGAAGAAAAAAAAATTTCTTCCCTTTTTGGCTAAAATTGAAGAAATCTGCTGTACGCGGACCTGATGAAAATCACTCAAAATCACCCAAAAACGACCCGTCACCAATTTTTCCGAAATGTGATGAAAATTAATCTACCACACCTGTCATTCATAAAAAATGTGGAAACACGCCCGGATCACTTCATTAAAGTCCCCAATTCCAGCTTTAAAGATAGCCAAAAACACAGCTGAAAACAGGATCTGGAGAGAGGGGGGGGGTGGCCAGAGTTTTTGCTCTTTTTCTTCCTTAATATTGACACAACCACTCTTCCAGTACTTTATACTGACTACAAATGACCCAACACACCTACCGGTCACTATAATGAAGAAAAAAAATTTCTTCCCTTTTTGGCCAAAATTGAAGAAATCTGCTGTACGCGGACCTGATGAAAATCACTCAAAATCACCCAAAAACGACCCGTCACCAATTTTTCCGAAATGTGATGAAAATTAATCTACCACACCTGTCATTCATAAAAAATGTGGAAACACGCCCGGATCACTTCATTAAAGCCCCCAATTCCAGCTTTAAAGATAGCCAAAAACACAGCTGAAAACAGGATCTGGAGAGAGGGGGGGGTGGCCAGAGTTTTTGCTCTTTTTCTTCCTTAGTATTGACACAACCACTCTTCCAGTACTTTATACTGACTACAAATGACCCAACACACCTACCGGTCACTATAATGAAGAAAAAAAAATTTCTTCCCTTTTTGGCCAAAATTGAAGAAATCTGCTGTACCCGGACCTGATGAAAATCACTCAAAATCACCCAAAAACGACCCGTCACCAATTTTTCCGAAATGTGATGAAAATTAATCTACCACACCTGTCATTCATAAAAAATGTGGAAACACGCCCGGATCACTTCATTAAAGCCCCCAATTCAAGCTTTAAAGATAGCCAAAAACACAGCTGAAAACAGGATCTGGAGAGAGGGGGGGTGGCCAGAGTTTTTGCTCTTTTTCTTCCTTAATATTGACACAACCACTCTTCCAGTACTTTATACTGACTACAAATGACCCAACACACCTACCGGTCACTATAATGAAGAAAAAAAAATTTCTTCCCTTTTTGGCCAAAATTGAAGAAATCTGCTGTACGCGGACCTGATGAAAATCACTCAAAATCACCCAAAAACGACCCGTCACCAATTTTTCCGAAATGTGATGAAAATTAATCTACCACACCTGTCATTCATAAAAAATGTGGAAACACGCCCGGATCACTTCATTAAAGCCCCCAATTCCAGCTTTAAAGATAGCCAAAAACACAGCTGAAAACAGGATCTGGAGAGAGGGGGGGTGGCCAGAGTTTTTGCTCTTTTTCTTCCTTAATATTGACACAACCACTCTTCCAGTACTTTATACTGACTACAAATGACCCAACACACCTACCGGTCACTATAATGAAGAAAAAAAAATTTCTTCCCTTTTTGGCCAAAATTGAAGAAATCTGCTGTACGCGGACCTGATGAAAATCACTCAAAATCACCCAAAAACGACCCGTCACCAATTTTTCCGAAATGTGATGAAAATTAATCTACCACACCTGTCATTCATAAAAAATGTGGAAACACGCCCGGATCACTTCATTAAAGCCCCCAATTCCAGCTTTAAAGATAGCCAAAAACACAGCTGAAAACAGGATCTGGAGAGAGGGGGGGTGGCCAGAGTTTTTGCTCTTTTTCTTCCTTAATATTGACACAACCACTCTTCCAGTACTTTATACTGACTACAAATGACCCAACACACCTACCGGTCACTATAATGAAGATAAAAAAATTTCTTCCCTTTTTGGCCAAAATTGAAGAAATCTGCTGTACGCGGACCTGATGAAAATCACTCAAAATCACCCAAAAACGACCCGTCACCAATTTTTCCGAAATGTGATGAAAATTAATCTACCACACCTGTCATTCATAAAAAATGTGGAAACACGCCCGGATCACTTGATTAAAGCCCCCAATTCCAGCTTTAAAGATAGCCAAAAACACAGCTGAAAACAGGATCTGGAGAGAGGGGGGGTGGCCAGAGTTTTTGCTCTTTTTCTTCCTTAATATTGACACAACCACTCTTCCAGTACTTTATACTGACTACAAATGACCCAACACACCTACCGGTCACTATAATGAAGAAAAAAAAATTTCTTCCCTTTTTGGCCAAAATTGAAGAAATCTGCTGTACGCGGACCTGATGAAAATCACTCAAAATCACCCAAAAACGACCCGTCACCAATTTTTCCGAAATGTGATGAAAATTAATCTACCACACCTGTCATTCATAAAAAATGTGGAAACACGCCCGGATCACTTGATTAAAGCCCCCAATTCCAGCTTTAAAGATAGCCAAAAACACAGCTGAAAACAGGATCTGGAGAGAGGGGGGGTGGCCAGAGTTTTTGCTCTTTTTCTTCCTTAATATTGACACAACCACTATTCCAGTGCTTTATACTGACTACAAATGACCCAACACACCTACCGGTCACTATAATGAAGAAAAAAAAATTTCTTCCCTTTTTGGCCAAAATTGAAGAAATCTGCTGTACGCGGACCTGATGAAAATCACTCAAAATCACCCAAAAACGACCGGTCACCAATTTTTCCGAAATGTGACGAAAATTAATCTACCACACCTGTCATTCATAAAAAATGTGGAAACACGCCCGGATCACTTCATTAAAGCCCCCAATTCCAGCTTTAAAGATAGCCAAAAACACAGCTGAAAACAGGATCTGGAGAGAGGGGGGGTGGCCAGAGTTTTTGCTCTTTTTCTTCCTTAATATTGACACAACCACTCTTCCAGTACTTTATACTGACTACAAATGACCCAACACACCTACCGGTCACTATAATGAAGAAAAAAAAATTTCTTCCCTTTTTGGCCAAAATTGAAGAAATCTGCTGTACGCGGACCTGATGAAAATCACTCAAAATCACCCAAAAACGACCGGTCACCAATTTTTCCGAAATGTGACGAAAATTAATCTACCACACCTGTCATTCATAAAAAATGTGGAAACACGCCCGGATCACTTCATTAAAGCCCCCAATTCCAGCTTTAAAGATAGCCAAAAACACAGCTGAAAACAGGATCTGGAGAGAGGGGGGGTGGCCAGAGTTTTTGCTCTTTTTCTTCCTTAATATTGACACAACCACTCTTCCAGTACTTTATACTGACTACAAATGACCCAACACACCTACCGGTCACTATAATGAAGAAAAAAAATTTCTTCCCTTTTTGGCCAAAATTGAAGAAATCTGCTGTACGCGGACCTGATGAAAATCACTCAAAATCACCCAAAAACGACCCGTCACCAATTTTTCCGAAATGTGATGAAAATTAATCTACCACACCTGTCATTCATAAAAAATGTGGAAACACGCCCGGATCACTTGATTAAAGCCCCCAATTCCAGCTTTAAAGATAGCCAAAAACACAGCTGAAAACAGGATCTGGAGAGTGGTGGGGGTTGCGAGAGTTTTTGCTCTTTTTCTTCCTTAATATTGACACAACCACTCTTCCAGTGCTTTATACTGACTACAAATGACCCAACACACCTACCGGTCACTATAATGAAGAAAAAAAAATTTCTTCCCTTTTTGGCCAAAATTGAAGAAATCTGCTGTACGCGGACCTGATGAAAATCACTCAAAATCACCCAAAAACGACCGGTCACCAATTTTTCCGAAATGTGATGAAAATTAATCTACCACACCTGTCATTCATAAAAAATGTGGAAACACGCCCGGATCACTTGATTAAAGCCCCCAATTCCAGCTTTAAAGATAGCCAAAAACACAGCTGAAAACAGGATCTGGAGAGAGGGGGGGTGGCCAGAGTTTTTGCTCTTTTTCTTCCTTAATATTGACACAACCACTCTTCCAGTACTTTATACTGACTACAAATGACCCAACACACCTACCGGTCACTATAATGAAGAAAAAAAAATTTCTTCCCTTTTTGGCCAAAATTGAAGAAATCTGCTGTACGCGGACCTGATGAAAATCACTCAAAATCACCCAAAAACGACCGGTCACCAATTTTTCCGAAATGTGATGAAAATTAATCTACCACACCTGTCATTCATAAAAAATGTGGAAACACGCCCGGATCACTTCATTAAAGCCCCCAATTCCAGCTTTAAAGATAGCCAAAAACACAGCTGAAAACAGGATCTGGAGAGAGGGGGGGTGGCCAGAGTTTTTGCTCTTTTTCTTCCTTAGTATTGACACAACCACTCTTCCAGTACTTTATACTGACTACAAATGACCCAACACACCTACCGGTCACTATAATGAAGAAAAAAAAATTTCTTCCCTTTTTGGCTAAAATTGAAGAAATCTGCTGTACGCGGACCTGATGAAAATCACTCAAAATCACCCAAAAACGACCCGTCACCAATTTTTCCGAAATGTGATGAAAATTAATCTACCACACCTGTCATTCATAAAAAATGTGGAAACACGCCCGGATCACTTCATTAAAGTCCCCAATTCCAGCTTTAAAGATAGCCAAAAACACAGCTGAAAACAGGATCTGGAGAGAGGGGGGGGTGGCCAGAGTTTTTGCTCTTTTTCTTCCTTAATATTGACACAACCACTCTTCCAGTACTTTATACTGACTACAAATGACCCAACACACCTACCGGTCACTATAATGAAGAAAAAAAATTTCTTCCCTTTTTGGCCAAAATTGAAGAAATCTGCTGTACGCGGACCTGATGAAAATCACTCAAAATCACCCAAAAACGACCCGTCACCAATTTTTCCGAAATGTGATGAAAATTAATCTACCACACCTGTCATTCATAAAAAATGTGGAAACACGCCCGGATCACTTGATTAAAGCCCCCAATTCCAGCTTTAAAGATAGCCAAAAACACAGCTGAAAACAGGATCTGGAGAGTGG
Organism: Lingula anatina; assembly: GCF_051362555.1. Classification (NCBI taxonomy): domain Eukaryota; kingdom Metazoa; phylum Brachiopoda; class Lingulata; order Lingulida; family Lingulidae; genus Lingula; species Lingula anatina. The sequence continues at coordinate 40,762,475 of NC_141768.1, read as the reverse complement.
TGGGGGTTGCGAGAGTTTTTGCTCTTTTTCTTCCTTAATATTGACACAACCACTCTTCCAGTGCTTTATACTGACTACAAATGACCCAACACACCTACCGGTCACTATAATGAAGAAAAAAAAATTTCTTCCCTTTTTGGCCAAAATTGAAGAAATCTGCTGTACGCGGACCTGATGAAAATCACTCAAAATCACCCAAAAACGACCCGTCACCAATTTTTCCGAAATGTGATGAAAATTAATCTACCACACCTGTCATTCATAAAAAATGTGGAAACACGCCCGGATCACTTCATTAAAGCCCCCAATTCCAGCTTTAAAGATAGCCAAAAACACAGCTGAAAACAGGATCTGGAGAGAGGGGGGGGTGGCCAGAGTTTTTGCTCTTTTTCTTCCTTAATATTGACACAACCACTCTTCCAGTACTTTATACTGACTACAAATGACCCAACACACCTACCGGTCACTATAATGAAGAAAAAAAATTTTCTTCCCTTTTTGGCTAAAATTGAAGAAATCTGCTGTACGCGGACCTGATGAAAATCACTCAAAATCACCCAAAAACGACCCGTCACCAATTTTTCCGAAATGTGATGAAAATTAATCTACCACACCTGTCATTCATAAAAAATGTGGAAACACGCCCGGATCACTTCATTAAAGTCCCCAATTCCAGCTTTAAAGATAGCCAAAAACACAGCTGAAAACAGGATCTGGAGAGAGGGGGGGGTGGCCAGAGTTTTTGCTCTTTTTCTTCCTTAATATTGACACAACCACTCTTCCAGTACTTTATACTGACTACAAATGACCCAACACACCTACCGGTCACTATAATGAAGAAAAAAAAATTTCTTCCCTTTTTGGCCAAAATTGAAGAAATCTGCTGTACGCGGACCTGATGAAAATCACTCAAAATCACCCAAAAACGACCCGTCACCAATTTTTCCGAAATGTGATGAAAATTAATCTACCACACCTGTCATTCATAAAAAATGTGGAAACACGCCCGGATCACTTCATTAAAGCCCCCAATTCCAGCTTTAAAGATAGCCAAAAACACAGCTGAAAACAGGATCTGGAGAGAGGGGGGGGTGGCCAGAGTTTTTGCTCTTTTTCTTCCTTAGTATTGACACAACCACTCTTCCAGTACTTTATACTGACTACAAATGACCCAACACACCTACCGGTCACTATAATGAAGAAAAAAAAATTTCTTCCCTTTTTGGCCAAAATTGAAGAAATCTGCTGTACCCGGACCTGATGAAAATCACTCAAAATCACCCAAAAACGACCCGTCACCAATTTTTCCGAAATGTGATGAAAATTAATCTACCACACCTGTCATTCATAAAAAATGTGGAAACACGCCCGGATCACTTCATTAAAGCCCCCAATTCAAGCTTTAAAGATAGCCAAAAACACAGCTGAAAACAGGATCTGGAGAGAGGGGGGGTGGCCAGAGTTTTTGCTCTTTTTCTTCCTTAATATTGACACAACCACTCTTCCAGTACTTTATACTGACTACAAATGACCCAACACACCTACCGGTCACTATAATGAAGAAAAAAAAATTTCTTCCCTTTTTGGCCAAAATTGAAGAAATCTGCTGTACGCGGACCTGATGAAAATCACTCAAAATCACCCAAAAACGACCCGTCACCAATTTTTCCGAAATGTGATGAAAATTAATCTACCACACCTGTCATTCATAAAAAATGTGGAAACACGCCCGGATCACTTCATTAAAGCCCCCAATTCCAGCTTTAAAGATAGCCAAAAACACAGCTGAAAACAGGATCTGGAGAGAGGGGGGGGTGGCCAGAGTTTTTGCTCTTTTTCTTCCTTAATATTGACACAACCACTCTTCCAGTACTTTATACTGACTACAAATGACCCAACACACCTACCGGTCACTATAATGAAGAAAAAAAAATTTCTTCCCTTTTTGGCCAAAATTGAAGAAATCTGCTGTACGCGGACCTGATGAAAATCACTCAAAATCACCCAAAAACGACCCGTCACCAATTTTTCCGAAATGTGATGAAAATTAATCTACCACACCTGTCATTCATAAAAAATGTGGAAACACGCCCGGATCACTTCATTAAAGCCCCCAATTCCAGCTTTAAAGATAGCCAAAAACACAGCTGAAAACAGGATCTGGAGAGAGGGGGGGTGGCCAGAGTTTTTGCTCTTTTTCTTCCTTAATATTGACACAACCACTCTTCCAGTACTTTATACTGACTACAAATGACCCAACACACCTACCGGTCACTATAATGAAGATAAAAAAATTTCTTCCCTTTTTGGCCAAAATTGAAGAAATCTGCTGTACGCGGACCTGATGAAAATCACTCAAAATCACCCAAAAACGACCCGTCACCAATTTTTCCGAAATGTGATGAAAATTAATCTACCACACCTGTCATTCATAAAAAATGTGGAAACACGCCCGGATCACTTGATTAAAGCCCCCAATTCCAGCTTTAAAGATAGCCAAAAACACAGCTGAAAACAGGATCTGGAGAGAGGGGGGGTGGCCAGAGTTTTTGCTCTTTTTCTTCCTTAATATTGACACAACCACTCTTCCAGTACTTTATACTGACTACAAATGACCCAACACACCTACCGGTCACTATAATGAAGAAAAAAAAATTTCTTCCCTTTTTGGCCAAAATTGAAGAAATCTGCTGTACGCGGACCTGATGAAAATCACTCAAAATCACCCAAAAACGACCCGTCACCAATTTTTCCGAAATGTGATGAAAATTAATCTACCACACCTGTCATTCATAAAAAATGTGGAAACACGCCCGGATCACTTGATTAAAGCCCCCAATTCCAGCTTTAAAGATAGCCAAAAACACAGCTGAAAACAGGATCTGGAGAGAGGGGGGGTGGCCAGAGTTTTTGCTCTTTTTCTTCCTTAATATTGACACAACCACTATTCCAGTGCTTTATACTGACTACAAATGACCCAACACACCTACCGGTCACTATAATGAAGAAAAAAAAATTTCTTCCCTTTTTGGCCAAAATTGAAGAAATCTGCTGTACGCGGACCTGATGAAAATCACTCAAAATCACCCAAAAACGACCGGTCACCAATTTTTCCGAAATGTGACGAAAATTAATCTACCACACCTGTCATTCATAAAAAATGTGGAAACACGCCCGGATCACTTCATTAAAGCCCCCAATTCCAGCTTTAAAGATAGCCAAAAACACAGCTGAAAACAGGATCTGGAGAGAGGGGGGGTGGCCAGAGTTTTTGCTCTTTTTCTTCCTTAATATTGACACAACCACTCTTCCAGTACTTTATACTGACTACAAATGACCCAACACACCTACCGGTCACTATAATGAAGAAAAAAAAATTTCTTCCCTTTTTGGCCAAAATTGAAGAAATCTGCTGTACGCGGACCTGATGAAAATCACTCAAAATCACCCAAAAACGACCGGTCACCAATTTTTCCGAAATGTGACGAAAATTAATCTACCACACCTGTCATTCATAAAAAATGTGGAAACACGCCCGGATCACTTCATTAAAGCCCCCAATTCCAGCTTTAAAGATAGCCAAAAACACAGCTGAAAACAGGATCTGGAGAGAGGGGGGGTGGCCAGAGTTTTTGCTCTTTTTCTTCCTTAATATTGACACAACCACTCTTCCAGTACTTTATACTGACTACAAATGACCCAACACACCTACCGGTCACTATAATGAAGAAAAAAAATTTCTTCCCTTTTTGGCCAAAATTGAAGAAATCTGCTGTACGCGGACCTGATGAAAATCACTCAAAATCACCCAAAAACGACCCGTCACCAATTTTTCCGAAATGTGATGAAAATTAATCTACCACACCTGTCATTCATAAAAAATGTGGAAACACGCCCGGATCACTTGATTAAAGCCCCCAATTCCAGCTTTAAAGATAGCCAAAAACACAGCTGAAAACAGGATCTGGAGAGTGGTGGGGGTTGCGAGAGTTTTTGCTCTTTTTCTTCCTTAATATTGACACAACCACTCTTCCAGTGCTTTATACTGACTACAAATGACCCAACACACCTACCGGTCACTATAATGAAGAAAAAAAAATTTCTTCCCTTTTTGGCCAAAATTGAAGAAATCTGCTGTACGCGGACCTGATGAAAATCACTCAAAATCACCCAAAAACGACCGGTCACCAATTTTTCCGAAATGTGATGAAAATTAATCTACCACACCTGTCATTCATAAAAAATGTGGAAACACGCCCGGATCACTTGATTAAAGCCCCCAATTCCAGCTTTAAAGATAGCCAAAAACACAGCTGAAAACAGGATCTGGAGAGAGGGGGGGTGGCCAGAGTTTTTGCTCTTTTTCTTCCTTAATATTGACACAACCACTCTTCCAGTACTTTATACTGACTACAAATGACCCAACACACCTACCGGTCACTATAATGAAGAAAAAAAAATTTCTTCCCTTTTTGGCCAAAATTGAAGAAATCTGCTGTACGCGGACCTGATGAAAATCACTCAAAATCACCCAAAAACGACCGGTCACCAATTTTTCCGAAATGTGATGAAAATTAATCTACCACACCTGTCATTCATAAAAAATGTGGAAACACGCCCGGATCACTTCATTAAAGCCCCCAATTCCAGCTTTAAAGATAGCCAAAAACACAGCTGAAAACAGGATCTGGAGAGAGGGGGGGTGGCCAGAGTTTTTGCTCTTTTTCTTCCTTAATATTGACACAACCACTCTTCCAGTACTTTATACTGACTACAAATGACCCAACACACCTACCGGTCACTATAATGAAGAAAAAAAAAATTCTTCCCTTTTTGGCCAAAATTGAAGAAATCTGCTGTACGCGGACCTGATGAAAATCACTCAAAATCACCCAAAAACGACCCGTCACCAATTTTTCCGAAATGTGATGAAAATTAATCTACCACACCTGTCATTCATAAAAAATGTGGAAACACGCCCGGATCACTTCATTAAAGCCCCCAATTCCAGCTTTAAAGATAGCCAAAAACACAGCTGAAAACAGGATCTGGAGAGAGGGGGGGTGGCCAGAGTTTTTGCTCTTTTTCTTCCTTAATATTGACACAACCACTCTTCCAGTGCTTTATACTGACTACAAATGACCCAACACACCTACCGGTCACTATAATGAAGAAAAAAAAATTTCTTCCCTTTTTGGCCAAAATTGAAGAAATCTGCTGTACGCGGACCTGATGAAAATCACTCAAAATCACCCAAAAACGACCCGTCACCAATTTTTCCGAAATGTGATGAAAATTAATCTACCACACCTGTCATTCATAAAAAATGTGGAAACACGCCCGGATCACTTCATTAAAGCCCCCAATTCCAGCTTTAAAGATAGCCAAAAACACAGCTGAAAACAGGATCTGGAGAGAGAGGGGGTGGCCAAAGTTTTTGCTCTTTTTCTTCCTTAATATTGACACAACCACTCTTCCAGTGCTTTATACTGACTACAAATGACCCAACACACCTACCGGTCACTATAATGAAGAAAAAAAAATTTCTTCCCTTTTTGGCCAAAATTGAAGAAATCTGCTGTACGCGGACCTGATGAAAATCACTCAAAATCACCCAAAAACGACCGGTCACCAATTTTTCCGAAATGTGACGAAAATTAATCTACCACACCTGTCATTCATAAAAAATGTGGAAACACGCCCGGATCACTTCATTAAAGCCCCCAATTCCAGCTTTAAAGATAGCCAAAAACACAGCTGAAAACAGGATCTGGAGAGAGGGGGGGGTGGCCAGAGTTTTTGCTCTTTTTCTTCCTTAGTATTGACACAACCACTCTTCCAGTACTTTATACTGACTACAAATGACCCAACACACCTACCGGTCACTATAATGAAGAAAAAAAAATTTCTTCCCTTTTTGGCCAAAATTGAAGAAATCTGCTGTACCCGGACCTGATGAAAATCACTCAAAATCACCCAAAAACGACCCGTCACCAATTTTTCCGAAATGTGATGAAAATTAATCTACCACACCTGTAATTCATAAAAAATGTGGAAACACGCCCGGATCACTTCATTAAAGCCCCCAATTCAAGCTTTAAAGATAGCCAAAAACACAGCTGAAAACAGGATCTGGAGAGAGGGGGGGTGGCCAGAGTTTTTGCTCTTTTTCTTCCTTAATATTGACACAACCACTCTTCCAGTACTTTATACTGACTACAAATGACCCAACACACCTACCGGTCACTATAATGAAGAAAAAAAAATTTCTTCCCTTTTTGGCCAAAATTGAAGAAATCTGCTGTACGCGGACCTGATGAAAATCACTCAAAATCACCCAAAAACGACCCGTCACCAATTTTTCCGAAATGTGATGAAAATTAATCTACCACACCTGTCATTCATAAAAAATGTGGAAACACGCCCGGATCACTTCATTAAAGCCCCCAATTCCAGCTTTAAAGATAGCCAAAAACACAGCTGAAAACAGGATCTGGAGAGAGGGGGGGTGGCCAGAGTTTTTGCTCTTTTTCTTCCTTAATATTGACACAACCACTCTTCCAGTACTTTATACTGACTACAAATGACCCAACACACCTACCGGTCACTATAATGAAGAAAAAAAAATTTCTTCCCTTTTTGGCCAAAATTGAAGAAATCTGCTGTACGCGGACCTGATGAAAATCACTCAAAATCACCCAAAAACGACCCGTCACCAATTTTTCCGAAATGTGATGAAAATTAATCTACCACACCTGTCATTCATAAAAAATGTGGAAACACGCCCGGATCACTTCATTAAAGCCCCCAATTCCAGCTTTAAAGATAGCCAAAAACACAGCTGAAAACAGGATCTGGAGAGAGGGGGGGTGGCCAGAGTTTTTGCTCTTTTTCTTCCTTAATATTGACACAACCACTCTTCCAGTACTTTATACTGACTACAAATGACCCAACACACCTACCGGTCACTATAATGAAGATAAAAAAATTTCTTCCCTTTTTGGCCAAAATTGAAGAAATCTGCTGTACGCGGACCTGATGAAAATCACTCAAAATCACCCAAAAACGACCCGTCACCAATTTTTCCGAAATGTGATGAAAATTAATCTACCACACCTGTCATTCATAAAAAATGTGGAAACACGCCCGGATCACTTGATTAAAGCCCCCAATTCCAGCTTTAAAGATAGCCAAAAACACAGCTGAAAACAGGATCTGGAGAGAGGGGGGGTGGCCAGAGTTTTTGCTCTTTTTCTTCCTTAATATTGACACAACCACTCTTCCAGTACTTTATACTGACTACAAATGACCCAACACACCTACCGGTCACTATAATGAAGAAAAAAAAATTTCTTCCCTTTTTGGCCAAAATTGAAGAAATCTGCTGTACGCGGACCTGATGAAAATCACTCAAAATCACCCAAAAACGACCCGTCACCAATTTTTCCGAAATGTGATGAAAATTAATCTACCACACCTGTCATTCATAAAAAATGTGGAAACACGCCCGGATCACTTGATTAAAGCCCCCAATTCCAGCTTTAAAGATAGCCAAAAACACAGCTGAAAACAGGATCTGGAGAGAGGGGGGGTGGCCAGAGTTTTTGCTCTTTTTCTTCCTTAATATTGACACAACCACTATTCCAGTGCTTTATACTGACTACAAATGACCCAACACACCTACCGGTCACTATAATGAAGAAAAAAAAATTTCTTCCCTTTTTGGCCAAAATTGAAGAAATCTGCTGTACGCGGACCTGATGAAAATCACTCAAAATCACCCAAAAACGACCGGTCACCAATTTTTCCGAAATGTGACGAAAATTAATCTACCACACCTGTCATTCATAAAAAATGTGGAAACACGCCCGGATCACTTCATTAAAGCCCCCAATTCCAGCTTTAAAGATAGCCAAAAACACAGCTGAAAACAGGATCTGGAGAGAGGGGGGGTGGCCAGAGTTTTTGCTCTTTTTCTTCCTTAATATTGACACAACCACTCTTCCAGTACTTTATACTGACTACAAATGACCCAACACACCTACCGGTCACTATAATGAAGAAAAAAAAATTTCTTCCCTTTTTGGCCAAAATTGAAGAAATCTGCTGTACGCGGACCTGATGAAAATCACTCAAAATCACCCAAAAACGACCGGTCACCAATTTTTCCGAAATGTGACGAAAATTAATCTACCACACCTGTCATTCATAAAAAATGTGGAAACACGCCCGGATCACTTCATTAAAGCCCCCAATTCCAGCTTTAAAGATAGCCAAAAACACAGCTGAAAACAGGATCTGGAGAGAGGGGGGGTGGCCAGAGTTTTTGCTCTTTTTCTTCCTTAATATTGACACAACCACTCTTCCAGTACTTTATACTGACTACAAATGACCCAACACACCTACCGGTCACTATAATGAAGAAAAAAAATTTCTTCCCTTTTTGGCCAAAATTGAAGAAATCTGCTGTACGCGGACCTGATGAAAATCACTCAAAATCACCCAAAAACGACCCGTCACCAATTTTTCCGAAATGTGATGAAAATTAATCTACCACACCTGTCATTCATAAAAAATGTGGAAACACGCCCGGATCACTTGATTAAAGCCCCCAATTCCAGCTTTAAAGATAGCCAAAAACACAGCTGAAAACAGGATCTGGAGAGTGGTGGGGGTTGCGAGAGTTTTTGCTCTTTTTCTTCCTTAATATTGACACAACCACTCTTCCAGTGCTTTATACTGACTACAAATGACCCAACACACCTACCGGTCACTATAATGAAGAAAAAAAAATTTCTTCCCTTTTTGGCCAAAATTGAAGAAATCTGCTGTACGCGGACCTGATGAAAATCACTCAAAATCACCCAAAAACGACCGGTCACCAATTTTTCCGAAATGTGATGAAAATTAATCTACCACACCTGTCATTCATAAAAAATGTGGAAACACGCCCGGATCACTTGATTAAAGCCCCCAATTCCAGCTTTAAAGATAGCCAAAAACACAGCTGAAAACAGGATCTGGAGAGAGGGGGGGTGGCCAGAGTTTTTGCTCTTTTTCTTCCTTAATATTGACACAACCACTCTTCCAGTACTTTATACTGACTACAAATGACCCAACACACCTACCGGTCACTATAATGAAGAAAAAAAAATTTCTTCCCTTTTTGGCCAAAATTGAAGAAATCTGCTGTACGCGGACCTGATGAAAATCACTCAAAATCACCCAAAAACGACCGGTCACCAATTTTTCCGAAATGTGATGAAAATTAATCTACCACACCTGTCATTCATAAAAAATGTGGAAACACGCCCGGATCACTTCATTAAAGCCCCCAATTCCAGCTTTAAAGATAGCCAAAAACACAGCTGAAAACAGGATCTGGAGAGAGGGGGGGTGGCCAGAGTTTTTGCTCTTTTTCTTCCTTAATATTGACACAACCACTCTTCCAGTACTTTATACTGACTACAAATGACCCAACATACCTACCGGTCACTATAATGAAGAAAAAAAAAATTCTTCCCTTTTTGGCCAAAATTGAAGAAATCTGCTGTACGCGGACCTGATGAAAATCACTCAAAATCACCCAAAAACGACCCGTCACCAATTTTTCCGAAATGTGATGAAAATTAATCTACCACACCTGTCATTCATAAAAAATGTGGAAACACGCCCGGATCACTTCATTAAAGCCCCCAATTCCAGCTTTAAAGATAGCCAAAAACACAGCTGAAAACAGGATCTGGAGAGAGGGGGGGTGGCCAGAGTTTTTGCTCTTTTTCTTCCTTAATATTGACACAACCACTCTTCCAGTGCTTTATACTGACTACAAATGACCCAACACACCTACCGGTCACTATAATGAAGAAAAAAAAATTTCTTCCCTTTTTGGCCAAAATTGAAGAAATCTGCTGTACGCGGACCTGATGAAAATCACTCAAAATCACCCAAAAACGACCCGTCACCAATTTTTCCGAAATGTGATGAAAATTAATCTACCACACCTGTCATTCATAAAAAATGTGGAAACACGCCCGGATCACTTCATTAAAGCCCCCAATTCCAGCTTTAAAGATAGCCAAAAACACAGCTGAAAACAGGATCTGGAGAGAGAGGGGGTGGCCAAAGTTTTTGCTCTTTTTCTTCCTTAATATTGACACAACCACTCTTCCAGTGCTTTATACTGACTACAAATGACCCAACACACCTACCGGTCACTATAATGAAGAAAAAAAAATTTCTTCCCTTTTTGGCCAAAATTGAAGAAATCTGCTGTACGCGGACCTGATGAAAATCACTCAAAATCACCCAAAAACGACCGGTCACCAATTTTTCCGAAATGTGACGAAAATTAATCTACCACACCTGTCATTCATAAAAAATGTGGAAACACGCCCGGATCACTTCATTAAAGCCCCCAATTCCAGCTTTAAAGATAGCCAAAAACACAGCTGAAAACAGGATCTGGAGAGAGGGGGGGTGGCCAGAGTTTTTGCTCTTTTTCTTCCTTAATATTGACACAACCACTCTTCCAGTACTTTATACTGACTACAAATGACCCAACACACCTACCGGTCACTATAATGAAGAAAAAAAATTTCTTCCCTTTTTGGCCAAAATTGAAGAAATCTGCTGTACGCGGACCTGATGAAAATCACTCAAAATCACCCAAAAACGATCCGTCACCAATTTTTCCGAAATGTGACGAAAATTAATCTACCACACCTGTCATTCATAAAAAATGTGGAAACACGCCCGGATCACTTCATTAAAGCCCCCAATTCCAGCTTTAAAGATAGCCAAAAACACAGCTGAAAACAGGATCTGGAGAGAGGGGGGGTGGCCAGAGTTTTTGCTCTTTTTCTTCCTTAATATTGACACAACCACTCTTCCAGTACTTTATACTGACTACAAATGACCCAACACACCTACCGGTCACTATAATGAAGAAAAAAAAATTTCTTCCCTTTTTGGCCAAAATTGAAGAAATCTGCTGTACGCGGACCTGATGAAAATCACTCAAAATCACCCAAAAACGACCCGTCACCAATTTTTCCGAAATGTGATGAAAATTAATCTACCACACCTGTCATTCATAAAAAATGTGGAAACACGCCCGGATCACTTCATTAAAGCCCCCAATTCCAGCTTTAAAGATAGCCAAAAACACAGCTGAAAACAGGATCTGGAGAGAGGGGGGGGTGGCCAGAGTTTTTGCTCTTTTTCTTCCTTAATATTGACACAACCACTCTTCCAGTGCTTTATACTGACTACAAATGACCCAACACACCTACCGGTCACTATAATGAAGAAAAAAAAATTCTTCCCTTTTTGGCCAAAATTGAAGAAATCTGCTGTACGCGGACCTGATGAAAATCACTCAAAATCACCCAAAAACGACCCGTCACCAATTTTTCCGAAATGTGATGAAAATTAATCTACCACACCTGTCATTCATAAAAAATGTGGAAACACGCCCGGATCACTTCATTAAAGCCCCCAATTCCAGCTTTAAAGATAGCCAAAAACACAGCTGAAAACAGGATCTGGAGAGAGGGGGGGTGGCCAGAGTTTTTGCTCTTTTTCTTCCTTAATATTGACACAACCACTCTTCCAGTACTTTATACTGACTACAAATGACCCAACACACCTACCGGTCACTATAATGAAGAAAAAAAAATTTCTTCCCTTTTTGGCCAAAATTGAAGAAATCTGCTGTACGCGGACCTGATGAAAATCACTCAAAATCACCCAAAAACGACCCGTCACCAATTTTTCCGAAATGTGATGAAAATTAATCTACCACACCTGTCATTCATAAAAAATGTGGAAACACGCCCGGATCACTTCATTAAAGCCCCCAATTCCAGCTTTAAAGATAGCCAAAAACACAGCTGAAAACAGGATCTGGAGAGAGGGGGGGTGGCCAGAGTTTTTGCTCTTTTTCTTCCTTAATATTGACACAACCACTCTTCCAGTACTTTATACTGACTACAAATGACCCAACACACCTACCGGTCACTATAATGAAGAAAAAAAAATTTCTTCCCTTTTTGGCCAAAATTGAAGAAATCTGCTGTACGCGGACCTGATGAAAATCACTCAAAATCACCCAAAAACGACCCGTCACCAATTTTTCCGAAATGTGATGAAAATTAATCTACCACACCTGTCATTCATAAAAAATGTGGAAACACGCCCGGATCACTTCATTAAAGCCCCCAATTCCAGCTTTAAAGATAGCCAAAAACACAGCTGAAAACAGGATCTGGAGAGAGGGGGGGGTGGCCAGAGTTTTTGCTCTTTTTCTTCCTTAATATTGACACAACCACTCTTCCAGTACTTTATACTGACTACAAATGACCCAACACACCTACCGGTCACTATAATGAAGAAAAAAAAATTTCTTCCCTTTTTGGCCAAAATTGAAGAAATCTGCTGTACGCGGACCTGATGAAAATCACTCAAAATCACCCAAAAACGACCCGTCACCAATTTTTCCGAAATGTGATGAAAATTAATCTACCACACCTGTCATTCATAAAAAATGTGGAAACACGCCCGGATCACTTCATTAAAGCCCCCAATTCCAGCTTTAAAGATAGCCAAAAACACAGCTGAAAACAGGATCTGGAGAGAGGGGGGGTGGCCAGAGTTTTTGCTCTTTTTCTTCCTTAATATTGACACAACCACTCTTCCAGTACTTTATACTGACTACAAATGACCCAACACACCTACCGGTCACTATAATGAAGAAAAAAAAATTTCTTCCCTTTTTGGCCAAAATTGAAGAAATCTGCTGTACGCGGACCTGATGAAAATCACTCAAAATCACCCAAAAACGACCCGTCACGAATTTTTCCGAAATGTGATGAAAATTAATCTACCACACCTGTCATTCATAAAAAATGTGGAAACACGCCCGGATCACTTCATTAAAGCCCCCAATTCCAGCTTTAAAGATAGCCAAAAACACAGCTGAAAACAGGATCTGGAGAGAGGGGGGGTGGCCAGAGTTTTTGCTCTTTTTCTTCCTTAATATTGACACAACCACTCTTCCAGTACTTTATACTGACTACAAATGACCCAACACACCTGCCGGTCACTATAATGAAGAAAAAAAAATTTCTTCCCTTTTTGGCCAAAATTGAAGAAATCTGCTGTACGCGGACCTGATGAAAATCACTCAAAATCACCCAAAAACGACCCGTCACCAATTTTTCCGAAATGTGATGAAAATTAATCTACCACACCTGTCATTCATAAAAAATGTGGAAACACGCCCGGATCACTTCATTAAAGCCCCCAATTCCAGCTTTAAAGATAGCCAAAAACACAGCTGAAAACAGGATCTGGAGAGAGGGGGGGTGGCCAGAGTTTTTGCTCTTTTTCTTCCTTAATATTGACACAACCACTCTTCCAGTACTTTATACTGACTACAAATGACCCAACACACCTACCGGTCACTATAATGAAGAAAAAAAAATTTCTTCCCTTTTTGGCCAAAATTGAAGAAATCTGCTGTACGCGGACCTGATGAAAATCACTCAAAATCACCCAAAAACGACCCGTCACCAATTTTTCCGAAATGTGATGAAAATTAATCTACCACACCTGTCATTCATAAAAAATGTGGAAACACGCCCGGATCACTTCATTAAAGCCCCCAATTCCAGCTTTAAAGATAGCCAAAAACACAGCTGAAAACAGGATCTGGAGAGAGGGGGGGTGGCCAGAGTTTTTGCTCTTTTTCTTCCTTAATATTGACACAACCACTCTTCCAGTACTTTATACTGACTACAAATGACCCAACACACCTGATGGTCACTATAATGAAGAAAAAAAAAATTCTTCCCTTTTTGGCCAAAATTGAAGAAATCTGCTGTACGCGGACCTGATGAAAATCACTCAAAATCACCCAAAAACGACCCGTCACCAATTTTTCCGAAATGTGATGAAAATTAATCTACCACACCTGTCATTCATAAAAAATGTGGAAACACGCCCGGATCACTTCATTAAAGCCCCCAATTCCAGCTTTAAAGATAGCCAAAAACACAGCTGAAAACAGGATCTGGAGAGAGGGGGGGGTGGCCAGAGTTTTTGCTCTTTTTCTTCCTTAATATTGACACAACCACTCTTCCAGTACTTTATACTGACTACAAATGACCCAACACACCTACCGGTCACTATAATGAAGAAAAAAAAATTTCTTCCCTTTTTGGCCAAAATTGAAGAAATCTGCTGTACGCGGACCTGATGAAAATCACTCAAAATCACCCAAAAACGACCCGTCACCAATTTTTCCGAAATGTGATGAAAATTAATCTACCACACCTGTCATTCATAAAAAATGTGGAAACACGCCCGGATCACTTCATTAAAGCCCCCAATTCCAGCTTTAAAGATAGCCAAAAACACAGCTGAAAACGGGATCTGGAGAGAGGGGGGGTGGCCAGAGTTTTTGCTCTTTTTCTTCCTTAATATTGACACAACCACTCTTCCAGTACTTTATACTGACTACAAATGACCCAACACACCTACCGGTCACTATAATGAAGAAAAAAAAATTTCTTCCCTTTTTGGCCAAAATTGAAGAAATCTGCTGTACGCGGACCTGATGAATATCACTCAAAATCACCCAAAAACGACCCGTCACCAATTTTTCCGAAATGTGATGAAAATTAATCTACCACACCTGTCATTCATAAAAAATGTGGAAACACGCCCGGATCACTTCATTAAAGCCCCCAATTCCAGCTTTAAAGATAGCCAAAAACACAGCTGAAAACAGGATCTGGAGAGAGGGGGGGTGGCCAGAGTTTTTGCTCTTTTTCTTCCTTAATATTGACACAACCACTCTTCCAGTACTTTATACTGACTACAAATGACCCAACACACCTACCGGTCACTATAATGAAGAAAAAAAAATTTCTTCCCTTTTTGGCCAAAATTGAAGAAATCTGCTGTACGCGGACCTGATGAAAATCACTCAAAATCACCCAAAAACGACCCGTCACCAATTTTTCCGAAATGTGATGAAAATTAATTTACCACACCTGTCATTCATAAAAAATGTGGAAACACGCCCGGATCACTTCATTAAAGCCCCCAATTCCAGCTTTAAAGATAGCCAAAAACACAGCTGAAAACAGGATCTGGAGAGAGGGGGGGTGGCCAGAGTTTTTGCTCTTTTTCTTCCTTAATATTGACACAACCACTCTTCCAGTACTTTATACTGACTACAAATGACCCAACACACCTACCGGTCACTATAATGAAGAAAAAAAAATTTCTTCCCTTTTTGGCCAAAATTGAAGAAATCTGCTGTACGCGGACCTGATGAAAATCACTCAAAATCACCCAAAAACGACCCGTCACCAATTTTTCCGAAATGTGATGAAAATTAATCTACCACACCTGTCATTCATAAAAAATGTGGAAACACGCCCGGATCACTTCATTAAAGCCCCCAATTCCAGCTTTAAAGATAGCCAAAAACACAGCTGAAAACAGGATCTGGAGAGAGGGGGGGTGGCCAGAGTTTTTGCTCTTTTTCTTCCTTAATATTGACACAACCACTCTTCCAGTACTTTATACTGACTACAAATGACCCAACACACCTACCGGTCACTATAATGAAGAAAAAAAAATTTCTTCCCTTTTTGGCCAAAATTGAAGAAATCTGCTGTACGGGGACCTGATGAAAATCACTCAAAATCACCCAAAAACGACCCGTCACCAATTTTTCCGAAATGTGACGAAAATTAATCTACCACACCTGTCATTCATAAAAAATGTGGAAACACGCCCGGATCACTTCATTAAAGCCCCCAATTCCAGCTTTAAAGATAGCCAAAAACACAGCTGAAAACAGGATCTGGAGAGAGGGGGGGTGGCCAGAGTTTTTGCTCTTTTTCTTCCTTAATATTGACACAACCACTCTTCCAGTACTTTATACTGACTACAAATGACCCAACACACCTACCGGTCACTATAATGAAGAAAAAAAAATTTCTTCCCTTTTTGGCCAAAATTGAAGAAATCTGCTGTACGCGGACCTGATGAAAATCACTCAAAATCACCCAAAAACGACCCGTCACCAATTTTTCCGAAATGTGACGAAAATTAATCTACCACACCTGTCATTCATAAAAAATGTGGAAACACGCCCGGATCACTTCATTAAAGCCCCCAATTCCAGCTTTAAAGATAGCCAAAAACACAGCTGAAAACAGGATCTGGAGAGAGGGGGGGTGGCCAGAGTTTTTGCTCTTTTTCTTCCTTAATATTGACACAACCACTCTTCCAGTGCTTTATACTGACTACAAATGACCCAACACACCTACTGGTCACTATAATGAAGAAAAAAAAATTTCTTCCCTTTTTGGCCAAAATTGAAGAAATCTGCTGTACGCGGACCTGATGAAAATCACTCAAAATCACCCAAAAACGACCCGTCACCAATTTTTCCGAAATGTGTTGAAAATTAATCTACCACACCTGTCATTCATAAAAAATGTGGAAACACGCCCGGATCACTTCATTAAAGCCCCCAATTCCAGCTTTAAAGATAGCCAAAAACACAGCTGAAAACAGGATCTGGAGAGAGGGGGGGTGGCCAGAGTTTTTGCTCTTTTTCTTCCTTAATATTGACACAACCACTCTTCCAGTACTTTATACTGACTACAAATGACCCAACACACCTACCGGTCACTATAATGAAGAAAAAAAAATTTCTTCCCTTTTTGGCCAAAATTGAAGAAATCTGCTGTACGCGGGCGGACCTGATGAAAATCACTCAAAATCACCCAAAAACGACCCGTCACCAATTTTTCCGAAATGTGATGAAAATTAATCTACCACACCTGTCATTCATAAAAAATGTGGAAACACGCCCGGATCACTTCATTAAAGCCCCCAATTCCAGCTTTAAAGATAGCCAAAAACACAGCTGAAAACAGGATCTGGAGAGAGGGGGGGTGGCCAGAGTTTTTGCTCTTTTTCTTCCTTAATATTGACACAACCACTCTTCCAGTACTTTATACTGACTACAAATGACCCAACACACCTACCGGTCACTATAATGAAGAAAAAAAAAATTCTTCCCTTTTTGGCCAAAATTGAAGAAATCTGCTGTACGCGGACCTGATGAAAATCACTCAAAATCACCCAAAAACGACCCGTCACCAATTTTTCCGAAATGTGATGAAAATTAATCTACCACACCTGTCATTCATAAAAAATGTGGAAACACGCCCGGATCACTTCATTAAAGCCCCCAATTCCAGCTTTAAAGATAGCCAAAAACACAGCTGAAAACAGGATCTGGAGAGAGGGGGGGTGGCCAGAGTTTTTGCTCTTTTTCTTCCTTAATATTGACACAACCACTCTTCCAGTACTTTATACTGACTACAAATGACCCAACACACCTACCGGTCACTATAATGAAGAAAAAAAAATTTCTTCCCTTTTTGGCCAAAATTGAAGAAATCTGCTGTACGCGGACCTGATGAAAATCACTCAAAATCACCCAAAAACGACCCGTCACCAATTTTTCCGAAATGTGATGAAAATTAATTTACCACACCTGTCATTCATAAAAAATGTGGAAACACGCCCGGATCACTTCATTAAAGCCCCCAATTCCAGCTTTAAAGATAGCCAAAAACACAGCTGAAAACAGGATCTGGAGAGAGGGGGGGTGGCCAGAGTTTTTGCTCTTTTTCTTCCTTAATATTGACACAACCACTCTTCCAGTACTTTATACTGACTACAAATGACCCAACACACCTACCGGTCACTATAATGAAGAAAAAAAATTTCTTCCCTTTTTGGCCAAAATTGAAGAAATCTGCTGTACGCGGACCTGATGAAAATCACTCAAAATCACCCAAAAACGACCCGTCACCAATTTTTCCAAAATGTGATGAAAATTAATCTACCACACCTGTCATTCATAAAAAATGTGGAAACACGCCCGGATCACTTCATTAAAGCCCCCAATTCCAGCTTTAAAGATAGCCAAAAACACAGCTGAAAACAGGATCTGGAGAGAGGGGGGGTGGCCAGAGTTTTTGCTCTTTTTCTTCCTTAATATTGACACAACCACTCTTCCAGTACTTTATACTGACTACAAATGACCCAACACACCTACCGGTCACTATAATGAAGAAAAAAAAATTTCTTCCCTTTTTGGCCAAAATTGAAGAAATCTGCTGTACGCGGACCTGATGAAAATCACTCAAAATCACCCAAAAACGACCCGTCACCAATTTTTCCGAAATGTGATGAAAATTAATCTACCACACCTGTCATTCATAAAAAATGTGGAAACACGCCCGAATCACTTCATTAAAGCCCCAAATTCCAGCTTTAAAGATAGCCAAAAACACAGCTGAAAACAGGATCTAGAGAGAGGGGGGGTGGCCAGAGTTTTTGCTCTTTTTCTTCCTTAATATTGACACAACCACTCTTCCAGTACTTTATACTGACTACAAATGACCCAACACACCTACCGGTCACTATAATGAAGAAAAAAAATTTCTTCCCTTTTTGGCCAAAATTGAAGAAATCTGCTGTACGCGGACCTGATGAAAATCACTCAAAATCACCCAAAAACGACCCGTCACCAATTTTTCCGAAATGTGACGAAAATTAATCTACCACACCTGTCATTCATAAAAAATGTGGAAACACACCCGGATCACTTCATTAAAGCCCCCAATTCCAGCTTTAAAGATAGCCAAAAACACAGCTGAAAACAGGATCTGGAGAGAGGGGGGGTGGCCAGAGTTTTTGCTCTTTTTCTTCCTTAATATTGACACAACCACTCTTCCAGTACTTTATACTGACTACAAATGACCCAACACACCTACCGGTCACTATAATGAAGAAAAAAAAAATTCTTCCCTTTTTGACCAAAATTGAAGAAATCTGCTGTACGCGGACCTGATGAAAATCACTCAAAATCACCCAAAAACGACCCGTCACCAATTTTTCCAAAATGTGATGAAAATTAATCTACCACACCTGTCATTCATAAAAAATGTGGAAACACGCCCAGATCACTTCATTAAAGCCCCCAATTCCAGCTTTAAAGATAGCCAAAAACACAGCTGAAAACAGAATCTGGAGAGAGGGGGGGTGGCCAGAGTTTTTGCTCTTTTTCTTCCTTAATATTGACACAACCACTCTTCCAGTGCTTTATACTGACTACAAATGACCCAACACACCTACCGGTCACTATAATGAAGAAAAAAAAAATTCTTCCCTTTTTGGCCAAAATTGAAGAAATCTGCTGTACGCGGACCTGATGAAAATCACTCAAAATCACCCAAAAACGACCCGTCACCAATTTTTCCGAAATGTGATGAAAATTAATTTACCACACCTGTCATTCATAAAAAATGTGGAAACACGCCCGGATCACTTCATTAAAGCCCCCAATTCCAGCTTTAAAGATAGCCAAAAACACAGCTGAAAACAGGATCTGGAGAGAGGGGGGGTGGCCAGAGTTTTTGCTCTTTTTCTTCCTTAATATTGACACAACCACTCTTCCAGTACTTTATACTGACTACAAATGACCCAACACACCTACCGGTCACTATGATGAAGAAAAAAAATTTCTTCCCTTTTTGGCCAAAATTGAAGAAATCTGCTGTACGCGGACCTGATGAAAATCACTCAAAATCACCCAAAAACGACCCGTCACCAATTTTTCCAAAATGTGATGAAAATTAATCTACCACACCTGTCATTCATAAAAAATGTGGAAACACGCCCGGATCACTTCATTAAAGCCCCCAATTCCAGCTTTAAAGATAGCCAAAAACACAGCTGAAAACAGGATCTGGAGAGAGGGGGGGTGGCCAGAGTTTTTGCTCTTTTTCTTCCTTAATATTGACACAACCACTCTTCCAGTACTTTATACTGACTACAAATGACCCAACACACCTACCGGTCACTATAATGAAGAAAAAAAAATTTCTTCCCTTTTTGGCCAAAATTGAAGAAATCTGCTGTACGCGGACCTGATGAAAATCACTCAAAATCACCCAAAAACGACCCGTCACCAATTTTTCCGAAATGTGATGAAAATTAATCTACCACACCTGTCATTCATAAAAAATGTGGAAACACGCCCGAATCACTTCATTAAAGCCCCCAATTCCAGCTTTAAAGATAGCCAAAAACACAGCTGAAAACAGGATCTGGAGAGAGGGGGGGTGGCCAGAGTTTTTGCTCTTTTTCTTCCTTAATATTGACACAACCACTCTTCCAGTACTTTATACTGACTACAAATGACCCAACACACCTACCGGTCACTATAATGAAGAAAAAAAATTTC
Source organism: Lingula anatina (assembly GCF_051362555.1). Classification (NCBI taxonomy): domain Eukaryota; kingdom Metazoa; phylum Brachiopoda; class Lingulata; order Lingulida; family Lingulidae; genus Lingula; species Lingula anatina. Next base: position 40,742,125 of record NC_141768.1, on the reverse strand, counting down.
TTCCCTTTTTGGCCAAAATTGAAGAAATCTGCTGTACGCGGACCTGATGAAAATCACTCAAAATCACCCAAAAACGACCCGTCACCAATTTTTCCGAAATGTGACGAAAATTAATCTACCACACCTGTCATTCATAAAAAATGTGGAAACACACCCGGATCACTTCATTAAAGCCCCCAATTCCAGCTTTAAAGATAGCCAAAAACACAGCTGAAAACAGGATCTGGAGAGAGGGGGGGTGGCCAGAGTTTTTGCTCTTTTTCTTCCTTAATATTGACACAACCACTCTTCCAGTACTTTATACTGACTACAAATGACCCAACACACCTACCGGTCACTATAATGAAGAAAAAAAAAATTCTTCCCTTTTTGACCAAAATTGAAGAAATCTGCTGTACGCGGACCTGATGAAAATCACTCAAAATCACCCAAAAACGACCCGTCACCAATTTTTCCAAAATGTGATGAAAATTAATCTACCACACCTGTCATTCATAAAAAATGTGGAAACACGCCCGGATCACTTCATTAAAGCCCCCAATTCCAGCTTTAAAGATAGCGAAAAACACAGCTGAAAACAGAATCTGGAGAGAGGGGGGGTGGCCAGAGTTTTTGCTCTTTTTCTTCCTTAATATTGACACAACCACTCTTCCAGTGCTTTATACTGACTACAAATGACCCAACACACCTACCGGTCACTATAATGAAGAAAAAAAAAATTCTTCCCTTTTTGGCCAAAATTGAAGAAATCTGCTGTACGCGGACCTGATGAAAATCACTCAAAATCACCCAAAAACGACCCGTCACCAATTTTTCCAAAATGTGATGAAAATTAATCTACCACACCTGTCATTCATAAAAAATGTGGAAACACGCCCGGATCACTTCATTAAAGCCCCCAATTCCAGCTTTAAAGATAGCCAAAAACACAGCTGAAAACAGGATCTGGAGAGAGGGGGGGTGGCCAGAGTTTTTGCTCTTTTTCTTCCTTAATATTGACACAACCACTCTTCCAGTGCTTTATACTGACTACAAATGACCCAACACACCTACCGGTCACTATAATGAAGAAAAAAAAATTTCTTCCCTTTTTGGCCAAAATTGAAGAAATCTGCTGTACGCGGACCTGATGAAAATCACTCAAAATCACCCAAAAACGACCGGTCACCAATTTTTCCGAAATGTGACGAAAATTAATCTACCACACCTGTCATTCATAAAAAATGTGGAAACACGCCCGGATCACTTCATTAAAGCCCCCAATTCCAGCTTTAAAGATAGCCAAAAACACAGCTGAAAACAGGATCTGGAGAGAGGGGGGGTGGCCAGAGTTTTTGCTCTTTTTCTTCCTTAATATTGACACAACCACTCTTCCAGTGCTTTATACTGACTACAAATGACCCAACACACCTACCGGTCACTATAATGAAGAAAAAAAAATTTCTTCCCTTTTTGGCCAAAATTGAAGAAATCTGCTGTACGCGGACCTGATGAAAATCACTCAAAATCACCCAAAAACGACCCGTCACCAATTTTTCCGAAATGTGACGAAAATTAATCTACCACACCTGTCATTCATAAAAAATGTGGAAACACGCCCGGATCACTTCATTAAAGCCCCCAATTCCAGCTTTAAAGATAGCCAAAAACACAGCTGAAAACAGGATCTGGAGAGAGGGGGGGTGGCCAGAGTTTTTGCTCTTTTTCTTCCTTAATATTGACACAACCACTCTTCCAGTACTTTATACTGACTACAAATGACCCAACACACCTACCGGTCACTATAATGAAGAAAAAAAAATTTCTTCCCTTTTTGGCCAAAATTGAAGAAATCTGCTGTACGCGGACCTGATGAAAATCACTCAAAATCACCCAAAAACGACCCGTCACCAATTTTTCCGAAATGTGATGAAAATTAATCTACCACACCTGTCATTCATAAAAAATGTGGAAACACGCCCGAATCACTTCATTAAAGCCCCCAATTCCAGCTTTAAAGATAGCCAAAAACACAGCTGAAAACAGGATCTGGAGAGAGGGGGGGTGGCCAGAGTTTTTGCTCTTTTTCTTCCTTAATATTGACACAACCACTCTTCCAGTACTTTATACTGACTACAAATGACCCAACACACCTACCGGTCACTATAATGAAGAAAAAAAATTTCTTCCCTTTTTGGCCAAAATTGAAGAAATCTGCTGTACGCGGACCTGATGAAAATCACTCAAAATCACCCAAAAACGACCCGTCACCAATTTTTCCGAAATGTGACGAAAATTAATCTACCACACCTGTCATTCATAAAAAATGTGGAAACACGCCCGGATCACTTCATTAAAGCCCCCAATTCCAGCTTTAAAGATAGCCAAAAACACAGCTGAAAACAGGATCTGGAGAGAGGGGGGGTGGCCAGAGTTTTTGCTCTTTTTCTTCCTTAATATTGACACAACCACTCTTCCAGTACTTTATACTGACTACAAATGACCCAACACACCTACCGGTCACTATAATGAAGAAAAAAAAAATTCTTCCCTTTTTGACCAAAATTGAAGAAATCTGCTGTACGCGGACCTGATGAAAATCACTCAAAATCACCCAAAAACGACCCGTCACCAATTTTTCCAAAATGTGATGAAAATTAATCTACCACACCTGTCATTCATAAAAAATGTGGAAACACGCCCGGATCACTTCATTAAAGCCCCCAATTCCAGCTTTAAAGATAGCCAAAAACACAGCTGAAAACAGGATCTGGAGAGAGGGGGGGTGGCCAGAGTTTTTGCTCTTTTTCTTCCTTAATATTGACACAACCACTCTTCCAGTGCTTTATACTGACTACAAATGACCCAACACACCTACCGGTCACTATAATGAAGAAAAAAAAAATTCTTCCCTTTTTGGCCAAAATTGAAGAAATCTGCTGTACGCGGACCTGATGAAAATCACTCAAAATCACCCAAAAACGACCCGTCACCAATTTTTCCGAAATGTGATGAAAATTAATCTACCACACCTGTCATTCATAAAAAATGTGGAAACACGCCCGGATCACTTCATTAAAGCCCCCAATTCCAGCTTTAAAGATAGCCAAAAACACAGCTGAAAACAGGATCTGGAGAGAGGGGGGGTGGCCAGAGTTTTTGCTCTTTTTCTTCCTTAATATTGACACAACCACTCTTCCAGTGCTTTATACTGACTACAAATGACCCAACACACCTACCGGTCACTATAATGAAGAAAAAAAAATTTCTTCCCTTTTTGGCCAAAATTGAAGAAATCTGCTGTACGCGGACCTGATGAAAATCACTCAAAATCACCCAAAAACAACCCGTCACCAATTTTTCCGAAATGTGATGAAAATTAATCTACCACACCTGTCATTCATAAAAAATGTGGAAACACGCCCGGATCACTTCATTAAAGCCCCCAATTCCAGCTTTAAAGATAGCCAAAAACACAGCTGAAAACAGGATCTGGAGAGAGGGGGGGGTGGCCAGAGTTTTTGCTCTTTTTCTTCCTTAATATTGACACAACCACTCTTCCAGTACTTTATACTGACTACAAATGACCCAACACACCTACCGGTCACTATAATGAAGAAAAAAAAATTTCTTCCCTTTTTGGCCAAAATTGAAGAAATCTGCTGTACGCGGGCGGACCTGATGAAAATCACTCAAAATCACCCAAAAACGATCGTCACCAATTTTTCCGAAATGTGATGAAAATTAATCTACCACACCTGTCATTCATAAAAAATGTGGAAACACGCCCGGATCACTTCATTAAAGCCCCCAATTCCAGCTTTAAAGATAGCCAAAAACACAGCTGAAAACAGGATCTGGAGAGAGGGGGGGTGGCCAGAGTTTTTGCTCTTTTTCTTCCTTAATATTGACACAACCACTCTTCCAGTACTTTATACTGACTACAAATGACCCAACACACCTACCGGTCACTATAATGAAGAAAAAAAAAATTCTTCCCTTTTTGGCCAAAATTGAAGAAATCTGCTGTACGCGGACCTGATGAAAATCACTCAAAATCACCCAAAAACGACCCGTCACCAATTTTTCCGAAATGTGATGAAAATTAATCTACCACACCTGTCATTCATAAAAAATGTGGAAACACGCCCGGATCACTTCATTAAAGCCCCCAATTCCAGCTTTAAAGATAGCCAAAAAAACAGCTGAAAACAGGATCTGGAGAGAGGGGGGGTGGCCAGAGTTTTTGCTCTTTTTCTTCCTTAATATTGACACAACCACTCTTCCAGTACTTTATACTGACTACAAATGACCCAACACACCTACCGGTCACTATAATGAAGAAAAAAAAATTTCTTCCCTTTTTGGCCAAAATTGAAGAAATCTGCTGTACGCGGACCTGATGAAAATCACTCAAAATCACCCAAAAACGACCCGTCACCAATTTTTCCGAAATGTGATGAAAATTAATCTACCACACCTGTCATTCATAAAAAATGTGGAAACACGCCCGGATCACTTCATTAAAGCCCCCAATTCCAGCTTTAAAGATAGCCAAAAACACAGCTGAAAACAGGATCTGGAGAGAGGGGGGGTGGCCAGAGTTTTTGCTCTTTTTCTTCCTTAATATTGACACAACCACTCTTCCAGTACTTTATACTGACTACAAATGACCCAACACACCTACCGGTCACTATAATGAAGAAAAAAAAATTTCTTCCCTTTTTGGCCAAAATTGAAGAAATCTGCTGTACGCGGACCTGATGAAAATCACTCAAAATCACCCAAAAACGACCCGTCACCAATTTTTCCGAAATGTGACGAAAATTAATCTACCACACCTGTCATTCATAAAAAATGTGGAAACACGCCCGGATCACTTCATTAAAGCCCCCAATTCCAGCTTTAAAGATAGCCAAAAACACAGCTGAAAACAGGATCTGGAGAGAGGGGGGGTGGCCAGAGTTTTTGCTCTTTTTCTTCCTTAATATTGACACAACCACTCTTCCAGTACTTTATACTGACTACAAATGACCCAACACACCTACCGGTCACTATAATGAAGAAAAAAAAAATTTCTTCCCTTTTTGGCCAAAATTGAAGAAATCTGCTGTACGCGGACCTGATGAAAATCACTCAAAATCACCCAAAAACGACCCGTCACCAATTTTTCCGAAATGTGATGAAAATTAATCTACCACACCTGTCATTCATAAAAAATGTGGAAACACGCCCGGATCACTTCATTAAAGCCCCCAATTCCAGCTTTAAAGATAGCCAAAAACACAGCTGAAAACAGGATCTGGAGAGAGGGGGGGTGGCCAGAGTTTTTGCTCTTTTTCTTCCTTAATATTGACACAACCACTCTTCCAGTACTTTATACTGACTACAAATGACCCAACACACCTACCGGTCACTATAATGAAGAACAAAAAATTTCTTCCCTTTTTGGCCAAAATTGAAGAAATCTGCTGTACGCGGACCTGATGAAAATCACTCAAAATCACCCAAAAACGACCCGTCACCAATTTTTCCGAAATGTGATGAAAATTAATTTACCACACCTGTCATTCATAAAAAATGTGGAAACACGCCCGGATCACTTCATTAAAGCCCCCAATTCCAGCTTTAAAGATAGCCAAAAACACAGCTGAAAACAGGATCTGGAGAGAGGGGGGGTGGCCAGAGTTTTTGCTCTTTTTCTTCCTTAATATTGACACAACCACTCTTCCAGTACTTTATACTGACTACAAATGACCCAACACACCTACCGGTCACTATAATGAAGAACAAAAAATTTCTTCCCTTTTTGGCCAAAATTGAAGAAATCTGCTGTACGCGGACCTGATGAAAATCACTCAAAATCACCCAAAAACGACCCGTCACCAATTTTTCCGAAATGTGACGAAAATTAATCTACCACACCTGTCATTCATAAAAAATGTGGAAACACGCCCGGATCACTTCATTAAAGCCCCCAATTCCAGCTTTAAAGATAGCCAAAAACACAGCTGAAAACAGGATCTGGAGAGAGGGGGGGTGGCCAGAGTTTTTGCTCTTTTTCTTCCTTAATATTGACACAACCACTCTTCCAGTACTTTATACTGACTACAAATGACCCAACACACCTACCGGTCACTATAATGAAGAAAAAAAAATTTCTTCCCTTTTTGGCCAAAATTGAAGAAATCTGCTGTACGCGGACCTGATGAAAATCACTCAAAATCACCCAAAAACGACCCGTCACCAATTTTTCCGAAATGTGATGAAAATTAATCTACCACACCTGTCATTCATAAAAAATGTGGAAACACGCCCGGATCACTTCATTAAAGCCCCCAATTCCAGCTTTAAAGATAGCCAAAAACACAGCTGAAAACAGGATCTGGAGAGAGGGGGGGTGGCCAGAGTTTTTGCTCTTTTTCTTCCTTAATATTGACACAACCACTCTTCCAGTACTTTATACTGACTACAAATGACCCAACACACCTACCGGTCACTATAATGAAGAAAAAAAAATTTCTTCCCTTTTTGGCCAAAATTGAAGAAATCTGCTGTACGCGGACCTGATGAAAATCACTCAAAATCACCCAAAAACGACCCGTCACCAATTTTTCCGAAATGTGATGAAAATTAATCTACCACACCTGTCATTCATAAAAAATGTGGAAACACGCCCGGATCACTTCATTAAAGCCCCCAATTCCAGCTTTAAAGATAGCCAAAAACACAGCTGAAAACAGGATCTGGAGAGAGGGGGGGTGGCCAGAGTTTTTGCTCTTTTTCTTCCTTAATATTGACACAACCACTCTTCCAGTACTTTATACTGACTACAAATGACCCAACACACCTACCGGTCACTATAATGAAGAAAAAAAAATTTCTTCCCTTTTTGGCCAAAATTGAAGAAATCTGCTGTACGCGGACCTGATGAAAATCACTCAAAATCACCCAAAAACGACCCGTCACCAATTTTTCCGAAATGTGATGAAAATTAATCTACCACACCTGTCATTCATAAAAAATGTGGAAACACGCCCGGATCACTTCATTAAAGCCCCCAATTCCAGCTTTAAAGATAGCCAAAAACACAGCTGAAAACAGGATCTGGAGAGAGGGGGGGTGGCCAGAGTTTTTGCTCTTTTTCTTCCTTAATATTGACACAACCACTCTTCCAGTACTTTATACTGACTACAAATGACCCAACACACCTACCGGTCACTATAATGAAGAAAAAAAAATTTCTTCCCTTTTTGGCCAAAATTGAAGAAATCTGCTGTACGCGGACCTGATGAAAATCACTCAAAATCACCCAAAAACGACCCGTCACCAATTTTTCCGAAATGTGATGAAAATTAATCTACCACACCTGTCATTCATAAAAAATGTGGAAACACGCCCGGATCACTTCATTAAAGCCCCCAATTCCAGCTTTAAAGATAGCCAAAAACACAGCTGAAAACAGGATCTGGAGAGAGGGGGGGTGGCCAGAGTTTTTGCTCTTTTTCTTCCTTAATATTGACACAACCACTCTTCCAGTACTTTATACTGACTACAAATGACCCAACACACCTACCGGTCACTATAATGAAGAAAAAAAAATTTCTTCCCTTTTTGGCCAAAATTGAAGAAATCTGCTGTACGCGGACCTGATGAAAATCACTCAAAATCACCCAAAAACGACCCGTCACCAATTTTTCCGAAATGTGATGAAAATTAATCTACCACACCTGTCATTCATAAAAAATGTGGAAACACGCCCGGATCACTTCATTAAAGCCCCCAATTCCAGCTTTAAAGATAGCCAAAAACACAGCTGAAAACAGGATCTGGAGAGAGGGGGGGTGGGCAGAGTTTTTGCTCTTTTTCTTCCTTAATATTGACACAACCACTCTTCCAGTACTTTATACTGACTACAAATGACCCAACACACCTACCGGTCACTATAATGAAGAAAAAAAAATTTCTTCCCTTTTTGGCCAAAATTGAAGAAATCTGCTGTACGCGGACCTGATGAAAATCACTCAAAATCACCCAAAAACGACCCGTCACCAATTTTTCCGAAATGTGACGAAAATTAATCTACCACACCTGTCATTCATAAAAAATGTGGAAACACGCCCGGATCACTTCATTAAAGCCCCCAATTCCAGCTTTAAAGATAGCCAAAAACACAGCTGAAAACAGGATCTGGAGAGAGGGGGGGTGGCCAGAGTTTTTGCTCTTTTTCTTCCTTAATATTGACACAACCACTCTTCCAGTACTTTATACTGACTACAAATGACCCAACACACCTACCGGTCACTATAATGAAGAAAAAAAAAATTTCTTCCCTTTTTGGCCAAAATTGAAGAAATCTGCTGTACGCGGACCTGATGAAAATCACTCAAAATCACCCAAAAACGACCCGTCACCAATTTTTCCGAAATGTGATGAAAATTAATCTACCACACCTGTCATTCATAAAAAATGTGGAAACACGCCCGGATCACTTCATTAAAGCCCCCAATTCCAGCTTTAAAGATAGCCAAAAACACAGCTGAAAACAGGATCTGGAGAGAGGGGGGGTGGCCAGAGTTTTTGCTCTTTTTCTTCCTTAATATTGACACAACCACTCTTCCAGTACTTTATACTGACTACAAATGACCCAACACACCTACCGGTCACTATAATGAAGAACAAAAAATTTCTTCCCTTTTTGGCCAAAATTGAAGAAATCTGCTGTACGCGGACCTGATGAAAATCACTCAAAATCACCCAAAAACGACCCGTCACCAATTTTTCCGAAATGTGATGAAAATTAATCTACCACACCTGTCATTCATAAAAAATGTGGAAACACGCCCGGATCACTTCATTAAAGCCCCCAATTCCAGCTTTAAAGATAGCCAAAAACACAGCTGAAAACAGGATCTGGAGAGAGGGGGGGTGGCCAGAGTTTTTGCTCTTTTTCTTCCTTAATATTGACACAACCACTCTTCCAGTACTTTATACTGACTACAAATGACCCAACACACCTACCGGTCACTATAATGAAGAACAAAAAATTTCTTCCCTTTTTGGCCAAAATTGAAGAAATCTGCTGTACGCGGACCTGATGAAAATCACTCAAAATCACCCAAAAACGACCCGTCACCAATTTTTCCGAAATGTGACGAAAATTAATCTACCACACCTGTCATTCATAAAAAATGTGGAAACACGCCCGGATCACTTCATTAAAGCCCCCAATTCCAGCTTTAAAGATAGCCAAAAACACAGCTGAAAACAGGATCTGGAGAGAGGGGGGGTGGCCAGAGTTTTTGCTCTTTTTCTTCCTTAATATTGACACAACCACTCTTCCAGTACTTTATACTGACTACAAATGACCCAACACACCTACCGGTCACTATAATGAAGAAAAAAAAATTTCTTCCCTTTTTGGCCAAAATTGAAGAAATCTGCTGTACGCGGACCTGATGAAAATCACTCAAAATCACCCAAAAACGACCCGTCACCAATTTTTCCGAAATGTGATGAAAATTAATCTACCACACCTGTCATTCATAAAAAATGTGGAAACACGCCCGGATCACTTCATTAAAGCCCCCAATTCCAGCTTTAAAGATAGCCAAAAACACAGCTGAAAACAGGATCTGGAGAGAGGGGGGGTGGCCAGAGTTTTTGCTCTTTTTCTTCCTTAATATTGACACAACCACTCTTCCAGTACTTTATACTGACTACAAATGACCCAACACACCTACCGGTCACTATAATGAAGAAAAAAAAATTTCTTCCCTTTTTGGCCAAAATTGAAGAAATCTGCTGTACGCGGACCTGATGAAAATCACTCAAAATCACCCAAAAACGACCCGTCACCAATTTTTCCGAAATGTGACGAAAATTAATCTACCACACCTGTCATTCATAAAAAATGTGGAAACACGCCCGGATCACTTCATTAAAGCCCCCAATTCCAGCTTTAAAGATAGCCAAAAACACAGCTGAAAACAGGATCTGGAGAGAGGGGGGGTGGCCAGAGTTTTTGCTCTTTTTCTTCCTTAATATTGACACAACCACTCTTCCAGTACTTTATACTGACTACAAATGACCCAACACACCTACCGGTCACTATAATGAAGAAAAAAAAATTTCTTCCCTTTTTGGCCAAAATTGAAGAAATCTGCTGTACGCGGACCTGATGAAAATCACTCAAAATCACCCAAAAACGACCCGTCACCAATTTTTCCGAAATGTGACGAAAATTAATCTACCACACCTGTCATTCATAAAAAATGTGGAAACACGCCCGGATCACTTCATTAAAGCCCCCAATTCCAGCTTTAAAGATAGCCAAAAACACAGCTGAAAACAGGATCTGGAGAGAGGGGGGGTGGCCAGAGTTTTTGCTCTTTTTCTTCCTTAATATTGACACAACCACTCTTCCAGTACTTTATACTGACCACAAATGACCCAACACACCTACCGGTCACTATAATGAAGAAAAAAAAATTTCTTCCCTTTTTGGCCAAAATTGAAGAAATCTGCTGTACGCGGACCTGATGAAAATCACTCAAAATCACCCAAAAACGACCCGTCACCAATTTTTCCGAAATGTGATGAAAATTAATCTACCACACCTGTCATTCATAAAAAATGTGGAAACACGCCCGGATCACTTCATTAAAGCCCCCAATTCCAGCTTTAAAGATAGCCAAAAACACAGCTGAAAACAGGATCTGGAGAGAGGGGGGGTGGCCAGAGTTTTTGCTCTTTTTCTTCCTTAATATTGACACAACCACTCTTCCAGTACTTTATACTGACTACAAATGACCCAACACACCTACCGGTCACTATAATGAAGAAAAAAAAATTTCTTCCCTTTTTGGCCAAAATTGAAGAAATCTGCTGTACGCGGACCTGATGAAAATCACTCAAAATCACCCAAAAACGACCCGTCACCAATTTTTCCGAAATGTGATGAAAATTAATCTACCACACCTGTCATTCATAAAAAATGTGGAAACACGCCCGGATCACTTCATTAAAGCCCCCAATTCCAGCTTTAAAGATAGCCAAAAACACAGCTGAAAACAGGATCTGGAGAGAGGGGGGGTGGCCAGAGTTTTTGCTCTTTTTCTTCCTTAATATTGACACAACCACTCTTCCAGTACTTTATACTGACTACAAATGACCCAACACACCTACCGGTCACTATAATGAAGAAAAAAAAATTTCTTCCCTTTTTGGCCAAAATTGAAGAAATCTGCTGTACGCGGACCTGATGAAAATCACTCAAAATCACCCAAAAACGACCCGTCACCAATTTTTCCGAAATGTGACGAAAATTAATCTACCACACCTGTCATTCATAAAAAATGTGGAAACACGCCCGGATCACTTCATTAAAGCCCCCAATTCCAGCTTTAAAGATAGCCAAAAACACAGCTGAAAACAGGATCTGGAGAGAGGGGGGGTGGCCAGAGTTTTTGCTCTTTTTCTTCCTTAATATTGACACAACCACTCTTCCAGTACTTTATACTGACTACAAATGACCCAACACACCTACCGGTCACTATAATGAAGAAAAAAAAATTTCTTCCCTTTTTGGCCAAAATTGAAGAAATCTGCTGTACGCGGACCTGATGAAAATCACTCAAAATCACCCAAAAACGACCCGTCACCAATTTTTCCGAAATGTGATGAAAATTAATCTACCACACCTGTCATTCATAAAAAATGTGGAAACACGCCCGGATCACTTCATTAAAGCCCCCAATTCCAGCTTTAAAGATAGCCAAAAACACAGCTGAAAACAGGATCTGGAGAGAGGGGGGGTGGCCAGAGTTTTTGCTCTTTTTCTTCCTTAATATTGACACAACCACTCTTCCAGTACTTTATACTGACTACAAATGACCCAACACACCTACCGGTCACTATAATGAAGAAAAAAAAATTTCTTCCCTTTTTGGCCAAAATTGAAGAAATCTGCTGTACGCGGACCTGATGAAAATCACTCAAAATCACCCAAAAACGACCCGTCACCAATTTTTCCGAAATGTGATGAAAATTAATCTACCACACCTGTCATTCATAAAAAATGTGGAAACACGCCCGGATCACTTCATTAAAGCCCCCAATTCCAGCTTTAAAGATAGCCAAAAACACAGCTGAAAACAGGATCTGGAGAGAGGGGGGGTGGCCAGAGTTTTTGCTCTTTTTCTTCCTTAATATTGACACAACCACTCTTCCAGTACTTTATACTGACTACAAATGACCCAACACACCTACCGGTCACTATAATGAAGAAAAAAAAATTTCTTCCCTTTTTGGCCAAAATTGAAGAAATCTGCTGTACGCGGACCTGATGAAAATCACTCAAAATCACCCAAAAACGACCCGTCACCAATTTTTCCGAAATGTGATGAAAATTAATCTACCACACCTGTCATTCATAAAAAATGTGGAAACACGCCCGGATCACTTCATTAAAGCCCCCAATTCCAGCTTTAAAGATAGCCAAAAACACAGCTGAAAACAGGATCTGGAGAGAGGGGGGGTGGGCAGAGTTTTTGCTCTTTTTCTTCCTTAATATTGACACAACCACTCTTCCAGTACTTTATACTGACTACAAATGACCCAACACACCTACCGGTCACTATAATGAAGAAAAAAAAATTTCTTCCCTTTTTGGCCAAAATTGAAGAAATCTGCTGTACGCGGACCTGATGAAAATCACTCAAAATCACCCAAAAACGACCCGTCACCAATTTTTCCGAAATGTGACGAAAATTAATCTACCACACCTGTCATTCATAAAAAATGTGGAAACACGCCCGGATCACTTCATTAAAGCCCCCAATTCCAGCTTTAAAGATAGCCAAAAACACAGCTGAAAACAGGATCTGGAGAGAGGGGGGGTGGCCAGAGTTTTTGCTCTTTTTCTTCCTTAATATTGACACAACCACTCTTCCAGTACTTTATACTGACTACAAATGACCCAACACACCTACCGGTCACTATAATGAAGAAAAAAAAATTTCTTCCCTTTTTGGCCAAAATTGAAGAAATCTGCTGTACGCGGACCTGATGAAAATCACTCAAAATCACCCAAAAACGACCCGTCACCAATTTTTCCGAAATGTGATGAAAATTAATCTACCACACCTGTCATTCATAAAAAATGTGGAAACACGCCCGGATCACTTCATTAAAGCCCCCAATTCCAGCTTTAAAGATAGCCAAAAACACAGCTGAAAACAGGATCTGGAGAGAGGGGGGGTGGCCAGAGTTTTTGCTCTTTTTCTTCCTTAATATTGACACAACCACTCTTCCAGTACTTTATACTGACTACAAATGACCCAACACACCTACCGGTCACTATAATGAAGAAAAAAAAAATTCTTCCCTTTTTGGCCAAAATTGAAGAAATCTGCTGTACGCGGACCTGATGAAAATCACTCAAAATCACCCAAAAACGACCCGTCACCAATTTTTCCGAAATGTGACGAAAATTAATCTACCACACCTGTCATTCATAAAAAATGTGGAAACACGCCCGGATCACTTCATTAAAGCCCCCAATTCCAGCTTTAAAGATAGCCAAAAACACAGCTGAAAACAGGATCTGGAGAGAGGGGGGGTGGCCAGAGTTTTTGCTCTTTTTCTTCCTTAATATTGACACAACCACTCTTCCAGTACTTTATACTGACTACAAATGACCCAACACACCTACCGGTCACTATAATGAAGAAAAAAAAATTTCTTCCCTTTTTGGCCAAAATTGAAGAAATCTGCTGTACGCGGACCTGATGAAAATCACTCAAAATCACCCAAAAACGACCCGTCACCAATTTTTCCGAAATGTGATGAAAATTAATCTACCACACCTGTCATTCATAAAAAATGTGGAAACACGCCCGGATCACTTCATTAAAGCCCCCAATTCCAGCTTTAAAGATAGCCAAAAACACAGCTGAAAACAGGATCTGGAGAGAGGGGGGGTGGCCAGAGTTTTTGCTCTTTTTCTTCCTTAATATTGACACAACCACTCTTCCAGTACTTTATACTGACTACAAATGACCCAACACACCTACCGGTCACTATAATGAAGAAAAAAAAATTTCTTCCCTTTTTGGCCAAAATTGAAGAAATCTGCTGTACGCGGACCTGATGAAAATCACTCAAAATCACCCAAAAACGACCCGTCACCAATTTTTCCGAAATGTGATGAAAATTAATCTACCACACCTGTCATTCATAAAAAATGTGGAAACACGCCCGGATCACTTCATTAAAGCCCCCAATTCCAGCTTTAAAGATAGCCAAAAACACAGCTGAAAACAGGATCTGGAGAGAGGGGGGGTGGGCAGAGTTTTTGCTCTTTTTCTTCCTTAATATTGACACAACCACTCTTCCAGTACTTTATACTGACTACAAATGACCCAACACACCTACCGGTCACTATAATGAAGAAAAAAAAAATTCTTCCCTTTTTGGCCAAAATTGAAGAAATCTGCTGTACGCGGACCTGATGAAAATCACTCAAAATCACCCAAAAACGACCCGTCACCAATTTTTCCGAAATGTGACGAAAATTAATCTACCACACCTGTCATTCATAAAAAATGTGGAAACACGCCCGGATCACTTCATTAAAGCCCCCAATTCCAGCTTTAAAGATAGCCAAAAACACAGCTGAATACAGGATCTGGAGAGAGGGGGGGTGGCCAGAGTTTTTGCTCTTTTTCTTCCTTAATATTGACACAACCACTCTTCCAGTACTTTATACTGACTACAAATGACCCAACACACCTACCGGTCACTATAATGAAGAAAAAAAAATTTCTTCCCTTTTTGGCCAAAATTGAAGAAATCTGCTGTACGCGGACCTGATGAAAATCACTCAAAATCACCCAAAAACGACCCGTCACCAATTTTTCCGAAATGTGATGAAAATTAATCTACCACACCTGTCATTCATAAAAAATGTGGAAACACGCCCGGATCACTTCATTAAAGCCCCCAATTCCAGCTTTAAAGATAGCCAAAAACACAGCTGAAAACAGGATCTGGAGAGAGGGGGGGTGGCCAGAGTTTTTGCTCTTTTTCTTCCTTAATATTGACACAACCACTCTTCCAGTACTTTATACTGACTACAAATGACCCAACACACCTACCGGTCACTATAATGAAGAAAAAAAAATTTCTTCCCTTTTTGGCCAAAATTGAAGAAATCTGCTGTACGCGGACCTGATGAAAATCACTCAAAATCACCCAAAAACGACCCGTCACCAATTTTTCCGAAATGTGATGAAAATTAATCTACCACACCTGTCATTCATAAAAAATGTGGAAACACGCCCGGATCACTTCATTAAAGCCCCCAATTCCAGCTTTAAAGATAGCCAAAAACACAGCTGAAAACAGGATCTGGAGAGAGGGGGGGTGGCCAGAGTTTTTGCTCTTTTTCTTCCTTAATATTGACACAACCACTCTTCCAGTACTTTATACTGACTACAAATGACCCAACACACCTACCGGTCACTATAATGAAGAAAAAAAAATTTCTTCCCTTTTTGGCCAAAATTGAAGAAATCTGCTGTACGCGGACCTGATGAAAATCACTCAAAATCACCCAAAAACGACCCGTCACCAATTTTTCCGAAATGTGATGAAAATTAATCTACCACACCTGTCATTCATAAAAAATGTGGAAACACGCCCGGATCACTTCATTAAAGCCCCCAATTCCAGCTTTAAAGATAGCCAAAAACACAGCTGAAAACAGGATCTGGAGAGAGGGGGGGTGGCCAGAGTTTTTGCTCTTTTTCTTCCTTAATATTGACACAACCACTCTTCCAGTACTTTATACTGACCACAAATGACCCAACACACCTACCGGTCACTATAATGAAGAAAAAAAAATTTCTTCCCTTTTTGGCCAAAATTGAAGAAATCTGCTGTACGCGGACCTGATGAAAATCACTCAAAATCACCCAAAAACGACCCGTCACCAATTTTTCCGAAATGTGATGAAAATTAATCTACCACACCTGTCATTCATAAAAAATGTGGAAACACGCCCGGATCACTTCATTAAAGCCCCCAATTCCAGCTTTAAAGATAGCCAAAAACACAGCTGAAAACAGGATCTGGAGAGAGGGGGGGTGGCCAGAGTTTTTGCTCTTTTTCTTCCTTAATATTGACACAACCACTCTTCCAGTACTTTATACTGACTACAAATGACCCAACACACCTACCGGTCACTATAATGAAGAAAAAAAAATTTCTTCCCTTTTTGGCCAAAATTGAAGAAATCTGCTGTACGCGGACCTGATGAAAATCACTCAAAATCACCCAAAAACGACCCGTCACCAATTTTTCCGAAATGTGATGAAAATTAATCTACCACACCTGTCATTCATAAAAAATGTGGAAACACGCCCTGATCACTTCATTAAAGCCCCCAATTCCAGCTTTAAAGATAGCCAAAAACACAGCTGAAAACAGGATCTGGAGAGAGGGGGGGTGGCCAGAGTTTTTGCTCTTTTTCTTCCTTAATATTGACACAACCACTCTTCCAGTACTTTATACTGACTACAAATGACCCAACACACCTACCGGTCACTATAATGAAGAAAAAAAAATTTCTTCCCTTTTTGGCCAAAATTGAAGAAATCTGCTGTACGCGGACCTGATGAAAATCACTCAAAATCACCCAAAAACGACCCGTCACCAATTTTTCCGAAATGTGATGAAAATTAATCTACCACACCTGTCATTCATAAAAAATGTGGAAACACGCCCGGATCACTTCATTAAAGCCCCCAATTCCAGCTTTAAAGATAGCCAAAAACACAGCTGAAAACAGGATCTGGAGAGAGGGGGGGTGGCCAGAGTTTTTGCTCTTTTTCTTCCTTAATATTGACACAACCACTCTTCCAGTACTTTATACTGACTACAAATGACCCAACACACCTACCGGTCACTATAATGAAGAAAAAAAAATTTCTTCCCTTTTTGGCCAAAATTGAAGAAATCTGCTGTACGCGGACCTGATGAAAATCACTCAAAATCACCCAAAAACGACCCGTCACCAATTTTTCCGAAATGTGATGAAAATTAATCTACCACACCTGTCATTCATAAAAAATGTGGAAACACGCCCGGATCACTTCATTAAAGCCCCCAATTCCAGCTTTAAAGATAGCCAAAAACACAGCTGAAAACAGGATCTGGAGAGAGGGGGGGTGGCCAGAATTTTTGCTCTTTTTCTTCCTTAATATTGACACAACCACTCTTCCAGTACTTTATACTGACTACAAATGACCCAACACACCTACCGGTCACTATAATGAAGAAAAAAAAATTTCTTCCCTTTTTGGCCAAAATTGAAGAAATCTGCTGTACGCGGGCGGACCTGATGAAAATCACTCAAAATCACCCAAAAACGACCCGTCACCAATTTTTCCGAAATGTGATGAAAATTAATCTACCACACCTGTCATTCATAAAAAATGTGGAAACACGCCCAGATCACTTCATTAAAGCCCCCAATTCCAGCTTTAAAGATAGCCAAAAACACAGCTGAAAACAGGATCTGGAGAGAGGGGGGGTGGCCAGAGTTTTTGCTCTTTTTCTTCCTTAATATTGACACAACCACTCTTCCAGTACTTTATACTGACCACAAATGACCCAACACACCTACCGGTCACTATAATGAAGAAAAAAAAATTTCTTCCCTTTTTGGCCAAAATTGAAGAAATCTGCTGTACGCGGACCTGATGAAAATCACTCAAAATCACCCAAAAACGACCCGTCACCAATTTTTCCGAAATGTGATGAAAATTAATCTACCACACCTGTCATTCATAAAAAATGTGGAAACACGCCCGGATCACTTCATTAAAGCCCCCAATTCCAGCTTTAAAGATAGCCAAAAACACAGCTGAAAACAGGATCTGGAGAGAGGGGGGGTGGCCAGAGTTTTTGCTCTTTTTCTTCCTTAATATTGACACAACCACTCTTCCAGTACTTTATACTGACTACAAATGACCCAACACACCTACCGGTCACTATAATGAAGAAAAAAAAATTTCTTTCCTTTTTGGCCAAAATTGAAGAAATCTGCTGTACGCGGACCTGATGAAAATCACTCAAAATCACCCAAAAACGACCCGTCACCAATTTTTCCGAAATGTGATGAAAATTAATCTACCACACCTGTCATTCATAAAAAATGTGGAAACACGCCCGGATCACTTCATTAAAGCCCCCAATTCCAGCTTTAAAGATAGCCAAAAACACAGCTGAAAACAGGATCTGGAGAGAGGGGGGGTGGCCAGAGTTTTTGCTCTTTTTCTTCCTTAATATTGACACAACCACTCTTCCAGTACTTTATACTGACTACAAATGACCCAACACACCTACCGGTCACTATAATGAAGAAAAAAAAATTTCTTCCCTTTTTGGCCAAAATTGAAGAAATCTGCTGTACGCGGACCTGATGAAAATCACTCAAAATCACCCAAAAACGACCCGTCACCAATTTTTCCGAAATGTGATGAAAATTAATCTACCACACCTGTCATTCATAAAAAATGTGGAAACACGCCCGGATCACTTCATTAAAGCCCCCAATTCCAGCTTTAAAGATAGCCAAAAACACAGCTGAAAACAGGATCTGGAGAGAGGGGGGGTGGCCAGAGTTTTTGCTCTTTTTCTTCCTTAATATTGACACAACCACTCTTCCAGTACTTTATACTGACTACAAATGACCCAACACACCTACCGGTCACTATAATGAAGAAAAAAAAATTTCTTCTCTTTTTGGCCAAAATTGAAGAAATCTGCTGTACGCGGACCTGATGAAAATCACTCAAAATCACCCAAAAACGACCCGTCACCAATTTTTCCGAAATGTGATGAAAATTAATCTACCACACCTGTCATTCATAAAAAATGTGGAAACACGCCCGGATCACTTCATTAAAGCCCCCAATTCCAGCTTTAAAGATAGCCAAAAACACAGCTGAAAACAGGATCTGGAGAGAGGGGGGGTGGCCAGAGTTTTTGCTCTTTTTCTTCCTTAATATTGACACAACCACTCTTCCAGTACTTTATACTGACCACAAATGACCCAACACACCTACCGGTCACTATAATGAAGAAAAAAAAATTTCTTCCCTTTTTGGCCAAAATTGAAGAAATCTGCTGTACGCGGACCTGATGAAAATCACTCAAAATCACCCAAAAACGACCCGTCACCAATTTTTCCGAAATGTGATGAAAATTAATCTACCACACCTGTCATTCATAAAAAATGTGGAAACACGCCCGGAGCACTTCATTAAAGCCCCCAATTCCAGCTTTAAAGATAGCCAAAAACACAGCTGAAAACAGGATCTGGAGAGAGGGGGGGTGGCCAGAGTTTTTGCTCTTTTTCTTCCTTAATATTGACACAACCACTCTTCCAGTACTTTATACTGACTACAAATGACCCAACACACCTACCGGTCACTATAATGAAGAAAAAAAAATTTCTTCCCTTTTTGGCCAAAATTGAAGAAATCTGCTGTACGCGGGCGGACCTGATGAAAATCACTCAAAATCACCCAAAAACGACCCGTCACCAATTTTTCCGAAATGTGATGAAAATTAATCTACCACACCTGTCATTCATAAAAAATGTGGAAAAACGCCCGGATCACTTCATTAAAGCCCCCAATTCCAGCTTTAAAGATAGCCAAAAACACAGCTGAAAACAGGATCTGGAGAGAGGGGGGGTGGCCAGAATTTTTCCTCTTTTTCTTCCTTAATATTGACACAACCACTCTTCCAGTACTTTATACTGACTACAAATGACCCAACACACCTACCGGTCACTATAATGAAGAAAAAAAAATTTCTTCCCTTTTTGGCCAAAATTGAAGAAATCTGCTGTACGCGGGCGGACCTGATGAAAATCACTCAAAATCACCCAAAAACGACCCGTCACCAATTTTTCCGAAATGTGATGAAAATTAATCTACCACACCTGTCATTCATAAAAAATGTGGAAACACGCCCGGATCACTTCATTAAAGCCCCCAATTCCAGCTTTAAAGATAGCCAAAAACACAGCTGAAAACAGGATCTGGAGAGAGGGGGGGTGGCCAGAGTTTTTGCTCTTTTTCTTCCTTAATATTGACACAACCACTCTTCCAGTACTTTATACTGACTACAAATGACCCAACACACCTACCGGTCACTATAATGAAGAAAAAAAAATTTCTTCCCTTTTTGGCCAAAATTGAAGAAATCTGCTGTACGCGGACCTGATGAAAATCACTCAAAATCACCCAAAAACGACCCGTCACCAGTTTTTCCGAAATGTGATGAAAATTAATCTACCACACCTGTCATTCATAAAAAATGTGGAAACACGCCCGGATCACTTCATTAAAGCCCCCAATTCCAGCTTTAAAGATAGCCAAAAACACAGCTGAAAACAGGATCTGGAGAGAGGGGGGGTGGCCAGAGTTTTTGCTCTTTTTCTTCCTTAATATTGACACAACCACTCTTCCAGTACTTTATACTGACTACAAATGACCCAACACACCTACCGGTCACTATAATGAAGAAAAAAAAATTTCTTCCCTTTTTGGCCAAAATTGAAGAAATCTGCTGTACGCGGACCTGATGAAAATCACTCAAAATCACCCAAAAATGACCCGTCACCATTTTTTCCGAAATGTGATGAAAATTAATCTACCACACCTGTCATTCATAAAAAATGTGGAAACACGCCCGGATCACTTCATTAAAGCCCCCAATTCCAGCTTTAAAGATAGCCAAAAACACAGCTGAAAACAGGATCTGGAGAGAGGGGGGGTGGCCAGAGTTTTTGCTCTTTTTCTTCCTTAATATTGACACAACCACTCTTCCAGTACTTTATACTGACTACAAATGACCCAACACACCTACCGGTCACTATAATGAAGAAAAAAAAATTTCTTCCCTTTTTGGCCAAAATTGAAGAAATCTGCTGTACGCGGACCTGATGAAAATCACTCAAAATCACCCAAAAACGACCCGTCACCAATTTTTCCGAAATGTGACGAAAATTAATCTACCACACCTGTCATTCATAAAAAATGTGGAAACACGCCCGGATCACTTCATTAAAGCCCCCAATTCCAGCTTTAAAGATAGCCAAAAACACAGCTGAAAACAGGATCTGGAGAGAGGGGGGGTGGCCAGAGTTTTTGCTCTTTTTCTTCCTTAATATTGACACAACCACTCTTCCAGTACTTTATACTGACTACAAATGACCCAACACACCTACCGGTCACTATAATGAAGAAAAAAAAAAATTCTTCCCTTTTTGGCCAAAATTGAAGAAATCTGCTGTACGCGGACCTGATGAAAATCACTCAAAATCACCCAAAAACGACCCGTCACCAATTTTTCCGAAATGTGATGAAAATTAATCTACCACACCTGTCATTCATAAAAAATGTGGAAACACGCCCGGATCACTTCATTAAAGCCCCCAATTCCAGCTTTAAAGATAGCCAAAAACACAGCTGAAAACAGGATCTGGAGAGAGGGGGGGTGGCCAGAGTTTTTGCTCTTTTTCTTCCTTAATATTGACACAACCACTCTTCCAGTACTTTATACTGACTACAAATGACCCAACACACCTACCGGTCACTATAATGAAGAAAAAAAAATTTCTTCCCTTTTTGGCCAAAATTGAAGAAATCTGCTGTACGCGGACCTGATGAAAATCACTCAAAATCACCCAAAAACGACCCGTCACCAATTTTTCCGAAATGTGATGAAAATTAATCTACCACACCTGTCATTCATAAAAAATGTGGAAACACGCCCAGATCACTTCATTAAAGCCCCCAATTCCAGCTTTAAAGATAGCCAAAAACACAGCTGAAAACAGGATCTGGAGAGAGGGGGGGTGGCCAGAGTTTTTGCTCTTTTTCTTCCTTAATATTGACACAACCACTCTTCCAGTACTTTATACTGACCACAAATGACCCAACACACCTACCGGTCACTATAATGAAGAAAAAAAAATTTCTTCCCTTTTTGGCCAAAATTGAAGAAATCTGCTGTACGCGGACCTGATGAAAATCACTCAAAATCACCCAAAAACGACCCGTCACCAATTTTTCCGAAATGTGATGAAAATTAATCTACCACACCTGTCATTCATAAAAAATGTGGAAACACGCCCGGATCACTTCATTAAAGCCCCCAATTCCAGCTTTAAAGATAGCCAAAAACACAGCTGAAAACAGGATCTGGAGAGAGGGGGGGTGGCCAGAGTTTTTGCTCTTTTTCTTCCTTAATATTGACACAACCACTCTTCCAGTACTTTATACTGACTACAAATGACCCAACACACCTACCGGTCACTATAATGAAGAAAAAAAAATTTCTTTCCTTTTTGGCCAAAATTGAAGAAATCTGCTGTACGCGGACCTGATGAAAATCACTCAAAATCACCCAAAAACGACCCGTCACCAATTTTTCCGAAATGTGATGAAAATTAATCTACCACACCTGTCATTCATAAAAAATGTGGAAACACGCCCGGATCACTTCATTAAAGCCCCCAATTCCAGCTTTAAAGATAGCCAAAAACACAGCTGAAAACAGGATCTGGAGAGAGGGGGGGTGGCCAGAGTTTTTGCTCTTTTTCTTCCTTAATATTGACACAACCACTCTTCCAGTACTTTATACTGACTACAAATGACCCAACACACCTACCGGTCACTATAATGAAGAAAAAAAAATTTCTTCCCTTTTTGGCCAAAATTGAAGAAATCTGCTGTACGCGGACCTGATGAAAATCACTCAAAATCACCCAAAAACGACCCGTCACCAATTTTTCCGAAATGTGATGAAAATTAATCTACCACACCTGTCATTCATAAAAAATGTGGAAACACGCCCGGATCACTTCATTAAAGCCCCCAATTCCAGCTTTAAAGATAGCCAAAAACACAGCTGAAAACAGGATCTGGAGAGAGGGGGGGTGGCCAGAGTTTTTGCTCTTTTTCTTCCTTAATATTGACACAACCACTCTTCCAGTACTTTATACTGACTACAAATGACCCAACACACCTACCGGTCACTATAATGAAGAAAAAAAAATTTCTTCTCTTTTTGGCCAAAATTGAAGAAATCTGCTGTACGCGGACCTGATGAAAATCACTCAAAATCACCCAAAAACGACCCGTCACCAATTTTTCCGAAATGTGATGAAAATTAATCTACCACACCTGTCATTCATAAAAAATGTGGAAACACGCCCGGATCACTTCATTAAAGCCCCCAATTCCAGCTTTAAAGATAGCCAAAAACACAGCTGAAAACAGGATCTGGAGAGAGGGGGGGTGGCCAGAGTTTTTGCTCTTTTTCTTCCTTAATATTGACACAACCACTCTTCCAGTACTTTATACTGACCACAAATGACCCAACACACCTACCGGTCACTATAATGAAGAAAAAAAAATTTCTTCCCTTTTTGGCCAAAATTGAAGAAATCTGCTGTACGCGGACCTGATGAAAATCACTCAAAATCACCCAAAAACGACCCGTCACCAATTTTTCCGAAATGTGATGAAAATTAATCTACCACACCTGTCATTCATAAAAAATGTGGAAACACGCCCGGAGCACTTCATTAAAGCCCCCAATTCCAGCTTTAAAGATAGCCAAAAACACAGCTGAAAACAGGATCTGGAGAGAGGGGGGGTGGCCAGAGTTTTTGCTCTTTTTCTTCCTTAATATTGACACAACCACTCTTCCAGTACTTTATACTGACTACAAATGACCCAACACACCTACCGGTCACTATAATGATGAAAAAAAAATTTCTTCCCTTTTTGGCCAAAATTGAAGAAATCTGCTGTACGCGGGCGGACCTGATGAAAATCACTCAAAATCACCCAAAAACGACCCGTCACCAATTTTTCCGAAATGTGATGAAAATTAATCTACCACACCTGTCATTCATAAAAAATGTGGAAAAACGCCCGGATCACTTCATTAAAGCCCCCAATTCCAGCTTTAAAGATAGCCAAAAACACAGCTGAAAACAGGATCTGGAGAGAGGGGGGGTGGCCAGAATTTTTCCTCTTTTTCTTCCTTAATATTGACACAACCACTCTTCCAGTACTTTATACTGACTACAAATGACCCAACACACCTACCGGTCACTATAATGAAGAAAAAAAAATTTCTTCCCTTTTTGGCCAAAATTGAAGAAATCTGCTGTACGCGGGCGGACCTGATGAAAATCACTCAAAATCACCCAAAAACGACCCGTCACCAATTTTTCCGAAATGTGATGAAAATTAATCTACCACACCTGTCATTCATAAAAAATGTGGAAACACGCCCGGATCACTTCATTAAAGCCCCCAATTCCAGCTTTAAAGATAGCCAAAAACACAGCTGAAAACAGGATCTGGAGAGAGGGGGGGTGGCCAGAGTTTTTGCTCTTTTTCTTCCTTAATATTGACACAACCACTCTTCCAGTACTTTATACTGACTACAAATGACCCAACACACCTACCGGTCACTATAATGAAGAAAAAAAAATTTCTTCCCTTTTTGGCCAAAATTGAAGAAATCTGCTGTACGCGGACCTGATGAAAATCACTCAAAATCACCCAAAAACGACCCGTCACCAGTTTTTCCGAAATGTGATGAAAATTAATCTACCACACCTGTCATTCATAAAAAATGTGGAAACACGCCCGGATCACTTCATTAAAGCCCCCAATTCCAGCTTTAAAGATAGCCAAAAACACAGCTGAAAACAGGATCTGGAGAGAGGGGGGGTGGCCAGAGTTTTTGCTCTTTTTCTTCCTTAATATTGACACAACCACTCTTCCAGTACTTTATACTGACTACAAATGACCCAACACACCTACCGGTCACTATAATGAAGAAAAAAAAATTTCTTCCCTTTTTGGCCAAAATTGAAGAAATCTGCTGTACGCGGACCTGATGAAAATCACTCAAAATCACCCAAAAATGACCCGTCACCATTTTTTCCGAAATGTGATGAAAATTAATCTACCACACCTGTCATTCATAAAAAATTTGGAAACACGCCCGGATCACTTCATTAAAGCCCCCAATTCCAGCTTTAAAGATAGCCAAAAACACAGCTGAAAACAGGATCTGGAGAGAGGGGGGGTGGCCAGAGTTTTTGCTCTTTTTCTTCCTTAATATTGACACAACCACTCTTCCAGTACTTTATACTGACTACAAATGACCCAACACACCTACCGGTCACTATAATGAAGAAAAAAAAATTTCTTCCCTTTTTGGCCAAAATTGAAGAAATCTGCTGTACGCGGACCTGATGAAAATCACTCAAAATCACCCAAAAACGACCCGTCACCAATTTTTCCGAAATGTGACGAAAATTAATCTACCACACCTGTCATTCATAAAAAATGTGGAAACACGCCCGGATCACTTCATTAAAGCCCCCAATTCCAGCTTTAAAGATAGCCAAAAACACAGCTGAAAACAGGATCTGGAGAGAGGGGGGGTGGCCAGAGTTTTTGCTCTTTTTCTTCCTTAATATTGACACAACCACTCTTCCAGTACTTTATACTGACTACAAATGACCCAACACACCTACCGGTCACTATAATGAAGAAAAAAAAAAATTCTTCCCTTTTTGGCCAAAATTGAAGAAATCTGCTGTACGCGGACCTGATGAAAATCACTCAAAATCACCCAAAAACGACCCGTCACCAATTTTTCCAAAATGTGACGAAAATTAATCTACCACACCTGTCATTCCTAAAAAATGTGGAAACACGCCCGGATCACTTCATTAAAGCCCCCAATTCCAGCTTTAAAGATAGCCAAAAACACAGCTGAAAACAGGATCTGGAGAGAGGGGGGGTGGCCAGAGTTTTTGCTCTTTTTCTTCCTTAATATTGACACAACCACTCTTCCAGTGCTTTATACTGACTACAAATGACCCAACACACCTACCGGTCACTATAATGAAGAAAAAAAAATTTCTTCCCTTTTTGGCCAAAATTGAAGAAATCTGCTGTACGCGGACCTGATGAAAATCACTCAAAATCACCCAAAAACGACCCGTCACCAATTTTTCCGAAATGTGATGAAAATTAATCTACCACACCTGTCATTCATAAAAAATGTGGAAAAACGCCCGGATCACTTCATTAAAGCCCCCAATTCCAGCTTTAAAGATAGCCAAAAACACAGCTGAAAACAGGATCTGGAGAGAGGGGGGGTGGCCAGAATTTTTGCTCTTTTTCTTCCTTAATATTGACACAACCACTCTTCCAGTACTTTATACTGACTACAAATGACCCAACACACCTACCGGTCACTATAATGAAGAAAAAAAAATTTCTTCCCTTTTTGGCCAAAATTGAAGAAATCTGCTGTACGCGGGCGGACCTGATGAAAATCACTCAAAATCACCCAAAAACGACCCGTCACCAATTTTTCCGAAATGTGATGAAAATTAATCTACCACACCTGTCATTCATAAAAAATGTGGAAACACGCCCGGATCACTTCATTAAAGCCCCCAATTCCAGCTTTAAAGATAGCCAAAAACACAGCTGAAAACAGGATCTGGAGAGAGGGGGGGGGTGGCCAGAGTTTTTGCTCTTTTTCTTCCTTAATATTGACACAACCACTCTTCCAGTACTTTATACTGACTACAAATGACCCAACACACCTACCGGTCACTATAATGAAGAAAAAAAAAATTCTTCCCTTTTTGGCCAAAATTGAAGAAATCTGCTGTACGCGGACCTGATGAAAATCACTCAAAATCACCCAAAAACGACCCGTCACCAATTTTTCCGAAATGTGATGAAAATTAATCTACCACACCTGTCATTCATAAAAAATGTGGAAAAACGCCCGGATCACTTCATTAAAGCCCCCAATTCCAGCTTTAAAGATAGCCAAAAACACAGCTGAAAACAGGATCTGGAGAGAGGGGGGGTGGCCAGAATTTTTGCTCTTTTTCTTCCTTAATATTGACACAACCACTCTTCCAGTACTTTATACTGACTACAAATGACCCAACACACCTACCGGTCACTATAATGAAGAAAAAAAAATTTCTTCCCTTTTTGGCCAAAATTGAAGAAATCTGCTGTACGCGGGCGGACCTGATGAAAATCACTCAAAATCACCCAAAAACGACCCGTCACCAATTTTTCCGAAATGTGATGAAAATTAATCTACCACACCTGTCATTCATAAAAAATGTGGAAACACGCCCGGATCACTTCATTAAAGCCCCCAATTCCAGCTTTAAAGATAGCCAAAAACACAGCTGAAAACAGGATCTGGAGAGAGGGGGGGGGTGGCCAGAGTTTTTGCTCTTTTTCTTCCTTAATATTGACACAACCACTCTTCCAGTACTTTATACTGACTACAAATGACCCAACACACCTACCGGTCACTATAATGAAGAAAAAAAAAATTCTTCCCTTTTTGGCCAAAATTGAAGAAATCTGCTGTACGCGGACCTGATGAAAATCACTCAAAATCACCCAAAAACGACCCGTCACCAATTTTTCCGAAATGTGACGAAAATTAATCTACCACACCTGTCATTCATAAAAAATGTGGAAACACGCCCGGATCACTTCATTAAAGCCCCCAATTCCAGCTTTAAAGATAGCCAAAAACACAGCTGAAAACAGGATCTGGAGAGAGGGGGGGTGGCCAGAGTTTTTGCTCTTTTTCTTCCTTAATATTGACACAACCACTCTTCCAGTACTTTATACTGACTACAAATGACCCAACACACCTAACGGTCACTATAATGAAGAAAAAAAATTTTCTTCCCTTTTTGGCCAAAATTGAAGAAATCTGCTGTACGCGGACCTGATGAAAATCACTCAAAATCACCCAAAAACGACCCGTCACCAATTTTTCCGAAATGTGACGAAAATTAATCTACCACACCTGTCATTCATAAAAAATGTGGAAACACGCCCAGATCACTTCATTAAAGCCCCCAATTCCAGCTTTAAAGATAGCCAAAAACACAGCTGAAAACAGGATCTGGAGAGAGGGGGGTGGCCAGAGTTTTTGCTCTTTTTCTTCCTTAATATTGACACAACCACTCTTCCAGTACTTTATACTGACTACAAATGACCCAACACACCTACCGGTCACTATAATGAAGAAAAAAAAATTTCTTCCCTTTTTGGCCAAAATTGAAGAAATCTGCTGTACGCGGACCTGATGAAAATCACTCAAAATCACCCAAAAACGACCCGTCACCAATTTTTCCGAAATGTGATGAAAATTAATCTACCACACCTGTCATTCATAAAAAATGTGGAAACACGCCCTGATCACTTCATTAAAGCCCCCAATTCCAGCTTTAAAGATAGCCAAAAACACAGCTGAAAACAGGATCTGGAGAGAGGGGGGGTGGCCAGAGTTTTTGCTCTTTTTCTTCCTTAATATTGACACAACCACTCTTCCAGTACTTTATACTGACTACAAATGACCCAACACACCTACCGGTCACTATAATGAAGAAAAAAAAATTTCTTCCCTTTTTGGCCAAAATTGAAGAAATCTGCTGTACGCGGACCTGATGAAAATCACTCAAAATCACCCAAAAACGACCCGTCACCAATTTTTCCGAAATGTGATGAAAATTAATCTACCACACCTGTCATTCATAAAAAATGTGGAAACACGCCCGGATCACTTCATTAAAGCCCCCAATTCCAGCTTTAAAGATAGCCAAAAACACAGCTGAAAACAGGATCTGGAGAGAGGGGGGGTGGCCAGAGTTTTTGCTCTTTTTCTTCCTTAATATTGACACAACCACTCTTCCAGTACTTTATACTGACTACAAATGACCCAACACACCTACCGGTCACTATAATGAAGAAAAAAAAATTTCTTCCCTTTTTGGCCAAAATTGAAGAAATCTGCTGTACGCGGACCTGATGAAAATCACTCAAAATCACCCAAAAACGACCCGTCACCAATTTTTCCGAAATGTGATGAAAATTAATCTACCACACCTGTCATTCATAAAAAATGTGGAAACACGCCCGGATCACTTCATTAAAGCCCCCAATTCCAGCTTTAAAGATAGCCAAAAACACAGCTGAAAACAGGATCTGGAGAGAGGGGGGGTGGCCAGAATTTTTGCTCTTTTTCTTCCTTAATATTGACACAACCACTCTTCCAGTACTTTATACTGACTACAAATGACCCAACACACCTACCGGTCACTATAATGAAGAAAAAAAAATTTCTTCCCTTTTTGGCCAAAATTGAAGAAATCTGCTGTACGCGGGCGGACCTGATGAAAATCACTCAAAATCACCCAAAAACGACCCGTCACCAATTTTTCCGAAATGTGATGAAAATTAATCTACCACACCTGTCATTCATAAAAAATGTGGAAACACGCCCGGATCACTTCATTAAAGCCCCCAATTCCAGCTTTAAAGATAGCCAAAAACACAGCTGAAAACAGGATCTGGAGAGAGGGGGGGTGGGCAGAGTTTTTGCTCTTTTTCTTCCTTAATATTGACACAACCACTCTTCCAGTACTTTATACTGACTACAAATGACCCAACACACCTACCGGTCACTATAATGAAGAAAAAAAAATTTCTTCCCTTTTTGGCCAAAATTGAAGAAATCTGCTGTACGCGGACCTGATGAAAATCACTCAAAATCACCCAAAAACGACCCGTCACCAATTTTTCCGAAATGTGACGAAAATTAATCTACCACACCTGTCATTCATAAAAAATGTGGAAACACGCCCGGATCACTTCATTAAAGCCCCCAATTCCAGCTTTAAAGATAGCCAAAAACACAGCTGAAAACAGGATCTGGAGAGAGGGGGGGTGGCCAGAGTTTTTGCTCTTTTTCTTCCTTAATATTGACACAACCACTCTTCCAGTACTTTATACTGACTACAAATGACCCAACACACCTACCGGTCACTATAATGAAGAAAAAAAAATTTCTTCCCTTTTTGGCCAAAATTGAAGAAATCTGCTGTACGCGGACCTGATGAAAATCACTCAAAATCACCCAAAAACGACCCGTCACCAATTTTTCCGAAATGTGATGAAAATTAATCTACCACACCTGTCATTCATAAAAAATGTGGAAACACGCCCGGAGCACTTCATTAAAGCCCCCAATTCCAGCTTTAAAGATAGCCAAAAACACAGCTGAAAACAGGATCTGGAGAGAGGGGGGGTGGCCAGAGTTTTTGCTCTTTTTCTTCCTTAATATTGACACAACCACTCTTCCAGTACTTTATACTGACTACAAATGACCCAACACACCTACCGGTCACTATAATGAAGAAAAAAAAATTTCTTCCCTTTTTGGCCAAAATTGAAGAAATCTGCTGTACGCGGACCTGATGAAAATCACTCAAAATCACCCAAAAACGACCCGTCACCAATTTTTCCGAAATGTGATGAAAATTAATCTACCACACCTGTCATTCATAAAAAATGTGGAAACACGCCCGGATCACTTCATTAAAGCCCCCAATTCCAGCTTTAAAGATAGCCAAAAACACAGCTGAAAACAGGATCTGGAGAGAGGGGGGGTGGCCAGAGTTTTTGCTCTTTTTCTTCCTTAATATTGACACAACCACTCTTCCAGTACTTTATACTGACTACAAATGACCCAACACACCTACCGGTCACTATAATGAAGAAAAAAAAATTTCTTCCCTTTTTGGCCAAAATTGAAGAAATCTGCTGTACGCGGACCTGATGAAAATCACTCAAAATCACCCAAAAACGACCCGTCACCAATTTTTCCGAAATGTGATGAAAATTAATCTACCACACCTGTCATTCATAAAAAATGTGGAAACACGCCCAGATCACTTCATTAAAGCCCCCAATTCCAGCTTTAAAGATAGCCAAAAACACAGCTGAAAACAGGATCTGGAGAGAGGGGGGGTGGCCAGAGTTTTTGCTCTTTTTCTTCCTTAATATTGACACAACCACTCTTCCAGTACTTTATACTGACCACAAATGACCCAACACACCTACCGGTCACTATAATGAAGAAAAAAAAATTTCTTCCCTTTTTGGCCAAAATTGAAGAAATCTGCTGTACGCGGACCTGATGAAAATCACTCAAAATCACCCAAAAACGACCCGTCACCAATTTTTCCGAAATGTGATGAAAATTAATCTACCACACCTGTCATTCATAAAAAATGTGGAAACACGCCCGGATCACTTCATTAAAGCCCCCAATTCCAGCTTTAAAGATAGCCAAAAACACAGCTGAAAACAGGATCTGGAGAGAGGGGGGGTGGCCAGAGTTTTTGCTCTTTTTCTTCCTTAATATTGACACAACCACTCTTCCAGTACTTTATACTGACTACAAATGACCCAACACACCTACCGGTCACTATAATGAAGAAAAAAAAATTTCTTTCCTTTTTGGCCAAAATTGAAGAAATCTGCTGTACGCGGACCTGATGAAAATCACTCAAAATCACCCAAAAACGACCCGTCACCAATTTTTCCGAAATGTGATGAAAATTAATCTACCACACCTGTCATTCATAAAAAATGTGGAAACACGCCCGGATCACTTCATTAAAGCCCCCAATTCCAGCTTTAAAGATAGCCAAAAACACAGCTGAAAACAGGATCTGGAGAGAGGGGGGGTGGCCAGAGTTTTTGCTCTTTTTCTTCCTTAATATTGACACAACCACTCTTCCAGTACTTTATACTGACTACAAATGACCCAACACACCTACCGGTCACTATAATGAAGAAAAAAAAATTTCTTCCCTTTTTGGCCAAAATTGAAGAAATCTGCTGTACGCGGACCTGATGAAAATCACTCAAAATCACCCAAAAACGACCCGTCACCAATTTTTCCGAAATGTGATGAAAATTAATCTACCACACCTGTCATTCATAAAAAATGTGGAAACACGCCCGGATCACTTCATTAAAGCCCCCAATTCCAGCTTTAAAGATAGCCAAAAACACAGCTGAAAACAGGATCTGGAGAGAGGGGGGGTGGCCAGAGTTTTTGCTCTTTTTCTTCCTTAATATTGACACAACCACTCTTCCAGTACTTTATACTGACTACAAATGACCCAACACACCTACCGGTCACTATAATGAAGAAAAAAAAATTTCTTCTCTTTTTGGCCAAAATTGAAGAAATCTGCTGTACGCGGACCTGATGAAAATCACTCAAAATCACCCAAAAACGACCCGTCACCAATTTTTCCGAAATGTGATGAAAATTAATCTACCACACCTGTCATTCATAAAAAATGTGGAAACACGCCCGGATCACTTCATTAAAGCCCCCAATTCCAGCTTTAAAGATAGCCAAAAACACAGCTGAAAACAGGATCTGGAGAGAGGGGGGGTGGCCAGAGTTTTTGCTCTTTTTCTTCCTTAATATTGACACAACCACTCTTCCAGTACTTTATACTGACCACAAATGACCCAACACACCTACCGGTCACTATAATGAAGAAAAAAAAATTTCTTCCCTTTTTGGCCAAAATTGAAGAAATCTGCTGTACGCGGACCTGATGAAAATCACTCAAAATCACCCAAAAACGACCCGTCACCAATTTTTCCGAAATGTGATGAAAATTAATCTACCACACCTGTCATTCATAAAAAATGTGGAAACACGCCCGGAGCACTTCATTAAAGCCCCCAATTCCAGCTTTAAAGATAGCCAAAAACACAGCTGAAAACAGGATCTGGAGAGAGGGGGGGTGGCCAGAGTTTTTGCTCTTTTTCTTCCTTAATATTGACACAACCACTCTTCCAGTACTTTATACTGACTACAAATGACCCAACACACCTACCGGTCACTATAATGAAGAAAAAAAAATTTCTTCCCTTTTTGGCCAAAATTGAAGAAATCTGCTGTACGCGGGCGGACCTGATGAAAATCACTCAAAATCACCCAAAAACGACCCGTCACCAATTTTTCCGAAATGTGATGAAAATTAATCTACCACACCTGTCATTCATAAAAAATGTGGAAAAACGCCCGGATCACTTCATTAAAGCCCCCAATTCCAGCTTTAAAGATAGCCAAAAACACAGCTGAAAACAGGATCTGGAGAGAGGGGGGGTGGCCAGAATTTTTCCTCTTTTTCTTCCTTAATATTGACACAACCACTCTTCCAGTACTTTATACTGACTACAAATGACCCAACACACCTACCGGTCACTATAATGAAGAAAAAAAAATTTCTTCCCTTTTTGGCCAAAATTGAAGAAATCTGCTGTACGCGGGCGGACCTGATGAAAATCACTCAAAATCACCCAAAAACGACCCGTCACCAATTTTTCCGAAATGTGATGAAAATTAATCTACCACACCTGTCATTCATAAAAAATGTGGAAACACGCCCGGATCACTTCATTAAAGCCCCCAATTCCAGCTTTAAAGATAGCCAAAAACACAGCTGAAAACAGGATCTGGAGAGAGGGGGGGTGGCCAGAGTTTTTGCTCTTTTTCTTCCTTAATATTGACACAACCACTCTTCCAGTACTTTATACTG
Source organism: Lingula anatina (assembly GCF_051362555.1). NCBI lineage: Eukaryota > Metazoa > Brachiopoda > Lingulata > Lingulida > Lingulidae > Lingula > Lingula anatina. The sequence continues at coordinate 40,708,557 of NC_141768.1, read as the reverse complement.
ACTACAAATGACCCAACACACCTACCGGTCACTATAATGAAGAAAAAAAAATTTCTTCCCTTTTTGGCCAAAATTGAAGAAATCTGCTGTACGCGGACCTGATGAAAATCACTCAAAATCACCCAAAAACGACCCGTCACCAGTTTTTCCGAAATGTGATGAAAATTAATCTACCACACCTGTCATTCATAAAAAATGTGGAAACACGCCCGGATCACTTCATTAAAGCCCCCAATTCCAGCTTTAAAGATAGCCAAAAACACAGCTGAAAACAGGATCTGGAGAGAGGGGGGGTGGCCAGAGTTTTTGCTCTTTTTCTTCCTTAATATTGACACAACCACTCTTCCAGTACTTTATACTGACTACAAATGACCCAACACACCTACCGGTCACTATAATGAAGAAAAAAAAATTTCTTCCCTTTTTGGCCAAAATTGAAGAAATCTGCTGTACGCGGACCTGATGAAAATCACTCAAAATCACCCAAAAACGACCCGTCACCAATTTTTCCGAAATGTGATGAAAATTAATCTACCACACCTGTCATTCATAAAAAATGTGGAAACACGCCCGGAGCACTTCATTAAAGCCCCCAATTCCAGCTTTAAAGATAGCCAAAAACACAGCTGAAAACAGGATCTGGAGAGAGGGGGGGTGGCCAGAGTTTTTGCTCTTTTTCTTCCTTAATATTGACACAACCACTCTTCCAGTACTTTATACTGACTACAAATGACCCAACACACCTACCGGTCACTATAATGAAGAAAAAAAAATTTCTTCCCTTTTTGGCCAAAATTGAAGAAATCTGCTGTACGCGGACCTGATGAAAATCACTCAAAATCACCCAAAAACGACCCGTCACCAATTTTTCCGAAATGTGACGAAAATTAATCTACCACACCTGTCATTCATAAAAAATGTGGAAACACGCCCGGATCACTTCATTAAAGCCCCCAATTCCAGCTTTAAAGATAGCCAAAAACACAGCTGAAAACAGGATCTGGAGAGAGGGGGGGTGGCCAGAGTTTTTGCTCTTTTTCTTCCTTAATATTGACACAACCACTCTTCCAGTACTTTATACTGACTACAAATGACCCAACACACCTACCGGTCACTATAATGAAGAAAAAAAAAAATTCTTCCCTTTTTGGCCAAAATTGAAGAAATCTGCTGTACGCGGACCTGATGAAAATCACTCAAAATCACCCAAAAACGACCCGTCACCAATTTTTCCAAAATGTGACGAAAATTAATCTACCACACCTGTCATTCATAAAAAATGTGGAAACACGCCCGGATCACTTCATTAAAGCCCCCAATTCCAGCTTTAAAGATAGCCAAAAACACAGCTGAAAACAGGATCTGGAGAGAGGGGGGGTGGCCAGAGTTTTTGCTCTTTTTCTTCCTTAATATTGACACAACCACTCTTCCAGTACTTTATACTGACTACAAATGACCCAACACACCTACCGGTCACTATAATGAAGAAAAAAAAATTTCTTCCCTTTTTGGCCAAAATTGAAGAAATCTGCTGTACGCGGACCTGATGAAAATCACTCAAAATCACCCAAAAACGACCCGTCACCAATTTTTCCGAAATGTGATGAAAATTAATCTACCACACCTGTCATTCATAAAAAATGTGGAAACACGCCCGGATCACTTCATTAAAGCCCCCAATTCCAGCTTTAAAGATAGCCAAAAACACAGCTGAAAACAGGATCTGGAGAGAGGGGGGGTGGCCAGAGTTTTTGCTCTTTTTCTTCCTTAATATTGACACAACCACTCTTCCAGTACTTTATACTGACTACAAATGACCCAACACACCTACCGGTCACTATAATGAAGAAAAAAAATTTCTTCCCTTTTTGGCCAAAATTGAAGAAATCTGCTGTACGCGGACCTGATGAAAATCACTCAAAATCACCCAAAAACGACCCGTCACCAATTTTTCCGAAATGTGATGAAAATTAATCTACCACACCTGTCATTCATAAAAAATGTGGAAACACGCCCGGATCACTTCATTAAAGCCCCCAATTCCAGCTTTAAAGATAGCCAAAAACACAGCTGAAAACAGGATCTGGAGAGAGGGGGGGTGGCCAGAGTTTTTGCTCTTTTTCTTCCTTAATATTGACACAACCACTCTTCCAGTACTTTATACTGACTACAAATGACCCAACACACCTACCGGTCACTATAATGAAGAAAAAAAAATTTCTTCCCTTTTTGGCCAAAATTGAAGAAATCTGCTGTACGCGGACCTGATGAAAATCACTCAAAATCACCCAAAAACGACCCGTCACCAATTTTTCCGAAATGTGATGAAAATTAATCTACCACACCTGTCATTCATAAAAAATGTGGAAACACGCCCGGATCACTTCATTAAAGCCCCCAATTCCAGCTTTAAAGATAGCCAAAAACACAGCTGAAAACAGGATCTGGAGAGAGGGGGGGTGGCCAGAGTTTTTGCTCTTTTTCTTCCTTAATATTGACACAACCACTCTTCCAGTACTTTATACTGACCACAAATGACCCAACACACCTACCGGTCACTATAATGAAGAAAAAAAAATTTCTTCCCTTTTTGGCCAAAATTGAAGAAATCTGCTGTACGCGGACCTGATGAAAATCACTCAAAATCACCCAAAAACGACCCGTCACCAATTTTTCCGAAATGTGACGAAAATTAATCTACCACACCTGTCATTCATAAAAAATGTGGAAACACGCCCGGATCACTTCATTAAAGCCCCCAATTCCAGCTTTAAAGATAGCCAAAAACACAGCTGAAAACAGGATCTGGAGAGAGGGGGGGTGGCCAGAGTTTTTGCTCTTTTTCTTCCTTAATATTGACACAACCACTCTTCCAGTACTTTATACTGACTACAAATGACCCAACACACCTACCGGTCACTATAATGAAGAACAAAAAATTTCTTCCCTTTTTGGCCAAAATTGAAGAAATCTGCTGTACGCGGACCTGATGAAAATCACTCAAAATCACCCAAAAACGACCCGTCACCAATTTTTCCGAAATGTGATGAAAATTAATCTACCACACCTGTCATTCATAAAAAATGTGGAAACACGCCCGGAGCACTTCATTAAAGCCCCCAATTCCAGCTTTAAAGATAGCCAAAAACACAGCTGAAAACAGGATCTGGAGAGAGGGGGGGTGGCCAGAGTTTTTGCTCTTTTTCTTCCTTAATATTGACACAACCACTCTTCCAGTACTTTATACTGACTACAAATGACCCAACACACCTACCGGTCACTATAATGAAGAAAAAAAAATTTCTTCCCTTTTTGGCCAAAATTGAAGAAATCTGCTGTACGCGGACCTGATGAAAATCACTCAAAATCACCCAAAAACGACCCGTCACCAATTTTTCCGAAATGTGATGAAAATTAATCTACCACACCTGTCATTCATAAAAAATGTGGAAACACGCCCGGATCACTTCATTAAAGCCCCCAATTCCAGCTTTAAAGATAGCCAAAAACACAGCTGAAAACAGGATCTGGAGAGAGGGGGGGTGGCCAGAGTTTTTGCTCTTTTTCTTCCTTAATATTGACACAACCACTCTTCCAGTACTTTATACTGACTACAAATGACCCAACACACCTACCGGTCACTATAATGAAGAAAAAAAATTTCTTCCCTTTTTGGCCAAAATTGAAGAAATCTGCTGTACGCGGACCTGATGAAAATCACTCAAAATCACCCAAAAACGACCCGTCACCAATTTTTCCGAAATGTGATGAAAATTAATCTACCACACCTGTCATTCATAAAAAATGTGGAAACACGCCCGGATCACTTCATTAAAGCCCCCAATTCCAGCTTTAAAGATAGCCAAAAACACAGCTGAAAACAGGATCTGGAGAGAGGGGGGGTGGCCAGAGTTTTTGCTCTTTTTCTTCCTTAATATTGACACAACCACTCTTCCAGTACTTTATACTGACTACAAATGACCCAACACACCTACCGGTCACTATAATGAAGAAAAAAAAATTTCTTCCCTTTTTGGCCAAAATTGAAGAAATCTGCTGTACGCGGACCTGATGAAAATCACTCAAAATCACCCAAAAACGACCCGTCACCAATTTTTCCGAAATGTGATGAAAATTAATCTACCACACCTGTCATTCATAAAAAATGTGGAAACACGCCCGGATCACTTCATTAAAGCCCCCAATTCCAGCTTTAAAGATAGCCAAAAACACAGCTGAAAACAGGATCTGGAGAGAGGGGGGGTGGCCAGAGTTTTTGCTCTTTTTCTTCCTTAATATTGACACAACCACTCTTCCAGTACTTTATACTGACCACAAATGACCCAACACACCTACCGGTCACTATAATAAAGAAAAAAAAATTTCTTCCCTTTTTGGCCAAAATTGAAGAAATCTGCTGTACGCGGACCTGATGAAAATCACTCAAAATCACCCAAAAACGACCCGTCACCAATTTTTCCGAAATGTGACGAAAATTAATCTACCACACCTGTCATTCATAAAAAATGTGGAAACACGCCCGGATCACTTCATTAAAGCCCCCAATTCCAGCTTTAAAGATAGCCAAAAACACAGCTGAAAACAGGATCTGGAGAGAGGGGGGGTGGCCAGAGTTTTTGCTCTTTTTCTTCCTTAATATTGACACAACCACTCTTCCAGTACTTTATACTGACTACAAATGACCCAACACACCTACCGGTCACTATAATGAAGAACAAAAAATTTCTTCCCTTTTTGGCCAAAATTGAAGAAATCTGCTGTACGCGGACCTGATGAAAATCACTCAAAATCACCCAAAAACGACCCGTCACCAATTTTTCCGAAATGTGATGAAAATTAATCTACCACACCTGTCATTCATAAAAAATGTGGAAACACGCCCGGAGCACTTCATTAAAGCCCCCAATTCCAGCTTTAAAGATAGCCAAAAACACAGCTGAAAACAGGATCTGGAGAGAGGGGGGGTGGCCAGAGTTTTTGCTCTTTTTCTTCCTTAATATTGACACAACCACTCTTCCAGTACTTTATACTGACTACAAATGACCCAACACACCTACCGGTCACTATAATGAAGAAAAAAAAATTTCTTCCCTTTTTGGCCAAAATTGAAGAAATCTGCTGTACGCGGACCTGATGAAAATCACTCAAAATCACCCAAAAACGACCCGTCACCAATTTTTCCGAAATGTGATGAAAATTAATCTACCACACCTGTCATTCATAAAAAATGTGGAAACACGCCCGGAGCACTTCATTAAAGCCCCCAATTCCAGCTTTAAAGATAGCCAAAAACACAGCTGAAAACAGGATCTGGAGAGAGGGGGGGTGGCCAGAGTTTTTGCTCTTTTTCTTCCTTAATATTGACACAACCACTCTTCCAGTACTTTATACTGACTACAAATGACCCAACACACCTACCGGTCACTATAATGAAGAAAAAAAAATTTCTTCCCTTTTTGGCCAAAATTGAAGAAATCTGCTGTACGCGGACCTGATGAAAATCACTCAAAATCACCCAAAAACGACCCGTCACCAATTTTTCCGAAATGTGATGAAAATTAATCTACCACACCTGTCATTCATAAAAAATGTGGAAACACGCCCGGAGCACTTCATTAAAGCCCCCAATTCCAGCTTTAAAGATAGCCAAAAACACAGCTGAAAACAGGATCTGGAGAGAGGGGGGGTGGCCAGAGTTTTTGCTCTTTTTCTTCCTTAATATTGACACAACCACTCTTCCAGTACTTTATACTGACTACAAATGACCCAACACACCTACCGGTCACTATAATGAAGAAAAAAAAAATTTCTTCCCTTTTTGGCCAAAATTGAAGAAATCTGCTGTACGCGGGCGGACCTGATGAAAATCACTCAAAATCACCCAAAAACGACCCGTCACCAATTTTTCCGAAATGTGATGAAAATTAATCTACCACACCTGTCATTCATAAAAAATGTGGAAAAACGCCCGGATCACTTCATTAAAGCCCCCAATTCCAGCTTTAAAGATAGCCAAAAACACAGCTGAAAACAGGATCTGGAGAGAGGGGGGGTGGCCAGAATTTTTGCTCTTTTTCTTCCTTAATATTGACACAACCACTCTTCCAGTACTTTATACTGACTACAAATGACCCAACACACCTACCGGTCACTATAATGAAGAAAAAAAAATTTCTTCCCTTTTTGGCCAAAATTGAAGAAATCTGCTGTACGCGGGCGGACCTGATGAAAATCACTCAAAATCACCCAAAAACGACCCGTCACCAATTTTTCCGAAATGTGATGAAAATTAATCTACCACACCTGTCATTCATAAAAAATGTGGAAACACGCCCGGATCACTTCATTAAAGCCCCCAATTCCAGCTTTAAAGATAGCCAAAAACACAGCTGAAAACAGGATCTGGAGAGAGGGGGGGGGTGGCCAGAGTTTTTGCTCTTTTTCTTCCTTAATATTGACACAACCACTCTTCCAGTACTTTATACTGACTACAAATGACCCAACACACCTACCGGTCACTATAATGAAGAAAAAAAAAATTCTTCCCTTTTTGGCCAAAATTGAAGAAATCTGCTGTACGCGGACCTGATGAAAATCACTCAAAATCACCCAAAAACGACCCGTCACCAATTTTTCCGAAATGTGACGAAAATTAATCTACCACACCTGTCATTCATAAAAAATGTGGAAACACGCCCGGATCACTTCATTAAAGCCCCCAATTCCAGCTTTAAAGATAGCCAAAAACACAGCTGAAAACAGGATCTGGAGAGAGGGGGGGTGGCCAGAGTTTTTGCTCTTTTTCTTCCTTAATATTGACACAACCACTCTTCCAGTACTTTATACTGACTACAAATGACCCAACACACCTACCGGTCACTATAATGAAGAAAAAAAAATTTCTTCCCTTTTTGGCCAAAATTGAAGAAATCTGCTGTACGCGGACCTGATGAAAATCACTCAAAATCACCCAAAAACGACCCGTCACCAATTTTTCCGAAATGTGATGAAAATTAATCTACCACACCTGTCATTCATAAAAAATGTGGAAACACGCCCGGATCACTTCATTAAAGCCCCCAATTCCAGCTTTAAAGATAGCCAAAAACACAGCTGAAAACAGGATCTGGAGAGAGGGGGGGTGGCCAGAGTTTTTGCTCTTTTTCTTCCTTAATATTGACACAACCACTCTTCCAGTACTTTATACTGACTACAAATGACCCAACACACCTACCGGTCACTATAATGAAGAAAAAAAATTTCTTCCCTTTTTGGCCAAAATTGAAGAAATCTGCTGTACGCGGACCTGATGAAAATCACTCAAAATCACCCAAAAACGACCCGTCACCAATTTTTCCGAAATGTGATGAAAATTAATCTACCACACCTGTCATTCATAAAAAATGTGGAAACACGCCCGGATCACTTCATTAAAGCCCCCAATTCCAGCTTTAAAGATAGCCAAAAACACAGCTGAAAACAGGATCTGGAGAGAGGGGGGGTGGCCAGAGTTTTTGCTCTTTTTCTTCCTTAATATTGACACAACCACTCTTCCAGTACTTTATACTGACTACAAATGACCCAACACACCTACCGGTCACTATAATGAAGAAAAAAAAATTTCTTCCCTTTTTGGCCAAAATTGAAGAAATCTGCTGTACGCGGACCTGATGAAAATCACTCAAAATCACCCAAAAACGACCCGTCACCAATTTTTCCGAAATGTGATGAAAATTAATCTACCACACCTGTCATTCATAAAAAATGTGGAAACACGCCCGGATCACTTCATTAAAGCCCCCAATTCCAGCTTTAAAGATAGCCAAAAACACAGCTGAAAACAGGATCTGGAGAGAGGGGGGGTGGCCAGAGTTTTTGCTCTTTTTCTTCCTTAATATTGACACAACCACTCTTCCAGTACTTTATACTGACCACAAATGACCCAACACACCTACCGGTCACTATAATGAAGAAAAAAAAATTTCTTCCCTTTTTGGCCAAAATTGAAGAAATCTGCTGTACGCGGACCTGATGAAAATCACTCAAAATCACCCAAAAACGACCCGTCACCAATTTTTCCGAAATGTGACGAAAATTAATCTACCACACCTGTCATTCATAAAAAATGTGGAAACACGCCCGGATCACTTCATTAAAGCCCCCAATTCCAGCTTTAAAGATAGCCAAAAACACAGCTGAAAACAGGATCTGGAGAGAGGGGGGGTGGCCAGAGTTTTTGCTCTTTTTCTTCCTTAATATTGACACAACCACTCTTCCAGTACTTTATACTGACTACAAATGACCCAACACACCTACCGGTCACTATAATGAAGAACAAAAAATTTCTTCCCTTTTTGGCCAAAATTGAAGAAATCTGCTGTACGCGGACCTGATGAAAATCACTCAAAATCACCCAAAAACGACCCGTCACCAATTTTTCCGAAATGTGATGAAAATTAATCTACCACACCTGTCATTCATAAAAAATGTGGAAACACGCCCGGAGCACTTCATTAAAGCCCCCAATTCCAGCTTTAAAGATAGCCAAAAACACAGCTGAAAACAGGATCTGGAGAGAGGGGGGGTGGCCAGAGTTTTTGCTCTTTTTCTTCCTTAATATTGACACAACCACTCTTCCAGTACTTTATACTGACTACAAATGACCCAACACACCTACCGGTCACTATAATGAAGAAAAAAAAATTTCTTCCCTTTTTGGCCAAAATTGAAGAAATCTGCTGTACGCGGACCTGATGAAAATCACTCAAAATCACCCAAAAACGACCCGTCACCAATTTTTCCGAAATGTGATGAAAATTAATCTACCACACCTGTCATTCATAAAAAATGTGGAAACACGCCCGGAGCACTTCATTAAAGCCCCCAATTCCAGCTTTAAAGATAGCCAAAAACACAGCTGAAAACAGGATCTGGAGAGAGGGGGGGTGGCCAGAGTTTTTGCTCTTTTTCTTCCTTAATATTGACACAACCACTCTTCCAGTACTTTATACTGACTACAAATGACCCAACACACCTACCGGTCACTATAATGAAGAAAAAAAAATTTCTTCCCTTTTTGGCCAAAATTGAAGAAATCTGCTGTACGCGGACCTGATGAAAATCACTCAAAATCACCCAAAAACGACCCGTCACCAATTTTTCCGAAATGTGATGAAAATTAATCTACCACACCTGTCATTCATAAAAAATGTGGAAACACGCCCGGAGCACTTCATTAAAGCCCCCAATTCCAGCTTTAAAGATAGCCAAAAACACAGCTGAAAACAGGATCTGGAGAGAGGGGGGGTGGCCAGAGTTTTTGCTCTTTTTCTTCCTTAATATTGACACAACCACTCTTCCAGTACTTTATACTGACTACAAATGACCCAACACACCTACCGGTCACTATAATGAAGAAAAAAAAAATTCTTCCCTTTTTGGCCAAAATTGAAGAAATCTGCTGTACGCGGGCGGACCTGATGAAAATCACTCAAAATCACCCAAAAACGACCCGTCACCAATTTTTCCGAAATGTGATGAAAATTAATCTACCACACCTGTCATTCATAAAAAATGTGGAAAAACGCCCGGATCACTTCATTAAAGCCCCCAATTCCAGCTTTAAAGATAGCCAAAAACACAGCTGAAAACAGGATCTGGAGAGAGGGGGGGTGGCCAGAATTTTTGCTCTTTTTCTTCCTTAATATTGACACAACCACTCTTCCAGTACTTTATACTGACTACAAATGACCCAACACACCTACCGGTCACTATAATGAAGAAAAAAAAATTTCTTCCCTTTTTGGCCAAAATTGAAGAAATCTGCTGTACGCGGGCGGACCTGATGAAAATCACTCAAAATCACCCAAAAACGACCCGTCACCAATTTTTCCGAAATGTGATGAAAATTAATCTACCACACCTGTCATTCATAAAAAATGTGGAAACACGCCCGGATCACTTCATTAAAGCCCCCAATTCCAGCTTTAAAGATAGCCAAAAACACAGCTGAAAACAGGATCTGGAGAGAGGGGGGGGGTGGCCAGAGTTTTTGCTCTTTTTCTTCCTTAATATTGACACAACCACTCTTCCAGTACTTTATACTGACTACAAATGACCCAACACACCTACCGGTCACTATAATGAAGAAAAAAAAAATTCTTCCCTTTTTGGCCAAAATTGAAGAAATCTGCTGTACGCGGACCTGATGAAAATCACTCAAAATCACCCAAAAACGACCCGTCACCAATTTTTCCGAAATGTGACGAAAATTAATCTACCACACCTGTCATTCATAAAAAATGTGGAAACACGCCCGGATCACTTCATTAAAGCCCCCAATTCCAGCTTTAAAGATAGCCAAAAACACAGCTGAAAACAGGATCTGGAGAGAGGGGGGGTGGCCAGAGTTTTTGCTCTTTTTCTTCCTTAATATTGACACAACCACTCTTCCAGTACTTTATACTGACTACAAATGACCCAACACACCTACCGGTCACTATAATGAAGAAAAAAAAATTTCTTCCCTTTTTGGCCAAAATTGAAGAAATCTGCTGTACGCGGACCTGATGAAAATCACTCAAAATCACCCAAAAACGACCCGTCACCAATTTTTCCGAAATGTGACGAAAATTAATCTACCACACCTGTCATTCATAAAAAATGTGGAAACACGCCCGGATCACTTCATTAAAGCCCCCAATTCCAGCTTTAAAGATAGCCAAAAACACAGCTGAAAACAGGATCTGGAGAGAGGGGGGGTGGCCAGAGTTTTTGCTCTTTTTCTTCCTTAATATTGACACAACCACTCTTCCAGTACTTTATACTGACTACAAATGACCCAACACACCTAACGGTCACTATAATGAAGAAAAAAAATTTTCTTCCCTTTTTGGCCAAAATTGAAGAAATCTGCTGTACGCGGACCTGATGAAAATCACTCAAAATCACCCAAAAACGACCCGTCACCAATTTTTCCGAAATGTGACGAAAATTAATCTACCACACCTGTCATTCATAAAAAATGTGGAAACACGCCCAGATCACTTCATTAAAGCCCCCAATTCCAGCTTTAAAGATAGCCAAAAACACAGCTGAAAACAGGATCTGGAGAGAGGGGGGTGGCCAGAGTTTTTGCTCTTTTTCTTCCTTAATATTGACACAACCACTCTTCCAGTACTTTATACTGACTACAAATGACCCAACACACCTACCGGTCACTATAATGAAGAAAAAAAAATTTCTTCCCTTTTTGGCCAAAATTGAAGAAATCTGCTGTACGCGGACCTGATGAAAATCACTCAAAATCACCCAAAAACGACCCGTCACCAATTTTTCCGAAATGTGACGAAAATTAATCTACCACACCTGTCATTCATAAAAAATGTGGAAACACGCCCAGATCACTTCATTAAAGCCCCCAATTCCAGCTTTAAAGATAGCCAAAAACACAGCTGAAAACAGGATCTGGAGAGAGGGGGGTGGCCAGAGTTTTTGCTCTTTTTCTTCCTTAATATTGACACAACCACTCTTCCAGTACTTTATACTGACTACAAATGACCCAACACACCTACCGGTCACTATAATGAAGAAAAAAAAATTTCTTCCCTTTTTGGCCAAAATTGAAGAAATCTGCTGTACGCGGACCTGATGAAAATCACTCAAAATCACCCAAAAACGACCCGTCACCAATTTTTCCAAAATGTGATGAAAATTAATCTACCACACCTGTCATTCATAAAAAATGTGGAAACACGCCCGGATCACTTCATTAAAGCCCCCAATTCCAGCTTTAAAGATAGCCAAAAACACAGCTGAAAACAGGATCTGGAGAGAGGGGGGGTGGCCAGAGTTTTTGCTCTTTTTCTTCCTTAATATTGACACAACCACTCTTCCAGTACTTTATACTGACTACAAATGACCCAACACACCTACCGGTCACTATAATGAAGAAAAAAAAATTTCTTCCCTTTTTGGCCAAAATTGAAGAAATCTGCTGTACGCGGACCTGATGAAAATCACTCAAAATCACCCAAAAACGACCCGTCACCAATTTTTCCGAAATGTGATGAAAATTAATCTACCACACCTGTCATTCATAAAAAATGTGGAAACACGCCCGGATCACTTCATTAAAGCCCCCAATTCCAGCTTTAAAGATAGCCAAAAACACAGCTGAAAACAGGATCTGGAGAGAGGGGGGGTGGCCAGAGTTTTTGCTCTTTTTCTTCCTTAATATTGACACAACCACTCTTCCAGTACTTTATACTGACTACAAATGACCCAACACACCTACCGGTCACTATAATGAAGAAAAAAAAATTTCTTCCCTTTTTGGCCAAAACTGAAGAAATCTGCTGTACGCGGACCTGATGAAAATCACTTAAAATCACCCAAAAACGACCCGTCACCAATTTTTCCGAAATGTGATGAAAATTAATCTACCACACCTGTCATTCATAAAAAATGTGGAAACACGCCCGGATCACTTCATTAAAGCCCCCAATTCCAGCTTTAAAGATAGCCAAAAACACAGCTGAAAACAGGATCTGGAGAGAGGGGGGGTGGCCAGAGTTTTTGCTCTTTTTCTTCCTTAATATTGACACAACCACTCTTCCAGTACTTTATACTGACTACAAATGACCCAACACACCTACCGGTCACTATAATGAAGAAAAAAAAATTTCTTCCCTTTTTGGCCAAAATTGAAGAAATCTGCTGTACGCGGACCTGATGAAAATCACTCAAAATCACCCAAAAACGACCCGTCACCAATTTTTCCGAAATGTGATGAAAATTAATCTACCACACCTGTCATTCATAAAAAATGTGGAAACACGCCCGGATCACTTCATTAAAGCCCCCAATTCCAGCTTTAAAGATAGCCAAAAACACAGCTGAAAACAGGATCTGGAGAGAGGGGGGGTGGCCAGAGTTTTTGCTCTTTTTCTTCCTTAATATTGACACAACCACTCTTCCAGTACTTTATACTGACTACAAATGACCCAACACACCTACCGGTCACTATAATGAAGAAAAAAAAATTTCTTCCCTTTTTGGCCAAAATTGAAGAAATCTGCTGTACGCGAACCTGATGAAAATCACTCAAAATCACCCAAAAACGACCCGTCACCAATTTTTCCGAAATGTGATGAAAATTAATCTACCACACCTGTCATTCATAAAAAATGTGGAAACACGCCCGGATCACTTCATTAAAGCCCCCAATTCCAGCTTTAAAGATAGCCAAAAACACAGCTGAAAACAGGATCTGGAGAGAGGGGGGGGTGGCCAGAGTTTTTGCTCTTTTTCTTCCTTAATATTGACACAACCACTCTTCCAGTACTTTATACTGACTACAAATGACCCAACACACCTACCGGTCACTATAATGAAGAAAAAAAAATTTCTTCCCTTTTTGGCCAAAATTGAAGAAATCTGCTGTACGCGGACCTGATGAAAATCACTCAAAATCACCCAAAAACGACCCGTCACCAATTTTTCCGAAATGTGATGAAAATTAATCTACCACACCTGTCATTCATAAAAAATGTGGAAACACGCCCGGATCACTTCATTAAAGCCCCCAATTCCAGCTTTAAAGATAGCCAAAAACACAGCTGAAAACAGGATCTGGAGAGAGGGGGGGTGGCCAGAGTTTTTGCTCTTTTTCTTCCTTAATATTGACACAACCACTCTTCCAGTACTTTATACTGACTACAAATGACCCAACACACCTACCGGTCACTATAATGAAGAAAAAAAAATTTCTTCCCTTTTTGGCCAAAATTGAAGAAATCTGCTGTACGCGGACCTGATGAAAATCACTCAAAATCACCCAAAAACGACCCGTCACCAATTTTTCCGAAATGTGATGAAAATTAATCTACCACACCTGTCATTCATAAAAAATGTGGAAACACGCCCGGATCACTTCATTAAAGCCCCCAATTCCAGCTTCAGGCCTTCCCAACTACCAGACTCGGCACCTACGGGTCCAGTATAAACCGGTTTATCTGACCACACTACCCGTTTTCAAGGTGTGTGTCAGATCGCATAAAAGAGTATCAGCCACCACACCCATTTTACCTGGTGCGCAATGTGATGGCGATGATCCTAGTAATAGATAGACCCCGAGTCAGCGAGGGTTATGTGGCATACACGAGTGCGAAGCACGAGTGGATGTCACATAACCCTCGCTGAGGAGGGATCTATCTTATTTAGACCACGGGTCCATTAGCGGGTTATAACGCATTCATGCAAGACGTGCGGTTATGCGAGTTACACCACGTCTGAATCTTTTGTTCTTCACTTCCACCGTGGTCTAAAGCGGGGTTGGAAAGTAGTGCATCTCATCTACATTCATGCGCTGCTGCAATTTTCCCTGTTTATGCTATAAATCTGACAATACCGCAATTTTTAACATAAAATTTAGGTTCGAACATAGCCAATGATCTGTCGGGGGTTAAATATTTTCTGGACGAGATTCAGTGAGTCGTCTGTCGCCATGTTGTCACTCGGAACTACACCAATGTCTCCGCACTCGACAATAGTATGGAGCTTGCGGAATGAGCCGAGGATTGCCGATTTCCATGTTGTTGTATTCATACGACTCCTACTTGACGAAAACGAGGCGCGATACCCGGATGACAGGTAGGCTTACAAAATTTGTGATGGGGTATGATACTCTTTTATGCGATCTGACACACACCTTGAAAACGGGTAGTGTGGTCAGATAAACCGGTTTATACTGGACCCGTAGGTGTTGAGTCTGGTAGTTGGGAAGGCCTGAGCTTTAAAGATAGCCAAAAACACAGCTGAAAACAGGATCTGGAGAGAGGGGGGGTGGCCAGAGTTTTTGCTCTTTTTCTTCCTTAATATTGACACAACCACTCTTCCAGTACTTTATACTGACTACAAATGACCCAACACACCTACCGGTCACTATAATGAAGAAAAAAAAATTTCTTCCCTTTTTGGCCAAAATTGAAGAAATCTGCTGTACGCGGACCTGATGAAAATCACTCAAAATCACCCAAAAACGACCCGTCACCAATTTTTCCGAAATGTGATGAAAATTAATCTACCACACCTGTCATTCATAAAAAATGTGGAAACACGCCCGGATCACTTCATTAAAGCCCCCAATTCCAGCTTTAAAGATAGCCAAAAACACAGCTGAAAACAGGATCTGGAGAGAGGGGGGGTGGCCAGAGTTTTTGCTCTTTTTCTTCCTTAATATTGACACAACCACTCTTCCAGTACTTTATACTGACTACAAATGACCCAACACACCTACCGGTCACTATAATGAAGAAAAAAAAATTTCTTCCCTTTTTGGCCAAAATTGAAGAAATCTGCTGTACGCGGACCTGATGAAAATCACTCAAAATCACCCAAAAACGACTCGTCACCAATTTTTCCGAAATGTGATGAAAATTAATCTACCACACCTGTCATTCATAAAAAATGTGGAAACACGCCCGGATCACTTCATTAAAGCCCCCAATTCCAGCTTTAAAGATAGCCAAAAACACAGCTGAAAACAGGATCTGGAGAGAGGGGGGGTGGCCAGAGTTTTTGCTCTTTTTCTTCCTTAATATTGACACAACCACTCTTCCAGTACTTTATACTGACTACAAATGACCCAACACACCTACCGGTCACTATAATGAAGAAAAAAAAATTTCTTCCCTTTTTGGCCAAAATTGAAGAAATCTGCTGTACGCGGACCTGATGAAAATCACTCAAAATCACCCAAAAACGACCCGTCACCAATTTTTCGGAAATGTGATGAAAATTAATCTACCACACCTGTCATTCATAAAAAATGTGGAAACACGCCCGGATCACTTCATTAAAGCCCCCAATTCCAGCTTTAAAGATAGCCAAAAACACAGCTGAAAACAGGATCTGGAGAGAGGGGGGGTGGCCAGAGTTTTTGCTCTTTTTCTTCCTTAATATTGACACAACCACTCTTCCAGTACTTTATACTGACTACAAATGACCCAACACACCTACCGGTCACTATAATGAAGAAAAAAAAATTTCTTCCCTTTTTGGCCAAAATTGAAGAAATCTGCTGTACGCGGACCTGATGAAAATCACTCAAAATCACCCAAAAACGACCCGTCACCAATTTTTCCGAAATGTGATGAAAATTAATCTACCACACCTGTCATTCATAAAAAATGTGGAAACACGCCCGGATCACTTCATTAAAGCCCCCAATTCCAGCTTTAAAGATAGCCAAAAACACAGCTGAAAACAGGATCTGGAGAGAGGGGGGGTGGCCAGAGTTTTTGCTCTTTTTCTTCCTTAATATTGACACAACCACTCTTCCAGTACTTTATACTGACTACAAATGACCCAACACACCTACCGGTCACTATAATGAAGAAAAAAAAATTTCTTCCCTTTTTGGCCAAAATTGAAGAAATCTGCTGTACGCGGACCTGATGAAAATCACTCAAAATCACCCAAAAACGACCCGTCACCAATTTTTCCGAAATGTGATGAAAATTAATCTACCACACCTGTCATTCATAAAAAATGTGGAAACACGCCCGGATCACTTCATTAAAGCCCCCAATTCCAGCTTTAAAGATAGCCAAAAACACAGCTGAAAACAGGATCTGGAGAGAGGGGGGGTGGCCAGAGTTTTTGCTCTTTTTCTTCCTTAATATTGACACAACCACTCTTCCAGTACTTTATACTGACTACAAATGACCCAACACACCTACCGGTCACTATAATGAAGAAAAAAAAATTTCTTCCCTTTTTGGCCAAAATTGAAGAAATCTGCTGTACGCGGACCTGATGAAAATCACTCAAAATCACCCAAAAACGACCCGTCACCAATTTTTCCGAAATGTGATGAAAATTAATCTACCACACCTGTCATTCATAAAAAATGTGGAAACACGCCCGGATCACTTCATTAAAGCCCCCAATTCCAGCTTTAAAGATAGCCAAAAACACAGCTGAAAACAGGATCTGGAGAGAAGGGGGGTGGCCAGAGTTTTTGCTCTTTTTCTTCCTTAATATTGACACAACCACTCTTCCAGTAATTTATACTGACTACAAATGACCCAACACACCTACCGGTCACTATAATGAAGAAAAAAAAATTTCTTCCCTTTTTGGCCAAAATTGAAGAAATCTGCTGTACGCGGACCTGATGAAAATCACTCAAAATCACCCAAAAACGACCCGTCACCAATTTTTCCGAAATGTGATGAAAATTAATCTACCACACCTGTCATTCATAAAAAATGTGGAAACACGCCCGGATCACTTCATTAAAGCCCCCAATTCCAGCTTTAAAGATAGCCAAAAACACAGCTGAAAACAGGATCTGGAGAGAAGGGGGGTGGCCAGAGTTTTTGCTCTTTTTCTTCCTTAATATTGACACAACCACTCTTCCAGTACTTTATACTGACTACAAATGACCCAACACACCTACCGGTCACTATAATGAAGAAAAAAAAATTTCTTCCCTTTTTGGCCAAAATTGAAGAAATCTGCTGTACGCGGACCTGATGAAAATCACTCAAAATCACCCAAAAACGACCCGTCACCAATTTTTCCGAAATGTGATGAAAATTAATCTACCACACCTGTCATTCATAAAAAATGTGGAAACACGCCCGGATCACTTCATTAAAGCCCCCAATTCCAGCTTTAAAGATAGCCAAAAACACAGCTGAAAACAGGATCTGGAGAGAGGGGGGGTGGCCAGAGTTTTTGCTCTTTTTCTTCCTTAATATTGACACAACCACTCTTCCAGTACTTTATACTGACTACAAATGACCCAACACACCTACCGGTCACTATAATGAAGAAAAAAAAATTTCTTCCCTTTTTGGCCAAAATTGAAGAAATCTGCTGTACGCGGACCTGATGAAAATCACTCAAAATCACCCAAAAACGACCCGTCACCAATTTTTCCGAAATGTGATGAAAATTAATCTACCACACCTGTCATTCATAAAAAATGTGGAAACACGCCCGGATCACTTCATTAAAGCCCCCAATTCCAGCTTTAAAGATAGCCAAAAACACAGCTGAAAACAGGATCTGGAGAGAGGGGGGGTGGCCAGAGTTTTTGCTCTTTTTCTTCCTTAATATTGACACAACCACTCTTCCAGTACTTTATACTGACTACAAATGACCCAACACACCTACCGGTCACTATAATGAAGAAAAAAAAATTTCTTCCCTTTTTGGCCAAAATTGAAGAAATCTGCTGTACGCGGACCTGATGAAAATCACTCAAAATCACCCAAAAACGACCCGTCACCAATTTTTCCGAAATGTGATGAAAATTAATCTACCACACCTGTCATTCATAAAAAATGTGGAAACACGCCCGGATCACTTCATTAAAGCCCCCAATTCCAGCTTTAAAGATAGCCAAAAACACAGCTGAAAACAGGATCTGGAGAGAGGGGGGGTGGCCAGAGTTTTTGCTCTTTTTCTTCCTTAATATTGACACAACCACTCTTCCAGTACTTTATACTGACTACAAATGACCCAACACACCTACCGGTCACTATAATGAAGAAAAAAAAAATTCTTCCCTTTTTGGCCAAAATTGAAGAAATCTGCTGTACGCGGACCTGATGAAAATCACTCAAAATCACCCAAAAACGACCCGTCACCAATTTTTCCGAAATGTGATGAAAATTAATCTACCACACCTGTCATTCATAAAAAATGTGGAAACACGCACGGAGCACTTCATTAAAGCCCCCAATTCCAGCTTTAAAGATAGCCAAAAACACAGCTGAAAACAGGATCTGGAGAGAGGGGGGGTGGCCAGAGTTTTTGCTCTTTTTCTTCCTTAATATTGACACAACCACTCTTCCAGTACTTTATACTGACTACAAATGACCCAACACACCTACCGGTCACTATAATGAAGAAAAAAAAATTTCTTCCCTTTTTGGCCAAAATTGAAGAAATCTGCTGTACGCGGACCTGATGAAAATCACTCAAAATCACCCAAAAACGACCCGTCACCAATTTTTCCGAAATGTGATGAAAATTAATCTACCACACCTGTCATTCATAAAAAATGTGGAAACACGCCCGGATCACTTCATTAAAGCCCCCAATTCCAGCTTTAAAGATAGCCAAAAACACAGCTGAAAACAGGATCTGGAGAGAGGGGGGGTGGCCAGAGTTTTTGCTCTTTTTCTTCCTTAATATTGACACAACCACTCTTCCAGTACTTTATACTGACTACAAATGACCCAACACACCTACCGGTCACTATAATGAAGAAAAAAAAATTTCTTCCCTTTTTGGCCAAAATTGAAGAAATCTGCTGTACGCGGACCTGATGAAAATCACTCAAAATCACCCAAAAACGACCCGTCACCAATTTTTCCGAAATGTGATGAAAATTAATCTACCACACCTGTCATTCATAAAAAATGTGGAAACACGCCCGGATCACTTCATTAAAGCCTCCAATTCAAGCTTTAAAGATAGCCAAAAACACAGCTGAAAACAGGATCTGGAGAGAGGGGGGGTGGCCAGAGTTTTTGCTCTTTTTCTTCCTTAATATTGACACAACCACTCTTCCAGTACTTTATACTGACTACAAATGACCCAACACACCTACCGGTCACTATAATGAAGAAAAAAAAATTTCTTCCCTTTTTGGCCAAAATTGAAGAAATCTGCTGTACGCGGACCTGATGAAAATCACTCAAAATCACCCAAAAACGACCCGTCACCAATTTTTCCGAAATGTGATGAAAATTAATCTACCACACCTGTCATTCATAAAAAATGTGGAAACACGCCCGGATCACTTCATTAAAGCCCCCAATTCCAGCTTTAAAGATAGCCAAAAACACAGCTGAAAACAGGATCTGGAGAGAGGGGGGGTGGCCAGAGTTTTTGCTCTTTTTCTTCCTTAATATTGACACAACCACTCTTCCAGTACTTTATACTGACTACAAATGACCCAACACACCTACCGGTCACTATAATGAAGAAAAAAAAATTTCTTCCCATTTTGGCCAAAATTGAAGAAATCTGCTGTACGCGGACCTGATGAAAATCACTCAAAATCACCCAAAAACAACCCGTCACCAATTTTTCCGAAATGTGATGAAAATTAATCTACCACACCTGTCATTCATAAAAAATGTGGAAACACGCCCGGATCACTTCATTAAAGCCCCCAATTCCAGCTTTAAAGATAGCCAAAAACACAGCTGAAAACAGGATCTGGAGAGAGGGGGGGTGGCCAGAGTTTTTGCCCTTTTTTTATTCCTTAATATTGACACAACCACTCTTCCAGTAATTTATACTGACTACAAATGACCCAACACACCTACCGGTCACTATAATGAAGAAAAAAAAATTTCTTCCCTTTTTGGCCAAAATTGAAGAAATCTGCTGTACGCGGACCTGATGAAAATCACTCAAAATCACCCAAAAACGACCCGTCACCAATTTTTCCGAAATGTGATGAAAATTAATCTACCACACCTGTCATTCATAAAAAATGTGGAAACACGCCCGGATCACTTCATTAAAGCCCCCAATTCCAGCTTTAAAGATAGCCAAAAACACAGCTGAAAACAGGATCTGGAGAGAAGGGGGGTGGCCAGAGTTTTTGCTCTTTTTCTTCCTTAATATTGACACAACCACTCTTCCAGTACTTTATACTGACTACAAATGACCCAACACACCTACCGGTCACTATAATGAAGAAAAAAAAATTTCTTCCCTTTTTGGCCAAAATTGAAGAAATCTGCTGTACGCGGACCTGATGAAAATCACTCAAAATCACCCAAAAACGACCCGTCACCAATTTTTCCGAAATGTGATGAAAATTAATCTACCACACCTGTCATTCATAAAAAATGTGGAAACACGCCCGGATCACTTCATTAAAGCCCCCAATTCCAGCTTTAAAGATAGCCAAAAACACAGCTGAAAACAGGATCTGGAGAGAGGGGGGGTGGCCAGAGTTTTTGCTCTTTTTCTTCCTTAATATTGACACAACCACTCTTCCAGTACTTTATACTGACTACAAATGACCCAACACACCTACCGGTCACTATAATGAAGAAAAAAAAATTTCTTCCCTTTTTGGCCAAAATTGAAGAAATCTGCTGTACGCGGACCTGATGAAAATCACTCAAAATCACCCAAAAACGACCCGTCACCAATTTTTCCGAAATGTGATGAAAATTAATCTACCACACCTGTCATTCATAAAAAATGTGGAAACACGCCCGGATCACTTCATTAAAGCCCCCAATTCCAGCTTTAAAGATAGCCAAAAACACAGCTGAAAACAGGATCTGGAGAGAGGGGGGGTGGCCAGAGTTTTTGCTCTTTTTCTTCCTTAATATTGACACAACCACTCTTCCAGTACTTTATACTGACTACAAATGACCCAACACACCTACCGGTCACTATAATGAAGAAAAAAAAATTTCTTCCCTTTTTGGCCAAAATTGAAGAAATCTGCTGTACGCGGACCTGATGAAAATCACTCAAAATCACCCAAAAACGACCCGTCACCAATTTTTCCGAAATGTGATGAAAATTAATCTACCACACCTGTCATTCATAAAAAATGTGGAAACACGCCCGGATCACTTCATTAAAGCCCCCAATTCCAGCTTTAAAGATAGCCAAAAACACAGCTGAAAACAGGATCTGGAGAGAGGGGGGGTGGCCAGAGTTTTTGCTCTTTTTCTTCCTTAATATTGACACAACCACTCTTCCAGTACTTTATACTGACTACAAATGACCCAACACACCTACCGGTCACTATAATGAAGAAAAAAAAAATTCTTCCCTTTTTGGCCAAAATTGAAGAAATCTGCTGTACGCGGACCTGATGAAAATCACTCAAAATCACCCAAAAACGACCCGTCACCAATTTTTCCGAAATGTGATGAAAATTAATCTACCACACCTGTCATTCATAAAAAATGTGGAAACACGCACGGAGCACTTCATTAAAGCCCCCAATTCCAGCTTTAAAGATAGCCAAAAACACAGCTGAAAACAGGATCTGGAGAGAGGGGGGGTGGCCAGAGTTTTTGCTCTTTTTCTTCCTTAATATTGACACAACCACTCTTCCAGTACTTTATACTGACTACAAATGACCCAACACACCTACCGGTCACTATAATGAAGAAAAAAAAATTTCTTCCCTTTTTGGCCAAAATTGAAGAAATCTGCTGTACGCGGACCTGATGAAAATCACTCAAAATCACCCAAAAACGACCCGTCACCAATTTTTCCGAAATGTGATGAAAATTAATCTACCACACCTGTCATTCATAAAAAATGTGGAAACACGCCCGGATCACTTCATTAAAGCCCCCAATTCCAGCTTTAAAGATAGCCAAAAACACAGCTGAAAACAGGATCTGGAGAGAGGGGGGGTGGCCAGAGTTTTTGCTCTTTTTCTTCCTTAATATTGACACAACCACTCTTCCAGTACTTTATACTGACTACAAATGACCCAACACACCTACCGGTCACTATAATGAAGAAAAAAAAAATTCTTCCCTTTTTGGCCAAAATTGAAGAAATCTGCTGTACGCGGACCTGATGAAAATCACTCAAAATCACCCAAAAACGACCCGTCACCAATTTTTCCGAAATGTGATGAAAATTAATCTACCACACCTGTCATTCATAAAAAATGTGGAAACACGCCCGGATCACTTCATTAAAGCCCCCAATTCCAGCTTTAAAGATAGCCAAAAACACAGCTGAAAACAGGATCTGGAGAGAGGGGGGGTGGCCAGAGTTTTTGCTCTTTTTCTTCCTTAATATTGACACAACCACTCTTCCAGTACTTTATACTGACTACAAATGACCCAACACACCTACCGGTCACTATAATGAAGAAAAAAAAATTTCTTCCCTTTTTGGCCAAAATTGAAGAAATCTGCTGTACGCGGACCTGATGAAAATCACTCAAAATCACCCAAAAACGACCCGTCACCAATTTTTCCGAAATATGATGAAAATTAATCTACCACACCTGTCATTCATAAAAAATGTGGAAACACGCCCGGATCACTTCATTAAAGCCCCCAATTCCAGCTTTAAAGATAGCCAAAAACACAGCTGAAAACAGGATCTGGAGAGAGGGGGGGTGGCCAGAGTTTTTGCTCTTTTTCTTCCTTAATATTGACACAACCACTCTTCCAGTACTTTATACTGACTACAAATGACCCAACACACCTACCGGTCACTATAATGAAGAAAAAAAAATTTCTTCCCTTTTTGGCCAAAATTGAAGAAATCTGCTGTACGCGGGCGGACCTGATGAAAATCACTCAAAATCACCCAAAAACGACCCGTCACCAATTTTTCCGAAATGTGATGAAAATTAATCTACCACACCTGTCATTCATAAAAAATGTGGAAACACGCCCGGATCACTTCATTAAAGCCCCCAATTCCAGCTTTAAAGATAGCCAAAAACACAGCTGAAAACAGGATCTGGAAAGAGGGGGGGTGGCCAGAGTTTTTGCTCTTTTTCTTCCTTAATATTGACACAACCACTCTTCCAGTACTTTATACTGACTACAAATGACCCAACACACCTACCGGTCACTATAATGAAGAAAAAAAAATTTCTTCCCTTTTTGGCCAAAATTGAAGAAATCTGCTGTACGCGGGCGGACCTGATGAAAATCACTCAAAATCACCCAAAAACGACCCGTCACCAATTTTTCCGAAATGTGATGAAAATTAATCTACCACACCTGTCATTCATAAAAAATGTGGAAACACGCCCGGATCACTTCATTAAAGCCCCCAATTCCAGCTTTAAAGATAGCCAAAAACACAGCTGAAAACAGGATCTGGAGAGAGGGGGGGTGGCCAGAGTTTTTGCTCTTTTTCTTCCTTAATATTGACACAACCACTCTTCCAGTACTTTATACTGACTACAAATGACCCAACACACCTACCGGTCACTATAATGAAGAAAAAAAAATTTCTTCCCTTTTTGGCCAAAATTGAAGAAATCTGCTGTACGCGGACCTGATGAAAATCACTCAAAATCACCCAAAAACGACCCGTCACCAATTTTTCCGAAATGTGATGAAAATTAATCTACCACACCTGTCATTCATAAAAAATGTGGAAACACGCCCGGATCACTTCATTAAAGCCCCCAATTCCAGCTTTAAAGATAGCCAAAAACACAGCTGAAAACAGGATCTGGAGAGAGGGGGGGTGGCCAGAGTTTTTGCTCTTTTTCTTCCTTAATATTGACACAACCACTCTTCCAGTACTTTATACTGACTACAAATGACCCAACACACCTACCGGTCACTATAATGAAGAAAAAAAAATTTCTTCCCTTTTTGGCCAAAATTGAAGAAATCTGCTGTACGCGGACCTGATGAAAATCACTCAAAATCACCCAAAAACGACCCGTCACCAATTTTTCCGAAATGTGATGAAAATTAATCTACCACACCTGTCATTCATAAAAAATGTGGAAACACGCCCGGAGCACTTCATTAAAGCCCCCAATTCCAGCTTTAAAGATAGCCAAAAACACAGCTGAAAACAGGATCTGGAGAGAGGGGGGGTGGCCAGAGTTTTTGCTCTTTTTCTTCCTTAATATTGACACAACCACTCTTCCAGTACTTTATACTGACTACAAATGACCCAACACACCTACCGGTCACTATAATGAAGAAAAAAAAATTTCTTCCCTTTTTGGCCAAAATTGAAGAAATCTGCTGTACGCGGACCTGATGAAAATCACTCAAAATCACCCAAAAACGACCCGTCACCAATTTTTCCGAAATATGATGAAAATTAATCTACCACACCTGTCATTCATAAAAAATGTGGAAACACGCCCGGATCACTTCATTAAAGCCCCCAATTCCAGCTTTAAAGATAGCCAAAAACACAGCTGAAAACAGGATCTGGAGAGAGGGGGGGTGGCCAGAGTTTTTGCTCTTTTTCTTCCTTAATATTGACACAACCACTCTTCCAGTACTTTATACTGACTACAAATGACCCAACACACCTACCGGTCACTATAATGAAGAAAAAAAAATTTCTTCCCTTTTTGGCCAAAATTGAAGAAATCTGCTGTACGCGAGCGGACCTGATGAAAATCACTCAAAATCACCCAAAAACGACCCGTCACCAATTTTTCCGAAATGTGATGAAAATTAATCTACCACACCTGTCATTCATAAAAAATGTGGAAACACGCCCGGATCACTTCATTAAAGCCCCCAATTCCAGCTTTAAAGATAGCCAAAAACACAGCTGAAAACAGGATCTGGAGAGAGGGGGGGTGGCCAGAGTTTTTGCTCTTTTTCTTCCTTAATATTGACACAACCACTCTTCCAGTACTTTATACTGACTACAAATGACCCAACACACCTACCGGTCACTATAATGAAGAAAAAAAAAATTCTTACCTTTTTGGCCAAAATTGAAGAAATCTGCTGTATGCGGACCTGATGAAAATCACTCAAAATCACCCAAAAACGACCCGTCACCAATTTTTTTAGAAATGTGATGAAAATTAATCTACCACACCTGTCATTCATAAAAAATGTGGAAACACGCCCGGATCACTTCATTAAAGCCCCCAATTCCAGCTTTAAAGATAGCCAAAAACACAGCTGAAAACAGGATCTGGAGAGAGGGGGGGTGGCCAGAGTTTTTGCTCTTTTTCTTCCTTAATATTGACACAACCACTCTTCCAGTACTTTATACTGACTACAAATGACCCAACACACCTACCGGTCACTATAATGAAGAAAAAAAAATTTCTTCCCTTTTTGGCCAAAATTGAAGAAATCTGCTGTACGCGGACCTGATGAAAATCACTCAAAATCACCCAAAAACGACCCGTCACCAATTTTTCCGAAATATGATGAAAATTAATCTACCACACCTGTCATTCATAAAAAATGTGGAAACACGCCCGGATCACTTCATTAAAGCCCCCAATTCCAGCTTTAAAGATAGCCAAAAACACAGCTGAAAACAGGATCTGGAGAGAGGGGGGGTGGCCAGAGTTTTTGCTCTTTTTCTTCCTTAATATTGACACAACCACTCTTCCAGTACTTTATACTGACTACAAATGACCCAACACACCTACCGGTCACTATAATGAAGAAAAAAAAATTTCTTCCCTTTTTGGCCAAAATTGAAGAAATCTGCTGTACGCGGGCGGACCTGATGAAAATCACTCAAAATCACCCAAAAACGACCCGTCACCAATTATTCCGAAATGTGATGAAAATTAATCTACCACACCTGTCATTCATAAAAAATGTGGAAACACGCCCGGATCACTTCATTAAAGCCCCCAATTCCAGCTTTAAAGATAGCCAAAAACACAGCTGAAAACAGGATCTGGAAAGAGGGGGGGTGGCCAGAGTTTTTGCTCTTTTTCTTCCTTAATATTGACACAACCACTCTTCCAGTACTTTATACTGACTACAAATGACCCAACACACCTACCGGTCACTATAATGAAGAAAAAAAAATTTCTTCCCTTTTTGGCCAAAATTGAAGAAATCTGCTGTACGCGAGCGGACCTGATGAAAATCACTCAAAATCACCCAAAAACGACCCGTCACCAATTTTTCCGAAATGTGATGAAAATTAATCTACCACACCTGTCATTCATAAAAAATGTGGAAACACGCCCGGATCACTTCATTAAAGCCCCCAATTCCAGCTTTAAAGATAGCCAAAAACACAGCTGAAAACAGGATCTGGAGAGAGGGGGGGTGGCCAGAGTTTTTGCTCTTTTTCTTCCTTAATATTGACACAACCACTCTTCCAGTACTTTATACTGACTACAAATGACCCAACACACCTACCGGTCACTATAATGAAGAAAAAAAAATTTCTTCCCTTTTTGGCCAAAATTGAAGAAATCTGCTGTACGCGGACCTGATGAAAATCACTCAAAATCACCCAAAAACGACCCGTCACCAATTTTTCCGAAATGTGATGAAAATTAATCTACCACACCTGTCATTCATAAAAAATGTGGAAACACGCCCGGATCACTTCATTAAAGCCCCCAATTCCAGCTTTAAAGATAGCCAAAAACACAGCTGAAAACAGGATCTGGAGAGAGGGGGGGTGGCCAGAGTTTTTGCTCTTTTTCTTCCTTAATATTGACACAACCACTCTTCCAGTACTTTATACTGACTACAAATGACCCAACACACCTACCGGTCACTATAATGAAGAAAAAAAAATTTCTTCCCTTTTTGGCCAAAATTGAAGAAATCTGCTGTACGCGGACCTGATGAAAATCACTCAAAATCACCCAAAAACGACCCGTCACCAATTTTTCCGAAATGTGATGAAAATTAATCTACCACACCTGTCATTCATAAAAAATGTGGAAACACGCCCGGATCACTTCATTAAAGCCCCCAATTCCAGCTTTAAAGATAGCCAAAAACACAGCTGAAAACAGGATCTGGAGAGAGGGGGGGTGGCCAGAGTTTTTGCTCTTTTTCTTCCTTAATATTGACACAACCACTCTTCCAGTACTTTATACTGACTACAAATGACCCAACACACCTACCGGTCACTATAATGAAGAAAAAAAAATTTCTTCCCTTTTTGGCCAAAATTGAAGAAATCTGCTGTACGCGGACCTGATGAAAATCACTCAAAATCACCCAAAAACGACCCGTCACCAATTTTTCCGAAATGTGATGAAAATTAATCTACCACACCTGTCATTCATAAAAAATGTGGAAACACGCCCGGATCACTTCATTAAAGCCCCCAATTCCAGCTTTAAAGATAGCCAAAAACACAGCTGAAAACAGGATCTGGAGAGAGGGGGGGTGGCCAGAGTTTTTGCTCTTTTTCTTCCTTAATATTGACACAACCACTCTTCCAGTACTTTATACTGACTACAAATGACCCAACACACCTACCGGTCACTATAATGAAGAAAAAAAAATTTCTTCCCTTTTTGGACAAAATTGAAGAAATCTGCTGTACGCGGGCGGACCTGATGAAAATCACTCAAAATCACCCAAAAACGACCCGTCACCAATTTTTCCGAAATGTGATGAAAATTAATCTACCACACCTGTCATTCATAAAAAATGTGGAAACACGCCCGGAGCACTTCATTAAAGCCCCCAATTCCAGCTTTAAAGATAGCCAAAAACACAGCTGAAAACAGGATCTGGAGAGAGGGGGGGTGGCCAGAGTTTTTGCTCTTTTTCTTCCTTAATATTGACACAACCACTCTTCCAGTACTTTATACTGACTACAAATGACCCAACACACCTACCGGTCACTATAATGAAGAAAAAAAAATTTCTTCCCTTTTTGGCCAAAATTGAAGAAATCTGCTGTACGCGGACCTGATGAAAATCACTCAAAATCACCCAAAAACGACCCGTCACCAATTTTTTTAGAAATGTGATGAAAATTAATCTACCACACCTGTCATTCATAAAAAATGTGGAAACACGCCCGGATCACTTCATTAAAGCCCCCAATTCCAGCTTTAAAGATAGCCAAAAACACAGCTGAAAACAGGATCTGGAGAGAGGGGGGGTGGCCAGAGTTTTTGCTCTTTTTCTTCCTTAATATTGACACAACCACTCTTCCAGTACTTTATACTGACTACAAATGACCCAACACACCTACCGGTCACTATAATGAAGAAAAAAAAATTTCTTCCCTTTTTGGCCAAAATTGAAGAAATCTGCTGTACGCGGACCTGATGAAAATCACTCAAAATCACCCAAAAACGACCCGTCACCAATTTTTCCGAAATATGATGAAAATTAATCTACCACACCTGTCATTCATAAAAAATGTGGAAACACGCCCGGATCACTTCATTAAAGCCCCCAATTCCAGCTTTAAAGATAGCCAAAAACACAGCTGAAAACAGGATCTGGAGAGAGGGGGGGTGGCCAGAGTTTTTGCTCTTTTTCTTCCTTAATATTGACACAACCACTCTTCCAGTACTTTATACTGACTACAAATGACCCAACACACCTACCGGTCACTATAATGAAGAAAAAAAAATTTCTTCCCTTTTTGGCCAAAATTGAAGAAATCTGCTGTACGCGGGCGGACCTGATGAAAATCACTCAAAATCACCCAAAAACGACCCGTCACCAATTTTTCCGAAATGTGATGAAAATTAATCTACCACACCTGTCATTCATAAAAAATGTGGAAACACGCCCGGATCACTTCATTAAAGCCCCCAATTCCAGCTTTAAAGATAGCCAAAAACACAGCTGAAAACAGGATCTGGAGAGAGGGGGGGTGGCCAGAGTTTTTGCTCTTTTTCTTCCTTAATATTGACACAACCACTCTTCCAGTACTTTATACTGACTACAAATGACCCAACACACCTACCGGTCACTATAATGAAGAAAAAAAAATTTCTTCCCTTTTTGGCCAAAATTGAAGAAATCTGCTGTACGCGGACCTGATGAAAATCACTCAAAATCACCCAAAAACGACCCGTCACCAATTTTTCCGAAATGTGATGAAAATTAATCTACCACACCTGTCATTCATAAAAAATGTGGAAACACGCCCGGATCACTTCATTAAAGCCCCCAATTCCAGCTTTAAAGATAGCCAAAAACACAGCTGAAAACAGGATCTGGAGAGAGGGGGGGTGGCCAGAGTTTTTGCTCTTTTTCTTCCTTAATATTGACACAACCACTCTTCCAGTACTTTATACTGACTACAAATGACCCAACACACCTACCGGTCACTATAATGAAGAAAAAAAAATTTCTTCCCTTTTTGGACAAAATTGAAGAAATCTGCTGTACGCGGGCGGACCTGATGAAAATCACTCAAAATCACCCAAAAACGACCCGTCACCAATTTTTCCGAAATGTGATGAAAATTAATCTACCACACCTGTCATTCATAAAAAATGTGGAAACACGCCCGGAGCACTTCATTAAAGCCCCCAATTCCAGCTTTAAAGATAGCCAAAAACACAGCTGAAAACAGGATCTGGAGAGAGGGGGGGTGGCCAGAGTTTTTGCTCTTTTTCTTCCTTAATATTGACACAACCACTCTTCCAGTACTTTATACTGACTACAAATGACCCAACACACCTACCGGTCACTATAATGAAGAAAAAAAAATTTCTTCCCTTTTTGGCCAAAATTGAAGAAATCTGCTGTACGCGGACCTGATGAAAATCACTCAAAATCACCCAAAAACGACCCGTCACCAATTTTTCCGAAATGTGATGAAAATTAATCTACCACACCTGTCATTCATAAAAAATGTGGAAACACGCCCGGATCACTTCATTAAAGCCCCCAATTCCAGCTTTAAAGATAGCCAAAAACACAGCTGAAAACAGGATCTGGAGAGAGGGGGGGTGGCCAGAGTTTTTGCTCTTTTTCTTCCTTAATATTGACACAACCACTCTTCCAGTACTTTATACTGACTACAAATGACCCAACACACCTACCGGTCACTATAATGAAGAAAAAAAAATTTCTTCCCTTTTTGGCCAAAATTGAAGAAATCTGCTGTACGCGGACCTGATGAAAATCACTCAAAATCACCCAAAAACGACCCGTCACCAATTTTTCCGAAATGTGATGAAAATTAATCTACCACACCTGTCATTCATAAAAAATGTGGAAACACGCCCGGATCACTTCATTAAAGCCCCCAATTCCAGCTTTAAAGATAGCCAAAAACACAGCTGAAAACAGGATCTGGAGAGAGGGGGGGTGGCCAGAGTTTTTGCTCTTTTTCTTCCTTAATATTGACACAACCACTCTTCCAGTACTTTATACTGACTACAAATGACCCAACACACCTACCGGTCACTATAATGAAGAAAAAAAAATTTCTTCCCTTTTTGGACAAAATTGAAGAAATCTGCTGTACGCGGACCTGATGAAAATCACTCAAAATCACCCAAAAACGACCCGTCACCAATTTTTCCGAAATGTGATGAAAATTAATCTACCACACCTGTCATTCATAAAAAATGTGGAAACACGCCCGGATCACTTCATTAAAGCCCCCAATTCAAGCTTTAAAGATAGCCAAAAATACAGCTGAAAACAGGATCTGGAGAGAGGGGGGGTGGCCAGAGTTTTTGCTCTTTTTCTTCCTTAATATTGACACAACCACTCTTCCAGTACTTTATACTGACTACAAATGACCCAACACACCTACCGGTCACTATAATGAAGAAAAAAAAATTTCTTCCCTTTTTGGCCAAAATTGAAGAAATCTGCTGTACGCGGACCTGATGAAAATCACTCAAAATCACCCAAAAACGACCCGTCACCAATTTTTCCGAAATGTGATGAAAATTAATCTACCACACCTGTCATTCATAAAAAATGTGGAAACACGCCCGGATCACTTCATTAAAGCCCCCAATTCCAGCTTTAAAGATAGCCAAAAACACAGCTGAAAACAGGATCTGGAGAGAGGGGGGGTGGCCAGAGTTTTTGCTCTTTTTCTTCCTTAATATTGACACAACCACTCTTCCAGTACTTTATACTGACTACAAATGACCCAACACACCTACCGGTCACTATAATGAAGAAAAAAAATTTCTTCCCTTTTTGGCCAAAATTGAAGAAATCTGCTGTACGCGGACCTGATGAAAATCACTCAAAATCACCCAAA
The DNA here is from genome assembly GCF_051362555.1 of Lingula anatina. Classification (NCBI taxonomy): domain Eukaryota; kingdom Metazoa; phylum Brachiopoda; class Lingulata; order Lingulida; family Lingulidae; genus Lingula; species Lingula anatina. Next base: position 40,676,856 of record NC_141768.1, on the reverse strand, counting down.
AACGACCCGTCACCAATTTTTCCGAAATGTGATGAAAATTAATCTACCACACCTGTCATTCATAAAAAATGTGGAAACACGCCCGGATCACTTCATTAAAGCCCCCAATTCCAGCTTTAAAGATAGCCAAAAACACAGCTGAAAACAGGATCTGGAGAGAGGGGGGGTGGCCAGAGTTTTTGCTCTTTTTCTTCCTTAATATTGACACAACCACTCTTCCAGTAATTTATACTGACTACAAATGACCCAACACACCTACCGGTCACTATAATGAAGAAAAAAAAATTTCTTCCCTTTTTGGCCAAAATTGAAGAAATCTGCTGTACGCGGACCTGATGAAAATCACTCAAAATCACCCAAAAACGACCCGTCACCAATTTTTCCGAAATGTGATGAAAATTAATCTACCACACCTGTCATTCATAAAAAATGTGGAAACACGCCCGGATCACTTCATTAAAGCCCCCAATTCCAGCTTTAAAGATAGCCAAAAACACAGCTGAAAACAGGATCTGGAGAGAGGGGGGGTGGCCAGAGTTTTTGCTCTTTTTCTTCCTTAATATTGACACAACCACTCTTCCAGTACTTTATACTGACTACAAATGACCCAACACACCTACCGGTCACTATAATGAAGAAAAAAAAATTTTTTCCCTTTTTGGCCAAAATTGAAGAAATCTGCTGTACGCGGACCTGATGAAAATCACTCAAAATCACCCAAAAACGACCCGTCACCAATTTTTCCGAAATGTGATGAAAATTAATCTACCACACCTGTCATTCATAAAAAATGTGGAAACACGCCCGGATCACTTCATTAAAGCCCCCAATTCCAGCTTTAAAGATAGCCAAAAACACAGCTGAAAACAGGATCTGGAGAGAGGGGGGGTGGCCAGAGTTTTTGCTCTTTTTCTTCCTTAATATTGACACAACCACTCTTCCAGTACTTTATACTGACTACAAATGACCCAACACACCTACCGGTCACTATAATGAAGAAAAAAAAATTTCTTCCCTTTTTGGCCAAAATTGAAGAAATCTGCTGTACGCGCACCTGATGAAAATCACTCAAAATCACCCAAAAACGACCCGTCACCAATTTTTCCGAAATGTGATGAAAATTAATCTACCACACCTGTCATTCATAAAAAATGTGGAAACACGCCCGGATCACTTCATTAAAGCCCCCAATTCCAGCTTTAAAGATAGCCAAAAACACAGCTGAAAACAGGATCTGGAGAGAGGGGGGGTGGCCAGAGTTTTTGCTCTTTTTCTTCCTTAATATTGACACAACCACTCTTCCAGTACTTTATACTGACTACAAATGACCCAACACACCTACCGGTCACTATAATGAAGAAAAAAAAATTTCTTCCCTTTTTGGCCAAAATTGAAGAAATCTGCTGTACGCGGACCTGATGAAAATCACTCAAAATCACCCAAAAACGACCCATCACCAATTTTTCCGAAATGTGATGAAAATTAATCTACCACACCTGTCATTCATAAAAAATGTGGAAACACGCCCGGATCACTTCATTAAAGCCCCCAATTCCAGCTTTAAAGATAGCCAAAAACACAGCTGAAAACAGGATCTGGAGAGAGGGGGGGGTGGCCAGAGTTTTTGCTCTTTTTCTTCCTTAATATTGACACAACCACTCTTCCAGTGCTTTATACTGACTACAAATGACCCAACACACCTACCGGTCACTATAATGAAGAAAAAAAAATTTCTTCCCTTTTTGGCCAAAATTGAAGAAATCTGCTGTACGCGGACCTGATGAAAATCACTCAAAATCACCCAAAAACGACCCGTCACCAATTTTTCCGAAATGTGATGAAAATTAATCTACCACACCTGTCATTCATAAAAAATGTGGAAACACGCCCGGATCACTTCATTAAAGCCCCCAATTCCAGCTTTAAAGATAGCCAAAAACACAGCTGAAAACAGGATCTGGAGAGAGGGGGGGTGGCCAGAGTTTTTGCTCTTTTTCTTCCTTAATATTGACACAACCACTCTTCCAGTGCTTTATACTGACTACAAATGACCCAACACACCTACCGGTCACTATAATGAAGAAAAAAAATTTCTTCCCTTTTTGGCCAAAATTGAAGAAATCTGCTGTACGCGGACCTGATGAAAATCACTCAAAATCACCCAAAAACGACCCGTCACCAATTTTTCCGAAATGTGATGAAAATTAATCTACCACACCTGTCATTCATAAAAAATGTGGAAACACGCCCGGATCACTTCATTAAAGCCCCCAATTCCAGCTTTAAAGATAGCCAAAAACACAGCTGAAAACAGGATCTGGAGAGAGGGGGGGTGGCCAGAGTTTTTGCTCTTTTTCTTCCTTAATATTGACACAACCACTCTTCCAGTACTTTATACTGACTACAAATGACCCAACACACCTACCGGTCACTATAATGAAGAAAAAAAAATTTCTTCCCTTTTTGGCCAAAATTGAAGAAATCTGCTGTACGCGGACCTGATGAAAATCACTCAAAATCACCCAAAAACGACCCGTCACCAATTTTTCCGAAATGTGATGAAAATTAATCTACCACACCTGTCATTCATAAAAAATGTGGAAACACGCCCGGATCACTTCATTAAAGCCCCCAATTCCAGCTTTAAAGATAGCCAAAAACACAGCTGAAAACAGGATCTGGAGAGAGGGGGGGTGGCCAGAGTTTTTGCTCTTTTTCTTCCTTAATATTGACACAACCACTCTTCCAGTACTTTATACTGACTACAAATGACCCAACACACCTACCGGTCACTATAATGAAGAAAAAAAAATTTCTTCCCTTTTTGGCCAAAATTGAAGAAATCTGCTGTACGCGCACCTGATGAAAATCACTCAAAATCACCCAAAAACGACCCGTCACCAATTTTTCCGAAATGTGATGAAAATTAATCTACCACACCTGTCATTCATAAAAAATGTGGAAACATGCCCGGATCACTTCATTAAAGCCCCCAATTCCAGCTTTAAAGATAGCCAAAAACACAGCTGAAAACAGGATCTGGAGAGAGGGGGGGTAGCCAGAGTTTTTGCTCTTTTTCTTCCTTAATATTGACACAACCACTCTTCCAGTACTTTATACTGACTACAAATGACCCAACACACCTACCGGTCACTATAATGAAGAAAAAAAAATTTCTTCCCTTTTTGGCCAAAATTGAAGAAATCTGCTGTACGCGGACCTGATGAAAATCACTCAAAATCACCCAAAAACGACCCGTCACCAATTTTTCCGAAATGTGATGAAAATTAATCTACCACACCTGTCATTCATAAAAAATGTGGAAACACGCCCGGATCACTTCATTAAAGCCCCCAATTCCAGCTTTAAAGATAGCCAAAAACACAGCTGAAAACAGGATCTGGAGAGAGGGGGGGTGGCCAGAGTTTTTGCTCTTTTTCTTCCTTAATATTGACACAACCACTCTTCCAGTACTTTATACTGACTACAAATGACCCAACACACCTACCGGTCACTATAATGAAGAAAAAAAAATTTCTTCCCTTTTTGGCCAAAATTGAAGAAATCTGCTGTACGCGGACCTGATGAAAATCACTCAAAATCACCCAAAAACGACCCGTCACCAATTTTTCCGAAATGTGATGAAAATTAATCTACCACACCTGTCATTCATAAAAAATGTGGAAACACGCCCGGATCACTTCATTAAAGCCCCCAATTCCAGCTTTAAAGATAGCCAAAAACACAGCTGAAAACAGGATCTGGAGAGAGGGGGGGTGGCCAGAGTTTTTGCTCTTTTTCTTCCTTAATATTGACACAACCACTCTTCCAGTGCTTTATACTGACTACAAATGACCCAACACACCTACCGGTCACTATAATGAAGATAAAAAATTTTCTTCCCTTTTTGGCCAAAATTGAAGAAATCTGCTGTACGCGGACCTGATGAAAATCACTCAAAATCACCCAAAAACGACCGGTCACCAATTTTTCCGAAATGTGACGAAAATTAATCTACCACACCTGTCATTCATAAAAAATGTGGAAACACGCCCGGATCACTTCATTAAAGCCCCCAATTCCAGCTTTAAAGATAGCCAAAAACACAGCTGAAAACAGGATCTGGAGAGAGGGGGGGTGGCCAGAGTTTTTGCTCTTTTTCTTCCTTAATATTGACACAACCACTCTTCCAGTACTTTATACTGACTACAAATGACCCAACACACCTACCGGTCACTATAATGAAGAAAAAAAATTTCTTCCCTTTTTGGCCAAAATTGAAGAAATCTGCTGTACGCGGACCTGATGAAAATCACTCAAAATCACCCAAAAACGACCCGTCACCAATTTTTCCGAAATGTGATGAAAATTAATCTACCACACCTGTCATTCATAAAAAATGTGGAAACACGCCCGGATCACTTCATTAAAGCCCCCAATTCCAGCTTTAAAGATAGCCAAAAACACAGCTGAAAACAGGATCTGGAGAGAGGGGGGGTGGCCAGAGTTTTTGCTCTTTTTCTTCCTTAATATTGACACAACCACTCTTCCAGTACTTTATACTGACTACAAATGACCCAACACACTTACCGGTCACTATAATGAAGAAAAAAAAATTTCTTCCCTTTTTGGCCAAAATTGAAGAAATCTGCTGTACGCGGACCTGATGAAAATCACTCAAAATCACCCAAAAACGACCCGTCACCAATTTTTCCGAAATGTGATGAAAATTAATCTACCACACCTGTCATTCATAAAAAATGTGGAAACACGCCCGGATCACTTCATTAAAGCCCCCAATTCCAGCTTTAAAGATAGCCAAAAACACAGCTGAAAACAGGATCTGGAGAGAGGGGGGGTGGCCAGAGTTTTTGCTCTTTTTCTTCCTTAATATTGACACAACCACTCTTCCAGTACTTTATACTGACTACAAATGACCCAACACACCTACCAGTCACTATAATGAAGAAAAAAAAATTTCTTCCCTTTTTGGCCAAAATTGAAGAAATCTGCTGTACGCGGACCTGATGAAAATCACTCAAAATCACCCAAAAACGACCCGTCACCAATTTTTCCGAAATGTGATGAAAATTAATCTACCACACCTGTCATTCATAAAAAATGTGGAAACACGCCCGGATCACTTCATTAAAGCCCCCAATTCCAGCTTTAAAGATAGCCAAAAACACAGCTGAAAACAGGATCTGGAGAGAGGGGGGGTGGCCAGAGTTTTTGCTCTTTTTCTTCCTTAATATTGACACAACCACTCTTCCAGTACTTTATACTGACTACAAATGACCCAACACACCTACCGGTCACTATAATGAAGAAAAAAAAAATTCTTCCCTTTTTGGCCAAAATTGAAGAAATCTGCTGTATGCGGACCTGATGAAAATCACTCAAAATCACCCAAAAACGACCCGTCACCAATTTTTTTAGAAATGTGATGAAAATTAATCTACCACACCTGTCATTCATAAAAAATGTGGAAACACGCCCAGATCACTTCATTAAAGCCCCCAATTCCAGCTTTAAAGATAGCCAAAAACACAGCTGAAAACAGGATCTGGAGAGAGGGGGGGTGGCCAGAGTTTTTGCTCTTTTTCTTCCTTAATATTGACACAACCACTCTTCCAGTACTTTATACTGACTACAAATGACCCAACACACCTACCGGTCACTATAATGAAGAAAAAAAAATTTCTTCCCTTTTTGGCCAAAATTGAAGAAATCTGCTGTACGCGGACCTGATGAAAATCACTCAAAATCACCCAAAAACGACCCGTCACCAATTTTTCCGAAATATGATGAAAATTAATCTACCACACCTGTCATTCATAAAAAATGTGGAAACACGCCCGGATCACTTCATTAAAGCCCCCAATTCCAGCTTTAAAGATAGCCAAAAACACAGCTGAAAACAGGATCTGGAGAGAGGGGGGGTGGCCAGAGTTTTTGCTCTTTTTCTTCCTTAATATTGACACAACCACTCTTCCAGTACTTTATACTGACTACAAATGACCCAACACACCTACCGGTCACTATAATGAAGAAAAAAAAATTTCTTCCCTTTTTGGCCAAAATTGAAGAAATCTGCTGTACGCGGGCGGACCTGATGAAAATCACTCAAAATCACCCAAAAACGACCCGTCACCAATTTTTCCGAAATGTGATGAAAATTAATCTACCACACCTGTCATTCATAAAAAATGTGGAAACACGCCCGGATCACTTCATTAAAGCCCCCAATTCCAGCTTTAAAGATAGCCAAAAACACAGCTGAAAACAGGATCTGGAAAGAGGGGGGGTGGCCAGAGTTTTTGCTCTTTTTCTTCCTTAATATTGACACAACCACTCTTCCAGTACTTTATACTGACTACAAATGACCCAACACACCTACCGGTCACTATAATGAAGAAAAAAAAATTTCTTCCCTTTTTGGCCAAAATTGAAGAAATCTGCTGTACGCGGGCGGACCTGATGAAAATCACTCAAAATCACCCAAAAACGACCCGTCACCAATTTTTCCGAAATGTGATGAAAATTAATCTACCACACCTGTCATTCATAAAAAATGTGGAAACACGCCCGGATCACTTCATTAAAGCCCCCAATTCCAGCTTTAAAGATAGCCAAAAACACAGCTGAAAACAGGATCTGGAGAGAGGGGGGGTGGCCAGAGTTTTTGCTCTTTTTCTTCCTTAATATTGACACAACCACTCTTCCAGTACTTTATACTGACTACAAATGACCCAACACACCTACCGGTCACTATAATGAAGAAAAAAAAATTTCTTCCCTTTTTGGCCAAAATTGAAGAAATCTGCTGTACGCGGACCTGATGAAAATCACTCAAAATCACCCAAAAACGACCCGTCACCAATTTTTCCGAAATGTGATGAAAATTAATCTACCACACCTGTCATTCATAAAAAAATGTGGAAACACGCCCGGATCACTTCATTAAAGCCCCCAATTCCAGCTTTAAAGATAGCCAAAAACACAGCTGAAAACAGGATCTGGAGAGAGGGGGGGTGGCCAGAGTTTTTGCTCTTTTTCTTCCTTAATATTGACACAACCACTCTTCCAGTACTTTATACTGACTACAAATGACCCAACACACCTACCGGTCACTATAATGAAGAAAAAAAAATTTCTTCCCTTTTTGGCCAAAATTGAAGAAATCTGCTGTACGCGGACCTGATGAAAATCACTCAAAATCACCCAAAAACGACCCGTCACCAATTTTTCCGAAATGTGATGAAAATTAATCTACCACACCTGTCATTCATAAAAAATGTGGAAACACGCCCGGATCACTTCATTAAAGCCCCCAATTCCAGCTTTAAAGATAGCCAAAAACACAGCTGAAAACAGGATCTGGAGAGAGGGGGGGTGGCCAGAGTTTTTGCTCTTTTTCTTCCTTAATATTGACACAACCACTCTTCCAGTACTTTATACTGACTACAAATGACCCAACACACCTACCGGTCACTATAATGAAGAAAAAAAAATTTCTTCCCTTTTTGGCCAAAATTGAAGAAATCTGCTGTACGCGGACCTGATGAAAATCACTCAAAATCACCCAAAAACGACCCGTCACCAATTTTTCCGAAATGTGATGAAAATTAATCTACCACACCTGTCATTCATAAAAAATGTGGAAACACGCCCGGATCACTTCATTAAAGCCCCCAATTCCAGCTTTAAAGATAGCCAAAAACACAGCTGAAAACAGGATCTGGAGAGAGGGGGGGTGGCCAGAGTTTTTGCTCTTTTTCTTCCTTAATATTGACACAACCACTCTTCCAGTACTTTATACTGACTACAAATGACCCAACACACCTACCGGTCACTATAATGAAGAAAAAAAAATTCTTCCCTTTTTGGCCAAAATTGAAGAAATCTGCTGTACGCGGACCTGATGAAAATCACTCAAAATCACCCAAAAACGACCCGTCACCAATTTTTTTAGAAATGTGATGAAAATTAATCTACCACACCTGTCATTCATAAAAAATGTGGAAACACGCCCGGATCACTTCATTAAAGCCCCCAATTCCAGCTTTAAAGATAGCCAAAAACACAGCTGAAAACAGGATCTGGAGAGAGGGGGGGTGGCCAGAGTTTTTGCTCTTTTTCTTCCTTAATATTGACACAACCACTCTTCCAGCACTTTATACTGACTACAAATGACCCAACACACCTACCGGTCACTATAATGAAGAAAAAAAAATTTCTTCCCTTTTTGGCCAAAATTGAAGAAATCTGCTGTACGCGGACCTGATGAAAATCACTCAAAATCACCCAAAAACGACCCGTCACCAATTTTTCCGAAATATGATGAAAATTAATCTACCACACCTGTCATTCATAAAAAATGTGGAAACACGCCCGGATCACTTCATTAAAGCCCCCAATTCCAGCTTTAAAGATAGCCAAAAACACAGCTGAAAACAGGATCTGGAGAGAGGGGGGGTGGCCAGAGTTTTTGCTCTTTTTCTTCCTTAATATTGACACAACCACTCTTCCAGTGCTTTATACTGACTACAAATGACCCAACACACCTACCGGTCACTATAATGAAGAAAAAAAATTTCTTCCCTTTTTGGCCAAAATTGAAGAAATCTGCTGTACGCGGACCTGATGAAAATCACTCAAAATCACCCCAAAACGACCCGTCACCAATTTTTCCGAAATGTGATGAAAATTAATCTACCACACCTGTCATTCATAAAAAATGTGGAAACACGCCCGGATCACTTCATTAAAGCCCCCAATTCCAGCTTTAAAGATAGCCAAAAACACAGCTGAAAACAGGATCTGGAGAGAGGGGGGGTGGCCAGAGTTTTTGCTCTTTTTCTTCCTTAATATTGACACAACCACTCTTCCAGTACTTTATACTGACTACAAATGACCCAACACACCTACCGGTCACTATAATGAAGAAAAAAAAATTTCTTCCCTTTTTGGCCAAAATTGAAGAAATCTGCTGTACGCGGACCTGATGTAAATCACTCAAAATCACCCAAAAACGACCCGTCACCAATTTTTTTAGAAATGTGATGTAAATTAATCTACCACACCTGTCATTCATAAAAAATGTGGAAACACGCCCGGATCACTTCATTAAAGCCCCCAATTCCAGCTTTAAAGATAGCCAAAAACACAGCTGAAAACAGGATCTGGAGAGAGGGGGGGTGGCCAGAGTTTTTGCTCTTTTTCTTCCTTAATATTGACACAACCACTCTTCCAGTACTTTATACTGACTACAAATGACCCAACACACCTACCGGTCACTATAATGAAGAAAAAAAAATTTCTTCCCTTTTTGGCCAAAATTGAAGAAATCTGCTGTACGCGGACCTGATGAAAATCACTCAAAATCACCCAAAAACGACCCGTCACCAATTTTTCCGAAATATGATGAAAATTAATCTACCACACCTGTCATTCATAAAAAATGTGGAAACACGCCCGGATCACTTCATTAAAGCCCCCAATTCCAGCTTTAAAGATAGCCAAAAACACAGCTGAAAACAGGATCTGGAGAGAGGGGGGGTGGCCAGAGTTTTTGCTCTTTTTCTTCCTTAATATTGACACAACCACTCTTCCAGTACTTTATACTGACTACAAATGACCCAACACACCTACCGGTCACTATAATGAAGAAAAAAAAATTTCTTCCCTTTTTGGCCAAAATTGAAGAAATCTGCTGTACGCGGGCGGACCTGATGAAAATCACTCAAAATCACCCAAAAACGACCCGTCACCAATTTTTCCGAAATGTGATGAAAATTAATCTACCACACCTGTCATTCATAAAAAATGTGGAAACACGCCCGGATCACTTCATTAAAGCCCCCAATTCCAGCTTTAAAGATAGCCAAAAACACAGCTGAAAACAGGATCTGGAAAGAGGGGGGGGGTGGCCAGAGTTTTTGCTCTTTTTCTTCCTTAATATTGACACAACCACTCTTCCAGTGCTTTATACTGACTACAAATGACCCAACACACCTACCGGTCACTATAATGAAGAAAAAAAAATTTCTTCCCTTTTTGGCCAAAATTGAAGAAATCTGCTGTACGCGGACCTGATGAAAATCACTCAAAATCACCCAAAAACGACCCGTCACCAATTTTTCCGAAATGTGATGAAAATTAATCTACCACACCTGTCATTCATAAAAAATGTGGAAACACGCCCGGATCACTTCATTAAAGCCCCCAATTCCAGCTTTAAAGATAGCCAAAAACACAGCTGAAAACAGGATCTGGAGAGAGGGGGGGTGGCCAGAGTTTTTGCTCTTTTTCTTCCTTAATATTGACACAACCACTCTTCCAGTGCTTTATACTGACTACAAATGACCCAACACACCTACCGGTCACTATAATGAAGAAAAAAAATTTCTTCCCTTTTTGGCCAAAATTGAAGAAATCTGCTGTACGCGGACCTGATGAAAATCACTCAAAATCACCCCAAAACGACCCGTCACCAATTTTTCCGAAATGTGATGAAAATTAATCTACCACACCTGTCATTCATAAAAAATGTGGAAACACGCCCGGATCACTTCATTAAAGCCCCCAATTCCAGCTTTAAAGATAGCCAAAAACACAGCTGAAAACAGGATCTGGAGAGAGGGGGGGTGGCCAGAGTTTTTGCTCTTTTTCTTCCTTAATATTGACACAACCACTCTTCCAGTACTTTATACTGACTACAAATGACCCAACACACCTACCGGTCACTATAATGAAGAAAAAAAAATTTCTTCCCTTTTTGGCCAAAATTGAAGAAATCTGCTGTACGCGGACCTGATGTAAATCACTCAAAATCACCCAAAAACGACCCGTCACCAATTTTTTTAGAAATGTGATGTAAATTAATCTACCACACCTGTCATTCATAAAAAATGTGGAAACACGCCCGGATCACTTCATTAAAGCCCCCAATTCCAGCTTTAAAGATAGCCAAAAACACAGCTGAAAACAGGATCTGGAGAGAGGGGGGGTGGCCAGAGTTTTTGCTCTTTTTCTTCCTTAATATTGACACAACCACTCTTCCAGTAATTTATACTGACTACAAATGACCCAACACACCTACCGGTCACTATAATGAAGAAAAAAAAATTTCTTCCCTTTTTGGCCAAAATTGAAGAAATCTGCTGTACGCGGCCCTGATGAAAATCACTCAAAATCACCCAAAAACGACCCGTCACCAATTTTTCCGAAATGTGATGAAAATTAATCTACCACACCTGTCATTCATAAAAAATGTGGAAACACGCCCGGATCACTTCATTAAAGCCCCCAATTCCAGCTTTAAAGATAGCCAAAAACACAGCTGAAAACAGGATCTGGAGAGAGGGGGGGTGGCCAGAGTTTTTGCTCTTTTTCTTCCTTAATATTGACACAACCACTCTTCCAGTACTTTATACTGACTACAAATGACCCAACACACCTACCGGTCACTATAATGAAGAAAAAAAAATTTCTTCCCTTTTTGGCCAAAATTGAAGAAATCTGCTGTACGCGGACCTGATGAAAATCACTCAAAATCACCCAAAAACGACCCGTCACCAATTTTTCCGAAATGTGATGAAAATTAATCTACCACACCTGTCATTCATAAAAAATGTGGAAACACGCCCGGATCACTTCATTAAAGCCCCCAATTCCAGCTTTAAAGATAGCCAAAAACACAGCTGAAAACAGGATCTGGAGAGAGGGGGGGTGGCCAGAGTTTTTGCTCTTTTTCTTCCTTAATATTGACACAACCACTCTTCCAGTACTTTATACTGACTACAAATGACCCAACACACCTACCGGTCACTATAATGAAGAAAAAAAAATTTCTTCCCTTTTTGGCCAAAATTGAAGAAATCTGCTGTACGCGGACCTGATGAAAATCACTCAAAATCACCCAAAAACGACCCGTCACCAATTTTTCCGAAATGTGATGAAAATTAATCTACCACACCTGTCATTCATAAAAAATGTGGAAACACGCCCGGATCACTTCATTAAAGCCCCCAATTCCAGCTTTAAAGATAGCCAAAAACACAGCTGAAAACAGGATCTGGAGAGAGGGGGGGTGGCCAGAGTTTTTGCTCTTTTTCTTCCTTAATATTGACACAACCACTCTTCCAGTAATTTATACTGACTACAAATGACCCAACACACCTACCGGTCACTATAATGAAGAAAAAAAAATTTCTTCCCTTTTTGGCCAAAATTGAAGAAATCTGCTGTACGCGGACCTGATGAAAATCACTCAAAATCACCCAAAAACGACCCGTCACCAATTTTTCCGAAATGTGATGAAAATTAATCTACCACACCTGTCATTCATAAAAAATGTGGAAACACGCCCGGATCACTTCATTAAAGCCCCCAATTCCAGCTTTAAAGATAGCCAAAAACACAGCTGAAAACAGGATCTGGAGAGAGGGGGGGTGGCCAGAGTTTTTGCTCTTTTTCTTCCTTAATATTGACACAACCACTCTTCCAGTACTTTATACTGACTACAAATGACCCAACACACCTACCGGTCACTATAATGAAGAAAAAAAAAATTCTTCCCTTTTTGGCCAAAATTGAAGAAATCTGCTGTACGCGGACCTGATGAAAATCACTCAAAATCACCCAAAAACGACCCGTCACCAATTTTTCCGAAATGTGATGAAAATTAATCTACCACACCTGTCATTCATAAAAAATGTGGAAACACGCCCGGATCACTTCATTAAAGCCCCCAATTCCAGCTTTAAAGATAGCCAAAAACACAGCTGAAAACAGGATCTGGAGAGAGGGGGGGTGGCCAGAGTTTTTGCTCTTTTTCTTCCTTAATATTGACACAACCACTCTTCCAGTACTTTATACTGACTACAAATGACCCAACACACCTACCGGTCACTATAATGAAGAAAAAAAAATTTCTTCCCTTTTTGGCCAAAATTGAAGAAATCTGCTGTACGCGGGCGGACCTGATGAAAATCACTCAAAATCACCCAAAAACGACCCGTCACCAATTTTTCCGAAATGTGATGAAAATTAATCTACCACACCTGTCATTCATAAAAAATGTGGAAACACGCCCGGATCACTTCATTAAAGCCCCCAATTCCAGCTTTAAAGATAGCCAAAAACACAGCTGAAAACAGGATCTGGAGAGAGGGGGGGTGGCCAGAGTTTTTGCTCTTTTTCTTCCTTAATATTGACACAACCACTCTTCCAGTACTTTATACTGACTACAAATGACCCAACACACCTACCGGTCACTATAATGAAGAAAAAAAAAATTCTTCCCTTTTTGGCCAAAATTGAAGAAATCTGCTGTACGCGGACCTGATGAAAATCACTCAAAATCACCCAAAAACGACCCGTCACCAATTTTTCCGAAATGTGATGAAAATTAATCTACCACACCTGTCATTCATAAAAAATGTGGAAACACGCCCGGATCACTTCATTAAAGCCCCCAATTCCAGCTTTAAAGATAGCCAAAAACACAGCTGAAAACAGGATCTGGAGAGAGGGGGGGTGGCCAGAGTTTTTGCTCTTTTTCTTCCTTAATATTGACACAACCACTCTTCCAGTACTTTATACTGACTACAAATGACCCAACACACCTACCGGTCACTATAATGAAGAAAAAAAAATTTCTTCCCTTTTTGGCCAAAATTGAAGAAATCTGCTGTACGCGGACCTGATGAAAATCACTCAAAATCACCCAAAAACGACCCGTCACCAATTTTTCCGAAATGTGATGAAAATTAATCTACCACACCTGTCATTCATAAAAAATGTGGAAACACGCCCGGATCACTTCATTAAAGCCCCCAATTCCAGCTTTAAAGATAGCCAAAAACACAGCTGAAAACAGGATCTGGAGAGAGGGGGGGTGGCCAGAGTTTTTGCTCTTTTTCTTCCTTAATATTGACACAACCACTCTTCCAGTACTTTATACTGACTACAAATGACCCAACACACCTACCGGTCACTATAATGAAGAAAAAAAAATTTCTTCCCTTTTTGGCCAAAATTGAAGAAATCTGCTGTACGCGGACCTGATGAAAATCACTCAAAATCACCCAAAAACGACCCGTCACCAATTTTTCCGAAATGTGATGAAAATTAATCTACCACACCTGTCATTCATAAAAAATGTGGAAACACGCCCGGATCACTTCATTAAAGCCCCCAATTCCAGCTTTAAAGATAGCCAAAAACACAGCTGAAAACAGGATCTGGAGAGAGGGGGGGTGGCCAGAGTTTTTGCTCTTTTTCTTCCTTAATATTGACACAACCACTCTTCCAGTACTTTATACTGACTACAAATGACCCAACACACCTACCGGTCACTATAATGAAGAAAAAAAAATTTCTTCCCTTTTTGGCCAAAATTGAAGAAATCTGCTGTACGCGGACCTGATGAAAATCACTCAAAATCACCCAAAAACGACCCGTCACCAATTTTTCCGAAATGTGATGAAAATTAATCTACCACACCTGTCATTCATAAAAAATGTGGAAACACGCCCGGATCACTTCATTAAAGCCCCCAATTCCAGCTTTAAAGATAGCCAAAAACACAGCTGAAAACAGGATCTGGAGAGAGGGGGGGTGGCCAGAGTTTTTGCTCTTTTTCTTCCTTAATATTGACACAACCACTCTTCCAGTACTTTATACTGACTACAAATGACCCAACACACCTACCGGTCACTATAATGAAGAAAAAAAAATTTCTTCCCTTTTTGGCCAAAATTGAAGAAATCTGCTGTACGCGGACCTGATGTAAATCACTCAAAATCACCCAAAAACGACCCGTCACCAATTTTTTTAGAAATGTGATGTAAATTAATCTACCACACCTGTCATTCATAAAAAATGTGGAAACACGCCCGGATCACTTCATTAAAGCCCCCAATTCCAGCTTTAAAGATAGCCAAAAACACAGCTGAAAACAGGATCTGGAGAGAGGGGGGGTGGCCAGAGTTTTTGCTCTTTTTCTTCCTTAATATTGACACAACCACTCTTCCAGTACTTTATACTGACTACAAATGACCCAACACACCTACCGGTCACTATAATGAAGAAAAAAAAAATTCTTCCCTTTTTGGCCAAAATTGAAGAAATCTGCTGTACGCGGACCTGATGAAAATCACTCAAAATCACCCAAAAACGACCCGTCACCAATTTTTCCGAAATGTGATGAAAATTAATCTACCACACCTGTCATTCATAAAAAATGTGGAAACACGCCCGGATCACTTCATTAAAGCCCCCAATTCCAGCTTTAAAGATAGCCAAAAACACAGCTGAAAACAGGATCTGGAGAGAGGGGGGGTGGCCAGAGTTTTTGCTCTTTTTCTTCCTTAATATTGACACAACCACTCTTCCAGTACTTTATACTGACTACAAATGACCCAACACACCTACCGGTCACTATAATGAAGAAAAAAAAATTTCTTCCCTTTTTGGCCAAAATTGAAGAAATCTGCTGTACGCGGACCTGATGAAAATCACTCAAAATCACCCAAAAACGACCCGTCACCAATTTTTCCGAAATGTGATGAAAATTAATCTACCACACCTGTCATTCATAAAAAATGTGGAAACACGCCCGGATCACTTCATTAAAGCCCCCAATTCCAGCTTTAAAGATAGCCAAAAACACAGCTGAAAACAGGATCTGGAGAGAGGGGGGGTGGCCAGAGTTTTTGCTCTTTTTCTTCCTTAATATTGACACAACCACTCTTCCAGTACTTTATACTGACTACAAATGACCCAACACACCTACCGGTCACTATAATGAAGAAAAAAAAATTTCTTCCCTTTTTGGCCAAAATTGAAGAAATCTGCTGTACGCGGGCGGACCTGATGAAAATCACTCAAAATCACCCAAAAACGACCCGTCACCAATTTTTCCGAAATGTGATGAAAATTAATCTACCACACCTGTCATTCATAAAAAATGTGGAAACACGCCCGGATCACTTCATTAAAGCCCCCAATTCCAGCTTTAAAGATAGCCAAAAACACAGCTGAAAACAGGATCTGGAGAGAGGGGGGGTGGCCAGAGTTTTTGCTCTTTTTCTTCCTTAATATTGACACAACCACTCTTCCAGTAATTTATACTGACTACAAATGACCCAACACACCTACCGGTCACTATAATGAAGAAAAAAAAATTTCTTCCCTTTTTGGCCAAAATTGAAGAAATCTGCTGTACGCGGACCTGATGAAAATCACTCAAAATCACCCAAAAACGACCCGTCACCAATTTTTCCGAAATGTGATGAAAATTAATCTACCACACCTGTCATTCATAAAAAATGTGGAAACACGCCCGGATCACTTCATTAAAGCCCCCAATTCCAGCTTTAAAGATAGCCAAAAACACAGCTGAAAACAGGATCTGGAGAGAGGGGGGGTGGCCAGAGTTTTTGCTCTTTTTCTTCCTTAATATTGACACAACCACTCTTCCAGTACTTTATACTGACTACAAATGACCCAACACACCTACCGGTCACTATAATGAAGAAAAAAAAATTTCTTCCCTTTTTGGCCAAAATTGAAGAAATCTGCTGTACGCGGACCTGATGAAAATCACTCAAAATCACCCAAAAACGACCCGTCACCAATTTTTCCGAAATGTGATGAAAATTAATCTACCACACCTGTCATTCATAAAAAATGTGGAAACACGCCCGGATCACTTCATTAAAGCCCCCAATTCCAGCTTTAAAGATAGCCAAAAACACAGCTGAAAACAGGATCTGGAGAGAGGGGGGGTGGCCAGAGTTTTTGCTCTTTTTCTTCCTTAATATTGACACAACCACTCTTCCAGTACTTTATACTGACTACAAATGACCCAACACACCTACCGGTCACTATAATGAAGAAAAAAAAATTTCTTCCCTTTTTGGCCAAAATTGAAGAAATCTGCTGTACGCGGACCTGATGAAAATCACTCAAAATCACCCAAAAACGACCCGTCACCAATTTTTCCGAAATGTGATGAAAATTAATCTACCACACCTGTCATTCATAAAAAATGTGGAAACACGCCCGGATCACTTCATTAAAGCCCCCAATTCCAGCTTTAAAGATAGCCAAAAACACAGCTGAAAACAGGATCTGGAGAGAGGGGGGGTGGCCAGAGTTTTTGCTCTTTTTCTTCCTTAATATTGACACAACCACTCTTCCAGTACTTTATACTGACTACAAATGACCCAACACACCTACCGGTCACTATAATGAAGATAAAAAAATTTCTTCCCTTTTTGGCCAAAATTGAAGAAATCTGCTGTACGCGGACCTGATGAAAATCACTCAAAATCACCCAAAAACGACCCGTCACCAATTTTTCCGAAATGTGATGAAAATTAATCTACCACACCTGTCATTCATAAAAAATGTGGAAACACGCCCGGATCACTTCATTAAAGCCCCCAATTCCAGCTTTAAAGATAGCCAAAAACACAGCTGAAAACAGGATCTGGAGAGAGGGGGGGTGGCCAGAGTTTTTGCTCTTTTTCTTCCTTAATATTGACACAACCACTCTTCCAGTACTTTATACTGACTACAAATGACCCAACACACCTACCGGTCACTATAATGAAGAAAAAAAAATTTCTTCCCTTTTTGGCCAAAATTGAAGAAATCTGCTGTACGCGGACCTGATGAAAATCACTCAAAATCACCCAAAAACGACCCGTCACCAATTTTTCCGAAATGTGATGAAAATTAATCTACCACACCTGTCATTCATAAAAAATGTGGAAACACGCCCGGATCACTTCATTAAAGCCCCCAATTCCAGCTTTAAAGATAGCCAAAAACACAGCTGAAAACAGGATCTGGAGAGAGGGGGGGTGGCCAGAGTTTTTGCTCTTTTTCTTCCTTAATATTGACACAACCACTCTTCCAGTACTTTATACTGACTACAAATGACCCAACACACCTACCGGTCACTATAATGAAGAAAAAAAAATTTCTTCCCTTTTTGGCCAAAATTGAAGAAATCTGCTGTACGCGGACCTGATGAAAATCACTCAAAATCACCCAAAAACGACCCGTCACCAATTTTTCCGAAATGTGATGAAAATTAATCTACCACACCTGTCATTCATAAAAAATGTGGAAACACGCCCGGATCACTTCATTAAAGCCCCCAATTCCAGCTTTAAAGATAGCCAAAAACACAGCTGAAAACAGGATCTGGAGAGAGGGGGGGTGGCCAGAGTTTTTGCTCTTTTTCTTCCTTAATATTGACACAACCACTCTTCCAGTACTTTATACTGACTACAAATGACCCAACACACCTACCGGTCACTATAATGAAGAAAAAAAAATTTCTTCCCTTTTTGGCCAAAATTGAAGAAATCTGCTGTACGCGGGCGGACCTGATGAAAATCACTCAAAATCACCCAAAAACGACCCGTCACCAATTTTTCCGAAATGTGATGAAAATTAATCTACCACACCTGTCATTCATAAAAAATGTGGAAACACGCCCGGATCACTTCATTAAAGCCCCCAATTCCAGCTTTAAAGATAGCCAAAAACACAGCTGAAAACAGGATCTGGAGAGAGGGGGGGTGGCCAGAGTTTTTGCTCTTTTTCTTCCTTAATATTGACACAACCACTCTTCCAGTAATTTATACTGACTACAAATGACCCAACACACCTACCGGTCACTATAATGAAGAAAAAAAAATTTCTTCCCTTTTTGGCCAAAATTGAAGAAATCTGCTGTACGCGGACCTGATGAAAATCACTCAAAATCACCCAAAAACGACCCGTCACCAATTTTTCCGAAATGTGATGAAAATTAATCTACCACACCTGTCATTCATAAAAAATGTGGAAACACGCCCGGATCACTTCATTAAAGCCCCCAATTCCAGCTTTAAAGATAGCCAAAAACACAGCTGAAAACAGGATCTGGAGAGAGGGGGGGTGGCCAGAGTTTTTGCTCTTTTTCTTCCTTAATATTGACACAACCACTCTTCCAGTACTTTATACTGACTACAAATGACCCAACACACCTACCGGTCACTATAATGAAGAAAAAAAAATTTCTTCCCTTTTTGGCCAAAATTGAAGAAATCTGCTGTACGCGGACCTGATGAAAATCACTCAAAATCACCCAAAAACGACCCGTCACCAATTTTTCCGAAATGTGATGAAAATTAATCTACCACACCTGTCATTCATAAAAAATGTGGAAACACGCCCGGATCACTTCATTAAAGCCCCCAATTCCAGCTTTAAAGATAGCCAAAAACACAGCTGAAAACAGGATCTGGAGAGAGGGGGGGTGGCCAGAGTTTTTGCTCTTTTTCTTCCTTAATATTGACACAACCACTCTTCCAGTACTTTATACTGACTACAAATGACCCAACACACCTACCGGTCACTATAATGAAGAAAAAAAAATTTCTTCCCTTTTTGGCCAAAATTGAAGAAATCTGCTGTACGCGGACCTGATGAAAATCACTCAAAATCACCCAAAAACGACCCGTCACCAATTTTTCCGAAATGTGATGAAAATTAATCTACCACACCTGTCATTCATAAAAAATGTGGAAACACGCCCGGATCACTTCATTAAAGCCCCCAATTCCAGCTTTAAAGATAGCCAAAAACACAGCTGAAAACAGGATCTGGAGAGAGGGGGGGTGGCCAGAGTTTTTGCTCTTTTTCTTCCTTAATATTGACACAACCACTCTTCCAGTAATTTATACTGACTACAAATGACCCAACACACCTACCGGTCACTATAATGAAGAAAAAAAAATTTCTTCCCTTTTTGGCCAAAATTGAAGAAATCTGCTGTACGCGGACCTGATGAAAATCACTCAAAATCACCCAAAAACGACCCGTCACCAATTTTTCCGAAATGTGATGAAAATTAATCTACCACACCTGTCATTCATAAAAAATGTGGAAACACGCCCGGATCACTTCATTAAAGCCCCCAATTCCAGCTTTAAAGATAGCCAAAAACACAGCTGAAAACAGGATCTGGAGAGAGGGGGGGTGGCCAGAGTTTTTGCTCTTTTTCTTCCTTAATATTGACACAACCACTCTTCCAGTAATTTATACTGACTACAAATGACCCAACACACCTACCGGTCACTATAATGAAGAAAAAAAAATTTCTTCCCTTTTTGGCCAAAATTGAAGAAATCTGCTGTACCGGACCTGATGAAAATCACTCAAAATCACCCAAAAACGACCCGTCACCAATTTTTCCGAAATGTGATGAAAATTAATCTACCACACCTGTCATTCATAAAAAATGTGGAAACACGCCCGGATCACTTCATTAAAGCCCCCAATTCCAGCTTTAAAGATAGCCAAAAACACAGCTGAAAACAGGATCTGGAGAGAGGGGGGGTGGCCAGAGTTTTTGCTCTTTTTCTTCCTTAATATTGACACAACCACTCTTCCAGTACTTTATACTGACTACAAATGACCCAACACACCTACCGGTCACTATAATGAAGAAAAAAAAATTTCTTCCCTTTTTGGCCAAAATTGAAGAAATCTGCTGTACGCGTCCCTGATGAAAATCACTCAAAATCACCCAAAAACGACCCGTCACCAATTTTTCCGAAATGTGATGAAAATTAATCTACCACACCTGTCATTCATAAAAAATGTGGAAACACGCCCGGATCACTTCATTAAAGCCCCCAATTCCAGCTTTAAAGATAGCCAAAAACACAGCTGAAAACAGGATCTGGAGAGAGGGGGGGTGGCCAGAGTTTTTGCTCTTTTTCTTCCTTAATATTGACACAACCACTCTTCCAGTACTTTATACTGACTACAAATGACCCAACACACCTACCGGTCACTATAATGAAGAAAAAAAAATTTCTTCCCTTTTTGGCCAAAATTGAAGAAATCTGCTGTACGCGGACCTGATGAAAATCACTCAAAATCACCCAAAAACGACCCGTCACCAATTTTTCCGAAATGTGATGAAAATTAATCTACCACACCTGTCATTCATAAAAAATGTGGAAACACGCCCGGATCACTTCATTAAAGCCCCCAATTCCAGCTTTAAAGATAGCCAAAAACACAGCTGAAAACAGGATCTGGAGAGAGGGGGGGTGGCCAGAGTTTTTGCTCTTTTTCTTCCTTAATATTGACACAACCACTCTTCCAGTACTTTATACTGACTACAAATGACCCAACACACCTACCGGTCACTATAATGAAGAAAAAAAAATTTCTTCCCTTTTTGGCCAAAATTGAAGAAATCTGCTGTACGCGGACCTGATGAAAATCACTCAAAATCACCCAAAAACGACCCGTCACCAATTTTTCCGAAATGTGATGAAAATTAATCTACCACACCTGTCATTCATAAAAAATGTGGAAACACGCCCGGATCACTTCATTAAAGCCCCCAATTCCAGCTTTAAAGATAGCCAAAAACACAGCTGAAAACAGGATCTGGAGAGAGGGGGGGTGGCCAGAGTTTTTGCTCTTTTTCTTCCTTAATATTGACACAACCACTCTTCCAGTACTTTATACTGACTACAAATGACCCAACACACCTACCGGTCACTATAATGAAGATAAAAAAATTTCTTCCCTTTTTGGCCAAAATTGAAGAAATCTGCTGTACGCGGACCTGATGAAAATCACTCAAAATCACCCAAAAACGACCCGTCACCAATTTTTCCGAAATGTGATGAAAATTAATCTACCACACCTGTCATTCATAAAAAATGTGGAAACACGCCCGGATCACTTCATTAAAGCCCCCAATTCAAGCTTTAAAGATAGCCAAAAACACAGCTGAAAACAGGATCTGGAGAGAGGGGGGGTGGCCAGAGTTTTTGCTCTTTTTCTTCCTTAATATTGACACAACCACTCTTCCAGTACTTTATACTGACTACAAATGACCCAACACACCTACCGGTCACTATAATGAAGAAAAAAAAATTTCTTCCCTTTTTGGCCAAAATTGAAGAAATCTGCTGTACGCGGACCTGATGAAAATCACTCAAAATCACCCAAAAACGACCCGTCACCAATTTTTCCGAAATGTGATGAAAATTAATCTACCACACCTGTCATTCATAAAAAATGTGGAAACACGCCCGGATCACTTCATTAAAGCCCCCAATTCCAGCTTTAAAGATAGCCAAAAACACAGCTGAAAACAGGATCTGGAGAGAGGGGGGGTGGCCAGAGTTTTTGCTCTTTTTCTTCCTTAATATTGACACAACCACTCTTCCAGTACTTTATACTGACTACAAATGACCCAACACACCTACCGGTCACTATAATGAAGAAAAAAAAAATTCTTCCCTTTTTGGCCAAAATTGAAGAAATCTGCTGTACGCGGACCTGATGAAAATCACTCAAAATCACCCAAAAACGACCCGTCACCAATTTTTCCGAAATGTGATGAAAATTAATCTACCACACCTGTCATTCATAAAAAATGTGGAAACACGCCCGGATCACTTCATTAAAGCCCCCAATTCCAGCTTTAAAGATAGCCAAAAACACAGCTGAAAACAGGATCTGGAGAGAGGGGGGGTGGCCAGAGTTTTTGCTCTTTTTCTTCCTTAATATTGACACAACCACTCTTCCAGTACTTTATACTGACTACAAATGACCCAACACACCTACCGGTCACTATAATGAAGAAAAAAAAATTTCTTCCCTTTTTGGCCAAAATTGAAGAAATCTGCTGTACGCGGACCTGATGAAAATCACTCAAAATCACCCAAAAACGACCCGTCACCAATTTTTCCGAAATGTGATGAAAATTAATCTACCACACCTGTCATTCATAAAAAATGTGGAAACACGCCCGGATCACTTCATTAAAGCCCCCAATTCCAGCTTTAAAGATAGCCAAAAACACAGCTGAAAACAGGATCTGGAGAGAGGGGGGGTGGCCAGAGTTTTTGCTCTTTTTCTTCCTTAATATTGACACAACCACTCTTCCAGTACTTTATACTGACTACAAATGACCCAACACACCTACCGGTCACTATAATGAAGAAAAAAAAATTTCTTCCCTTTTTGGCCAAAATTGAAGAAATCTGCTGTACGCGGGCGGACCTGATGAAAATCACTCAAAATCACCCAAAAACGACCCGTCACCAATTTTTCCGAAATGTGATGAAAATTAATCTACCACACCTGTCATTCATAAAAAATGTGGAAACACGCCCGGATCACTTCATTAAAGCCCCCAATTCCAGCTTTAAAGATAGCCAAAAACACAGCTGAAAACAGGATCTGGAGAGAGGGGGGGTGGCCAGAGTTTTTGCTCTTTTTCTTCCTTAATATTGACACAACCACTCTTCCAGTACTTTATACTGACTACAAATGACCCAACACACCTACCGGTCACTATAATGAAGAAAAAAAAAATTCTTCCCTTTTTGGCCAAAATTGAAGAAATCTGCTGTACGCGGACCTGATGAAAATCACTCAAAATCACCCAAAAACGACCCGTCACCAATTTTTCCGAAATGTGATGAAAATTAATCTACCACACCTGTCATTCATAAAAAATGTGGAAACACGCCCGGATCACTTCATTAAAGCCCCCAATTCCAGCTTTAAAGATACCAAAAACACAGCTGAAAACAGGATCTGGAGAGAGGGGGGGTGGCCAGAGTTTTTGCTCTTTTTCTTCCTTAATATTGACACAACCACTCTTCCAGTACTTTATACTGACTACAAATGACCCAACACACCTACCGGTCACTATAATGAAGAAAAAAAATTTCTTCCCTTTTTGGCCAAAATTGAAGAAATCTGCTGTACGCGGACCTGATGAAAATCACTCAAAATCACCCAAAAACGACCCGTCACCAATTTTTCCGAAATGTGATGAAAATTAATCTACCACACCTGTCATTCATAAAAAATGTGGAAACACGCCCGGATCACTTCATTAAAGCCCCCAATTCCAGCTTTAAAGATAGCCAAAAACACAGCTGAAAACAGGATCTGGAGAGAGGGGGGGTGGCCAGAGTTTTTGCTCTTTTTCTTCCTTAATATTGACACAACCACTCTTCCAGTAATTTATACTGACTACAAATGACCCAACACACCTACCGGTCACTATAATGAAGAAAAAAAAAATTCTTCCCTTTTTGGCCAAAATTGAAGAAATCTGCTGTACGCGGACCTGATGAAAATCACTCAAAATCACCCAAAAACGACCCGTCACCAATTTTTCCGAAATGTGATGAAAATTAATCTACCACACCTGTCATTCATAAAAAATGTGGAAACACGCCCGGATCACTTCATTAAAGCCCCCAATTCCAGCTTTAAAGATAGCCAAAAACACAGCTGAAAACAGGATCTGGAGAGAGGGGGGGTGGCCAGAGTTTTTGCTCTTTTTCTTCCTTAATATTGACACAACCACTCTTCCAGTACTTTATACTGACTACAAATGACCCAACACACCTACCGGTCACTATAATGAAGAAAAAAAAATTTCTTCCCTTTTTGGCCAAAATTGAAGAAATCTGCTGTACGCGGACCTGATGAAAATCACTCAAAATCACCCAAAAACGACCCGTCACCAATTTTTCCGAAATGTGATGAAAATTAATCTACCACACATGTCATTCATAAAAAATGTGGAAACACGCCCGGATCACTTCATTAAAGCCCCCAATTCCAGCTTTAAAGATAGCCAAAAACACAGCTGAAAACAGGATCTGGAGAGAGGGGGGGTGGCCAGAGTTTTTGCTCTTTTTCTTCCTTAATATTGACACAACCACTCTTCCAGTAATTTATACTGACTACAAATGACCCAACACACCTACCGGTCACTATAATGAAGATAAAAAAATTTCTTCCCTTTTTGGCCAAAATTGAAGAAATCTGCTGTACGCGGACCTGATGAAAATCACTCAAAATCACCCAAAAACGACCCGTCACCAATTTTTCCGAAATGTGATGAAAATTAATCTACCACACCTGTCATTCATAAAAAATGTGGAAACACGCCCGGATCACTTCATTAAAGCCCCCAATTCAAGCTTTAAAGATAGCCAAAAACACAGCTGAAAACAGGATCTGGAGAGAGGGGGGGTGGCCAGAGTTTTTGCTCTTTTTCTTCCTTAATATTGACACAACCACTCTTCCAGTACTTTATACTGACTACAAATGACCCAACACACCTACCGGTCACTATAATGAAGAAAAAAAAATTTCTTCCCTTTTTGGCCAAAATTGAAGAAATCTGCTGTACGCGGACCTGATGAAAATCACTCAAAATCACCCAAAAACGACCCGTCACCAATTTTTCCGAAATGTGATGAAAATTAATCTACCACACCTGTCATTCATAAAAAATGTGGAAACACGCCCGGATCACTTCATTAAAGCCCCCAATTCCAGCTTTAAAGATAGCCAAAAACACAGCTGAAAACAGGATCTGGAGAGAGGGGGGGGTGGCCAGAGTTTTTGCTCTTTTTCTTCCTTAATATTGACACAACCACTCTTCCAGTACTTTATACTGACTACAAATGACCCAACACACCTACCGGTCACTATAATGAAGAAAAAAAAAATTCTTCCCTTTTTGGCCAAAATTGAAGAAATCTGCTGTACGCGGACCTGATGAAAATCACTCAAAATCACCCAAAAACGACCCGTCACCAATTTTTCCGAAATGTGATGAAAATTAATCTACCACACCTGTCATTCATAAAAAATGTGGAAACACGCCCGGATCACTTCATTAAAGCCCCCAATTCCAGCTTTAAAGATAGCCAAAAACACAGCTGAAAACAGGATCTGGAGAGAGGGGGGGTGGCCAGAGTTTTTGCTCTTTTTCTTCCTTAATATTGACACAACCACTCTTCCAGTACTTTATACTGACTACAAATGACCCAACACACCTACCGGTCACTATAATGAAGAAAAAAAAATTTCTTCCCTTTTTGGCCAAAATTGAAGAAATCTGCTGTACGCGGACCTGATGAAAATCACTCAAAATCACCCAAAAACGACCCGTCACCAATTTTTCCGAAATGTGATGAAAATTAATCTACCACACCTGTCATTCATAAAAAATGTGGAAACACGCCCGGATCACTTCATTAAAGCCCCCAATTCCAGCTTTAAAGATAGCCAAAAACACAGCTGAAAACAGGATCTGGAGAGAGGGGGGGTGGCCAGAGTTTTTGCTCTTTTTCTTCCTTAATATTGACACAACCACTCTTCCAGTAATTTATACTGACTACAAATGACCCAACACACCTACCGGTCACTATAATGAAGAAAAAAAAATTTCTTCCCTTTTTGGCCAAAATTGAAGAAATCTGCTGTACGCGGACCTGATGAAAATCACTCAAAATCACCCAAAAACGACCCGTCACCAATTTTTCCGAAATGTGATGAAAATTAATCTACCACACCTGTCATTCATAAAAAATGTGGAAACACGCCCGGATCACTTCATTAAAGCCCCCAATTCCAGCTTTAAAGATAGCCAAAAACACAGCTGAAAACAGGATCTGGAGAGAGGGGGGGTGGCCAGAGTTTTTGCTCTTTTTCTTCCTTAATATTGACACAACCACTCTTCCAGTACTTTATACTGACTACAAATGACCCAACACACCTACCGGTCACTATAATGAAGAAAAAAAAATTTCTTCCCTTTTTGGCCAAAATTGAAGAAATCTGCTGTACGCGGACCTGATGAAAATCACTCAAAATCACCCAAAAACGACCCGTCACCAATTTTTCCGAAATGTGATGAAAATTAATCTACCACACCTGTCATTCATAAAAAATGTGGAAACACGCCCGGATCACTTCATTAAAGCCCCCAATTCCAGCTTTAAAGATAGCCAAAAACACAGCTGAAAACAGGATCTGGAGAGAGGGGGGGTGGCCAGAGTTTTTGCTCTTTTTCTTCCTTAATATTGACACAACCACTCTTCCAGTACTTTATACTGACTACAAATGACCCAACACACCTACCGGTCACTATAATGAAGAAAAAAAAATTTCTTCCCTTTTTGGCCAAAATTGAAGAAATCTGCTGTACGCGGACCTGATGAAAATCACTCAAAATCACCCAAAAACGACCCGTCACCAATTTTTCCGAAATGTGATGAAAATTAATCTACCACACCTGTCATTCATAAAAAATGTGGAAACACGCCCGGATCACTTCATTAAAGCCCCCAATTCCAGCTTTAAAGATAGCCAAAAACACAGCTGAAAACAGGATCTGGAGAGAGGGGGGGTGGCCAGAGTTTTTGCTCTTTTTCTTCCTTAATATTGACACAACCACTCTTCCAGTACTTTATACTGACTACAAATGACCCAACACACCTACCGGTCACTATAATGAAGAAAAAAAAATTTCTTCCCTTTTTGGCCAAAATTGAAGAAATCTGCTGTACGCGGACCTGATGAAAATCACTCAAAATCACCCAAAAACGACCCGTCACCAATTTTTCCGAAATGTGATGAAAATTAATCTACCACACCTGTCATTCATAAAAAATGTGGAAACACGCCCGGATCACTTCATTAAAGCCCCCAATTCCAGCTTTAAAGATAGCCAAAAACACAGCTGAAAACAGGATCTGGAGAGAGGGGGGGTGGCCAGAGTTTTTGCTCTTTTTCTTCCTTAATATTGACACAACCACTCTTCCAGTACTTTATACTGACTACAAATGACCCAACACACCTACCGGTCACTATAATGAAGATAAAAAAATTTCTTCCCTTTTTGGCCAAAATTGAAGAAATCTGCTGTACGCGGACCTGATGAAAATCACTCAAAATCACCCAAAAACGACCCGTCACCAATTTTTCCGAAATGTGATGAAAATTAATCTACCACACCTGTCATTCATAAAAAATGTGGAAACACGCCCGGATCACTTCATTAAAGCCCCCAATTCAAGCTTTAAAGATAGCCAAAAACACAGCTGAAAACAGGATCTGGAGAGAGGGGGGGTGGCCAGAGTTTTTGCTCTTTTTCTTCCTTAATATTGACACAACCACTCTTCCAGTACTTTATACTGACTACAAATGACCCAACACACCTACCGGTCACTATAATGAAGAAAAAAAAATTTCTTCCCTTTTTGGCCAAAATTGAAGAAATCTGCTGTACGCGGACCTGATGAAAATCACTCAAAATCACCCAAAAACGACCCGTCACCAATTTTTCCGAAATGTGATGAAAATTAATCTACCACACCTGTCATTCATAAAAAATGTGGAAACACGCCCGGATCACTTCATTAAAGCCCCCAATTCCAGCTTTAAAGATAGCCAAAAACACAGCTGAAAACAGGATCTGGAGAGAGGGGGGGTGGCCAGAGTTTTTGCTCTTTTTCTTCCTTAATATTGACACAACCACTCTTCCAGTACTTTATACTGACTACAAATGACCCAACACACCTACCGGTCACTATAATGAAGAAAAAAAAAATTCTTCCCTTTTTGGCCAAAATTGAAGAAATCTGCTGTACGCGGACCTGATGAAAATCACTCAAAATCACCCAAAAACGACCCGTCACCAATTTTTCCGAAATGTGATGAAAATTAATCTACCACACCTGTCATTCATAAAAAATGTGGAAACACGCCCGGATCACTTCATTAAAGCCCCCAATTCCAGCTTTAAAGATAGCCAAAAACACAGCTGAAAACAGGATCTGGAGAGAGGGGGGGTGGCCAGAGTTTTTGCTCTTTTTCTTCCTTAATATTGACACAACCACTCTTCCAGTACTTTATACTGACTACAAATGACCCAACACACCTACCGGTCACTATAATGAAGAAAAAAAAATTTCTTCCCTTTTTGGCCAAAATTGAAGAAATCTGCTGTACGCGGACCTGATGAAAATCACTCAAAATCACCCAAAAACGACCCGTCACCAATTTTTCCGAAATGTGATGAAAATTAATCTACCACACCTGTCATTCATAAAAAATGTGGAAACACGCCCGGATCACTTCATTAAAGCCCCCAATTCCAGCTTTAAAGATAGCCAAAAACACAGCTGAAAACAGGATCTGGAGAGAGGGGGGGTGGCCAGAGTTTTTGCTCTTTTTCTTCCTTAATATTGACACAACCACTCTTCCAGTACTTTATACTGACTACAAATGACCCAACACACCTACCGGTCACTATAATGAAGAAAAAAAAAATTCTTCCCTTTTTGGCCAAAATTGAAGAAATCTGCTGTACGCGGACCTGATGAAAATCACTCAAAATCACCCAAAAACGACCCGTCACCAATTTTTCCGAAATGTGATGAAAATTAATCTACCACACCTGTCATTCATAAAAAATGTGGAAACACGCCCGGATCACTTCATTAAAGCCCCCAATTCCAGCTTTAAAGATAGCCAAAAACACAGCTGAAAACAGGATCTGGAGAGAGGGGGGGTGGCCAGAGTTTTTGCTCTTTTTCTTCCTTAATATTGACACAACCACTCTTCCAGTACTTTATACTGACTACAAATGACCCAACACACCTACCGGTCACTATAATGAAGAAAAAAAAATTTCTTCCCTTTTTGGCCAAAATTGAAGAAATCTGCTGTACGCGCACCTGATGAAAATCACTCAAAATCACCCAAAAACGACCCGTCACCAATTTTTCCGAAATGTGATGAAAATTAATCTACCACACCTGTCATTCATAAAAAATGTGGAAACACGCCCGGATCACTTCATTAAAGCCCCCAATTCCAGCTTTAAAGATAGCCAAAAACACAGCTGAAAACAGGATCTGGAGAGAGGGGGGGTGGCCAGAGTTTTTGCTCTTTTTCTTCCTTAATATTGACACAACCACTCTTCCAGTAATTTATACTGACTACAAATGACCCAACACACCTACCGGTCACTATAATGAAGAAAAAAAAATTTCTTCCCTTTTTGGCCAAAATTGAAGAAATCTGCTGTACGCGGACCTGATGAAAATCACTCAAAATCACCCAAAAACGACCCGTCACCAATTTTTCCGAAATGTGATGAAAATTAATCTACCACACCTGTCATTCATAAAAAATGTGGAAACACGCCCGGATCACTTCATTAAAGCCCCCAATTCCAGCTTTAAAGATAGCCAAAAACACAGCTGAAAACAGGATCTGGAGAGAGGGGGGGTGGCCAGAGTTTTTGCTCTTTTTCTTCCTTAATATTGACACAACCACTCTTCCAGTACTTTATACTGACTACAAATGACCCAACACACCTACCGGTCACTATAATGAAGAAAAAAAAATTTCTTCCCTTTTTGGCCAAAATTGAAGAAATCTGCTGTACGCGGACCTGATGAAAATCACTCAAAATCACCCAAAAACGACCCGTCACCAATTTTTCCGAAATGTGATGAAAATTAATCTACCACACCTGTCATTCATAAAAAATGTGGAAACACGCCCGGATCACTTCATTAAAGCCCCCAATTCCAGCTTTAAAGATAGCCAAAAACACAGCTGAAAACAGGATCTGGAGAGAGGGGGGGTGGCCAGAGTTTTTGCTCTTTTTCTTCCTTAATATTGACACAACCACTCTTCCAGTACTTTATACTGACTACAAATGACCCAACACACCTACCGGTCACTATAATGAAGAAAAAAAAATTTCTTCCCTTTTTGGCCAAAATTGAAGAAATCTGCTGTACGCGGACCTGATGAAAATCACTCAAAATCACCCAAAAACGACCCGTCACCAATTTTTCCGAAATGTGATGAAAATTAATCTACCACACCTGTCATTCATAAAAAATGTGGAAACGCCCGGATCACTTCATTAAAGCCCCCAATTCCAGCTTTAAAGATAGCCAAAAACACAGCTGAAAACAGGATCTGGAGAGAGGGGGGGGTGGCCAGAGTTTTTGCTCTTTTTCTTCCTTAATATTGACACAACCACTCTTCCAGTACTTTATACTGACTACAAATGACCCAACACACCTACCGGTCACTATAATGAAGAAAAAAAAATTTCTTCCCTTTTTGGCCAAAATTGAAGAAATCTGCTGTACGCGGACCTGATGAAAATCACTCAAAATCACCCAAAAACGACCCATCACCAATTTTTCCGAAATGTGATGAAAATTAATCTACCACACCTGTCATTCATAAAAAATGTGAAAACACGCCCGGATCACTTCATTAAAGCCCCCAATTCCAGCTTTAAAGATAGCCAAAAACACAGCTGAAAACAGGATCTGGAGAGGGGGGGGGTGGCCAGAGTTTTTGCTCTTTTTCTTCCTTAATATTGACACAACCACTCTTCCAGTGCTTTATACTGACTACAAATGACCCAACACACCTACCGGTCACTATAATGAAGAAAAAAAAATTTCTTCCCTTTTTGGCCAAAATTGAAGAAATCTGCTGTACGCGGACCTGATGAAAATCACTCAAAATCACCCAAAAACGACCCGTCACCAATTTTTCCGAAATGTGATGAAAATTAATCTACCACACCTGTCATTCATAAAAAATGTGGAAACACGCCCGGATCACTTCATTAAAGCCCCCAATTCCAGCTTTAAAGATAGCCAAAAACACAGCTGAAAACAGGATCTGGAGAGAGGGGGGGTGGCCAGAGTTTTTGCTCTTTTTCTTCCTTAATATTGACACAACCACTCTTCCAGTGCTTTATACTGACTACAAATGACCCAACACACCTACCGGTCACTATAATGAAGAAAAAAAATTTCTTCCCTTTTTGGCCAAAATTGAAGAAATCTGCTGTACGCGGACCTGATGAAAATCACTCAAAATCACCCCAAAACGACCCGTCACCAATTTTTCCGAAATGTGATGAAAATTAATCTACCACACCTGTCATTCATAAAAAATGTGGAAACACGCCCGGATCACTTCATTAAAGCCCCCAATTCCAGCTTTAAAGATAGCCAAAAACACAGCTGAAAACAGGATCTGGAGAGAGGGGGGGTGGCCAGAGTTTTTGCTCTTTTTCTTCCTTAATATTGACACAACCACTCTTCCAGTACTTTATACTGACTACAAATGACCCAACACACCTACCGGTCACTATAATGAAGAAAAAAAAATTTCTTCCCTTTTTGGCCAAAATTGAAGAAATCTGCTGTACGCGGACCTGATGAAAATCACTCAAAATCACCCAAAAACGACCCGTCACCAATTTTTCCGAAATGTGATGAAAATTAATCTACCACACCTGTCATTCATAAAAAATGTGGAAACACGCCCGGATCACTTCATTAAAGCCCCCAATTCCAGCTTTAAAGATAGCCAAAAACACAGCTGAAAACAGGATCTGGAGTGAGGGGGGGTGGCCAGAGTTTTTGCTCTTTTTCTTCCTTAATATTGACACAACCACTCTTCCAGTACTTTATACTGACTACAAATGACCCAACACACCTACCGGTCACTATAATGAAGAAAAAAAAATTTCTTCCCTTTTTGGCCAAAATTGAAGAAATCTGCTGTACGCGGACCTGATGAAAATCACTCAAAATCACCCAAAAACGACCCGTCACCAATTTTTCCGAAATGTGATGAAAATTAATCTACCACACCTGTCATTCATAAAAAATGTGGAAACACGCCCGGATCACTTCATTAAAGCCCCCAATTCCAGCTTTAAAGATAGCCAAAAACACAGCTGAAAACAGGATCTGGAGAGAGGGGGGGTGGCCAGAGTTTTTGCTCTTTTTCTTCCTTAATATTGACACAACCACTCTTCCAGTACTTTATACTGACTACAAATGACCCAACACACCTACCGGTCACTATAATGAAGAAAAAAAAATTTCTTCCCTTTTTGGCCAAAATTGAAGAAATCTGCTGTACGCGGACCTGATGAAAATCACTCAAAATCACCCAAAAACGACCCGTCACCAATTTTTCCGAAATGTGATGAAAATTAATCTACCACACCTGTCATTCATAAAAAATGTGGAAACACGCCCGGATCACTTCATTAAAGCCCCCAATTCCAGCTTTAAAGATAGCCAAAAACACAGCTGAAAACAGGATCTGGAGAGAGGGGGGGTGGCCAGAGTTTTTGCTCTTTTTCTTCCTTAATATTGACACAACCACTCTTCCAGTACTTTATACTGACTACAAATGACCCAACACACCTACCGGTCACTATAATGAAGAAAAAAAAATTTCTTCCCTTTTTGGCCAAAATTGAAGAAATCTGCTGTACGCGGACCTGATGAAAATCACTCAAAATCACCCAAAAACGACCCGTCACCAATTTTTCCGAAATGTGATGAAAATTAATCTACCACACCTGTCATTCATAAAAAATGTGGAAACACGCCCGGATCACTTCATTAAAGCCCCCAATTCCAGCTTTAAAGATAGCCAAAAACACAGCTGAAAACAGGATCTGGAGAGAGGGGGGGTGGCCAGAGTTTTTGCTCTTTTTCTTCCTTAATATTGACACAACCACTCTTCCAGTGCTTTATACTGACTACAAATGACCCAACACACCTACCGGTCACTATAATGAAGAAAAAAAATTTCTTCCCTTTTTGGCCAAAATTGAAGAAATCTGCTGTACGCGGACCTGATGAAAATCACTCAAAATCACCCCAAAACGACCCGTCACCAATTTTTCCGAAATGTGATGAAAATTAATCTACCACACCTGTCATTCATAAAAAATGTGGAAACACGCCCGGATCACTTCATTAAAGCCCCCAATTCCAGCTTTAAAGATAGCCAAAAACACAGCTGAAAACAGGATCTGGAGAGAGGGGGGGTGGCCAGAGTTTTTGCTCTTTTTCTTCCTTAATATTGACACAACCACTCTTCCAGTACTTTATACTGACTACAAATGACCCAACACACCTACCGGTCACTATAATGAAGAAAAAAAAATTTCTTCACTTTTTGGCCAAAATTGAAGAAATCTGCTGTACGCGGACCTGATGAAAATCACTCAAAATCACCCAAAAACGACCCGTCACCAATTTTTCCGAAATGTGATGAAAATTAATCTACCACACCTGTCATTCATAAAAAATGTGGAAACACGCCCGGATCACTTCATTAAAGCCCCCAATTCCAGCTTTAAAGATAGCCAAAAACACAGCTGAAAACAGGATCTGGAGTGAGGGGGGGTGGCCAGAGTTTTTGCTCTTTTTCTTCCTTAATATTGACACAACCACTCTTCCAGTACTTTATACTGACTACAAATGACCCAACACACCTACCGGTCACTATAATGAAGAAAAAAAAATTTCTTCCCTTTTTGGCCAAAATTGAAGAAATCTGCTGTACGCGGACCTGATGAAAATCACTCAAAATCACCCAAAAACGACCCGTCACCAATTTTTCCGAAATGTGATGAAAATTAATCTACCACACCTGTCATTCATAAAAAATGTGGAAACACGCCCGGATCACTTCATTAAAGCCCCCAATTCCAGCTTTAAAGATAGCCAAAAACACAGCTGAAAACAGGATCTGGAGAGAGGGGGGGTGGCCAGAGTTTTTGCTCTTTTTCTTCCTTAATATTGACACAACCACTCTTCCAGTACTTTATACTGACTACAAATGACCCAACACACCTACCGGTCACTATAATGAAGAAAAAAAAATTTCTTCCCTTTTTGGCCAAAATTGAAGAAATCTGCTGTACGCGGACCTGATGAAAATCACTCAAAATCACCCAAAAACGACCCGTCACCAATTTTTCCGAAATGTGATGAAAATTAATCTACCACACCTGTCATTCATAAAAAATGTGGAAACACGCCCGGATCACTTCATTAAAGCCCCCAATTCCAGCTTTAAAGATAGCCAAAAACACAGCTGAAAACAGGATCTGGAGAGAGGGGGGGTGGCCAGAGTTTTTGCTCTTTTTCTTCCTTAATATTGACACAACCA
This sequence comes from Lingula anatina, assembly GCF_051362555.1. Classification (NCBI taxonomy): domain Eukaryota; kingdom Metazoa; phylum Brachiopoda; class Lingulata; order Lingulida; family Lingulidae; genus Lingula; species Lingula anatina. The sequence goes on along the minus strand of NC_141768.1, from coordinate 40,641,960 downwards.
CTCTTCCAGTACTTTATACTGACTACAAATGACCCAACACACCTACCGGTCACTATAATGAAGAAAAAAAAATTTCTTCCCTTTTTGGCCAAAATTGAAGAAATCTGCTGTACGCGGACCTGATGAAAATCACTCAAAATCACCCAAAAACGACCCGTCACCAATTTTTCCGAAATGTGATGAAAATTAATCTACCACACCTGTCATTCATAAAAAATGTGGAAACACGCCCGGATCACTTCATTAAAGCCCCCAATTCCAGCTTTAAAGATAGCCAAAAACACAGCTGAAAACAGGATCTGGAGAGAGGGGGGGTGGCCAGAGTTTTTGCTCTTTTTCTTCCTTAATATTGACACAACCACTCTTCCAGTACTTTATACTGACTACAAATGACCCAACACACCTACCGGTCACTATAATGAAGAAAAAAAAATTTCTTCCCTTTTTGGCCAAAATTGAAGAAATCTGCTGTACGCGGACCTGATGAAAATCACTCAAAATCACCCAAAAACGACCCGTCACCAATTTTTCCGAAATGTGATGAAAATTAATCTACCACACCTGTCATTCATAAAAAATGTGGAAACACGCCCGGATCACTTCATTAAAGCCCCCAATTCCAGCTTTAAAGATAGCCAAAAACACAGCTGAAAACAGGATCTGGAGAGAGGGGGGGTGGCCAGAGTTTTTGCTCTTTTTCTTCCTTAATATTGACACAACCACTCTTCCAGTACTTTATACTGACTACAAATGACCCAACACACCTACCGGTCACTATAATGAAGAAAAAAAAAATTCTTCCCTTTTTGGCCAAAATTGAAGAAATCTGCTGTACGCGGACCTGATGAAAATCACTCAAAATCACCCAAAAACGACCCGTCACCAATTTTTCCGAAATGTGATGAAAATTAATCTACCACACCTGTCATTCATAAAAAATGTGGAAACACGCCCGGATCACTTCATTAAAGCCCCCAATTCCAGCTTTAAAGATAGCCAAAAACACAGCTGAAAACAGGATCTGGAGAGAGGGGGGGTGGCCAGAGTTTTTGCTCTTTTTCTTCCTTAATATTGACACAACCACTCTTCCAGTACTTTATACTGACTACAAATGACCCAACACACCTACCGGTCACTATAATGAAGAAAAAAAAATTTCTTCCCTTTTTGGCCAAAATTGAAGAAATCTGCTGTACGCGGACCTGATGAAAATCACTCAAAATCACCCAAAAACGACCCGTCACCAATTTTTCCGAAATGTGATGAAAATTAATCTACCACACCTGTCATTCATAAAAAATGTGGAAACACGCCCGGATCACTTCATTAAAGCCCCCAATTCCAGCTTTAAAGATAGCCAAAAACACAGCTGAAAACAGGATCTGGAGAGAGGGGGGGTGGCCAGAGTTTTTGCTCTTTTTCTTCCTTAATATTGACACAACCACTCTTCCAGTACTTTATACTGACTACAAATGACCCAACACACCTACCGGTCACTATAATGAAGAAAAAAAAATTTCTTCCCTTTTTGGCCAAAATTGAAGAAATCTGCTGTACGCGGACCTGATGAAAATCACTCAAAATCACCCAAAAACGACCCGTCACCAATTTTTCCGAAATGTGATGAAAATTAATCTACCACACCTGTCATTCATAAAAAATGTGGAAACGCCCGGATCACTTCATTAAAGCCCCCAATTCCAGCTTTAAAGATAGCCAAAAACACAGCTGAAAACAGGATCTGGAGAGAGGGGGGGGTGGCCAGAGTTTTTGCTCTTTTTCTTCCTTAATATTGACACAACCACTCTTCCAGTACTTTATACTGACTACAAATGACCCAACACACCTACCGGTCACTATAATGAAGAAAAAAAAATTTCTTCCCTTTTTGGCCAAAATTGAAGAAATCTGCTGTACGCGGACCTGATGAAAATCACTCAAAATCACCCAAAAACGACCCGTCACCAATTTTTCCGAAATGTGATGAAAATTAATCTACCACACCTGTCATTCATAAAAAATGTGGAAACACGCCCGGATCACTTCATTAAAGCCCCCAATTCCAGCTTTAAAGATAGCCAAAAACACAGCTGAAAACAGGATCTGGAGAGAGGGGGGGTGGCCAGAGTTTTTGCTCTTTTTCTTCCTTAATATTGACACAACCACTCTTCCAGTACTTTATACTGACTACAAATGACCCAACACACCTACCGGTCACTATAATGAAGAAAAAAAAATTTCTTCCCTTTTTGGCCAAAATTGAAGAAATCTGCTGTACGCGCACCTGATGAAAATCACTCAAAATCACCCAAAAACGACCCGTCACCAATTTTTCCGAAATGTGATGAAAATTAATCTACCACACCTGTCATTCATAAAAAATGTGGAAACACGCCCGGATCACTTCATTAAAGCCCCCAATTCCAGCTTTAAAGATAGCCAAAAACACAGCTGAAAACAGGATCTGGAGAGAGGGGGGGTGGCCAGAGTTTTTGCTCTTTTTCTTCCTTAATATTGACACAACCACTCTTCCAGTAATTTATACTGACTACAAATGACCCAACACACCTACCGGTCACTATAATGAAGAAAAAAAAATTTCTTCCCTTTTTGGCCAAAATTGAAGAAATCTGCTGTACGCGGACCTGATGAAAATCACTCAAAATCACCCAAAAACGACCCGTCACCAATTTTTCCGAAATGTGATGAAAATTAATCTACCACACCTGTCATTCATAAAAAATGTGGAAACACGCCCGGATCACTTCATTAAAGCCCCCAATTCCAGCTTTAAAGATAGCCAAAAACACAGCTGAAAACAGGATCTGGAGAGAGGGGGGGTGGCCAGAGTTTTTGCTCTTTTTCTTCCTTAATATTGACACAACCACTCTTCCAGTACTTTATACTGACTACAAATGACCCAACACACCTACCGGTCACTATAATGAAGAAAAAAAAATTTCTTCCCTTTTTGGCCAAAATTGAAGAAATCTGCTGTACGCGGACCTGATGAAAATCACTCAAAATCACCCAAAAACGACCCGTCACCAATTTTTCCGAAATGTGATGAAAATTAATCTACCACACCTGTCATTCATAAAAAATGTGGAAACACGCCCGGATCACTTCATTAAAGCCCCCAATTCCAGCTTTAAAGATAGCCAAAAACACAGCTGAAAACAGGATCTGGAGAGAGGGGGGGTGGCCAGAGTTTTTGCTCTTTTTCTTCCTTAATATTGACACAACCACTCTTCCAGTACTTTATACTGACTACAAATGACCCAACACACCTACCGGTCACTATAATGAAGAAAAAAAAATTTCTTCCCTTTTTGGCCAAAATTGAAGAAATCTGCTGTACGCGGACCTGATGAAAATCACTCAAAATCACCCAAAAACGACCCGTCACCAATTTTTCCGAAATGTGATGAAAATTAATCTACCACACCTGTCATTCATAAAAAATGTGGAAACACGCCCGGATCACTTCATTAAAGCCCCCAATTCCAGCTTTAAAGATAGCCAAAAACACAGCTGAAAACAGGATCTGGAGAGAGGGGGGGTGGCCAGAGTTTTTGCTCTTTTTCTTCCTTAATATTGACACAACCACTCTTCCAGTACTTTATACTGACTACAAATGACCCAACACACCTACCGGTCACTATAATGAAGAAAAAAAAATTTCTTCCCTTTTTGGCCAAAATTGAAGAAATCTGCTGTACGCGGACCTGATGAAAATCACTCAAAATCACCCAAAAACGACCCGTCACCAATTTTTCCGAAATGTGATGAAAATTAATCTACCACACCTGTCATTCATAAAAAATGTGGAAACACGCCCGGATCACTTCATTAAAGCCCCCAATTCCAGCTTTAAAGATAGCCAAAAACACAGCTGAAAACAGGATCTGGAGTGAGGGGGGGTGGCCAGAGTTTTTGCTCTTTTTCTTCCTTAATATTGACACAACCACTCTTCCAGTACTTTATACTGACTACAAATGACCCAACACACCTACCGGTCACTATAATGAAGAAAAAAAAATTTCTTCCCTTTTTGGCCAAAATTGAAGAAATCTGCTGTACGCGGACCTGATGAAAATCACTCAAAATCACCCAAAAACGACCCGTCACCAATTTTTCCGAAATGTGATGAAAATTAATCTACCACACCTGTCATTCATAAAAAATGTGGAAACACGCCCGGATCACTTCATTAAAGCCCCCAATTCCAGCTTTAAAGATAGCCAAAAACACAGCTGAAAACAGGATCTGGAGAGAGGGGGGGTGGCCAGAGTTTTTGCTCTTTTTCTTCCTTAATATTGACACAACCACTCTTCCAGTACTTTATACTGACTACAAATGACCCAACACACCTACCGGTCACTATAATGAAGAAAAAAAAATTTCTTCCCTTTTTGGCCAAAATTGAAGAAATCTGCTGTACGCGGACCTGATGAAAATCACTCAAAATCACCCAAAAACGACCCGTCACCAATTTTTCCGAAATGTGATGAAAATTAATCTACCACACCTGTCATTCATAAAAAATGTGGAAACACGCCCGGATCACTTCATTAAAGCCCCCAATTCCAGCTTTAAAGATAGCCAAAAACACAGCTGAAAACAGGATCTGGAGAGAGGGGGGGTGGCCAGAGTTTTTGCTCTTTTTCTTCCTTAATATTGACACAACCACTCTTCCAGTACTTTATACTGACTACAAATGACCCAACACACCTACCGGTCACTATAATGAAGAAAAAAAAATTTCTTCCCTTTTTGGCCAAAATTGAAGAAATCTGCTGTACGCGGACCTGATGAAAATCACTCAAAATCACCCAAAAACGACCCGTCACCAATTTTTCCGAAATGTGATGAAAATTAATCTACCACACCTGTCATTCATAAAAAATGTGGAAACACGCCCGGATCACTTCATTAAAGCCCCCAATTCCAGCTTTAAAGATAGCCAAAAACACAGCTGAAAACAGGATCTGGAGAGAGGGGGGGTGGCCAGAGTTTTTGCTCTTTTTCTTCCTTAATATTGACACAACCACTCTTCCAGTACTTTATACTGACTACAAATGACCCAACACACCTACCGGTCACTATAATGAAGAAAAAAAAAATTCTTCCCTTTTTGGCCAAAATTGAAGAAATCTGCTGTACGCGGACCTGATGAAAATCACTCAAAATCACCCAAAAACGACCCGTCACCAATTTTTCCGAAATGTGATGAAAATTAATCTACCACACCTGTCATTCATAAAAAATGTGGAAACACGCCCGGATCACTTCATTAAAGCCCCCAATTCCAGCTTTAAAGATAGCCAAAAACACAGCTGAAAACAGGATCTGGAGAGAGGGGGGGTGGCCAGAGTTTTTGCTCTTTTTCTTCCTTAATATTGACACAACCACTCTTCCAGTACTTTATACTGACTACAAATGACCCAACACACCTACCGGTCACTATAATGAAGAAAAAAAAATTTCTTCCCTTTTTGGCCAAAATTGAAGAAATCTGCTGTACGCGGACCTGATGAAAATCACTCAAAATCACCCAAAAATGACCCGTCACCAATTTTTCCGAAATGTGATGAAAATTAATCTACCACACCTGTCATTCATAAAAAATGTGGAAACACGCCCGGATCACTTCATTAAAGCCCCCAATTCCAGCTTTAAAGATAGCCAAAAACACAGCTGAAAACAGGATCTGGAGAGAGGGGGGGTGGCCAGAGTTTTTGCTCTTTTTCTTCCTTAATATTGACACAACCACTCTTCCAGTACTTTATACTGACTACAAATGACCCAACACACCTACCGGTCACTATAATGAAGAAAAAAAAATTTCTTCCCTTTTTGGCCAAAATTGAAGAAATCTGCTGTACGCGGACCTGATGAAAATCACTCAAAATCACCCAAAAACGACCCGTCACCAATTTTTCCGAAATGTGATGAAAATTAATCTACCACACCTGTCATTCATAAAAAATGTGGAAACACGCCCGGATCACTTCATTAAAGCCCCCAATTCCAGCTTTAAAGATAGCCAAAAACACAGCTGAAAACAGGATCTGGAGAGAGGGGGGGTGGCCAGAGTTTTTGCTCTTTTTCTTCCTTAATATTGACACAACCACTCTTCCAGTACTTTATACTGACTACAAATGACCCAACACACCTACCGGTCACTATAATGAAGAAAAAAAAATTTCTTCCCTTTTTGGCCAAAATTGAAGAAATCTGCTGTACGCGGACCTGATGAAAATCACTCAAAATCACCCAAAAACGACCCGTCACCAATTTTTCCGAAATGTGATGAAAATTAATCTACCACACCTGTCATTCATAAAAAATGTGGAAACACGCCCGGATCACTTCATTAAAGCCCCCAATTCCAGCTTTAAAGATAGCCAAAAACACAGCTGAAAACAGGATCTGGAGAGAGGGGGGGGTGGCCAGAGTTTTTGCTCTTTTTCTTCCTTAATATTGACACAACCACTCTTCCAGTACTTTATACTGACTACAAATGACCCAACACACCTACCGGTCACTATAATGAAGAAAAAAAAATTTCTTCCCTTTTTGGCCAAAATTGAAGAAATCTGCTGTACGCGGACCTGATGAAAATCACTCAAAATCACCCAAAAACGACCCGTCACCAATTTTTCCGAAATGTGATGAAAATTAATCTACCACACCTGTCATTCATAAAAAATGTGGAAACACGCCCGGATCACTTCATTAAAGCCCCCAATTCCAGCTTTAAAGATAGCCAAAAACACAGCTGAAAACAGGATCTGGAGAGAGGGGGGGTGGCCAGAGTTTTTGCTCTTTTTCTTCCTTAATATTGACACAACCACTCTTCCAGTACTTTATACTGACTACAAATGACCCAACACACCTACCGGTCACTATAATGAAGAAAAAAAAATTTCTTCCCTTTTTGGCCAAAATTGAAGAAATCTGCTGTACGCGCACCTGATGAAAATCACTCAAAATCACCCAAAAACGACCCGTCACCAATTTTTCCGAAATGTGATGAAAATTAATCTACCACACCTGTCATTCATAAAAAATGTGGAAACGCCCGGATCACTTCATTAAAGCCCCCAATTCCAGCTTTAAAGATAGCCAAAAACACAGCTGAAAACAGGATCTGGAGAGAGGGGGGGGTGGCCAGAGTTTTTGCTCTTTTTCTTCCTTAATATTGACACAACCACTCTTCCAGTAATTTATACTGACTACAAATGACCCAACACACCTACCGGTCACTATAATGAAGAAAAAAAAATTTCTTCCCTTTTTGGCCAAAATTGAAGAAATCTGCTGTACGCGGACCTGATGAAAATCACTCAAAATCACCCAAAAACGACCCGTCACCAATTTTTCCGAAATGTGATGAAAATTAATCTACCACACCTGTCATTCATAAAAAATGTGGAAACACGCCCGGATCACTTCATTAAAGCCCCCAATTCCAGCTTTAAAGATAGCCAAAAACACAGCTGAAAACAGGATCTGGAGAGAGGGGGGGTGGCCAGAGTTTTTGCTCTTTTTCTTCCTTAATATTGACACAACCACTCTTCCAGTACTTTATACTGACTACAAATGACCCAACACACCTACCGGTCACTATAATGAAGAAAAAAAAATTTCTTCCCTTTTTGGCCAAAATTGAAGAAATCTGCTGTACGCGGACCTGATGAAAATCACTCAAAATCACCCAAAAACGACCCGTCACCAATTTTTCCGAAATGTGATGAAAATTAATCTACCACACCTGTCATTCATAAAAAATGTGGAAACACGCCCGGATCACTTCATTAAAGCCCCCAATTCCAGCTTTAAAGATAGCCAAAAACACAGCTGAAAACAGGATCTGGAGAGAGGGGGGGTGGCCAGAGTTTTTGCTCTTTTTCTTCCTTAATATTGACACAACCACTCTTCCAGTACTTTATACTGACTACAAATGACCCAACACACCTACCGGTCACTATAATGAAGAAAAAAAAATTTCTTCCCTTTTTGGCCAAAATTGAAGAAATCTGCTGTACGCGGACCTGATGAAAATCACTCAAAATCACCCAAAAACGACCCGTCACCAATTTTTCCGAAATGTGATGAAAATTAATCTACCACACCTGTCATTCATAAAAAATGTGGAAACACGCCCGGATCACTTCATTAAAGCCCCCAATTCCAGCTTTAAAGATAGCCAAAAACACAGCTGAAAACAGGATCTGGAGAGAGGGGGGGTGGCCAGAGTTTTTGCTCTTTTTCTTCCTTAATATTGACACAACCACTCTTCCAGTACTTTATACTGACTACAAATGACCCAACACACCTACCGGTCACTATAATGAAGAAAAAAAAATTTCTTCCCTTTTTGGCCAAAATTGAAGAAATCTGCTGTACGCGAACCTGATGAAAATCACTCAAAATCACCCAAAAACGACCCGTCACCAATTTTTCCGAAATGTGATGAAAATTAATCTACCACACCTGTCATTCATAAAAAATGTGGAAACACGCCCGGATCACTTCATTAAAGCCCCCAATTCCAGCTTTAAAGATAGCCAAAAACACAGCTGAAAACAGGATCTGGAGAGAGGGGGGGTGGCCAGAGTTTTTGCTCTTTTTCTTCCTTAATATTGACACAACCACTCTTCCAGTACTTTATACTGACTACAAATGACCCAACACACCTACCGGTCACTATAATGAAGAAAAAAAAATTTCTTCCCTTTTTGGCCAAAATTGAAGAAATCTGCTGTACGCGGACCTGATGAAAATCACTCAAAATCACCCAAAAACGACCCGTCACCAATTTTTCCGAAATGTGATGAAAATTAATCTACCACACCTGTCATTCATAAAAAATGTGGAAACACGCCCGGATCACTTCATTAAAGCCCCCAATTCCAGCTTTAAAGATAGCCAAAAACACAGCTGAAAACAGGATCTGGAGAGAGGGGGGGGGGGCCAGAGTTTTTGCTCTTTTTCTTCCTTAATATTGACACAACCACTCTTCCAGTACTTTATACTGACTACAAATGACCCAACACACCTACCGGTCACTATAATGAAGAAAAAAAAATTTCTTCCCTTTTTGGCCAAAATTGAAGAAATCTGCTGTACGCGGACCTGATGAAAATCACTCAAAATCACCCAAAAACGACCCGTCACCAATTTTTCCGAAATGTGATGAAAATTAATCTACCACACCTGTCATTCATAAAAAATGTGGAAACACGCCCGGATCACTTCATTAAAGCCCCCAATTCCAGCTTTAAAGATAGCCAAAAACACAGCTGAAAACAGGATCTGGAGAGAGGGGGGGTGGCCAGAGTTTTTGCTCTTTTTCTTCCTTAATATTGACACAACCACTCTTCCAGTACTTTATACTGACTACAAATGACCCAACACACCTACCGGTCACTATAATGAAGAAAAAAAAATTTCTTCCCTTTTTGGCCAAAATTGAAGAAATCTGCTGTACGCGGACCTGATGAAAATCACTCAAAATCACCCAAAAACGACCCGTCACCAATTTTTCCGAAATGTGATGAAAATTAATCTACCACACCTGTCATTCATAAAAAATGTGGAAACGCCCGGATCACTTCATTAAAGCCCCCAATTCCAGCTTTAAAGATAGCCAAAAACACAGCTGAAAACAGGATCTGGAGAGAGGGGGGGGTGGCCAGAGTTTTTGCTCTTTTTCTTCCTTAATATTGACACAACCACTCTTCCAGTACTTTATACTGACTACAAATGACCCAACACACCTACCGGTCACTATAATGAAGAAAAAAAAATTTCTTCCCTTTTTGGCCAAAATTGAAGAAATCTGCTGTACGCGGACCTGATGAAAATCACTCAAAATCACCCAAAAACGACCCATCACCAATTTTTCCGAAATGTGATGAAAATTAATCTACCACACCTGTCATTCATAAAAAATGTGGAAACACGCCCGGATCACTTCATTAAAGCCCCCAATTCCAGCTTTAAAGATAGCCAAAAACACAGCTGAAAACAGGATCTGGAGAGAGGGGGGGGTGGCCAGAGTTTTTGCTCTTTTTCTTCCTTAATATTGACACAACCACTCTTCCAGTGCTTTATACTGACTACAAATGACCCAACACACCTACCGGTCACTATAATGAAGAAAAAAAAATTTCTTCCCTTTTTGGCCAAAATTGAAGAAATCTGCTGTACGCGGACCTGATGAAAATCACTCAAAATCACCCAAAAACGACCCGTCACCAATTTTTCCGAAATGTGATGAAAATTAATCTACCACACCTGTCATTCATAAAAAATGTGGAAACACGCCCTGATCACTTCATTAAAGCCCCCAATTCCAGCTTTAAAGATAGCCAAAAACACAGCTGAAAACAGGATCTGGAGAGAGGGGGGGTGGCCAGAGTTTTTGCTCTTTTTCTTCCTTAATATTGACACAACCACTCTTCCAGTGCTTTATACTGACTACAAATGACCCAACACACCTACCGGTCACTATAATGAAGAAAAAAAATTTCTTCCCTTTTTGGCCAAAATTGAAGAAATCTGCTGTACGCGGACCTGATGAAAATCACTCAAAATCACCCAAAAACGACCCGTCACCAATTTTTCCGAAATGTGATGAAAATTAATCTACCACACCTGTCATTCATAAAAAATGTGGAAACACGCCCGGATCACTTCATTAAAGCCCCCAATTCCAGCTTTAAAGATAGCCAAAAACACAGCTGAAAACAGGATCTGGAGAGAGGGGGGGTGGCCAGAGTTTTTGCTCTTTTTCTTCCTTAATATTGACACAACCACTCTTCCAGTACTTTATACTGACTACAAATGACCCAACACACCTACCGGTCACTATAATGAAGAAAATAAAATTTCTTCCCTTTTTGGCCAAAATTGAAGAAATCTGCTGTACGCGGACCTGATGAAAATCACTCAAAATCACCCAAAAACGACCCGTCACCAATTTTTCCGAAATGTGATGAAAATTAATCTACCACACCTGTCATTCATAAAAAATGTGGAAACACGCCCGGATCACTTCATTAAAGCCCCCAATTCCAGCTTTAAAGATAGCCAAAAACACAGCTGAAAACAGGATCTGGAGAGAGGGGGGGTGGCCAGAGTTTTTGCTCTTTTTCTTCCTTAATATTGACACAACCACTCTTCCAGTACTTTATACTGACTACAAATGACCCAACACACCTACCGGTCACTATAATGAAGAAAAAAAAATTTCTTCCCTTTTTGGCCAAAATTGAAGAAATCTGCTGTACGCGGACCTGATGAAAATCACTCAAAATCACCCAAAAACGACCCGTCACCAATTTTTCCGAAATGTGATGAAAATTAATCTACCACACCTGTCATTCATAAAAAATGTGGAAACACGCCCGGATCACTTCATTAAAGCCCCCAATTCCAGCTTTAAAGATAGCCAAAAACACAGCTGAAAACAGGATCTGGAGAGAGGGGGGGTGGCCAGAGTTTTTGCTCTTTTTCTTCCTTAATATTGACACAACCACTCTTCCAGTACTTTATACTGACTACAAATGACCCAACACACCTACCGGTCACTATAATGAAGAAAAAAAAAATTCTTCCCTTTTTGGCCAAAATTGAAGAAATCTGCTGTACGCGGACCTGATGAAAATCACTCAAAATCACCCAAAAACGACCCGTCACCAATTTTTCCGAAATGTGATGAAAATTAATCTACCACACCTGTCATTCATAAAAAATGTGGAAACACGCCCGGATCACTTCATTAAAGCCCCCAATTCCAGCTTTAAAGATAGCCAAAAACACAGCTGAAAACAGGATCTGGAGAGAGGGGGGGTGGCCAGAGTTTTTGCTCTTTTTCTTCCTTAATATTGACACAACCACTCTTCCAGTACTTTATACTGACTACAAATGACCCAACACACCTACCGGTCACTATAATGAAGAAAAAAAAATTTCTTCCCTTTTTGGCCAAAATTGAAGAAATCTGCTGTACGCGGACCTGATGAAAATCACTCAAAATCACCCAAAAATGACCCGTCACCAATTTTTCCGAAATGTGATGAAAATTAATCTACCACACCTGTCATTCATAAAAAATGTGGAAACACGCCCGGATCACTTCATTAAAGCCCCCAATTCCAGCTTTAAAGATAGCCAAAAACACAGCTGAAAACAGGATCTGGAGAGAGGGGGGGTGGCCAGAGTTTTTGCTCTTTTTCTTCCTTAATATTGACACAACCACTCTTCCAGTACTTTATACTGACTACAAATGACCCAACACACCTACCGGTCACTATAATGAAGAAAAAAAAATTTCTTCCCTTTTTGGCCAAAATTGAAGAAATCTGCTGTACGCGGACCTGATGAAAATCACTCAAAATCACCCAAAAACGACCCGTCACCAATTTTTCCGAAATGTGATGAAAATTAATCTACCACACCTGTCATTCATAAAAAATGTGGAAACACGCCCGGATCACTTCATTAAAGCCCCCAATTCCAGCTTTAAAGATAGCCAAAAACACAGCTGAAAACAGGATCTGGAGAGAGGGGGGGTGGCCAGAGTTTTTGCTCTTTTTCTTCCTTAATATTGACACAACCACTCTTCCAGTACTTTATACTGACTACAAATGACCCAACACACCTACCGGTCACTATAATGAAGAAAAAAAAATTCTTCCCTTTTTGGCCAAAATTGAAGAAATCTGCTGTACGCGGACCTGATGAAAATCACTCAAAATCACCCAAAAACGACCCGTCACCAATTTTTCCGAAATGTGATGAAAATTAATCTACCACACCTGTCATTCATAAAAAATGTGGAAACACGCCCGGATCACTTCATTAAAGCCCCCAATTCCAGCTTTAAAGATAGCCAAAAACAGTCAATGGGAATTTAAATTATTCGTCGTTTTCCATTGTTCTCATAATGTGTGCATGTAAACGTATTACAAAATAAACTGATATTGTCGAAGCCATTTGCCCGTAGCTCCTTATGTAGGCCTCACATTTCAGAATAAATCACATTAATGTTACAGTGCTAATATTAACATTTAAAACACATTTTTAGTGCAACAGTTACTTCTTGTTGAATTCAACTAAGGACAATTACAACGTTTAAAACATAACATGACAGATAAATGGCCTTAATCAATATCAATAATAATAATAATAATAATAATAATAATAATAATAATAATAATAATAATCACCGTCTGCAGCTGCCACGCCCCGTTTGTAAGACATCTTGACACAGTTTGAAATAACGCGGGTTCTCGAGTCAGATTCGAGATGTAAACAAACACAATTCATGAGTGATGAGAGACCACGCATGTTTAGAGAACCTTAACAGGTAAGCAAGTTGTATTCACTATGAGCAGTTTTCAAATACATGTAGGAAGGTACCGTGCACGTGGCGGGGAAACCAAAATGCCTGGTAGTGGAAGGTAAGTAGCGTAAGTATGCGCTAACGTTTCCTCCTGTAACGCATTTGCAATCCCAAACCACTCGTACTGGGTACTGCTGCGATACATGTAGGCTTAATTACTATCTCACCTACTGAAATATTTAATGTTTGCTGGATACTGTAACTGAAATGCGGTTTTGTGACTCACAGTTTATTCCTAAGGAAGAAGCCGGATAATCTAGTCTTTTCATGAAACACACAAAGATTTTAGGATCATGTTACTTAGTCTTTGCCAATAACTCCTTACTACCTTACGTACATTCTTTTGGGTAACAGATAAATCTTCAGTGTTCAGTGACCAAATAAATTGACATTTACACACTTGTCATCTTACAGGTGATGTCATGATTGTGATTTTGGGCTAAAAATTTCAAAAAAAAAATTGGTATCTGAATGTTCACAAAACATGACAATATTTTTTGCTAATTAAAAGTTACGTGAATAAGGAGCATTTTAATCTTTAATGATGTTTCTGGTTTAAACTGGTTCTCACAGAAGTTCTCACAGATGCCAATGTTGCACACTTAGGCAAGTACATGCCATTTACGTCTTACTATTGTAATTAGAAAGCAAATTCATTATTTGAAATGTGACTACATGTCATGTATGTGATTATAAAGTTACACATTTTTGTTATTCTAGTATATCCATCTAATTTTATGCAAATTCAATATTCCAGGAAAAAATTGACCTGGGATAAAACATGTATGGCTTATTTGGCATGGGGCAAAAAATCTTGGAAAGAAGAATCTGATATCACTGTGAGTAGATATGCATGGGAACAACACAAACTGTTGCACTATTTTCTATATTTTCAGGTAGAGAAAATAAGTGAGTTTTTTTTCCATCACAGATGTTTTCTTTTTTTTAATAGAGTTATAAACTAAGAATTCAAAAGCTCTTTTTTGCAATTTTATATTTTATGCTGGACAGACAAAGAGTACAAGAGATCTGGATGCATAGACCAAAGACATATAAATCCTGCTAGATTGATCTAGGTATGGGAATGGGATCTAACAGTGATCAGATATCAGTCTTTATTCAATCAAGGCAAAGTCTATAAAGAAAATTCATTTTCACTTCCTGTCAAAATGGAGGGGTGTTCTACCATCACATTCAAAATGAACATGAATTGGTTTTAGAGATGGTCTGGGGGAAGCACATTGTCAGCATGAGCCTATCCCATCAGAGGCTGAGAGGAACAAACCATGGCTAGAACCTGGGTCACATGCAGTTCCGGCACTGGTAGAAACTGTTCTAAATGAGAGGTTTCAAAACAACTTATCTCAGGTTAACACAGGTAATACAGGTTTTTGTCTCATCACAAAGAACCTCTCCAGACCCAAAACTTGTTTAAGAAAATGTTTAAGGACTAGCTGCTGTTAACAAGATGACAAGATGGGAAGCTCTTTTTGTGTTTTCTTAGCTGTGTGCTGTTTTGTCTTATATGTAGACTCTGTTAGTACTGTGATGGATAATCATACTGTAGGGAAATTGTAGAGCCTTGATTTATAAAAATCACTATATAAAGTTAAATCTATACACATGTAGTTAGAGGCATTTTCAGTTTTTTTTTTTTTTTTTTTTTTTTTTTTTTTTTTTTTTTTTGCAGACACAGAATCTGTTGAAAACATTAATTCACATGTTTTGATGTATTTTTTCAAAACAGAACTCATTTAAACCACATGCCTACAGAGCTAGAAGCTATCTGGTTGTGATACACTGCCAAGAGTACAATGATAGGCAGCGACAATTAAAGTGGATGGTACATTCAGCTAGTGTTAATTCTGAAAGGGATTTCAGATCATGATTGATTTCTTTATGATGCAGATAAATAATAAATGCACAGTATTCATTGCAATTTGATACAGTCTGATGTATTGAGAAATGGCTGTTCACTTCTTTTTTGAAATACCGTCAACTGCTACGTACTAAAATGTTTTAAATGAGATGTTCCCATGTTTCTTGAAAATATAAAAACATAATCTAAGAGCAAAGGAAGATAAAAAAATGCTCAGTATTCATTGCAATTTGATACAGTCTGATGTATTGAGAAATGGCTGTTCACTTCTTTTTTGAAATACTGTCAACTGCTACGTACTAAAATGTTTTAAATGAGATGTTCCCATGTTTCTTGGAAATATAAAAGCATAATCTAAGAGCAAAGGAAGTATTAAAACAAATGTTTTCATTCTGAAGTTCAAGTTACAATTAGCTAGATGATTATTATAATTATTTGATCCTCACATTGTAGGTATGGAAATTGGTTTAGCAAGCACATAAGGACATGGGTGGCCTATCCAGTAGTAAAAAAGATATAAAGATTTCATTACATTCCCACATAACAGTCTCATGCAGTGACATTGAGGCTGACATTTGGCTCATGGCAGCACGGATGCAACTTGAGCCATGGGACCCAAGGAACCTCAGTCCAAATCCTGTTTAGTGATTATTATGCATGATTGGCAATGCCCAATACAAGAAGACATAACAAATAAGTTAAACTGTTTTGTAGTTTTGGTTGGTCATGTATGTAAGACCCCATTCCTATAGACACACCATCAGTTCATGTGGTTCAACCCAGCTCTGTGGGGACTCTCGCTAAGTGCAATCAGCTGAACAGATTGATATGCCTCCTCTTGTTTCCAACATACCAGTACTCATAATAGTCACTAGCTTTCTGTATTCTTAACACCAGAAGATGTACTAATCTTTTAAGCTGATTGCACTTAGCAAAAATCCCAGCAGAGTTTGGTATATCAAGGTAGACCTTTGTTTTTATGTGAATTGGGCCTTAGAAAACGGGATGTATGTTGTTCAAGGTATCAGGACACACACACACCCCTCCTGTTATCAATATCATACTGAAAATAAAAATGCAACACTGAGACAAACTTTAAATGCCTGCCTTTAATCAGAATGTATCTCAAGCTAGAGGTGGGGTAAACGGATAATGTCACCCATCAAGGTATCCCTTTAATGAACTAACTGCCACATTTTGTTTTGCCACTACACTGTGAAGGGGTGAGGTTGTCCAGGAGAGATTGTCCTTGAATCTTTCAAATCTCAAGGTGTCAGGTTCCTATTTTTTTAGAAATAGAAATATTTTGGAATTCTTTTAGAGAAAAAATTTTTTTTTAATTTTTTTAATTTATTTATTTATTTATTTATTTATTTTTATTTTATTATTTTGGGGGGGGGGCTAGAAGTGATGTTATGTGTCATGTAAGTCATTGGAAAATCAGTTGTGGATATGCCATAATTAATATTGAACTGTTAATGAATGTTTGGAAAATTTTGGCAAAGATTTTGACTAACAAACCCCCTCAATTTCCCATATGGCATGTTCCATACACGTTGGAGATTGTCATGTGTTTACTCCTATACTGACACTCAGTACAAATTGTACATTTGGTAGAAATACGTAAGTGTGATTCATTTTGAAGCTTTGTATCTAGTTTCCAAATTTTCATATTGATTAATAAAAAATGCATATTTGTAAGTTGGTGGAAATATGGGTTAATGCTTTTTTTTTTTTTTTTTTTTTTTTGACTGATGAGTCTCCAAAAGCTCTGAAAAGCAGTTTCTCATAACTTGTGCCGTTCTGAAAATAGTTCAGAGTTGAGAAAAAAACATTTACAACAAGCAAAAACAGTGAAAGTTGCATGACCAAATGTTATCACTTACTTGAAGGGACATGTTAAGAAGGGAAATATTAAAAATAGCTGTATTGTTATTGTTAATAAACTGAGAACAAAGTATTTCTATCAACGACATAAAAGTCACAGTATCACAAAACAAAAATGTATATTTATTTGTATTGCGTTTCTTGCACTGCTTTAACAAGAGTGCAGAAAAAGTTAGTGCTTCTAATAAAAACTCATTTTTGCTAATTGCTGTTGTTAATTATCTCATTTTCAGTCTTATGTGTGGCTGTCCAATCACAACAGGCTTGAAATAAAATGTTATTTACAGCCACAGCTTTAAGGGGAAACAAATTCGCTAGCAATACATGTAAACGTGTTGACAGTATTTTGCCAATTCTATTCTGACTGCTTCACTTGCTGGTTATGTGAAAAGAAAATGGCTATAGAATTCAGATTAAGTAAAATATCTGTCTATCTAGCTGCAAAAGTTGAGAAAGGGGCCTATCTCCAGTCTTCAAAATATAACATGCAGAAAATGGAGGGGAGAACAATCTGCACAGCATCAGCTTATTTCACAGTGCGCTCCTTCACACCCGCCCCCCCCCCTTTCTCTAGGGTATTTTTTCCTTCTCTCTGATATATATTTACGATCTTTTGTGAATACGACCGGTGTTAAAAAAAGGTAAGTTTATTAGTGTCTTTAAAATCTGAAATTGATGACTTCAATAACTTCCCTTAATCATGGTTAAATAGTATTCTTTGACCACGGCGCCGCAGAAGCTTAGAGCAGGCCAGTTTGGATATACATAGGCCTACTCGTATATATCAGGCCCGTAGCCATGGGGGGGGGGGGTCGAAAGAACCCCCCTTTTTGCCGAAAAAGGCCCCCTCTGAGTAAAATTTTATCTATGTACACGAAACTTTCTTGGTAAAAGGTCCACTTTTTCAAAGGAAGAACACTCCATTTCAAACTGCTGGCTACGGGCCTGTACATATATCTGCAATCGATAGTCCGGGGGCGTACAAATACATGTATATTTCATCCCGCGCAGCGATTTGTTATATCTATCTTCATTGTTATTTTTAATTTTTGACTGAATATAAACTGTTGAGAAATATGATGTATGGTGACAAATAGGTCTATGCGGCCGAGGGTTATAGCCTTATAGTAAAATAATATTCTATGGATATATATTCTATAGATTCGCCGTTCTTTGGGACCGATTTCCACAGCAACTCCTCAATCAAAATGTGCCATTCACTGTACCAGTTGTGATTTGCATAACAATAAGTCACGCATCACATTGCGAGCTATGTACCTGGCTGGTCACTTGACAGCTAGACCCTGTAAGAAGACGACCTGCATTGATAGATGTGGTGAAGTCATTGTGCCGAACAATTTTTCAGCGTTGAAGCTTGGACCCACTGTGTAGGCTTACATTTTTGGTGAAGCCACAGTGGAGGCAAATATGTTTTGTGAGTAGAATATCGCCTACTAGCCTTTACAAGTGGAAAGAAGTTATTTGATAATGTGGTAGACGCACAGTGCATATGAAAATGTACGGCTTGCCGAAGTTTTCGCCCTTTCATGTTGCAATGTAGGTTACCGTACAGTAGCTGCACTCAGTCAAGAAACTTTCACACTGATTGACTTGGTTTATGCCATTTATTAGGTAGTGTAATTAGACAGAAACGTACGTTACAAAGACCAAAGCCGAAGAAGTTTACGTTTATTTTGAAATAGTTTACTTTGTCTTACGATGAAGTGAGCTAATATCTATTCAGATCTCCCTGTCGTTTAAACTCTTTGTCGTTTAGAATTATATTCTTTTCGTTATCTTATCTTAGTTCTAATTTTATTGCATTGGGATATCATTTTAAAATCGTAATTAAAACATCGTTTTGACATTTCAGAACTGCCAACTCTGCAGTGATCCCACGAAATGCACGAGCGTCTCATTGACAGAATCTTCCAAAGCCTTCTAGTCGTATTTTGGAACCTAACACGGGCACACACGCAGGCACTGACGCGCTCGAACGACCACGCACCGCACATGCAATATGGCGAAAATGGAACATGCTTTTATTGCGACTTTCAAAACACAGTAATCGAGTATTTTTATATTCAAATTATACCTTAATTAGGACAAGCTATCGACACCCTTTCTAGATGTTGGTTTCTTTTAGTAAAAAGCATGGATGCCGGTATTGAAATCCAAATAGAGAAAGTATTAGGAATTAGTTCCAATGCAAACCAAACCACGGCCCCGAAATGTCAATAATTCATATTTTATTATATTATATGACTATCTATTATATTTCTTCACCATGATTTTCTGTCTCTAAAGATACCCTAAATAAAAAAAATATCACACAAGAAGGACTTTGTTTTATAGTTTGATATGAGTTTGGTTTGTGTGAATGCATTGATGTGGATGACAGTTGAAAGTTGACAAGTGGGTCGAGTTTACTCCATTTAAGGGGTTACATGTGGGGCGAGTCCATTTCATCTGAGGGGTGGCAGGTGGGGCCAGTCCATTCCATCTGAGGGGTGGCAGGTGGGGCGAGTCCATTCCATCTGAGGGGTGACGGGTGGGACGAGTCCATTCGATTTGAGGGGTGGCAGGTGGGGCGAGTCCATTCAATTTGAGGGGTGACAGTTGGGGCGAGTCCATTCCATTATAGGGGTGACAGGTGGGGCGAGTCCATTCTATTATAGGGGTGGCAGGTGGGGCCAGTCCATTCCATCTGAGGGGTGGCAGGTGGGGCGAGTCCACTCCATCTGAGGGGTGGCAGGTGGGGCGAGTCCATTCCATCTGAGGGGTGGCAGGTGGGACGAGTCCATTCCATCTGAGGGGTGACAGGTGGGGCGAATCCATTCCATATGAGGGGTGACAGGTGGGACGAGTCCATTCGATTTGAGGGGTGGCAGGTGGGGCGAGTCCATTCAATTTGAGGGGTGACAGGTGGGGCGAGTCCATTCCATTATAGGGGTGACAGGTGGGGCGAGTCCATTCCATATGAGGGGTGGCAGGTGGGTCAAGACCATTCTTTTTGGGGAGAGCACACAAGTAAAATCACAAAATTACATATTAATGCCACTGCAATTAGGTGTATAAAAGAACACTATATTTTTAGAATTGTTTTACCAAGTTTTATGGGGTTAAGACTTTGTATCATGCAGAAAATGACATTAAATTATTTGGCTAAAAAACTACATTTTTTACAATTTATCAAAAAGATTACCTTTTTGTCTGCACATTTGGGACTTTGTGGAAATAAATCTAGGTCACAAAATTAAATCAAAGGATCAATATATTCTATTTATGATTTTAATGAGACATTTTCAAATATATTGGAATATGCAGACCTAATTTTTGGGTGGAGCAAATTTCAACTGTTGCCTTTTCTAAAGTGTGTCATGATCTCTCAGATTTGTTTTAATTTAAAATTGAAGTATTAGTCTGATGAGGTCGTGAAATTTGAATAAATTTTCTGTAGCAAACCAGAACCCTTAAAACATGGACCTATATTAAATTAAGAAAATTATATCCCGAAGGACGAACTTATTTATTCCAATAGATATAAAAAAAAACTTCTCTCCACATAATAAAATGTAGGGCAGATTTTCAAAAAGGCAAGATCGTAAATTCATAAAAATTATATTTATAAATGTGGGCTGTTGGAAAATCCTGCGGATGTATTTTTTAAATTCTCAACTTCAGTTATTTACAAAATACTGGGCATATTAACAAACCTTTTAAAACCTTCGATTTAAGACATCTAGCTGTTACTGTAGAAATCATCTATCCCAAACACAATGATTACAGATCATTTTTAACAGATTTAATTTGATAGTGCACAGGCAAAAATCATATCTTCATAACTTTACCCCTAACCATCTACTACTACTAATATTTTTATCATTATTTCATATCGAAATAAAAAAACAAATAATTACAAACGTTTTTATTCAATTTTAAAACAAAAGATGCATGGATGT
Organism: Lingula anatina; assembly: GCF_051362555.1. NCBI lineage: Eukaryota > Metazoa > Brachiopoda > Lingulata > Lingulida > Lingulidae > Lingula > Lingula anatina. The sequence continues at coordinate 40,620,812 of NC_141768.1, read as the reverse complement.
GCGTAGGGTTCCAGAACGTGAATGACCGGCTTGGTTGCTAGCAGGCGGGTGTCGTGCAGTTCTCAGCATCTCAGTGGACTTCTGAAATGAGAAGGTAATGTTAGCAATATCTGACTAAACGGGGAGACACGGAAAATACGACCAATGCATTTTACATCTAAGAGAAGAGGATACTTGAAATGATGTGGGTGTTTACTGACTTGTCCAAAGTTAGGCTCAGATAGCACCCCAAAAAAGTAATCGATATCTATGTTGCCTAACGCCAAAATTAAGACCTTAAGTTAGTAATAAAGATATTTCAGGTGTTTTGCTTTGAAAAAACACTTCTCTAATTTGTGGAGATCATCACAAGGGACGTTTATTTATTTTACCTACTATGTTATGTTGTAATATCTAAAGTCGCTTTGCACCACGCGTTTGGGAGCTATATTTCGCTTTAGTTTAAATCATTTCCAGTATTTCAACACTGCTTACAAACATTTTACAGGTACATGTATAATAAAATAAACAAACCTACAAAAACTGATTTTATATTTTAAACTATCGTGATTGTCGTAAAAGGAGACGTTTGAATTTTTGATAAACTTTGACTATAAAATTGATGTACACGTTCATGGGGCACGCTTGTCTAAGAATCAAAAGCTCAGAACAGTGACAAGTACGGTATTATCATCTAAATCATTCTGTGATCTTTTTAGTAGTATGCCCATTTACTAATTTGCTTAATGATACTTTGAGTAACATAACAGAAACGGCAGGCAAAATATAACAAATAGTAGTGATATACTAGTAAATACTTTTCGTAAATTTTCTTGCATTCTTCTACCCTCTTTCTATCAACTGACATAGGTTACTGATGAAAAAGTGATACTTACGAAACATGCATTTGCTTCTACGCCTCATAAAGGCTCGACCTTGCGACTGCACCACACGTTGAACAACATTGCGTCTTCACCCAGCTGTGTCTTACTGCCTAGTGAGCATTCGGAAATACAGATCGCACTATCGTGAGCAAGTTATTGTTATGCAAATTACAGACAGGCACGGCTCATTTTAGTCGAGGGACTGTGGATGAAACCGTTCACGAATGGTCACGGTCAAATGCATGTACAGTGGCGGATTTAGAGGGGATGTTATATTACGACAGTATTTATCGTATATCTCCCACACAGCTTTGGTCTGATGTTTGCTCTAAGTTCAATATACGCCCTTGGTTCTCCGCCAGGGGTGCAACCATGTGTACCTAGGAGCCACATACAACGGGGGAAGCATGGCCGCTAGGGATGCTTCGATGACGTCAGAGCGGTCGCAGACTGCTTCTGCAGAGTCAAAATACATCGCACACTCTCCATGAAAACACGCGTTACTGGCTTAAATTTTAAACAAATAAATGTTTTATTTAGAACAATAAAGCTGACAACGCAAATGAAAACCCATTGTTACTAACAGCATGGTCAACTTGAAGATTCTACATCAAATTCTGATATTTTCAATAGCAACAAGTTTTAATTGTCAATTAGAACTATTACCCGCAATCATTAAAGAAGAAATGTCATACATATAAATATATGAAAACCCATATGCTTGTGCTAATTCATAATTTTTACCTGGAGAACTTAAAAAAGTCTGTAATAATTTTGCATTTTTTGTTCGTAACAAAGCCTTCTCCCGACAACTGGTGGCGCCCAGTGAAATCCAAGTAATATGAAATTAAGGATCCGAGATCAGAAATGGACTCTCAGGGGAAGAGATAAATGTTCTGCAGCAGTGCCATACGCTTTACATAGAGGATAATTTCTATCCTTGTTAATTCAGACAAGATTACTTTTGCCACGGGCGTCGAATAAAATCAATGGTGTACGGTTTTCCTTGTAACTTTTTCTTTGTCATCGTAAGTGGCCACGGTCTACGCGACGCGTCTTACGAACTACACCTTGATACTAATTACAAAATGGGGTTGGAGTAAGTCGGCGACTAGAGCGATGCGGATTGTAGAACCTTCGGTTTTTTGGTGTGTACCCGAAATGTTGTGAAATGCATCAATAAACTATATTAAACTGAATAAACCACCACAGGGGCGGATCCAGGATTATTTGAAGGGAGAGTCCGGGGCCCGAAATTTTTGATATTTTAGCGGGCGAACGGTGCCATTTCGTACGGTTTAGAACTATGATTCAGCTAGTCAAATTTCTAATTTTAAGAGGGGACCATTGGTGTGATTTTTTCAGAAATCGAAGGGGTCAGGACCCCCCCTGACACCCTCCTAAAACCACCACTGCACCGTTATCTAGGGTTCATTAGTTCCGGGAAGGATTAAATTGACATCAATGAGTACTGTAAGTAATGGATCGGCCTTTGATGAGGTTATGGGTAAAAAAGAAAATCCACAGGCGCCATCCACAGATTAGCACGCGTGATTATCAAATATAGCCTGCGACTACAAAACTACATTGCGAAGCTAGCAAATATACAGTCACTAAAGAAAAAATCCATTTCCATTGCTATAAAATTTAACACATTCCTATAAATTGGAACTTTCAGACTATTTAGGCGAACGTCTGTAAAGCCTCTCTTCTGGTCCTCAAATCAAGTTCGGTCCCTTGGTTCTAAACTGTTTACCAGAGGCTCTGTTCTGGTCCTACACCTGTTAATGTCCATCATGACGTGTTCTAACGTGTTCCCCAAACGTGTCTTTGGCTGACTCTCTTTTGGGCCCCAAACTTTTTCTGCGGTATAGTCTTCATTTGGAAACCTGCCAGTATGACTTTCGGGGGGAGGGGAGGGGATTAATTACTTGCAATTAAGCAACTCAACTAACGGTCATTTGGTTGATTCGCGAGATCAACGGACTACCTGGCTATTATTTCACAGCATAAATGGAAAGATATAAATTGCAGAGTAACCTTGTGTCGCAAGGATACTACTTATAGTTATTTATTCCCTTCATGCTCCCTCTTCCTCCCCCCCTCCCCGGGCACTTGTAATTGATACTCCGTATCTTGATTAATGTGGAAGAATTGAAAGATGAAAAGAGCGCCCAGACGTGCTTTTGACAGGTCAGGTCACGAAGTAACGGATACGGCATCTCAGGCTACAAAATATGGCTTCACAGGACAGTGAACAAACTCGAGAAATTTCCCTCTCCGACAAAATTCCGAGCATATATGGTAACCCTGCTTCCTATATGTCTTAATATTTAATATTTAAAGAAGATTTTATTGCAGGATTTTACAATATCACTACTTTGCACCATAGCTATTATATGGCGCAGAGTACAGGTTCCAAACAGGTATACCTGCAAACAGTAAAATTGTTTGATATTAATAAAAATATAAACAATAATGTTGATCATAATAAGTAAACCACTCAGCAGTCTAACTGGCTACGGGTTATTGCCAAGATGTGTTTAGTTTATAACACTCTCCCATAGTTCGGGACATTTACAGAATGTCTTGACCTCTCTCTCCCTCGTCATAAATCTGACATTTAAAATTAGTATTTCAATTCAGGATATTAACAGAAATGTGTGAACATTATATTAATTTGAGAAAGGGTATTTTACAGTGTTCGTAAATGTTACAAAGGAAATTACCAAAAATATATAGATTTCCATATTGAGAAGACATGTTCCTCTACTCCCCCTCTCCAGATTTCCTGTCCCGAGGAGCAATATGTTTGTCCTAAGCTCTGAAGCTCTGGACGCGCTTGATAGAAACCAGATGTGGAGATAGTAAGATTTTATTGCCCGAGCCAGACTACCGACTTTCCAATCTTACAGGTTGAAATAAGTGTGGGCAGGGGGGGGGGGGTATATATCTTCTTAACCGAACCATGATAAAGTATATCAGAAGAAAGGTTCAACTTGACTTTTTTTAAAAATTCAAATCGTTATTTCATAACATAATTTAGTTGCTATGCCCTTATGCCCCCCTCCCACCCTGAACTCTTGTAATAAATATTCATTTTTTTTCATATGAAAAATGAGAGCGTAAATTAACTTATCCCAACCGCTCACGTTTTGCATAACGTTTTTATGAATGTTTCACATTACTTTAAATAACTGCTGACGGCTTTCCCTATAAGAGGGTACAATAACATAAGCCAGTGAAAATTAATGGAACGTGTCATATTTTTATTCCGATATTTATGGCTCACATTATCACTTTTTGTTGAAAGTTTTCTCACATCGAACTTAATTGGGTTGGAGTGTCTACATCTGTAGCGGTGCTTTAAAAGGTCACAAAGTTACCAATTTTTTAGATAGCGTTATGCAGGACTTAGGTAACTTTTATATAAACTGAAAATAATATACTGTAGATTGATTCACAACTCTGCCGCCGGTCGAATGCATGCCCGTAATAAAGACCAACCAAAATTAAATGCCCGTGTCTGGTGCGAGTCCTCACACATAATTATAAAACATAGCAAATTACAGTATTTTATTCCATAAGTCTTGGTTATAAAATTATCAAAGGCATTCCAATTATAATCGACACATAAATTGTATTCATATTGTCATTTTCATCCACACAAGTGGATGCATATGTTACAGTGAAATAAACTAAACTAAACTAAACATAAACCATAACCCCAACCAAAAATTAATCCCTGACAAAGCTTAGATGTAACGAATTAACACAATCTTCCAACAATCTGCTTAAATAATAATAATAATAATAATAATAATAATTTATTGAGCACTGAAATGTTTTTACATTTAGAGGCTCTCTAGCTATTATACATTATACATATGGAAAGATAGTAAGGATAGTAAGTAAATGAAAGAGAAAAAAAATTATACTTATATAAAGTTACACAAGCTAAAAGCTCTAATTAGTATTGTTAAAAGCTCTAATTAGTATTGGCGCTGTTCTGAATCTTTCCCTTGAAGTGGTAAATTGAAACGGGGATGTTAGCTTTTAATTTTGCCCAAGGGAGAACGGCGTTGTGTAACAGTAAATTGCATTGGTATGCATACTTATACTACGTAGTTATACTGGATCTTTCCTCTACCATTAGTCCCTCAAATTTACTTTGGTCAGATCACTGGGATTTCATGATATTCCCTTCACTGTACGCTCCTAAAGCAATACAATTGGGATGCTACATGTAAGTTGTCATCCAGTAGCAAAACATCACTTGAACATTATCCGAATGATAGGGGATATATAGCTTGTGAAAGCCTAGGTATAAATACCAACAAGGTATGCAGCTCATCTCTAAACTAGCCCCGTCAATCAAACACACAATATCTTCACTTGCGTCTTAGTTTAAATGCAGTCAAACAGGCTATAAATACGAATATATTGCGCGTTTATTTTAGATCCGCTGATTCGAAAATAATATAATCCATTTCTACTACTTGCACAAAACGCCTACATTTTGGTATTTTTATAGTGACCATACCTATACCCTAAATCCTGAAAATTGAAAAAAAAATTCTGAAACAAAATGCGTAAATGAATAAAGTAGCTAGACTATCCTTCATAGGGAGCTCTTTACATAAATTGCAGTATTAATAGATTTATAAAACGAATGCAGTAAAAATCCATTATACTGTGCCTATTTAAGCTCTGAATCACTATAGTTCTTGACAGTCCAGTGAACATTTAGGAAACTCACGGGAATAAACGCGTCCATATGAAAATAAGAGCTTATACTAACTTAAAACGGAATAAAGAACGAGTGAGTGAGTGAGTACACCCCCACTCCACACACACACACATGCACACAATCACCCACGAATGTAACTGTCTTGAAAACAAGAAGCAGAGAACGCCATAAACTTTTTAGTAGTATTAGGCATCCTAAAGGTAGTCACGCAGCAAAACTTTTGTGTTCTTTAAAAAATCTGAGAATATATTATAGCAAATATAATGCAATTTAAATAATTGAAATGCATTTCTTTCCAACATTCAGTTTACGTACGTTTTTTGGTAGCCTCTCAAAGTTTTAAACCTCAAATATTGGAGACCATAATAGAGTCAGCCAAGGACACGTTTGGGGAACACGTTAGAACACGTCATGATGGACATTAACAGGTGTAGGACCAGAACAGAGCCTCTGGTAAACAGTTTAGAACCAAGGGACCGAACTTGATTTGAGGACCAGAAGAGAGGCTTTACAAACGTCGCTAAAATACACTCAGAAATTGATACCTTTCATAAAAATGAACCGATCATGCTGAGTTTCGAACTGAGCCTGCCATTTTATCAAATAATAATAACGATAGCCAATAGTAGTCAGGGCCGTAGCCTGAGTAAAATGCCAGGAGGGGCAGTAAGCGGACACGAGGGGGCGAAGCCCCCGATGGGGGAGGGGGTGTCACCCTCCCACGGTGTGGAAAATTTTTAAAAACTGTATGTATAATAATGCATTCTGGCGCATTTTAACTGTTATTTATTGCTCAATCAGAATTTTTTTTTACCTTTGCGATTATTATTATTATTATTTTTTTTTTTTTGCACCTCAAATCCCAGGGGGGGCAGCTGCCCCCCTGCCCCGCCGGAGGCTACGGCCCTGGTAGTTTTGAAGTTAAACATAAATACGGTTTGACACTTGTAAGTTGCACAACAGGCGTATGGGACATTAACGACGCTGCCAAACATACAGACACCAAACAACAAAACGTATTGCAAAAATATATACAAACATTATTTTTGGAAAATAAACCGGTGTGACGGAACTGAGAGTCCGGGACTGTCAGATTTCTGAATCTGACACTCTTCTTTGAAATACAGGGTCCCTCCGGACCCTGAATAATCTTAATATAAAGTGTCCCCCGGACTCTCTGTTATACCGGATCCCACGTTCCGTAAAAGGGTAGGACTCTCCGTTTCGTTACACCGGTCGTGCTGATTTTCGAAGGAAATGTACCTTTTACCACAAAAAGCTATTCCGAAAATTTTAAGTAATACAGATATATCATTTTGAATGGACAACAGATGCAACAGCTTCGGCGACGACCCGGACAGGCATGGTGACCAAAATACACACAGACACATACAGTGTCTGCAGGGCCGGTTTTTGGGTGTCTTGGTGCCCTTAGCACTACAAACACCATGGTAACCCCATACCTGAACAGGTAAGCATACTTCAAAGTCCAATTAATATTTACTTATTATATATTCTTCTACTCTTTCTATCTTTTTCTTTTCTTTTCTCTCCGTCATTCAACATCATTTCTCAATTTTTATTAAGCTCTTTCTCTCCCATTATATATATATATATATATATATATATATATATATATATATATATATATTTTTTTTTTTTTTTTTTTTTTTTTTTTTTACTGTAGCAGCTTGGTCTGCTTGGTGTCTCTTAAGCCGTAGTGCCCGAAGCATGCTTTTCTGTCAAAAAAGTCGGAACGTCAGCAGCACCAGACCAGTTGTAGTTCAGATTAATAAGATTCACTTTCATACTGCTTAGAAGTACTTCTGTATCATAAAATAACTACATAAAATAAAATGGCGATTTGCACGCTTCTTGGAAATACAAATAACCTACCCTCTACCAGGGTGGCAGATATTATAGGTAAATTTCAAAAAGCCAGAGAATCAAATGACTATTTCTCTAAAGACATCTGTGAACATCTTGTGAATAATCAATCTGTCGCCCTTGTAAAGGGTGCAAATGACCTACGAATGCGCGGTCCGAGCCAACTCTCCTTTCTTACAGATGCAGCGTAAAGTTGGCTTGTTGTTTCCTGCGTATACTGACATGCGCTATACTAACTGGCAACTTACTCTCTAAAGATCTTTTATTTCTATGCAAATAACATGTATCCGTAGCGGGCAACCTTCAAAGTGAAGTACGACTTGAGATTTCCTTGCCCCCGTGGCTGGCTTCATTGCCGGTCCGGTCACTACAGAACTACTTTTTTACAGTGCAACTCCGTATAGTTCTGAATGTTCGTTTAGTCAGGACTAGTTTGGCGTGTTTCTGTATCTTCACAGCTCCCCTTTGGACTCCAGAGAAAGAAAATTCCAAGGTTCCCTGGGCCCATTGGTAGTTTATAATATCCCCAACACACTTACAATAAGACCCACTTTACTTTTATGTTGAGATTATAACAGTGACAGAAATTTTTTCATTTATTCGTTTGGCATCATGAAATTCAATACGCAGAATGACAAAAAGCAAAGTTTAGGTCAAAAGCATCGCCTAGAAAAAAAAATGAGACAAAGAATGACATTCACGTTACACTGATGAAATCATTTTTTTTAATTGTTTCACTTGGTGCTAAATGAAGCTATTTATTTGATATAAACACTACTCACGCAAATTGTACATGTTTTAACACATTTATGCTGCTAGAGTACAAAGAGTAAAGTATAGGAATACTTCACCATCTTAAACAGTGCAAAGATATGATATGACTGAAACATTCTGTGTTTCATCAATATTTAACATCAATTTTTAATCGTCTTAGTCCTTGACACAAAAACAAATCAACCCAACTATATTGATTGGCACAGAAATCATTTACAAACATTGTGAGGGAAGGAGGAAGATGTATTGATAAATGTAAAATTTCGTTTTAATAGTATATAAATAACCATGATACTTGTTATGTAAGTAGTTCACACTTAAAAAACAAGAGGATGTATTTCTAGATAGTATTTTTGCCTTAGTATCTTGATCAACGTCAATACATTTCTTCTTATGGTTGCAAGCTAACTGAGCTATATGTATATATATCAAAAATTTCAAATAAAAAATATCCATATATATTTCTAAAAAATGTACACAAAAATCAACAATTCCTGATTTAAAAACTGATAGCTATCACATTTTCTGTCCACATCAATAAATATGTTCAGTACATTCAATTCGGTTCAGTTCAATACTGATGTCAACTTAAATATATTTGCATTTGATGACCTTTTGAGCATGATATATTAGCGACTAGGGGATAAAAGAGGTATGGCTGCCTCCTATGCATGCACCACCAGCTGGATTAAGCAAAATGGGGGAATAATACACAGATGCAATTTTAGTACACATTGGTAATTTGTTATATATGATCACCTGAGGTGAAAATAGCAGAGCAACTAGGTATGGTTCAAAAGGAATGGTATTCTTTGCTGAATGTATAACTGCTTTTAATTTTAAAAGATTCCATTTGCTTTTTTTCATTTTTTTCTTAGGATTCCTTCATGGGCTGCTTCTGAAATAGAGCAAAATAGATATTTGACTCTCCTGCAAATTTTTTCAAGTTAATCTAATTCAAAACAGAAACTTCTTATAAGTAATACACACAAAATATCAGAAATTACATGTTCTACAAAAACAAAATCACCTTCATAACTGGTGGGGGCACATTAAACAAGCTGCAGAGCTGATTTCTCATTGGACGCAATTTTTCTACTTCATCATCCCTAAAACAAAGAAATGTGCATTGAAATCAAATGGACCAACATCTTATCTGTGTCTATTTGAAAAATCCAGTCTATTAGAAAAACAAAAACAAAAACAACTCTCTCAGACAATGATTTATAAGTTATAAACAGCAACTTGCAGAAATTCATGCAGAAAAACGAGAACTCCTCACATGTAATGCGACAAGGTACGAAACTTAATCACACAGCAATTAAAAAAAACATGGAATCTCCTTCCATGTAGACATGTAAAATTAACCATAAAAAGCAACTAACAGATTTTCTTCATGTTCTCACAAACTATAAGGTGTAACCTTAAGTCACAAAATTCACTATGGAACAAGTATACTCTGGTAAATTGAAATGTCAGTAAAGGTAATGAGCAAACTATGACATAAGTTTGTACTTCATGGAAAAGCATAAATCAAACCCAATAAGATTAATGGAATTCTTTTGAAAAAACGTTTTCTTAGAAAGCAAATTTGATCTTAAAAACCACATGAATCTTTAAGTGATAATTTGACAAAACATCCAATGCTTTATCTATAATCAAAATTCAATTACAGTAGATGACGTACCTCATTTTAACAAGTCAAATGGTTATATCTAGAAGACACATATTCTGTCCTTGCTAATTAATATATGTCAAATTAAGAACCTTCTTGATCATTAAATAAATTGACATCAACTTACCATGATGTTTCACTCAAGAGAGTAAGAAGTTCATCCAAGTTCTCATCTGGGCCTACCTCTTCATATGTCACCAATGCTTCATACACTTTATTTGCAGTCGTCTTCCGGATCTGACCAAAGACATAGTATAGAGATAATATCCGTAATGGAAATGTATCCTTGATAATTAAGAGTCCTTCATGATATGCTATACAATACACGAATAACACAAGCCCAAATTCCTAGCATGTACCTTTCATCTTGAAGGGCCGATTTCTCAGGTCATATCTTACCTTACTGTTCTTGATGCAAGATTTTAACCAATTTAAACTTTCTTAAACACAAACAAAACTAAGTATACATTAAGACTGATCATATTAAAGAAATCTAAGAATCAAAGTTACATGTACTTACAATAGGATATCTGTGACAGAGGAACACCATTAATTGAATGAGTGCCTTCTTTTTGGTTTCTGATGAAAACTGAAGTAATGTGCAGAATCTGTGGAAGAGAATAACATTACAAGCATCAAATAATACAGTAAAACTAGAATCCAAGGTAAAGTGAAATGATCCTACCTGCTGCATAGAATAAACACTGCCACAGGTGTTTAAAAGCTTTGCGAGTTCATTTACAATACAGAATCACAAAACATGAGAAGTCAGTGAAAGTCACACGATTCTTCTGGCTTGTAATGAATTAAACATAATTACTGAAGATTTAAAGCACATATATATTATTTTTCAAGCCAAAAATTGAGTTATATATATGAAGTACATACATATCGATGCTGGCCAGCAGCTTCTGCACTGCTCCACTGCGGGATATCTCCTGCTTACAAAGGGTTAATAAATCCATAGGAAATGTGTTGCTGAAAGAGGAAGGATAAAATACATCTTCCAATGACCCTTCTCAAACTGGCAATTAACTCTATAGTAAGCTTAAAAAAAGGGACAGACTTATCTTCGTTAGGTTTATCAATGTGTAACAATACACATCAACTTATGTAAAAAATAACCCTAATGAAATAAACTTTGATGCTTGTTACCACTTTATATTAAAAGGGAACTTTATTTCTCAGAAGAAAGAAAAGAATTGTCTGCAATACTTTTAAATTTTATTACCTTTCGTCTTCACATATGACTTGAAAACACCCATTAGTTAACAACTGATCTAGCATTTTCAACATTGGCAGAGAAACCCTGGACAAAAAATATAAAATTGCGTTAATAACTTAAAGTACCTGTCTAGTGATTATTGAGGCAAATAAACAGCAAAGAAGCACAGCCCTGCACATAATAACATCTTTCTTTTAATTGCATAATACAAACTTGTCATGGATATCAAATTCAAAATGCCTGACTCTTGAAGTCTTCACATAAATTCCGCTAATTGAGCACACCATGTAGAAACAAAGTATAATCAAACCATTTCCTCTTTCATAACTTTTTATTAAATAGGAAATCTTCTTTAAACTTACCTGTCAACTTTTTGGTAATCTTTGAAGATTTTTATCAAGACATCTGCAAAGTTTTGTACAGCTCCAGCATCATTGGAGAGGCTTTTTAGGTAGCCAATTAATGAAGTTCCAGAGTGCTTCACCTGAAGACATCAAAACAATAATCATAATCTCAATCAAGGATTGACTGATTACAAATAATCAATATGAATATAAGTTAGACTTTAATACAATTCATAAAAATTCATTTAAAAGAAGCAACTAAAGTAAATAACATTGATAAACTGCTTCAATCATCTCCCATTGAAAAAAGTATTAGTATTTTTATATAAGAAAATGAACAAGCATTTGTCATTGTTCATTAACTCACTAAAGACTCTGTCAATCCACCCACGCTGACTGTCATTCCCAGCAGAACAGAGTAGCAGTACACTGGTACACTTAGCAGTTTGGTAAGCCTTGGGAATGTATCACTTGGTACTGCCCAGTTTAAACCTTTTATTTCCTCCCTTCAACAGAAAGTCAGTAATGAAGAATTCAGTGTTATCTCGGACTTTAACATACAACAGAAAGTGAAATCTCTAGTCTTTGTGCAAAATCAAATGAAAACTGCCCATTTAAAGTACAGCTCATACTTCAATTTGGTCTTTTGATGCAAATCCTATTTCAAAATGATTTAGAATAAAACAAAAAAGACCAACCATGGAAATATCTGTAAAAGTTCTTCTTTGTGTGGAATGTTTGGAATTTCTGGACTGAAAAAACAAAATGTGATACATTATGTCCAGGCAGAATACATATACCCAAAATAGCAAGGCCAAATAACTAAAATTAAGCCCATTAGAAATAAAATCTGAAGTTGCATAAACAAAAATTATACAAAAGCACTTCAGTGTTCAATTTACAAACTGCTGATTTTACTTTCTATTTTTCTTTTTCTTTTTGTGGTATGGGGAGTAATTTCTACATCCATTCTAAAAAAAAAAGTACAAAAATCTAATAATAAAAATCAGTCCACTGGACTTTCTGCTGCTCACCTGTGATATAACAGCTTCATGAATGTCTCCCCAGCAAGTGCCCTTGTTCTGTCTATCTTTTCAGATGCTTGTTGAACCAGACAGCAAAATAAATGCTTTGTTCTAAAAATTAATGAGATCATCTTAAATATTACAGTTCCTCTTGTATAAAACATTTGTACCAAATACCTTCCTATGCATGCACCACCAGTTGGGTCAAGCAAATCAGGGGAATAATGCACAGATGCAATTTTAGTACAAATTGGTAATTTGTGATATGTGATCACATGAATTAAATAAATTAAATTAAAAAATTAAATTAACTGAATTAAAAAATAAAGTTTTTTTCAACATTACTTACATTTCAGCAGTTATAAGTCTTGGATTCACTTTGACAGTTAGGGTAATTAATTCACAAAGGGCACACATGGCAGCTTCTCTCACGCTACAATTCAATATGAAAATGCTGAGTTTTATGATAAAAAACAACTAGCTATGCCTGTTAGGTATAAAAAAAACTCGATGGAAGTTAGAGTATAGATTTATCGTATCAGTTTCAATCTTCTTACTATTGAAAAAGTGGAATATCTATTAGATCCAATATTTCACCAGTAGTTCTTGTCCAACGTCCACTTTTATTATATTCATTATATATACCAGTTCAGAGATTTCTATTGATACAGTGAATGTATACCCTACTGACACTAAAACATAGCAAATGAAACTATCTACACTACTAAGCTTTTGTGTACACTTGCAACCTTGCAGTGAAAATTTTAAGAATTTCACTGGTTAACAAGTCTACTGTTCTAGATCAAAATATGACTTGGAATTAAAATTCATCTAAAATGAATGATAACAGCCCCATCCAGTCTAAACCTCTCTTCTTACATTAATAAATCATACTACATCAGATACAAATATCTATCACATCTTATTCACTAATTTCACGGTCTATATGACCTCCTTTCTTACCATGCCCCCACATCTCCCCTGCTGTCCAGGGTATAGTCACCCATGGCCACAAACAAGATGTCAAACTGCTCATGTATGTTCTCCTTACATATCACACTGTGGGGGCTTCCATCTGTCTCCACTCCCACTGTACGGAATATGCTGAAAGAAAACAGTATTCAAACATTGCTGACCAGGTTCCCAACATAGATTTGAAAGGTGTTATTTCTATAGACTTCTGACACTGTATCTACTTAATTTCTTCTGACAAAATAACTCTCTCATCATGTTTATAACTAAAGTCAAATTTGGAAGTTTAAAAAGTATTTTTCTATTTCCTACTATTACTGGTTATTTTAAGTGAATATAAATTTAGGAACCTATTCTTCACTCATACCAAATCAAACTGTGACTGATTTTTATTCCCTACCTTGACATGTAATAATGAATACATTTCATGGCCCAAAATACATCCTTTACAGCCCATAAAAGTGTGAATTGTGTCAGAATATATATTCTGAGAAAGGATTCTACATGAAAGCAACGTATTAAAATAATGCCTGCAAAGAAAGTTTGAGATTAATTTTTGGGGAACAGTATTCTTTTTGTTAAGTTTCTTATCAACACACCCACCAAAGCTTGAGATTACAATACAGTGTGATGTCTCACCATGTCATAGCATTAAGTGCCTCCTTTCTAGCTTCAGCAAAGGTTTTGTCTTTGTCTGTCATCACAGTTGCAGCATGGTTCAGGCTTTGAAAAACTGGTTTCAATTTCCCTTGAAGCATGAACTTTGGAAACTGGCCTATGGCCTGAGAAAAGCCCATCCTTTGTAAAAATATAATAAAGACTGGAATGAGAACTTTGTCCACTTGGATAAAGGACTGAGACTACAAATACGTTTGGTTTTCAATATTCAAAGAATATTAACTGAAATCCATTTTGCAATGTAACTTATGCATTTATGTTATAGAGTTCATGAACTGTGAGACAAATGATTTAGCAATGGAAAAATTTTAAAACAAAAAGCTCACCTAGTAATTTCAACTGTGCTCTTGAGCTCTTCTATGTACCTAGTCAAAATCTTTTCTGCAATATATAATGCCGTTTTTGCTTGAAACTATGATAAAAATATGCTGATACAAGTGTTTGTGGAATACATAACTCTGTGATCTTTGTATAAAAATTTTAGCAAAACTTTAGTGCAAGCTATCTGCAAAAGTAGCTTTCAGTCTGATCTGATGACTTTTTATTCAAGAAAAACTAAAATACAAACAAAAGTTTTCTCGGCAACAAATTCCGAAGCACATTTTACTTGCCAAAAAAATATCCTTTAGATACCTTAAGTATACCACATATTAGTCATATACAACCCTTTATGGTCTTCATTAATTATCTATACAACTGGATTTTATGTGAAAAACAATGCCCTGATTTTAAAAAGAAATAAAGAATTTTTTCAGCATTTTTACCTTGAAATTCAGGTTTCGGTGAACCATCAGGCAGAGAATGATACTCGGAGAAAAAGGCAGGAATGGCAGAGGTCGCAGCAGCCTAAAAATTAGAAAATATGTCTTAAATCTGCATGCACCATCCATGTGCTTATCTTCACAGAATCTTGAATCTATAACAATAAATTGTTATCATTAAAAACCTAAATATTTAAGTCAAACGAGAAGAAAGTACAACAATTTTTATCAAAACTCAACAGTGTGCTGCCCAGCCTAGATTTCTAGAGTATTAAAAAACACTTACCTGTATTGAAGGTTCTATATGCCTGAGGCAGTCATCAATGATCTCCTGCCAGCAGTCTAATAAGGAATGACAATAGTTAAAACGAAAAAATATTTCTTTCCTGCACTTGCATCACTGTATATATGAAGGGATATTTAAACCAATTCCTTTAAAATTCAAATTACCTCTTTGCATAGCAACATTAGCCATGTAAGAAATAGACAAAAATGCATGCATGAATTTTGTTCAAGCTTTAAAAACCATAAAAGAATCATTAATCAGAGGTTGGATTTAAAATGCTGTAAACTCTTACCGATGATAGTGTCATTATGATAAGGCATCTTGGCTATTGACAATTTTTCAATCAAACAGGAAACTGGAAATACAGAATTAAAAAATAACATCTATTAAAACAAATTATATCATAACCCTGCTTATGTTCAGATACCAGGATTCTTAAAATTATTCATATTCATATATAAAACACATAAAGTCAAATAACTTCTTTAAAATAAGAGTAAAAAAATTTTACAAAGCAATTACTAATCAAATTGCATTCAGTATTGATGATATGCATTACCTGCTCTTCTCATCAATTCTCCTCCTAATCCACGAAAAAGTTTTGCATCTTGAAGCTTAAAGAGAACAAATATATTAAATTTTCATTTAACAAGGTTTTCCGAAGATACAAAAACTGTTTAAATGTAAGTTAAAGTTTTTTTAAAAGGAAATTTTAATGTGTTTAGAACAAAGAAAAAAAAACTTACTGTTTTTGCAATGTTTTTCAACCCATCAATAATAGAAGGATCCACCACATCAGTTATTTTTCTGTAAAATGTACAATGACATAATTTGCTACTCAACATGACTAAATACTTTGTTTAAAAAAGGAATACACACTAAGCTCTGACAAAGTCAATAATTAACAGTAGAAAATTCAAAATCATCATCCCTCAATCTTAATGTTTTACATAATACCAATCAGCTGATCACCAACAATCAAGGTGTATAACAAGCTTCTGTGACACAATAAGAGAGAATTCAAACTGGATCTGATAGAACATTAAATAGTCCACCAAGAGACAGAATGGCTTCCCATACTTCCCATTCTCCTGTGCCCACTCTGCCAGCCCCTGGGTTATATGTGCCACTGCCAGAATAGTCCCATGCCTGGTGTTCAAATCTATGCCTGTGGTTTGAGGTAGGAGGGCAGGGAGAACTGGAATGAAAGAGGACATTTCATACCATACTATACCATTCCATACCACACTATACCATAATGCACCATAACATACCATAATCCACCATATCATGACATACCATAATCCACCATATCATGACCATACCATAATCCATCATATCATGACCATACCATAATACTAACAACTAAAATAGTGTTTAATGACAGTGATATCTAAGACTGACTCACTTGTATTTGCCATATACTCAGGAGAACATGGAGTAAGTTTATACAATGCTTGTGCTGCCAATTCACGTATTACACTGCAACAAAGAACAGAAATCATTAGAAATGGGTATTATTTAATAACTGTAATGTCTGAACTAAGCAGAATTGACGACTGAAGAGATATTGCTAGTACTGTGAATAATTCACATCTCAATATAATTTCTGTTATGAACAAATAATATGTTACATGTGACACATACATGTGTGCTCTTAAGTTAAAACACCTGTCTTACCTGTCCCAGCGGTTCACCTTGACCTGTGCCAGGTGATCTATCAATGCTTTGGTATACTCCGGAAACTGTGCAACAAATACACTGGAAATGCAATAACTTTGCATAAGTCATCTCATGTAAGCTATCTACCTTATCATAAAAAAGTACATAAATAACAATAAAGTCACTGCAATAACACTTTCTTTCTTAATTTCTAAATTTAGCAATTTACCCTTCATAATAAACATCTTGTAATATTCATCTAGCATATGTTATATTATATACAGATATTACAAGAAATATCTGTCAATAGTAAGTCCCATTAAACAAGAATGTAAAAGTCTTTATACAAAGGCAGAGAGGTCTAACCTCAGTTCTAGATAGCAATAGGTCCTGTTTCCCACAGCATGGTAGTCTGCAGTAGTGAGTATATCTATACCATGAGGAAATGTACACTGTCTTCCTACATTCTCCTGGAAGGCCGCAGAGGCAGCCCTCCTTACATTAACCTCTCTGTCAAATACTGAGGCTATAACAAGGGAACTGAATGTGAAAGCAAAGATAGAAAAAACTTCTTAAAATCTACAGGATGGTGTCTTATAAACTTCTAAAAGACCATTTAGACCTTCAACCCAAATTTCAAAATTGAAATCATTTTGCTTAGCAAAACCATTCATTTAATAAGAACACCTCATAAACTAATTTTACCATTACACGTATTTTCAAAAAAAAAATGCCTTTCTCGCCCTTAGATCTATAACCAACATTTGACACATTTCAATAGTTAAGTTTAAAATTTTCAAACTGTAAACCAACAGAAAAAAATTAAAACATTAAAAATAATCAATATATATCACTATACCATGCAATATTGTTAACATATATCTTGATCTCCTCAGGATCATATGCTCTGGCAAAGGCCCAGCACACATAACAAGCTGCATCCCTGACATGGGCTCCCACCGAGAAATCACCTTTCTTTTCATCATAGGCCAAAGCTTTCAATACAATGGGGACCACTGATAATAAATACAAATACAGAAGAGTCAAATATTAAAAATGGAAAACCTGTAAATGTTCATATTTAATGTTATAAGTCAAACCTAACTGTCAAACCTGACTGTCAGCATATATATATATATATATATATATATATATATATATATATATATATATATATATATATATATATATATATATATATATATATATATATCAAAATTGGAATGCTTAATAATAAGGGAAATACTTTCGGACTTCATAACTGTGGAAACTAGGATTTTAACAACTGACATTTAATTGCCATACTGACCTTCAGACAGCCTCTCTGGCAGTAACAAACCACGTCTACCTAGTTCAGCCAGAGCAAGACATCCTTATTAAAGAAGAAGAAAAAACATATCCTCAGTCAAATGAATACTGTCTAATGAATATCTCTTGTTCCATCTCACTTTTATTTGGGAATTGGATTAAAACTTATCCATGGTTCTTTTGGTACAACTTATGACTAGAAAAAAAGTGCAGGATTACATTACTTTCTGTACAAAACTTACCCCCATGCCAAGCTGCGTCACTTTCTCTCAAGCTGAACAACTCCAAAACAGAACCAACTACTTCATCTGCTAATTCTTGTGGTAGCCTGCCAGTTACCCGACCAACACTTGTAAAAGAAGTGGTCAAGATAAAAAAATTATACACTGCATTTCATTATCATGTTTCTTTTCTTACAAATTGTGCTACTTGGGTTATCACTTCAAACATTTTTTAATTCAAAAATCTGATTTATATATAAAGAACCCAAAAATTTCTGAACATTTTGTGACTACATAACCCAGATAAAATCAGATTCTAATATGAAATTCAATGACAACTTACCCTTTGGCAGCAGACCACCTCACAATTGTGTCCTTATCTTTTAACCCATTCAGCAGTTGCTCTGGAAAAATTCCATGTTTTAAAAAATATTATTTTTCCTTTAAATTTTAGGATTACAATAATAAGAAAAATATTTCTAAGTATCAAAACTGCTGTTCAAGACTGAAAATTGTGAAAGCTTTTTCTCAGAGCTTTCGGCCATTATGGTATCCATAGCCTTGGATCACTCTGACATAAGACGTTGATGAAGTAATTATATGGTGGGAATGGCGAAGTTATGTTCCTATCTGTTTGACAATAATAACAATATACCACTAACCAATGACCTCTTCCATTTCATCTGGAATATCAAATTCCTCTTCTTCATCATCCTCCAGCTTAGTGTGCACCATAGTAGGCTTGGCAACAGCAGGAGTAAGGCCCTGCAAGGCCAGGTTCTCAGCCAGGGACCTGCTGCCTCTTTGGTACCTGTGTTCATATTGAGAGAAAACTCTTAGATAAGGCTTCAAGTACTAAGAACTTCTTAAGTATTCATTTTTTTTTTTCAAAATGAAGTTTGGAAAAAGAGTTTATTTTTAGAGGTTTTACCAAGTATTTAATACACCCAAAGTATTTTTTTTTTTCAAAATATATTGAAGGGGGAGGAGAGTGTGGTTTACTGTGGACTACTCATCTGGATCCATTCAAGCACAATACTGCTTCATATCAACAAAAGACACTTCAATATTAGAAAAAAAATACCCAACTTGCAAGATGCTTTCTATTTATTCTTTCAAAAACTCACCTCCAAGCTGCTACCCTGAACTTGAGAAAAGTAAGTCCCAATCTCTGCACAATCTTGATAGCTAACTTTCTCAGAATGGTATTGTTGACTTCACGTAAGTTGCATTCACCCAGTTTTTCCAAGACAATCGGTGCTGCAAAATACAAGACACTTGGTGCTGTAAAATTAATTGTCTCTTTTTTTCTGATCATGTTATTCTTCTGAACAACTTAATGACTCTAAGAATTTATGAACAAGTTTTCTTTAGGTAATTTATCTTTTTTAAGTGCTGAACAAAGTTTTACTGGCTTTGTTAAGTCATTTAAAAATTCTGACAACTTTTATTCACTGCTGACTTGCTAGTCTGTCATTACTTCTGGCCCCACTTTCCTCAAAGGCCTGCAAAATATTGCTTAATTTTACACTGCAAGACTAGACTACCTTGGATCATGATTCCCATTGTAACAATAAGCATTAATATATTATTTGCAGGAATAAACACTATTTCCATCACAACAGAGCTCACCAAAATCTATGACATCCTCTCTCTTTCCATGCTTGAAGATTGCTGCCAGGGTGGCCAGCTCTCCCCTCATGGCAGTCACTCCCTGCATTTTGCTGGCTGAAAATATGAATTTCAACAGTTCAAGTTTGATGTTCTAGTTCTAACTTTGAAATGTGTGTGCAGCCCATGCAAGTCATTTATAAGTCAGTCTAATTGTTTAAATTATGGGCTAAACATTTCCTTGTTTATGGGATAAAATTAGGTAAAAAACATTAAAATATTATCATTAAAGTAAATTGTAAATCCTGGTTTTAATCATTTTCAAAATTGTTCCAATGTTTTTCAATGATTTTAGACAAAATGTTGTTTGTTAAACTTACTGTCGGCTTTAACAAGACCCTGAACCAGCCAATCCATTAACTCTGGTAATTTCTTTTTTTTCACATCAGGCCTTGTCATAAATCTTGCTGCACAATATGCAGCAGCATCTAAGGCTTTGTCATTCACATTCAAATAAATCTAGAAGAAACAGAAAGAAAATTAGGCTAAGAAAGTCAAGGATATTTTGCCACTGAGGCATATGCAATTTTTAAAAAATGTACATTCAAGTGAGTTAAATAAATACTGGGTAACCAACCCAAAAGCATCTATCTTGTATTAATTGTACCTCGACCAGCTTTACTTTCATTAACCTCAAGTTAGTATACATCAACAAATGTAGTTATTCAGATAACGAATCATTCACAATTCAATTTTCTTTGGCCAGTGTATTACTAGTGTTTTGTTAACATCTTTCAGTTTCATAGCTATAACAAAATTCAAAATTCTTAAGCCTAAAGTGAAAAATAATTGTACCATAGAGATCAAATTATAAATCACCTTCACAACATCCAAGATTCTGTCCATGATTGGTTTCTTCAATTCCCCAGTGGCAGTCTTAATGTTACTGTCAAGTCTGACCATGTCAAAGGGGATCATACAAACTATGGACAACCATATCATCAGCACGTATCTGGTCTCCCATGTCTGGAATCAAATTGTTAGCATGAACAATGTTTGTTTACATCTAAGGCAGAACATTGTCAAAAGTCACAAGCTAGAGGTATAAGTAATCCATTTAAAATCATCCAGTAACCTTGACCATATAAATTTATATGAGATGCATTATAACTTTTAAAGCAAATCAGCTTATCAAAATCTTCCCCACGTGTAATATCTATTAAAAACTATTACCTCATGGTCCATAGGATTCTGCTGGGCCAATAATGCTAGTACTGGTTCAACATCAGCAACTTCGTGGGGCATCAAGCGCACTATAACTTTGTAGCCACGAACCTGAAGAATGTGAATATTCAAACCTTATTCTCCTGTGTAGCATAACTAACACTATGATGCAGTTGTCACCAGATACAAGCTTGATAGCAAACAAAATATTTCTAAATTGCAAAAAAATATATACTAAATAATTAGTCTTAATTACAACCAAAGATGCAAATACTAGTAATGATGAATGATTTTCTTACCTTTGTAATCAAGTAAAGACATTTGAAAACTAAGTGGATAACTGGCATTGGAACTGCAGATTCTCTCACAATTTCAATGAGCTGTCCCAGTAATTTCTCTAAAATATAATTATATACCATTAACAGGGAGAATAAAATGCATTTTTATCTTTCTTATGGACTGGAAAAAGAAGTTCTATTAAAATAAAACAATTTTTTTCAGTTATGCAAAATCCAATGCAATGTAATGTCTACCATCACTTTGATAATTGAAACTCATAGCAATTATTTGTTGCCACACCACACTCGTTAGTCTGCCAATATTTCTGAGCCCACTCTCCTCAAAATCCCGCTAAATCCTGCTTGCTATTGTTATGCGATTTTTAAAAACCGGTCACTACACTGCTTACCAAGGTGAGGATCCAGAAGATGAGGCTGTTCCTGGTAACTGTCCATTATAACTGGAAATCCAAGCATAAAAAGAGGCATTATAATGTTTCCCTCAGCACATGATAAGCTGGTTTAGTATAAATACTAATACAAGCAAATATTCCATAAATTTAATGTTTCTCCGCTGAAACTAAATCATATTAAAATGAATAAATTTGTTTGTTTTTTTTTTAAACTAAATTTAAATATTGCAAAGAGAATTCTATGCTTCTGACATAAGACAAGACTTGCATTAAATCTGAATCACAAAAAAAGGAAAGAAAAGAAAAGAAACAAAAAGCACAGGCATCAATCATTGGTAAATATTCTAAAGCAAACTATCTGATAACTATAGGTCTTCATAACCATCACAAACAGTCTGACAGCAACTTCTGTAATCACTGGTGGTGAGTCACCACACAGATCCAGTAGCTGATGTCACAGGCATGGCAGAGAAACAGATTAAAAACTGATAATATTGTAATGCAAAACAAAATTCTGGCCTACAAAACAAAACCCAAAAAGTTCTGTTGTATCATTTACGGACTTTCAATTTTCATAATCATTCTGAAATTGAGCAAGCCCAAGCGACTGTACTCGGGCGTACTTTGATCTAATATCTCAAGTTCAAGCCGTGTACAGAAGCAAAAGCCCAATCACTGCATCTTAGGGATTGCCAAAAATGCGTGTTATTTTAAATATACACAAATTTCTGATATAAACGGATTGATCAAATGCAATATGCACAGTGCATTGCGCAGAACAAAACTCCTTTTCGCTGGTAATATGAGACCGTTATCCGCTCCGCTCGATTAGACTGGTTTAACTTTACAATGTCACTTACCAGTAAAACGTTCAAGGGCCATTTCGACAGCTATTTGATCGGTGTAAATGTCTTTCAGGGTGCTTATAATGTTCGAAACCTCGTCTGCTTCCTTAAACTCTTCGCGAATAAGCCCTTCACCAAGAGCATCGAGATTCTGTCTTTCCTGTTCGTCTGCTTCCATCTCTGTTTCAGCCGCCATCTTCGAAACTAATAGACTCAGTTTGGAATTCAATAGGGTTAGAGAGTAAATGGCTAAGATAGAAAAAGAATTTAGCTGTAAGAATTAACAATATTATGAATATTCAAATTTTTTACTGTTTAAAATACATTATCTCAGTTTATAGAATCCATTCAGTTTAAATCACTTTCATATTTTACAAATAATAATAATTATTATTATTATCTCCCACAAGTTTTGCGAGTAACAGGTGCTCTAGATATTTGCTTGGAAAAGGATGAGGAGGATTGAAACGCCAGAAAGGGCTTAACTCCCTGGAATACTTTTTTCCTTATATTGTATATATTTCTTTCAAAGGACTGCTTAAAGGAGGTAAAGAAACTTGTTGAATTTATGAAACTCGCAACTTTGCATCCTGCCTCCTACGGTAAAATCAAACCCACCGAGCACACCCCCCCCCCCTCCCCCCCGGTTTCTATTTCTTTTTTATGTGTCTTTGTGCTTGATATCTTTTGCCCCTTCATTTAAAGTTAGAAGCAACTTAAATGTCTGATGATTTTTAAATGTTTGTCCTTTTTTTGTTCCATATAAAATGCCTGATGTTCTAGACTATTTCTAAATTATTTGCAGGGTTACAGTAAGATGGAAATAAAACAGGATGTCTTGAGGCTATTTTTACCATGCCAGTGTTTGGTGTCAGCACCAGGGTACCTTGTTGGTGTTATCCTGAAACAAAATAACTTTGTTTGTATCACTGGGCTTGTGCACAATGCCAAGAATGGACATCTTTTTGAAGATATTAACACTAAGAAAGATAACATGAGGGTTGTTGGAAGGTGGAAAAGACTGAATGAGGATCCACTGATGAAAGGCGATATTCAGGTTGATGGGAGAAATGATATTTGGATATTACTGGAAGAGGGAATTTCAGGTCTTCCAACTTGTACAGTTAGTGAAGACTTTATGGTCACAAATCACCTCACATGTGTGACAGTTATCATTTTTGATGCTTCATTGCTGCTGGCATCCATGTGTATTAGAGATAGGTTTAACTGTTACCAAGAATCGAAATCTACAGTTCTGGCATGTTTGGTGAAATGTTTAAAAACTCACCAAGAGGCTTCCGAAGAAATAAACTCTAGAATCAAGGAACACAACACATATGAAAGTTTTACACATTTAATAGAACCTGGTCCAGTGGAAAATTTTTCCACTTTCAGTTTAATGACTGTGTTTCATAAACTGCTTCTGTTGGTAGTGGCATGTGGAAGCAAGATAGGAAATTCAAGGTATTTATAATTGACAAGATTATTAAAATTGATTATAATTTAGAACTACATTTGAACATATGAAGAGTGATTTCACTGCTTGCCTAAATCTTTGTAGGAGGTATTTTATACTGAGAGTCACTTTCAGAGGACAAATTCACATTAAACTTTTAAAATTAAAATCATCTTGTAAATCAAATCAAATTCTTTATTGTCATTTAAATATTTAATGCTGTTAATTTGTTTCTTATTATTCTAGGTTTTTCCAGAACAAAGTTTCAGATTTCATTTTGAGCTTGTTTGCTTCTGTTACCCAAATTAAGCTAAAGTACCGGCAACTTTGTCGAGCAGTTATGGACACAGGAGAGGGATCAGGTGCACACTTTAGGTATGGAAAACAATTCAGAAAAGTTTAAAATAAAAATGAAATGAAGTCAATAATATATTAAGTATACTGATAGAGTCATAAACCAACATACATTTAAAATTATTGAACAACATGTTCTATAGATAATTCAATTGTTTTTGTTTCTTTTAAATATATAATATTTAAGTAATGATGTCTTCTAAGATTTTTAAATTTTAGTAACTTAAAAGTTACTAATGTAGGCCTAGTATAAATATTGATTCATTTATAAAATGACATTTTTTTTATTTTATAACCATTTAAATTTGGTGTAAGTGTAAAGTGCCCTTTTTTCACATTTTCAGAGTCCAGAACATAGCCAGCCTTTTGTTGTTAGACATTGTCATTGGCATCTTATTTATGATGTGGATGTCCAGCAGTGCTCAAACAGATTTAATAGCCAACTGGATGATGACACAGGCTGATGTAATTAATTAATTTATTTATTATTAAATATGATTTTATAAGCAAATTCATTCTTGACTAGAAAATAGATAGTGAATGTGCAGATTATCCATACAAGGAAGAAAGAGAAAAAGAAAAACAAAAAACTGAAAAAAAAATTTATTTCAGACAAATTTTTTCTTAAAGTTATTAATGAAGTGAGCATGGATTCCCTTAAATGCATATAAACCACTTCTACTAGTTTTCTTATACAACTCAAAGAAAGACCTCATGCCAAAAGATAAACCAATTTAATCACTCAGAGCTTTAAAACTTCGCAAAACATAGCCATTCAAATAACATTTTTCGAGAAATATGAAACTGTATCCTTTGGCATTTCTTTAGGTTATGCAACTGTATGGTGGGATGTGGTTGGGTTTTGTGACAAAAATTTGAATTCAAATGCATGTTTTATCTTTTAGCATGTGAGCAGGCAGCTGAATGTTCTGTTAAAGTGGATGATGGGCTTTCCTGCAGGTCTGAAACTCAACAGCCAGTTAGATCAGCTGCTAGGGAACTTCTTTTTATATCACATTTTTCTTTGGACAGGTAAGAATTTATTTACAAAGATTGTGTTGATTTGTAGGTAGGTACTAGTAAGACTAAATTTGTTATGATTAATAAGAGGACAAATGTTTTACATGAAATATTGCTTTGGATGTAAATTATTTATCAAGGTAAAGCGGGTCAGTAAATCTGTATGTTTGATCATTCCATTTGTGAAATTCATTTATGATGTTGTTAGTTTGTTTTGAAGCCAGTTTTCTGAAAAAAAAATTATTTCATTTCAGGCTACCTTAATCTGCTCAGGCCAGTGTTAAGTCATGTTTTGCTGTTCATCTCATATATGGGCGGTCTAGGCTTTACAGTACAACTTTGTCTCCTGAGGGATCTGGTCTCCATGGCAACACTTCATATCTATTGTTTTTATGTCTATGCTGCAAAGTATGTCTATATGATTTACTGACAACAAAAACCAGTATCTTCAGATTTTTTACTTTGGTTTGTTTCTTTGCCCATTAAGACATTTGTTATTATTTATTTGGGACTTAAAAAGATTTAGACTCTGGCTTTGTAATGTAAATTTTTTGAATAAACCAACAATATATATATATATATATATATATATATATATATATATATATATATATATATATATATATATATTTCAGTGGGGTCACTTTTATTTCAGACTTTACAATCTGCAGGTCTCTGTCCTTGGTTCACTTTGGAGATTATTCAGAGGGAAGAAGTGGAATGTTTTGAGACACAGAGTTGATTCAGCTTCATATGATGTAGACCAGCTGTTTATTGGCACTCTTCTGTTCACCATCCTCCTGTTTTTGTTGCCTACTACTGCTCTGTACTATGTGGTCTTTACAGCAGTAAGTAGAGTGATGTTTTTTTTCTTTTGTAGTGAAAATCAAGATGATTGTAATAGTGAAATGGGTGTAATAAGTTTTTTAATATTAAAAAACATTAAGATATTTTAAAGGTATAACAACTGTTCATATAATAGCTATATTTCACAATAAATACATTGTAAATCTCTTAAAATATATGGTGTAATAAATTCTGTTTTACCACCAAAACTGCGGTTAACACAATTATTCTGGAATATTACAAAAAAACAAACTTTTTAGAAAAAAAACTAGGACTAACTTTGAATGTCGAAATGGATTCTTTAACCACTGGTAAGTATGGGAAAATTGTCTTTTACCCCAGGAAAATTCATTTTGGCCAAAATGAACAGCTGTTATCCCTTTAATCATTTATAACCAAAGGATCAGTATGAATTTTAATAACTTGAAGTCATAAACAAAATGCTCAAAGTAATCTGTGTTCAAATGGAGTGGAAGTGCGTTACACTTACAAAGTTTTCCAGCTAAATGCTTGGATTTTGTTCCTGCAAATAATAAAATTTGAGGGGAAAATAGGTGAATTTATTTGAAAAAATGCATAGTCTGTATATTTTCAACCGTCCAAGCCAAGCTATCATTTCACTGAACATTTGTAAATTGTTACATCAATTATGGTTTATTTTTTTTATTTCAGTTAAGGCTGTTGGTGCTTATGTTCCAAGGAACACTCTTCAAAACTGTTGGATTTGTGAACAGTTTACCAATATATAGTGTGATATTGAGATTATTCCATTCAGAACAGATAGCTGGTAAGAGACAGTTGACAACAGAAACTTTGTTATAACAATGTTACAGCAAACAGCTAGTTTACCATTTAAATGGTAACTGTTTTTTCTGAGGAAAAAAATTGTTTCTTAAATATTCTAAAAATGGTTGAAACAGTTTTTCAAAAAGCATTATGATTTGGTATAGTAGCTAAGCAGTTTGTTTTAAATGGCTTGTACATTTCCAGGTGACATTTGCCTTGAAGTTTTGAACAAAATTTCCCAAGGCCCACTTTATTTGACTTGTGCAGTGAGTAACTTTTCTGTAAAATTATATCTATTTTACAAAAACTTAAAAATTAAATTACCTCAATCAGTTACTCCCTGGTGAAAGTGACTGACAGGGGCAAAAGTATTGGAAGATAATGGCTTACAATTGGGATGTGAATATAACTAATTTTTTCATTGTTTTGTTTTTTTTATATTAAATTACATAACAAAACATGATGGATTTGTATTGATTTATGTTTTACCCCTTTTACTTTGTAGGTGATTCAACTTCCTTTCTCCAAGATTTACAGTATGTTTCGTCTGGATGTGCAGAAAACAGAATCGTATTACACATGGACAAAGTTTGGCAAAAGACTCATTTTAGGAGAATTGGTATATCCTTGGGTTGAAAAGGGAGACTGATAAACTATTCACTGTTCTCTGTCAAAAAGGAAATTAAAGCATACGCTTATTAAAACAAGCATAAGTTAAGGTCTGGGCATAATATAACCTTCAAATGGCCTCGGTTTGCAAAATGTTGGAAGATTTACTCTGAGACTTAATGACCTGTCTGGCTGCGTTGTGGGTAAAAATATTACTTATGTAAAGTGTGTATTTTTTAAGCAGGCATGGGAAAAGATGTGGTCATTTGCAGAATCTCTTACCTTTGGAGTGATTAGTTTCAGACCAAACGGTACCTGCAGTATTTTGATACGTTAAACCATGTTATATTCTGTAAATAAAATTATATAATAAATTAATACCGAGTCCATAATGAGTTTTAATTTAATTTGTTGAAATGATGCAATCTAATGAAAACGATTCGAGGACTCGGAAGTCCAATGTTAGACATCTTGACAACTTCGAACATTTCAGCACCTTACACGATTGGAAGCAATCTAGCTAGGTCAGCGTCGGTAAGAATCTGAAGCAGACGATTACAGAATATTACTTGTTCTCGAGAGGAGAATTTGTATGTAAATTGCACTTGGAGAACTAAACAGGAATTAAAATAGTTAAATATTTTTTGGAATTCACTTCGCATTGTATGAATACGTTTGCCGCCGCATTCATACAATTTGTTCATCTCCTTCGAAAAGTATTTTTATCATAAGTTTTACTGAAAGTGTTATAGCACATTTAATGTTTCTAACCTTTCTACTGGGCGCGCAGGCACGCTTGGTCGAATAAAACGTTTTATTCGTCCAAGGCGCACGTAACCAGAGTGTCCACTATCCATTCTTCTGACAGAACACTTTCTTATTTCCCGCTCTCCCAGATTTCAGGACTACCTGGTATGCATTGAAAACAGACCTTAGATGGTAGCCCAATTACAAAACCACAACATGGACCACTTTTCAGTGTTCTGAAGAGAAAAGTATTAAAATTTAGCATACACTAAAACCGCCAACACAAATTACCTTTTTATAGCCGAGCTGTAGCATAACGTGCGCAAGCCGGATATCGAATATCATAGCGCGGTAAGAGTGTTTGATGAATGATGTTTTTTATTATATAAATGTTAGTAAATATGTGGTAGAAATCATAATGTTTATCTAAAAAATGACGTAAATTAATTGGGTGCTATGCAACACATTTTCGTATTTTTGAGGAATTTTAAATGTTAACACAATATCAGGGGCGGATCCAGGATTATTTGAAGGGGGATCCGCGGATGCGAATCATTCATTGCGAATTCATTCAACAATACTTTCAACGACGTCTTTTAGGGGCCTACATAGAGCGCATCAAATTGCACCATTAAAAATGTACCACACAATAAGCGCTTTTCTATTATAGATACGCCCCCCCCCCCCCCCCCCATCATTTTTTGGCGCAGCAATATTCTGACCTCCCCTTCTTAAATGATACTCGGTAACTCCCCTGCATACACAGACAATTACATTTAGTCTGTGATAGGTATGGTCGTATATACGCACTGCGTACAGCTTCTAAAATAGTCGAGTACTGTCTGTACGTCATGCTACGTACGTGTTTCGCTGCCGCAGGTATCCCATAAACGATCACATTTGAGAAATATTTATACTCTAATAAATGCCAAAAATGGCTTTTATGCGGGTGAGCATGTATAGATCCCATAAATGAGTACAAATATACACCTGAGCATTTAGGTCAACACGCTTGTAAACGCTCTACGTGCTGTATTAACGGGTAGTAGACAGGTACTAGTGGGCCCATAGCTTTTAACAAAGAATGGAATATTGATGGCATATAATGTATATAAACTGTATACAGGGAACAAATGGCGGTTGTATTGACATCTTGCACCCAAAGGTGAATTTTTAACTATTGGGTTAAAAAGAAAGATAATTAGTTACAGCTTGGCTGTATAAGACATGAGAAGATTTGCATCTGTCTAAGCTATTAATTTAAAGCCACTAGGTGGCTACTTGTCGCGCGTAGAGGATATTGTTGGGGATGGTATCATAAGAACGTAAAGCGGGAAGAGATGCATTGCAGCATTAGGTACATTGCGATACTGATGACTGAAATAAACCTCGCATCTTGCGTGCTGACGGGACTGCCTTAAATACATTTTCTTAAATTTGTGTATAGGTAGTTGAAGAGTGCAATGAGTTTTGCCTAGCTTACAAATATTCTAAATTGGGAACTATGAAGTTTTCATGCCTATTAATTAAAACAAGTCTTTCGGGAGCATGAAACGGCACAAGAAGATGGAATAGAGTTATATTTCACGGTAATGCTGGATGAGTGATTAGAATTTACATCTGTAACTTAAATTGTATGTAGCTCTAATGAGTCTTCTCTGTAGACACCATCTAAATAAGCAGTCTATCAATCTGAAGATACGAATTCAACTAAAGACTATTACTGGAATCATCGACAAATTATTCAAATAATTTTCCATGCTGAAATTAAATCAGAAACTTAAGACAATTGTCTTGCTCAAAAAAAAGCATTCTTAATAAAATTCAAAAATTGAAATTTTATTTCAACAGATGAAAGCTTTCAAAAACCAGGCGCATGCAGTTTGCTTTCATAAGACATGATAAATAAGCGTAAAGGGAATGCTGTTTGAGAATGGCTTTTGAAAGAGCCCCTGATTATAACCCTTGTAAATACTCAGCATTCACAAGAGATGCAATGAAAAAGGGCTGCATCAAGCAAATTAAAAATTAAAGATAATCATTCATACCTGTCCTGTTGTGTTTTAAATTGATTTTAGCTCCTAACATATTGCACATTTATATAGTTTAGACTTTTTTAAAAGTTAAAATGCTTTAATAAATATGAATACATTGCACACAATTAACTCACATTACTAAAATATTTTGCTATTATCGGTGTATTATTAACATCTGTTCATTTTAATATACGTTTTAATCAGATCCCACTTATGTTTTAAATACAATAAGCATAAAAATATAATACATGAAGGCCTAACCACTGGTCGGAACATAAAAATAGCCTACCCTCGCATAAAACTATAGCCGTGCGGCGTTATAAATCGCTCATTTAGACCAATGTATGTAGTTACATGAAAGTCTTGCAGATTGATAGTAGGCCTAACCACTACTGCAAATTCCCACTACTGCAGATGTATAGCCTTATCGGTGACCGTGTATGATACATATTGTCCTGGTTATTTACAATGCATAGGGCCTATATTATATGTTATTTCCACGTGACGTCAAAACCTCAATGTGCTTTGGCTCGCTAGTTAAAAGCGAAGAACCCAACAACCATTTCCATCAATATTGAATCGACAGTGAATAAATGCTCGAGAGTTTGAGGTTCAACAGCAACCCGGTGACTGCGATATTTCCCGTAAGCCTACAAGTTCCAAAAACGGACGATGCTGCGCTACGCGCTCAGAAATTAGGTCACAGTCTTTGATGTTATTTTGCGCTAGTCCGGCTAATTAAGCTAGTGACCTCCTGATTGCGACTTTCCAGCGACTGTAGTCATGAAGTTCGTTGACGGTCTGATTGTGCTGCATTGCATTCTTCACTTCTTATATTTGCATACAGCTTATGATCTTATTGACCCCAAATGTCTTTAAGATATTAAAAAATACACCACAGACCAGCAATTATAACATACATGTACAAGCATGTACATACATGTACGACCATCAATCAACTCAAAACGCATCTGCCTGTTTTGCAAACATGTGCTTCGAAATTTGGTCACTGTAATTTGCTATTTATCTTTGGGATCTTTCCGCTGACGGAACGTGCACGTTCTTGGTACGCACGGCCATTTAATGAAATAGAATATAGATATTTTCTTATTTAATGCCCTAGCTCCAAGTTTAGGTTCATGTAGCCATTATAAAATAGCGACATATTATAAGGCGTGGCGTGCGAAAAGGGGCTCTTAAATCCCACATCTGAAACAGTTCGCTAAATAAGCGGCTGAATAAAAAAAGTTCTGTTATCAGTCCGAACAGTTGTGTAAATGGAATGCATGGAAATATCTCCTCCCACTATCTCCCGTTGTCCTGGATAGCGACAAAGTAGGTAGTCCCTACTCGATCAGCATGACACTTTTCTGTAGTTTCTAGGCTACAACTGGCCCATATAGCTACCCGATAGGCTACGCGTTTTCCTTTGCATTATAAATGAATTATACAAGTAGCTGAAGTAGACCTACTAGACATAAATTTAACAAGCGATCAAACTCTAGGGCACAGAACTCATATGAGCAGAAAAAATAGTCGGAGAGAAGATCAGAGTAGGCCTAGCCTTAATTAGGGGCCTAATTCATTTAGGCTACTGTCGCTTCGTGTTGGTTGTGAGAGAACCTGAAGAAACAGTGCAGAACAAATGTAAATTTAGCGTGTTCTGTTTCTCTAATAAAATCGTTAGAACTATGACATAGGCATAGGCCTACTAGGCCTATAATAAATTCCCGGTAGCCTAGGCTACTTATTGAGAAGGAAGGGCTGTTGCCGAATATAGAAGTAGGCCCAAGCCTACTAAACATTTCATAACCTGTAGGCTACTGGCCTATCTAGTAGTAGGCCCCTATTGATATGCACCTAAACAGTTGGGGTGCAATCGCATCAGCCGTCGCATGTGCTTTTTAAACAACGGATATTGAGGATGTGAC
The DNA here is from genome assembly GCF_051362555.1 of Lingula anatina. Classification (NCBI taxonomy): domain Eukaryota; kingdom Metazoa; phylum Brachiopoda; class Lingulata; order Lingulida; family Lingulidae; genus Lingula; species Lingula anatina. The sequence continues at coordinate 40,588,225 of NC_141768.1, read as the reverse complement.
CGTTGGTCCGATTGATAGTCACTGTACGATGACTGTAGGCCTACCGGTAGCCTACAACCGTTTGCAGCCCCCTACTTTGGGCGTATTAGGGTAGAGGGCCACATGAGTCTTTCTAAGAATTATGTAGTCCAGTTTTTCTTCTCAGATCCCAGCTGTGGTAGCCTATCGCTAGTTTAAATCCGTCAAATGCGTGCTCGAGAAACACTCGGGACGCTTGACACTGACGTCAGTTCGGCACTCCGAAATGTTGGAGCTTGTGTTAATGAGGGGTTCTGGCCTACCCGAGTGAGGACATAATTTTCTGTAAACAGACAATGCGTGGTGGGTTTGTAAGGGGCGAGTTCACAAAGTACGAGGTAAATATTCTTTCAAAATGGACACCAAATATCGTCCGAGGGATAAATGGCACACTGCCAGAAAGCGCGTTTGCCGTGACATGCGAAGTAATTTGCATAATCAGCGCATGCGTACCTCACTGGCGAAGAAGTCGGCCATGTTTACACCAAGATAGGTGAGTGTTTTTAGATTTAGCAAATTTGCAACAAGTAAGAAGACCGACATATAATGAGGTAATGCATGGATTGCTAAATGCATAATTTGTGTACAGTAATTGCATGCGATGCACGCTTACAGGTAGGTGATTGTGTACCTATGGTGGTTTTTATCGTTAAACAAAGACGACGCGCGCCGGAAGTGCCTAGCCCGATGTCACCGGGACCTTTAAATACACTTTTTGGTCTTTTTCTGTCGAATTTTGAGTTGAAATGACTAGGGTGCATTTAAGGAACGCAAAACAACGTATACAAGATCGCAGAATGAGTTGATAACCTAGTGATATGTTTGGACGAAATTGAGATGGTCCCTGTCATGTGATCCATTCGTATGCAAATGAACGACTACTGGGGCTCAGGCAGGATTTCACAGAAAGCTGACATTCCAGATGAAGAAACAATTGGCCATTAAAAGTTTTTCGTGTTCAAAATGTGAAAAAAATTAGCAAATGTTTGGTTAACTATACATTGAGAATGTAAGCTGCACTTGTTGCTTTTGTTTTGTTTGATTGTAGCATTATCTACAATACCAAACATTTAGAAAATATACATAAATTCCAGGCAAATATATGCAAATCCAACTAATTTGTGAAAAATGAAATTTTAATATAGACAAATTTTTAAAAGGAAATAGAGACAAAGGCTTCGTTCACATGCAATGTCTATTTTCTAAATTCTATTTTCTATTTGCGGTATGTCTTATGATCACGGTCTGTGGCCTGAATATCCCGCGGCGTAATTACTGGCAGCGCGAGCCAGTTACTATAATTTACTATAAGTTAATTAATTCCGGTAAAAAGATTAATTTTTTAAGTTGAAATGAAAATGCTACCATAATTGATGTAATATTTATTAAGCTAACATGAATATACTCCCAAATTAAACACTTAATATTACAGCAGTACTATAACAACTGGTCATATTTTGGGTTTCACCTCCTTTCATAGTTTATGCTATGTTGTTATTATAGCAGTGTCGACAGGCTGGTCAGCACCTGCTGATTTCAAATTAACATCGTTTTTAAGCAACATGAGTAATATGTGTAGGTTGACCAATTTTGGAAGAAGTCTGAAGTGATATTATCTCGGTTTACTTCATTTTCCAGTATTACTTTTAACTTAGACTTATGTGACTGTTTTTGTCCTTTACCAAATTTTTTAGATCTTGAAATAAAGCTAACATTTCTGTAGGGTCTACATAGAAATATATGTCAAAAGCTTTTGCATAGGCAATTTGTTTAGGAATGTGTTTAAAAATGGGTCCTTGCCTTACGTATCAACTTGGGGCTGTCCTAGATTTTTGACTATGTTGATATTTAAAATGAGAACTAAGTTATGAATATTTTCATACCTTTTAGAAGAAATATCAAATACCACTAGATGCTTGTCTGTCCAACTGATTTATAGACAAAAGTTATGGAAAGTATTTGAACTGTGGTGACTTTTTTTTAGGAAAAAAAAACTTTCTCCAGAGCAAATAATAAGGAAGTATAAGGATTTTTAGAATTTTTTTATTTGAAAATTTTTCGTCTAAAAACATAACACTCGGTCATGGAACATTAATCTTTTCCCAGTTTTTCCCTTGGATTGAAATCTAATTTATTTCAACAAGAACACTTGAGTGTACATATAGTAATTGATTTCTCTTTCATAAGGGGTTTATTTTGGACATCATTTTGGTTTTTCTGGTTGAAACCTTGAAAAATATAATTGCAAACCCTTCAAGGCCTCATGTCAAGGTCATCACATTTACTAACAATCATGTATTGATCACATGATATCACCCTAGTCTGACCTAGTTACATTTAAGTCTACTTTTTACAAGTTTAGAATATGTTTTTCATGAACCACAAAGAAATGTTGTCTTTAACATTTAATTGGTTAGTAAAAATAAAATTAATTTTAGGTTTGCCTAGTAAAGTACTTACCATTATTTTACTAATAAAAAAATGGACGGAGATATTTTGTAACATTAAAGTGTTTTTACATTTTACTGTTATTGTAATCCTTTTGAAATTATTTTAACATCCTGAAGAAATTGCATTAAATTGCATTAGTGTACTTAAACAGATGAATTAGCCTAGTTGGTTTTGTCTAGTACTCTGTAAGAAGTACTTAACTAGGTTATGATTGTGGTAAAAATAATAGTAAAGGAGAGGTTTTTTATTGGACGTTGTTGCTAGCCCTGTGGTTTTAGTCTACTGCATTTCAAAGTTTTTTTTTTTTTTTTTCAATTTTTTTACATATTTTAACGATATTTAGTTTGTGTGTTACCACCTTATCCAGGTGTCACTAATTTTATCATTTCTGGTAGAATTGAAGCACTTCATTGAAATTGAGAGTTTTAAAATTCTGGAAATGAGAATTGGACTGGCTGATGCAGATATTTTCAATGCCACTTTAACAAGATGTGTAAAATGTAACCCTTGACTCATGTTAGAAAGAAGTTAACATTTATAATGCACTCAAGGTCATTTCTTGTCTGGTATTGGATTGACCTACTTTCTCAACCAGATTCTTTTGAGATGCCCCCAGCATGTGTTTAAAGGTCAGTATGCATGAGTAGGGCCCAAGATGGCGTCCTCATAGATGTCACGTGATCCAAACAGGATCAGTTAGGTGAAAATGTAGACTAACTAAATTAAGAAAAAAGTTCAGATGATTATCCACCAAAGCCCTTAACTAATATTAGTACAGTCTTACTGGAACGGATGCCAATATTTAATAATAATAATAATAATATCTATCCGGTAAGAAACAGATGCTTCAATTTTAGTCGTTGATGAAAAATGTTTAACTTTATATTACTTATTTTCCCTATAACATTTTTTTATTTGTTACCTCAACCAAAAAGGGAGAAAAGTAATGAAAATCAATTGTCCTAGTGATTTCAGTTGTAAAACTGATTTACTAAGAAAGATTGCAAACCTTCAAGAAGCTGGTCCTTTCTGCCTGAACACAACCAAAAAGTATTTGATAAAGCACACATCCATTTGTAACTTGTCTTGTTGTGTATAGCATCAGGGCCTATGGGGCAATATTTTAAGAAATGTTTGGTGGAATGAAAAGTGTCTGCGAAAAATTTGTACCATTCGCAACAAGATTTTTTCATCAAGAATTAATTTATGTCTTTGAAAATCCCACATTTTGGTGGGAAGAAAAAGGCTTAACTCTACCATGTTACCTTCTTGTTATTGGTTTTAGGTTATTCAGATGTTTTATTTCTTAGGATTTGTGTAGCCTAGTTATTTAATTTGATAAAATAACTGTCTATTTTTTAAATAAAAAGAAATATTTCAGCCTGAATAGATCATTCATCAGTAGGGAAATTTCTTTTTTCTTAACTGATTAATGAAAAACACTTCTCTTATTATAATTTATTTTCTCTTGATTGTCTTGTGCTTGTTTCTGTAATGTTTATTTTTAAACTTCTGATGTAATTCTAGAGACTTTGTATAATAAGTACTGAGAGTTGGTTTCTCTGCAGAGGATGTTGGATGATGTGATATTTTTTCCATCGGTGGCTTTCACAAGTCCATTTTGACTGTGACTACTGTTTTAGTTCTTGCCATATGTTTTCTTTTTTTTTTTTTCTTCCAAATACCTGTAACAATGAGCCTCTTAAAGCAATTTTTTCAATGTACTCCATATCTGAGGAATCACTTGAGATGTCACCCGAACTGAGAAAATATCATCCTTCTCATCATAGACTATTGTAAATATGTCTAACAGTTTGTCATAGAAATATCTTGCTGATTTCTTGCCAGGATCAATGTACATTTATAAGAAATTTGACATATATACATACATAGTTCACATTCAATTCTGCACTACCAACCGTATGAATTAAAGGATGCGAAATGAACTTGAACAATGACTGCTCAACTTAACCAGATATGGCTGATTGGTTGATGAGAGGGTTTGCACTATTATAGTCTTCGTTTCAGTTAATTGCCTAGATTTTCTTGGCACGCCAGAAATTTGAATTAGCAGCAGAAGAAATATAAACTGAAGAAAAATAAGAAATATAAACTGTCCCTCTTTTCCCACTACTCCATTGATTTTTTGGATATCTATTATTTAGTCAGCAATAATAAATCATGCCAACATGAGCTCGGCAAGTGTTAGTTGACCTAGTTGACAAGCATAGGTTGGATTTTAGAGTGCTACTGTAGTAGGTTTGCCTTAGTTTGAATATTTTTTAAAGTATTACAATTTTTTGTTTTGAAATCAAGGGAACAAATTGAAGCATAACAGGACTCTGATTGTACGTTTAGGTTCACAAAAAAATTGAGGAAATTTGTTGGAAAAACTTTTCCCCTAATGTGGTGATATCAAACAAATACACTCTCTGTTAGACTGGATCCCCATACTTAGATCGATCCATCTGGATCGACCTAACTCCCTGGGGGTTCAGGCTATATTGCTATCAGCTCAAGAGGCTTAAATGTCTTTCGCGCCTTCTGAATCAGCTAGGGGTGAAGATAATTACCCCCTAACAGTTTTACCAGGCCTGACAGATGTTTAAGCCGGTTAGTTTGACAGCAATTTAATGAGACTCCCTGGGGAGATAGATCGATCCAAATATCTGTGGGAATGGTCCCTTAGTCTCCTTTGGATGCCATTAGCTAAAGGACATTTTAACCTTCCACAAACAATTTATCACTGAGCAGATTAATGTTCTTTTACCTTCCAACCCTCATCTTGATGCTGAATATAATTATATATTATAATACTTGTAAGTTATTTTGTTTGTAAACTTTTTTTCCGCTTCCTGTCAGAATGTTAATTTTTTCGAGATATATGATTCTCACTTAGAAAATAGAATGACTTGACTTTTTAGTTTCTTTACAAGTTAAGCATGAATATGATGCTGAAAAATTGCCAGGCAGTAATTTAAAAAGATCTCTGATGTTGAAAAATAAAAAAGAATACCTTTGTTTTAGCTGACGGTTAAAATTTCTTTCAATTTTTGATACATGGTCATTAATTTTTTTATTCAGAAATATGGCAGCTGTGGAAGAAAAACTGAACCCCACAGTAAATACTGGTAAGTAAACTAAGAACATGAAGTGCTCCCTTTTAATTACTACATTTACTATAATTAATCAACATCTAGTCATTGTAAACAACTGATATTGCATTATTTTCAGTCTTTACAGCTCTTAGCCAAGCAATAACTTTTAAACAAAAAGACATCTAATTACTGCAGGCTAACATCAGCAATGAGTATAGTAAAGACAACCATTTTGGACCCAAAACATTAATATGATAACATGATTTTTTTTTTTGTTTGTTTGTTTCTGCTCAGAAATGCTGATGGGTAGTTCTGTCATTTCAGAAGTGAAACTTGCTGTGACAAGGCCGCCAGTTGCAAAGAAATCCACATCCAAGTCGCGCTCATGGAATCATTCCAGCACAGAATTAAGACCAAACTCTCCTCTAACCATGGTCACTAGTGTGGAAAGTAGTGGCAGTTCTGAGCATATTGCCATAAAAAGTCTCAATGGAATACACACAAATGTGAATGGGGTGTTGAAAGACATCACGGGTGGGACCTCTGCAGATGGCAACACCAGGAAGAGGCCTGCCACTGCCCGCAAAACTGTGCCACCCAGCAAGATGGCAAGATTACAGGCAGCCACCATGGCAGAGAAACAGGCAGTGGTAATGTCCGGAGATGATGAGAAAACAGAAAATTGCATTGATAATGGGGACACTTCATATTTACCTAATAAAACAACTGTGATAGACAACTGTGCAGAGAATATAAGTAACAGTGGCAACAGTGATAAGATCTTCTCCAGCTCAGGAGGTATTGATTTAGTATCATCAATGCCAGTGGAAAATGGCTGCTTAGACGAGACGAGTGTTGACAAGACTTTGGTTGAACAGGGAGCAGATTCATTGGGAAATTTAGATAACACTTCTCCAGATCAAAGTCTTAGAATTGGATCAACTTTTGATAAAGCTAAAAGTAATAGTGTTTCTTCATCTGTAAGCAGTTCCTGTTGCTCCTCCCCTTTCAGGCAAGATCAGGGCAATTTGTTTGAAAAACTTACAAGTCACTTTAAAGAATTAGAACCAACAGATAAAAAAGACGCTTGTGAAAAAGGAGCTGATGCCAATAGCATCGACCTCAATGGTAAGATATAGAAATATTATTGTATTAGTATGTTTCTATGGAAACGCACCAAGAGGGAAATACAATCAACAGTGATTGGGTAACATTATTACCTTGACATGAATTTTAAGGCCTTTATATGTTGAGGATCTTTGCAGTTTGTTTTGGGAGGTTCTACCAAGTTATAACACTACAGGTGACTTAACTGGTTTTGACGAGTTCACTTCCACTTGGAAACCCATATGTACCAATCTATATATGTTTACTATGTTTAGTGAGGGAGCTCTGTCTAAGGGAGCATTCACAATGCATTGATCCTCAGGCTAACTAGTCTGCATATCAAATCTGGCGTGACCCACTTGAAAGCATGTGAGGAGATTTAATTGTGCTGCCTTTGCTGGGACTGTGCATGCGGGAGGTGTTTACATTATTGTTAGGAAAATATGAGGCTTGCTTTCAAATGCACGTCATATTTGATCCACGGACTAGTTAGTCTGCAAATCAAGTAGTTGTGAATGTTCTCTAAGTGATTCTCTTACATAATAACCAAGTTTTTAAACTGTCAGTGTCTCAAAACAGAACATAACAGATGGAATGCTAAGATATATTGCTCATTGTGAAAAGGCATTTACAGTCTCTGCAGTTATACATGCAGAAACAAATTCTGAATAAACATTCTCAACTAGCATAAGTTATGTATCAATACAGAGTACCATAAAGGCTAGATACAAAGAATCAATTCCTTTTTGTCACTTGATTATTTTGAAATCCTTAGGGCCTATGACATGCGGAAGTATTGCAAAATATGTCTGAATGTAAATACTATTCTATTTATTTTCAGAAACTAAAGGAGAGCCTAATTTAGATGATAATCACAGCCAAGATTTAACAAATCCCTCTGAACAAGCAGTAATTTTAGATACAAAATCAGATAATACTGGCAAAAATGTCTTAGACAATTTTAATGAAAAAACATTGGAAGGTGGTGTGGAAGATGAAACTTTAGAAAGTGACAAAATTTTACTAGATCACACAGAAGATATTCTTCTTGAAAATGACAAGAACAGTGAGACGTTACAAAGGGACGAAGAAGATGACACGGTTCCAGAGGACAAAGAAGATGAATTGCTACAGGGTGACATGGATGACATATCAGAAAGATCTGGGAAGGAAACTCAAATTAGTGAACCTCAAAACAGTTCAGATAATCTTATTGCAAATAATACTGAAAATGAAGTCCCAAAAAGTGAGACTCATGTTGATGATCAAAGCAATTTTATATCCAACAGTGTCCAAAATATCATAAATTGTCAGAACATAGATGGGCATCCAGTCAACCAAGATTCAGTTGAATCAAATGAGCCATCAGCCTTTAAAATTGCAGTAAGAACAAACACAGAAACTGGCTCTGAAGCAAATGATACCACATCAAAACGATCTCCTCCAGGCTCTCCAGTGAATAGGGATCTTGTGTTAAAGAAGCCACGACTAGAAGAGGAGAGAAACCCATCAATCTGTGATAGTAAAGATATAAAACCTCATGTTGAGGATGAGGACAGTAAATCTCAGTTTAAGGAAGAGACAGAAACTTCAGAGTCACAAGAGTCAAAGTCACTCACTCTTAAAAACGAAGATGCATTTACATCTGATAATATTAAAAATGTTTTCAAGACTGATGATATGACCATTAAGCCAGAGATTGAGACCACTGATGGGAAAGTGAAAAGTGAACTGGATAGCAAGTCTCGCCTAGAAGGAATATTAAACAAGCTTGGCTCTCGTGTTCCTCTGGAGAATGCAGAGACATCGCATGAGGATAACGAGGACAGCGCATCTGTGGATAGTAAAGACAGTGCTGACACTACCTCATCAACATCTGCCGACTCAGAAGACACAAGTAGTAATTGCAAAAAGAAGTCCAAGAAAGTAAAACTGACAAAACAGGTAGGTTACTGTACAAGTGGATCTGGCAGTTTGTGTAACCAGTTGTAAAGTGCTTGTTTCAATATTAAGATGAATCTTTCGATCTTCACTTATACTTTTATCGTTGCATTTAAATGGAGATGAAATGTTATTCCAGAGAAAGTTAAAGATGAGAGTCCAAATCCTATCTTTCAGCAACTGGAAGTTTATCTTAAAAGGCATGTAGAAGCCAACTTAAAAACCAATAATGATGGTGTCATCAACCAGCTCCATGAAAAGATTCGTGATTTGCAAAATTGCAATGAGGCATGGAAACAACAAGTGAAAGAAATGCAGCAGCAGGTCCTAGAACTCACCATACAGCACCAGCGTATGAAGAAAAAATATAATATTGCCATCAACAAGCAACACACTCATGCAGTTAAGGTGAGTTGTTGCCATATGCCGTCAGTAGAGATGAAATAATGATAGTAAAGAGCAAAGAGCTTGTCATTATTGAGTTGGATAAAGGTGGATTTGGTCACTTACTTTGTCTTAAACTGCTAGGGGTTTTGACCTGTCTTTTGTAAGTATTTTTTGTGTAATAAGAAGCTAAGGTCTTAGCTAAGGAAGTTATGTGGTTCATTATTGTTTAACAAATTTATTTTATGTCAAATATTAAATTCAGAAATTGAGATCAAGGTTTGAATAAGATTGGCTGTTCTGTACATATGTTGAAATTGCTGTCTCTGTTTTTTTCTGTCTGAACTATTTGGTGTTTATTGGCCAGGAACATTAATTGATATATGTCACATTGGTTTCATTATTGATTCACTGTACTGTTCATTTGTTAGATTTGCTGTCTCTGTAAATTTAAACAGTATCTATTCAGATATACAAACAAGATGATGTTGATTGTGTGTATAGTCTTATACATGATAGTCAATACAAGTTCCTGTTTTGCTTTTCAACAGCCTCATATCCAAACCAGAACTGTGGCAACCCAGCTGTTCCCAGAAATGGTAAGTAGAACCTTGTACTGGAAGATTTACGGTTTAATATATGAATTACCCATATTGATTGTACTAATGAGAATTAGATCGACAGCAACTAGAACTTTGTATTCATATATGTATGGCTATGCTGGTCTTGTAAGATGCAGGAAACCAAGAAGTGATTAAATTGGTCTTTTTCCTCCCACCCAAGATTTTAAATCCCAATATCAGTGTGCTGTTATATATAAGTACAAGTGTGTTTAGTGTGCCATAATTTGTGTTATATATATGTTAAATAAATGTATTTTGAGTCCACAAATACTTTATTTTAGTTATCATTAAAATTGATCATAAATAAACGCCCAAACTTGTCTTTTGAACTATGTGTAAAAGACTCCAGTATAATTGTTTTTACTTAAGATAATGTTTCTGCTTTCAGATTGTGAGGGCAATGAACCAGAATGCTAAGTCACAAACTGCCACCTCCCCAGGTCCAGGCAAGTTCCAGCTAGTGCCTGTTATGACAACTAGCAGTGTGGCCAAGTCTACTGTCACTAGCCCAGCATCTACAGTGTTAACACAGCCCTCCTTAGTTCAGAGTGGGCAAACTACTGTGCCGGTAAGAAGCTTCAGTTTATCTGTGTAAATTATTGAAATTATGCCCATTTAAATCCATTTTAATCCTACAATTGTATTTGAATATTTTGTGTCTGATAAAACAATGGGAATCTTGATTAGATTATACAATGAGATATGGTAAGAACTATAATTACCTGATTATATTATTGGCCAGACAACTGACTACTTAAGAAGTAATTGAAATAGATGTCTCGCTGCAGCTATGCTTGCTTACCTTCCCTATCAAGCAGAAAAGATATTTTCTTTTCTTTTTTATGGCAACTTGTAGATGACTGTGAATGTTATTGGAAGTGTTGTTCAACAGCAGGTTCAGCCATCAGGGAGACCTGTCCCGGCGTCCCCCAATCCTGCCACCCAGCTCCCCACAGTGCGGTCCATGATTGAAGCCCAGAGAAGTGGGGTCAATGTTCAGATTGTGGGAGGGAAGCAAATGCTGGTCACATCCCCAACAAGAGGCAGTGTGGGGACTCCAGCCTCTCAGGCAGCCACGGACCAGGCAGGGAAATTAGCCACTACTAGTATCACAGCTGGCAAAGGAAATAATGTAACCACCACTGTCAGTAAGGTGATAGATCTCACTGATGATGATGTGGGTAGTGGTGGAGGAACACAAGAGCTGAAGAAGACAACCAGTATGACACTGGTTCACCCAAGTCAAATAATGCAGCAAAAGATGTCAACCAATCAAATCCGCCCAGGTACTCAAGTGATCTTCCAGCCAACATCATCATTTAATCCTACCGGAGCAGTGTATGTGTTACCACAGAGGCCAGGGGCACCTGCTGCCCCGAGTCAGTTTACCCTGGTCCCTGTGTCCAGTGGAACCGTTGGGACGCGTCCTACTCTGGTTAGTCTTGTCACACGTGCTGGACTGAGGCAGAGTTTGCCATCTAGTGTGGTCACTCAGACAGCTGCCAAGCTTCCACAGCAGGTGACAGTGTCAGCCAAAAAACAGTTGACAATACCACCTCCCCCGCTCCATGCTGCACCTGTACAGAAACCTGCCAGTACTGTCACTGTATCTTCTACAGCACAATCTGTAAGTACATATACTTGTAACAATGTTGTAGAAAACTTGGGTTGTTGGAAATAAGTCTTCAGATATGTTTGGCATTTTGTGTTGCCTCTGCCCGTTTTAGGTCCACAAGGTATACAATCGGGCTTGGTTAACTATTGCTTCCCTTTTTTATTTCTCTAAAATTAACTCTTCTGTATGGTTTAATTTACAATGCTTTTTATGTTTAAATTTAAGAAGTAATCACTTCACAAAATATTATATGAACCAAATGCAAACTGCCTACCTGTGCTACCTTGTCTAACAGGCTGCTTATGTTGGCTTGCAGCCAGTGGAAGCTGCTGGAGATGAAAGCACAAGCATGCAGGGGAGAATAAGCCACCTCGCAAACAAAAGGAATCAGTTACAAGATATTCTAAATAATTTGGTAGGATATCACCTTGTGGTTTGGGAATGAGCAAAAATAGATTTACTTGTCTCATGTGATTATTGGTTGTTGAGGTGAAATATCTTTTCCTGCTTGTTGAATTAGACTCCTGCTTCCTCTGGGATTTTGCTTTTTTCTTCCTGTCTAGTATTTTGGTATTGAAGTTGACAATGTAAATGTGTGGGACACTTGAATCTGCATTAAACTTATAGTATACAGATCCTTTAATGATTGCTGTGCTGAAATTGGCTGAAGAAGGATTTGATACCATTCAAGATCATTAACATTTGCTGGCATGTTTCTGATTATGTTGATTGATTTGTAGATCATGTGACTGGGCACCCTTTGTGGTTATGTTGATCACAGATAGATAGATCACAAAGTTGTCTGCACACAATGTTCAGTCTTATTTGTTACTAGAAGATGCTGAGTTTTGATAAATTGCTGTCTAAGCTGTAATATGAATAGCATTTTAAGTACTATTGGGATTTGAAAAGGTTTGTTTGCTTTGACAGACCAAACACATTAAATTAGAGGATAGTCCTTTGTATTCTGATTGAAATCAATTTGTCATTTCACAGAGACATCCCGCACCACTACCTCCGTTGCCAGCCAATCAGGATGTCACAACAAAACTGCCCAAAGTTATTCCTCCAAAACCTGATCTCAAAATTAACAGAGTCACACAAGGTAAGTGAATCAAAATGCCTTCTTGACACTAATTTTAGAAAATTATAAGAAGCATTAGAATAATATGTGGAAAAAATATATGCAAGTGTTGTGTGTTAAAGGACACATTTGACATTTGATATATAGATACTTAGATTCTCACTTGTTCCCACCATTTCAGGTATTGTGCTGTCCTGGAACATGAATGTTGAATACAGTTATGAACACATATCCTCTTATCAGCTGTTTGCATATCAGGAGGGGTCATTACCACCCAGCACAAGTCTGTGGAAAAAGGTATTTAAAGTCATATTCATGTTTGTTTTTTTTCTTGAATAACATGTATGTCAAGCTTCTAAATTCAGCTGCTGTCACATGATAACTGACAAGGGGATTTCAGAGATGCAAATGCCAAACCATCTTTGACTTGAACTTTTTCACAGTTACAGAGTAATAAAGTGTGCATGCAGTGTTGACATATCTAATAATTTCAAATGCATGTGATAGACATAGCTTCTCTCTCTTTTATCTACTTTTATTTATTTTTACTTGCCAGCAGTAGTACTACATCATTTGTTTTTTCATGAATAAAAGATACCTTTTGAAACCAAGTACAGTGACCGTTGATCACCCATTGTATACAGGATATCTTTTCCTCCTCTTATCATTCAACTAAGGTTATGAAAAAAGATTCATATTGGATTATTCGAAATTGAAGTACTTCAGAACTCATGTTTTGGAATGAAAACATTCTGTAATGTTTATTTATTATTATTTTTTTTCACTAGGTTGGTGAGGTGAATGCACTCCCACTTCCCATGGCGTGTACCCTGACCCAGTTTCAGGAAGGGAATCGTTATCATTTTGCAGTACGCGCAGCAGACAAGCATGGCCGAGTGGGACCTTTTAGTGATCCAAGCAGCATTCACTTAGTTCCTAATGGAAAATGATGTTATATGTTTTAGCTTGGCAAAAAATTTTAAATGGCTATTTGTCATCATCACTTTTGTATTGTGTTAAACATTTTAGTAGTCAAGCATACTATTTGCTACAAATAAATATGAACGATGAGAAGTTTTAATTTTTTATCAACTGAAGTAGTCACAGGTATGCAAACTTTCATGTCCTTTTCTGTTATTTCTGTTGCCCATTAGTAGGTTGATGACAATATCACAAGGTTTAAATTTTATAGGTTTACATAGGTTGTACATATTGTATGAATGTTGTCCTATTTAGGTGGTTACAAAGTGTTTGATACACTGAGATTCCTGCATTTGGTACAAGAGACTAGTGTAGACTCAAGTTGAAATTCTAGAAATGTTATAACTTTTTTGTATCTAGTGGTTAAATAAAGAATTTGAGAATGAATTTAATTTTTGTCTTAATGCCATTCCACATTTAACTGAATCACTGTTATTAAATATAAATATTTCATCGATATAAAAAATGGACATATAAAGTAATCCAACTGTAAAACAAGTATATTCCTTCTATCTTGTATTCCTGGTAGAAAACTTGAACCGATTTCTTTCTAATGTAAACCTCCATGCTTATTTTCTAAATCCAATTCTGATATTATTGAAAAAACATCTGAAGCCTACTCAAACAGTGCCTTTCCCATAAAAGAAAATAAACACTAAATTTCATGTTTCATTTATTTTTATTTTCCAGCAGCTGCAAAAGCAATTATTCAAACCTTGTAAATAATTAAACTATTTGCTAAGTAACAAATTAGATTAATGAATATCAAAATGCATGCTATTAAGTTCAATGTTCAACTTGAAATTTTTTTCATTTTATTACCAAAGGGTGTTCCCAAAATAAAATGTGATATGGTTACAAAGATTTTCACATCATTTTAATGTTAATATTGTGCTTTATTATTTTATTTCAAATTAAACTGTTCACCACTAAATAAAAATAAATGAATTTGTCTCTGTAGCTGAGAACAATAGCAATTACACTTCTGAAACATTAAAATGGCGCTAAATTCCACATCACAAATCTGTCAATACTGAATTCCTTTGCAAAATTTCAAGACTTCATTCAAGGCACTAGCTTTTTCACATTTTGGCTCATCATTTTAAAGCTGGTGCATGCATCTGCCAATTATAAATTCCTGGGACTATCAATTATGTAACTGTGAGAAGTGTTAGCAAAATCCTATGATCCGGGTCAATATGTTCAGTATAATCATGGCAAAAGATATATATACACTTTTCCACAAAAACAAAAGTTTTGTTTGAATGGACTTTCTTTCATCACTTGGCTTTTACCATGTAAATAAATTTCAATTTTCCCTTGTCCACATATTATTAAAAATGTATGTGCATTATAAAGTTGTTTCCTGTACTATAAAAGCAAATATAAGTGTGAAGTACTGAAAGCAATTGGTTATCCTCAACTGGAGTGTATTTCATCAAGAGTGTATGTTAAATGAAAGACAGCAAACTTTTACACGTAAATTATTGACCACGTCTGTAAGCATAAGTCTAGGGTTCCATATTCTATCATCCATTTAAAGAGCAACATAGCATCCTTGCTAGTGCAGCAGTTTAGTTATTATTTGATACCTCTTCCTAAGCCAGGCTAGTTGATTATAGGACAACTGCACCTGGAAGTTGTCTGTAACTTTGTAACAGCTGTCTCCACTTACCATCACACTCCAAAAGACCAGTGTTACCTAAAAATAGTCAAAATATAAGTCATGCATAAAACCACTGCAAATAAATATTAAAATTTTTCACCATCTGTGGTGATGCTTTAAATTACTGAATCAAATAGATACTTATTTATGCATTCAAACCAATCACAATTCATTGTTTTCCAGATAATTCTGTGATGCTCATAGAGACTTACCAATAATAATTAAGCCCTTCTTTGCCCTTGTCAGGGCCACTGTCACCATGTGGTGGTCTGCCAAGGGTCCAAGATGTTCCTCCTTCCAGGCAATAGTTGGATTGTGCTCCAGTCTGATAGCAGGCAAGGAACACACTGTTGAAAATACAGCATAGTCCCATTCTTTACCTTTTAAAGAAAGGAAAAGTTCAAGTTAAGATATGTTCGGGCAGCCATATTTGAGAGACCACTGGTACGACATTTTGCCTTGTATTAGTATGTTAAGACAAGTAAAGTAGTATGGAAAAATAATGAATATTGAAAATGTGCGATAAAAATCAAAATGGGAAATGCACAGCTTAGTTTTTTAGTGAAATGCAAACATTATTATCAAATATAATCAAAAATAAAGGACTATGGATAAATAATGCAAATTGAAAATGTGCGATAAAAATCAAAATGGAAAATGCACAGCTTAATTTTTTAAGTAAAATGCAGACATTATTATCGAATATAATCAAATTATCTCAAAGTCAAAATAGATCACTACCTTGTGCTTGTACTACTGTCTGTGTAGAAATGTCAGCCAACTCTTTCTCCATCAGCTGATTACTGATCTCCTCTTTCTGTCCTTCATAACAGGAGAGTACCACAATACTGCCTGGACTTATACCATAGGTTGTGACCAGCTGGGCACAATAATCAACCTGGGGAAACAAGTTTACCACTTGTGACAAATATGTAGAAGGAATAAAAATATACAAACTAAAATAACAATTCAATATATATATACATATATTTATATACACTTGTTTGACATCAATATCAGAAATTCAAAAATCATATAATTGTGATAAACAAAAATGGCAACAAATATCTATGTATCATTTCTAGTTCATTTTCTTTTAACTTTAAACAAACCAAAAACTATTTTTTGCATTATCAGAAGTAGTTCAACAATCAGTACACATACAGTTGAAGAAATGATAACATATAGCAATGGTAGACCAAAAGCACAAATAAAATACTTACTACATGCTTTGTTTCCAAGTCATTTTTCCTAGAGCATTTCTTCTTATTCCCCCCAGTGTTCACTGTGACAGTCTCGGCCTCACCTAAGACAGAGTGAACCAGTACAGGCCAGACTGGGCCGGCTGGCCACATACTTAGGTTGGAGGGCCTCAGCAAGTCCTCTGTCCCACACAGTAACCCCTTGTATATAGCAGGGGACAGGAACCTGCAGATACCTTGGTGCTGGAAAAGGTGGACAGCCATCAGTGTTAGCATTAAACCTAAAGCATTTTCAATTATCATGACCAGACAGCTAAATAGAACATTTTATATCTCTTTGACAATGAAAAACATGAAGAATATGTCCAAATCCATATTCAATACATTGTTTTATGATATTTTTATTAAGATCATCCATCCTTACCATTCTATACTGGGTCTTCAACTGAACAGCCTTCTGGGAATATCTTTCACAAAGAGAAACTTCAAGCCCTAATTTTTTTGCAGTTTTACTCCAAACTCTTGGTTTCATTTGCTGAATATCTCCCACTAGAACAACCTGTCTTGGGTTGCAGTAAACCAGTGGTGCTATAGTCTCTGGTTCTGTACACATCTCTGCATCGTCAATAATTACCTTCAAGAAGAAACATAATGCATCCAACAATTCATGATAATTATACAAGTAGTGAATTTTTTCATAGGTCATTTTATTGCAAGCATCAGTTTCACCTTTCCTTACAAATATATTCAATATAAAACTTTGATGTGTAATTGTCTATAACTTGACTGTCTAATGTTAACAACTTGACACAACATTCTACCAGGTGTTTTTTGCACCCCTGATTTGTTTTGCTGTGTACCTCCTAAATACTTGTAAACACATTCAATATTGACCAACCTTGTACTAACATTGCCATGCATACCTGTTTGATATTAGCTTTTGCTTTAAGTTTCTTACTGGTGGCAATGGTGCACAGGATCAACTGTACTTTGCTTAATTCATCCCTCTCAGCAGCTAGGACTTTGTCTTCATAAATCATTAGCTGCTCCTCAGTAACTTCCTGAGGATATTCCTGAAAGCAAATATGACATGTCAGAAAAAACATAGAAAGAAAAAAAATGGCTAAGTGTTCTTTAACTTGGGGTCTGGGGGCTACTTAAGATGGAAAGGCACCTCGAAAAAAATGTATTTGATATCATGTTGTGAAAATAAATATTTAGGTCAAATTCTACTACCGTAACAACATCTTGTAAGAACAACATCTATTCCAATGCACGGAACTAGAGTATGACATGCATCTTACAGTGCTGTTCTATTCTGATGTGTGCAACATCAAAAAGTAAATTCACATTTAAGAACATAAATAAAAACAAAGAAAAGTCCATCATTTCGACACCAAGGAAAAGTTCTCAAAAAATTCAAACCTGGATCATGTGTACATGTAGCTGGACAACTCACCTTGAAAAGCAAGTCAAACACTCTTATCTCAGTGCATTTGGAATTTGAAGGATGCCTAATGATATGGTGTAAAGCTAATTCTTTATCCACATCTGTTTTATCACCACTGCCAAGATCATACATATTGGCCTCTGTCCCATCAAACCGCCTAGGCATCGGGTAGGCCTGCCTGACAATACTATCATTGTACACTCTCACCATTCTTGGTGCCCCTGGTCCCAAACTCTTCAGGCATTCTGAAAGGTTGTATTAGATAACAGTAGCAACATATACATATTATAAATCTATCAGTTACATTTCTTATTTAAATTTATACTAAAAACATTTAATTGTAATGTGGTTTACAACAGAGCAGACTAATGACAAGGCACAATATTGAAACAAATAAAATCCCCCCACACACACACACACACAATGTCAATGATCATAAATCATTAGCTGCTCCTCAGTAACTTCCTGAGGGTATTCCTGAAAGCAAACATGACATGTAAGAAAAAACATAGGAAGAAATGGCAAGGCGTTCTTTAATTTGGGGTCTGGGGGCTATTTAAGATGGAAAGGCACCTTGAAAAAATGTATTTGATATCATGCCCCCCCCCCCCCCCCCCCCCACACACACACACACACACACACACACACACACACACAATGTCAATGCCATCATTACACCATTTTATTACTCACTCATCAGGTTATCTAAGCTGTCCTCAGACCAGGCACACAATAACACCTGTGCGGGTACAGCTGTGGAGGAAACCAGGCTCTGCTGGGGGCAGTTCATGTCTACAAACATGACAGCTAGTCTGGCTGCTAGCTCCGTCTTCCCCGTCCCAGCACAACCTTGGATCACTGTGAAGGACTGCGATAATGCCAAGGACAAGGCGCGGTGCTGCTCTGTGTTCAGGGGATTACAACCAGGGAAAAGTTTCTCCATCATCTGATTAACTACTGAGGGTGCCACACCTACACGTACAGATATTACATGTTAATATATAAGGGTTTTCTCTGTCATGAGAAATTGACTCATTTCTTTGTCCTTCATAATTTAAAGCATTATTAATCTTGAGGGATAAAATATACGAAAAGTGAAAAGAAAATGATCCTATGAAAAAACAAGGCAGCAAAGCTGTCAAATGTACAGACAAAGAACAGAAAATAAAGATGCAAATAAGTGAAAAATTAAATTTTCACAAAAAACTGTTAAATTGCCAGAAAAATTTACCAAACAGACTGCGTTGCCTATTGAAGCTGTATGTTAGACCCATGTTTCTTTCCTGTAAGTTTGAGAACAGTAAGTGACATGATTTCCCTTAAATGGTCATCATAGGAGCAGTGCCCAAAATAGGGGTTTCTTCAAATTTTGATGCAACATTACATAATGTTTAACAGCATAATGACAATCAAATGTTATTAATAAAATATTAGTAACATGGACATTCAGAAAATGTGACAAGCAAAAGTCTTCAAGATCATGGAACTTTAAAGTCACACCTTGAAAATGCCAATATGTGAAAAATTAAATTTTCACAAAAAACTGTTTAAATGCCAAAATAAATAAATAAATAAATAAAAATACCAAACAGACTGCATTGCCTACTGAAGCTGTATTTTAGTCCCATGTTTCTTTCCTGTAAGTTTGAGAACAGTAAGTGACATGATTTTCCTTAAATGGTCATCATGGAAGCAGTGCCCAAAATAGGGGTTTCTTCAAATTTTGATGCAATATTACATAATGTTTAACAGCTTAATGACCATCAATTTTTAATTATAAAATATTTGTTTCACAGATATTCAGAAAATGTGACTAGCAAAGGTCTTCAGGCCCATGGAACTTCAAAGTCACGCCTTGAAAATGCCAAAATGTAAACAAGACAGCGCTGTTCTGAAATGGGTTTATTTCCATTTTTAACACTTTTTTAACACAAAATAAAATGTTTAAAACAAAATAAACATTTTACTGCCATTTTATATGACCAACTAAGAAAATTGATGAGATGGGAAAAGTATCAATAGAACAGTGTTAAATGTCCAATTTCCTCCATTCTGAGATTCTGAACATAGTGGATGATTGAATCTGACAAACTGCAATGATATGAGTTTATTTCCATTTTTGACACTTTATTACACAATACATGATAACAAGTTTACCATGTTTTTTACATAATCAACTAACAATGTTGTAAAGATGCAGGAAATATCAAACAAACACTTTTAGGCATCTTATTAGTTAAATAATGAGACTGTTAACATGCCTAATAATTGAATCTGAGGAAATGTGAAAAACAGTATAACTTCTAAAATAATGGCCTGATTATGCTGATTTTCGAACTCAACCTGCGTTTTAGTAAGATTGACCACTCCTGTGAGTATGATTACAATTGGCCAATCCGTTTTTCTTATATTGTGTTATCAGTGTTGTATTTATATTGAAAATAGTGAAAAAACAGCATAAATTCCCTAAAAATGGCCCAATCATGCTGATTTTCGAACTTGACCTGCGTATTATGAATATTCATCAGTTCTGTAAGTTTCAAGTCAAAAGGTAAAATGGTTTTCCACTTATCGTGTTATCGGTGCTGCATATATGCTGAAAAAAGTGAAAAAAACAGCATAAATTCCCTAAAAGTGACCCGATCATGCTGATTTTCGAACTTGACCTGCGTATTATGAATATTCATCAGTTCTGCAAGTTTCAAGTCAAAAGGTAAAATGGTTTTCCACTTATCGTGTTATCGGTAAAAGTGCACAGCGATGACGGCGACGACGGCGACGACAGACGCAGATGATGGCTATATGTACAGACTGTGTCTGTACATAAAAAAAGCTTAACAATGTGTACAATGCATTTCTGTTAAGTCCCACTGCACTCACCAGTTGATATTGCTGGGTTTCCAAGTGCTATATCCTTCACCAACTGAGATGAATTAACCATTTCTTTAATTGCCATTTCTGTATTTCTGAAAACAAGATAAACAAATGCTTCATTAAATCTTAAAATAGCACTGTCAATATGTAAATCTGTTAGAATGTATTACAAATAACTAAATTAAAAATAAAAACCACCAAGCTTTAAGAAGATTCTCTTATTTTATAGAATGTATGAGAATGAGCTGAAAGGTAACTAGGAGTGAAAGAGGAGAACACCCAGTTCACCTACCTAAGATGTTTAGGCTTAGATATCCACTGCAGTGTGCATGGCAATGAAGCACTCTCAGGAGTCAGGAACACAGGCGGGATATCCATAGATGTCTGGTTTAGTACCACATTCACTACTACCTTGTCCTGTCTTGGTGATACTGTTAGGTTTGTTGTGACGCAGTGGAGCACCCAACACACTGGATCATTACCATAGAGATGACTGTAGTTACTGGGAGACGCAACAGCTATGTTTTGATACCTGATACACAGATAATCCTCATATGGCACACTTACTTCTCCACCTGTCGTTCTGTTTTCTAGCTCGCATACAAAACTCATCTGACGCTGTTTACAGAAAGAGAGTGGCATGGTGAACACTCCTACTGCTTTGACTCCCGTGGGGACGTCATTAACCTGCCACCTTATGTTGACATGATGCAGGATAAAGCTTTCTCCACTTTCACATGCAATTTCTGCAGCCTCTACAGCCAGTGCTGGCAGCCAGGCCTTCTGGTAAGCATTCACATCAGTGTAATTCTGTTTAGATGCATATTTGGCTGCTGCACTAGTGAAACACTTCACAGGACTCCTGGCATGTTCTAGGCAAATGTCCAGGTTGGGCGTAAGACTTATCAGCTGGACAACTGGACGCAGTATGCCTTGGACAACATCCGCACTGACCTGCACTGTTATGACACCACTGGGTTTAAGTACTAGGCTAAATTCACACTCCTGCCTCTTAAAGGGCAGTCCTTTCTTCATCTCTGAGGACACCTCAGTCACATACCCATCATCTATCATTGGGAACTTGGCTCTCATCCCTGCTGCACTGATCACCTGGTTCACATTGGAGAAGTCCTCCTTGATCAAGGACTGGATAATCTTCTGCCAGTCACTTGTTGGGATCTGGATGATGTACGGATTGGGGTTGAGGACCAGAGGGGCATCATTCTCCCTACCTGACAATGGGTCAAGCTGCATATCATATATCCTCTCCATCCATTGTACTACCAATGTCTTCTCCTTCCCTTCCTGAGTCGTCATCCACTGGGCATTACCAACTTGCTGAAGGGGGATGTTAAATTCTGGATCTTTTACCTCAGCCAAGAAGGGGAGGATTATCTTGACATTGTCTTGATTTAAACTGCTTATAATCCCAGCAGTCATAAGTGGTTTCTCCTTGAATGCTTGTGCAATACACAAAGTTTGGGCATCTTCTTTGAAGTTAGCCACTCTCACAAGGGAATTAGTGGCAGCCTCACATAACTCCCCCATCTCCTCCTCTGTGTATGGGTTAGGCTTGGACTCCAAGAGAGCACCAATCAAATGCTGTGTTACAATATCCATGTAGGTCTGGGTTGGTGCTGTGAAACTCATATAGTAGGGGAGGTTGAGTCCAAAGTTATGTTGCTGTACATACTTGACATCTGCACAGGCATATTTAGGCTTACTTTGCATCTTCTGCATCTGGACAGCAGCCACCGCCAACTGTGGGTGATGATGTGGGGTGGTAATTAGCCTACAAAGCTCCACCACATCATTAAGTTGTGTGGCCTGGAGGATCCCTCCCCAGACTGATGTCTGTACATCTAAATACTCCAGGTCTTCTACTGGCCCACATGCCTCCTCTGCACAGCCACAGGGGTGTCCAACACAGGCACACATGCCGCCTACAGGGTGGTAATACTGGGCAAAGGCCACCGAGTTCTTAGTCAATGGTGCAGCAGCTAGTTTCCAGTTGTCAAAGATCCCATTTCTAGGGGAATCCTGGCATAACAGTGGGGTGCAGCGTGGGAAAATCTCCACTAAAATCCTGCTCAGCTGGTAATTGGCCATAATCATCAGCTCTTTAGTTATGAACTGAACTTCTGGTGCATCTGGACTGGAGACGACAGCCGGGTTAAACAAAGATGAATTACCGTTTCTAATCTTTGCAAACATCTTGGCCAAGTGGTGGACAAACTTTAGAGTGGTGGCTATATTGTTGGGCAAGACATCACTGACCCCCTTTAACACTTTTTCTGCCTCGCTGTTCTCAACAACATATTTTGTGTTGACCACAGACTTGCGTATCTGGGCCTGAATTATCTGTCCAGTTAACTGGACAGTGAGAAGAACGGACATCACTAATCTATCCTGGCCTTCTTGAATAGAACAGTGGTTGGCCTGCAACTGCTCTGGTATAATGCCAGCCGCTTCTTGTCCTATACAGTGGAAGGTGTTCATTTTCTTCCTTGCTTCTTCATCCAAGTAGCTCCCCTTCTTCACAAAGAAGGCCACATCAGTAACATGTACACCTAGAAGGTAGGTCCCATCAGGCTGCTGCTCTATGCTATAACAGTTGTCGATGTACAAAGAGCCTGGGGACTTGAAGGCAAATGTCATCTTCTCTCTGAAGTCCAATCTATCTGAAATCACTGGTTGAGGGGGGCTGTAGGAAGGTGGGTATAAGTGCTGCAACTCGATCATAGCCTCCACAGAGAACTTTCTTGCAATGCTATATTCTATGGAAAGGATGCGTAATCCACTGGGGACAGTGTCCCCCCTGGGGAGTACTCCTATAACAATACCAACTGGGGCATCTAGGCTTGGTTCCCACTTGGCAAACTTCACCACAAACAATTTGCTACTGATGTCACAAAGGTTGATGCTTTCATGGTGATCAAATACCACTTTCTGATGCTCTGAATTTTGGATGGCATAAACACATACTTCATCTCCCTTGGGCTGTGGAGAGGCTCTACTCAAACTCTCTAGATTATAGATGATTGGAAAATTAGAATTGATGGGTGTTAGAACGCCAGTGCTTTCCTCATTTACCTGGCAAACAAACAACTGGATAAGAGGATCTCTGGCTCTCTTCAATATTCCTGCAACTCTACCAACTATTTCAGAGCCTACATGAGCTTTGACTTCTACCACCACATCATCCAGGTTACAGGCAGACTTGCAATCTGTACTGCTGCCAATCACCACTTTGAGAATGTCAGACTCTTTACCCAAGACTTCACCATATATCTCACTGGAATCCCTGTGGATAATACACTGTTTGAATTGGGAAGGCATTTTGTCCACTAGACCTTTTAGTTGCTTGGTTGTGAAATCAGGTAAACTGCTTACTTCATTATCTCTTATTTCATCCATGAGGTAAACATCCTTATACTCATTTAAGATCTGGGGAGTAAGCCAACTGGTTGCTTGATATATACTAATATGCCCTTTACAGCCAAGATACTTGAGAGACCGATGATGGATAAGCTGGTCCTCTTCAGAATCGAAGACCATTCCCTTCTCTCTGAGGGACTGTAGCATGTGTCTGTTCGACTCTTTGGCTAGCTGGCCTAGAACTTCACTGGGTGGAAACTCCAAGTACATCTCCCAATCATTTTCAGCAGATCCTACACCTTCTCTACCCCCATTAGCCTGCTTGAGTACCAATGGTCCAGAAGCTGTTGTAGCAGATAAGGGGACATCATCACCAATTGCCATCAAGGTCATGCCATTAACCAGTGCCTGCCCTTCACTGTTACCATTCACCATTACGTCACCACCTTCCACTGCACTTGTGCCATTAAATGCAACATTTTCTGTAAGGATTGCTTCTCTGGCTGCACTACCTGGCTCTGCATTCTCTTCTTCTTCTTCATAAGTTAGCTGCATCTGGGCTTCCTGGTACATTCTTCCTTCATCTGAGTTCATCATGCTGATCACAGCAGTTTTGACAGCGTCAAGGGTCAGATTCTGGGGGTAGATACTCTTCATATTCTGACAGTGCTTCAGATATGTCCTCCATACTGTCATACAGTCTCCTAAGGCACACAGAGCCACATGGTCTCCTACTATGCCTACAAATGACTGAGCCCTAGTAAATGCTGTGTTCAGAAGCTTCTGGTCTGACAGGAACCCATAGTCTCCACCTTCACCGTCACATTCTGCTGCAGCACTGATTGCTGGGCTAGATTGTAACAGGTGCCTGCTTCTAACTGTGCTGATGAACAGAGCTCGGAACTCTTTTCCTGGAACAGAAATATCAAGTTGGTCATTTCTCCAAAAATAACACTAAAACTGCATCAACAGAATACATCCTTGGTATAAAATCAACCACAAGTTATAGGATAATTAAAACTGATTATTTATTTCAATGTTTCAAAATGTGAAATTTGGAGCATAAATACCTTGTACATTCATGACCCTTTCCACAATCACCTGTCCAAGTTGGGGGTTCTTTCGCCTAAGTGATCGCCTTATTCTTGTAACCTAAAACAAATGTTTTACTATTATGGTTCTAAAATGAAAACCCCCACTTACATGCTAAAATAAAAGGTTATCCAACATTAAATATATACCATAAAAATGTTTTGAAAGGCCTTTCAATAATTGAGTAAAAGTAGGAGACAGAACCATTTTGATGAAAATAAAGGCCACTCAAAATTTCATCTACCGTTGAACTTAACAAGATTACCATCGTTTTATCTTCTTTTATACTACTATATGCCTTCTATGTCTTGCCTTAGCACCTCCCACCTTCCCTCTATACTACCATATGTCTATTCTATGACCCCATTCCCACAGCTATTTAGATCTATCTATAACCCTTGGGAGTCTCACTAGATTGGCGTCAGCTTAACTGGCTTAAAGGGGGTAATTGACTGCTGTGCGCCCTCGGCTGACAGCAATTTAGCGTGAACCCCCAGGGAGTTAGGTCGATCCGGATGGATCGATCTAAATCTCTGGGAATGCAGTCTATCTTACCTGATCAGTGTATGGTGCCACCACCCCTATGGTATCAGGTCTCCTGTCTCCCCATTCCTGTGGCCAGGTATTCCACAGCTCTTCCACCCTGTCTGCTACCTCTTCCACCTCAGCCAGATTATAGAAGGAAGTGCTGTCATCATCCTGAATCTCACTGCCTTGGGCTAGCAAAGAAATAAAAACTCAATAACTTAATTAATAAAACCTCATATTGTAACATAACAAAATAATTCAAAATTTAATTCAGTATGGAAAGGACGCTGACATGCAATTAAGTAGAAACTGCACTTTAATTCCATTACTTACCATGCAAAATGCAATTTTCTCTCAAAACACAAAATAACGCAACAACAATGCTATTTGATAACATAATAATACCTGCATAAAAATTGAGAGGTGATAAGTTCGGCACATCAGGCAAGTCAGCCATGGACTCCAGTTTATCAGGGCCACCATAAAATACAGCTGATATAAACCTGAGGATCTCCATCTTGGACCTGTAGTTCTTTTTCAGTAGAACCTTCAGGTGGCCACAGTCGCTCTGGTGGGAGAACTTATCATAGTGTGTGTACAGTCTTTCCAGGAAGGACTTGTGGAAGCCCTGTCTCCTCGCCTCTGGACTGTAAACCTTGGGACTCATCTGCATGTGGTCCCCTGCTATCACCATACAGGTGTTCTCGTCAGCTAGAGTGAAGGGCATGATGGTTTCACACTCCAGAGCTTGGGCACCCTCGTCCACCAGGATATGAGTGAAGTGACCCTTTAAGTTGAGGACTGTCAGTAACAGAGAGGTCGACAGGGTGACAATGACTACTCTTTGCTCTCTGATGTCTTCTGCTGTGGGGTCCAAAAAACTCTGCTTGTCATCTGACAACAAACAGTACTTTTTGACCGCTGGGTTGACCGTGTTAACACGCCTGTTTCTGAAGTACACCCTTCGGATCTTCATATTAGGTGAATTTTTCTTCACATATGGATCTAAATGGCGCAACAGGTACAAATCTGCAGCACTGAATTGAAATAAAATTGACATCTAAACAGAATTTTAAATAGGCATCAAATTTAAAGAGGTTTCAATCACCAAATCAAACATTTCTGTACAGCTAACCCATCATATTCAGAACAAATCTGCATTATCCTCAAAATACGTTTTTCTTATCTTCTTTACTTCCCTAAAAGAAACTACCTAGCAACATAATTCAGCCATTACCTGTTGGAGTGAGTGCATATCAAGACCCTGGCATCTGGTCTTTCATTCAGCAATATCATCACAGACTGTGCCAATGTTTCCGTCTTTCCTGTCCCAAATGGTCCATAGACGATAAGTGGTGGCGTGTATCCTGTCCTCTCAGCCACAATGTGCTGCACCACCTTCATCTGGTCATCATTGAGCACACTAGAGCTACAATCAGAAATTAAAGTAAACCTTTCAATTAAAATAAATCCTTAAATGCAAGTGCAAAGCAGCTCTATATGGGGTGTCTGCAGGGCATAAATACAACACCCAAACATCTGGATATATCTAGTAGACTTTCATCTTTATACAGTATATAAAAATACGGTTGACAAAAATGGAAATTGACATTTCAGAAGTAAAACCAATTAAAAATTTCGTAATCATGAAGGATATTTTCCTCTTTATCTATGGGTTTGGGATATTTGAAGCAGGCAATCATGTTTTTTTTTACTTCACTGCAAAATGTTCACTACTGTCAAGCTTTTTCAGAAAAGTTTTACCTTCAATTCTTCTAAATGTTGCACTAGGTTGCAGGACTTACAAACTTAAGTTTAGACATTAAGAGGTATCTCAAGTGATACATTTTATTTCTACAGACTAAAGTTAATATATTATACTGTACCTGAGTTTAAGATTGTGCACCACATTCCACACAGGGTTAACCTTGGTGACATCAGGGAAGACCAAGTCCACATTCTTCAGATGATCCAGAGCAAAATGCATCAAGGAGAACAGCGCTCGGTTCATCTGGAACTGAATCTGGACTTCAATCTTCTTCCCAGCTTTCAAACCCAGCTGCTGGCAGCACTTGGCAGACAGGCACATGTAGATGTAATCTTTGCCTCGGCCATCGTAGTCAAAGTTTTCTTTCTGCACAATGATTGCCTCGTAGACTTTGTGACTGGAGCTGTCTTTGGGTGCCAGCAGGACTGTGGTCACACTGCTCAGGACCAGTTTCCCAGCATTGGTGTCCTCGCTCAGCTGGTCATTGAGAGGGACTCGGGCAAACAGTTCACCTGGACAGGCAAAGATGAAGGTGTCCTCCTTGATGCTGTCTGTTAACTCCAGGGTGGTCAGGAGGTTGAACCTACAGACAAAGAGATTAAATTACAATGACCAGTGAAATCTCAATGTCAATGCTTTGACCAAATTGATCATTATCAGGTTCTCAGTTTTAAAATTATTTGCATCTTATTCAAGGAGATCACTGTTGATTTCAAAATATATTCATCACCACAAATGGCGCAAATCATAGAAGGACTTTTTTCTACCAATTATCTTCTTGCCTGTCTTCTGTTTGAGAATTTTCTAAAAATTAGTGACATATAGTACTGATAAAGCTGCCCATAAAGATGAAAAGAAAACCAATGTCTCATACTCTGATATCATATTACTCCGAGTAAGCTCCTCTACTTCCAGAAGTTTATGCATCTTGTGCTCGTAGTTGTGTCTATTCAGCTCCACTATCACACTGTCCTGTGTGATCACAGCATCGGCAGACGATGGCTCTTTATACTGGCGCATAGCTGTAGCAGTGAGTTCGTCTGTCAAGTTGTAATCTATTTTGACAATTTCTCTATTTGTAAGAGTCCATCTGAAAGAAAATAGCTACTATATAATATTTAACTGAATTAACAGCATAAAGTGCCCAATGTCTTCACCATAATAGCCTCAGACCTCTGGAGCTCAAGACAAAAATTTGAACTGAGTAAACATTATTTTTCAAAACACATATCTATAGAGACAATCCAATTCGAAACAATGAAAAAAAAAAAAAAACACTTCACCTGTCAAAAGTCAATTTCTCTCTCAGTTCCTTGACTTTCTCATGAGCCTCTTCTGTGCCCACCTCCACCTGCAGCTTCCTGTACAACGCTGGTTTGACTCCAAAGTCAAATACCACCCACTGGCTGAAGGAACCAAACATGCCCCCAGTAAAAAGGATCTCTACTCTATAACTCAGCAGCCCTTTTTCATCTTCCTCTTCAAAGAACTCGCCATCCGCTACCTGGCAATTCTTTGACAGGTCATCGCTGTGAAGGGCAAAGTGAAGACGATCTTTGTTGTACAGCAATGCCACTTTTACCAGTTTTCTATCAATCTGTGAAAGAAAAACATCAATATCAATAAAAAAAAAATATGGAGTTAAATTCAATATGAAGTAATCACTTTTCAAAGTAAAAATCACTTTTGTTTCATCTTGACAATATTTTTTAGCTTCAAATAAACACTACAAGCCAACACCTGACTATGCTGCATGCATATGTACTGAGCAAAAATATAAATGTTCCATGTGAATTATTCATGTAACATGTAATGGGCCACGGACAGTACTCTGTTGCCATATACAGTAATCTGTAGTACACTGCACAACAAAATTCACTTTGTTTGATTTAATATTTAATTCTCATAAAAACTTTGAAATATTGCGTGGGGCATTAATTTTTTTGCTCAGTGTATTTTCATGCTGAAGGTCTTACATCTGGTTCCAGGGTGAAGCTCCAAAGATGTTCACTCTTCTTCTGCTGTTTGTACTGGATAAGTTCATCTGATACTTCCATGTTCACATATGGCAACTGGTCTGCAAGCTGAAGTGAAAGATGATAAAAAATCTATAATTCTTTGAAAATAAATTGCATCATTATAAACTGCCCATTGAAATGAGAACATTGCCTTTGTAGTGACTACTTATGTTTTGTACATAAGATCAGTACGCACCACACTTATGGGAGAATCAGAATTTTCATAATTCTCCAGCAGCTCATCCATGTAAGAGTAGACTTTCTGTTGTTTTGCCATTTGCTTCTTCATCTGGCGCCACTGATACCTCTCCTTCCACTCGTCCAGCTCCTCCTGACTGTGGGCATACCTGCAGCTGTTGTACATGTCTGGCATGTTGGAGTACTTACAGGTGCCTCCATTCAAATGCCTTTGAAATAGAAAATAATTACTCAAACTCCATACATGCATATATTAGGAGTGTGTTCTCAAATGTGCAATTCTTTTTCAACTTTTTAAATAGAATTTTAAATATTTCTTTCTCCCTGAATCCAAGACCAAAACATTAACATGCAAAAATAATAAATAGTAGTTAACCAGTTTTAAAAAATGAACACACTACACATTTTATATTTTGTTGTAAGATGTGGAATCAGTGACAATGCCCTGCCACTGACAATGGCCCATTACTGACAATGCTCTACCAATGACAATGGCCCACCACTGATATGACAATGCCCCACCACTAACCTGTGACACAGCTCATATCCTCCAGTTGAAATCCCCCAAGGTGGCTGCCTGTAGTTCCACTGATGTTCCTTGTCAGAGTTCACATTGAACACATGTCTGTCTGAAGTGGTGTGGTCATCCCACTGCTTCTTACTATTACACTGTACGCCACAGTAGCTGCAGTAGTTCACACTCTGGACCATGTCAGAAGGGACAATGGCCGGTCTGCTTGGGCCAGCTTTTTGGACAGTGACTGATGTATGTCCCTTGACGATTTTCGACTTGGCTGCGTTTTCTTCCTGTGTTCTAGTGCTGGCTGCTACCAGTTCATCCAGAGTCAATACTGAAAATTTCATACAACCACTCCCCATTTATCTTGTAATGTTTCAATCTTTAACAAAGGAGGACCAGGTGAAGAAAAATAAACAATCTCTATTTGGATTAGATATGATACATTTTCTATGCTAACAGAAGCAGACTTTCAAGGTTTAAATCACTTTTTATACAAAAGCCATTCCAACCTACCATTATTTTGAACTTGCCATTTCCATACTTCTATTTCTTCATTACTGTGGGCAAACTGACAAAGGCCTCCTCTGGCAAAATCACAGCTCTTGCGGGTGCTCAAATTCTTGCAAATCACAAATTTCAGGCCTGTTGGGATCCTCTTTGGCAAAGCTCTGATTATTTTATTGGGACCCTGGAGAAGACAAACCTTGTTGGCCTCCCACTGGTGTCCCAGTCCTGCAGCACAACGATCCTGGTCTTTGTTCTTTGTCTTAATGTTCCCCTGCCTGAAGCACGGCCCGCACACATACAGCACTTTATAATTGCAGACCACAGGAGGCTTGACCTCAGGGAAAGGGGCACCTGCTTGCCCTGGTGTATCTGCAGCTAAAGGTATACTCTGGGCTTTGTTACCCACTGGGTTCCTCTTGTTGACAATTTGGGCACTTTGTTTGACAATATCATCCTGGGTTAGGGAGCTGTCCCTCTCTAACAACCACACATCCCTCTCGACTAAGCTGTGGGCAAAATAGCACTGCTCGCTGCTTTTCAGCTGACAGAACTGTTTCATGTAACAAAACTTGAAGTATGCCTGCTTCCCTGTGAACTTCTTCTTCCCTATGGTGGTGATCCCTGATGGCGACATGTGGACCAACAGCTTGTTCTCCTCCCAGTCATGCTTGGCTGGCGACGTGCAGTGATTCACCAGTGGTGACCTATAGCTTATCCTGGGAGGCTGACCATAAAAACAAGAATGGCAAAGGTACCGGAACTCTCCTCCATAACTAGTGAGAAGCTTCTCCACGGACAGCAGGTTTTCATGGGACTTGTGCTGTAGAGTAAATTCCATTATATTGAAGCGTCCATCTTTTTCTAGATTCCACAACTTCTGTTCTTCATGGTTGTGAGCAAAGCTGCACAGGTCCTCCCCTACTTTACATACTCTAGGGTTAAGCCCAGTGTAGTGTGTGCAAAGGACATAACTGCCATAAAATGGACGATGGTTTCTCCTGTCTCGCACTCTCACATAAGTATTGCCTCCTTTAGCCATCACAGCCAGCATATTTTCTTCACAGTTATGCTGCGGTGGCGGCGCATGCACAAATGTACCCAACACACCAGCAGGTTTAAGACACTCGCTACAAACTAATTTGAAAGTATGGGTTTGCTGCAATGGAAATTCAATTCTTTGTCCCTTTTCACCGCCACTCACAGGCATTTGGGCAATCCTGTTCTGCATGTTTTGCAAATAGGAGAAATCTTGCTCCCCTCTGCCATATCCCTGTGATGGAGAGCTCCTGAAAATCCTCACACCTTGGTTGGGGTTATTCATCATGCCATGACCAGGATATTGTCCACCAGGGGTCAGCATCACGCGACCTCTGCCCATGCTTTGCCTCGTGCCACCATGCACATATGATGCCTGGTACCCCTGCTGGTGTGATGCTGGGTACCTCTGTTGGTGTGATGCTGGGTACCCCTGTTGGTGTAATGCTGGGTACCCCTGTTGGTGTGATGAGGAATACCCCTGTTGGTGTGATGACGGGTACACCTGTTGTTGTCTCTTGGCTTCCATGGCAGCTTGTAAGGACCTTTCCCTCACTGAATATAAAAATGAAACACAAAAGAAACTTTGAGACAGAAGCATTACAATATGTAGGTGCTAACCATGGGAAATTTAAGGATTATTTAACAACCTAGAAATTAAAAGGAAATCCTGGTAAAAATGAAAAACAAAAGATGGGATTTAAAAGCATACTGATGTGTAAACTGAGAACAGAGCTGTAAAATTTAAAAAGATAATTATCTCAGTACTCACAAATATTGGTTGTGTGTTTGCTGATAAAGTCTGCTATACTGAATCCTCCTTCTCTGTCAATAGCCCATAATTCCATTTCTTCATCATTATGTGCAAATGTGCAACGTGCTTCCCCTAGATTTGAAATAAGTAACATTATTCAGCTTTCAAACTTCAGATCTTAAAACGAACATCCTATAACGAGACAGCAAAGCTAATAAATATACAGACACCATACAGGAAACAAGGCAGCAAAGCTGTCAAATGTTCAGACGTTATACAGAAAAAAGTGCACAAAATAATGTTTTGGCCATTTTTGATGCACTGTAACATAATGCTTTAAAATAACATAATCACTCTTACCCTCTTACATTATGTACTACAGGTGACATGGACATTGAAAAACTAGGAAGTGATTCAATTCCATGTGATATAAAAGCCACTGAAAATGCTAATGAGTGAAAAATCAAGATTTCACACATAAAAAAACAGAATTATTACCATAAATGTTAACTGATAATGCTGATTTTTGAAAGCAACCTGCTGCTTTACTAAACAAAGCCACTCAGTAAATTTTAAGTTGAAAATAAAATGATTTGGAAGTTATGGGGCCAACATCACCAAAATTGTGCAAAAAAACCAGAATAATTACTGTAAATGTTAACCATGATGTAAAATGTAAATGCCGTTTTTTGAAAGCAACCTGCTTCTTTAGCAAACAAAGCCACTCAGTAAATTTAGAGTAAAATCAAAACACGGTTTACAGTTTATGTATTTAAAAATAGGATCAACCCTTCTACGTACATATATAATGTACCATAACAGTTAACGCAACTCTTTATAACCAGTAAATAAATCAATCACAGGAAGAGTCTAATTGAACATAACCAATAAAACTACAAATGAAACATACAGTGCAGAAATACTAGCCAATACGTACCCACATTACACGGCTTCTGTTGCAAGAAGTGCCTACAAAGCTTGTAAGTGCCAACAAAATGGACATTAACTGGCCTTGGACGTATCTTCAACCAAGGTCCATTGCCTTGTTTCAGCTTCATCAACAGAAAGTTCTCCTCACACAGGTGATTCTGTACTGTGGACAATCTGTAGCCATTAACCCCCTCCCCTATCTGCTGGAAGCAGTTTCGGCAAGCAAATCTGTAGTCATACCATGAGTCATATGGTGGTGGGAAAGGCGGAAGAGGAGTAGGTAACAGGCCTCTAGAGGGCACCACACCAGCTTCTTGGGACTGTACATTATTTGTATTATAACTGGGCTGCTGGTACTGTTGGGACCTACGTGGGGATTGTGGGACCACCTGCTGCCAAGGGTTGCCTTGTCTGTCCTGTCCTTGCTGTGAGCGGGGACTGTTAGCACTTGCATCCATAGCATACATAAGCTGTTGCTGCCCCATCCCTACTGAAAGTATGAATTACAAGTGTAAATTTCAAATCATTTCATGGTCACTAAATTTGTTTTGACTTGATATTAGAAGTTAACACCTATATGTATATCTTCAATTCATCATTTGATAAACAATTGACACTGAAAAAAGATATAATTACCTGACAGATCAAAGTCAGAGAGATCTCGATTTCTACTTGGACTTTTGGTTTGGACCTCTGGTTGTTTTTTGCTTGCCTCAGTCTGTAAACAGGATTTATAAAACAGTTTATTTTCA
Organism: Lingula anatina; assembly: GCF_051362555.1. NCBI lineage: Eukaryota > Metazoa > Brachiopoda > Lingulata > Lingulida > Lingulidae > Lingula > Lingula anatina. The sequence continues at coordinate 40,554,251 of NC_141768.1, read as the reverse complement.
ACCATTGTATATAAACAGCTATGCACCTTAACAGTGTAATTTTTGGTAAAATGTCATTTAAAAAATTCTGAACACTCCAGTAATACATCAAAAAGTTAAATGCACTTCCAATCCTAAATTAATGACATAATAATTACATGCACCAAAATGTTTTTGTAGTACAGTGAATGTAGGCCATCTTGATGAGTATTATATGATAAACTACTGCATGGTACATAAAGAGAGAAGACTGACTACCAGTGTGTAGAATGACAATACAGAACTTTGAAAAGAGTTCATAATCAAAAATCCCATCAACAATTTTTAAACATTTCATAATTACAATGTCTCTGCTATATATTAAAATATTTATACCTCTCTGGTAGAGGCACTGCTGACAGAGCCAAGATTATTTAGTGCATCAAACCGATTAGCACTAGGGATAGTAGTGATCAAGCTTTCATCCTCATCTTCTTCTTCATCTTCATCCCCTGTGTCATCTTCATCCGCACCACTCAATTTTACTCCAAGACTTACTACAATTACAAAACTCACAAGATATGCATCTGTCTGTATAAAGGCAAAATGCAAAACAAGGCAGCAAAGCTGTCAAATGTACAGACAAAGAACAGAAAATAAAGATGCAAATAAGTGAAAAATTAAATTTTCACAAAAAACTGTTAAATTGCCAGAAAAATTTACCAAACAGACTGCGTTGCCTATTGAAGCTGTATTTTAGTCCCATGTTTCTTTCCTGTAAGTTTGAGAACAGTAAGTGACATGATTTCCCTTAAATGGTCATCATAGGAGCAGTGCCCAAAATAGGGGTTTCTTCAAATTTTGATGCAACATTACATAATGTTTAACAGCATAATGACAATCAAATGTTATTAATAAAATATTAGTAACATGGACATTCAGAAAATGTGACAAGCAAAAGTCTTCAAGATCATGGAACTTTAAAGTCACACCTTGAAAATGCCAATATGTGAAAAATTAAATTTAAACAAAAAACTGTTTAACTGCCAAAATAAATAAATAAATAAATAAAAATACCAAACAGACTGCATTGCCTACTGAAGCTGTATTTTAGTCCCATGTTTCTTTCCTGTAAGTTTGAGAACAGTAAGTGACATGATTTTCCTTAAATGGTCATCATGGAAGCAGTGCCCAAAATAGGGGTTTCTTCAAATTTTGATGCAATATTACATAATGTTTAACAGCTTAATGACCATCAATTTTTAATTATAAAATATTTGTTTCACAGATATTCAGAAAATGTGACTAGCAAAGGTCTTCAGGCCCATGGAACTTCAAAGTCACGCCTTGAAAATGCCAAAATGTAAACAAGACAGCACTGTTCTGAAATGGGTTTATTTCCATTTTTAACACTTTTTTAACATAAAACAAAATAAACATTTTACTGCCATTTTATATGACCAACTAAGAAAATTGATGAGATGGGAAAAGTATCAATAGAACAGTGTTAAATGTCCAATTTCCTCCATTCTGAGATTCTGAACATAGTGGATGATTGAATCTGATAAACTGCAATGATATGAGTTTATTTCCATTTTTGACACTTTATTACACAATACATGATAACAAGTTTACCATGTTTTTTACATAATCAACTAACAATGTTGTAAAGATGCAGGAAATATCAAACAAACACTTTTAGGCATCTTATTAGTTAAATAATGAGACTGTTAACATGCCTAATAATTGAATCTGAGGAAATGTGAAAAACAGTATAACTTCTAAAATAATGGCCTGATTATGCTGATTTTCGAACTCAACCTGCGTTTTAGTAAGATTGACCACTCCTGTGAGTATGATTACAATTGGCCAATCCGTTTTTCTTATATTGTGTTATCAGTGTTGTATTTATATTGAAAATAGTGAAAAAACAGCATAAATTCCCTAAAAATGGCCCAATCATGCTGATTTTCGAACTTGACCTGCGTATTATGAATATTCATCAGTTCTGTAAGTTTCAAGTCAAAAGGTAAAATGGGTTTCCACTTATCGTGTTATCGGTGCTGCATATATGCTGAAAAAAGTGAAAAAACAGCATAAATTCCCTAAAAGTGACCCGATCATGCTGATTTTCGAACTTGACCTGCGTATTATGAATATTCATCAGTTCTGTAAGTTTCAAGGCAAAAGGTAAAATGGTTTTCCACTTATCGTGTTATCGGTGCTGCATATATGCTGAAAAAAGTGAAAAAACAGCATAAATTCCCTAAAAGTGACCCGATCATGCTGATTTTCGAACTTGACCTGCGTATTATGAATATTCATCAGTTCTGCAAGTTTCAAGTCAAAAGGTAAAATGGTTTTCCACTTATCGTGTTATCGGTAAAAGTGCACGACGGCGACGACGGCGACGACGGCGACGACGGCGACGACGGCGACGACAGACGCAGATGATGGCAATATGTACAGACACATCTGTGTCTGTACATAAAAATCTGCTTGAAAATGGACAAATTCATTCATGAGAATTATGGTTCAATACTGGCTAACAAATAAAATTTAAATGACGTTGTATTGCCTTTGAAATACAAATTACAATTTTATCTGCATTTAAATGTTAAATGTCTTTTACCATTTTTCTTCTTGTTTTTCTTCTTTTTGTTATCTTTTCCAACATCAGATGCCTGTTGAACAAAAGAATTTATTGTGTGTATGAAAGATGACAAGTCTGATATGAAATTTAACAATTTCATGTAAATAACTAGACAGGAAGACTGACATACAAACAGATGTTAGATTAGAATATATACAGATACTTTCTTTTCTATTTACCATTGTCCACTAAGAAGTCATATTCCATCGTCCTTCTCAAGTTGATGTAACAATCACCTATTTTTACACATATTTCAGGAAAAATACCAGGAAACACTTGTACTGGTACTCAGTTTACATCTTATAATTAAAATTACTGTACACACACACACACACAAAAAAAAAACATTAATCTCACCTTCTTACTAACAAACACATTAGTGCCCAGTAACCAACTCTCATCAACCTCCTCTTTTTCCACAGAGCCACTGTTGGCAGAGGCTTCTGCTGGCAGCCGGACTGGTTCAACTTTCTCTGCCTTAGCACTATGAACTTTACTTGAAAGTTCACTGATAAGGTCTTGAAATCCTTTACCAAAATCTCCACTCTTTAAAAAAAATAATATAACACATTTTGAAATAAAATACACTCAGTCACACAAATAAAGACTACAATTATACCATATACCATATTTTCTTAGAACCTAAAAAAGGTTATCAATTTAAGCAATGTGTAAAAAATAACCATCACCCAAATTCCAAACAGACTTTCAAATATATTCTTCAATGTTTCTTATATTTCAAATGTTTCCAATTTCAATGGAATTCACCAAAAATAAAATAAGCATAATACTTCAGCTCTCTTCTGTCCTTCTCTTGCTGTTTCCAAGGCTTCCTTGTACTTCTTCAGTCCTTTTAAAGCTACTGCCTTGCGATAGTACGCTTTGGTATTTTTCTTTAGGCTCACATCAATGGCTGTAAAATCAAAAAACATTTCTCTAAAATTGAAAAATTTTTAAGAAGTTTTTTAAATCTTTGCCTATTTGACAAAAGTGGAAGATTTGCTTAAATTTTACTGATAAAAAGATGGCTTCATTACTGCAATCAATACTTAAACAGCAAAAAATCATTATACCAAACGTTTTCATCCAAATATTACCAATATCTCTAGTTTAAGTTCTTTACTAAAATCATACCCAAATAATGACTATAGATAAAATATCAACAAAATCAGACTCACCCAAGTTTGCATCTTCTAGTGCCTCAAAATATCTCCCCTAAAAATGCCAACAATTGTGATTTTTTTTCTTTTTGTAAAATTATATAAATCTTCACATAAATTTCTAAGAAAATCTGCAACAGATTTCACAGAACAAAAATTCAGATTTGACTTCAGCACCAAATGTAAGTGTACTTTCACATAAAATAGATTAGTCACAGTAACATCAATATTGTGCCTGTCTCATAAAACATTGTACTTTGCTTCTTGTACACACACACACACACACACACACACACACACACACACACACACACACACACACACACACACACACACACACACACACACACACACACACACTGTTTTTTTAAACCCAATCTGTAAGCCATAAATCAATATTTTGTTTTATGTGTGACCTTACCATCTTGATACTGCAAAAGGCCCTGTTGGAGAACAAAGCAGACACAAAGTCTTTATCAACATCTTCATAATGTTGTGTCTCCAGGCTCTTGGCTATAAACAACGCGTTCCTGTAGTGTACCCATGCATCGTTATACATTTCTTCTTTAAACTTCATGTTTCCTTCCTCCTTTAAGTCACTGAGAAGAGTATACAACTCCGCCTACAGTAGATACATAAAATTTATCTGAATAGAAACCTCATTTTTCATAACTTTTTAACAAAAAAACTGCCGTTAAAATCAATTTAAAAACTAAAAGTTAACAAAAACTGTTGAATCAGGATAAAGAAAACTTTGATGAAACATAATTTGTAAACTTATTAGACTACTACCTTTGATGTTCTTGGCTGCTCCCCATTCCTGAAAACAAACAAAACAAAAAGACATGATTGTATTTGTAAAATAAAAACACACTTAAGAAAGGAAGATGCTTTTTCATTTTTAATATTACATAAATAAAGACACCATAATTATTGGTTGAGTTTAAAGTTTAAAGAGAGCAATCCTATCTAGACATTACAGTGAAGATAAATAATTCAATTCAAAGTCTACTTCAGTGCAGAACTCACAACTTCAATAAATCAATAATTTATCAAACACTACAAATATGCCACCTGTTACATTTAAGGACACACATCATAAATGAAACCCCTTCAGCTAAGAAAACATCCTTCTTTTCCAATAGTCATTCACAATTTATTCTATTCAGGTACCTGACTAAATTAACTTCTTTTATTTTGTATCCATCAGCAGGAAAATCTACAAGTCGCCCTACTTACATGAGATCTTTCCAATGAGGCATAATCCGGGCGATCCTCTTCTCTCTCTCACCAATCTGATACAGAATTTCATCTTTACTCCACGTCCACGGGGCACCCTTTGGGGAATGCCCTTTTCCTTTACCATCCATCTTTTCTAACACAGGCTTGACTGCTTCATGTCCTAAAAGAGCAAGTGACTAATACACACATACAAATCACATGCACACAACTGGCTTGAAATGAGACACAAAAAATAAGAAGATATGGTAAGTTGATAAAGATAAAAATCCACAGCTGGTTGGTTTATATGCTGCATTCATATCTCATCATGCCAGGATAAAATCCGTACTTGTGAGCAAACAAAGTCTTTATCCTCAAATGCTGAAATACCTTATCTATGTATGTCAAATAACACCAGAGGATACTGAAGAGCATATAAAAATGTAATGAAGTATTTGAATAGAATGTGCTATAAGCTTTGCTTTTTTGTACTATTGTAGACACCCCAATATTTCTTTTCAAAGAATATTGCTATCTGTCACACCAAATTATGATGGATTATCCTGAACTGAACTAAAACATGAAATCAAATATCACTGAAATAAGAGATAATATTTTTTCCATTTTGTATACAGATAAAAAATGTAATTTGTTTATCCTCTTAATTATGATGGTATAATGTTATCAAAAATGCCACCCCTTAGTCCAAAGACAGCCAAAAGTTCACTTAGGCTTAGGAAGGAAAATTATACGTACAATAAACACACAAAAATTCTAGTAATTTATATGGTCCAATAATCACTTGACAATTAATAACAAAATAACTGTTGAAAACTATCATGTTCTTTGCAAGCAAACAATTTGTGACTTCTACCCAACCATTAAAAAGGTTTAAGACCAATGAATCTTTTGATGAATAAGTCCCTCCCTGTTTACACACATTTCACCTTGATTAATTTTTTTAATCTTAATTTATTTGATATTTCATATTTACAATTTAAGTAGTTACAGTAAAGACACCAAAATGTACTAAGTACATTATCTAAAGCAGTACAGACATGCAGTGGATAACCTGGATAGTTCAATGTATTGTGATTAAAGTTTTAACCCAAAACCTGGTGGATAATGAAAATGTGCTGATGTCAGCAATACATGGCAAACAAAAACAAGACATTAACATTAACTGATTCATTGGTTTATTTTGGTTGTCTGATTCTTCCGGTTTCTTTTAGGACAAATAATCCATATGCTAAAGCTGTGGTTCAATTTACAACTGTTGTACCTCAGTCAATATATTTTTTTTTAGGTCTGCAAAACAACATATCGATCTCAGGCAAAGTCAATAACTGTACATACACTCTAACAAAGATGTAATATAAAATCAAGTTCAACTTGATTGATTGTATTTCATTGGAACACAGCTTTAATTTACATGGAATGTGTCGACCTCGCTTTCATGCATTTTGTTATTTTAAATTTTGGTGCATTTGACCCCCCCCCTCCCCCCCCTTACACATCATGAACTTAAATGACACGGGTTGGTCTTATGAATGTAAATCTATATAGCCATGAACAGAATGGAGCGCCATGTCCATACCGTTGGTTCCAAACTAAAAGAATGAAAATTACAAACAAGCCGAATTCATTAACCATATAAGTTCTCATGAGAAAAGGTCGCACTTATTTTAAAATAAAGTCTGCAAGCAGGTTCCACGCAAGCCGTTCACAAGTCAAAACATTTTTCACGTCAATACTGCAAACTGCAGTCAATATATGTACAATGTGTACATGTGCGGGTATATGAGGACAAGACAAAAGTTATATTCACACTGTGTTCAAGTTTGAAATACTACACTATATCTCGTCAAAATGCACTGCAAGGTCTATAAAACTCATACCATTGACTCTCTTCTTGGTACGCCAACAAGTTTCTGACAAAAGCTGCAAAAACCTACTTTCACAAACGAAGAAACTGAGTTTGTTTTAGCCAGGAAGCTGGTGATGGCGCCTCATAAGCTTCTCGATCACATGTCACTTTACTTCACAGCCATTGGCTGAGGATGGGGGAATCCCCTGACCTGAAAACACCACATGACGGTCACATGAGTTGTGAACAAAATGGCAGACGGACGAGCCTGCTGTCGGGCTGCAATTGTCCTGACCGTTTTTATCTGTTATGCGAAAGGTACGTCAGCATTAATTTTTCTATTGGCGCGGACAATGTTCGCTCGTTTTTCCTTGTTATTTTCTAAATCGCTGATGTGTAATTTAGCTAGATTTATATATCTCTACCCGTTTTTATTCGCATAATTTCATTACCTTACGACTTACGTCCTTAGATTAAAATTATAAAGTCGAATCAAAATGAATCAATTTAAAGTCAAGATCAACTTAAAAGACATTGTTTAAAGTATAACATATTTATGTATTAAAAAAACACATGCACTTCGTTTTCAGGAGAGTTTATGCAAGGTTCACTGTATGTAAACGCACCGATGAACTTTACCTTCAAGTCTGACACACTTGACACCAAGAATGCAGCAGCCTACGCCACTTATAATGATACATTGTTAACCACTGGCTGGGGAGTTCTGGATATTAAAGCAGGATATGGAAAGACACTGCCGGACAACCAGCTTATGTTTGCAGCAGGTGCTATCGAAGGGGTTCTTACTGCAAAGTATGTACTGCAGTCTATCTTCAAATTCTAAAATTTTTCATCAGTTAATATAACCAAAGACTTCATTTAACATCCTTGTTATAACTTATTTAAATATTTTTATGTTCACTGTTGTCCTTGAGTCCTAATGATATGGGTAAAGCTAAGGCAAGAATTATTTCAGTTGTGTTCTAAGATCTTTAACAGAAGCTCTCAACTTTCCCCTATGTCTTGTGTTCAAAAGTGACACACTGCTGAAAAGCCAAGGAATTTTTCTGTCAGTTGAGATAAGTTATAAGAACATCCATTCACTCATTGTCACAGTACAGTCTGAGTCTGGTTAATCAACTGTACCCAGTTCTGGCATCCATCAATCCTCTCCCTGATAACACAGCTGACTTGTCGAGAGCTTCTGCTGGCAAAAGCATGCTCTGTATAAATACAGAAAATGTAAAAAGATAGAAAACACTATACAGGTATAACTGACTTCCCGAAAAACTTCTTATCTACAGTAAATTGATCCTCAATTTTAGATAGACCATCTGTCATACTTTTTTTGCAGATATGTTTATGTCATTTTATATTCCAGGCGAATGTACCAGCATTATACAAATATGTATGGTGTCTTTCTCAATGGCAAGAGCGACAAAGTTATAAATGGTTTGAAGAGCTTTTATAATGCTCAAGATAAATGGATCCGCCAGCAGATAGAAAAAAATCTCTCAGATCCATTCTGGAGACATGTGTGGTACATACTCTGTCAGCTGGATGGCTTGTACCTTGGGTATAAATACATGGCAGATCAAAAAGTGGTGCGTAATTTTATGAAAAATTGGAATTAAAAGTTAGGCCTGACAAATTCATATAATGGTTACCAAGCATGACTGCTGCTATTTTTGAGAATATCAGAATTTTTATCCACACTAATTTTTATCAAATAGAAAAAATGCTTTGGGCATTTGGTACATTGAAGAAATCCACATTTCAACACTAGAAAACCCTTACTACTGTACTGTTGTTTTTATTCCCTAAATTTGTCAGTAATGTTGATATGACATTTCCACACTCCCTAGATTGAGATGTAAAAAAATTCACTGATCAACCCTGAAATTATTAAGCTGCTATGCTCTGTTTTATCTTTATTGGAAAACTAGTCAAATTAGGTCACCTATGATGTTAAGAGTATCAAATTTTTCAAAAACAGGTACCAGATATAGGATTTTTTGGTGTCCAATTTCTAAATGGTGCTGGAGATCTCCTTGACTTAATGAACGTCATTGATCCAGATAGCAGACCAGACTTCTCTAAGATGACTCCAGATGAAATCCAGAGTTATATTGCATCTAGTGGACATTGTTCAGCTTTGGTGAAGGTTGGCTAAATATGAATTTCACTCAATATTGACTTTTTTACATTAAACATTGGCATACACACCTTGAAGCAAATTTCTACAATATTCGTATTGATTTCTGGTGTGATTTTTTATTTTTTCGCTTTAATGTCAGTAAGTGCTGCCAGATCATAATTTTATGATTTTTAATAGGTCTTTAGTCGACCACTTAGATGTACATAACCACATGAATATTGTTACTAATGGAAGAGATGTTATTTAGCTAATTGTTATGTTAAGTTTTGATGATTTGCCATTTCAGGTGACAGGTGCCTATGAAAATATTTTTATGTCACATTCAAGCTGGTTTGTCTATGCAGCAACCCTTAGGATCTATAAACATTATGATTTCAATGTCAAAGACAAAGACACAGCAGCAAGACAGCTGTCCTTCTCAAGTTACCCAGGTATATTCATCAGTCATGCAAAGATGATGTTTAGACATACAATTTTTTGTACCGATTTATTATCTTAATTAATTAGTTCCAATAATCCATTAGAACTACCAGTAACTTAGAGGCTTATTATTAATGTGTTTATGTACAAATATCATATACATTCACTTCTCTTTTTAGGCTTCCTAGAATCTCTTGATGATTTCTACATAATGGGCAACAATATTGTTGTCCTCCAAACTACAAACAATGTCTTCAACATGAGTTTGTATGACTATGTCAAGCCACAGTCAGTGTTTGCATGGCAAAGAGTCAGAGTAGCAAACATGATGGCAAGAAATGGCCAGCAGTGGGGGGAAATAATAAACACTTGTAATTCTGGTTGGTAAACTTTTAATGATTTAACTGTTGATATTAGCAGTATGGTTGTTAATAGATACTAGTACATAAGGATGTATTTGGGAGACTTGCATTCCCAATTGATTTTTGTTCTTTGACAATAGGTATAACCTTATGTACATGTACATTAATTGTACTTCATTTTTATATGGACATGGCAGTAGCAACAGTCTGATGAGGGCATTTTTGTACACTTTAATGTGGTATGGTTGTATTATTTATTATTTGCATTCCATTGTTTTTCAGGAACATACAATAATCAGTATATGGTGATCAATTTGAATCAAGTCCATCTTGGCAAAAGTTTGGATGATGGAACTCTGTATGTGGTGGAACAGATTCCATCCCTAGTCAAGTATGCAGACGTCACCCCAATTCTTAGAGATGGTATGTACCAGTGCATGGACCTCTGTGTAAAACATGTAGATAACCTAATACATGCATTTAGTATTTAAGTGTATAAGGTCAGCTACAAGGTCATTTAACTATTTTTTGTGAAGAGTTTTCAGAGAATTTTATATGGGATTTCTGGCAATTAGTGTTGACACTGTGATGTTTTGAAAGAATACTTTCTGTGTGTTACTTTGAAATTAATTTTTTCTCAAAAAAATTATTGTAGCATACATAGATAGAAAAAAGTATTTCAACTCTCAGACAGCATTTGACTTAGCCAGTAACATCGCCCATGCAAGAAGAAATCTCTTGATGTATTAAATGTTGAGAAATGTTTATGAATATCACCTAATTAATGCTGATTTTTGTTACATCAATGATATTTTTTCAAGGTCACTGGCCATCCTACAATGTTCCATTCTTTGAGTCTGTATACAACTTGAGTGGATACCCTGACTTTGTAATGAAGCATGGCTTAGACCGTTCCTACCAGATGGCACCAAGAGCCAAAATCTTTAGAAGAGATGCTGGTAAAGTCACAGATATGGACTCCATGATGAAAATAATGAGATACAATGGTAGGTGTCTACGTTTCTAAGTTGTATGCAGAGAAATAGTACTCAATGATTTTTACCTGAAGCTAAAATATTTCATCAGAATAGCAAGTCAGATACCACTGAAAACATATTTTTTATTAGTTTTGATAGAATATGTAGAAATGATTTCATTTAGGATAGTGTTACTAGTTTTTCCTTCTACAGCATATAAGAACATTTCTATTTCATTTTGTTTGAAAAGCAGTAAATTTATATGCAATTATCCTCTAGAGCTTTTTGAAAAAATTGTAATTATCTTTTTAGATGCTTTATCACCACTTTTTACTAACATGTTGTTTTTGTCTGTAAGGAATTGTTCATCATGATATATTCAGCACTGAAATAACATCTACTAACTGTTTACACATCAATACTCGTAGTTTGTTTTCTATAGTTCAGCGCATGCTTTCAGATTACCTCCATGACCCATACTCTGACAAGAAACCATGTAATGCTATTTGCTGCCGTGGTGACTTGGATCCAAAAAATCCAAAGGCTGATGGATGTTATGACACAAAAGTAAGTTTTCTTTGGTAGAAACATTTTTCTCATTTTTTTTATAAAATAATTTTAATGTAATCTTTAACTATTTTAAAAAATGCTGTTGTTAACTTTTGCATACTGTAGTCACAGTTTTGAGAAATAATTATTAAAAAAGAAAAACATGTTTTAAATGCAACAGGATTTCTCACCCCCTGTACTTTTTAACCTCTAATAGGTGACAGATTTTGCCATGGCTCAAAAGAGAATGTCCTATGCCATAAGTGGGCCAACGCTGGGAACAGGACTGCCACCTTTTGTATGGACTCCAAAGTTTAATGTTTCACACATTGGACTGCCACCCAAATACAACTTTGGCTTTGTTATGATGCATCCAAGGTTTTAGGGATTTCAGCAACATTCAGCGTTACTTCAAATTAATTAATTGATTAATTTTGAGAAGTCATATCTTATTCAGTTGTCAGCCAGCTGTGAATGTCCATGCTATGTCTTGTTATAAAAGGAGGAGACAAAGTAACGCTGGTATAGTCCCACCATCCACTACAAAACTTTTTTTCACAAAGTTGCTTTAATATTTTTTTCAAAACACAGCTGGTCATATTCTTTGCTGGACTATTCATGAGAGTATTTAAAAAAATGGTATTCAAATAATTAATTAAGAAGACATTTAATGTTTTTAAAGTTTTTTTTGCCATTTTCAAGAATATACTTATAGAAAGATTAATCTGTGATAAAGTGTTTTAAATGGCAACACTTTGCAAAAGTATATTTTACCATATACTTACCTCTAATAAAATGATATTTATTTATTCAAACTGTATTTGTAATGATTATAAGTTGTTTGCCATAAGCTGATTTAAGCCATATCAAGGTCCCATTGTTCTAAAACCTTCCTATATTCTTATATACATTGCCTGAAACCTGCAATTCCAAAGTGGGATTTTTTTCCTGAAAAAGGTGACCTTTGATGGGGGTAGGGGTAAGGACAACATAAGTATTAGTGCCATCCCAATTATTTCTTGTACCAGCAATTTATCTGTTTATAACATCGTTTACGGTGTTTTACTGAGGTATATTGATATATATATATATATATATATATATACTAGAAGATCCAGTCTTACCAGTTTTCTAGTGTCATTTCTTAAAGGTATATTATCCAAATCAAATTTTCCTTGAAAAAAAATTCCCTAAAAAAAGCACATTAGTGGCATTTTCAAACGGAGATAGGATACCTTTAACTGGACTTATTGGGCACTGGCTGCCGTCCTGCGTTTCAAAATCTACCTGGAATTTCATCAGCATGGCAAATAATGACTCTGCGATGTATACAAAATGAACAAAATTGCGACGAAAACGGGGTGCTTTATCTGGGTGAGCTAAGTCATATATTCCACCCTATATGTACAAATGTAAGCATGGCCCTTTGGTTATTTTGGTTATTTTGCCCGGTACAGCGAAGCACGACTGTATGAGGCGGCATACAAAACTCATCCCAGTTTAAAGTACATATTTTTCATCGAACAGAATGGATTATTTTCCAAGAAAAAATTCTCAACTGTCGATATTTCCCATCCTACACGTAAGGTACCTTTAAAATACAGCGAATCTCGGCGTACTGCTCTGGTACTGCCGTATGAGGCGACAAACATTTGTCAAAAACTCATCTCAGTTTATACTTATTTGAGTGGATTCTTTTTCAAAACAAATATTAATCTTATATCTTAGTCATGAAAACAGACTGGAACTCCAATTTTCTTTCCATTTGCTTATATATGAATCCTGTGGTTTCAGTCAATGGCTAACTTCTCTTAGCTTATGTGATTCTTATGCAAATAATAAAAAGGTCAGTCTCTCTGTTCACAATGGCCCTTTCATAAATAATGTAATCATGCCTGTATGGTCAATAATTTCAGATTTATTTTTATTTCTTCGTTCAACCCTGAAACCTTTTGACTCTCCCAAGTAACAAATGCATTTCTCAGAGCGCTGTGCACTTTGCCACCAGGTTTTGTCATAGAGCGGATAGAGAGCGATTTGCTGGGGACGCGACAAGTGCACAATGTAAATAGCCATCGGATACCCGCAAGCTAACGGCTCAAGTGGACTTGATTTTTAGGATAAAGTCTTTAGTGAGAAGTCCTGGGCTATCTGTATGTTCACATTCTGCATGTTATTTTATTAGAGATTGAAATAGGAGTATGTTTTTTCCTGAATTACTGAAGTGTAACTGACTTTAAGCCAGCACTGCCTGGCATCTATCCATAGCCGACTTATGCACGTCGTATGGATCAAGTCTACTGAACTACGAGACGCTGGAAAATGGTAAGATAATTTCGCCGTAAATTTTTTCTAACATATAGCATATACCACAGTAAGAAGATCAATTGATTCTCTTAGGAAGGTTCTGCTTCTTTATATTAAATCGGTTTAAGCTGACCAAGCCCACGGAACGGCACGAACAAGTCGCTGAAAAATTTCAGAAAAGTTTTCGCAAGCTATCTTGCTGTTGCGAGATGAAATTCATACAGCCCAAAACTGGTGACGAAACTTAATCAAATGTCTTTGGGAAAACAAAGAAGCAAGATTCTTTTCAGACATGTAGTAGAGCATTTTAATCTTCGAATAATATTTGAGATATTGTCATTTCTTGGAGTATACATCATTTCACATGTATGCATTTTGGTCTTAGTTGTATCCACCATTAAACAATTTGAATGGAAGACTTTTTTCTACGGTAGCCTACATAAAACCAAGTACTAGCAAAGACACTCAACATTTCGCCTTCCAGTAGGCCTTAAAACTCTGTCATTATTTTACTTTTATAATGTATTCAAAAGAATGAGCTATGATTTATTCCCCTATATTCAATTATAATATATAGATAATTAAATGCTATGTTTGTCATTGAAATACAATAGGGAGTTTTACGACTCACTTAAAACTTTGTCTTAAATGTTGAAATGAAAGAAAATTGACTTTTTTTACCCAAATGACAAAAATATCCATATAAACCTCACTTACTGCACTTGAAATTCTATGCACAAATATGACAAAACATTACTGGGGACAATTATTTGTCGTCACCTTAAGATGTGAAAGTATTACATGATATACAGTCAAAGTCCCATAAGCCTATCCCATTTGATTTATATCTACCAGTTATTCACATAACACAGCATATAGGACAAATAGCACGCAAGGCAGCGGCTACCTACATGTAGCTCAATAGTTCAGTACCAGAAGCAAGGATTTAGACTACTGCATTCAATAGCTATTCTTTTATGATTTACAGGAATACGGATCAATGTCTGAACAAGAGATAAAAGGTAAGTCTGAAGAGGTTATAAGAAGAACATACCTATAATACGAGTTGTATACAGCGGACACAAATGTATAGCTGGATGGCTAGGCCGGTAGTACTCGACACGATGTTACCAGGCCTAGAGGCAGATGTGGGATTCTGCAGACACAGAGACGAACTCGAGCGTTTGTGACAAAAGTATATTAGAACTACGGAAGTGTTTATAGCTAGACTATGAACTTTTAAAATTACATGTCTGAATAACAGAGATTGAAAAGATGCGTTTTACTTGCAGAATGAGCCCTCAGTTGAATATGACGTGTGTAATAAAGTTTGTCATGCTAATAAAATACATCACAGAAAATGATGACAATTAACGTTTATAGCCATAAACTACATATAAAATCGTTATCGAATAAGGGGGTCATGATTATATGGTGTGATCTAAATTACAATTAATGTTCTAAGTACGTATATATCTATCTTAGACTTGGGCTTGTAAATATTTTGTCTTTCGTGGAATCAAATGTACTTTATGACCAGGATAAACCGGACGTAGCTAACATTGTTGAAGTGTATAAATATGCAAGGTCCTGTTCTGTTGAATGAATGTTGTACTACATCGCGGGTTTATCAAGGGAAGGGTTGTGTATTTGAAACGAGGCATCAGTGAAAATCCCAGACTGGAGTCGCTTGTCTCTTTGTAAACAAGCAAGTTCACCAGTATTTTAAAAGTTTGTTTATAGCTATAGATGGCAGCTGCATTCTCCTGATTCACTGCGTTTGACCTAAAAGAAACTAAGGTATGATTTGAGTTATGTTTTTTCACATTTACAATCATTTTTTTAAAGCACCTTATCATGAAAGGAGGGACGTAGTCTAACATACCCTTAGAAAACGTTATCTTTTCCTTATTCATGACTGAAATGATCCCTTGCGGCAATACTATTTTCAGAGCTCAAGCTTGTCTTTGAAGTGCTAGATAGAAACCGAGATGGGAAAATATCGGTTTCAGAAATTCAAACCATGATGGACGACCTCGGTTACGACGTCAGCGAGGACGACTGTGCAAAATTTGTTGAAAAAGTTCATCACTCAGGTAACTTGTGCCAATCGTTTGAAAATTTCCTCTCTGCTTTAGATAAAACTTTTTTCCCTTGGGCAGCTTTTTTCCGTATTTTTTATCGCGTTGTGCAACATAAAAAGCACATTGATCATCTGTTTACCAGGCTTTAAAAATTCGATAAATATGCCCAATTGAAAGAAAAATTTCGAATGGTTGCCAGAGTCGGAAGAGCTGTGTAGCACATACACAATCACCCGACACTAGGCTATTGTATCAAATGACTGCATTAATTTTTTGGTTGGTTAACTTTAACACTTAACAAAAGATGGATGAGTTTGTATTCAAAACCAAATACGTTCCTTGTCGCAATCATCTTATTACAGTTGCAAGAAATAATCTATACGGCTTACGACATCACAATACTGTTGTGGCTATATCAAATTCCCTTTTTCGTTTCACAGTTGGTTACAAGTAAGTCTTCTACAAGCATTACACATTTGTATTCAGAAGATGAAAATGCATGTCTAAAAATACGTCTTATTGATGCTATGGTATTAATGAAAAAAATAACATATCAATATTTTCAGCTGAAGGCAGTATTAGCGAAAAAGAATTTCTATCCTGGATGGCCAAATACAGGGAAAAAAGCAGTGATTCTGTTCTTATGGATGCCTTCCAAGCCTTCGACAAAGACAAAAACGGATACATTTCAAGGGTGCGGTATTCAAGAATTATCAAAATATGTGACGATTTGGACAATAAACCTGGTTGAATTAAAGCAATTGCAATATCATACAAAGACAAATACTAGCGCGTACAAATTGGTTAAGGAAAAAGGAGTGGGCACACATGGTTATTTAGGGATATGATTTTATTGATTTTCACGTGTAAGAAATGTCTTTGCTGTCGAGTTCCTTCTGACCTTGCTCCTCGATTTAACAAAAAAATTGTTGTAATAGTATACAGCCAAGACTTCTTTGTAGATTGTAGTATGAGGAGACAATCACTGAATGACAGCAAAAACATGTTTGAGATGCCAAACTTAAGAAAAGAGAATGCATCAGATACCCTTTTGTGTTCTTTTTCACATAAAAGTTGGTGTTCGCCACTCAGATATGCGTTTTCCGGCATTCTTCATATGACATGTCTGCGAAAGACAACGAAGTTCAATTTAAATTTGAGGTCCGATAGCATTATTTCGGTCTCGTTTTTAAAAGAATCTGGCTCATCCTTAAATCTGAACCCTTTCAATCATATTGACATTCTATACTGAAAAGAAATCTATTATGTGGCTGTCCTCACGTAAAGATCCTTACATTTAGCTTTAAGTTTATTTTTAATTAGGATGAACTGAAACAAGGGTTAGAGTTGATGGGAGAACATATAACTGACGAAATGCTGGACAGTATGATCGAAGAGGCAGACGCTGATCACGACGGCAGAATTAATTATGAAGGTAAATGTCGATGTGTAACAGAACCTCAGATACTATTATATCGTTATCTAAATACATGTAGTCTAGGGTCGAGTAGCAGAATATTAAATGCTTTGTTTTTCATCAAGTTTATTTTTTAGGTCGGAAAAATGTGATAACCTCGGCACTCAAATACCGTTGTCGGTTTGAAATAAAGAGATAAATTCCGATTGGGTCAAACTGACAAAATATTATTTACTTGTTTTATTTTTTGAATATAAATATACATTACACTTGCTAATTACTTTTACTATTTGAGGGTAAAGCAGGTGGACTTCAGGAGAGGTACACGAGTTATCTGAGCCTTTTCCCTGACAGCCCGTCAGCTTCTCTTATTCCTTTCATCGTTATAATTTATCAAGCCAGATGAGGTTTTGGTTTTTAAAGTTTTAGTATTTCATTTGTTACAGTCAGGAGATTGAGATATTCCATACCAAACAGATCTACACGTTTTAAAACCTTTGGACTTCATCTTTGTCATCTTCCTTTCAGAATTTGTCCACGTCATGAATTCATCATAGTCTTCAAGTGTTGTGCAGTGACTATTATATGGGTGAGGAACACTCGAATGCCCCTTTTTCACTTCGTGGACCTATGCCACTTGTCACTAATGTCGTAACATTACCAGAAGACTCGTTTTAAGTATCTGGTTTTTCAAAATTGCCCCAAGAAGTGAAATACTCTACATTTTACTTATTAGGCATTAAGAAGTCTT
Organism: Lingula anatina; assembly: GCF_051362555.1. Taxonomy (NCBI): domain Eukaryota; kingdom Metazoa; phylum Brachiopoda; class Lingulata; order Lingulida; family Lingulidae; genus Lingula; species Lingula anatina. The sequence continues at coordinate 40,536,367 of NC_141768.1, read as the reverse complement.
CCAGTTCGTTATTACATCAAGGAGTCAGAACGCTGTACGACTGATATCCAAATACACAGGCAGTAGGGGAAGACTGCCATCAACGACAATTCAGAATGCATTTACTACTTCTATAAATTACGATTGTCTGGTCTACGATACATACATTTCAATGCATTGATCAGAATTTGAATAAAAGTTGAAAACAAGTCAGGCAAATTTTTTCTTTCTTTTTTTATTTGTACATTCATCCTTTCATAATTAGCAAACAGCGTTTTTGCAGTCATTTTTCCTCCTTCTTGTTAAGATGGTACCAGGAGATTGAAATATATCATAAATAAACCACTGAAAGAGTTAAGTGACAACACGTGGTTCTCTGCCTTCATCAATTCTGGTCTTCCACACGGACAAAGGTCCTTTCTCTGGTTTGTACTGGACGTTGACGCCATCGGGGTCCAAGCGTCCCTGATTTCTCATGTCCTCAAACTTTTCCTTCGGCCACTTTGTGAAACCCCACTTGTGAGACACAATCACCTAAAATGATTTGAAAAAAAAAAATTGCATTTGAAATACAACAATAATGAATAACGTGTTTTGAAACACACAAAGGTTTTCATTTTGTTTTCTTCTGTATCAACATACTATGGGCCTGCCTCACCAGTAACATACCTTATTAAGATTTTCAGTCAACTCTCTGAGCGGTCTTTTAATAAATAAATTATTTCATCGACTTGATGGAAATCTGCATCAAGATTTTAAAGCATTCCCATTCAAGCACTTTTAAGTCCACAGTTTTGTTAAACAGTGGTCTATCCACATGCCTAAACCAATGGTTATCAAATTATTGCTATATCATACTGTCAAACTGACTTTACTTACATATGCCAAAATGATCAGTCATGCACACACATCAATTAGCATCCCTTACCTTCTGACGTCCAGGGAACTTCATCTTAGCTCTCCTCAGAGCCTCAATGACGTTGGCCTTTGCACCTTCTCTGGCACGTACAGACATGATAGGCTGACCAATGTGTACACGAGCTACTGTGCCAGTAGCCTTGCCAAAGGCACCACGCATGCCAGTCTGGAGCCTGAGGAAGAAAATAAGGAAATATCAGGAGATTCGGAGACATCGTTTCTTTACAATGACAAGGCATATTGATTAATGGTCACCATGTTTGTCTGGTAGAGGTACCGACACATTTAAGTTGATATTTTATAGTCATTCTTTGTCTGAAAAATATGCAACTGGGAAATTTTGGGGAGGTAAATGTAATTGGCAAAAACTTTATTTCTTTTCTCCGGCATAAAGCAGATAGGGCATTTTCTACATAGCTTTAAAATATCAAATAAACCTATTTTGTAAACGATGTAAAAAGAGACATGCTTTTTAAAATGGGTATAAGCAACAGTAAGGTAACAAAATGGATTCGTAGATATCTTCATTAGGAAACTCACCTATCAGCTCCAGCACACGACAACATTTTGTTGATGCGCAAAACGTGGAAGGGATGCAGTCTCATTCGTATGTGGAAAGTATCTTTGCCTTCAAATTTCACCAAGTACTTGTTGGCACAGATACGACCAGCTTCAAGGGCCTCAGAAGACAACTGCTCATATTCATCAGATACCAGATGGACACACAGTGGAAACTCATTCACGTTGGCCTTCTTGCGCCCAAGGTCAAAAATACGGATCTTCGGATCTGTAAATCAAATCAATATTTTAGAGGAAATCCATGTTTTCAATTAATTGTAATGGACTTCCCCATGACAACATTTGTTCAACTTTGATCTTACCATATACCGTAATACACAAGCTTGTACTAAAGACAAAGTTTCATGCTGTAATAAGTGGAAATATTTAATGTGCTACAATTGGTAATGTTATATCATAATCATGCAACTCACTACGATTAAATTAACTCATAGAGGGACAGGGGAGACGAAAGGGTTTTGTGCCATGTCATGATGACTTGCTGATCTTACCTGGTACACCACGACAAAATCGTGACTTGGGGTAAGGTTTATTTTTGCAGTAACGGTAGCTGAAAACGGAAAGGTATACTTACATCTCAGTGGAAGTGTACTAAACACAAACAAATTTTCTTACAGAAATTGTTATTTATCCAATCTCAAAACAAGTTCTTTAATTAAATTCAAGATCAACAACTTTTTGATACACATATTTACAAACCCCCTCCATCAGTCTTGCATGTGGCTAATGTTTTCGTACATTATATAGGAAAAGTTACTGACGGCATCAACACAAGTAGACAATCTCATAATATTGACATCAGTTAAATCATTAAAAGATACAAAAATTTAATTATATAAGGCACCTGCCATACTTGGCTAACGAGCTCATGCTTTACTTACCAACGAGCTGGACGTCGCCCCATTTTGACCTGTAATTGTCAAGAAATAGGAAGTGTTAGAGTCGAAAGAGCAATGAGTTACAAACCTCAAATATCAAAAGTTCGATTTATATTACAACATTAGCAGAATCTTCTAGAATAAAGCCGATGGATTCTGATTAATATAGGAACTATGTTATTTCACAACAAATATGGCAGCTACCTTGTAAAAGAGAAAGATACCCGGCTGAGCAACCTTTACCTTGACCCAGATAAGTCACTGGATCGTATGATCACCACAAGATTGTGAACCAGAAACTTAACCGATAGGTCAGCTTAAGTAATAGAGTCAAGTGTACAAAGAGAGTGGGTCAGGGATGTTTTCAGTTAGTTTTTTTAGCCTAATTCTAGAGTAGACGTCATTTTAAACGTAAGTTTGCTATGAACTTAATCTCGGCCTCTGGGGAAGGAAAAAGACGAAATGAACAGTAAGTGATACTTCTAAGTAAATGTTGTTAATGTTGTGATATTAATATGTTAATATTCATAGACTTTGATTTGTTTACGTTTCTGTGTTTTCTGTTGAATTATTAAAGATTATAAGAGTAATTGCCATATAAAATGCACACTCAAACATTCACAGAATTATCAGGATTCCAAGGTTCCTTAATTATTAGTGAATTGACTTAAATTGAATTGCATTCCGCATGCATCACCCTACACATTGTGAGTTAAGGAGACAGTTGAATTCTAACTTTTCTGATCTCTGCACATGTTTGAGGGCCCAGTTTTTATGTGCAGTATGTTGCATGTACCAAATAACCTGTAATTTACATATATGAAAGTGACCAGGTTTCTTTTTTTTTTTTGTGAAAATTTACAATTTAATTTTTTTTAAACAAATTAGTCTGTGTGCTATCATCAAAGAAATGAGGAACATTTAAGATAACAATGGCCTCATGCAGGGTCTCCATAATTAAGGCCATTTGCTTAAAATCCCAGTTCCAAGAGAATAAAAGATCATAAAGTATATGTGGTTCGAATAAAATCACCCAACTGTTGAAACCATGCAATCTTGTGAAATGCAATAAGGAAAACAGTATCAGTCTAACAGTGTTATAGATGTATGCTTTTAGAACTGACAGTCTGTCTTAATTGAAAAGATACACCCAATAAAACTCATTCGAATAAGATATTTGGATGATATTTGTTATTTACTAGTATTTAATATTTCAGGTGCTGCTCAGTATTTAAATGAAAGACAGAGTATCCTCACACGGCTTTTAGATGCAGTTAAACAGGTACTTGTGATGTGTGTATTATTGGTAAGATCAAGATTTGCAAATGTGCAGCTCACATCATGAGTAAAAATGGTTTTCAGTGTGTTGAGGGATAATTGTGAAATAGAATTGATAAATTTGTATGAAGCATCATTCTACTTCAGTTTGTCTTGGTTAAAAAAAGTGTCAGATGTTAAATAAGCTCTTATCAGAATCTATAAGATATTATTAAATGCATTAATTTTATTTGAATTTTTCTGAATTATTCCAAAATGATAACCCCACAAGCATAGGAAGGCATGATTGTGAAGAGTAAAAAACAAAGAGTATCCCTATAATTTTTATTTCAGTGCCAAGTTCGATTTGGAGGGAAAACGGAGCTAGCAACAGATTCTGACAGCAGGTAAATATAACTTTCAGTGACATGTTATGTTGTTATGTTCTAATTACATTGTAAAACAAGATAATTGGTTTGCTTATATTTCTCTCTGTGTTTATAGTACATATACTGAGATGAAGCGTTATAATATAAAGCATATATTGTTGAAAATTGATTTTGTTAAGTGATGGAAAAATTAAAAACATAAAATTTAAGATTAAGCCAGCTGTTAATTAGGAATAGTGTTCAGCCAATATATGTGAAACATATTGAGTCTACTTGAAGCTCTTTATAATTATTAACACAGAAATTGATCCAGTCAGGCTGTTCTGCGAACTCGAGCTGTATTTTATGCCTTTCAGTTATTCTTGTAAGTTTGAGGATCATTAGTAACATGGTTTTCCTTTTATTTCGTTTATAATTTTCGTTAATAATCCAGGAAAGTGTAAGGTGATGGCGATGACACATGCAGGTGATAACTGTATGCATCTGTCCATAAAAAAGGATGTTATGTTTGTTTTTCAGAGTTGTCTGCTTGCTGTCTGTGTGGGAGAGTGCATTGCAGCATGGCGTTAAGCAGAACCTGGTGGCAAACAAGGCCTTATCAACCCTAAAGTAAATTGATGTTTTATTTGCAACAAAACTTAGATTTTTTTAAACAAAAGATAAAGTATGATTTTTTAAGATATAATGGGCCATTTCACTGCTTTCCCCCTTCCATAACACCTGTTTCACTCTTTTGTCTCTTTTTACTTCAGAAAAAAGAAATATGCTCTTGCACCTCATCTCAATTCTTTTCAATTAGTTTGATAGGAATAGTAGTAGTAAAAGGTTTTATAGAGGAAAAGATGAGGCAAAAGGTAAATACTGTAAAGCTGAGCTAATATCAGTTCATATTTACTATTCTAGTAACAAGAATTAAGAAATAAGATATCCACACCACCTTTGTAATGACTGCTACTTAAATCTTCATTAAGTTAATCTATGACAGAAATTAGAGTTGATAGTTGAATTATTTTAGGCAAGTGACAGAACTTACTGGGCTCTCCAAGGTGAAGGGTTTGGGTGTCCTTTCAGACTTACAAAACATAGAAACAGAGCCAGGTGAGGATAAATGTCATGTGTACCATGTTATGATATTTTACAAAGTAATTATTATTATTGTTTATGTTTAGTCTGTGTGTAAAAATAATGAACATATTTCTATGGCAAAAAAAAGAAAAGTATACTGCCTTTTGACAGTTATGTGTGATTTTGATTTCTGCATTAATGCGTCAGTATGGAGTGGACAACCCAGAGGATTTTATGGAATTACTAGTAGATGTTTGTTTGTTATGTTTTCAGTATTTTGGTATTATGTGAAGGAATTCTTGAGTCAACATGAGATTAAGCGGTATATGTCTCTGAAGCACATTAACACAGATGCAGGGCGTGGCCGGGCGTGGCTCAGATCCAGTTTTAATGAACACTCCCTGGAGAGGCATATGCATGTATTTCTGGACAGTCATCAAAAGTTGAGGTAAATCATAGTTGTTGCTTGTAGGAAATTATTAAATAGTTTTGAATTTATCCGTCATGCAGGCCAAAATTAATACAGCTTACTGGATTATTTACCATTTTCATGTTGAGATTTTAAAGATACTGTTTTAGATTGCCCAAATGATAAATTTTTATTTTTGTTTTAATTTTGTTCAGTCAATATTATGAAGATTGGGCTTTTTTGAAAGATGTGGAGAGAAGCAGCATGCTTCCTATGATGGCTGCAGGTATGTACATAGCTTTATTTACTTCCATTTACTCCTGACTATTTCTGTCTTTAAAAAGGATATGTAAGATTGTAACAAATGTACAGGGAATTAGCTGAAATGGCTTTGCCCTCATGTATATCACCAACTTGGTAAAGATATGTATTGAAGCTAATGCCATATTTGCTTTGAAATCATTTTGTTGAAATATATCCCATTTGTTAAATTTGAATTTGGAGAACAGACAGACATTTGTAGTAAATTAGTGTAATAATTGCAGATGCTGAGTAATGTCAAGTTGAATTGTAGTGGTTATCATAAGTTCAACAGAACTTTCATGACCTATGTACTATACTTGTAGAAGTACCACAATATGGTGTTTGAGTGAAGTGAATCATTAACTTTCACACAATGACAGCTGATATGAACCACTTGTTGACATTGAAGTAATGTGACACTGATAACATATTGATATACATGTATTAGGACTTATCAATGTATGCTGCATTGTTAACAATATCAACATTTAATTGTCCCAGTTCCTATAATATGTGTTTATTTCAGGACTGGGATCCATTTTATTTGCAATAAATATAGACAATGAAGAACTGAATAAAATCCGGCCTGTGTCGTCCTCTTTACCTGTCAGTACCCCTCAACCACTCAGGTCAGCAAGTCAGGATGAACCCAAACCAGTGTTGGCTGGAGATGTGGAAGTTGGGACGGGTAGAATAACATTTTTTTGCAAGGAGTTTCTTAGGGTTTATAGAACTTACGGTGTAACTGCACATTTTTTTGTTTTGATATATATCTGAGGTTATGGCTTTTAAGTTTTGTTTTATTTCCTGATTGATAAAACAGACACTATCTCAAAAGATTATTTATCTTAAAGCCTACATTTACAGAGTAATATAAATTCTTTATCAAAAATAAAGTATTTCATGATATTTAAAAACCCATTTCAGAAAAGAAAAAAGACAAGAAGAAGAAGAAAAAAGTCTCAACTATTGTGTCATTTGATGAAGATGATGATGGTGCTAGTACAACAAACACAACAGAGAGTAAGCCAGTCAAAGTGTCTCATCTGAGAAGCAGAAGTAGTGACCTTTCAAAACAAATGAAAAGTGTAGAATTTCAGACCTCAGGAACTTTGTCCAGTTCATACCCTGACTCTCATTCTATATCATTAACATGTGCCTCAGTGGAAGAGAGGACATCTGTTCATTTCAAGAAAGCGGACTCTGAAAATAAATTTACTGATGAGAAGGAATCTAAGAAACGCAGAGATTCTGAGGGATCGGATCAGGAACCTAGCATTTATGATTCAGTTGTTAAAAAGGACACTAATAGGGATGTGGAAAAAGAAGTTGGTGGTGGAAGAATTAAACATTCACGAAGCTCGACTTCTCTGGCTTCTCATTCAAGCAGAGGATCTGCAGAAGCTGATGCTGTTAGGTTTGTGAAATTTACTAGATAAATTCTTTATTTACAGCATTGCAGTTTTCTTTAGAATGTGCCTATTATTTGCAAGATTTGAAAAAGTTATCGTAAACATTACATACGAATGATAAGAAAGGCCTACTTGCTCCAAGTGAAATGTCATCTTTACCCATTCCAGCATGGACATTCCATCAGATCTGACTCCTCTGTCAGTGCTAGGAGAGCCAGTGGATGTAGATAACCTGGGACCATACAGCAAGTCTCTAGATTCCAGATCTGGTAAAGTTTACTTTTATACATACTCTGTGTAGTAAAAAAGTGAAGAGTGATATAAACATTTAAGTATCCATAATTATCAGCTTCCAACCAGAATTTAATTGGAAAGTCTGGGTAAAATTTGTTGATGTAAATAAACTTACTGACATGGTAATGTAGTGGTTCATGTAAATCTGTTGTGTTTTCAGGAAGTTCTTCATCTGCTGACCTAACTACATTGCCAAACTATCCAGACACAGAACATGCAGCTTTGGCTCTTGCCATGGCACAAAAGGGACTTACTGACTAGTAAGTTTTACGTTGACCTCTTGTAATGGGAATTTTTTATAGTGCCTTTTTATAAATAAGGGATTTTGGACCAAGATTTAAAAAAAGGATGACTGATCTCAAATAATAGTTTATTCAAATCAACTTGATACTTAGTTACTTGTCTGATTTATTTTATTCTATTTTTTATATCAATCAAGTCTTACAATTTTACTTTGATTTGTTTTATGAGCCATATTATAGACTGAAGTTAAAAACAATTAGTGAAATGAAATAGGGGTAGGGGTAGCAATGTTACATATGATGTTAGCTAGACAGTACAAGAATTATTACATCCTGCTGTATTACATATTACATTTTTTCATCTTCTGTTACTCAGCTTTGGACAGAGGACAGAGGGCGATGGAGGAAATGTTGCTGAAAGTCCAAAACATGAAACCATGACAACTGGTATGTTATATTTTTTTCTTTGGAATAATGAAATCAGTTCAATATATGACTTTATAATGTTGTTACTAGTATGTCTGAACATTTCAATTTGACAGTACAATTTTTCTTATAAATTTGAAAATTGAATACTTTTGTCAATTTATCAACAGGTGAACTGAAACAGGCAGTGGTTGCCATGATGGTGAGAAAAGATGAGGTAGAAGAACAAAATAAGTAAGTTTAACTTTTATTATTTGAAAAAATTTAAAATATCCTGACTTAATGATGTCAGTGTGACTGAAATTATACATTTGAATTCATGGCAATATCATTATATACATGGTATTTTGTCATTCAGTGAAATAAGGATCTATAGAATAATTCTTGGCTTAAGTGAATGTAGGTATAAAAGCAAATTTGGGTGATGTGTTAAAGAGTAGATATATCTGCTGGTATGATCATAAAAAGTATGCCATACTGCCAAATAGAAGGGATAGGTTTTAAATGACAAGTGGAATGGTGTTACATAGTGTTATGTACACATTTTTTCATTAAAAGGGCTCTGCATGCCATGTATGACAGTGAAAGAGAGACCAATGTCGGACTGAGACTTGAGATAGAAGAGATGGAGAAGGACCATAAACAGAAACATGAAGCAGATCAGAAGAAGATACAGGCTCTTGGCAGGTATGTAACTGTTGCAGGCAAGATTTAGACTTTAAAACCATCTGTTTGAGATTGAAATCACCGATTCGCTGAGGCAAACTCCTCAGAGCCTCCTTCTTTATCACTTATTGCGCTGAAACTAATATTCATTTTGTTTTGATTTTTTTCTCATCAACGCTAGTGGCTCTTCTTGGGAATACTGTGGACATGTCAACATAAACAAAAGGGACTTACTATACTTGTAGAATCATAGTGATTTGTGAAGTTGGATTAACAATATTAATAATCCATATTTTGCTTTTATATCACCCTATTTTCTTGGGAATGACATTTTCTTTTGTGTACTCGCATCCAGAGTCATTTATTTTAGTGTATTGCACCATGTTGCACTGTATTGCACATTTTAGTGTGACCGAATAAAAGATAGCAGGTTGGAACAGGTTTATTTGCCATGTAGCTGCATGTACAAGTTTCTTTTTATATTGATATTTGAAAATGCTTTTATTTTAATTATAATATTAGTTTATGTACAGATATAGTCACAGAAAACTTAAAATGCAGTCTATTTTCAGGGAGAATGACCTCCTAAAACACCAGTTAAAGAAGTATGTGAGTGCTGTGCAGTTGTTGAGAACACAGGGGGCTCACGCAGACAGTAAGTAACCTTTGTGATGGCCAGGAACAGAAACTTTTAAGATTGTTTCTACAACAAAAGTGCTTTTTGAAAACCCACATTTTCATGTATTTATGATTATATTTTATTTTAGAAGATTAAGTTTCCAAGAGAGGTGATATCTTGAATGATTTCAAATAACAACATTGTAGTTCTGTAGAGTGTAGTTCTGTAGAAATTACAGCCATAATTTGATTTTTTAAAAAATCTTTTACTTTTAGATTTAGGTATTCACTTAGATGAACCTCAGCCAGTTGTCCCCCCTGAGAAGGAAGAGATTGACTACTGCCATGAGGCCAGTGAATATGAAAGAAAACTTGTTCAGGTAGTGTCATTCTCTCAAGATGGGTTTATTATTCCTTTGACATGTACACTTAGAAAATAAGCACAATCATTTGTTTTTATTCCTATTTACAAGGATGGTATTTTCATTTTTTGGGATATTTCTTGATTTTTTTTGTGTGAACTTGGGTTTTGAATTTGTTGGGTTTTGGGTGAAATTATCAAAAAATTAAAATATATTTGTACATGTTCTATGTTTATGTAGGTTGCAGAAATGCATGGTGAACTGATGGAATTCAATGAAATGTTGCACAAAGAACTGAATAGCAAAGAGATCCTAATAAAACGATTACAGAATGCACTGGAAGAACTGAGAGGACCGGTTTGTAAAATTTTTCCAGACTGTTGACTTTTTTATAGAGATTGGTTTTTTTGAAAATGTAAAAAAGAAAAAATAAATCCACACTCACAAGGAATCTACAAACTTTGACAAATTCTTTAGTTGCTGTGAGTTTATAATATTTCTTTATGTTTACAGTTTTGAATTCTACTGCATGATTGAGATATAAATTTTTGTTGCAGTTACCGAGTAACAGTGGATTTGAAAATGTAGGATCTGGTGATGACATTAGCATGGTTTCCACAGATTCGTAAGTTTCTTCTGTTCTTCTTCTTTCATAACTTTTTTGTTTCAAGTATAGCTGCTATTTCAGTGACTTCAGCAGAGAATTATTCATGAAGTGTAACTGATTCATTTTCACCAAAGTCCTTTTTTTACCATGGTATAAAATAACATTTTTTTTTTATATTTGAAGACAAAACCGTCCTCTGGTCAACATCTGGATTCCTTCAGCTTTTATGAGAGGAAAAGGTTCAGATATCCATCATGTGTATCAGGTGAGAACTGTTTACTTTGAACTATGATAGGATGTAACTGAGTGCACATTTCAAACATGTCATTTTATTTATCAATAAGAATTTTTTTTGTGTATAAAAAAGGGTCTTTTGGAAAGGAGTTGTATAGATGCAGTTGTATATATGGATAATATCCATATCTTACTGATTCATAAATATTTCTTGATTTAATAGATTTATATTCGAATCAAAGATGAAGAGTGGAATGTGTACAGAAGATATGCACAGTTTAATGAACTTCACAAAGTACTGAAGAAGAAGATGCCTATTCTGAATACAGTTGAATTTCCACCAAAAAAAGCAATTGGAAATAAGGTAAGACAAACCTTAATGTGATCAGTGAAAGTATTTAAGATTTTGCTTGCTTTTACATTTGGTCATTCACACCCAATTCACTATGTTGCAATTCAAATTTGGCTGCAGCATTACCTTAAGTTGAATGCCATTTTTTAAGCAGAACTTGATTAAAATACAATAATCAACAAGTTTAATAGAGTGTAAATTTTCTTCCTTCTGGAAATTGCTCTTTTTTATTGTGGGGAGAAAGATATTCAAAAATAGAAATCTTAGTTGGGGGGGGGGGTCTTTTTCGTTAGCATTTTTCGACAGTTGTCGAGAAATCATCTCAAAGATTTTGTTTTGCACTTTGTAGGGAAGTAGGTTTGTCGAGGAAAGAAGAAAGAAACTGCAGCTGTATTTAAGAAGAGTATTAAATTACATTGTACAGCAAAATCCTGATCTTGCCAATGGTGCCTGCAAGGATGTCCTTCTCAAAATTTTACCTTTCTTCGGGTAAGGAAATATTCATTCATTCTTGAAAACATAGTTTCATATTTATCATGAATGAAATACAATAAATATATGCAGAAAGTTGTAATTACTTGAAAAGAAATTGGGAAAATATCTTCCAGTAATCAGCTCATTCATTTTACAGGGATCAAGTCAAGTCGGAGAAGCCATCGAAAAAAGGATTGTCTCGTAAAAAAAGTCTCCCCACCATGAACTCCACTCCTCTCCAGGAACAGTCTCCACAGTATTCAGGATTGTGATAAATTACATTACTAAATATTTTAAAGTTAACATATGTGCAATTATTGTGGCCCTTTTCAACTTGAGCAATATACTTAACTAGGACCAGTCCACTTTGAGAGATTCTGGCATGTAGTTACTCCCTTTAATTTTTAGTTTGTTTCCTATTTAGTTCAGTCAATTGATTGGCCATGTAGAGCAGGGGTGTCATGCGAAACTCTTAGGTTATAGCCAGGCTATCTACTTGCCAATCTTTCAAACTGGACCTGTCAAATTAAGTGTTCCACTCGATGTAGAAATGGCCCTATTTTACCAGGATGCTTATTTTCTGATTTTATGTACATCAGGACTTCAAAAGGTGCCAAAGGTGCTCCAAGGGTGAAAAGATTTCATTGGTGCAAAAGATTATTGTTCAGTTTGTTGAATGAAATGATTAGAATCACAATTTGTCTTTATGCCAGTGAAGTTACTTGTAGCTCAAGTAATTAAGATGATATTATGGTCAGATGGGTCTTATAGCTATTTTAAACTTCTGAATATTTTACATGATTCTGAAGATACATGAACAACACTACAGTTGAATGGGTCTTCCACTCCAGAGGAAACGGATAAGTTTTATGAATGTTGCAAAAATATTGATACAATGCTTTGTAGTCAACTGTGGTGGCTAATATGTGTCATATGCTGGAACAGTACATGGGTCCACGTATTGTGATGAATAAGAAACGACATGCTTTCTGTGCTGAGTATGAGTTTATAATATTCAGTAAGATTTTGTAGTGTATATTTTGTTATTATATACCACTTGCTAATCATGTTAGAAAAGTATTCTACAGATTTTGTGTAAGTTGATAAAGACAGTGAAAGTGGCCAGTTTCTTATAATTAATGCTCAGCAGAACAGATCATTTTTTTCCACATTTCACTATGAATAGGCCTTCTAGCTAGATGACTAGATGTTGACTTCATATGTTTACTGAAATGCTCGCTTTCCAGCATTCATTAGTCAACATCTGGTCATGCAGCTGCAAAAAGCCTATTGATGTCCTAAAAGTACATTGTTTTGAGCACCTGCTAAAACTCCCTATACACTAGATGGCCTCCTTTCTGCTTTCTTTGTGCGACAATGAAAATGGCACCGCTGTGGTCGTAGAAAGTAGGTACAAACAATGCTTTGGTTGCAGAATGAATGCTCAATGAGCGGCCATATGTCGGCACGTGATGTATTATTTTTTTCTACTCTCAAACTGGGCCGTTCTACGAGACACAGAAAGGAAGCCGCCCAGTGTAAAGGGGGCTTGACTTCAGAAGGTACATCAGGCTGAAATTGAAATGGTATTGGCAATTATATACAATACTTGACTTGAGGATTTTAAATAGAATTGGAGTCTTTCCTATTCCACAAGTTGATATTTCAAGTGTCTGTCTTTCAACAGAAGTATTTCTTCAATATATCAGAAATTATTGCCAATGGAGATTTTAATTTGATACAATTTTGTCAGATTTTCTCCTGTCTTCTTAAAGACCATTTTATAATGTAGATGATGTTAAGCATTCCTTTTAGAGATTTTAATCAGTTTTTCTAATATACTTAGCCAATTGCTGTATACTCTGTACAAGTTATCTTTCTAGTTTTAAATAAGTTGAAACTGTTTGCAGTTAAACATGGTATGGCTTTATTACTCTCAATGTTTTTTTGTTTGTTTGTTAGCTAGCACTGTTATATTTGATAATACTGGTGTAGCCTACAACCTATTTTGTAAATAAAATTGATCAAGTAATAAGAATCACTGATCTTTTTACCTGGAAGCACTTCCAGAACTCTTGGCATCCAAGATAATCATTAATCATGCAGATGTACATTCAAAAATATTGATCTACCAGTTGCTAAAATTTGTGATTAAGAGCATGCTTTGATAAATATATAATCCATGTCAAAGTAATTTCTTTAAAATCTGAGCAAGAAGGACTAAATATGTTCTTTTTACCTGTACTCTGGAACTTTATTTGGTTTTGCCCAAAATCATAAGTTTAAAACCACACGGAAAATAATACTTAACCCCCAAAGAAAAAACTCTTATAATGTTTCATTCTCAAAGGTATTTCAAGAATCTTATATTACCTATCCAGCAACTTTTTTATCTATCAGTATTGTAATAGAAGCTGAGACCTAGGCCCTGTGTTCAAATTGGGGTTATGTCGATATTCCCCCGCACTGATAATCCCCCTTAGTAATTTTTTGTATTATGCGCATCGATTCCACCCCAAACCGATAGATCCCCACACCGATACTTCCCTTCATTATATCTGTAATTGTGGGGTAGTATCGGTGCGGGGAATAATTGGTGCGGGAATGTACTGGTGCGGGGGAGCATCAGTGCGGGGACTTATCGGCATGTTACCTTCAAATTGCAGTAATAAGAATTTTCTATCAGCAGATTTTCGACTTTTTGGGAGCCAAAAATATTATTTTTTGAGATCTATGCAGGGCGCCCCCTGGACTTGCGCCATATTTTCAGACTTTTTCACTCTTATGGAAGTTTCATCTCTGAAATTGAGATGGATTGGACTGTGCAAAGAATGCTAGAATTCTGAACATGTAATCTTTATCAAATTGTGACTCACAAAGGCTCTTTGAGGCTGTAAAAATCAAAGAGGAGTTGGGTTAAATTCTGACCAAATCTGACCACAATGCTGGTTTCATAACAGTTTAATCAACAAAGCATTGCTTAGTAATTCAAGGGAGAAAAATGAACATGTAAGAGAAAATGAGCACTTTCAAAAATTTTTATTTGTTTGGTTTGTGTATCACAGAGAAATGAGACAATTTGCCATTTCTAAGCTGTACTGAAAATGTAACCATATGCAGCTAGCATACATGCACTGCTCATATAAAATACTTAGGAACATATTGCCAGTAAATATTACTAATTTTGTATTAATAAGCCTAAGTACATAACTACACAGAGACTGATTACACTGTGATACAAACATCAGTTTATACATGTATCCGAACTTGATGCATTGCAAGTATATGGTATGTGCCACTTTCCCTAATGCTTAAACATATTATTAAATGTAAAAATACTTTGTTGCATTAATAAATACATATATTATATGCAGTGGCTGACAAATATACATAAAATTAAGCTTCAGCTACTACATACACATGAGTCCTCAAATAAAATGTATTTCATTATGTTCACTGTCCTCAAATAAAAGGTATTTCATTATGTTCACTAAGTAAAACTAATGGATACAATGTATTTGACATTTTCCTGTTAAAAGTTTACAAAAAGCTACCATTTTTTAAAAGAAATTTTTACTGACACAGTTAAAAAGTATTTGGTTGTTGTTTTATCATGAATAATACATTGTAATAAGTGCACATTTCTTATATATAAACATCAGCACAGTAACAAACATTCATTATCAGAACTTTTAGTGTATGTCTGAGGCATCAGACAATTTTTTGCCAGATTTTTGTAGCAATGTTGTTTAATAAATTTCATAGATATTAACTTTGATAAAGAGGTATATTGTAATTTCATAACTGTGTTTTTCACTAAATTAATCAAGATGTGCATGCATTTAAATATGTCAGCTCTCTGTTGACAGCTGATTGTGACAACTGACTTTGGCTGCAAACATACAAAATGCTTACCAATGACAGCTAACATTGCACAGTTCCCATTCACTAACACATTTACTATATAAACTAACTGCAATCAGCACGTTTAACTTGGACAGGAAATAGTCTACTGGTGTTTCCAGTGGTTTCAAACTTTCTAAATGTGTACATCCTTGGCATGCTAACATAGGACTATTTCAGAGTTAAGTAAGACCTGTTTTGAATGTGACTATATATATATAAAAAATTACCCCCCCCCCCCCCAATTAAAAAAAAAACATTACCATGACTATCATAGTGGTGATGATGATGATGTTGAAAATGGGTGGTTCTTCTTTTGTGAAGATCAAGCAAAACAATCAGACATATTTAAAAAGAACACCATTTTCATTCACAGTACTTTGATCATTCAACACATCACCTTTATCTCCCTGCTGAGTCACAATATCAGTACACTGACTCTCATCACCACTTCCAACTGTACATTTCTCCCTGTTTGAATTTGCATCAGTGTCATTTGCATTCATTTCCTCTGATTTTTCTTGTCCCTTTGGTATTTCTGGCATTCTCCAACTTTCTTCCCTGTCAACATCACTGGTAACAACTAGTAGTAGTTCTTTATCTTTACTCTCCATCTGTTCCTTCAGGTAAGTCTGTAAATCCAGCGAGGTTCCAATAACCTCTGGGGCATCAAGCTTGGAATCCAAATTGTAATATACCTCACCAATTTTTCTCATACTTATCCAGTGTTTTCTGTGGATGGGGAGTCTGAGAAACCCCCATTTGTAGTCTGTTGGGATGTTCAGAATAAACCCTAATATTTTGTCAAAGTTTAAACTGCCTATATCTCTGGAATCACAAACAAATAAGGTTATTCTTTGCATTCGGTTACACTCTTTTTTTTTTTATATTATGACCCACCAAATTACATATTTTGCTCAGGTAGTTTGTTCAACCAGGGAGTTACATGCACACATACACCTGTACACCTGGTTAACATGGAAAAATGACATACTGTCAGACAAAATGCCAACCTTTGCACCCTGGCATTAGGTTATTCATAACCCACAAAACAGATGTGTAAATAGCAAATGCAGGTTATCCAATACAGCACCTGGACTGAATATATAGACATTACAATCTAAAATCATTTAGGAATGCAGGCTATATTTTACATCAAAGCAGACAAAATACCATTTCTTTTTTACTGAAATATTAGCCTTAGCACACACACAAAAAAAGTAACATGACCACAGCACTCAGTCTGCAGCATCACTTACTTCCTCTTATCAAACCATATGGTTTCACAGTTCTTGGTTTGTATAGCTGCCATGATTACATTTACATCATAGTTGCCAAAGCCAAGCACACTCTTGTGAGGATTCAAGAAATACCCTGGGGAGAGCCTGCAAAGAGAAAACACAAACACGAATAGATTATATGAATAAAAGTGGCATATTTGACATCAAATAAAATATGAAATCCAGGTTATGGCTGAAATTCACTATGGAGTGAATGGATTGCAAAACAAATTGCTAAATATCTATATAGATACCACATTGAATATACACATGAATGAACAATATTAAATAATGGGTGAATGAAAACAAACGATGATAATCTGTGAAAGAGAAAAAGAATAATATTCTACTGGTAGTTAAAATGATCAATATAAAACTTAGAAGCCCCATGACATCTGGCTTGCTACAAATGCTGTATTTACAGTTAATGAAAAGATTGCATGTTTTCAGGAACAGAAATCATACTTCAGTATACCACAAGAGACTACAGTAAAGTTCGAGAAACACTAAAAAATAATGACATAATTTAATGTGTTTGTGCATTTAAGTATGTCTTCTTACAAGAGAGGCATCTTCTCCTTGCATTACAAAATTTCTAATACTGAGAACTTAATTTTAATTTTTTTACACAATAGTATTGTAAATTTAATTTACTTCTAAAGACTAAATACCAGTAAAATTAAATTTTCATTTTACAATCAAGTGTATATAACCAGGGATACTGGGACCAGTGCTTCTTTTAAAACATTTTATAACATCAAAGCTAACAATAAAAAACTTGTAAGTAAACATGGTGTGGCCCATGTTAAAATGATGGCCTACTAATTAATAATGCAAATATCTTGTTAAGATCTACATTATATTTCATAGCATATAATTCTTCATCATATCATATCATAAACAACAAAGAAACATATGACAAAATGGTATTCATTATCTGAAATGCACAAAACACATTTAGGATAAAGTTAAACCACTGTAGCAACCCTTGCGAGTACAGTACTTTCAATATTTTCATTTCTGAAGAGGGTGACTAAGACATGTACTTGTCAAAAAGCAGTTGACAGCTAAAGTTCATATTCCTTCTTTAAAAAAACTGATACAATGAAGTGTAAAAAAAAAAGGGAAATTAAAGGTGCCCTCCATGAGAGTTCCTTATACCAAAATGAAATTTCCTAGGGTATAGAGCAAATGTCTCGTACTCACAAATTATTACTTGACCCATCCCTGCGCTGGGGTCTGTCTTCTTCCATTTTCAATGTAATACTAAAGTTTTAAATGAGTGGCCAGTCAAATAGACTGACATCTGCCATCTCTGGTTTTCACCAGGTGAGGTGTTTTTTATTGTGATTCTGTCCCGTGTATATTACAGATGTTGTTTTCATGTTTTATTTAAAGGGTTTTATCACCTTTAAGGTCTGAATTTGAAATTACTAGTATAAGAAGAAATTATAAAAATATTATACAAATGACTATGGGGGGGGGGGGGGGGGGTTGAAAACGTGTGATGAGTACATTAACTTTAAATTATTTAATTCAATTTACCTGGTACAAATATCATCCAGAGACTGCTTTGTAAAAGCCTTTTTATCTTGGAACAAGTTATTCAATGCATGCAGTGCACACATCTCCTTTATCTGTTTTTCATGGTAAATCCCACCATTCGGCTCTATGCTAACTTTGTTGGTGTTTTTGATATTTTTGTCTTTCTTTACACATGACATCCTGGCTCCCATGCCCAAATATATCACACAGTTCCTGACAAAGTCACCTTTGACTTGGCTATGGATATCATAGTGATTTACATGTAGATAAGATGCAGTTTTGTACGTCCATCTGTGCTTGACATAACTGATAACACCACATACAGTATTAAAGACTTAAAATCCCCTTGTCCTGTTGCAGTGCTCATGAATCAAGCAAGTAAAAGCCGAAACGAAGTCATTCACTTGATTGATCATTGATGCCTGGAAGAAACAACATAGGAAGAGCTGCTGTCGACGGCAGATTAAACACAAATTTAAATCACATAATGTGACTTCTTTCTGCTCATCTGTCTTGAGATACACATGGATGTAATGGCAATATTACGCACTCCAAAGTTGGCGGCAGGATTTTGTGTAAAATGTTTCAGTGTATACTCGGCAACAAATCCCAGCCCACCTTGTTGCGGAAAACGTCATCACAACCGTGTAAATATGACTGCTTATATCAAATAAAAATCCACAAAAAAGATACCATTAAATATGCTACCCTGAGTCTAAGAATGCAAAATGGCAATAGTTTTTATCTAAATTGTTACACAAACCGTATAAGGATATTTCTATGCCATGATTATAATATATTTATTTAGTAAAAGCTTTAACTTAAGCGACGTGCGCAGCGGGTGAAGCGCAGAGAGAGAAGTGATGACATGGTGGTGAAACAAACTCTGCACGGTCCCAAATATTCGATTTCATCTAAAAGCTAAGTTGCGATTGCATTTCTTATACTTGCGTCAGAATCTATTTTAGTTTATAACTGCCTTGGTACATAAATAATCTTACAAGATCGCACAGATTTATAGACTACAGTGTTCCAGATGCCGACAGATGCCTAAGCAGTGATTTAAACTTGGACGTTTTCATTGGATTAAATTTTTGCAGCCGGTGATATACTGTTGCAAGACCCAGTACCTAAGAAGTAGACCGTGGAAAGTGTAGACATGTTTCATATACTTTAATTCTGTTTTGCATAGGATAGCCATCGCATCTAAGGTTGCATCTTGCAATTAAGTAAATAAGATATAATCAGCTGATTCCACAGCCGTGATTTCACCGCAGTGTAACGTGGGTTGCTGTGTATTTGAACTTCCAGCACCAAATGCACAGACAAAAGAGTGCTGTGTAAAACAGGGTTGACAAAATAAAAAAATATCTGAAATAGAAAAAAAAGAAAGAAAATGAATGGAGCAAGAGAAGTTCCCCTTCTCAGCAATGGACATGGACCAGATGAAGTCCTCTCCCCAGTGACACCGCTTTCACCAACACCAACAGGTAGAGTTGTCATCAAACAATTCTTTTTATTATTCTTTTGAAGTGGTTTTGATTCCCTTAATCCATGTCCAACTTTTCCATCACATTTGATAAAACTGACAAAAAAATTAGTACGTCCAGACTACCTAAACAATGACTTACAAAAAACTACCTTTAAAGGCGTAAACATTTGAAAATTGTTCAGATTTTTACACATTTTAGCTTATCGCAGACATTTTTGCAGATCTGAATTGTAAGAGGGATTTCTTTGGATATAATCAGTCCATTTTGTTATTGCTTTCTCCTTCTTTTATGCAATCAGGAAACGAAAGTAGAATATTAAAAATATTGGGCAGTAAGTACATTTTTGGAATTATTCATTGATGGCTTATAACAACTATGTTTTGGTAATGATGTTTGCACATGAAGCAGTTGATAGACACATGTTAAATAAGTTTGCATGATGTAGTTCATGTTATATATGTATTGTTATCTTTATGATATTGTAGTCCTTATTTTTCCCCGTGTATAGATCTTCTCGTGGTTATCATTATCTTACACTTTGATCACTTTACTTTTTTGTAAATATAAAGTTTTACCAATTTACCAGTTTAGATAAGGAGCTATTACATGGTAGTAAGAAGCATGATGCACTGTCTTCTTTTGTATTGGTTTGGTTGGAATTATTTTTATCTGTCAAAAAAGTCCAGACTGTCCTTGAAATCATAAGAAATATGATGGAAAGGGGTTAAAATATACTAGCAAAAAAAAGAGTACATTTTTAAAAATATCTATGGTTTTAATATACTTATTCATACAAAAGTCTTGCATAATTATTATTGTCAGTAACATGTGCCCTCCACTCACTGCAATACACTTATACAGGTTAGTATCCTCAATCAATGTAATCACTATGGGTTTTGTCTGGAACTTGCCACTTATGTCACTCAAACCATGACAGTGTTCCAATGGCAATGGGCGATGACTGGTCCTCTGTCCAGATCAGACAGGACAGCCTTGGAATGAAGTCAACATGGAATTCAGTCACCTACACTTAGTTTTCTGGTTCCTGTGTCCATTAGCATTGATTGTGGACAATTGATTTTTGCAAGACTTTTGATTCGATTTGTGTTCAGACAAAATCTGAAGCTAGCCATTGTCTGAAATCACTGAAGTGTATCAGTACTCTACTGGTGTTCTGTCACTGAATACACTGAATGTATGTTGAAGAACTGTGGTCAAAACAAAACAATTTTTTTTTTTTTTGGGGGGGGGGGGCAGTTTCGTTTGATTTAGAAGACAAAATCAACAGAAAAAAAAACAACAGACAGACTTTTAAATACTTTGTTCATTTGTTGTTGTTGTTCTAAAATAGAAAAAAAAATATGATAGACATAGACTTTTCTTTTAACTTTGTCAACTTTTTATGTGATCTTGATATGAATGATTTACATGTTGTAAAGAATATATATTCACAATGGGATATTTGGGTGCAGAGTGTGTACTGTAATTCTGTATGCATGTTATAATTTATGTATGTTAAACAATAGACCATGATACCCATTTTATCTATTTCATGTTTTGTACATTTGTTTTTCATATTCATTATCTCTTTTTAATTTTGACTATTGATAGCTTGGCATATATTATTATCAAATAAAGGGCAATACACGTTAAAGGTTATTTGGCATCTGTAGAGGTTATAGATAAGATTTTAATATATTTTGACTGGTTATGAAGGACTTTTTGGAGTGAGTTAAAACATAAATATAAAGCAGTTGGTCTCTTTGTCTTTTTAAGAACATTTTAGTGTTTTTCCTAAACAAAAATTAGAAATTGTTTTGAAAGAAATATATTCTGAGATTATATTTCTTGTTACCAACTGTCCACATGTAGTTTTCTATGTGATTTATTTTTCTGATAAGAATGGCAGATTGTTTTTGTTTAATGAAGGATGACATTTCACTTCACATTGCCATTTACCAGGTGCAGCTGGTCTCAGTTGCAAAGCAGAGAGGCCTCCACAGGCTGGGAGTCTGTTCACAAATGAGGATGAGGATGTTGGTGTTGATGCAGAAATGGGAGCTGAAATGACCAAACTTATGTCCAAGGTATTACCTTTGAATAAATCTCTTGATGCTATCACAACTTGATTATTTTATTGATACCATAGCTGGACATGTGTTGCATCATTCTTCTCATATAAAATCACAGATGCTTTTCAAAACAAAAAAAGACACTTCTGTGCTCAAAGAAGCATGGTTAAAAAATAACAAAACTGCACCATTATTGCATTTGTACAGCAAATTCACCCCCTCCCCTCCATAAAATTCTAAATGCTCTGATGGTAATGTACTGTACTTGATGTTTAGTAAGATTTTACGAGAGCTACATTGTGTGCTTCCTAGTCTTTTTAACAGATTTACATGTTGATGAATTTATATTGAGGTATTCAGTTACTGGAAATATATGAATCTTTAGAAGTTTTGACATTATTTTAGTGCTTTCAACTTGCATTGGAAATTTGTTGTGATTCATGCAAAAATAAATTTTGATCCTTTTGATGTCATGCATACCTTGGTTAAATCTGTCTTAATAAATTTCTTTAATTTTTTTTTAATAGATGGCTTTGGTTAGCCCAAGTGATGATGTGTATGAACTCTTACTGGAGCATTTAAGGGAAAGAGTCTATGGTGGAATGGGAGAGACCATCTATGAAATTGGTATTGGAGGTGTGTACCTATCACTAGCAAGTGGTTTTCTTATCCTTAAAAGCGTCATATTAACTGTTTTAACTGAGAGTTCAACTAATGTAATTATTCACATATCACATTAATGCACACACAAATGTCAACCAAACTGCTTGTTAATCATGTGGCTGTGAACATTGATAGAGGGTGAGCTCCCTGGCTTAAATGAAGAGGACATGCAAGCTTCCATAGCAACACTAAAAACCATGGCAGCTACTCTCAATGCTGACTGTGTGGAGCTAAGATTCAAAAGTGAGAAGTGTGGTCAAGTTGCAGAATTTCTGATTAGAAAGCGAGCTGAGTCAAGAGATTTTATGGAAGTGAGGTCAGTATTCACCTTAGGATTTGATTCAAGAATAGAAGTTAAAAAATTCATTTTGTGCGTCTTGAATTTACTAACAAGAAAACTTGCAGTTTAACTGATGAAAAAAATTGTCTCATTTCAATTTGAAATCTATTAATTATTAGTAATGGTTAAAGAAAATCTGTTTTCATTTACCAACTTAAACTGGTGTATGCTTGCAAATAAATTTTGTAAATTTATGTAACTTAAAACCTATATAACCTGTTTAATAACAAATTCTAATAAAATGAATTGATTGTTGTTTGTAGGATAGCAGTGGTTGGGAATGTGGATGCAGGCAAGAGTACTCTGCTGGGTGTCCTGACCCATGGGGAGTTGGATAATGGGCGTGGCTTTGCTCGTCTCAAGCTGTTTCGTCACAAACATGAAATGGAGTCAGGCAGGACGAGCAGTGTAGGGAATGACATTTTGGGGTTTGACAGTTCAGGACAGGTGGTCAATAAGCCTGACCATGGCCATCTAGACTGGACCAAGATATGTGAAGAGTCTTCAAAGGTGAGTCTTGCAAAATTGAGTCAATTATGGATGCAAGCATTCTGTTTGTGGGAATGCATGTCATAGAACAGTTTACTAGGGTATATTTTTGTTTCAATTCACATTTTATAAATCTGTTAAGTTGTTAAATTTATATATTAAAGTAATACATTTTTCACGCTTTACAGGTGATAACCTTCATTGATTTAGCTGGCCACGAAAGATACCTGAAGACCACAGTATTTGGCATGACAGGCCACACCCCTGATTTCTCCATGTTAATGGTAAGGCTTGTAGGTTAAGCATTTCTTTGTAATGAATTGAACAATATAGTATAGAATAAATGATTTTGTCAAAATTATCTTATGTAACATACCAAATGGAGAGGGAGTAAAGTGCTTAGTTTTTACATTCATAAATTGCTTTTCACTTGGAAGTGATTTTGATAATAGATTCTTTTTTAAATGAGCAAAAAGAAAAAAATATGTTATAAAAACAACAAACAAGCTTGCAACTAGTACCCATTGGCTCATTGACATTGATCACATTGGATTGCCACTTAATTAATTTTCCAGTCCAGTGCATAGAATACTGGATAAATCAGAACATTAACTCTCCCTTAATTAAATGTTCCAGATTGGTGCTAATGCAGGAATTGTAGGGATGACCAAAGAGCACCTTGGCTTGGCTCTGGCTCTTAGTGTGCCCGTGTTTGTGGTTGTAACTAAAATAGACATGTGTCCTCCCAATGTTCTCCAAGACACACTGAAACTGCTGCAAAGGGTACTTAAATCACCAGGCTGTAGAAAAATACCAGTGCTAGTACAGACCGAGGATGATGTGATCACATCGGCTGTGAATTTTAGCTCTGAAAGGTAAAATTTTTCAATATTTCAAGAAGAAAGGATTTTGGCATCACTGTTATTTCATATCTTGATGACATTAAGATTTAGCAAATGTAACTTGTATTAAATAGTAAAATCTTGTGTTGCAAATAAATATTTAAACATATCACAATCATGTCTAAAAAGAAATGGTACCACAATTAAAAGCAATGCAAGAGAAATGTATATCATGTATTGATAAGAGATATTCATTATTTATTTGCAGAATCTGCCCCATATTTCAAGTATCAAATGTTACAGGAGAAAATCTCCAGCTACTCCGCATGTTTTTAAATCTCCTAGCACCAAGGATACACTTCAATGAGCATGAACCAGCAGAGTTTCAAATAGATGACACATTTTCTGTGCCTGTGAGTGAATTAAGTAGATGTTTGTGTTTTGCCTAAAGGTTTGAATGTGCATGTACAAAAAATATCAAATTATTAATCCAGGTATGATTTTATTGTGAGAGATTATTTTCTTGCCAATATCATACAGTTTGTTTAAAGATTCTTCATAGTGAATGGTTTCTTTATTAAATTTAAGAATCTTTTTGTCCAAATTATGAATATATGTGCAGCATTAGATTTTGATACAGCAACATAATGAATGACAAAGATGTTAAAAAAAAACAACAACAAATAGTCCCATCAACAACATTCGGAGGATATATCAAATACAAGTATAAGTCTATATATCTCCTCCCTTCAGGGTGTAGGCACTGTTGTGTCAGGGACAACACTGAAAGGTGTCATCCGGCTAAATGACACCATGCTGCTGGGGCCAGACTCGCTAGGAGAATTCATCCCTGTGCCAGTGAAGAGCATACACAGGAAAAGAATGCCAGTGAAGGAGGTGCGCGGAGGACAAACGGCATCTTTTGCTCTAAAGAAGGTATGTAAAAACAGTAGAAGCATAAAGGGATGTTGGCATTTGTTAGCTGCCTCTTACAATGAAAAATATGAGAATCAAAGTGTTTGTCATAATTTGGTTACCTATTACGATACAATGAAGAATTTTAAGTTGTTAAATGCATCAAATGTTAACATTAGCTGAAAGATAAATGCAATTAAATCTAACTTATTTTGTGACTTGTCCTATTGACTGAAATTCTGATCAGATTCAATTAAATTTTAAATTTTTCATATGCCTGTCTTTTTCTTACAGATAAAGAGATCTTATATACGCAAAGGGATGGTCATGGTTTCCCCTGCTCTTAATCCCACTGCATGCTGGGAGTTTGAGTCTGAGGTGCTTGTGCTCCATCACCCCACAACAATAAGTTGCAAATATCAGGCTATGGGTAGGTCTTTTACAATTTGCAATTTTATAAAATATTGACGAGACAGACACATTGATTCATTAATAGATCAAGTTACAGTTTGGTAATTTGCAAAAAAAAAAAAAAAAGAAAAAGTAAATCAGTGAAAGAAAGTCAGTCATTCTACTTTGATGCAATTATTTGGCTGCAGTGAAAGCTAATAACTATACATGTTATAAACATTTCAGTTCATGTTGGGAGTGTGAGACAGACAGCCAGCATTATTTCAATGAGCACAGAACATTTACGCACTGGTGACAAAGCATCTGTCAAGTTTCGTTTTATAAAAAATCCAGAATATCTAAGGCAGAATATGCGAATGGTGTTTAGAGAAGGCAGAACAAAAGCAGTAGGAACCATAGTAAAGCTTTACCCATACGTAAGTGCAGTAGCGCAGAATATGCGATCATCAAGGGCACAAAAGAAGGCCATGGAAAGTGGACACCACATGAGGCCGCAAAACGAACCACAGAAACCAAGCAAGAGAAATAGAAAATCTAGGCACAGGGGAACAGAACTATCTGGTGCAGCATCAGTTCCATCTGCGGCATCAGCAGAACCAGCAGCATCAGGATCTGGCTCTACTGGGGCTCCTGATCCTGGTTCTGCCAACACAGGTGTAACCACAGTAGCTGCTGGACATGTGACTGGGGCAGAAGCAGCAGCTGGCACACAGAAATCTACCATAACATAGACTGGACATCCACACCCTATAACACCTGGACTCATCTTTGTATGGCTTTGAGATGTTACTTTGAAATAATCAAACAAATCATAGACTGCTACAAGCTTGCTCTAGTGAAGTTCAATTGCCCTTGGTGAACTGATATTATTCAAAGTCTGTACCAGTTTGCTTTGTCCTGAATGAATGAATGGATTCAGGCATCTAAATATTTAGGACAAACTGAATAAATCCAAATCTTCTTTTTTTTCAACTTTCACCTTTCCAGGGACATTGAATCTGGCTACCCAATTTTTTATAAGCTAAAGGTCCTATACAGATTGGTGCATGTTTCCCATATGCATCTGAAAGTCACACTGAAAGAAACCTCAGTTTTCTTAAAAGAGGTGAATCAATTACCAGATCAGCTGTCAGTGAAACAGGAGTTTATAATAAGGGGGTGAAGAATAAGTGTGCTAAGCCTTTTATGTATTTTGGTGTTAAAATTGTTTCTTTCTGTTTTCTTTTTTTCAGATCTTAGTGAATGTGTTTTTTCTACTGATTAATAATGATAAGGATCAATTATTTTAATGTCTGCATGGATACCAGTAGTCCAGTCTGATTTTCTTTTTAAGATTGAAATATCAGTGATTTATAAAGTAAAGTAATTTTAAGCATTTGTTTTAAACTTTTACAAACTTTTTATGTGACTATGAACATATACAAATCAAATCCAGTTGCAAACAATATATGATTAAAATGGATTTTTAAAACACCTTTGACAATTGAAATCTAGGTAAAACCTAGTATGTCTGGACAATGCTTGAGTATTGATGTTAATACTTACATGTCACAGAAGTTTGTGGAACAGTATAAGATGTCCAATAAAATATACAATTAAAAGCATCCTCTTCAAAATAAGTTTCTTCCACTAAACACATTATTACCTCTGTTAATTAAGTAGGTTATATTTTTACTTGCATTTGTCTATTTGTCTGTCACCAGCCTAACTCAAGTTATGGAGGGATTTTGGTGATTTTTTTCAGGATAGGTCAGAAATAAGTTAGCTTGAAAATTATTAGAATTTGGTGATGATCCATTTATTAAATAATGGTCAGGTTATAGTTAAATTACTAGTCTTTATTTTTATTTGTCCAATTAGGAGAGGGTTCTGAGTGATTTCCTAGTAATATAGTATTATACATTTGTTGAACCAAGCATAAATTCCCCTGGAGCGATTTTCACACTGAAAGTTTTAATTCTTAATACAAGAAAATTAATATGAATTACCTTGGACCAGTATATGCATGTATCATTTGCCTAAGTTACATAATTAAACAATTTTCTTTCATTAAAACCATAACAACTTGTTATACAACTCTCTCTCCCCCCCCCCCCCAAAAGAAAAAGAAAAAGCAATGCTACAGCATAATTATCAAGAATTTTTATCTTTGTTTACCGTGCTGAAACCCGCTCTGTGCATTTGTGGCAGTTCGAGACAAAAATTAGCATTAATCATCAGTTCGAGTTCTATAATTCTTTAAAGTGGAACGCGTTAACTCCTGCCATGACCAGCATTATCATTCTGGTTTGTTATGGATGACGAATGTCGGGCAGAGAACAGTCATCTTCAGCATAAAGTACATCAAACCTAGTTTGGGCGGCCCTATTGGCGTCTTCTTTGAAAAATATCTTTATTAAAAATAACTATAATTATCAAAATTAATTTAGAAAAGTTAACAGCTTCCACCACGTCTGTAGAAATGGACTTTACTTATTATTAATCAGATATGTGTATTATTATAAAAGATCCCGTGCAACGAAATAATAAGAATATTTATAAACAAAAACAGGTGAATCGAGCACCTGTCGTGCTTGTTTGGCTCTTTTATGTTTGGAGTCTTCAAAGCACTTAGCCTCGATTTGATATGCTATTCATGATTTTGAAAGTTTATGATATTGTTGTGTTGTAATTTTGTTCTAGATATGCTTTTATTTGAACTAATTTGGTATTGAAATGATAAAAAACAAGGAGTTTACAACTTACATCATAGGGATACACTACAAGGATAACAACCAAAGGTATCTGTTTGCTGATTAGACGGACTTCAAAATGTGCCCTAACCCATGCGAACACCCATGACAAGACCCCTGTTTTGACATCGGACATACTTTGAAAATGTATGTGACTTGATAATTTTTTCTCACTTGGATTTAAAAATGGGTGCGTGCTTGAGTTTGGACCAAGAAGAGCGAAAAGCTCGTGCAAGAAGTGAAGAAATAGACCGTGCACTTCAGATAATGGCGAGAGAGGAGAGTCACATTATCAAAATATTGTTATTAGGTGAGTTCATTAACTATAAAATTTCACAAGGAAGTAATGCACAGTGAGCTTGTAACAATCCTACTATTATTATTTGTCTTGGAATGTCAATAAAATACCTTCGTTATTTAGTAGATTGTGTAGTTGTACCTTTGCTGGGGAATAAATTGAAATAATTATACCTTTTTTAAAAATTAAACAGTAAATATGCACAAAGTATTCTAACTATTCTCTTGTGATTCTCAGATGAGCTGAACATTTTGATAAGATGCCATATGTGTAGCAGGCAAGTTTGGCATTAGGATTGACCATTTTAAGTGCTGTATATTTTTTGTTGATATGTTTAAAAATGTGATGCCATATAATATGAATGCAGCTTTGTTTTATCAATGCCTTTCTCAGATTGAATAACCAAGAACCTATTTATTTGTTACAAATTGGATCTGTTTCATATGAAAAAGGAAATTAAATATGCAATGTATTTTTTTCCTTTTTTTTTAAAGGTAAGAGATCCAGCAAGGATATCATACATAATTTTTATAATAATATGAATTAAAGTTTTAAAGCATGAGGAGCCAATCTAATGTATTGTAAATAACATCTTTGTGAAAAAAAGCTCTGTTCACAAACTACTAGTACATGTTGTAAGTTTATCAAAACAAAAGTATGGTCCTTTTTCAAGTTTCAGTACTGGGTTTGAAACACATATATAAGCAATTGGCCATATGTTTAAGGTCACAGACCTGTCTTTAAATGATGTTTGACATTTAAGATTTCATCCCTAACAACTGGTGTTTCATATTTCTCTAAAACTTAAAAAAGGGTTGAATAAAACTGTCTCGTTTAATTGTGAGAAAGGCATTTAAGAAAGACAAGTGAACGGTTTTAAGCCTTTCATTATATAAAAGGTTTAGATTCAATTAACTGATCAACTTAATTGATATTAAGCCTTAAATTTTAACCTATATATCTACTTTAGCAATTAAACAGTCTGACTTATGTAGCCTCTGTGTCTATGTCACTTGTATATCAAGTGATATGTCAGCATATGTGACACCACAAGCAGCTTCCATCTGTGTGGTATGTTCATACAAATACTAGTATTACATGACCAGGTGTTGCCAGTGGAAGTTGTATTATAGGAGAGAATTGTTTGATAATTTTAGTTTCAAAATATCCATTTCACTTTTGTGCTTGGACATAATGTAACAGTCTCTTTCTTAGTGACTGTTAGTCTCATTTGCTTTGTACATGTGCTCACATAAATTTTTTTTTTCAGTAATCTTTATCTAGAATATATACAAGAAAGGAAATCCACACTTTGATGAATGATTTATAGTGTATAGCATTATCAAATTTGAAGCAAGAAGTGACTCATTGCTTTCATTCCTATTAATTTTATATTTGAATACTAACTTATTAATTACCCAGAGTGTATTTACCTGTTCACCTCAAAGGCATAGAGCCAACTATTATGTGCAATACTTTATGAAAACAGATTTTTTTGTACTTTTCCATTAATGTCCCCTATAAATTTTACTGGGTTAAATCATATCACTGTCCAAATACTTTTTTTCATATTTTTTTTTATTCTTGAAAATTAAATATGTAAATCATTCCACATGAAAGTAATTAAATTTTATTGAATCAAAATATTTATACTAATAGAATTTCGATAACAGAAAATTTCCTCCTATGACTTCAATTGGATATTTATTTCCCTATAGAAATAAATAAGTATTACCATGTTTTAAACATGTAAATAAACAGATAATTATGGTTTCTATTCCCCAGGTGTAATTTTTTATTAAAATGTCAATTTTGCAGTGATTCACTATTTTGAAATTTTCATAACGTGTTTGAAACAATAAAACACTTGGATTAATATTGAAAGGTGTGGCTTTATATTTTCTTTATCAGAGGTTTATGAGGTCATGATACACCAGAAAAAGTTCAAAATAGGATAATCACTATGGTGTGGAGGGCAATCACAGTTTACACTGCATTTAAAGTGGTTTGTGGACAAAACACTTTATCAGTATCATAATTGGAACATATGCCACCATTCTTGGAATTTGTCACAAATGTACTCAAAAGAATGCACATGAAACCAAAGTGACCTGTGATAAAAATGTTCCAAATTTGAAGGATTCTTTCAAAGCATTTTGGGGGGATGTTGTTTCCTTTTTTTATTGTATATGAATTAAAATGTTTTTTTTTTATGTTTAAGTAACATGTTTTTATTCTAGGTATGGGAACTTAGAAGACTATATTAATATCACAGCTCAGCTCTAAACTTCATCTTATAAGGCTTCGTTCACATGGAAAGTCTATTTTCTAAAAATCAGACCGTGATCACAAGATATACCGCGAATAGAAAATAGATTTTTAGAAAATATACTTTCCATGTGAATGAAGCCTAAAACTACACATTTGTTTTTAAAAGAATCTGGAGAGTTAAGAGCACTCTGCAATTCAAATCATTTTCCTTTATTTCTGTATTGCAAAGATATTATGGAGCATTATTTGCTGTACGTATTAAAGTAACAAAACTTTGGATTTTTTATTATAGGTGCTGGGGAAAGTGGAAAGAGCACTCTAGTAAAGCAGATGAAAATAATCCATAATGATGGATTCACAATGGAGGAACTGCAGAGTTTTAAGGTATATTTACAAGATGAATATTAAACTACCCTGGCATTTTAATGATTTACCTGAATATAAAAAGACTGCTGCTTTGTTTGGCTGCTTTATTTACAGCCTATATACTGAATTGTAGAGAGAAAAAAATATCTTGGGCACTAGACACATCCATTCATCTGCAAGCTGTCAATTTGTTATATTTCTATTAAAGAGCTAAGTAGAGATTCAATGTTTCATCAAGTTTCTGGTATTCTGTCTGCACTACAAACAAAACTGGGTGAGTAAGTTGATTGTGGGTCAAGGAAGACATTGAATATTTTGGACAAAAATTTCAGTCCTCCTGACTTTCCCTTTGTGAAGGTTATTACTTTGTTATCTGCATGAATGAAGATTAAGTCAGCAGTCACAAGAAGGTGAAACAAGATAAATGTTGATAAGAGAATGCTTTTGATTCCTACCAACAGAGGTGTTATGACTCAGATCACCACTGTGATAAAAGTTTTCAATATACAAATTATGTCAAATATTTATGTGTGTGTCCTGGGGGAGGGGGGGGGTAATATAAGACATTTATTTTTAGAAGAAACTGATAATGAATGTGCAGTTTCAATTTCAAATCAGATCTTATCATAGTTTCATTTATGTGTGTTATAATTTTCAATTTGAAAGCATGTCCCCATTGTGTTGCTTCTAAATTATTTCATTTTAAAAATATTAATACTTTTGCCTGCTGTCAAATGATTTGCAATTACCTGAATATATATTTTAGATCTTTAAATTCTTTACAGACAACTGTTTTGGACAATCTCCTAAGTTCTATGAAGTATGTCCTAAATGGGATGGGACTTCTAAGGATCAATTTAGAAAACCCTAAAAATAAGGTATGTTGGATTTTCTGCCATGCCATGGGATGGTGGGATTGTGAATGTTTTTTCAAATACTCTTACAAAGAAAGAATGTTAAAGGTTTTATTTTTGAAAAAAATGAGAGATAGGGATACAGAGGGATCTCTCAGCAAGATATTAGAATGAGGAATTCATGGAATCTTGTAAGATGAATATTTGGTGAATTTTTATTTGTATAATTTTATATGTTTTTCCAGTTCAATGAGAATATTTAAAATTGAACTATTTTTTTAAACTCTTGATTGCCCTTCATTTAAAGGTGCATGCTCAAACAGTGCTGTCTTGTCAGAGGTGCTTTGATGAAAACCATGTCATGCTGCCGTTCATATCAAATGCATTAAAAGGACTTTGGCGGGATCGTGGAGTTCAGTTAGCTGTTGCAAGGGGTTATGAATATGAACTGAATGATTCTGCAATATAGTAAGTTATTGTTTTTCCCTTAATTTAACATTAATAACATGTAGAAGATATATATTATAGTACATTTATCTCAATTAAAGACCTTAATGATGAGATGATTTTGACAATGTTCAGTGAGTGTTAATATCATTGTTGTTTTTAAACAATAATCGTGAGTTTGTTATCTTCCTTTACCCAGCATGTGTACATTGACAGTAGTATTAGGTTCCTAGATAAAGTAAAAGTGATTATTTGAGTTGGATTTGGATTTTGTGTATCTTGAGCATATGTCAACAGCATCAAATGATATTTTATGTTTGATTTCAAAATGTTTGTCCACTTTAGTGTGGGAAAAATCATTCCTGCTACGCTTTAAAATGGCATGGTAATTCTAATAATAATTAGCATTTAAAACTTAACATCTACAAATAATGGATAACTCTGCATGAATATTACTTTTCAATTAGCCAGGTGATTGAATTCATATTTCAAACATAAGGAACACATTAAAGTAAAATTCTGTCCTCAAATTTAGTATTTCAGCATGATGATTCACAACCCCTATGAATTAGTCACCAGGCAAATTGAATTCAAATCTTGTGCTATATTTGGATGTGGGGTTCAGTAGGTGAAATCTTCTTTTGAATTCTTTTTAATCAGATTGTCACCCTGTGCCCATTTTGGTAAGGCCATCTAGTAATTCATATAACATACCAACTCTTTCTTATTCACTTACAGCTATTTTGAAAACATGGAGAGAATAAGTTCAGAGAACTTCTCTCCGTCTGCCCTGGATGTGTTGAGGGCAAGGGTGCGAACCACGGGTATAATTGAGACTTGCTTCAAGATTAATGATTTCATCTTCAGGTACTACCTAACCCCTTTTAAACATGATTAGATGTGGTTTGTGAAGGGAATAACTTCTACACTAAAATATAGTCACATGTTAACTGATTTTGAAAATAATAGGGACTCAATATACCAACTACAGTTTGCTTTCTTGATTTTTAAAATTTTTCAAAAAAAATTTTTTTTGAGAGAAATGCTAATATTTTTCTCTGTGTACTGTGGAGGAAAAATGAAAGTGAGAACATTCCGGAACAAACATCCTCATATTAGAAATTCTCTTTTTAACTGTGCAATTGTGTGTAGGAGTTGTTATCTTCCTGATTTTTGCTGGCTTGCTAAGCTTTGAAGTGTGAAGGTCATAACCCTGGCACTACTAACAAAAACACATGTCTGCGTTTTGTTTGGTTTGATTTATTCTCTTTATCCCTGTGTGTTCTTTTTCACAGCTTTTTTGAAAACATGGACAGGTTAAATTCAGATAACTATTCTCCAACATCCAAAGATGTGTTGCGTGCCAGGGTGCGCACTACGGGGATAATTGAGACTTGTTTCAAGATTAATGATGTCATCTTCAGGTAGTTGTTGTAGTTGTTCTTGTGGTTGGATTATGCTGTGATTGTTTTGCTAATGTGTGAAATAACGATGTTATTTCTGATTTTATTGTTGGCTTAAAGGCACAATTACTGTACAGTTACACTTATTTTGTTTTTTATGGTTGTAAAAAATCTATGCACAAATTTTTATCTTTTTTGTGTAAGCAGTATTGTATGTTTGATCACAATATAGAATGGACGGTAAAAATTTTGCAGGAAATACATTTGAAGATGTATGGGCCATGTATACTAGCAGTTGTTTATATGAATCATCGTGAAAAATAAGCATCTTTTTCTCCAGTTTGGCTTGGATGTTTGATCTCTTTTATTACTGTTTTACTATTGGCAAGTATTCAGATATAGTTATATTAATGCAGTACTGTGAAAGAATATTTCTGTTAAAATAGTAACTCCATGACTTTCTTTGGCTGCTAGGTTGTTTGATGTTGGTGGTCAGAGGTCAGAACGTCGTAAATGGATACAGTGCTTTGATGATGTTCGCGCCATTCTTTTTGTTGTATCATTAAGTGGATATGATATGACACTCTATGAAGATCCTTCGGTGGTGAGTTAATTTTGCTGTTTTTGAGTAAACCATTGCTCAGACACTACTTTTCAGTTTTAACATCATCTCATATGGTCACTGATTAATTGAAATCCTATTTAAAATGAGGTGTTACAAGAAGAGAAATTATAAATGGGAAATTGTTGATTTTAAAATAAATGAAAATGTTTTTCAGAATCGGTTAAGGGAAAGCTTGAAGTTATTCAGTTCAATATGCAACAACAGGTTCTTCTTAGAGACCTCTATAGTAAGTTGTCAAAAAACTTTGAATGCATTGTTATCTGAATATCTGAACAGTTTTATTGATATATGATTTGCATACCTCTTTTAAACCTCAAAGAGTGTAGATAAAAAATTTACATTTCACTTTCTCAATATGCAGCTTTCACAAAAAGAATTAATTTTATCAGAGCACCCCTATAATAATAATTAATCTGTGGATGTGGTTATAATTTATAATCTGCTTTTGAAAAAAAAAACAGTTGGGTGAGTATGAAATAATTTCTTTCTGTTTTTAGATTTTATTCATGAACAAACTTGACTTGTTTCAAGAGAAAATACTCAACTCAGGAAGACACATGAGGTACTACTTCCCAGAATATACAGGTGAGACTTTCTGTCTGGAATTATTACCCTTACTCTGTACATATAACTATTTTTAAAATTGGTTTCCCATGTAGTAAACACATCATTTTGATTTCCGTGTGTTTTAAAGAATTCTAGATATCTGTAAACTATTGCAGTGAATATTGAAGTGAATACACAATGTTTTGATATATTTAACTTTATTTTAGAAGAAAATAATTTAACAATAAAAAGTTTGATTCTATCGTGTTCAGATTCTTAAGTCATTAATTACAGTATTCATATGTGAGGCGTGCATTTGTCAAGTACAAAACTATCTGATAATATATATAATATCTGTAGGCCCTGACTGTGATGTGGACCGAGCAGCACGCTTTATACAGCACATGTACCAGATCCAGAACAAACACCAGGGGAAGGTGATATATCCCCATTTTACCACAGCAACAGACACTAGCAACATTCAGGTGGTGTTTCAGGTTGTCATGGACACAATTGTCAGAGAAAACTTGGAGGCAGCTTCTTTATTATGATGACAAGTCCAATTATTTTCATTTATATTTGCCGGAGTTGCATAGGGTCCTCCAGTTTCATTAGAGACAGAAGAAAAATGGGTTGGTTTCCTTGAATGGTTAGATAACTGAGAGAAAATACATTAAGGAGACTATTCAACAACGGACGCTAATAGAAGATTTCTTCCTTGTACAGATCATTTTGATGTTGGAATGCTAAATTGGAATACTGTCTTTCAAGGTGTTTTAGAAAAATGGAGTTATCAGTATTATGGATATAGAGTTGTCCTTGATGGATGGGATCTAAGCTGTCCAAGTGGATGCATTCATGATGATCACTTCCAGGCTGCTCGCTGGGATGTGTTTGTTGTGATTGTCTTGGTTGTGATTGTTGTTAAATGACCAATGCTTTTACATATATGTGTAGTGCATTAAAAATTACGGATGAAAAATGTTCAAATTTTCAGGTAAACTGCAGATATATTGGTAAAAGCCACATACAGGGTTCACTGTACTTGTTTCTGTTGAAGTAGCTAATTGATAATTTTTTGTTAATTTAGTGTATTTGATTCTATCAAATAGAGGGGTAAGTTATATATGAAAGTAACGATTAATGACTAATTAATTGGAAGTAATGAACAGTAAATCAGGCTTAAGAAGTGAACTCAAAGATAATTTTCCAATTTTGCATGGTTAAAATGTTTAAAGAATAATACAAATCGATTGATAATTTTGCAAATAACTTCGACCATTGTTACACCTATATTGTAATGTAAATATGTTTTTGTAAAAACAGCTGCTTATTTAAAGAGATCTATTGTACATATGCTTGAAATCCATAAATTTATTAGAAGAATATATTTTCACATGCTTTGTATGAAGTCCGGGCATTGACTTTAAAATGTTCTTACTATCTTAGCAGCATGTGAGTACAACATATTACAAGGTATTTTAAAGATGTTAACTTTTATGGCCTTCCTTATTATGCAGGGTATATGCACCACACAGTTTGATGCTGTTTGGGGACCAAATCTCTCTATAAATCTGCAGACTTAAGTGCTGTATGCTGCATATCATACTTGACATTTAGTTGTTGCTATTTTACTCAATTACAATTTCACATTTGTTATTGTATTTTTATGCATTTTACTATAAGTCTTACTGATGCAGCTTTTCTCTCCAAGTCTATTGCATTTTGATTCAAGTACGCTCAGGATTTGTAGCAAGAGTTATGCAACTGCCATTGATCTTAAAATCTCTGCCAGTGAAATGTGAATATAAATGGCCACTATAGCATCATGCACTGTATAGATTCTTATTCCTTTCCTGTTGCAAGTCTTTGCATTTGATCTTGTTTTCAGCCACTAAAACAGCCATGGCTGTTGAATAAAGAAATCACAACAGTTTTGGAGTCCGTTTCAGTCAGTTTTGCAAATGGCAGCCCTCTTTTTATGAAAAATACGAAAGTTGTTCAGTAGCCATTTATTCAAGCATTTCTTTTTTGAAATGTACATACCATACCTCTCTAAATATAACATGTTGCATACAACTTTGATAATTTGCAGCACTGATACAAATGACATTTATCCACTAAAATTAAATGAGCAATCGAGCATTACACTTTTATAGTGGATCTTAAACCAACAGCAGAATGTGGCATCCACTTTCACCTGCAAATTATGGATAATTCTGAGAAATGTGTCATATGACCTTCAGTTCTCATGGTTCTCTCTCAACTGGGTAGATGTCATCATTATAAGAGAAACAAGTGTACCATTGATGGTGCATTGATTTATTGGAAATGAGAAGGAAATTTTTTCATATAGAAAAGTAAAAATAGATCATCCTTGAATTACAATCGTCAAAAAGTCAACTTTTTTCATAAACTTATTATTAATAAATACAGTGCAGAAAAGTACAAGCACAAGTTCAAATTAACTGACTGATATGGCATACTATATCACTTACTTTTTTGCAAACAATTTCATAATTGAGAAGACAGTAAATATCCTCATATTCCAGCTGTGATTCCAGTTTGCAATAAGTGGTTAAGTGCATCTAAATTTAGCAAAAAGAACATCAGTGTGCCAATGCTGCAGTCAAGGAATGTTAACTATATATCTAGCAGAAAAATACAAACTTAAACACACAAAAGGTTTCCCATTCAACTCTTGTTGTTAAGAAGAAAGTATAAAATAAAGCTTCAAAAGCTATGCAAAAATCAAGGTAAAACTGAAGACCGTATCAATTCATTACTTGAAAAGGGTGTCACAGACACAAAAGGAAAAAAGTCCCAGAAATTGTACATTTTATTTACAAACATCTATGGCAAATGGTGAACAGGAAATGTCCATAAACCTATAATTATACACAATACATAACATCCACACCGTTACAACTTACAACCACTTCTTTATACCCACTGTTTGCTATAACATGTACATGACAACTCTCCATGACTTTATCTTTGGCCATACTAGTTTCAATTAAATATCCAACTCTACAATGTACTAACACAACTAATTTTAAGACATTCACAGTGTATTTCATTTTGTAAGTTTGTACTCTACTTAGACCAGCAAAACCAATCGCACACAATGATGTATAAAAAATCAAAACTTAACTCCCTAACAATATAAAGAAAACAATTGATTAACAATCAAAGTGTGATATAATAAGTATTCCGTATATTAGTATTCATTAAATATTCAGATTAAAAACAATCTGAAGAAGGGGAACTCTTTTTGAATTAACAGATAGGTCATTCTAAACATAGTCTTTTTCATGTTTTACCTTTATTGGATAGCCAAATGGTGACCACATATATATATTCTGGTAATAATACAGAACACAACTAATGACAAAGTATTAAAAAATGTAAATATTATGATGAATAGATATTGGAAGCTATAACTCCAGTAGCCATTTTACACCAAGACAATGTACAAACAGTACATAGCAACTTGTGCAGCAGTTTTCGAACATTTTACATGGTGGGCTAATATGGTTGAAACATAAAGCTACAAAAGTAAAAATTTCTGAATAAATCAGCCCAGCCAACACATTACACAAATACTTTGCAGTAGGCAAGGCATTACACACACTGCAAGTTATTCAAATAAATCACTTTCCTATTTCAAAGAATAATAAATTAATCATAAGACACAACCATAAGATCATATTCTGATGAAGACTGCTGAAAACTGGTTATACACTTTACACAATCCATGATATCCATGCTTCATTACTATCAAAAACTACACAGCCATCTTTTTTATGATACGAACTGTCTAACATCTTGTGCCATATCTTTCCATTGCTTGGTAAGCTCTACGCCCTAAGTTTAGTATGTAGGGGGGGTGTACTGGTCGGTACCCCCTTGACTCTGGGGTGGGGGGCCACTAAAGGGGGGTTCTTGGTATGGATCATTGTCCCCTGGGTAGCTGGGGTAAGGTGAAGAGCCAACATTACTGGGGTCTCCATAGCCAGAGGAGAACATGTCAGACACACCTTGACGGTACTTCATCACGGCAAGGACAGTCAGACCAGCCTGAAATGTATAACTTCAAGATTACACCCACATATTTTCTCATCTATCAAGTACGTATTCAACTTGTAAATGCAAGTGATGTGTAGTCTCCACAAGGACATTCAAACAGGTAAATATATATATATGGTCTATATATATACTATATTGTTAACTTGCATAGAGAGTAAACCAAGAAAATAGGAGTAGAGGAAGAAAATATAAAATAAAAATTAGTGCAGTTTTAGGGCAAATTACACCAATTACCATTACAAACTTTTTTATGGTACTCATAGTATTGTTCCTCCCCTTATAGGATAGGGCAAACTCTTAGCCCCCCTCCCTTGATATCTTTGTTAAAAGCCCAATTAACTTCAAAAATAAAAATAACTTTTTCAACAGCTGTAATACAAGTAACAGATAAAGCTTATTATTTGATATAAGTTAATAATTATCTTAAGTTCTCTTTGTCTTTCATCAAGAATAAACAGGTTATCAGTTTCCTCGATTACTGACAAAACAGTCTGCTTTTGTGTCCTTGATAACAAACACCATATATATACAATACTAGTAAGCCAATAAATTAATCATTAAATCCCAAAAGTTGACCTAGTAACAAGACGTAAAACTGCCGTTTTTTAAATACTGTTAACATTTTTTCTGTTAAATAATTTTAACTCCTACAACAGAAGTGTATTCAATAAAATGAGAAGTACAGTTTATTTAATACATGTTGAAGTAGACGGGGAAAACAGCAAATAGGATAACACACTTACTCAGACACTGAGATGTGTGAAACAAAAGGATCAATACTCTTCAAAAACAATTTTAAATATATCATCAATCACTTAAACCAGTTAGGCACCAATCATTTCAAAATGTCATAGGTATAACCTAATTCATAATTTTTGTGAGTTATGATTTCTTCCATGAATGTTGTGTTTAAGCTTTCTTTATTAACAAAATCCATATATTGTTTATTATATCCGCAGCTCTATATATGAAACTCATTAAAGAATTATTGGAACTGTAAACACATGATGCACCTGTCATGACATGAATCTTTTAATATAAAATATTGAACACCATGATCTCAAAGCCTGCATCAGTGAAGTGGTGACAAATGAAAAGAAGCATTTAATATAGCTCCAATGGTGCAATACAAAATCAATGAGTTATTATGTTGCAATAGTACTGTCAAACTGCCTGTGACTGAAAGTCAACACACTGACCTCAACCCAATCAATGTGATATAGAGTGGTTGTCAATCAATATGCAAGCATTGATCTAGCTCCTTTCTTACAATTATGCCCACAAATGCTACAGCACCGAGAAATCTTCAACTCAAGTATGCACTGAAGTGTTTGTTAACTAGGATAACAAACATTCATAATTTCTTGTAACAGAGAATGTAAAGTTTGCCAGCAAATGAACTTACATAATTGAATACTGTAGTGATATTTTCATACTTATAAGGAAATTGCCACTGGGAAGCAACATTTACAACTCTGTTAAATAGCAAGCTAATATTTAATATTCTCACTTCTGTCTGGTAGGACATAAATTAATTGATATTACTTGCACTGTTAACTTAAGCCATCATCATATATTTACTTTCTGATCTGGAAGTAACCGTTGTATTGTGTGTTGTAAAATGCAGCCTTAGTATTAAGTGCTTTACAATGTCAATTAAACATGGAAGGATGAACTTTTCTAGTATTATCATTTCATCAGTAATCATCTTCCTAAGAAAATTAATGAAGGAAATAAATAAATAAACAGCATGAACCAAGATCTTTTAGTTTTAGAAAAATCTTTACAGCTACACTGAATTCACTTGAGAGCAAAAAAATCAATATACTATAAATAAATTCCATTTACTCTTATATAAAATCTATCGAATCAACTCCACTACTTGACCTAAATAAAAACAACATTTTTATTTTGATTCATTATGACATTTGACACAAGATTAGGCCAAATTTATATGACAATTTTAATTCTTTCTTTTTTTTAAGGGAGCAGAAAGCTGTCTGAGCATAATTTCCAATAATGGTTTTACAAGTCTAAATGCTGCAACAACCAATCTTTCTTATTGACCAGTCCCTTGGGACACATTAATGGAAACCTTGCATTCTTTAAGTTTTGATTGTACAGGAGTTGTCAATCAATCAGGCTTCTATGGACAAAACAGAGCATCAGTCCGTTAAAAGTAGTATTTATTACAAACTACAAGATGACATTTTATATTGCTTAGAATAGCCACTGCACTCTGAATGCTAAAACTGAATTAATCTTATGATTCAGTATCACTGGCATCTTTTTAGATACATATTGAAAGCATGTCAGTATTAGATGAATTACTTCAATTTCAACACATTTGTACCCATTAGAAATGGGACCTATATGAACATGCAATTGCACAGGTATTTTATGCATTACTAGGTATTTACAGGCACTTAATAACCTTAAACCTTCTAAATGGCTCAAATAAAGTAGTTTTTCCTACCTGTCTTCCAGCATCCCTTTTCACTTACTCAAAAATTTAGCAGACAATTTCTGTAGAGTGTTCAAACTATAGAAACATTTCAAAACTTACCCAAGTTCCTATGGAGAAGAAAGAGAATGCAATGGCTGCCTGTGGATTGCTGACATTGACTGTATCTGGATGGTTAGATTTACTCCACTGGTTGGTCAGATAACAGAAGCCAACAAACCACAGGAATGTCCAGAAGCCTGTATGTGAAAAACAGGTAAACACAATATAATGTATGATGTATTCAAACACACACCCATCAAATAAGCTGTGTTTAATTATTCTAAGATTGATATCATTCTGCTCTGACTTATTTCTAAATTATTTTTGCTAACATATGAGTTGATTTAACATGTCTTACCTGAAAATGCCATATCTGCCATGACAACCATCTTTCTCTGTTGGACACTGCTTAGGTTTTCAAACAAAGCTTCCAATATAAGGAAAACAATGCAGGCCATGAAGGCAATAACTCCTATTGCAATGCC
Source organism: Lingula anatina (assembly GCF_051362555.1). Taxonomy (NCBI): domain Eukaryota; kingdom Metazoa; phylum Brachiopoda; class Lingulata; order Lingulida; family Lingulidae; genus Lingula; species Lingula anatina. The sequence continues at coordinate 40,494,328 of NC_141768.1, read as the reverse complement.
ATAGTTACAAGCATTTGGATCATTGTTGTACACACATTGCCCCTCATAGTAGCCTCCCACTGGACTTGATATACAGCCAAACACAATTATGGAGAACAGCTACAAGAGATGACAAACACACAATTATTCTAGCATATATATGTACATTGCTATCATAATCAAACTTATGAAATACATGTACATGCTTGGAGGGGGGGGGGGTCCCAAACCAAAAGTATGTTGAATTGATCAGTAAGAAGTGTCATTTTGTCTCTATTTGTAGAAGTACATACAAAATAATGTATGCACAGAAGAACAACATGTGCATATATCTTGACTTTCTTTTTCCCAAATGTGCCCCAATATGGCATGTATATATATGCAAGTATACTTGAATTCCTAATTTCATTGTGCATTGATATATGCTCACTAAATGCACAAAGAAATCAGGGCATTCAATTCAGCTCAGGACCTGTGCTATATTTTATGGGCACATTTGGGACAAAGAAAGCCAAGGCATGTAGTATCGCTATGCACTTTTTTATGTACTGTACTTCTCACAATTTGACATGAAAACAGACCAAATGTTGATTTTTATTTACCTACTCAATGCAATTCCCATTTGTTCATATGTGCACATATGTTATGAGTACAATATGCATAACTATAACATTGGGACTCATAAATGTAATTGCTTCTTATATCTATCCTTGGCTCAAGGGCAATGGGAAAGGAAGCTACTAGTATGAAACAAAAACCAAAATGAAACAAAATGTAAAAGTCAACACTAATAAATACAAAGCAAAACAACAGAATATGATGACTAACAAAATATGACGTTAATATTAATGGACAGCAATAAGTACAATGTCATCCTTTTCATTTCACAAATACAGGTGATATTGATTTTATTGAAATAAATATTCTATATAATTATATCCATTAATTGCCATTTGAAACCAAGACTATGTCATAAGTTCTGGTGAAAGTAAAGGCATAGAATCAACACCTAGTACAAAATTTTACTCCAATTATTGATCACCTCGAAATGCTAACTTTCGTTGTTCAAATTGCGCATAGATCCACCATCTAGAAATTGCAGTCTTTGCAAGACCACGCAAACCAGGGCCATGACTTCTGCAATTATTTAACATGGAGATTGCAAAAAGTATAAATATATCTCAATTTCATGCAGCTCAGACACACTTACCAAACTAAATAGTCTAAGAATCACACTTGGTTTCTTGATAAAAGCTATGGCATCAAACGAGCCACCAGCCATCCCTGCTCCATAAGCTTGGCCTTCCATCTTGAAACTTCTAAATTTAGCTCTCACAAAGATATCATGTGCTGGTGACGTCAAAAGTTAGGTTGGTGTAAAATATGACATTTATTTGAATGATCATTCATAAAATTTCTGCCATAAATATCACACAACAATGTAAAATATTTCCCATTCATTTTATTCAAACTGATAATTCTTACTTTTTTCACACTTTCATTTATCACAGATAACACAATCATTTGATGACGTGTGCGGAAATATTGCACCACTAGCCACCAACATCCGGGTATTTATATCTCGGCGCCATGCTCTATGTTACATATCCACTAGCTAGCAGACGGTTTTACTTCGCAGTACACAGAAAGATTAATATTTAATTGATTAGAAAACGGCATTCAGGATCATGTCTTCAAAGATCACGGATAATACCCAGGACGTTTGTCCTCTCTGTAACGAAGAGATCAAGTATTTTGCGATTGGAAAATGTAATCATCCTGTGTGTTTCAAATGTGCTACCCGAATGAGGGTCTTGTGCCAGCAGAACTATTGTGCTATTTGTCGAGCTGAATTACAAAAGGTTTGTTTATTTCTCCCTCTCAGAACTCAGTCAGGAGTTTTTTCAGTTATAACACATTTGTTTACAATTTCGAGATAATTATACTTCTGAAGGTGTTTCTGAAGTACTTGTCTGGAGGTTTGGGATAATCAACCTCTGGAACGCCCATTTTCAGTTTAACAATAATATATACATATATGTATATGTGTTAGTTCATTACTGTGCTAGAGTGTCAAAAGATAGGTGCAGTTTAAATTGAAATGGCCCCACCCTTGCCTGTTATTAAAAGTCTTCTGGAAATGAAGGTCATAGATGATAGAGCAGACATGCTGAAACTATCAGTCCGATCGGTCATGACCGAGAAAATTTGTCTGGACCGGTAAAAAAGGACCGACAAGAGTTTAAAGAGCCGCAATTTTGAATTTACAGTCAACAATCGACATACTTCACTAATAAAATTATATAAAACCCAAAGTGTTTTTTTCTCTTCCATTTCAAACCTATCACATTCACAAACAAAGTAAGCTACATTTTGTACCCTAATCGTACTGGTAGTATCTGTCTCAAACAAATAGGGTGATTTTTGGTCCGGCAAATTTTTCATTACTGCCTGTCCAAATGTCCGACTAATCTGAAAAGTTTTCAGCATGTCTGTAGAGGCATTGATTTGCATTGTAGACTGGGTTCCCACACTTAGATCGATCTAACAGGATCCACCCGTCTCCGAAGGGTTTCTTGCTAAATTGCTTTCATCTTTAGCGGCTTAGATGTCTGGCAGCCTATTGAAAATGATAATTACTTACCCCCTAGAAGCTTCAGTAGGCGTGACAGATATGTAAGTCACTTAAATTTATTTCAATTTAGTGAGAATCCTCTCCGAGATAGATCGATCCACAGTTAGTATGAAAGGGTCTGGGAATGGTCCCTTAGCTCATTAATTTAGGTTACCTGTGAATTTTAGTTTTCCTCAATGTCCACATCATATTGGCATGCTGTAGTTTGCATGGCAAGGTCTTATTTATTATTTAAGAATGTGATGATCATGATTATATATATATATATATATATAATTTTTTTTTTGTATTTGTAGATGATCTACTCTTCGAAGCCACGTTATGATAGCTTTATCTTAGATCAGCTGACTGCTGCCAGAAAATACAATATTTACTTTGAAACCAGGGCTATTCAAAATACTTTCTATGAAATACAAGAACACAAATGTCCAATATGTAAAGACAGAAAACCTGACAGAACATTTCAGCAAATGAGAGATCATATGAGGAGAGAACATGGAAGGCAGTATTGTGATTTATGTGTCAATCATCTAACGGTAAGAGACTGAAGTGACTTGCATCAGAAATACGAGTTTTTATGATTAACTTTGTGAAAATTATTTACCTATTGCATTTTACCAACTAATTACTTTTGGAAATGAAATATTATCTAGCCAAACTACAAGTGTTACATTTCTTTGTTCATGAATACGTTTAATTATTTTTAGATATTTTCATCAGAGAGGAAACACTATGACAGAAAAGATCTGGCTACTCACCGCAGACTTGGGGATGTTGATGACAAGTCATACAAAGGCCACCCAAACTGTGAATTCTGTGATGTGCGTTACTTTGATAATGATGAACTACTGAAACATCTTAGGAAAGATCACTATTTCTGTCATTTTTGTGATACAGATGGACTACAAGACTATTTTGAGTAAGTCCAAAAATAAATAATATCATATAAGATGAGTGTAATAGTAGGTACATTTAACTTTGAGCTGTGATTGCACAAAAAAGGTTTATGCCGTCATTAAAATGATGAAATGGTCTTTAACATTGAATTTCATATCTAGTTAGCTCTCTTTTGTTGGGGAGCATACTGTTTGTGGATAACAATTATGTTTTGATATTTTTACAGAAACTACAAGGATCTTCAAGATCACTTTAGGGGACAGCACTATCTTTGTGAAGAGGATGAATGCAGGGGCGTTCAATTCACCAATGCATTTAGAAGTGACATAGATCTGAGAGCCCATAAGGCCACTGAGCACACGAAAGCAATGAAAAAAGCTCAGGCTAGGCAAGCTAGAACCTTGGACATAGAATTCAATTATGCACCAAGAGAAAGTCACAGAGGCAGAGGAAGAGGTAAAAGTGAAATGCAGTAATTTGAAAAGATTGAAAGATATTATAATTTTGAAGATAAGCTGTAGCTTAAAGTCTTGTCTCTTAGCATTTTGGTCCCTGTTGTTGTTCGTGTTTCGTGCTATTGTAAAACATGGTGGTAAATAGCAATATTATGTGTGTACTTTATTCAGATAAAACTAAATGAAATTACCATTTGCTGTGTATTACACAAAGTACATAATGATATTTTAGGTGTTATAAGCAGAGAAGACTACCAAGAAGTCATAAATAATGCAGAAAAGCAATTAAGACAGGCACAGAATAGGGGACATGGGAAAGGGAGGTAAGCTAGAAATTTATCTGTGAGAATGTGCTCTTAGACTCTGTAGATTTCCTGCCTTGTTGCTAAAAAGGTAAATCCCACCTGCGCATTCTCCCAAGTTTTCATACTCATATGTTGTCACATAGTAGCTACATCTTGGATGATTTCCAATGGATTGTGCTGGTCTTGCCATAAATAACATGATACATGTTAAAATAAATAACTAACATGAACGTGTCCACTTGTTTAGTATTCAAATTGTAAAATTGGGACTGGAAAAACACTTGTCTGTATAGGATTTCATCTCCAAATTGAAAATGCTATTCTTCTTAAATATTAAAAAACAAAGGGATGCAGTCACCAAATTATTGTATTTTTTAAAGCAAGCATAATAAAATGTCTGTTTTCATTGTGTTGACAGGATGGATACTGAACTGGAAGCAGGTATACAAGCATCCATGGCAGACATGGAAAAGAAGGCAAAGTCGGGCAAAAGTAAGAGAGATTCTGAAGAAGCTGGAACACAGTTTAAGCGTACTTCAGCTGACTTCCCATCCTTGAGAGATGAAGACACTGCGACTAATAGTGAGACAGACTCCCAAGCACCTGTTCAGTCAAAAACTAGTTCAATGGCACAGAGGTTTGCAATGGCTAATAACTTCTCAGTTGCTGAAGGTGGATTGACTCAAGAGGAATTTCCATCTCTTGGAGGCAGCAGTAAGAGCAATAGTACTATAAGGAAAGTACCTGTTAAAAATCAACAGGCTTGGATTAATACAAAGGCATCTTTAGAAGAAGATTTTCCTGCTTTAGGTCCAGGAGATGGGGCACCGTCTATCACAAAACAAATGTCCAAGGTGAAACAGAGACCTAGTAATGCACCCGCTGTGATAGGAAATATTGCTTTGAAGAACACTCAGTTAAAAGGTAGTCTGCCTCGTCCTTCAAGTTTAAAAGAAATATCCTCATTGGTAGCCGAGGAAGATTTTCCTTCACTGGGCAAATCTGACCCCCAGTTAGTACTCAATACTAAGTGGGTGAAACCAGTAAAAGAAGCAGAGAAAGAAGATGAGGTTCCTTTCATGAAAGTATCCACCAAAAAGAAGAAAAAGAAAAATAAAGCTACAGGCACAGATTGTCAGAAAACATCTGAGGAACAGAAAAGTCACGGAAAAACTGAATATACTGAGAGTTCTAGTTCTAGTTTAGAAAACAAGGAGCCTCTGGAAAAGAAAAAGAAGTCTTCCAAAAAAGAAAATAAAAAGGAAGAAAATGATGCTGCAAAAGAAGAATCTGGCTTTGATCTATACAACTTGCCCTTCAAAAAGCATTCACCACCACCACCAGAGGAAAAGCCACTTATAGTATACAAGTCTGTTTCAAAGAATCCACCACAACCACAGATTCAACAAAATTTAGATGCTGACTTTCCTAGTTTATTGAGCACTGTCCAACAGCCAAGTAAACCACCACCTGGGTTTAGTAAGGGCGATAGCTGTGCCACTAACTTCAGCAGGCCTCCCCCAGGATTTAATAAAACAGTTGCCAATCCCCCACCTGGCTTCACAAGCCCACAAGTACCCAAACCACCACCTGGCTTCTCAAACCCACTGAACAGTGTGGAAAATATTTCAACACAAGATAAGGTGACATCGTCTTACATACAGCCTGCCGATTTCAAGCAAAGAAATCAGAAGTTGATGAAATTAATTTTAGACGGCCTGCAGGACGAAGTTAAGTTTGGGAAGTTTAAAGGGTGGTCTGGTGAATTTAGGAAAGGTTTACTGCAAGCAGGAGAATACTACAGACATTGCCAAGATCTGTTTGGGGAGAAACAATTTGACACAATTTTCCCAGAACTAGTCACTTTACTGCCAGACGTATCTAAACAGAATGAGCTACTAGAAGTCTACAATACTGCAGTTGATAAGAAAAAGAATGATGTGCTTCAGATTCGTGCCAAGAAAAAAGGGTGGACCTCCGGGAATGCGGTGCTTTTTACTCCTTGCCATATTTGCAATCAGGTTCTCTTAAAGGAAGACTCTGAAATGCATTTGGCAGCTCACGGTTTAGATACAGACTTTCCATCTTTAGGTGGGATAGCAGCTTCTTTGTCTAGTGCAAAAAAGTGATTATCTGCTAGTAAACATGGTTTCTAACTGACATAATATTACTTTTATTTACATGGTGTGATAGTATTGTACTTAAAATCAAGTTCCTGGAAGGTAATTATTCAAATAATGAACTTTACAATTGAATCAGATTCTAATGTCATCAGTTTTTACTTTGATTTAAAATATGTTAGATTTATTCTTTTTGTTTTGCTCATCTCTGAAGTAGTATGAACGTAAATTTACATAAATATAACGTCTTTTATGATTATGATTAAGCAAAGTCATTATTACTTACTGGGTATGTGGCATTTGCTTTCATATTTACAGGACTTCTGATTTTATAAGGGTGAACTTTTGGTTTACTCTCCAGCAGTTGTATTGATTACACCCGTTACTTACAGAACTACTAGAAAAGCAGTGAATTATTTATTTATCAGCAGTGATCTTGTATACTGCAATTAAGGATATCATTACAATAAAGGTTGGTGTTACAACTTTCGTTTTTTTTTTCTTTGTGTGAAGAAAATATGCTTAATTGGATTTTACTGCCTTTCTAATAGTTTTTGATAATTTGGGGGGGGGGGGGGGTTAAACTATGTACTAGTTACTACACTAGTCGTCTCTAGCAAATGCAACAAACGAGATCATGATGACATTGAAGCTCAGCCAAGATATAATTTGCTCTTATTTGGCGCATAAAGTGGACGAGTCATCGTGACTGGCTCATCCCAATGCAGGCGTTTCAAATAATAGGACTGCTCTTGTATTTCACTCAGAGTGCACCAAATAAAATGCAGAGAAGCCTGTTTTCCCTGCTTATTGTATTGCATAGGTCACTTGAGTGGGGAATTCCCCATGGAAGTTCTGACACATATCCTTCAGTCGCTCTTTAGTGTATGTGAAGCTCATCTACAGTATAATCTGCATGTACTTGTATTTGGCTACATATGCAATTATCCTATTGTTCTAAGCATCTGCTGTGGGGTGAATGTTGGTTACAACTCAAAGAAAATGAGTCCCACCTTGTTCAGTCATGATTTGTGTCAAAACATTATCATGATATTTGGAGTAGAAGCAAAAATTGAAGCAATTATTTATATTCTTCTAAGATATTGTTCTAAAAGACAAACGGCATATGATTTTAGTATTTTAATCCTGATAGTTTCATACATGATCTCACATGAAAGGTTAGAGCCTTTGGCATATCAGCTTCAAGTAGGCACACTCGCTAGGAGTAGCTGGAATAGCTTCAAATTATTATTTTCTAAGCTTTGTCATCCCCAGTGCTAAAGAAAATGTGTTATTCATGTACATTTCAATATATTTAAACTGGAACTTCTTTCTTAACTGGTGCCTTATAAATATTCTATTGACTAATAAAGTTAGCAATCCACCACAATTTAAGGTTTGTTAGCCTATTCAACTGAATACCAACACTAACAGCTAACTCCTCTTCGAAATGTGTTCAGTTCTATGAAAGGGATGGGTGCTTTACATCTGCGCAAAACAGGTTTTTGATGATCATTGCCTTTAAAATTTAAATAACTTAACAACTGGCCCTAGCATCACAAATAATTCATCACTTCTAAGAAAATGTGAGCTCATTTTAGTTAAGAAACCAAATGAAAGATGGAGAAAGCACTCTTGCATCACCCTACGAATGCATTGCTTCTCATTTGTAAAAGCCAAGCTGTGCTTTTGCAATGCCAGTTATGAAGCAAAATAATATACCCTCAAGATCTTGCTCTTCAGCTGCCAAGCTGTTGTTACATTACATAAACACTATGTATCTGTCACTGTTCTCAAGAAAATTTGGATAATTAACTATCAAACGAGTACAAGATCATTGTTTTACGTGGTTGATGGGTAACAGTGTTGTCTCTTAATTACTTAATCGGGAATTGATTTGTGAGAGTGAACTAACCATATCACAGATAAAAAGTCCAGCAACAGAGTCAAGTATCCAAGCAAGATTTTGAGGGAAGTTTAAAGCACCTTAAATATGTATTCCTATATATACTATATATATATATATTGTGTGTGTGTGTATCAGCTACAAGAGTCCAGTGATAATCGACTAAATTTTAACAAAGTCCTAAGCAAAGAAATTACAGAAAGCAATTCTTGTAAATAGCTTGCTTTCACATATGGATATTCTGAGAAGATAATTGCAATCTAAATTATGAAAGTGGTCTGAAAAAATTGTGCAGGTTTCAAAACTCACTGGGTTTCACTTGCTTCGCAGGAAAATCCCTGTAGAATACTAGAGACTGAAGTCATTCAGTTTTCTTAAATGTTATTAAGGATCTATCCCTGTGATTAATCATCTTTTCTAACTTAATTAAACTCATTTCTACATATATATGTATATACAGTCTGTACATGTCAATAATATCTATCATATATTCTCTTCCAAGTACTTGTTGTCAATCAGAAGTTGGGTTTCCCAGTAAGTGGTACTTGGTTGCCTAGTAAAATACTGCCTCACCCATGGTGTAGACAAAGCATGCAATACACTACAAGAAAACCCCTTGATAAACAGACAAACAAGATAACTAGCTATATTTGTGTCTGATGTTTTCTTGACTGTTGCTTATCTGCCTTGACAAATACAATTGTCACTGTGAGTGTATTTGTAAGTGTAAAAAAAACTTGTTTGTTACTTGTCTAAACCAATGCTGTGGTCTGATCTGACCTTATTGTATTTAATTCTATTCTATAAAAGTTTTACCACAAAGTTCAGTGTTACAAAAGCATGCATCCTTTCTTTTTCTTAGGCTTGGGTGTTGGGCACAGTACAGCACGAATTGCTTCATCAAAAACTGTTTTAAGTCCCTTCTGTGTTAAGGCTGAGCACTCTAGATACTTCACAGCTGCAATTTCTTTGGCCATTGCCAGGCCTTGTGGGTACGTGATAGGTGACAATTTCTTCTCCTTCAGTTTCTCCACAGTTTCCTTGTCTTCCCTCAAATCAAGTTTTGTGCCCACCAGGATAATTGGGGTATTGGGACAGTGGTGGCTGACTTCAGGGAACCACTAGCAAATAAAGAATATATGTGTCACTGGTACATTTGTTACTATGGAAGGAAGTCATTACTTGAAATTAAAACCTTCTGACACATTTTCCTAAAAATCGGTTATTTGTATTTGAAATATCAAAAGTGATACTGAAAGTACTTGACACAAAGCATTTAGAAAGGGGCTACAATTTAGTCTGCAGTTCAGTTCACTGTATATAATGTCTTGTGAATCTAATAAAATGCAAATGACGAATAAAAATGTTGCCACCCACACATTAACTAGGGAAAAGGCAATTCAGAGCATTTTGTATATACTATGTGCACTTTAATTCCTTTATTTTACCTTAGCTCGAACATTTTCAAATGAGGCTGGGCTGATCAGGGAAAAACAAATCAAAAACACATCCTGAAACATACAATATTACATACTTTAGCACCAAGATGTAACCAATATTCAAACAGTGAACAAACCATTTACACTACATTTACCATTTTATATATTAGGAGCATTCTTTATCACTGGTTTGAGATTTTATGGTGATAGCTTATATAGTGATACATTTTATAAATGTACAAAAACATAAAACACCTCAATGTGGAACAGTTTATTATAAATGAAATATCTATGGACTAAATCCTCCATTACAAGTGATAGGCAAATACTAGTAAAGAGCCGTTGAGTGCAAAGCAGGAGTGGATGTAACATACACCTTGCCAAAAAGTGGTGTATCAGACTCATACTATGGCGGATGCTGAAGACAAAACACCCAGGTGTGTTGTAACTCATACTCATGTGACATGTACAAATACAACATCCACCACAGCTCAATCATTTGTTCTTGACATTTGCAGAGGTATAATGCTGAATTAACTTACTGTCTGTGGATAGGACAGAGGTCGTAACCTGTCGTAGTCTTCCTGTCCAGCTGTATCCCATAAGCCCAAATTAATAGGCTTGCCATCTACCATTACATTGGCAGAGTAGTTGTCAAACCTGCAACAGCAACACTTCATGTCTCACAATATGCACTTCACATTATTACACTTTCAAGTATAAAATACAGTACAAAATCCAATTAGAATTTTTGGTTGCATAAATTCATCAATGCCAACAAATTACATTTCAAATCAATGTGTATTAAAAAAGATGTTATCCAGGTTTTGAACAAACAACTCTATCCAAGACTCCAACTTTTTACTATCATCTTAGATAAGTGACTAATGAGGTATCTTATAGACAAAATATCATAAATTCACTGTTTACTTACACTGTTGGGATGTATTCCCCTGGAAAGGCATTTGTTGTGTAGCTGATGAGCAGACAAGTTTTACCTACAGCACTGGAAAGAAACACATTTCATTTTCAGGATTAATGAAATAAAGCAGTAAGTATGTATGCATAAAAACATGGTCATTTTATTTTCATTAGGGCAGATAGGATCTGATAAATGATTTATTGGGTACTTTGCATGATCAGGGCAAAGGGAAATAATTGACTTTATACCCAAAGAAATTCGAACATAGGATAAGGATGAATCGGAGTCTAAATTCCACTTAACACCAGTTTACTTAAACACTAAGCATTCAAGAAAATACAAATCATATCACAATCAAAATGCATCAGATATTACTAATACATAAGCTGGCAGCATGGGAGATCACCATTAACTCTCTAAGGTACTGTTACTCTATAATTAGTTTTACAAGTGTCCTAAGTGTATATCAGATAGGACAGGTGGAAGTCACACTTTCATGGATGTGGTCTGCCATTCAGTGACAGCACTTGGTTCATGGCTGTGATCACTGTCCTCAATGATTCACAGATATAATGATTCTGTGGCTTGTGAACTGGTACATGACTCAGTGGTAGGAAATATGTCAACAAAACTCACATGTCTCCTCAGAGAAAAAAAAGATCCATAACAAAGAAGTGGGTAAACATTAAAACTTGCTGCCTACTATAGCAGGTTAATTTCTTCAGGCCCACTGATTAAAAGAAAACCGGCTGTAGAATAAGTATTGGGTGCATTTTGGGATGGCATTCAGTGAAAAAAATAATTTCTCCCCACCACGAAGTAACCCCAAACCAGTATCTTATGAAAACTTTCTTGTTAATGTTGATAGTTCCAACGCCACTCATTACTTCCTCTAGTCTTTGTTAAAACTTTCCAACAATACATAACAAACTATTCCTTTCAATAAGAGGTCAATTGTGTACAGATCTTTGACATCCTTAAAGTTAGTATTGGCACAACAAGGTCATGGGGATTTTTTTCAATCCGAATAAAAGACCATTTGTGTACAGATCTCCTTTGACATCACTATATTTAGTATTGGTATAACAAGGTCATGGAGTATTTAGTTGTGACTCACTCAGCCTGACAAAATATGCTGGCAGTTCCTGTACCAGGCAAGTTGAGATATGTGTTCATTCACAGTGTTCAACTAAGTTCCACATGACTGACACACAGCACAGAGAAGTTCAACTGACATGAGTCAATGACAGCATGAATGCCACCACTGGCTGTTGACACCAACCAATTCTGACCCAAGGAGTGCAGCTTTTCTGGAACCCATTACTGACAGCGGTGGCAATAATTGTCATAAAACATCCCTCAAATGCACATTGGGGCATCTGCATTGATTAAGATACCCCTGGACACACTTTGAAGAAGTAATGTGATTGCAGAGTTGGAAACTGTGACTTTTTACACCTTCAAACAACAGGATAAAATAACTCTAAAAGTACAATCACACAAATAAGTGCCAAATAGACTACTGTATGGATTCACAGAAATTGAACACAAAAAAGTTGAAATACAACCTGGAATTGTTGACAGATATTGTTCTCTTACTGACAGGAAGCTATTTTGACGTTTTTTCTTTAAATCTTTGGTTTCACTGTTTGAACAAATACTGTTGAAACACAACCTGGAATTGTTGACAGATATTGTTCTATTACTGACAGGAAGCTGTTTTGACATTTTTCTTTAAATCTTCAGTTCCACTGTGAAGTTTGTACAAATACTGCTTTACTTGGCAGTCTTCATATCATTTTTGAAGACATAAGTTCAATAAGCATGCAAACATGAAGCCTAATGAGTTTTCAAACTTGACTTATGTTTTGAATTATAAAATCTACAGATATTTCCAGACAAGTCATGTTTGTGCACTGCCAAATTCCATGGCCAATTATTTGACTGGAACAACTTCAAACCTCCTGCCCCTTTCAACCACATCAAATCACATTCCACTTGTCTATGGTCACTGCAGGGGAGAGCACTAATGATAAACCAGACAGCAGAGGGTCAGTTTCAAAAAGATAAAAACAAAATGCCAAACACTGACAGCAGGATCATTTAGATACTTGACACAGGTCATTTCTCCCTTGTTGATAGCAACCCTGCTTAAATCTTAGATTTCATATCCATGTTGTTTTAAAGTACAGTCTGATTACTTCCTTCAGTGTTGGCTGTTATTAGAGGAATGTTATCAAGCTAAAATAAACAAGCTACAAATGTGTTAACTTGCAAAATTAGCCCTGTTTACGTGGAACAGATGGGTGCATACCAGTATAGAACCCAGTCTAGCAAGAAATTGACCCCATTACCCCATACAAAGACTTGGGTATTTGTGCATGTGCACTGACTTTGTTCTTTTTCAAACCAATTTTATTATATGTGAACAGTATGACTGACATTATCGACTTTATAAATTGCCAGCGCAAGCAGATATCTTATCTCAACATTAATGGTGCTAACCAGATATGTCATAATAATATGCATTGAGGCTAATAATGGTGTATGCAATATATTCAGATATGAAATACAGAATTTTATAATTTTACAGATGACATTTTACATCATGTTTATTAAAGAGCATATTCAAAAGTGAAATATCAAATAAATGGTATTTTAAATAAATTTATATTTTTAAACAATGGAGTGACTTTCTAAGTTTATATCTTAATTCTGGTTTAAGCATAGCTATCACCTGATAACTTGTTGCATATTTACTAGCAATGAAATAAAACTGACCTTGGTTTCAAAACTAGCATAAAATATTCAATGGCTAAAAATAGCCTAGTTTGAAGACCAAAAGGAAAATGTTTAACTTTCTTTAAAATTAATTCAACTGTGTTCTAATTAAATGGATGGTTTGGCCAAAACTGTACCTAGTATGAAATAGTACAGACACTACTGTGACTAACATAATGTTGAAAACAGATTTAGCGAATTTAAAATAATGAGATATGCACTCCTTTTTGTTTGATATATAGTATGTATTGAATATTTTGTCTGTTAGAAATTACTGTCCATAAGAAAAAACAACATACACAATTAAAAAGTGAGTTACTATGGTTTCTGCTTCTTTCCAAATTAACTCATTTTGTCAACAATTATATTGTCATATTATTATATGAAATCATGTTCTTTACAGTGTGTTCATTATACACTTACTAGTAGACATGTTGATTGACAAATCTTAACCAATGAAAGTAAATGAAATCACAGTAACAATATTCACACATCACAGCGTAATTAGCTCTAAATCTGATGTATCTATTCAAATTATACCAGACCATAACTTAACTGTAAAACTCACTCACATAAAGTATTGGATGAATAATGATTGAGGAAAATGAACACCTCCATTCATTTTCACTGAGCAAATAATAACAAATTTGAGATAATTTTTTGCACTAGGGCATCTCACAAATAAAATGGGACAGGGTGCAAATTTGGGTAGCCTGATTTATATTTCACAGGCTAATAATTCTATATAATTTTATTTCCTGGTTTACAGTCATTCAAAGATAATGGTTATAGTCCATGGTCTGATCTCCCTTTCATTTTATGCTGTAATTAAGGTTTAGGTTGACAGGGTTTTAAAGGCAATGTCACATCGATATCTTATTCAACTTCAATTCCAATGAGTACTTCTAGTGTAAGGAAGTTGCAGGGCATTCCGATGCATAACTTGATAAAATTCATCATTTAAAACAATAGTTCAAATTAACTAAAATGTAGTATAAGTAAATGGTAACTCAGTGCACACGTAAACATGAATAACCACCACGCTTTCAAGTTAACGACACTTCACTATGAATATGATCAAAAGGTTGTGTGATCATCTGAATGCCATAACGTAACGGGTGACGGAATGAGGTTAAAATGCTCGAATTTAAAATGAATTTTACGACCTCAAAATCCTACTTACCCGTCTCCTACGACAACACACTTAATTGCTTGCATTTTGTGTTTTGTTTGGAATAAATTCGGGCTCTTAACAGCTCACCGATGTCTACAAAACACGTCGACTTTGAATGTGCTATACAAGGAAGCCAACTGCTTTTATCGGGGTGTGAGCAATATGGCGGTATATATAGCACCCCCAGCGTTGTTTCTATTTTTGGTAACAGTTTACGGACTTTGCCGAGTCTAAAAATATACAGGGCCACGCAAAACAATCTAAAATTATGAAAATGAGTAAAAAAAGGTTGTTAAATACATGTATTTTTTACATAAACAATTTATATACACAAAATGTTACTGAGTTAAGTATAGTAAAATGCAACTGCCTTATGAACAAATTTTCCGATGCTTTAAGTGGGGCACCTGTAGGTCATGTGACAACAACATAAACTCAAAATGGCCGCAGTGTGGCAGCAGGTTCTTGCTGTGGATGCAAGATTCAATGCATATAGGGTGCCAAATAATCCACAGTTTAGTAAGTTTGTGCAGATAAAAATTTATCAATTTTCACAAAATTTATTTCTTTAGAATAATTATGAATATGACTTAGTGGCGAGTGGATACTCAGTTATATTATTAAAAAATTTATTAAAACATAAAACAGTATCCGTATACCTAGTATACCTTTAGTTTAAATCTATTAACAAAGTGATTTTCTAGTCTTGTTACATTTCAGGAACTCTGTACATTCGGCGGCGTAGTCAGTTGCTAAGGGAGAATGCTAAAGAAGAGGTAAATAGCATCAGTATATTTAACTGCTACACAGTGTAATCAGCATATTGGTGCAAACTGAACACCTCCCCAGCTCCTCGGGTCGCAGCTCCTCCCTCACTCACTCGGGTCTCAGCGAATTAAGAACCTTCAGAATTTGTACCATAAATCAGATGTTTTCTAATAATCATTAGACTGAAAGTGATACAACTGATGAAGGCTTAACACTCCAGCAATACACTTTTAATCCTTAAAAACTGATATTTAGATTAGACATAATGAATTACAAATAATTCAGTTTCTTTTATTAATTATCAGGTTTTTGATGCATAAATTTTGTCAGATATATATGACATTTGAGATGAATACACAGTATCCTCTATTCTAGCATGATCCTTTGGTTCGAAAAGAATATCTGAAACTAAGAGCGCAGCTGCTAGCAGAACGTTACGGAACACCTCCCCTATCTGATCAGGGGTAAGTTTTTTTCAATATAGCAAAAATTTGTGATCAATTTTTGTGTCATATTTTAAAGTTTTCTCTCAATCCATATTGTGGGTATATTTATATCTTAATTACTGTCATAATTTTTGTAGGAGTATAAAGAGCCGCAGCATCAGCAGAAATGAGGTAATATCTGCTATAGTAATATATAATCATTGTGATATTATATTTGTGAGGAATGTTTTCTTAATACAGAGAAGTTGTTTTCAGTTTTTGTATTTTAAGCTTAATTACTGTCTGTAATACCAATTCAACTGTAAAATTAAATAGAATATTTTTCTTTAAAAGTTGGAAAGTGTCTTGCAAGTGTAGAGGTTCATGTAAATGTACAATAAACCTCTGAACATTATAAAAAAAAAAGATGACAGTCAGAGCAGTTTCAGATCATTGAAAATGCAGACTCTGCTGATGCACCCTATAAATGGTGTAATTAATATTAGCCATAAAACCTCTGATTTTACGCTCATGTGTTTTTGTGTATTTTTATATTCAGAGTTTTGACTCGGCTGATATGGAGGGTCGCACCAGGAGGAGATATCAGAGCAGTAGCAAACTGTCTCCACATGGGAACATACTGGAGGGGGTGGTACCTACACATGCTGCAGAAGCCAGCAGGTGATTAACTTACAGCTGCATGTGAGCTTATATATATATATATATATATATATATATATATATATATATATATATATATTAGACAAGTCAGATGACTAGAGTTTTTAAAACTTTTAATGCAAAATGTAAATTAGTGTTTTTCTAATTGTTTATGAAGCTAACAAGCTATTAATTCCTGGCAAACATATATATAAAAGTCTAGTTCTGTAAGTAGACAAGGCCGTTGTATAGATAGACCACTATATGTAAAAATGGAATTATGATTTTAGAGCCATGGCTGGTGGAAAAACCATAAGTGAAAACTATGCCTTTGCTGGGATGCATCATATTTTTGACCAGCACAAATCTGCAGGTAAACTCTTACCCTGTTAATCTGTGGAGATTAAATGTGAAGCCTATAATCACATTTCTAAACAAATATATTTTTATGGATACTTATAGATTGGACTACATATTTGAATCACATAAATGCTTGATTATCACCATGCATCAAATAAAACACACAACTGTGTTGATAAAATCTGTGTCAGTAACACAAAGTTTTTTTTTGTGTGTTTTTCAGTTGTGCGAGTAGAATTTGCTCATGATGACAAGTCGCGTGTGGCCTGTTGTTCCATGGATGGCCAAATCTCTATTTGTCAGGTTATCCCTCCCCCAGCCACTGTGATCTGTGTCCTGACTGGGCACACAAGTGGAGTCACAGGTAACCGGGTTTGCCATTTAAATGAGCATGCTAGGTAAATTAATATATTCTGAAATAAGCTTGTTAAGTAAATTAATATATTCTGTTGCAGAATTACTTGTGGTCATGCTTGAATTGATTCTGGTTGGCAAATTTCAATTAATTTTTGGAATTTATTTTCATTTGTTCTGGTTCTTACATTTAGGACTTTCAAGGTACATTTTGTTAGCAAACTAAATTTAAATCCAAACAAAGTTATGTATTTCATTAATTGAATTTGATTTCTAAAATATATTTCTTCTTAAGTAATTTTTTTCATATTTATGCATTAAAATGTTTCATGTTTAACTTTGTTATATGCATTTGTTTTTTATTTTACCTTTAGACTTTGCCTGGTCTGTCTCCAATGACATCCTCTTGTCCAGTTCTTTAGATGGCACAGCTCGTCTGTGGGAGGTTGCAGGAGGCAAGTGTATCAGGACAGTGGAGGATGCAGCAGGGGCAGAGGTCTTGTGCTGCAAGTTCCAGCCTTCAAATAACAACATGTTTGTTGTATCCTTGTGTAAAATTCTTCTCTCTGACTTTTGTATTTGAATTAAATTCCAATAATGTAAAAATTTACACTGCATTACATAACAGTTTGCTTTAGTTGGCAGTTTTCTGTAAGACCAGTGTGCCATTTCTTCCTACTATTTTACAAAATGTCTGCATTCAATTTTAAATCAAAAGGTATTTTTTCTTATTTCTTATTTTGTTGATTAAATTGTCCTGTATGCTAGAAACACTTGAAAAATAGCTGTATCATAATTACTGTTATGGAGCACATAATACTAATATCTGCCAGAAATTGACATTATAAAAAATGGTTGAGCAAGATGAATAAAAGATATATTTCTTAAGTCATAACTTAGATTGGTACCAGTAAATGTCAAGTCAGTATGATGAATGTTTCAACAGGTAAATGTGTCAAGGTAAGAACACTTTGATGTCTTTTTCTGCTGTGCAGTAACACAGTTTTTAGTTTTAAAAGAAGTTAGCATGTTATAGAAATATTATATGTGAAATACATATTTTTAATATGTGTAAATGAGGCCTGAAAAATTGTTGTTTGTGTGTTGTGCGCGTGTTTGTGTACATAGTAGTATCTTAATGTTCCCAGTCACATTCATATTTCAGTCTCTTTTTGTGTAATAGGGTGGTAGTAGCAAGGTGCTTGGCAGAATCCTGTGCCTGGACTTTGAACCAACAGGAAAGATCCTCTGGACAGGAGATGACAAGGGGTTCATCTTTGCTTTCACTTGTGACATTGCAACTGGGAAGCTGATAAAGACAAAAAGGTAAATTGTTATTACATACTCTACTGTCATTTAGGTATTATAGACAGCTTTTAATAAAAGTCTAGATAAACATGCACACAATAATGATTAAAATTGATGAAGTTAAACAGTTTCAATCTTCACAAAATCTATTTTTTTTTTATCCAATAGCATAAGATATATTTTCCCAAATTGTTTATTTTTCATTGAAAATTACAGTTTATAATGTACATGAAATGTTATGTACTATAATTTACTTAGTATTGCTATGTATCTATCAGCATAGAAAAACCTACCTTTAATCTTCAAATCTGAATTTCATTTAAAGAATAACAGTTTGTGAAAGCCGTCCAGTCACCAGTATCTCAGCACGTACATGGATGAGTCGGGAATCCAGGGACCCATCTCTTCTGGTGAACTGTGGGGTCAATGCATTGTGTTTATTCAGGTTGGTAACATACATGGACATGAATTTTTTCTCTTAAATATCATTTTGTTTTTGGCAGTTTTTTTAAGGCCGCTTAGCCTTTTCTTTCTACTTGTTTAAAACCCACAATGATGTCTGCATTCAATTCTATTTCAAAAGTTTTTTTCTTAAATTATTGTTGATTAAATTGCCCCATATGCTGTAAAACACTCAAAAAAGGTAATATTCTTGGTTGGTAGGTTTATATGTTATTGGCATTTTAGCAAACATCAATTTAACCCATGTTCTCTTTATTTCAGGATTACCAGTCCAGATGGTGGTTTACAGCTTAAGAAAAAGTTTCCAATCAAACAAAAAAACCAAATTATTCGCTCATCTTTTTGTCCTCTGATGTCATTCAGACAAGGTGTTTGTGTGGGTGGGTAGCTATGCATGTCTTACAAACTTTTAAGTTTCATGTATTTGGCATTTATAAAAATTTGGTAATGAACATGTAAAGGGAAGTTGTGGAAACAATTTTGCTGTACAAAATTGTTTTCGTGTAGCCATTTTCTCCCATCTTTTCACATAGCATGATATTGTCTTTGCTAATAAATTCAAATTTACTGTATTTAAATTTTTTGTAGCTGATACATAATGAAATTCAAACTCTAAGCCATTACTTTGCTAAGCATGGAAACTTGTCAATACATAAATTTTCAATTTGCCTTTTTTTCAGTGACAGGAAGTGAAGATATGTGTGTGTATTTCTTTGATGTTGAAAAAGACCAGAAGCAATGTGTAAATAAACTCCAAGGCCATTCTGCAGCTGTACTAGATGTGTGTTTCAACTATGACGAGAGCTTGTTGGCCTCCTGTGACGCTGAAGGAACTGTGATCATTTGGAGCAGGGAACAAAAATAATTACTATCATACAAAGAGCAGAAAGAAAGAAATCAAATACAAATACAAATATACAGCTTCCAACTTTTTTCCCCTTGCTGTCACATTGAAATGGTAAATATCATGCGTAGTCTTGGCTACAGCCTTTTGCATACATTCCATGAAATCCAAGAGTAATTATGAATTTTTAACAACTTATTTAGAAAAAATGACATTCAAGTTATGCAGATACCATGCTATAATTTTATTTTAAGGGGGCAGTATGGCGATCTTTTGTCCTTAGTTTTTTTGTTTTTTTTTCATTGCATGTTGGACAAACTGTTAATCAGGTTGATTGTGGTAAGAGCTCAAGTTCTGTGTACATCTTATTTAAACAACATCATGGCTGTCAACTGACAAACTGACAGGTTACAGCTAAAAAGTATTGTTATCTGTATTATGCTGTCCTGCTCTTGCAGTCACCAAATTTCTTTCTAGTACTTTTCCTTCATGCAGGAAAATATAGAATAACATGGTCATTCTTAATATAACTGGAAGTTAAATATATTTTCTCATTTGGTACTTGTTGCTTAGGTTACTTTAATAGAAAAAAAAAAAAAAAATCCTCAAAAACAGCATCATTTCCCCAGCCTAGTTTTTGTTACCTTACATTAAGACTGTTGTGAAAGACATTCACATTTGGTGAAGTTGTCTATTTTACTGTGGTGCGCTGCAGTAATGTGTGCAATAATTTGAATTGTTTATGACAAAAGCTGAAGTAATCATTTTATGGTTTAGCATTAAGATGTGCAATGTATGGAATCGTTATTTTTATATGTATACATGGGTGATTAGAAATAAACCTAAGAAAAATATGCCACATTTGTAAAATTCAGCTTTGTTATCTCACATAAATTAAGATTTTTATTATTATATAAGAATGTCTATTATTTTCAATAATTCTGCAAAAAGACAGATAAGCACTAAATGCAGGTAACTACTGCCACTTGGTAGTGGAATGTAAAATTTTGACAAGGTTTCTGATTTGATGTAAATACTGATTTTCATTTATTTCAATGATTTTTTTTTTTTTCGTATCTACAATGGACATAATAAGACAATGATGGCACTACCTTAGCTGAAACATGCATGTTAAACAATTGGTCTCCTTCAATGTTAAAATTACAGTGATCTAATATCTTAAGTAGTTACATCTCCATTATTCTTCTAATTTGAAAAGACCACAAATGCTGCTTAAAATCTACAATTAAACATACTATAGGGCTTATGCCATCTTTAAAACAATATTTCTTTCTCAATGCTTAATACTTAAAATATCTGAAATACCATCTCAATACAACGCACTCCATAAAAAACTTCATTCATATTGCAAATGTAATGTAGATAAATGCCATGTGGGGAGCATTACTTTAATAATTTTAAAAAACCAATCAATTTTGCACTTCCATGTCATCTTTGGTGTACAAAGCATATCTTCAACTGCATAAAATATTAAACCTAAATAAATAATATAAGCTCAAGGAGCTATCTCTTTTCAATAAAACATTATAATTGCTGAAGACTGTGTGAAATATTGAAAGCTTCTGCAGTAGGCCTACCAGGTTCAAAAAAGAACAAAGCATCCAATCTTTGAAAAACATAATGCTTTAGTTCAAAACATGTCATTAAAATATTGGATTCACATTATAATATTTTAAAATTGTCAGATGTTTGGATTTAAAAAACCAAACAAAGAAAAGGTCATATATCAAAAAGGGATGCATCCTGTAAGAACAATATTCTTCTATCCTTTCTGCAAATAAAACAGTTGAGCTGGTGTCATTTTCTGTTAAGTCATACTGATTACCACTGCCACACCTGAAAGAAATGATTTTATTATTATTTTGTCAGTAAAATTTCACACAAAAAAAGTTTTCTACAAATTTTATAAATGCAATTCCAAATATGCAATTCAATTTTTGAAATATATATATATATATATATATATATATATTTTTTTTTTTTTTTTTTTTTTTTTTTACAAAAATCATCCATTAAAGGATGCAAATAACAATTGAATTTAACATTTTAAAATATTTATTTTGAACAAATATTTGACCTTGACTGTACTATCCACAGCACCAGAAAATAGCCTCCCTCTAGAGACTGCAAGACAAGCCACACTGCCTTGGTGGCGTAACAAAGTCTGAGTGCAGATCATGTTGTCCATGCTCCAAACCTGAAATATAATTTATATATTTCAGAATTATTTGATTATATTTTCAAAGATATTAAAAATCAGAATGACTTTTTGCCTATATTTTAATGTATTAGTTCATCACTGGATAAAAAGGATAATTTTTGGACAGTATTCAAAACACAACATTATTTTGAATATTATTTCTTGAATATGATTTTTCTTAAGTTTATTCTGGAAGCTGGAACAATACTAGGTATATATAAAGAAATAGTTCTACTCAATATCTTATTACTTTTAACAATGTGCCATTTATTCCATGCACACTTTTTCTACGACATCTAAATTGCTTCTCAGTCTCTCACTAAAATGCCCTGTCTAATTCAAAATCGGCAAATAGTTTACACACCAAACCAAAATCTTGTAATGAAAGAAAGTATTGCATTTCCTACACATGTTGAAAATTGAAATAAGAGTACTAAAATAATGACCATGCTGACACTAACAAAAAGCGAGGTCTATTTCCTGAAACCCAGTTATAAAAGCAGTATCCTTATTACTTCCCTTAACATCATAAACTTCCTGAAACCCTACTAAAGCAGTAACCCGATTACTTCCCTCAGCAACATCAACTTTCTGTTTGAAAAACATGAACAGATAAATTAAAAGCTTTTTTGATTGATAAACAAATTCCTGCCAAAGACAGGAGACAAGGAAACGTTCTGTAATGTTGCTATATTTCATTCACAAATTTGAGTAAATCCACCTGCCTCTAAGCAAAACTACGTGTGTGAAACAATCCATCAAAACCCACATATTCCTGTCCTGATTTGTCTAATACGTCATGGATGGAGGCATCTTTGTTGAGTTTGTCTTTTATGAGAGTCTTATCAGTAGGCAACTAATGAAAGCTTGTATAACCCAGATTTTTTTTTTTACTGCTGAAAGGCAATTACCAAACTGAGAGGACATTATCAATTAAGGTGACAGAACACCTGACAGGTATCACAGAAAGTGGGCAAAATCTGATCCTATTTATCTACATAAAGCATAGGCATTCCTTTAAACAAAAGGATATTGGGATGAGAAAAAAAGATAATGAAACCCATCTGTATAAAAGCAACACATTTCTAGAAATTGCCACAAAACAATAGGACACATCTGGACTTGTTTCATTGCAGAAACTTGACTACAAGACAATGTCTGGGACTGGACTTTTTCTTGTACTACTGTCCATGTACTTCATATATGCTGCATCAGGTAAAGTTTACATCAATGTTTTTTGGTCTTACCAATGTTTAGTACTTTTATTCAGTTATCCAGATAACCACTTTGATAACATAGTCAATAAACTGAAGTAAAATTGTAAAAATCTAATTTTGGTTTGGCATAAATAAAATTGACTTTAACTGGACAAAGCACTGAATTTAGTGTTCAGACAGAAAGGATCCATTACTTAACAATAGTCAATTATTATACATTCCACAGCATATTGATTAAGAAAAATGTCAAAATTTATCATATTTTCAATAATCTAACTTCATAACATTTTTTACAATTATTTTTAAAGCTGCATCACTTGACAACGAAGGAGAAGAAAAACGTCATGCCTTAAACAATGATAAACTTCCAAAGTGGCCTCTCGACAATCCTAATGGGAACAACCCAAATCAAGGTAAGTGAGACATATTGTCTCACATATTCTTTGCTCTCATGGTGGCTACACTAATTAAGTAAAATAGTGCAATGTCTATTGTGCAAATGAAAACATTCTGTGCAGGTCTTTAATAAAGTTCTATATAAAGGGAATAAGAAATGGAAAAGACAACTCACTCTGAAAAATAATCTTAAAAAATAACATAAGACTCCGCTTTATTTCTAAAACCATATTTTCAATTTACAGTGTCCAAACATCGTCGTCACTATCGACTGTCGCCTGCAGCACAGAGATACTTCCGTGAATTATTACAAATCATCACAAACATGGGCTGAGAGCCGACAAAAGAATACTACATGGAAGTTTGGTACAGCATTTGACTCCACCATAGCATCCACTGCTTAGAAAAGCCACCAGCAGGCAATTTGCCATCACTGAAGAATGCAGTGTTTTTTCAGTTGAATTTCCAACTTTGCAAACCCAAGTGCATCCAATTTGTATGCTTCAATGAACTGTAAGTTGCAAAATTTCTAAAGACAGACTGACTATATCTTGTGATGCATGCAACAATAAAATCTCATTACTTTTCAAGACTTGTTTTGCAAACTGTTTAGAAACAAAAAAATTAATGTTTTAGTCAATATCAAGGCATCTCATGAATTCTTTTATAAATGCCAAATTGTAAAATAGAACAATAGAACAATGATGAAAATACATATTCTTTTTTTTCTTGCAAAATTTCCCAATAAATTTCTTAAAATTTACATGCAACCTGTGTTTTAATCAAAATGAGAAGAATGTATTAATGACATAATCGTCACAATAAATGCCTCTGCAAAAGTGCTATAATTCTGTTTTTTTTTTCTTTTCTTGGATACATCCTGCAAATTGCATTTCAAGGTTATGAGAAACAGCACATTGCAAACTACAGAATATCTTACCAATAATGGGATACAACAAAGTTCAGTGTCAACTTCATCTTATGTAGCTTTGAATGAAATTAACATAAAATTGATTTACAAATTTACAGTCTAAATGTGGAAAAGCAGCAAAAGTGTAACAGGAACATAGACTATCACAGCTATGTTTTGGCACTAATGTTATATGCTAACAATAAGCACTACACCTTTACATCACAAAGATAAAAATTCCCAGGCAAATTACAAGATTGACCGAGGTATATCATATTCAAAGGCATCGACAAGTTACAACCTATAAAATTTGAAAACAGTTTACAGGTATGAATCTGCCCTTTAGTAAAGAAAAAGTTGGAAAATATGGCATAGGATCCAGGGGGCCACCAAGGCCAATGATATTTTTGGCTCCCATAAAGTCGGAAATCTGCCAAAAAGTCAGAAAAATATCTTCCCTGAGTTTAAAGATCAAAATTTTCTCAACAATTTTGGATAGGATATACTGTTGATAAAAAGCAGAAATTTCCAGGAAAAACATTTTGGAGATTTTTTAAAGATAGGATTTACTGTTGATAAAAAGCAGAAATTTCCAGGAAAAACATTTTGGAGATTTTTAAATGTTTAACATGCAAGGAATGCCTTTGACCATGTACATAAGTATATACTTACCCTGAGAGAACGATCATATGAAGCACTGAATACTTTAGTTCCAGATGGTGTCTGAAGTGGTGCCAGGGCATAGACTGTTCCTGAATGACCTTGGAGTGTTGTGGTTTGGTTAAATGTACCGAGTTCCCATACCTAAATACAGGATTGTTATCAATGAAAAGATCAAATTTATACAAAACCATCAAGGTTTTACAAAAATTACACTCGAGCTTCCTCAAAAAATTGGATTATACCCACTCATTCGAGTACAAGTTTCCCCAAGAAAAAATGGTTGTAACAAATACCTTTTTATCTGTTAAAAAGGGAATGTGAAATACATTCATTTTTAGGGAAAATGTTCACTTACTAGGGAACCAAAAAAATCATCTAAATGACATCTAACCACCTAAATCACTACTATTTTACACATTACTTATCAGCTGTTTTTTTCATCTTCTTAGAATAAAAAATATAAGAATCAAAGCAGCCAAGACAAGATAACACTAACATGTATGCAGTTTTCATATGTCCCACACAAAATGTGGTGTTCTGTGATGCAGATGGAGTACACACTTCCTCCTGATGTGTCCAGCATCTTAACACATTCCAAGGTTTCTAGGTCCCAAATCTGAGAAAAATTTATTACAAATAAATATTGTTTATTTTAAATCAAGATAAATTTCACTTGGAAACTTGACAACATCTAAAATGACTTAAAATATATTGGCTACTATATTGGTGCAAAGCACAGAAAATCAAGGACATAACATATTGTATTCTATTACAAACTTCTATTTAACAGAATGCTTGCTCAGAGCGAAATCTTTTTTGGCACTTCTTCAAAAACAGGAGTTTTAGTAACAACAAACTTCTCCCCACCTTGATAGTCTGATAAGATCCCGTATACAAGAACTGCTGTGAAGACACCAATGCCCGGACCCAGTGGTTCAAACCTGTGATTTCTTTCTTCAGTTGATATGTATGGACATCCCACACCTGTAACAAGTATTGGAAACCATTCATTTACAATGTTTTTATGGTATTTTAAATAGTTGTATAAGATAACAATTCTTTCAAAATCTTTGGCTTAACTCAGAGACTGATAGCATTGGTTATTGCACTCTCAACTAAAAATACAATGGTAACCATCTTTTCATATAAAATATACATACACAGATAAATGATTTTACTCAAAACATTAAGGTTTTTTGCAAGACGCTGGATTTTCTAAATGAATGACAAATTGACAAAAAAATGTATTCTTTTTCATTTAATTCAACCAAAGTGAATATCTTATGCAGTCATTGGAATTAACATGCCACATTTTCAAAAAAAAAAAAAAAAGCCAAAGACTGGCATTCTGTTCATTTCTTTTTTTATTTAAATCTACTGACCTTGATGACCTTGAGGGACCCACTAAAGAGCATATTCCTGGCAGAGGCAAGAGTGCAGACTGGGTTGTCATGGGCTTCTATAACCTTTAGCTTCTCAAACTCTTTTTCAATGTTCCATACCTGATATACATCAACCAATTATTTTCATTTCAAAAATTTATTTAAGATTTCACAAAGGATACAAAGTTCCTGCTGTCTCTTATGACAGATGCAATATGTAAAATGAAATAAACATCAGATTTTATTTATAGTCACAATTGTTCATATAAAAGGAGATTTTTACACTGAGTCATGTATCAAAAGACCCTTGCTATGAAAATGTCATTAATAGAAATTTTTATGTAATGAACACAATGCTCTATGATACTGGTAGGTACAGTCCCTAACAAAGACTTAACATAACTTGGTGTTAAGACTCACAGTAATAGTACAATCCTGAGAGCCGCTGTAAAGCTTGTTGCCATAACAACACAAAGCCAGTACAATTCCAGTGTGACCTTCCAGAGTCTTGAGACATTTGTAGTTGGTTGCAGTGTCCCACACCTAAACAAAATTGGAGAAGCATAAACTCATTTTTTTTTGTGATATGCATTTGTGCTTACTGATTTAGCATAACCAATGTAATATCAAGGCAACTTATTTTTTTTTATAACAGTATAGTAAATAAGCATCATAAGCTTTACATATTTTCTTCAACTGGCAACTGATTTCATCTTACCTTTATGGTTTTGTCTGAAGATCCACTGAACAAGTAATCTCCGTGAACAGTCAAGCACCAAACTGGGCCTTGATGACCAACAAATGTCCCCTTACATTTGAATATTTGCTGAGGGTCATAGGCTAAAACAACAACATATTCACCAAGTCATGAATGGTACTTCAATTCATGTCATGTTTGTATATTACAGCATTTGAAAAAGACAAAATCTCCCTTTTCAACTGAAGGCTGACAGTGCAAAAACATTGAAAATATCTGATATTCTTGAATTCTAATAAAAGAGAAAATAATCAATTTAGTAATAACCCACCTCCAACTTGAGCCCCCATGTTTATGGTGTTACTCATTCTGCTCAGTTCATCCTGTCATAAAACAATGGACATTATATAACTCATTCTAGAAGCCACTGTGTTGTTTTATTATTACACGAATTTCACAATTATATTTGATTACAGCTAGGCTATTCTTAATTGTTTTTACTGATCCCCACTCACATCCAGTTTATAGTAGCAGTTGATTCTCACAGAGAGTAATATAAGGAAATAACAAAGATTTAATCTTCAAAATATACTTCCTTCATTATTATCTCAGGTTTGAAAAACTACTCAGCATGTACTTACACAGACACCACCATAATCTCTTTTCAGATCAATAAACTCAGTCATCATTTTGCTTTGGTTTTCATTGAGCAGACCTGGAGATACATTTTGATATTATAACAGGTCATTAAATAAAGAAAAGAAAGAAGGATATGAAAGAATATTTTGATGTTTGACCAACCACAAACGAAGTGACTAAGATAAAATAAAATTTAATCTTCAGTTAATCAATCAAGCACTAGTGTTAACAAATGAAAATTCGACAAACAAGATTACCAACCAAATTTCTAACTTATTCTCTCCATGTGGACAGCAATATCCATAACACTCTGAATATAGGCTTACCTATTTTCATTTCCATGGCATCAACTTTCTCTGACAATTTCCCCAGCATGGACCGTAAGAACCCTATTTCCTGCTCCTTCTGTCCAAGATTGTAGTTCAGTTCAGAGATTTTGTCTCCTGTGGATTGTAGGAATTCCTTCATGCTTTCATATTTACACGTCTCTAAATGGTCTTCTAGGCTATCCTGTGTTCCACTGAAGTCACAGCTAGAAGGAAAATTGAGATCAATTTCACTCAGAACGTTTTTGAAGTATTTACCACATATCACAGCTGGTAAGTCAACAGCTTATACAAAGTAAAACCATCTTTATACACTCTAAATTGAAATGCATCCTCTACACCAAAGTTATGATAACAATATCTTCAAACAACAGCAAAAAGTAATCTCTACTTCAGTATTTCAGTGATGCCAGTTTCAAGTACAACACTGAAATATTGAAGTAGAAATAACTCTTATTTAACTGTTGTTTTGGAGAAATTATTATTGTGTCTATGAGTTCATAAAACAAATAACAGAATTATTTGCTGAAACCTCTACATATTAGGCAGATGGTGACGTTTTTGGTTCAAACATCAATCAGTCAGCTTCAGAGCCAAAATGAGCCCACTGTCAAGAAAACAGGTCTATTATAATAGACAAATTAACATTGTGATACAAATCTTGATTTGCCTTACTCATGCAAAGAACAGATTAACTGGACAATAAACACATCTAGGGGAGATTACATGGATTAAGACAGGAAAATAATTCTTAGATAAATGACTTGACACTCCTTATACAACTTTTTGCATTGCTGTATGTCATTAGGGACTGAATATGATCTCACTTCATATGGCAGATTATCTATAATCATTTTGATATATAACTTAGCAATCAAAAAAATATGATATCTAACAAAAATTATTTTATCTATTGTCAACTCTAACAAGTTTACATTTTTGATGCTTGGTTTCTAGTTCAGATGAATAATTACATGTGTTCCACAGAAATTTATCTCTCTGGACAGTTTTGTTTCATCATGTATCTTTTCTTACCCATATTTTGAATGTGGACATCTTCCATGATCACAAAGTCTCATATGCTCAGCCAAATCCTGAAATTTGAATAAAAATTTCCTGATATACTGTACTTAGAAACACTAAGACAATGACATAAGAACTTACATTTTCTTTTAAAACCAATACAGACAATGCATTTGTTTCTTATTATTTATGCTTATCAGAATAGATCTTCCAGACCCATATTGGTAAGTGATGGTACTGGATGAAAATGATTAATGGATAAACTTTTGATAAGAAAACTAACTCAACAGTATTTAATATATTACTTACCTTTTTCAGCAATAATGGACATTTTGGATCATTTGGGCAACGTACAGGTGCATAATCACAGCCGATTTCATGTTCTCTGTAATACAAAATCCTCTTAATAGATGAACATAATGGATCAATCTCAGATCTACATGCCATACGAGACTTAAGTTCTTGTTGAATGGCGCCCTTTTTATGTAATATATAACATTCATCATTTTTATATTTTTTCATTACCTACAGTATTCATACAAAGTGCATGAAATTTCCTATTTTTTCCACTTAAATTACAAGTAGAATACAGCAACATTTCTATGCCAAACTTAAACTGCGATCCCAGTAGCCCAAAAAAGCTAATCATCTGTGAAATTTTGACATACATTTGGATAGGAATATGAAACACAACTAAATGTGTTTCTCCTTTTTTTCAGTATTTTGACACAAGTCCTTGCCCCAGTATTAAACCTCTGAAAATTATTGAGATCTCTGAGTGGCAACACTCACCTTCTGCAGTTCAAAGTCACAGTGACAGGACAACCCGTAGGATCCACTTCATATGCCATCTCACTCTCCTGGTATTTGCACCCATATTTACAGTGAATGAACAGCTCTCCTATTTGCTCAGACAATGCTATGTTGGCAACAATCACAACCAGCTTCTTTTGATCGATTGGGCAGATGTCTACAAAAAAATTAAATAAATTAAATTCTAGCGTAAAAATAATGCCTTTATAAAGGCAAGTTACATTTGTGATATCAAATGGCTTATATCTGCTATAGCCTACAGGTTACATAGGATAATTAAAAAAAAAACAAATGATGAACTGATCAGGGAGTTAGAAGACTAACAAAATTGTCTGGTAAAAATCAAATGCTACTCACCATCTTGACCACCAGTGGCACATCTCCTGCAGAAGGTGTGCTGAAACATAAATACATATCCACACAGTTATTAACATGCATTACAAAATAATAAATACAGTAACAAAACTTTAAGTGACATCTTATTATCTATTTATTTTGCTTAATGGACCAGTGAGCTACATAAACAGTTAAATAACACTCAAGGGATCTCTTTCCAGGAGTATCTTTATAACAACTTACCCCACACCCTGTTATGACAGGCTCTTTGAACACTTTTCCACAGATTGGACAACAAAGTTTCTTATTTGGAGGCTCTACAAACACTAAAATTTCCTGGTGCCAAATGAAAGAAAATGTTAATTTGCTTTTGGAATTATCAAAGACTAAGACTATCAAACAGTTGGAAGAAAATATTAAACTGACTTCACTCAGCTTTCTGTGCAAATCAAACAAAGTTTCATCTTTAATCCTACAATTGATTCTTTAAACATGAGCATATTGTATAAAAAGTTCATTAATACACCAAATTGCTTTGAAACAATTTTTAATGCAGCTCATATTATTAATAACAAATCATTTAAACTGAATTGAGATCTTGGTGACCTCACCTCCTGAGAGTCGAGACTTGAGTTAGATATGTTTGACTTGAGGGAGTGGTCAGATTCTCTCTTGGTGGGACTGATGGGTCCCTGGGCTCCAACATAGGCCCCGCCCATGGCTCCTCCATAGCCACCTACAGCCTGATGTTTGTGATACAAATAACACATGGTTAATGTATGTTATGTAACTTAACCTTATATAAGATACTGCATATGTATCAACACAGACCATGGGGACTTAAGAATACCAGTAAAATGAATATTAAAGTGCCTTTGCTGTTGCTTGTAGATAGGCTTGTTACATATTTAGTAAGTTATCATAATTTTCATGATAGATACACAGTAAAAAATTCATAATAGATGCCTGATAAAACTTGGATTTGGGTTATATTTTACCTTAGTGGGCTTTGTCTCCTCATCTGGGAACACCGCCCATTCTTCTCTAGAGGAAGAACTGCTGGAGTCAGAGTCCAACTGACCTGAAATAAAACGTATATGTATACAATTTTGTTTTTCTTGTGACCTGTGCCTCAAATTATGTTTACACACACACACACACACACACACACACACACACACACACACACACACACACACACACACACACACACACTCCCCTCCCCCACAGCACATGCACAACGATCATCATTCTACCATCATGTAATGCACTGCACTATGCAGGTTTGGATGCCATTAACATGTACATTACACACATGTTTTGGTATTGAGACATCCTTATTATTTACAAAGACTGATGTCTATATTATATATATTCAAACAAAATATAATTCTCCCATCTCCATTGCTGCTGTGTTTTCTCTAATATTACTGGAGATCAAGTCTGATAAATGATGAAGGTACTGTACATTGTACTGTACTACTGTGGTGACCAAAAATTGCACATTTTGCAGATAATTAATGTACCAGTTCATCTGCACCAATTTAAATCCATACCTCTGTTTGTTACAGTTCGTGTCACTGGTGAATAAACTCCAAATGTAGTCTCCATGTAAGACTGAAAATTAAGCATGAAATAAAATCAAAGATACGTTCCATTTACTACTAGCTATAGTACATTATTCAGAAACATTCAGACGGCATTCCAATACATGACATTAACAATTAGTCAAAAATTCTCACAAATCCGTACGTTATTGCAGCGTGTAAAAGATATATGGTGCCTCGTGTATAAGATCATGTTTCACTTTCAACTTGTACAGTGGCAACTTCCTGCATGGGATAGGGTGAGGTACTGAGGGATGTACTTTTTTCACGATAAAATGGTGATGAAGAATCAAAATGATCGATTGCCAAGAAACCACGAAGTTCATCCATTTAAATACTTAAAATATATCACGTCAATGTCCATCCAAGATTTTATCAGTTTGTACTTCCTTGTACGAGGTTATATACTTCAGTGTGTAGATAAATTATCATCTCTGGACCTTTGGTAAAAGTTATAACTTAACCCTTAGTAAAAAAGTTAAACGCCGATTGGCAAGCTTTTCATACGATTAACCACTTAATACTCACCCCAGCTACTTCTGTATCTACTCTTAGCTTTTTGAATTCATCCGTGAAAGCAGGATTCATCGTCTGATTACATTTTCAACAGGTTAAAGGTAAGCCGACACAAATCGTCACACCAAGTACCTTCGTCATTCATTTACATTACAAGGTTCCCATCAATTTGATGCGGAGATCTAAATTAAATTTTATCATTTTTATCAATATTATTTACTACCTTTGTGGAGCTTTTAATTTTACAATATAGTTTATGTATTTTTGGACGACGGTATATCAAAAGTTAAGATGAGATACAACTTAATCACGTCAAATTATTATTGACTGCGGGACAGTGGTGGATAAGCGCCATTGCTCTCCACGTTTTTCGTAGGTAGAAAAAGCGAATAAAAATGGCCCATTTCACCCCGCCTGTCATACAGGACAACCCCAATGGCTGGGGACCATGTCAAGTACCTGAGAAATTCAAAGATATGCCATATCAACCGTTTTCAAAGGGAGATAGACTTGGAAAGGTAAGTGAACCTTGCCATCTGTCACCACCCTGCCGTGCCTTTCCATTTCCATATGCCGGTGTCGTGGTCTGAGAAGAAAGTTGGATTTTAAAGTAATCTCAGTTGCCTTGCTGCTGAGCAAAAAATGTAAATAAGTGCTGTACGAGTCCAAAATATTTAAAGTTTATTCTTACATTCGGATATTCGA
This sequence comes from Lingula anatina, assembly GCF_051362555.1. Classification (NCBI taxonomy): domain Eukaryota; kingdom Metazoa; phylum Brachiopoda; class Lingulata; order Lingulida; family Lingulidae; genus Lingula; species Lingula anatina. The sequence continues at coordinate 40,461,083 of NC_141768.1, read as the reverse complement.
CTGAGCCAAGGGATTTAAATATGTAAAGTTTTTAAATTTGATTACATGTACCTGTCATGTCCAACAAAAAACTGGCTCCACATACTCTTTATGTGACAATATGCAGAAGGTTTTCTTCTTTTATGTGAACTGTACCGTTACATTTTAGGTGTCTGACTGGACGGGTTCCACTTACCAAGACAGAAGATATATGAGTAATTATATTACTTTTGTTAATATTGTACTGAAAAGCCAAGTATGTTAAGATGCAGGTGCTTGTGCTGATTTTGATTTCAACCAATGATTTTTATGAATTTTTCAAATGAAAATTTTAATGTAGTCAGAACTTTATGTTCAACATTCAAGAACTTTAGACAATGTTGCCAGTCATTTCATCTCATCAAATTTACCAAATTATAATAGGAATAACTCCCTTCTTTCTAGATAAGTATTCTTCTCAGTTTGGAGGTGGTAGTCAATACGCTTATTATCATGAAGAAGATGAAAGCACCTTCCAGCTGGTTGATACTGCTAAAGTACAGAAACCCATCTACCAGAGAGCCAGGATGAAGTTCAACCAGGTATCAGAAATAGCCTCATAAGAAACTTTCATAAGTGATATTATGAGAACTAGGATTTCATGTATTTTTGCATTGCCAAAGTGAAATGTTGGAATGAGAATTTTGGTGTAATAGGCAGTCAATATACTATGGTTTCGCAAATGGTGAGCTATTTTGAAAATAAAGCTGTCAAATTCTTTGGGTTGGACTTCTACATTATTCCCCCTTCTATAAGAAAACTTCATCTTCAAGTCTTACGAAAAGTAAGGAAAGGACACACTTCCTTTAAACTATCTTCAACTAAATGAGAACTTATTTCACAGGGGGGGGGGGGGGGAAAGCTGCAAATGACCTCAAACTGAAATGTCTTATTCTGATTCACCCAATTTGTTACAGAATAAACTGCGACGTGAAAGAGAGCGGCGGCAACAGCAAAATGCTGCAAGCATGCAGGTGCTTTCTAAAACGCAGAAGAGTAGAGAAAGGTAAGAATTGTTAATTCATGTTATTGTATTTTGACTGTAAATGTTCAGTAAACTAAAGTACTTGATCAGTGATATGTCTGATGTGTTCTAACATTTGTCTGCTGTACATGTGAGCAATCATATTTGTTTAAAAACCTCCATTTTTGACTTCTAGATAATCACTTATTTTCATTTTTTTAAGGGATCGTATGCGTCAGCTACGTAAGTTCCAGAAGCAGTTTGGACGCACAATGCATGATCAGAGAAAGGTAGGTTTACATTGAGTAAAGCAAAGTAGATCTAGACTTTACCAACACCAACGATTTCATGGAGGCTGAGTTTTGTTCTCACACAGAACTATGAAGTACCTCTTTCCATGCCGTTGGATATCAAATCTACACTCCTATTTCTCTTAAGCATTAAACTGGTTTAAAGAGATTAGACTGTGTAGGACAGTTATGGTTTATAAAATAACTTGTGAAGTAACTTTACATTTAATATTGCATCATTTTTATTATGATTCACTAATAAACAAAATTTGATATAAGAACTAAGTAAAAAACAATGATCAAAGAGTAATGAGCCATCTTGAATATTCTGTTTTACTTGTTCTCAGTCATATTGTATTATCTGCTGTGATACCTCACTGCTCTAAGAAGGAAATGTGCTGCCATTCTTGAATTCTACATATATATATAATAAAGGGATAACAACTGTTGAAATGAGATTCATTTTTCAAAATAAATACATTGTAAACAACTCTTAAGAGATTATTACCAAAAAAAAACTTATAAGAAAAATAACATGGACTAACTTTAAATGTCAGAATGAATTAATTAACCATTGTTAAGTATGGGGAAATCATCGTTTACCCTAGGCAAATCTGTTTTTTTACCTAAATGAACAGTTGTTATCTCTTTAAGCTTAGAAAGTATTAAAAATGTACATGGTTATAAGTGAAAAACAAAGTTGTTGATGTTGATTGTCTTTCTCTTTCTGTTTATTTGGAATTTAACATTTATTTTAAAAAATATCAAGCTGCTGAAATGCCTCCTTTTACAGACATTATACATTTGTTGCACCATCCTGAGCAAGGTTATAGCCTCTTTCATGGTGATTTTTATTCATTGTTGGCATCACATACAGTAGTTTCTTCCAAAACCATTTGTCCTTTGCCTCTAAGTAGGTATGAGTTCTCAGGTAGGCACGGAGGTCATCATCCATTTCCTCGTTAGCTGGGATATCTTCTTTGAGGATGACAATCACCTTAAAGTGAGCATTGTGGATCATTTGATAATGGGCTTGCTGGAACTCAAATATGCACCAGTTGCTCTTTAAGAAGTTCTTTGTTAGCACCAGAATGGTGCACCTGCTGTTTTGAATGGCCTGTATGATGTTGTTATCTATGGCCTCCCCTGGCAGAAAATCTCTGCAATGCATACAGAGACGATAAGGTAACTGTTGGTTTTCTAGTGTGGGAGCCAAGGTGGTGTGTACCCATAAACGGTCCTCACTGCTGTAGGAAATGAAGGCATCATATAGTTTTTCTGTCATTTCTTGATCTCTATCAAAGGGATGCCAGTTGAAGCGACTGTGTAGGATAACCTTGACCTCAAAGCGATATTTATATAAGACTGCTATTGTTATGAGTGTCAGCAAGAGCAGAATGCCTAAAGATACTGCTACTTGAATGTAGCTGGCAGGGTGACAAAGCAGCATTTCTTCCGTTACTTGTGATATTGGTTTTCCTTTAACAGGTTCATTTGTACATATAATGGAGTCCATGTGGATGACTTTTCTCTTTTTAAGAAGCCATGACTTTAGCCACAGGTTTTCACAGGAACACGTCCATGGGTTCCGGCTCAGTGAAAGGGAAGTTATGTTATGACCTTTCATACTTTCTATGTCCTGTGGTAAACTTTTTAGAATATTTCCATCCAGCTGCACATGGGATATGTACCAGAAAATCCTGCTGGTGATTTTTGCAATTGAGTTGTTGCTGGCAACAAGTGTATGTACTCTTGAGAAATAATCTTGATCTGTGATTATTTCAAGTTTGTTGTTCTGTAAGTAAATACTGAGGTTGCCTTTTGGCATCGCTGATGGCAGAGTTGTGATATTTAGATTTTCACAGTGGACTTTTGTTAGGTTAAATCTGTTGTCCCAGTTACAATAGCATGGGTAAGGGCAATCTTCAACCACTGGGCAAACGGCAGTAAAATCAATATGATCTAATAATTTGTCATCTTTCCATTTGGCTGGACTCGCACATTGAAAATCTTCTATATCCTTAAATGGGTTTGTAGAAAGTGACAGGTTATTGTATTTTCCTCTGTGAAGAAATTCATATGAAGATGGGTAGTAGACCTCTGTGACGTTTGCCTTTTGAAGGTAACTTTGTAACCATGAGTTAGTGCAGTCACATCGGAATGGATTGTCTTTGGCATAGATATTTCTAATTGGTGGGATTTGATAGTCTGGGTTATGGAAAGGTGGATGTTGCAGTTGGTTGGCACTAACGTTTAAAATCCCAAGGAAGGTTGGTAAAATACTCTCACTTATAACAACAAGCTTGTTACTGCTCAAGTCTAATCTGTCTATTATGGGAAGACCTGTGAATGTCCCTGGCTCTATGTAGCTCAACATATTGTAGCTCAGGTCAACGTCCATGAGGTACTTCAAACTCCAGAATGTGGAGGGTTCGATGTAGTTGATATTGTTGTGGCTGAGGTGAATAATCTGTAGGTTACAACTGGCAATTCTGCGCAGACTTGTGATTTTGTTGTAGTCAAGATAAAGACCCCACAAAGAGCTGGTGACGCGTTTTGGTTCATACCATGCTTCTAGGTCTGTGATGAGGTTGTGACGTAAATGTAATTTAGCGTGGTTTGGAGATCTGTGCTGTGTCACACAGTTTGGGATGGTTGTGATTAAATTGTTGTCCATGTTTATGTCCACTAAAGTATCGTATTTCTCCAGCAGGGCGCAGTCTATTGAACTAAAATGATTACCTTTTAAATTCAGCCAGCGCAGGTTTTTCATCCCAAAACCACTAGTGTCAAGTGGAAAAGTAGTGAGATTGTTGTTTTCTAAGCTTAATTTATACACATTGGAAAGTGCTTGAGCATGGATTGTAACGTGCCTAAACCAGTTTGTGCCAACATTAGAGAAATCTATTTCTATCAGGTTAACTGTGTTTTCAATTGAAATGTTTGTGTTCTTCTGTAAAGCACAGCCCCTTACTGTCAGACCAGCAATTTGACTATAGGGGGCAGTGTCTGTCCAGTTTAGCACAGCTCCTCTGGGGCAGATAACATTCAATGTAACAAAAACACCTTGTGAAGTGGCATATTTGACACTTTCACTTAAGTCAAAGCTCCAATCATCATGAACAGCACATTGGATGTTTAAGCAAGGGAATAGTTGAAAGAAGGGTTTCAGCTGGTCTAGTAGGCTTGTCAAGCTCGTCTTTGTATTGGAAAGACTATCACTTGTTCCATACACTGTGTTTACTTCTTTCATCTTGCTTTCTAAAAAATCCCACAAACTTGATGGTTGGCATGTGCAATCATGTGGACAGCTTTCTTGCTGTGGTGCCCCAGATACTAGTACTTTTGACGTTCCTATACACACACATAGGAAAAGCAACAGTTGTGCTTCATTCAACATCTTTAACTGGAAGAAAAGAAGAGAAGTTAAAATGGTTACTTACAACTATGATTTGACTGGAGCTAGATAAAGTTCTGAGTCGACAGATTCATGTGTAAATTATTGACTTCATAAATTTTATGTTACAAAAAACCCCAAAGATTCCAAGGCGTTAAAAAACACCATAGCCTTTAATGCCTACCATGTATACGCACTGCTCTATCTACACGGTATCTCACCTTCATATTACCTTCTTCTGGTCAAATGTATTAATTACCATAAACCCCTTCCTATTTTCAACTTAATGAAGTTGGAAGAATAGTCTATGATGCTTCCAATGTTTTGGGGAGCGACTATTTCAGTTTTAATTACCACTTACCTTAGACATGACTGTATCCCACAGAAGCCGTAAGCATTATGCGTAAGTACAGCTACTAAAATTATAGGTGTAGGCAGTTTCTTAGTCACCTATATTGAAAAGGGTCCCACTTTTCCTGACCTAGCTCTTATTGTACTTACTTAACCAGTTCAACAAATAGGATATCTGGTTAGAAACAGGATCTTTTAAATGTCTTGTCATTTACTCTTCTGTGTTGATAGATAAAAAACAGGCCAGGAGACCGCCCACACCAAACATAACCCATACATGCTTCCAATGTTTTGAGATATATGGCTTGATAAAGTGTTGTTTGTCTCCAGGACAGCTGGTTGTTAACAGCTTAAAGTAGTGGAAAATCTGTGAAGGATAAATTACTTGTTTTATGCTCTTATACCAGAGCTCTGGAGTAGCTGTTCAGATTTACTGCCCACACACTAGGAAGTAAAGTCATCCCATGGATTGTGTCCAATTAATTTGCTGTGTGTTTTTGCTTAATTGTTTGTAGAAATCTTGAGAGAATTATAATGAGTGTTCTTAAAACATATATCAGATGCAGCAGTGAGTATTCAAAAAAAAAAAAAAAGCTTAAAAAAACATCTGTGTGAAAAGTGAAAAAACATTCATATCTGATGCAGTAAAGTGTAAGGACCTTACACACTTTCAAACTGCAGTTCAATAAATCCCAATAGAACTGCAGTGGAATAAACACTGCTTTTAAGGTTACATTTACAGAACTTTTATCAATGATACCTTTTATTAAGCATTCACACTATTGTACTTATTAAAAGGTAATGATGTGAACAATGTGACGGTACAAGTAGCAATGATTGTTATGCTGCATAAATATTTAATAAATATTCATAAAAGAAATATTTCCATAAGAAAAACACTTGTGTAACAGTACTAATAACCTACCAAAAATGTGATAAATTGCCTACTTGTGCGCATGCTCCTGGACTGCAGTTCAGAGTTGACTGTGGTAGAACGCAAGTCTATAACTGGGTTTATTTTGCCAAATAAGGAAGAGGTTTCAGTCAAATGTTGAAGATAACTTTATTAAAGATGTTTGTATTTTAGAAGCATGAGCTAAAATAGGAAGGTGGAAGGAAAGTGGGAACAAACTCACCAATGTTCCAAAACATATTCATAAATGTTCATAATTTCATAACTTTGACCACCACAATAAGATTATGTTTTTTTCCTCTGTTGATCAGTGTACTAAATGCATAGTTTCCTTGTTTTCAGATTCAGCTGAAGCACCGTGATGCGTCAGTGCAGGTGCGTGACACTTGGGATGTGGTGGAGGAGATGGACTTCCCCCGGCTTACCAAGCTCAGCCTGCCGACTGTAGGGGAACCACAGGATATGTGAGTCTTACTAGGAGAGCTTGTTCAATTTTTTCCCAGAGGCTTTCATTAGTTTTCATCTGTTACAAGTAAAGATGAAAGTTTTCCTGATTTATGTAGAAATTAATCCGTATATTTGGGTATTGTATTCATGCCTCCCAAACCTGAACCTTCATCACTTGTATTACAGATTTTTAGAAAATATGCAATGACTTTTGTGCATATTAGGTGTTGCTTAATTTCTTAAAATTTGAAACTCTATATATTTATATCAACCAACTTATTTCCAGTGTATGTTGTGGTAGTATGGAGTACTACAATAAGTCTTATGACAGAGTGACCACTAAGAATGAGAAGAAGTTGAAGCGTGTGAATAGAATCTTTCACAAAGTGACCACCACTGATGACCCAGTAATCAGGAAGGTAAGATGTGCTGCACTTACATAAAGTTCTGTTGCTAGTGGGATCACATGAGCAACAAAAAGAACAGAGCAAAAATCCAGGAAAGCACACCGCCACACTAGTGGTGCTGACATACATACAGGTGATAGATGGCTGTATGTCTAGACACAGCATGTCTGTCCAAATGTACAAATGTGAAATAGGATTGAATTTTCAAAATATTAACTGAGGAAGAAAAATGTTTGTTAAATATAAATAAATTCATTTTAATATATAACTTTTATATGAAAGAAACTTGAGTAATATATGAAAGAAATAGTCAATTTTAAACTCTAGCCCATACCTGGTGCTTTAATTAGCATGATACCGATTTATGTTCATGTGAAACAAATAAAATTTTGAGATTGATTTCAATTCCAGCTTGCTAAGAGTAAAGGCAATGTGTTTGCCACTGATGTTATCCTGGCTACCATCATGTGTTGTACACGCTCCACCTACTCCTGGGACATAGTGGCACAGAGAGTTGGGAACAAGCTCTTCTTGGATAAAAGAGATGACTCTGAATTTGGTGAGGATCTGTGAAAGGTTATAATGCAGATTTATTTTGCATATAATACAGTCTCCAGAGATTTTGAATAATTCAGCTCTGAAACATACTGCAAAATAATTGTTTTTACATGCATGCCTTTGTTTGCAAATAAACTGATATATTTATGTTTTTATTGATTAGATCTTTTGACTGTGAGTGAGACAGCTATAGAACCACCCCAGGAAGAAGGGACAAGCATCAACTCCCCAAGAAGCTTGGCTCTAGAGGCAACCTTCATCAACCATAATTTCTCTCAGCAGGTTCTCAAGATGGTTAGTCAGCATTTCACCTCCATTTGCGAATTTTTTAAAAGTGACTCAATATCTGAAAATTTGATGTTTGGACACTGGCCATATTGACCTGCCCATGTTTATTTGGCTTTGAAGTAGACATTTTGTGCATATTTTATTCATATTTAATGCACATTTTATGCATATTTTATTCATATACAAAAATTTGTATATAATTTTAGTGGTTTACTCCTGTTGTTTCGTTATCATATGTTCTGACAGCATTTCACATTTATTGTCTTTATGAACTTTCAGAACCAGGAGAAATTCAGCTTTGAGAACAAGAACCCATTTGTTCAGGAGGAAGATGACGGAGAGGTGGCATCTGTTGGATACAGGTAAATATTTGTAATTATAGAATATTGAAAAATTAAAATTTTCATATCAATGCTTTTTAAGTTTTTAAGAAGTGTTTTATTATATGGGTGCTAATAATTTTCTGGTGCTCACATTTGTTGAAATTCCGTATTGTCTAATTTTTCAAGCAGTTTAGTTCTTTTGGTCAGCATTAACCTTCTTCTGATTCATCAATACTGGTGGCTTTCAAAATCTTTCTTTTCATTATAGGTATCGCAAGTGGGACCTTGGAAATGATATTGAACTGATTTGCCGCACAGAGCATGATGGTGTAATGGTTGGACCCAATAATGAGACCAATTTCATTAACATCAAGGCTCTTAATGAGTGGGATTCTAGGGTAAGATTGCAATGTTCTTCTATTGTTAAGCACTGAAAAGACAAGCACAGACTCGATCCTTTTTGAAAATGTGCAGACTTTTAGATACTTCATACATTGCTAACTTTTTAGTTTATAAGTGCGAATTACAGTTCACGAATCTGTTTTCACAAGAGAAAAATTAATTGAAAATAATTTTCAGTTTACCGGTGATGTGCAGTACAATTTGTCATGACCTTTATTTTTCTTTCCAGTTTTCTGGTGGTGTTGATTGGCGCAGTCGCTTGGATGTTCAGAGAGGAGCTGTTCTTGCTACTGAGCTGAAGAACAATAGCTGTAAACTGGCCAAGTGGACTGTCTGTGCTCTGCTGGCTGGATCTGACCAGATTAAGTTTGGGTAATGCTCTATGCTTGTACTAACCTGAATTTCTTCTATTTTTTAAACAGAAAAAGTGATCAATCAATTATTTTTCAAATTTAAAAAAACGTGTGATTTCCTGAGATGAACACGTTGATTCAGGCTGTCCATGTTTCACTGCTCTTTTAGTAGCAACTTCTCTTTATCTAGCATTTTGCTCATCCATTTGTGTTTTTTCACAGGTATGTTTCTCGTGTTCACCAACGTGACTCAGCCAAGCATGTGATCCTAGGCACACAGCAGTTCAAGCCCATTGAGTTTGCCAGTCAGATCAACCTGAGTATGGACAATGGATGGGGTATACTGAGGTGTATTGTAGACACACTTATGAAGATGAAGGAAGGAAAATATTTAATTATGAAGGACCCTAATAAGGTGAGTATTTCTCATTATAAAAGGGAAAAATGGTTGCTTGGTAACTAATTTTGAGCTGTGCTAAGCATTCAGTTACTGCATATTTACAAAAAAAGTATGTCTTTTCTATTTGTGCTTGCCATTTACATGTTCTTACTCATGCAATTAAAGCCTAGGTAGACATGAAATTCACTTTGATACGTTTTAGAAGTTGCCAGTACATAACTTAGCATTGCTATGTCTGATATACTTTTTAATTTGAAAATGCTTTCTTTTTTCAAGCCAATGATTAGAATCTATGACATCCCTGATAACACCTTTGAGTCAGACGAGGAGGAAGAGGAGGAAAGTACCACTGAGGAGAGTGACGATGAGGATGACGATGATCAGAGGGATGATGAGGAAGGTAACGCCGCAGAGGTTAATGCCAGTAAAAAAGAGTAAGACTATTTCCATAACAGAGTTGGCTGCATGACCAGTGACTGGAAGTCAGTGTAACCACCAGCATGCTGTTTTAATGTGTTAAAACCGGAGATAGAAGGAAATCTAGTCCTCAAAACCCTGCTGCAGAGCATAGAGATACATTTATCTATCTATGCCTCCTCCCCCCCCCCCCCCTCCCCAAAAAAAAAAAACAAACACACACACACAGCATGATGTAATCGATGCCAATGTCTTTTGACTCATACTTTTAAATGTTACTTTATATTTATTCCTCATAAATTGCAGTTATATAGATGTATGCTTATTCTGGAAAGCTTCTTTATACATAATGTTCATTAAAATTATTCTTTCTGAATGACTGTCCACTTTGTTTCCGCTTTCAGTTTGTAGTCCCCTAATCGGTTGTTCTGCATTTATTTTATCCTTTTTTGGTCACCCATTATGTTGTTAGATGCTATTGTTGTTATACTTTTTGGCATCGTTGATACTTTCTGCCATTTCCTCTACATTATTTTTGTGTTATCCTTCTAGAGCAGCCACATGTTGTAGTTGTTATACTTTAACCTGATACATTTCATATGCGACTTAACAGTTTTATTTTTACATCATGAAGATTTCTGCCCTTAGGTCCAATCTGCAGTTTTTTGAAAAACAAAAAATGTGAATAATGCTTTATGCTAGTAGTGTCTGAAGATGTTGTTGATCAAGACGTTTTTATGTATCCCTTTCTCTTCATATTATATTGTTTTAAAGATATCATAATTTTATCTTTCAGGTAATGATCGCTAGAGCACCACATACAAGGAGGGCCAAGAAGGACCTTGAAGAATAGTTGAAATAATTTAATCTCCAAATAGGAAGTAATCAAGGGATTTTAATGGTTGGACAATGATTAAAAGCAGTGATGTCTCGATTTGTAACCACAGACTACACATTAAAACAGAAGTATTGAATTATGGAAAAGCCAGCTGAAGTTAACAACACCCATGGGTTTACATTTTTGACATGACATTCAATCACATGCTACATATTTTTCAAAGATGAAATAAACTTCCTTTGCAATAAAAAATAGTTTGATTGTTGGTATTTATTATTTTAGTATTCATGAATATTGACATACAAATGACATGATTTGTACATTTTCTCACTCTTACCTTGCCTGCAAATTCAATAACCTGAGGCATTTGATAACATGTAGAGATGTTGGTAACTCAATGCACACACTGCCCTCCCTTTGCCTCAACTTTTGACATCAAATCCCAATTCTTGGAGATGGGGCACAGTTACATTGTATACGTTTGACCATGGCTGCTTAAAAATCTTTGTCTTATCAAGGAATTTCTAAATGGAAAAGGAAGAACAGAAAAGGCATTGTGGGAATGAATAGAACAAATTTGCAAACACCAGCCAGATGTTAAAAGTTAACACTATTCATGAGAAATAAGGAATAACCGTGTGAAAATCCTTTCTACCAGGAAAGGTCCATTCAAGCCTGTTTCTCATATTTGCAGATTCCTTTGTTTACTTGGTGCAATATATTGCTATTTCTGCAACATGATTAACATAGTAAGGTACACTATTTTTTCAACTAATAACATTTAAACATTGCACTCATAAGTTAAAATTACTTCTTATTACACAGTTATGTAGGAAAACATTTACTATAATTCTCGTGACATAACAACAGCATGCTATATACAATAAAAGTATGGAAATAATCCTCTCATGCAAATAAAATTATTAAAGATGTAATCCTGTGTAAGGTTATCACAGCTTTACCAACATGCACCATCTACACCAGACCTAAAAAGGTTAAGAAACCTAAATTTGTTTTTCAATAATTAAAAAACTTTGCAACTTAGTGGGAAAGTCTTCAGTGTAAAAGAGTAACAAATGGTGGGTGCATTATCCATCAATATTTGGTTAAAATATTTACCTGAGCTCATATGATTAATTTATAATTATTCAATATAAGGGTGTTTCTGAACTTATTTGGTCGAGTATATAAAGATGCTTAGCATATTTTGTATGTAAATGAAGATCAACTCTGGGGCTCCACTTTCCATCCCCTAGTGCGCATCAGCCAGTCGGTCAGATACTTTGTGTTAGCATGCTCTGGAAGCCTGCAAGCTCTGCCAGCAAAAGCAGATTGAAGTTTCTGTAGTCTTTCTTCAGCCAGTTTGAACAAAATTTCTCTAGAAATTTCTCCCTAAAAATAAATAAGTCCTTCAAAATATGAAACTCTCTTCTAAAAAATGCAATAGGTTAATAACAAACAAAAGAAACTGACTACAAGGTGAAATGTTCAGTAAAGGTCGAACATTCTAAATAGAGATGATGTTATTTCTGATGGTGGAAGTAACCAATGCTAGGATTTTCTGCCGACTTGTTTTAAAATATTTTATTCTTGTCATTACCTCAAGAGGTCCTTGTCTTATCTTCATGATGAAATCCTTGATGTGCCCTGAACATTTAACTGGGGGCGGGTTACCCTGGAGGAAGAACTCCAGGCTGTCCAGCTTGTGGAACGTCTGAAGTAGGTCAAACTTTTAAAGTTAAAACTATTCATCTAAAATAGCATTTAAGTTCAATAATTATGCAACCTGTGAAATGTACAACACACCTAGTGAATAGTTATAAATGTACCTGATAAAAAAGCTTCCTCTCCCTGGATGTGCCCTGGTGTTTACCACCCTCAATCATTTTCATGTTGTTTTTTACAAGACCTAGGTATTGCTGGATGGCAGTTTCTGTCACAAAGTCTTGCTTATGACTGACCAATTCCTGTTCATACAAAAAATCTAATAATGATAAACAACAAATCAAATAATGAACATTGAGTAAGCCAAGTATATTTGTCCATTACATTCAAATTGTTAACTTGTCACTTGTTATGACCCCATTAACATACTAGTAAGCTGATTAATCATTCTCATGCATTTAAAATAAAATATGGTAATGACCAACTTTTCAAAGGAAAAAACTGTCAATCTTTCAAATACATAATTTTGAAATCCTTAAAAATATATTCTGTATAGCATTTAAGTGCTTTAACTGTAGAGAACAGAACTTTAGGGTAGCCTGCTTTTCTACTTTGTTGCTACCACTCAACATCAATGTCAATTTTACCTACTGAGAATATCAAATCATTACCTTATCACTTAAACTATAACAAGAATGAGTGTTGATTTGAAGAGAAATAATGTGCTTTAATATTTGATTACATACGTTTTTTAATCAGTTAAACATCCTACAAAAAAGGCATTAACCAACTGTAGTTATATACATATGGGACAGCTGTCATCGTTTGTCCAACTTACCCTCCAGGCTGAGCTGGTATATTCCAGATCCAAAGAGAAAACTAGCTGTAGGAGAAACAAAAAAGTAACAGATAATAGAGTGAGAGATACTTCTATCCTTTTCCTGGAGAGAAAGGTACTTTTATCATTACATTCTGCTTCTTTGTTTTACATACCTACGTATATTCCTGATATGCTTCAACTTTGAATAACATCTTCATACCATTTGTTTACTTTCATCAATAAACTTCTTCAGATTTTACAAATATTATAGCTGCATCATGCATGTCTATTAAAGAAGAATTTGACTACACCCTCTCCGTACAATAAAAATTGATTAATTAATTTATAAAAAATATCCAAGTAAAGTTCTGAAACTAGCCTCCAAGATGACCACACTGCCTTTACTGAGCATCTCACAGAACAGTCTTGCCTCATACGCTCCATACTCAAACTGCTTCTGGGGGCCACGATTCTCATACGATTCATTTCCTATGCCACAGGAACTTATTATTTTCTGAAATGTTCAAAATAAACTATATGCTTTATAATAAGCAGACTGGATTTATGAAATTCTGATAACGATATCATATCAATAATATTCAATTGGTAAAATAATCATGAAATGATGTGCAAGATACACTCAGCGTTTTAATCCCGGTCTTTTTCAAATTAGACAGTACACTTTCCTGATTCACACTATTTTGACTAACATATTCGGGGAAATAATTAGGCTTAAGAGTTTTTTCTCCCTTTCTCAAGTTTTTTTCCTAATGTTGAAACCATTTTGAACAACATAATTGAGACTCACCTCTGTGGGAGTAAGATAAACTATAATGTAATCCACATCACTATCAGGTGTTGCCAGGTTATATAAATAACTCCCTGCTTGTGCTATCATGACTATTTGCTCAGGTTCCATACTAGCTACTGGACCTCCAATCTTCTTCATTAGTGACAGCAAGCAGTCTCTAGCAGAATCTTCAACAACTGAAATAGAAAACTGAATGAAATATTTGCTACTTTCTAAATAATGCGCAAAGTGGGGTCCATGATTCACAACCCCTTACCTTTTTCTTATGCATTAGGAGACATTTAATTTCAAACAGTGGCATTTTAAAGACACTAATTTCCATTGGAAATATGTTACTCTCTTTGACATTTTTAAAAATAAAAAAATATTATTGGGAACAAGTTCCTCTTTTGTGGTTATGATCAGGAATTACCAATCCCAATAACCATTCAGGATACCATGATCACCTTATACTTGTTCTAATCTGAAGGAAATTATTTTTTAAATAATAAAACCCTAATTATTAAACAGGTAATGATGCAGTTCCATTACCCAGTTTTTGGAAGTTCACATTTTTCTGACAGCACCTGACATCAGCCTGCCACTTGCCAAGCTCTTCTTGTACTTTTTCCAGTTTATTGAATTTTGCTTTGGACATTTTACAATCCACCTCCTTTTTCCATCGCTGTACAATATCAAATAAGTCTAGCTTGGACATGGTTTCATCCTGTAATGATTATACTGAGATAAAAACAGCAACAATAAAATTTAACCATAACTTTTGTCAAAAGCAGGACTTATATTTCAACAAAAATAAGAAAAACAACTTCACCAGTCTTGAGTATTCTAATAACAACACCAGGAACATTCTTCTAGTGGACTATGGATTTAAATCTTTTTCAACACAAACTTAGTCATTTCATGTTTACCTGATAAGCTGCCTGGAGTTTTCTGAGAGCTTCTTTGCCCACATCTGAAAGATTATCAGCTTCCAGAATACAGTCCATTGAAGGTATTTCACCATTTAAGACACATGATGCACTATGTAAGAGGCGAAATGATTGGCTCATTTCATAAAGTGTAGCCTTATCACTCAGCCGCATCTGTCCAGAAACTTTGCTCTTCTTGGATATACCACCAATGGCTTGGCCCCGACACTGCTCCAAAAATCCCCTGAGATCTGTGGAGAATCAAATAACTTTTGTATATTAATTATAATTTTTGTTGTTTTATTATTCACTGACAATTACAAGTACTTACTATTACTTTTTTTTTTTGCTAAATTTTCAAATTGTCAAATGATCAGTAGATGGCCTTGATGAAGATTTTCATAGTCAAAATATGACAGAGAAGAAAATGTACATACGCAGAACCTCAGAATATGAAGTATTTTTACCAGTTTTATGAAATTTTCAAAATTCTTAATATTAAGTTCAATTTTGTAGACAGAATGTTCAGAAATTGATTTTTTTTCAATTAATTTTAATATGTACATAGGAAATTATTTCTGGCAAGCAAATTTCAAGCAATGTCATATTTGATCTTCCCATGTTTGCTAAATGTATGAATTAAAAAAATGTTTGTTTTACTCACTGAGCAATTGGCTGGTAAGAGAAGTTTTCATGTTCACCCACTGGTCAGATTCAAATATGATTGCTGTCTGTGGTAGACATAAAGCCTCAACAAATCTTTGTTTTCCCTTAACAGCATAGTTGCAAAAATGAAAAACTTCTGCGGCATAAAACCATCCCTGAAAAAAAGATTATTTTTAAGAAAAAGATTTAATGTTTCTACAAAGTACAAAAACATGGGAAACATATGGCAATTCATTAGATACACAAGTGAACACAAAATGATATTTAATTGCAAACCTGACAGAGATATAAGTTCTGAATAATTTCAAAACACCTTGCTCACCAAATCTATAACATTGTGCTGCTCTTTAAAATGTCTGTTAATTGGAGCAAAGAACTCCTCATCCTGCCCTACATAAATCACTAAAATAGAGTTATGCTTGGCCTGCTGCCCTCTTTCTTCTTGTGTGGCCCAGTACCATGGACAAGTTATGATTGCAGCAAATAAGACTTCTCTGCTCCAACCTAAAATTACAATTATCTTATCAATCTGTGGCAAAAAAAAAATGAAATAACCATTTAACGATACAGGAATTGAAAGTCACTCAATCTACGTGCTTTAAATTAAAAAAAAAATCAAATAACATCTATCGGACTATGAACACACACACTATAATTAACTAACAGCAGTGATTGTCTTTCGGGCAGTTTGCAGGCAATGTCTTTTGTGTATTATAAAGACCCAAGTCGGGTTGTTTAGCAAAAATTTCTATACATTTTAAAGTACATACATTGTACATTAACAGACATTTCTCAAATGTATGAGAATTCAACTGTGTGCAAAAAAAAAAAAAAAAAAAAAAAAGATGGTTAAATCAAATATATTATGTGAAACATGGTTACCAACAAAATCTAATTATATGTATCTTATCTGAATGTTTTGTTTCCTTTCTATAGAACACATCTATGAGTACCTTCAAATATATCTTGGATTTTTTCCTGAAATGACCCTCTAACATCTTCTGTGACAGAGCTGGGAACATGCATGAGGCAAAGCTGCCTCAGAGACTGCAGTCCTTCTTCTGTGACCTTAGAACTATAGTCATGAAGCTTGAAATCTCTGTCTTCAAGCTCTGCCTTCAAGGACTGAAGATGTTCTAATGCTTGTATGGAATGGTCAAATGCTGAAATGAATAATAGTCAAACTGTTATGCCAACTTCAATTCAGGTATTTAATAACACTGAAATATCTCTACAGGTCACCAGAAATTCTTGACAATGTGTATGTTAATTTAGGTCTAGATCAAAAGTTTTCTTAGTTTAAAAGTCAGTATAGTAAGTGTAAATGTAATATTTCACTGAACAGAACACTATGCACTGTACTATAGTACCTGATGTAGATTTACCATCTCTCTTCTTCACTTTCCTCTTCTTCAGCTCCAAGTGCAATCTTTCCTGAGCCTGGACACTAGCTGTTGCTAGGGCCAATAAATCTGGATTTGAACTTGAAGATTCCATTGGGTCCTGTTTTTATCTGCTGAAATGGAAAAAAAACTGCTGCTGTTTTGATACCACATTATTATTGTGGCACTCAGTGGGCAGGGAATGGTTTGGGGAGCAGGCAGAGTGCAAATTATTACTAGACTTTAAAGATTGCGTTTCCATAACAGGGCCGTAGCCTCCGGGGGGGCAGGGGGGGCAGCTGCCCCCCCTGGAATTTGGAATTTTACACACCACACCCTCCCCCCTCTGTAGCTTGCCCCCTCGTGTCCGCTTACTGCCCCCCCTGGCATTTTGCTCAGGCTACGGCCCTGCATAACCTCAGCACACTGGTCCATACTGCAGGACAGGAGCAGATTCAGAGATATTTTCTGACAGTCTTCCGAATTATCTTTGTTGATCCATTCTTCATTTTTGACAATCTTCCAACAGAAAAATTAGATACCCTTCAATGTAAACTTGAAAATCTGACCGTCTTCCGGAAGATCCAGAAGACGGCCTACATCAGCCCCTGCCTGCATGAGGAGTTATTTAATAATCTATCTCAGCAGGGATTCTCACTATGGCAAGTCAATGTACATTACAAGCACCTTAATTGTCTGGCACGCCCCCTTGCAAACCAACATGAACAACATCTTGGAGCACAAAGTTCCCGACTTTACTCAAGTACTTTACTTTACCAGGAGCCGTGCTAAACTGAATGCAATTTAGTGAGAATCCCCTATTAGGTGTTAGATTAATCGAGCTAGTACGACTGGGTTAATTATGGGGACGGCCTCTAAGACTTGAAAGACTTTAAGTACGTAGTACAGGTAGTACTACACTCTCTTAAATAGTTTTGATTACATTTAGCTTATGAGCATGACAAATATTCATTGTAAAATGTAAAATCGCAAACCCTTTAATCAACTATAGTACGTATAAAGACGGAACTAATGAACAATATATCGAATGTAACTTCAAGGTTCGAGTCACTTAAATTTTTATGTTACTCAGCTGTCTTTAAAATTGATACTGCTAAACATGCTGTATTT
Source organism: Lingula anatina (assembly GCF_051362555.1). Lineage (NCBI taxonomy): Eukaryota > Metazoa > Brachiopoda > Lingulata > Lingulida > Lingulidae > Lingula > Lingula anatina. Next base: position 40,443,334 of record NC_141768.1, on the reverse strand, counting down.
CAAACTCACCTGTTAGAAAAAGTTTCTTTTGTCATCATACTGAATCAAATGCATGGTTTATGAGCACTGTACTACAGAAATCATATTACACCGGTAGTGTCGATCTGTTGTGAAACGTTGTGAAATGGTGTTTACAATTTGTCTCACCCGCACATTCTGCAAGGTCCACCTTGTCTCACCTGACACAATGTTAGTAATGTCCTATTCATCGTTTTCAAACTAGCCGTTTCTGCTATAATATAGATTATATGCTTCTACCTTCAATTTAAATATGAAAGAGAGGGATTTGCATTGCCAATTTTTGGATCTACCTGTGCATCAGGCATTTGGTCACGCAATTTCAGAATTTATACTCTACTCGTATAGTCTGAAAAATTCCAAAGCCCCATAAAGAACTAAGGAATTTCATTTTCTTTTCTAGTCAATAGTCATAATCAGTAACACTGTTATTATTTTCCTTTTATTCTTTTGCACAAAATATTGAAACACCATAATAACATTTCAAAATTTATTTATTAACAAGAATCATCCATTACTTAATTTTCAACAAACACAAAAAGTCCAGTTTAAAAACAAGGTAACAAGGATATCATACAAGAATGTAAGTGTACTTTATCAAAAATATGACCATACAAATGTCCCTAATACATTATTGTAAGTTTGGACAGGTTCACTGAGTCAATTTTTCCCTACAATGCAAATTGCATTTAAATAAGGACACAATACACTAATTAATGTAAATGGTTTCCAATGATATCTTTGTTCTTAGCATTTTTCACTACATGATCAATTTGGAAGTTTCAATATAAGTCTACAAATTTTTGGGTTTTGGCACCTTACATTTTGAACTTCAATCAAAAAATCAAAAATATGTCACATTAAAAATTGTTTAAACAGAAGCATTATGTAAAAGAGTAATTAAATCAAGAAACCCCCCTCTTAAAACATTCAATACGTCATTATAGTCATTTTGGTACAAATTAAATCCACATGCAGCAACCTGCAGCATTTAAAGAGAAATTGAAAGATATAAAAAATACTGGTGCAATGAGGTACTTAACAATGATAGCCCAAGAACATCCAGTGAGGTGTTGGTGAGACGGAAGTCTGCAATTCTCTACTGACTACAAAAACTCAACAGCAATAACATTTGTTACATGTTAAATTATATCTATAAAAGATTACTTAGTATTTACTTAATTAATTCGACAAATCAAACATAACATATGCTTTGCAAATCACATTTTCATGAAACTATGCACTGACACAGACCTATTTGTTAACTGCATGCTAAAAACAAAAATAACCAGGTGCAACAACTGCACATTATGTTCAAATACTATTACAAGTAAGGTGCAATAATAAGTGAATATTCTTTGGGAATTCAGAGTGCAACAAGCATAGGAAACTTAAACTCATGGAACTTTGGTGAAACAAAGGCAACAAGACTTCTTGAGAAGAGGCTGTTTACTGTTTGATACAGGTCGGAGCAATCATGAAGTTATGAGAGTAATATTTGCACTCAGGCACTTCCACTGCCATCACTTCCCAAGATATGTTCTCTCGCTTAAAGCCAGCTTCTAGAAGCTTGGGTAACTGGGTTTCCTACAGAACAAAAAGAAAAGATGTTATAACTATACTTTTAAAATACATATTAATGCAGACCCTATACACAAAAATCTTCCACGGATTTAATCAAAGGAATTTTAACACAATCTTGTTATAAGAACTTCATGATATGTCTGCATCTTGCAAAACGAATTTGTTTCAGCAGCATTAACATTGCAAACAATAGAAGTTAAAATAATCTTTAAAAAAACATTCCTTAACATTCACATTAAACTGAAAATGATCCTCCACAAAGCATAAAATATCACTAGTTACCACCAGCCTACCTCAAACATTTTGGCAATATCTGTGTACTTGGTCTTCATCAGTTCTCCCCAGGAAGTCAGATTACAGTAGGTGAGCACTCCCCCTGGCTTCAGCAGCCGGAAGGCATGGTTGTTGATGAAGTTGAACTGATGAGTGTGCCAGTCCTCTTCACTCAAGGGGTAAGTATCATACATGATTCCTTGCCAAATAAAAACAATGGCATCAAATCTGCTATTAATATGTTAAAAGTATATTAAGGTGATTCTGCATTTAACCCTATATAAAAAAATGTATCATACTGTACTATAAACTGTCAATAAAAGATTATACAGTGCATCAATTTAAGAAGGTAACTTCTGAGAGATGAGTTGATAAGTATGAAAATAGCACGATAAATAAATAATACAATGATCATATAAGCATGTTGTAATATTTAAAGTAAATGATACCCAATAAACTAACCATTAAAGGAAGCATCTGGCAAAGTTGGCACTACATCTTCCCACATCCCCTTTAGTGGTGTGATCTGAAATAAAAAGTTTAGCAAAAGGCCATTCAGCCATTTTTCTAATTAAATAATTCCATAAATTATAAATGCATTTTTGGACATGATATGAACACTCCCAAAAACCAAAAAGATACCTAAATAATTCTTTTTACTTTTGTCCTCCTCAATAACAGAATTTGCACTTGGAGATTGTCCAGAGTAAAGTAAATTTTTAAAGCACATAGAACAGTATATTTTAAGTAGATCTTTGATTTCATTTGTTATCACCTAAAATATTTGCAATCCTTATCCTAATCCTTATCAGTAGAAAGATACTATAATTTAGTTCTGGAGACAAACAATTACCTTATGTTTCTGCTCTTTCGCCCACTTCTCTAGTCTTTGAAAAACACCATCATTGCATTCAATGATAGCATGTTCCTGTATATCAAACTCCTCTATCTTACTGGCAGATATGGCCATTCCAAAGCCAATTTCTAGCACCACTCCTCCTGAAAGCACAAAGCCAAATATAATTATTCCTTTTTAAATATTTGTGTTGGCACTTCTTCAAAATAACTGTGGTATTTCACCAAAGACAATTATTATTCTTTAGTAATTCAAAAATTATAAGCTCAACAACTTAAATTGTTCATTTGCAGAAAATATATCAAATTTATGTGTATAGCATTATATTATTTCAAATACACATTGGGTAATTTACATAAATTAATGGTTTAGCAAAAGAAATAAGTTGCTTATTATAAGGTTAGTATTAAAATAAAAGGTCCATAGGAATAATTAGCATGAAAATTCATGCATAAGCACTTTAATTGACGGTTCTGTCCTAGGACCGCCAGTATATCCCAGAACTGTCAATAGGAGTGCTAACGCATGAATTTTCATGCTAAGGAATAATTGATATGAAAATTTACACATCATGCAATGATTGCTAAATGGGACTTGTTCTGATTAACAATCTTTTCAAAGAATGCATTCTACAGTGAGCATTTCTTTTCCAGAGGAATGTACAATTATCCAGACATTATAACAATACAGCTGAGCCTCCTTGAGTGATAAAGATTAATGCAATTCAAATATTTAACTTCAGAAAGTGGTTTCTTGCATAAACATCATAACATTTACTTTCAAAACATAACTGATCTTTAAGGAACTTCAAACTGAACAAGCCAAATGTATAAAAACATTCGTTTCCATGCTATAATGCTTGTAATTAATGTCCATTTGTTAACCTACAATGCACAAAATTAGAGAAAAAACTGTTTCATAAACTTTTTGAGTGTTCCACACTGAAACAACCCAACCTCCAAAATGTAGTTTAAAATCACACATAAAAGTTACATAAATATTAACATCACTATTAGTCTATGTAAGTTTCATATGCACTATCTCTGTATCAGTTGTTCAACTTTTAGAGTTCATATTTATCAAGTACTTGTCCTGAAGGTGGAAGTTTCCTGTGTACTGATAACTTGACATCAAAGTGATAAACACCAAAACCATGACCTTAAAGGCTGGTACAACGATTGATCTAAGTGCAGTATCTGAGTACAGAGGTTATTCTTATCTTCATTGAATATAACCATTCACATTTCTGCTGATAATTTTAAAAAATGAAATATGAAAATTTGTTAAATGTAGCACTCTGAATTAATCAAAACAAAGACCCATTTCCCATCTCATATAACTATGGGTGGTGCTGCAGCACATATGGTGTGGGCAGTGTTTGCCTCTTAGGAAAATAAGTTGCTGGACTGAAAGCTCAGCCATCTTGAAAATTAGCTGGCTAGAATGCCCATTCTGCCCATTCTGAAAGTTGTCTGCCCCGGGCAGACGGTCCAGCCTTAATTTCTAACACTGGGTGTGGGTTTTTCTCACTATTCATTTAAGCATTTACATTTAGATAATTTGAAAAAAACTAAGTAATTCTGGAAAAAAAATGAAAAAGTCTGGTGTTAAATTAAACAATTAAAAATGGTTGGCAACAAAAGTTAAGACAAGATATGCAAGCAACATAGCATTTGATACAAACCATAACTGGTCCGTTTAATCCTACCAACCCAAATTAATATATAAAAGATTATTAAAATGGTACATCTACTTTATAAAACTTCCAGTAAGGGAATTATTTGCTAATGGTATATATGCAATTCTACTAAAATGACATGTATCACATTGCCCATGGCATCCCTAGGGCATGTACATAATGTTATGAGCAGCAACAGGACCCTTCCTACACAAAGCTCAGGTGTAGAAAAAAGTATGTAACCCTTTTAAAAACACTGAATTTCCCCCCACTGCTCTGCAATAGTGCATGAACTGCACACTATATTGTCTGTTATTGAACAAGTAATGCACAAGGCACAACACCCTTGTAGTTCACCAAACATTAAAATAAATGCGTCACGCTCTAGATACGAGTATGGGAGTTCAAGCAAATGCTCTGAATACCACACCTATACTTTGTTATACAAATACCAAGTCAAAATACTTTTGGTGAGCCTGTAAGTTCTGCATATGGTTAAGAACATAAGGTCGACTATACCAGTACTATTAGTACTTGGCACGTAGGCCGGCTAGGCTGAAACTTGAAAGTATCAGTACCTTTGGAGGCTGCGATTTCGGCTAATTTATGCATATAAGGAGTCTCCCATCTTTCCATGACGGGCTTTCCCATTATTTCGAGGTGTGTATCTGTTTCATTATAACCAGCACCCGCATCCTTCCAGCTTTGCTTACAATCCTCTCCGCTTTGGAAAATGCGCCCTCCTTGCTGCACGTCGGCCATCTTTAAACAATACCGCCACAACCAAATCTCTTCGTTTCTCGCAAGGTGCACGATAAATCTTTTCAAGATGAGCTTTCACTTTTATTTTAAGTAAACTGCTCAAAGTGAAATCAGTGAAATGTCCGAATGAAAACCCCCTCATACATGCACTTTACTTACGGGTAATCTATATAAAATAGCATTCTTATAATCTATAACAGTCATCTTATTTTTGGCAGCCAGTAGATGTCAGCATGAACTTGACAACTTGGTCACGTGACGCTGAACCTCTAAACAACATGGAGGGGGACGAATTCTGTGTGCAATAACATGAACTTCTCATAGACCGTTTAAGTTCTTTTCATTATGGTGAGTTTTCAATTCCCAGCTTCCTTAACATGGATATATACCCCAGCTGAATAACGACTTACTATTGTATATGCATCTCGCTTAAATGACACGTTTGTGTAAAATTAGAAATGGAATGTAGATTCTTGGCAACTGTTAAAACAAGTAGAGCCATCACTATCAGCAGAGCTACTGGAACTGCTACCTCAAATATCGCATATATCATAAATGCTAATTTTGACCATTGCATGGGATATTAACAACATGTAAAAACAGTGCACGTGCATGCATTGTGACGTAAAATCCCATGATGTGAAAAGAATGTAAAATTATGAAGTTCTTACATTTTAGGTTTCAACACAAGGATAAATATTTTGAGGGGTAATTTTACTCAATACTCATCTGCTATTTCTGCATTTCATGTTCTTTTTTTTTTTTTTTTTGACAGATTTAGGTGCAGAATTTCATGCATTGATAAGCATTAAATCTTTTAAAGAACAGCTGGTTTTCATATTCTCAAGCTTTGTTTGCATATGCTATTTCTGCAGTTAAGAAAATGTGCCTTATTTTCTTTTTCCTTTTCCCGCCAGATTTAGGTGCAAGGTTTGATTCAACGAAGTATTAATGTTTCAATTATTGTTTGATTTGATAACTTCCTTGCTTTTTAGTTTTGATTGGCATCTTCAATCCTTTGCTAATTTGTAAAAATTACTCTTGAAAAATGACTCAAAAAGAAAATATTTATATATTTATCAAATAGAATATATTTATAGTCTTATTTAATGGGCATAAGTTACAGAGAATCTTTTTGGTCAATAAATTCCTTATTGTTCCAAGCAGATCAATGTTAAGACCAAAAGTCAACCAGGGCACACATACTAGTATTGGGTTTTAAGTTATTTATATATTCCCTCCCTATTATTACAACAAATATCAGACCAATACATTTTGAACTATGTGCCAGTAGCTGTCTTTTTATTAAGTTAAAATTGGTACACTAAATTCTATATGACAATTTATGGTTTAGTTGTAAGAACATATTTTACATATATTTTAGCAGTTTTTTATTGAATTTGTAATCTTTTTCAAACATTTACTGATATTAATACATAGGTATGTTTGGTGCATAATTGCTTTATGTAGACCTGCTAGATTAGATATACTGAAACTGGATTTTTAACAAATTGTTTGTGATATTTGACATTCCCTGTGGCTATATTAATTTACATTACATTTGATTAATGTTAATTCTGACAATTTTGACTTTACTGACTTGTGACGTTAAAATACTTTTAAAATAAGAATCCATATTCCATATGTATGTACTAATCACACAAGATAATTATGTCTTGCCATTACACATTTTTTGGGCAGTTTTCTCTATTCTGTCTATAGGAGACTATATTTGAAGACGACTTTGATCTGGACCCTCTTCTCCAGCCAGCCATGGAGGCAATGAGCTATGTGGGCAGTATTAACATACTGGACAGGGGAGACTCCCCAGCTCAGCTGGTGCTGGACAAGAACGCCAGGTCATTTGCACAGCGTATGGCTGACGATACTAAAGAAGAATTGGAGAAAGTAATGAAAAGAGTCGACCATGTAAGTTAATGAAAAAAATTGGAATAAGTTTGGGAATCGCTGTTAAGTGTAGTTCTGTGATTTAGTTTAGACTTAGGTGTGAATGTCCAAAATGAAGTATCTTGATTAGTGAAATTTAAAAGAAACATTCCATTTTTCCCAAATGTCTTATTAATTTAACATTTTTTTAACAAATTTTGTTTTGCAATGAAATCTATCACTAACTTGAGAGAAGCAATACATATATTTCCTATATTTACTTTAACCCATTATGAAAATTACCATCAAGCCCTGATACTGCCATGCAGAGCAGATTCATTTGAACAATTTTTGTGTAGATAGTGCATTAGTGGGCAGCATGATGAATAAACAAAACTTGTCTCACCAAATAAGAGTCAGAATAGATACCGTATTTTTGGGCTTACAGTAGCCTATTATATTTTACTTACAACAGCAAATTTCCATCAGAGGCAACAAAGTAGGGAAGTTCTGTGGTTAGTTCATTCAAAATAGAAACTGGACTAATTGTATTCTGAAATAGTTCAAACAGTGTTAAAATTTATGTAACAATCCTATAAACAGTAATTTTAAAGAGGAGAGAGGGGTTCTTCTGCTAAAAAGTGGACTTTTTCACCCCTCTAGTTGAGAAAATGGCATAGATCATAAATCAAAATTTTACTTCAAGCAGATCTTTTAGGGCTTTAAGGGCAGTTCTTTTAACTTCCCCAACCCTCTTCCCTTTGGCTGTTTATATTGAAACAATAAAGAAAATAATCTTTTCTTGCAATGATAAAAATAATATCTTGTCTAGACCATAGGATCAGAAAAGTTGTCATACAGCACGTAGATGTCTGTGGGAATGATACACTAAGATGTTTTTGAGTTGGTTTGATTGTTTGAGGTGTGCTGTTAGATATCTCTTCTAAAGCAATGCACTTGAGTACATATGCAGTTTGTGCAGTTGGAGAAAATCAGAATCACTGCAAATCAGCAACATAACTTTGATTAAGATCTAGACATATACAATTTTGTAGTTGTCGTGAATCATCTTGTAAATGTTGATCTTCAAAAGTCAAATATCCAAATATCCAAATTTTTTATATATTTATGAAGGCTTTTTTGAAAAACCAACAATGCTTACTTTCACACCCAATAAGTATGCAATTGTTTATTATGAATAATGAATTCATTACTTAAAAAGCATATTAAATAAGGTACATGTATGGGACTGTCCCCTTCAGCTGAGATCTTTTCGACTATATTGTAATTAAGATGCAAAATGTAATTTTGTCTTATTTTTCATAGATCTATGGCACATATGAATATGGTGAAGCTTTAATGGAGGGTGCTGGCAAGAACAACATGGAATATCTCAGTGATATTGTAAGTGATTTTATAAAAAATGTATATTTTGTAGATTCAATTTAAGCACCTTTAATCATTTCAATACAGATACATAATATGGAGATGAAGGAGATGAACAGGTTATTATCAAGAAAAGATTATGCATAAAATTTGTCATTTATGTTGTTTTACTTATGATTATTACTAATGGTTACATTTATATAGCAGCTCAATTTCAGTAGTGTTGCCTCATTGTATTTGAAAGGTATCAGAGGTCAATTATTTCAAATATTTCAGATGGAACTAGAGGAATTGCTGAGAGACACTGTGAAGAAAAGAAAGGTATAAATCCTCTTTAAGTCTTATTTATATACAGACACTATAAGCATCTGTATATATTCTGATTGGTCTGTCAGTGTCTGTTTGTATCGTCCCTGTCACTGTCACTTGTGCTGTCACCATCACCGTCGCTGTTGCTGTCCTACACATGACATTTGCCCCATAACTTTCAAACCGTATTTGTCAGCTTTGCTGTCTAGTTTCATCACAAGTAAAATAAATTGGTTCGTATGATTATTTGATCCCTCTCATAGATAATACATGTTTTGTATTTAACCCACTCTAAAGAACAGTTGTTAAAATTTGTGAATCTCGTAATTTTTTCAATGTGATTTCAGTACCAGCAGCAGGTCACCATATTTGTGGTTGGCTACAAGAATGTGTCTGATCAAAGACTGAAACTTTTACAACAAGTCAATGAGGTAAGGTAAAGTAATTAAAATGAAATTTGTTTACATTTATATTACATTTTCCTAATTGAAAAAATTAATATCTTTAAAATTTTGCTAAGCAGATAGATATTAGTCAACTGTAATTAATTCAAAAACTTTATGTGTACAGATTACTTATTTGTCTGTAATAATTTCAGATTGATATACATGTGATGCTTTATTTGCAAAACATAATTTAATATCTTTCATATTTTATCTTCTTCAAAACCTTTTTTTCAATTGTTTTACTTACCTAAACTCATCAGCAATGTCTTTTTGCCAGTATTTATCTGCTAGTGGCTGGTATAATAGCAGTTCAGTATTAAGACTTAACTGGTCAAGAATGAATCTTGGATATTGAAAACAACTGGGAAACGCAGCCAGAAATCTAATCCAGTTGAAGCTCTTTGTTAATTAGTGGCATTTTCTTTGGGATTTTCCTGTTGCCAAACAATACTTAAGGGTAATGAATGCCAAATCAATGTCCACTGACAGATCTGAACAAGATTTTTCCATTCTAGTTTCTGCTGAGTGATTTATGACCATGTTGAAACACCTATGGCATAGATGTATTGATTACTGTAAATATGATAATGTTTAGTATGCAGTAAAATTATTTTTAAACTTTGCACATATATTATGCATATTTTTTATAAATTGATATCAAATAGATTCTTTTTGTCAAGTAGAATGCAACATTTTTTACCAAAGTTTAGTTTCTGAAACCACTGTGCAATTTGTAACAAAATATGAGAGACAGGAAATATTTCAATATGGAAATTGCAGCCTTAAATATGCAGCATGAATTAAAAGTCCTTGGAAACTGAGATTACTAAGGTGGCTTTCAATTGATATGTTTGAATGTATCAAATTAGAGTGCATAAAAGATCTCTTATGTTGGTTTATCAATTAATCCTTTGACATTAGCATCAGGGCATTTATTACCAAGAAACATTCCTTTGTTTTTTAATTTTAATGGTCAAACTGAAACTACAATTCTTTTAAAAGGTTTGAAGGTCATCCAGTATTGGGATATAAGTGCTTTACTTAACCTGTTTTATTTTGTGAATATATCTTCTTCATGATGTTGTAAGTTTTCTGGGGTAACCATGTCACATGGGATCGTTCATTCAGCATTGATATTCATTTTAGGTCAGTACAAGTATTTTATTTTTTATATATATATAATTTGTTTTTCATTTTTTTCCAGTTTTTCATTGAAAATTCATCAACTTTTGATGAGGAAGATCTGAGAAAAGGCAGCCCTGATATTGACCTTGATGAAGTAGCTGTAAAGATTACAGACTCTCTCAACACAGCGGCTGAGCTAACTCAGCGGATTTCAGATCTGAATAAGGAAATGGTAGAATACCTAACAAATTATGCACAAGCAAAAGCCGGAAACAAGTAAGTAGATATGGCTGTGAATAGGGAAAATAAGAATGCACATTGAATAACATCAATATGATCAATGTGTAAACAGGCATGTATCATAGTCTCTTTGAATGTGTGTTGCGATTTTTTTATGTGTATATTTGACAATGACTTTATCCATTAATCTATAAAATAATACCATTGTAATATCATATTGCAAATTTATTTTTCTGAAAAAATGTATTTTATGTAATGAAACAGAAGGTGACAGTTAGTGTAAGACATAGTTAATGATGTTAATATTATACAATTATTGCAACAGCCCAGAATTGTTCCTGAGAGAGCAGAGGTAATGGTGTTGTACCATTGTGCATGGATGTAATTCTGGCAACTATTGAGCTGTTTCTGTTCTCTTGTCTATGTGTGTCACCCTACCCCTTGTTGAATTATACTTGATTTCAGTTCTTTTATCACTAAATGTTTTTAATCATTTAACTATTATTTATGACATTTTTTGTGAATTTTGTGAATTAAATCCATGTTAAACTGTGCTCTTTAAACATTCCTAAAGATTGGCTTTAATTGAAATAAATGCTTCATTTACATTGGTTTATGGTTATGATTGTGGATATTTTATTTTCTTATCATTTGAAGAATTTACCAGTATTGATCTTTCTAGTAATTTTTACATTTCAAACTAAAGCAATTGCCTAGTGAATAAGTTTTTAAGCATGCTAACTCTATAAGCGCATTGTAAAAAAATATAATTGCTGCAGCCTCAGAATTTTGTTGGCTTACTTTCTGACAGATGCAAAAATTCACTATTAGATGTTTAATTATAGCAGGTGGTATTTGTAGACTTATGTCAAAGTGTTTATAACCAGGCTTTAAGGTATTTTGAAACTGAAACCTAAGAAATTGAGACTATATATGATATCTATCTACAGTAAACAAATATTGATTTGATGCATTTACATCACAGTTTTAGTGTATGTGTTCACATCGAAAACTATCATGTGATAAAATCATCATGGTCACCTCACAGTTTTCTGCACAGGTTGATTTGAATGATGTTAGACCATGTTCACAAAGTTATCCTCTTTAAGATTTCTTAGGAAGAAAGATTTGAATAAACATTGGTAATGAAAATGTAGTTAAAGTGATGACATGACCAGAAAATTACAAGTCATATTTTTGAGAAACATTGTTTATGAAATCCCAGCAGCCTAAGATTGATTTTTTGCTGAAGTATTCCCAGAGACAATATCAATTACTCTGGGACTCCAATTAATTTATTTCACAAAAGCCTAAGATATCTCATTACCTTGGAAGTGTATATTCACCTGATGCATCAATACAAATCAATCTGGAGACATGTTGCTAATCCTACTTCTGTTGTTTAACTTGGAGGTCTGTTATTTTAAATATCATTAATAAATCATAAATCTATTGTTATAGTGGACAGTTGTCCACTTCTTAAGATTTATTGAAACCGTGTATGAAATCATCTGGCTCAGTTCTTGGATGTTATTCCTAATTTTATGATCATGGCTGTTTCCAGGGGTAGAAAGAAGCTGGAGAAAGCATTGAATATGGCCAAAGAAGACATAGTAACCTTAAGTGAGAAACTTATGGCAGCACAAACAGGTCAGAATTCAATTTAAGTTGCACATAACATAAACATAAACAATGTTATTAGGTATTTATATGGTGGAGTAAATATAATTGAAAACTTTATTTTATGCATTATTAATAGCATTGGGGAGGAGCAATTTGTTAGAATCTCTTTTAAAAAGAGTTGAAGCAGTTCTCAATGATTTATAATGTTCTGCTGTTATTTTCAGATCTTGAAGAGAAAGAGGACAAAATGCAGCAACTGTTCAAGCAAATTGAGATCAAAACAATGGAAGCCACAAGATACAAAACTGCTGCAGAAGTTGCGAAGGTACACTGTAGAATTGGCAATAATAGCCTTTTTGAAGTTTTTAAGAATCTTATCTGGAGTGGCAAGAACTTTTGCTTGATCAAAGAGGAGGTGCATTTAGAAACCCTTTTGGGTGTAGCAGGAAAAAATTATTTTTACTTCATAATTTTTATTTAATATCTGAGTGGAATTTATTATAACCTTTTGCCAGTATATTTATCCCCCCCCTTTACTTTTTTTCTTTTCAGAGAAATGCTGCAGGTACTGAGGCTCTACAAGAAGAACTGGGAAAAAAGAATGCTGAGTTAGAAGAACTGAAAAAACTGGTCAAAGATATGGAGTTTGAGGCTGCTCAGAATGCATATGCCAAAGAGAAATCGGACACAAGGCTTATGGAAGCTGCTCAGGCAAACAAGGTAACATAAATGTATTTTTCAACTTATGGCTACAGTTGTTTGACTGACACTTTCTAAAAGATTTTTTTCTAATTGATTTTGCTTAAGATTTTGACTTGGTTAATACCTTTTAACATGTTTTTCAATAAAAGCTGTTCTTTTTTTCCCTTGGAATCCTTTATTGATATACTATTTAGAGATACTTTTTAAGTATACTCTTTATTTTTTTTTCAACTGATGAAATGCCTCTCTGTCTTTCAGTCTGACCAGATTCAAGAAGAAATACAGAAAGCACAATTATCTGCAGATGCCACAAAGAGAGGTATGTCTTTTATTGACAAGACTTGGACCTGTTTTCAATATTGTTTGTTTCCAAAATCTGTGATTTTAGCAAAAAACTTTCTTCAGCTCATGATTTGTAGCATTTTAAGTTCATCCAACCTCATTATAAAAGAGCTACTCCCCAATTAGCTTGTGTATTTACTAACGATTAACCAAATTTATTTTGCAAATGTCTAGATGCTACCTGTTGTTATACCTGTCATTTTAGAAGTCCCCCCCCCCCCCTGCTTTGTGGTTAATCCTTCTGTCACTATTCGGTGGTGGTTTAAGAACTTTATTTACTAATATGTTGCTGCTTTTAATTGTACTAATTTGAATTTTTTAATTTTATATTATGCTTAAAGCTATTATTTTTGTCTTTATTTCTTGGCTCTTGTTATAATTTTTGTTTTGAAATAGAGGAGACAGCAGTTGTGCTGGAGTGGAAGATTTCAAAGCCTGGTAATTTAAAAACTTGACCTTAAGAGTTGGCTGTGTGTTTTAGATGAACATTATGCAGTATTGATTGGAAGTATTTTGAGTTTACTATATAAGCTAGGGGGTAGTTATTGTTGATAAAGATAGCATTTCACTGTATACATGTTTATAAATACGAAGTGCAGATACTCCCATCAAATCATGAGGTACTTAATTTAATCTGTGAAATGATATGACCAAATTGGACTTAATTTTTGCATATTTGTTTTCTTTTCAATTTGATAAAAGTTCTTTATAAAGTGAGTCCTTGCATGCATATTTTTTATATGTGCATGCAAGCAAGCATGTTTGAGTGTGGGCTTTATGTGAGTTAATAACTAGTTTTGCTTTCTTTCATTTTTAAGCAAATTAATCTGTTAAAGTAGACCTCAAACTTCCTTGATATGATGTGAATTTTGAAAATGTACATTGCTGAAGTCGGTGTCTTCTTTGTTGCGTGCTTTTACTATGAAAAAAAGGCATGATTCCTAGACAGAATTTTTGTTACTTAGAGCCTTTGAAATTAGTGGTTAGAGTAAGTTGAAAAGATGCATAGTATTGCATTTGTTTGTATAGCAAAATAATTTGAATATAAATTTATCAGTGACAGTGTTCATGTTTTGATGACTGGAAAGTAGAAACAGCATCACTAGATCACCACTTATGTAGGATAATCCTCCAGCTACAGTGTATTTCAGTTATACATTTCTAAAATTACATTTGAATGATCTTTATCTTTCATTTAGCTGATTCTTTAAGAAACCAATGGTAAATTTAGGAAAAGAAGCAAACATTATTCCTTAACCCTGACCAAAATACTTCTTGGCATTTGTTGGACATGCTTGGTAAGCCATGCAATTATACCTCCAGTAAGCTCATAGAGAAATATTTTGTAACTAATGCTTCTATCCAATATGAAATTCCAGATCTGCAACAGCTTTATGAGAAACAAATCAGTGATCTAGTCAAATATCACCAGGAAGAGATAGACCAGCTGAAGAAGCAACATGAAGCAGAGATAAGGAAGCTAACAGTAAGTACATTAGAGCTTTTGTATTGTACTGTATTACATGCATTGTATTTATGGGAGGAAAAATCGAGGAATGACATCTGTTAAAGCAAACTACTGATTGATTACTCATTTGGATTTAAATGTATAAGCATTAAATTAAATTTTTATCATCTTTTTTTAATAGTTTGCAAATTTTTATCTATGTTGTCATAATTATAATGTGACTGCATTACTTGGATAGAAAAGATGAATCAGCAATAGAAATAACAGATATACTTTTTTATTAATTTGTTTTTGTAAAAAAAAAAAAAAAAAAAAAAAAACTTTAGTATTTGTACAAGTATGTGTAAGGGTTTGTCTTAGCTTCCAAAGTTATTTGAGATCTAGTATCCTAATGTAAGGTTGTGGCCTGTGAACTATTACCCAGATTTTTTTTTTTTTGGTCAAAAAAGCAAGTTTTGTATGTGATGAGCATATGAAAATGAATGTCTCATGTCTAGAATTCTTGGAACAGATTTGAAAACGCAGTAATATGGATTGTGCATATAGTGGATTTCAGTTGAGGCAAAAACAATCAAAGTTACAATTTGAAAATATTTTATATACATTATTTTAAATGCAAGATTAAAGTTAACATGGGTTTTAATTGAAAAAAAAAATGTAAATACTATTAAAATCTATATGTAGCATTACCAGTTGAGAAATCTCCTACATTATCTTTATTATTGTGTATAAGGCATTAATTAAAAAAAAACATAAAGAGATTTATCATTCCTTTTTTTTTTTTTTTGACTGATCAAAAAATAGCATTTTCAGAATGAAATATTGTTTAAATCAAAGCAATATGTACAAGACTAAATGAAGGGATGATTATAGTACTTACACCCCATTTCCATATATTAGATCGACCTACTTTAGATCGACCTAACTCCCTAAGGGTTCACGCTAAATAGCTGTTAGCCGGGCGGACACGAAAGTTAATTACCCCCTTACAGCTTGTAGTAGGCGGGACGGACATTTAAGTCGGATTATCTGAAAGTAATCTAGTGAGACTCCCCACAGGGATAGATCGATCTAAAATCTATGGAAATAGAGCCTTAAAGGGATAATAACTCTTCGTTTCAGCCAAAAAATGAATTTTCCTGAAGTAAACAACAATTTTCCCATACTTACCAATGGTTAATGAATCCATTTTTACATTCAAAGTTAGTTCCTGGTTTTTTCTAAAAAAGTTTGTTTTTTTGTTAAAATCTCAGATTTTCACAGAGTATAGCCATCAGTGGAGGTCACGTGGTCTAAAGACAAGCTCAGATATCAGAATAATAGCTATAACTGCCGTTTTTGTGGTAAAACAGAATATATTATATTTCTATGACTTATTCACAATGTTTTTATTGTGAAATATAGATCTCATACAAAGAGTTATAATCCCTTTAAGACCGATACTCAAACCTTTTTTATTGCTTCAGATGTTTTATGAATATGTGCAATAAACCATACCCAAAGCCATCGTTGAATTGCATTGTTATAGATTTAGGAAGCCTTTTTATTTTATTTGTTTGATATTTGTATAGATTTCAGCTTTGTGTTATTTCATTTCTTTATTTTCAGGTCATTACAAATGCTTTTTTCTCCAACAGCTTCTATTGACTGTGCAAGTTTCAGAAATGTGTGTCTTCTTTATTTTTTATTCAGCTGTAGAATTTCTAATGAAAGGAAAGTGATGCATTTAACCATGGAATTAATTAATTTTTTAAATCTCAGTTAATTAGTTAAGCAAGTCAGTGATATGATGGTCAAGTTGATACCAAAGCTTTTTGGCCTGATTCCATGAAAAAAAAATTATTCCATTTTTTTTTTCTTGATAACTTGTGCATTTTCTATTAAAAAAAATAGAAAGAAAAAGGAGAATCATATTTGTACTTAGAATTTTTTATTCTAATTTTATTCATTTATTTTTGGCAAGAAAGAAACCTTATATGTATATATGCCCCTCAAAAAGATTAGTTCAGTGAAGTACAAGAGATAAAATGTAATCAAGCTTATAAATGATAGTGATGCCAACTACAATATGATAACATTTTCTTTCCTTGGCATAAATCACTACATTTATGTGCTATAAAGATTTCTCTCTTTATAAATCTATGGGACCATGACCATAAAGATTGTTGATTTGTTTCTAAAGTAAGTTGAATGTAACGTTTACTCAAATACTCAAACACAAGTGTTTTAAATAGTAATCCCTCAAGTATGTCTAGATAAGGGAATACAAAGCTATTCACAGTCTTCCTGTGCTTTGGTTGTAATTGTTGTTGTCAAGTTATAAGTAGTTCTACCAAACTGACATGTTTAAATTAAAACTTAGGGACATTTGAGGATTAGTTTAAAAAAGAAGGATGACGTGAGAAAAAAATAAGTACATGTAGGTCTTTGGAAAATGAGACGAAGATTTAGCCTTCCGTCAAGACCAACAAGAGCTTTTCAAGAACTGCAGTCTGTAAGTGATTGCCAATATTTTTTGTCTTGAAAAGAATTACTTAGACTAGGTTTCCAAAGCTTATTTAAAGGTTCAAATTTTGTAATTATGTATTTTTTTCTTGAAAAAGCATTTTTGCTTCATGTGATTAAATCATCATTGTTTATTCAAAGGGCATCGTGTCTGACATAGATCTTGCTCAGGAAATTGAGTTTTCGTCATCATATATGTTTAAAGATTTACACACATTGAAATATGAGAACCTGAGAAATGATTTAGTTTCATTTGGATAGATTAAGAGGAAATCTGATATGAATAGAGAGCATGAAATGTGACACTGTACTAACAGAGTGTATGTGTATGACAGTGGTTGAGTTATATGTGGTCGTATGTTCCCAAGCTGATTAATTGTGACTGTGCTTTTGCCTAATGAAAAAAAAACAAGATTTTTTAGAGATCTTGTTATTACTTTGTCTACTGAAAATAAATTCTCATATGCTGATAGATTTCTGCCCTTTATGAATGAAAATTTTAAATAGGTGGTATAATGCCATGGCAACAACTTGCTTCCAAATTCCCTTTTATTTCACTATGGTAGCATGTTGACACCAATGCAGAAATTTGTCAAATTCAAAATTTTATTATTTTCATTTATCACTGTGGTAGCATGTTGACACCAATGCAGAGATTGGTCAAATTCAAAATTTTATTATTTTACATAATTTTAGTACATTTGGAATAGAGCATTATGAAATCAGCGTGAGAATTAAATGAAATTTTCACATTGGGTGGAGGAGGGACTATCTCAGAAGGTCAAAACAATAAGAATTTTACAGAGAAATTGCAATGCTTTATTATACATTGTGAGAATATTTTATATTTATCACATTTTGTGGAATATTTAATTCAATGGGAAAATTAACGGACTGGAGTTAAAACCTCATTGTATTCAAATTTTTTAAAAAGTTGTTCTTAGAAACAGAAATTTTAAGTACTTAAATAAAAAGAACATGTATTCCTTGCTGTTGTATTTCACTTGCTTCTGAGATATTTCTAAGATAGTGGATATGAAATAAAATATATTAAAATAAGATTAAATTATTTTATATAAAAACTTTTTTTAATGATTTAGAGAGGTAGTTATTTTTAAATAATCATTTAAAGTACTTATGTTAAAACACACTTCAGTACAATCCAGTGGTATCTGTCACATAATCTAGCAAAGTTGAAAAATATTTCTCAACCTCTTTTGACTTCATGACCAGTCAAACACACTAGTGTATGGATCAATAACTTTTAATGTGTTTATTCAGATCACTGGTCGCTTACTTCAGTTCTACAGAGACCAAGTTAGGCACAAAGAAGTGCCTTTACGCCCAACAAAGGCACTGTATTGAACATGCTTTCATATTTGTTATTGACCGTTTCCCCTTACAATACAGGGCAGCCATAGGTTTGAGTAACTCCATTCTGTGTGTGTATGTATTGTATTACCAACACATGTGCAGTGGAAGCCTCAATCTGAACTGAACTATATTTACTTAACTTCCATTGGAGACGACCCCAGCAATTGATACATGTGTGCTAGAGGACCTGCAATGTTTTGAGAAATAGGTGGAATTTTTGTCCATCCATTAATCAAATTGGATTTGACTGCCAGGAGAAGTCAGAAAAAAGCCTCCCTATCAGAATGGACTTGAGATTGACTGGTTGCTAGGAAGCCGTTTAGAGTAGAATAACAGGTGAAGGTCACTTGCCGTGTTGGTCAGGACGCTTATCACCTCAGTACTGTGTAAGTTACAGATTAGCCAACAGTTAGGACATTAGAAGACAACTTTGTGTGAAGTTTATGCTCTTTATGAAAGGCTAGAAAGGATAAGCTCTGGATTAAGGTATTGACTTATAATTGAAACATCAATTGGATTTCAAAATATGTCTATCGATAATTATGTGGCTTTATTCTGCTTGACTTAAGCTGTCAAGTATTTTTGTTTTTGAAGTCACAAATTTATCATCCAGCCCTTACAAATTGATTAATGGTAATTTTTATGTTATTGTCCCCACAGCAAAATTGTTTCTCTCCTTGTTTAAATTGAGTAGAATGTGGGACATAAATATTAAAAGGATATATCAAATTTCTTTTTGTTACAAAAAATAGTTGAAAACATATAAATCTCCTGAGAACAGGAAGCAGTTACTTTCTTCTATAATGTTTAATGGGCTTTAAAAGCCATGGCTTGCCAATTTCTTTCTGACGTCAAAAAATTGTTCCAAATATTTAAAAACCCACCTGCTGTGACGTATTCCAAGTAGAATAAATGTTACAGCGAGTGAGGGGGGTCCTGGGAGAATATCCATATTTACTCAGCAAGCACATGACAAAGTTGTGCTGAACAAGGCTTTGCCACAAGACGAATAATCAATAGTTCTACTGATAACATTTCTTACAATCTGTTTTTCAATGTAAAATCATAGGATATCACGTACACATACTTTTTTGTTCAGCTCAGTGAGAACGTACATTGTATGCACATTTTCCAGAATTCTGATGTGGATAAGGGATTTTCCATATGGGCAACTCCACAGGATTTTATTACATGATGGAGCTGGATTAACAAACATTTTAACACAGAGTAGCTCCTGAAAAACAAAAAACAAAAAAGCAACCGGGAAAAATACATAGAAGCTTGCTTTATGGGAACTTAAGATTACAGGGATAAAAGTTTCAGTTGGATGGAATAAGGATGGCAATGCAGGTTCATATAGCCCAGTACAGGGATCTGAGGCTGTTGATAGACAACAACCCTACCCTGTTCTTTGACGTAAGTATATAGCGACTAAGGAAAAGAAACAACTGATGTGAGAAAAAGTGCTGTGTGAAAGTATAGATTGGTTTGTTACTAACAAGTGATGTACGCTATATGTGTTTGAGTGGGACAAGATAGAGAGACATTGAGGAAAAGGGGTTTTTCATATGCCCTCATCTCATATAAAAATAAGGCAGCTCAATTGTCATTGTTATTGAGGAATTAATTGATGGATCACTGTTAGAATTGAGTCCTTTCAGATGTGACCTGACGTTCTTCAAAATTTTATCAAAGTCCTTTCATAACTTTTTTTGAGTTAGCTAGGCTGTCAACTAAAAAACCAGCAAAGGCAAAAACAAATTTTCCTTGGCAGGGTTAGTTAGATAATGTTTAAAAGCTGGGATGTTTAGAAATAAAAAACAAGGCTATATGAAAAAAGTCAATTGAGGATTGCACATTTTGAAGATGAAAATAATAAATAGATTTTCTTTTTCAATATCAAAATGTAGCTTTAGCCATTTTTTGATTAATATATTTAAGGTGGAAATTATCTTTATTAATAGATAGGCATTGAAAAGCTTGTACTGTCACTATAATTGTGAGCATTTACTTACTTTAACTTATGTAGAAGTTCTTGTGTATTTAACAGAAAGTGCTCTTCTTATTCTTAGTGTGTGATTATTGACAAATTCACTTGTAGTGCAGCTTATCCCTTGTGTCAATGGTATGAAGAAATCATTTGAAAGTAATTTCTTTTAACCTTCCAACCCATGATATCAGTGGTGTGGGGGGTTTGATTGAAGTTGGGATTAGGCCCCCTAGAGCCCTTGCCCGTCACAGTGCCATTAGGATTATTTGATTGCTGCCTGTGCAAATTTTACTGGCTGTTCAACAAGCACTTGTTATTCTTAAACATTTCCAGATTGACGTTGAAAAGTAGTCTTACAAGTTGATTTTAATGTCAAGCAAATTTTGGGTTTTTGTATTGAGGATTAGTATGCAAAACTGGCTTTAGGATCTCCTGTCTGATTCTTGTAAAGGCCATATTTCATGATATTTACATTGACACAATTTTTTTTTTCAGTTATACAAAAACTAATATTATAATTTTTTGTATACATTTTGGAATAATCCAACATTTTGTACTAAGCCCATGTTATTTATTAGTGTAGTTCTCTGCGAGCACAGGATCGACGTTTCCATCTTCATCTCTTCATTGGTATCTTATCTCTATTATTTTGGAGTCTGGCTTGAGAAGAGGCTTATTGTCCTTGGTTACTATCAGTCATCATAGGGCCTCAGCCCCAGAGACTGAAAGCCTTTGATATTGATGAGAGCTCAGTAGACAGATAATGGGCAGTATGAATAGTTTTTATGAGCAGCATCGCTTCAGCATGTTGAGTTTCAGATCCTGTCAGGAACTCTAATCTGTATATCTATAACCAGTATATTCTTAGTTAGAGGAAAGCCAGCAGCATTATTGTCACAAACTGAGGATGTGTTTTTGTGATTGTGTCTCAAATTTGTTGAAGCAAAGTGGGATATTCTAGTTGCTGGGTGTAATTTTTCACGTAATTAGCAATATCAACATTATTTGAAATTATTCATGAGAAATGTAGGTTTTTGAACATTAATTCCTTGGTTGGGTAGTTACTTTGTGTGAGGTCTGTGGTGCTTAATTGGATATTGTGCACACTCTTGAGTAAACAAAGTTATTGAGTGGTTTCATATATTGATCAATAAATATTGAACTCACTTTTTGTAATGCTCATGAAGGCTAGTTTTCTTACTATGTACATTTACTTGGCAAATTTGTGTTGTAAATCTTTTAACATTTTTTGTCTCATGGTAAAAGTAATAGCTTCAAGATAGCTGGAAAAAAACATCTGTACACATACAGATTGCTGCAGTTTTGAAGTACCACTTTTCCTTGGTAACTTTCACATTTATTGTATGCTTTCAATTTACATGAAATAATTCCTTTAGGAAAAAATAAAATGCCTTATGTAACTTGTACTTCATGATCTTGGACATACCTTATGGCCTAATTTTGGCAATAGTGGAACAAATATTTATGACAGGTGACACCTAGGAAAAAGTAAATGGGTCTCAGTTCAGCAGTATCATTAATTGCTTGGCAAACATCAGACCAGGGTCTAGAAAGGCTTTTTGGTATCCCCTGCTATGGGGGCTCACCATTCATTATTCTAGATGTTTGTAAGGTTGACGCAGGGGGACCCAATGTACATAAAGATTTCATGGTTGAACCTTTGCAAGCAAATAGTTGTTAATATAGAAAAACAAAGTATTTTTGATCACATCATGCCTAATGCACAATGCCTATTTTTCTCTTTCTCACTTCGGCTGGGTGGCATTGTTGACTTTGGAGTCGGTTCAACAAAAAAGAAGTTTTACTATAGTAGAAGTCATCTGGGGGTTCTTAACTAGTACAAAGTGTATACAACTAGGTAGTCATGGCAACTGCTCTAGGGGTTTGACACGGCAGAAAGAATTTATGTTATTAATTGCCAAATCAGATGCAGTTAACTTTATGAAAACATTATGTAGCTTACCATTTTTTTATGGAAGAAAAAATCAACAATCATCCAATTAGTCATATTCTGTAGGAGATGGGTATTGGGTTTCAACATTGAAATATGGATTGAAATTAATAATAGGATTTCTTTCTTTCTTTTTCTCCCATTTTTCTTTCTTTTTTTTTTCTTTTTTCTGAAAGCGAAATATATTTACATCGTATTAATTCTGAATAAGAAATGCATCACTTTTCTTAACATTACTTCATATCATAATAAGGTCCTTTTTCCGCTTCATTTGTGGATTATCCTTTGATGGTGAATTGCATTTTTAATCAGGAGGACATAAATACATTAAACAGAGAGCTGAAAGGTTTGGAGAGAAGCCATGATCAGCAATTGAAACTTCAAGAACTTCACATGCATAGGAAACAGGCCGATCATATGAAAACCTATGAACAAAAGTTGCTGCAAAAAGATAAAACTATTGTATGTAAAAAGGTTTACTTGTTGCATTCACTGTCACTGAATTGTTGCAGCTCTCCCTTTGCCAGACCAACGTGACTCTGTAGAATCTTGAATTTCAGTTGCAGCAAGCTCTTATAGGCACTGCTTCGTCTTTCTTTTTATGTGGGTGTCACTCTGTAGCACTTTTTATTTCTATCATTATATACATCTTATACTTTTTGCTTTTTCATTTATTTATATATATATTTTTTTTACCTGCTTGTTTTACTTTTTTTCTTGCATGCATAGAGCTTTACTGCTTATCTCTTTCATTTTTTAACAAACTTTTCCATCTCTACTTTTTATAACAGTCTCCAAGCACATTTTCTGCAGTTTGCAAAGATAGATAGACTTTCACATATTTTTCTACCTCGTACCCTTTTGTTTTCTTTGTGACATTAATTTAAAAATTGGTTAGTTTTGCTTAACTTGAAATTTTCATTAGTATTTTCTAATAGTCTAAGAGTTTCAAACTTAGGTGTTGGTACATTTTTTGTTTTCTATTTTTTTTTTATTTAATTGATTTGTGTTTTGGATTCTTTAATTCTTTCCTCTTTTACTGGCATAGTTTTTATTTATTTTGTTTCTGCATGCAAAGCTTGTACTGATTCTCATCAATACAGTTATCCTCTGGCAATCCAAAAGTTGCAATAAAAAGTGCTCTTATAAAAAAAAAAAGGAGAAAAATTAAGCAATTCATGTCACTTCCCTCACAGGCTGAACTAGAAGGTCTGGCAAGGACCAATACCACTGCCTCAGAAGCAGCAAGGCTAGCTAAGCAGAAGGTAGAACAGCAACAGCAAATGTTAGAACAGCAGAAGCAACAGCTTGATCAACAAATACTGCTGCATCAACAACAGCAGCAACAATTTGAACAAGAGAGGCAAAAGGAGCAAACCGTGTCATCTCTCCAACCCCCTGAAATAGTTGTATGTGAAGACATTGTATGTGATTAATATGATGTATGAATGATGTTTTGGGTTCCAGTTAACCTAGCCAAGCTGTGCCAACATTAACTAATTGGCTGCACGTTTTATTGCACTTTTTAAACAATTAATTTTAGTCCAATACTGTAAAATCATTGAAAAGGCCATTGTTTTTTCTTCAGTATGATCAAAATAAAATCGACTTGTTAAGTGGTTCGCTCAGAGCCATGATCATTACTTGTTTTACAATTTTTTTCTTGTTTGTTATAAAATTGCAATTTTTGAACAATTGCCTTTTTAATCTCACAGAACCAAATGTTTTTTAACTGATGAGAACTTTTCTATTAAAACATGTTCTAAACCATTTTTTGTTTATATATGCATGCAACATTTTGCTTTTAATTTTGGCCCAATATTTTATGACAGAGCTTGCAATATTTATATATTTCAGCTTCTGTGATTCAATTACATCAATTTCTATTGACCATTTGGTTTTCAGTGATCAAAATGCTTTATGATTGTAAAATACACAGCTTTCGTATATTATTGCAATTTGTCAACCTAGAATTTAATGCAGATAAAATTTAATATGTAAATCATATTTCAACGATGGAGTTTGTTGGCTCTAAAAAGCCAAAAGTCTATTTTTTCACCAGTACTGGACAATCTGTACATAAAAGGTTTTCTGAAGCAAAGGCCTCTACAACCAAAGCAGCGGCTGTGTGACCATGCAGTTATTACATTTTCTAATGCACTCGCTAATTTTGAATATAATGCTTTATTTATTAACAGCTATAGTTTATGAGAGTTAACCATTATTATAACATGATTCTGGTCTGATTGATGTCTTTATGAGAGGAGAATGCTTGAATGGTTTTAGTTTTCATGTGGAGCTCATTCACTAATGTGTTGTTATTGTGACATAACACTTAGGGCACTTGGTTCATAACTCATAACAACAATAACAGGATTATTGGCTACAATGCCATAACCTTTTATATCAGGTGCCGAGAGTGTACCTGACTCATGTATGGACGTCTGCTGTGAGAGTCTGGTGTGAGATGAAAGACCCACTATATCACGTGGTATTTGGGCTCTTTTTAGAATGAGTGAGACAGTTTTGTACTTAAAGAGATTTAGTTTAATGTTTGATGGTTTCTAAAAGACAGTATAAGTCTTTTTTATGAATACTCGGTTATGGTTTTAGATAAATGTTAAAAATTGGTGAATTTTTTCACACTTTCTGAATTTCAAAAAAAGTTTTTTGTTTTTGTTACTTGAACAAATTGCAATATTTATTTTTCATTAAAAATTGTTTTCTTACATTGGAATTAAAATCTGACCAAACAAAATTTAAAGTATAAGTGGGATTGAATGTGCTGTTGTTTCTCAAACAGATTGTGTGGTATTGCTTAGAGAAAAGTGAGTTTTTTTCATTAGTTTTTTGTTTCTCTTATTTCAGACTGAGAAAAGTGATGATTATGAGTCGGCACAGTCAGATGTTGATGCTGAAAGTAAGCTTTCAAGGCAAAGCACACGGCAGGTGAGGCATCTGTTTCATTCTTTGATCAAGGGAGAATATTTGCACTGGGTATTTTATCATATAGGCCAGTATAGTATTATATCATAGAGTATTCACAGTCAATTAACAACAGTTCACTAAAATATGCACAGTTTTGAATAGATATCCAGTTTAATCATAATTCAGGTGCTCTTAGTTGGGCATTTTCCTATAGTTTAATTGGTTCAATTTAAGAAGTTACAAATGAAAGATTTGAAAAACTATCTAAAAGTTATGATATCTTTATTCTCACAATCAGAAGAAAAAGAAAGTCAGAATTAAGGTTGGTTGTGGTATATGTAGGTTTGTCAATGGGTCATTCAACTCACCCTTGTCGGTGAGACTATTGTTGTGATGTTGTATATTATGTATATGGTGATATCTGATACATCGATGTTGTACCACAGTGGTGCTGTCATGGTGTTTGACTGAGTTCATGATCCGTGATAATTAATTGGATGTTTCAACATAATGAAATAATAGATAAATAGAACTTTCTCAGCCAGTGATTCTCTAATAGGAAAAGAAGCACAAGATGTCTAAGACATATTAGTTTCAGAATTTGGAAGTTTGGAAAAAATACCTGAATCTTTCAGGATATCTGACTTGATTTTCTGGTAGCTTGATATTTGTGGCTTATGTAACTTTTGGTTTTTAAAGAACATAATTAAGCTGCTATTTGTAAACTTATTGGATAACTCTTCCTTTTAGTTTGTCATTTCATTTACTTTTTAATGCATCTTGTAGAAGTAACAGAATTAGCTTTTAATGTAGTGATAATATTTGGTTTTCTTTCTCTCTGTAGAGATCCTTGTCTGCCAGTCTGCTAGGCAGAACTCGCCCTAAAGATTCTTTTGTGGAAGTAGTTAAAAGATCACTCACAGACACTGAACACTACATGAATGTAAATAACATTGTCCAAACTTTCAGGCATGGATCCTAAATATTAATCCCAATGATATATGAAGTATATTTATATTAAACTTACAAAATTTTAACCACTGATTCATTCTAATAAATACCCTGACCTTTGTTAACATTGACAAGGCTGGCTGTACCAATAGGACTGTTCATTCCTCTTGGCTTTTTCTACCCTCCTTATGTATACCTAAATAAGTGTAATTTTACAGTAATATTAATGATATGTAGTAACTGTGTATGCATGCCTTGTATGTTAATATTACAAGTCACTATCTGCATTCATGGCTTATTGTCTTTACTACCTAGCAATATTAGCCTGTTCAATGATAAAATATTGTAAATGTGTTGTTATTGCATTGGCTGTGTATAGTATGCTAAAGAGACCATTTTACTTTTTGATTTCACAAGTAGTTTTTTAAGAATGACAAATTCATATTTTATTCATAAGAAATCCATGGAAAAGTTTGCGCCAACTGTGATAGACTAATCTCATAATCCAATCCTGGTTATTGCCTCTGTCACATTTATTATATGTCAGTCCGTGCCAGCTTTCGTTAGTAAGTGTGTCTATGGTGTATAGATAGGTAGCCTGGTTTACATAAACCCTACAAGTCTGTTCGAACGAGGACTATTTAAGACTGAAAATCTTCTTAATCCCACATTAGATGGGTTGAAGATGGCAAAATTGGGTCTATGTTCTCTCCATCTATCTGGGTTTATGTGGACATCTAATTACCAGTGTTTTTCTATCTTAAGTAGTCCTTGTGTATAGAGGCCTTTAAAACACAGTGGCTCAGGTAAAGCCATGATGAGCTTCAGATGCCAGACATTTTGCATGAAGTTTTTTTTCCATTATAATCCTCTTAAAAACAACATCAAACTTATTGCCACCCAGCTTTTATTTCCGAAATCATCAATAAAATGTTTAATGATGAAAGCTCTTCACTGTTTCTTAGAAGTAACAAAGAACAGATGTGTGTCCTTAGCAACAATTTAATCTGCACTTCAGGAAATTCATTGTTGGTGGATATAGATTTCTGAATCAAGTCATTCTTTGTTTCCTGCAGACTGAGTTTCATGTATAATTTGACTCCTTTCAAGGTAGATTTTTTTATGTACTGAAGAAATTTCTCACTACCACCATACCTGGGTGTAACATTAACCAAAATTTTATCTCATCTATGAACCATTCCCTCTCCTGTAGGAACTCAGCCGTATGCTTTCAAAGGATTCCTCCAAGGTTAGCAATAAATCCAGTGGTGGCAAAAAATCTGGAGCCAAGAGTCGACAGACTTCTAGGACAGATGTAAGTTCCTTCTATTATTGCACCTTTACACTCATATAGTTTGTGGTTATTTAAATACTACCAAGGCTTAAAATGAATTTAGTGTGTTTTCCAAGTTTGTTAAAATGTATTGATAACTATGTTTTTTTACTCCTATTTCTGCTTGATATAGTTGACACCCAACATACTGCTACGTCTTTAAAATGAAAATTTCTTTCTGACTTGAAGTGACATTTGGAGTTAAATTAAGGAAACTAGATTAAATGTAATGATCATGACCATATTAAGTAAGCTGAAGAAATAAGTATTGAAACTGTATTCAAAATGATTGCAGACACGTGAAGAAGGCGAGGCTGAGGAAACATCGCAGAGTCGTGCCAAGTCAACGCTTGAGCCAGTACAGGAGGTGACAGTAGAGTTTGAAGATGCCCCAGATCTACGGAATGAAGAAGCATGGGTAAGTATTGTATTCCCATTTACTTTGTCCTAGTTTATCACCTATTTTCATTGATCTGTTCAGATACAGAAACTGGTCAATATCATAATCCTCTAAAACAGAAAATAACACCATGAAGTGTTTTGGAAGATTGAACCCCAAGCAGTCAATTATAAGCATTGATCAGTACAAATTACATGTATTGTATACTAATTTTTTTTTCATTTATTTTCAGAGTAATATTCCTGTCCAACAGTTACCTGGAAGATTCCTCCAGTATAGACAGCTGGTGAGTTCTGGGATTCTTTTTAGTCATATAAAGTAGAATATTATTTAAAAAATTCTCACCAACCCATCCTTTATTCATTTTATTCACATATCTATCTTTATGAAACATTATGTATCTTTTTATGCTATATAATTGCATTATATGATGAGTTTTTGATGCATATGTGTACATTATGGAGGCCAAATTGTGCATTTATCGTTAAATCTCTTTAATCAGCATACAGATGTGGTCAGTGTGCATTATCTTATCATGAACTATTTCAATACACACTTTACTTTTAAGTCATACATTTTCAATCTGTTCTTTCACAGACTAAGAAAAAACTGGATGAGATTGAGGAACAGATGAGGGTAAATACTGTGAAAACACAGAAGAAAGTCAACACACTTAAAGCTCAATTCCAGGAACACAAGAGCAAATGGGAACAGGTAAAATGTTTATGTCTTCTAAACTTTGAACATATTATATTTTATCTCATCCAGCCTGTTTTTAAACATATTCTGAAGTTTTCATAATTTGTTGATATATAATTCTTAACTCTTTCAGTGTGTATTTCTATGGTGCTACTTGTTATATTTGGGTAAATCTGTGCCAAATTATTTTAGGAACGCAATATCTTAGTGCAGCAAGTTGATCAAGCTCAGCGGCTACAGACAGAGGCAGAGAAGGAAGCAGATTCCGCCATGACACAACTAGAAGACTTCATAAATGAACAGGAACAACTGGTAAGTGGAAACAGGAAAAAAGAAGGAAATATACTGAGTGAATGCTTCTGTATATCTCATGCAGAGTGAAATTGGTTACCATAATACTGGTATCATATACCTTTTTAATGTCACTTGTCACATTTTAGTTTTTCATCCAATAGACATTGACAATTAAGCTCTAAAAATCATTTTTCAATGTGATTGAAGTACATTTTGTCTTGTCACGTATTCTTTGATTGAGAATATTTTCATAATTTAGTTGCAAATTTATACCTATGTGTTAACTTTTCTGAATGCTGATTATAACATGTGATAATAAACCATTGTTTCTTTTGTTTGACTCCCACTAACAACTTGATACCCCTGACCTTTTATCATACAAATTCCCATTCCAGGAACTACAGGAGACAGAGAAGCAGAAGCTGTCTGCTGAGAAGCCACAGGCTGCAGCTGCCGAGGCTCCCTCAGAACAAGATCTGCAGGCTCTGCTGCAGCAGACAGATGATGCAAAGGTGAGCTCATGCAGAACCATAGTGGAAACTATGTATCATATTAAAGTATACCTGGCCTACTCTAGCAAAGCAGTCAATAGGCGAAGATATTGACTTCCGAAATTATAATTTAAAGGAAAACCAGTTTTGTGAAAACAAGAAAAATCCTTTTTCTATAGGTAAAGAACTCTTTTGAGCCATTGACTACATTATTCATATGCTAATATGAGACCAGGTATACTAATTACACATCATGTATAATTTTTTACTGAATATATGTGTACACATTCCATAGAAGGATGAAACTTTGATTTATTTCTGAATACAGATCAGAAATTCAGCTGCAGCTGGTAGAGTATCTACCATGGATAATGGCAGTAGGGCAGAGGTGCCTGCCTTGACACCATTACCACTGCAGGAGGTCAGTAAAGAAACTGAGGAAGAGTCTGTCAATGATCAAACCGCACCCCCTGCCAGTGCACAGGAAACCCCCAAGGTAGCCACCACGGAGTTTTTGTGGCACTAACTGGCTTTTCTTCAAGTTGTTGTTGTTGTTGTATGTGGATGTTGTGAATTCACTGTGAATATCATTTTGTGAAACCCAATTTGTTGTTGTGACATGACGCAAATCACTGAGTTGCTGACAATAACAGATGAGCTTGTCCTGGTGAACACTAATGCCATTTTTTCAAATGCTTAGAGTGGATGACACGTTTTTTTACAGAAACCCAAACACTATGGAAAGAAGGTCTGTTTGTTACTGTTGTCAAACTTTTTCTAAAATTTCAGAGAAGCCGAGCTGGAATTTGTTTAATAACATTTGCCCTTTATTGTTGTTGTTGATGCTGTTAACAAAAAAAAAAGAAAAACTTTAAAAAAAATTCTTTACAGTTTTTTGTCTTTCTTTTTCACGTTGTTTTACTAATAATCATATTTTGTTAATAAATTTAATAATATGAATCACATATACAAATATATATTACAATACAGTATACAAGCTGTGCAAATGTTTGATATTTTGGTTTTTGCAGTACATGGAACATGCATGCAGATAATTGAATTAGTTTATTAAAATGGCCCAGTTTCCAGTTACTTTATGAAAAATTAAATTGTGAACGTGTTGGGAAGTATGTTACTAAACATACGGAAAGAACTTCTTTAAGCTAATTTACTTGAAATATGATTATAAATTCCAAAAATTATTTCTACCTCAGGTGCGAGACATGAGCTCCAGACTGAGTATGGAGAAGGCAAAAACAGATTTAGGAGAACAGGTAGGCAGTAGCCAATGTTATCTTTATCCTCTATTGTTTTTCCTGTGTAAGTGAGCAGCAATGTTTAATATATAATTAAACTTAGTTTCAGTTAGTTTTGTCATATACAAACTTTGTTTTTATCTGCTTTTTTGATAAAAAGTGAATAGCACAATAATTTTGTGCATTGACATAAAAATGGGCAGACTGTCCATTGAAAATTGAATTCCTACGATAATAAATGTTTCTTATATCGAATGTAGCCATTGAAAACCTCAAATTTCAGTTAAATCATGATTGTTAGTTAGAGAGCAGTTATACTAGACCATTCCATGATCATTGACCATTATTTTAGTTTACCCCAACACCTCCCAAATCTCCACGTCCAGAAACTGTCCCTGGTATCGGACAAGGTAATGTGTCCCCAGGCAGAAGAAGCAGGCTTATTTCACGAGAGTCTCACAAGGCCAAAAATGCCTTGAGTGTAACAATATTCCCAGAGAATGAGGAGACAGCATCTCAAGGAGGTATGGAGGAAGAAGGTGCCACAGCTGCAAAGCACCTCCCTCCTGTCATGGAGGAGGCCTTGGAGAGTGTCAAAGAGATGATGATTGAAACCAATCTGGATGAAGTGCAGCAGAAGCAGCTGAATGCCCTCAGAAGCTCATTCATGTCTCAACATGAGAAAGAGTTCCATTTGAATGAGGAAGAGAGGGACCGCACACTGGCCATCTTTGGTCTGGCCACCCAAGTCTCCACAGAGGCCATATTTCTGGGCTTTGAACCAAGCAGCATCTTCCAAACATTTGCCAAACTGGCAGCCATTCCACTCTCCAAGCTTGGAGGAGACGTAAACGTGGGTCAGAAGCCTCCTCAGAAGCTCTACGACAAAGCAACATCCCCTTTCAAGGAGCTGACTGCTGTGAAACAGCTGCAGACAGATGAAGAATTGTACAGAGCACAAGAAGAGGTAAAGACCCAGGAAACTGTGGAGAAGGTTAGCTTGGCTTGCATGAAACACTAACAGGATGGCACGTGGTTACAGCAGAGCACGGGGACAGGGGTGCATGTGCTTAACTAACAAATAGCTGCCTTTATATTTTCAGTGGATAACAGGCTTTCCAGTTGTGACCAAATAAAGGTCAACTTGTATGGGGACTTATCACAGGGGACTAGTTATTGCATCTACTAACAGCATGTTTCATCTGCTGAGACTTTGTTCAACCATACGACACATACTTTCTATTCTTCAGGCTTCTGTTGGATTTATAAAATAGATCCATGTATATTGGTATTTGATGATGAGTGACATATTTGTGTCAACTAACCAAATATTTTTCAGCTTTAAATTAATTTTGCCATATTTTTACCTTATTTCTTAAATGCACATGTGTGATACACAAGTTCTTTTTGTCTTGAATTCACAAATTTTTCAGCTTTATAGGTATTGTTAGATAATCTTGTAGTATTTGCATGACTTGATACGTCATTTTATATTTTCATCTTTTAATCAAAGATTTATTTGTCAACTGGTAACATCTGCTTATTAGAAAAAGCATTAAA
The DNA here is from genome assembly GCF_051362555.1 of Lingula anatina. Classification (NCBI taxonomy): domain Eukaryota; kingdom Metazoa; phylum Brachiopoda; class Lingulata; order Lingulida; family Lingulidae; genus Lingula; species Lingula anatina. The sequence goes on along the minus strand of NC_141768.1, from coordinate 40,410,882 downwards.
TATTTTTTTGATATAAAAATACTGCAGTGCATTTTGAATGTATAGATAATTCTGCTTCTTAAAATCATATTATATTTTCTTCCATTATAGTGCATACTTCGTAGGATGTGTAAAATCGGTTCTGCTAAATTTTAAGTATCATCTATAAATTATATCTTCTTTCTCCATACTGTATATTTCATGATGATATAGTTTTTCAGAAAGGGCCATCTTCTTGCTCTAGAACTTTCTTTCATAAATTTGTTTTTGTTCTGCAAAATTAGTTTTTTCCTTATCACTTCTTCCCACTATTTAGACCTCAGAACAGCCTTCTCAGGCACCTGCACAAGAGGAGCCCAAACCTGAGGACCCTGCTTCAACAGTGCCAGAAACTCCTCATGATGCCCTGCACTTATCTGACCAGGCAGCCAATGAGGAAGTGGAGCTGCCAAAGACCCCTGCCTCGTTGGCCCCCTCACGCATGCAGTCTGACCTTGTTCCTGCATCCATCCACAGCCTCACTGCCTCTGCAGCAGAGGGTGCACAAGGGGGTGTGGACTCGCGTCTTAGCCAGGCTCATTCCAGGGTGTCCAGTGGGCAGAAGCGTAGTGCCACGCCCAACGCCACCAGAAAGGTATACTTGCACCCTCCGTGGATGATCAACCTGCACCTGGATTAACTCGCCTGTCACCTAACCTGCCTACCTTGCATGTCACCGGTGGAGTTGTTGTCTCACCTATGCATACTAATTCATATAGCCATGCTAGCAACTTGCCCCATCCTTGTATGTGACATGTTTTCATGTGCATATTTCATATATTTAAATACACTGTTGTTGATGAATTATATGCCTCCTAATACCCCATGCTCGCATGCATTCGGCGTCCTTGGCATATGTAACATGCTTTGCCACTGATAATCCCTCTGTTGTTCCCTATTGTGGTTACCCCCTGTGCTTTTATGCACATGTATTTTACCATATCCAGTGTATCCATCCAGAGCTTTTCCAGCTGCACAACACATTAAAGATGTGTATCATACTGTGCATATTTTCTGATGTATGGTATTTTGTGCACCATGGCATGTACATGTATAGCCATTTGCTTGTGTCATTGTAGGAAAGTCGTATAAAGTGTTGTACTGGTACAGTGTACCCACCAAAATCTTTGAAGTACTTAGGTGTTTGTATCCTGCTAATGCTAATAAATGCATGCAGCTTTATTTTGCAGGGCTTATAACATCCCAGAAGAATATGTTCAACCTTTTGTGCATGTGTGTTGATATATTTTTTATACTGGATTTTTTTTATCATGATATACTTTTTAACAGAAATACTTACACTGAAAATAACAATTGTTTTGATTGCAGATTTGAATGGAGAATGTTTGCAAACATATGTTAACACCATAATTGTGTGCTTGCTTTTCCCTTTTCAGTCCATTTTAAGAGACTCAAGCTGTGACTCAATCATTACATCACACCAAAAAGAATCAAAATCTGTGCATTTTTCAAAGTCAAAGAAAGTGAAAACCTATCATCCATGGTCTGTGATCTCCCCTAATGGTCTCAGACCCAAGACAGCAGCAGTCAGACATACAAAGAAATCACAAAGTCTTTCAGTTAACTCAGTGTCCAGGCCTCCTTCTGGAAGGTCAATGTCTGAAAATGCTAGTTTTTTTTCACATGCTTTACACAGTACTGCTCAAAGAGTCGGGACAAATAAAAACCAGGTATTTGCCCCTACACCCCCCCCCCCTTGCTCCCTTCAGGAACCCCCTGCCACAAGCTGCCTCACTTCTAATAATAAACGCCACACTGCCTTCTCAGTTGTATTATCCCTCATACAACACTTCTTAACTGGTCTTACTAAAACTTACATTTTGATGGGTTTCGAATTGTTCTTTCATTTTATTTATCTCACAAATAATGCACAGCTCCAGATATTTTGGAAACAAATTCTTCTCAACCACCACATAGTGCACAGTTTATTGCACATTGATTATAACCACTTATTTATTTCAGATCTCATTAATTTTTTCTTGATACATCACTGTTTTAGGATTTCTGGGTATTAATTATATGTTGCCCTTCTTCTGTGGGTTATAAAATTATTTACAGCTTATTTAATACTGTACATATTCTCATATGTGTCCAAAATTACTAGGGTTAAAAGATTGTGAAACATTTAAGTCAAAGATGTCACTATTTTGTCTATTAAGTGATAAATCAAACTCTTAATTAAATTTGAATATACATGTATATTTTGACTAATATGTATTTTTTACCCTTTTTCCAGTCTGTAGAACCTAGCAGACCTGACACCGGGGCAGATGGTCGCATGTCCAGTCAGACGTCTTCTCTGAGCCAGCACAAGGCTAAGATAGCCGAGAGGCGGCAGTCCATTGACCAGAGGCGGAAGATGTCACAGAGCATCATGGTGACTTCCAGACCTGTCAGTGAGCTGGAGGTGGATGAGGACGGAGATATGCCCTTCCCTGAAGGTGAGTGTGACACAGATATGGTTCAAACATGTTAAGAATTCTTCTTTAGAGAATCCAGTGATCTTTTCCCGAAGAAGTAATAATTTATTGAGGTAACCTGTGATAAAGAAAACTTAAAACAAACTATTTAGATAATTATTTACTATTGTTTATAAATCGTAGTTTCGGTTAATGTCTTACTTGTTCACTGCAGATTTTAAATATTATTATTATTAGCCTTTGTATAGGAGATATGTTACAGTGTCGTGATTGCTATATTTCAGATGTAAAGACCACACTTGATGTTGGTACCTCCCCCATGTCCCTACACACAAAGAGGTAAGGGTAGCACTGATTTTACTCCACTTTTACTTTTTAAATACAATTGCTCACTGCTGTTTTCTAGACCATTAAAGAGGGGAGTTTATAAGTGTGGGGTGTGATTAATTTGGAAATGATTCTCGAATTTTAAAATTAGATGGTAATTGTCATAATTTTAAGTTTTTAAAAAGATAATCCAGATTTAGGCATCTGTAAAATGAAGGTTTTGAGATAAGTGTATTCAGACCACATATAAGTTATATTCATCAAGCGATAATGCAGGGATTATAAGATAAAATAACCAGGAGATATCTTAAATCGACTTTCTTGTTTTTTGAAAAGCCCAATTGAAGAAAATGACAGGTAAAACACGGTACTTTTCCTCAGGAAATCGTGCAAATAAAAGTTTTTAATTTTCTTATTGAAATTTGGAGAAACTTGCAATCTAATATGTAATATTAAACAAAAATTCATTTATTTTATCAAAATTTGTAATACTAGTACATATAGTCATTTTTTATATTTTTAAGATTCAAAAATTCATGTTCATGTTTAGACTACAGTGTATAAATAAAGTGCACTTTTAAACTATCTGTCAGTCATAGAAATTTGAATAAGTGTGACATCAAAAATGATGAAAACAATTGTTTTTAAACACCCAGTTTGGAAGATGAGGAAGAAATTGATATTACAGACTGGTAATTATACTGGAATATGTGAACTCAAATTGCTCTTAGCATTTGCCTTCATTATACGTACAGTATCTCTACTATGTCAGTCACACTTGGAGCATTGCCTCAGATATATATTCTTTGTATGATAACCATTCCTTTTTAATTTTCATACTAAAAATTAATGTTGCTATGTGGTGTAGCATTGTGAAAGAAGGATTTTTTTCTTTTGAAATACATATTTGTGCATAATTCTTTTTCTAAAATGCCCGATCTTTTGTAATTTGATTATTCTATATATATGTCTTTAATGTTTTTGTTTGTTAATGTAGCTGTTAATGTAAATGAGGATGTTAACTGAATGTTGTTAATGTTGTCTTTGTTGTTAGTTTTGATCTGCACATACTTCAGATGAAAAAAGTACTACCGTTTGTACTATGTATATGTGCGTACACTTGTTATAGTCCATGTTTGAATACTTAACTTCGTGTTTGTGATCATTTCTGTTCTTGTAGCAGTGTTGCATCTCTTTAATGTTTGTATTGGTACATGAATGTCTTGATGCAAATGTAAATTTTAAATCTTAAAACCTTATATAGCCTCTAGCATATAGCCTCTTATAGGCATGAAGACTGATTTTTTTTTCTATATTCTCACATTATTCAATATAACACTGAATGAAAAATTTATTTTAGTTGGTTCAAAGCAATTAGCCACCTGTTTCGTAAAAAAGTTTTTCTGGTTTTATCTAATGTAGTTCAAAGGTATGTTTCATAGTTTAAGGTTCTAGGGTAGAGGAATGGCACAAATAAAATAGCATGAAGACAGTAACTACCACTTTTTTTCATGCCAAATTCCTTTAATATACTTTGAGGCAGCAGTCAAGCAATAGGAAATTATTCATTGTTGAATTCAGTTACAATAGGGTTTTAAGATGACAGATCGTAAAATTAAAAATGTCATTCCCAGATAGGAATGAAATGAACACCAAGGAAAGGCACAGCTAAACATAGTCCTATGTAAGGCTTGGTTGTCACCGAAGTTCTTGTAAATTCACAAATTATTCATTTTATAGACTGTTTAGTGTTTTGGATGCTAAATCATCTATGTTGTACTTCTCTTTCAGGCACATGGCTCTGGCAGATCACCCCATTGTCAATGAGTACATGAAAACTTACAATGGAATAGTGAAATTCAAAGATGATGTTGCTCAAGTGCTACTGAATAAAGGTGAGTATGAAAGACTATGGCAAGACTGGTTAGTTACCCATTTGTGTTTTTCCTGAACTCTGTGAAATAAATAATAGTTTTGAATGATTTATTGAATTTTGACATATATGGTGACATTCTTTCAAATATTAAATAATTTTTACTTCAGAGATGCTTCAGGCCAGCCAAATGTTATCTGAAATAGAAGGTATTCTGTTTGACCGTGGTGAAAAGGTGATTCCACAAATTGAGAAGATGACAAAGAATGTCTATACCTGTAAGTGAGGATTAATCTATGCACCCTTAAATAATATCATGATACATGCTTCAAGCCAGTGTTTTTTTTCACTTCATTATATTTATATTCTATTATATTCTTTCACTGCATTATATTTAAAGATGATATCGTCTGTTGATTTAAATTTATTGTTGTCTTTGTTGTCTAAAGTAGCAAATAAAATTGATAAATAGATTTAAGATTGTTAACAAGCACAACTAATTTTTCACTTATTTCATTTTCAGTATTTGAAGAAATAACATCCTTGCTCAGCAGTATTATCATAAATGACAGGGTAAGTGATCAGCGCCAACAAAATATAATTTGTTTAAGATCAGAAATTATGTTACATGTTTCTGAAATCATTTCATCATTTATTATTCAGATTACTGACATTGGTAAATTGGTAATTGGCATATTATTATTAATAAAAGTATGCATTAGTTGTCAGAAGTTTTCCCCCTGATTAAGATAACAAAATGGATATTTTTTCTTTTTTTCGGGAGTTTTCTGGTGTTAGCGTTACCCAGTCATATTGCCACCAAGTCACTTCTTCCTACTTTTTTTCTTACCAAAATCATATCTGAATTCTATAATGTAATATTACCAAAGTGACCATTTATTCCTGTGCAGGGCCCTGTGGTGTCATCTATTTTGAATGTCTCCCGTGACCCTACTCGTACAATGACACGAGAAAGGTCCTCCGAGTCACTGAGGGGGGCCACCAGGGACAGTCAACGAACAATAGGAACCAAGATGACCCCCACCAGTGCCGACTCTGGGAACAGAAGAATCCAGGAATTGGAACAACAGTATGATCATCTGTAAGTTGAATTTTTTTTTTTTTTCTATGTTGGTTGACTGGCTGAACCTGAAGTTTTAATTGTAATCATTTCTGCAATTGTAGAATTTACACTAAGATATGCTCAAAAGTATACATTTAAGTGAAAGTATGTCTGTTGAATATGAAAATATAATTATATATAATGAAAAATATCATAAATTGCAACCAGTATGATTTTATACTGGTATTAATATTTTTTTATAATATTTGCAGGCAAAACCTGTTTCAAGATGAAACAAAGAAGCATCAGGATGAAGTGAAGTAAGTTTTTATCAGACATAAACTTCCTGCTACTCAATTTTTAAAAATCTTTTTATCTTACAAAATTTCCTGTAAGTTTTGTGCGTTTTAATGCACATTCAGTAAAATTAACATAAATTAACATAATAAATTAACATAAATATGTAATCTGTTCCAGCCACAACCAGGTAGTTATGATGGGAATGCAGGACACAATTAAAGAGCTGGAAAAAGAGCTTTCTGGCTTGAGGAAAAGTTTAGCTCAGTCCCCGGGACAGTACTCTACTCAGGTACAGGGAAATAACATGCATCAACAATTCACTGCAGCATGGTCTCCTATTACCCTCTGATATCAGGGGCTCGTAAAATAGCATACAAAAATATGGTGTGAGTCAAAACAACATATTTGTATCAGACTACTAGGGCACCTTGTGGTCAGAGAGTGTTGTTTTTTATACATGTATATATCACTCAGATGTAGTACCTAATGATGTTGTTTATTCTAATGTGATGTATGTAATTCAGTGATATTCTGTGACATTCATTATTATGTTTGTTTTTTTTTTATACTTTACTGATATGTTTTTTTTTTTCACAGCTTGAACATCCAGACTCAGCAGTCATGTTCACAAGGCTGGATTCAGATAGAAACTCAAGGGCCATGAAATCTGCTGTAAATGATAGCAAACTCAGTCCAGACTTGTATAAGGTACGTTGTCATCTTTCAGGTAATATTTTGAAAGCAGAGACATTTCTTCAGATGACATAATGGAATCAGTTTTTACAATCTAAAAATTGCATGCGAAATATTACTGTAAAAAAATAAATAAATAAATAAACACTAGAAGATGTTAGATGGAAGGGATGGGATACATGACAATGTTTTATGTTTACAATTCTTTGTCCTCATCACTGGATATCCCAATCATCCTGGATGAATCCATGCCAGTGATGTAGATCTACATCACTGAAATTATAAGAAATTATAAGACTCTATAAATAATGATATGAAAGCAAGTCTTATAATTTCTAACATCTACAGTGAAGCTGTTCTTACATGAAGAAGTTTCGAATTCATGAGTCATGTGTTCATGTTTCCCTAGGATGCTGTGGACCAGATGCAGGCCTATGTCAGCCTACCAGCCCAGCGCCTGGCCCACCTGGTAAGGAAGTTTGTACACCACTGCCGTATGAAGGAAATTGAGGAGACAGTCAGGCAGAGCAAGAGCCTGAATAATGAGGTGTTCCAGGTGCTAGATAGAATGGAAACCATACAAAATGTGGTATGTACAAGATGATATTTTGTGATTTCTTAGGACTCAGATACAAAGGGTATAGCTTATCTGAATTTCCCCACCCCTCCCTGCCCTGTTATAGTGGTATATCTCATCAAAATATTGTTGATTTTTAAATCTTTGTTTTATCCTTAAGTACTTGTAGCCCATAATGACACCTGAACATTTCTTTTGAATTCTAGTAGTGTTCTTCTAATTTTTGCCTAATTTGGCTGATGGAAAATTTCTTTTCATCCCCCCTTTCACATGATATATGTTGATAATTGATATTAAGCAACCTTTTGACTTTGTTTAATTTGAAAGAATGAAAGAAAATTAAGTGATCGATGTTTTTATTTCCAGAGAGCCCAGAGATGGGCAGAGAAGATGGATGAGATGGGCAACACCCGGCTCCAGCTTGCCCAGTTGCTAACAGAAACTCTAGATGCCATAGAACAGGAATCTGGAATATTCCTTATTAAACCACACTATTCATACAGGGGGAGGTAATAAAATCATTATTTTCATTTGGAAAGCCAGTTGCTTGATATCTTTAGATATTGTGCCCATATGTGCTTTTACCTTCATCGTTTAATAGTGAATGTATTTTTTCATATCAGTGTTACTATAGTTCATCATAAAAAGATTATTCATATGTAACACTAAGTATGTTCAGATATTTTTATGACATATAGATTATTAGAAAAAGGAAACCTTCCTATTATAACAGTACAGGAAAGTAATTTTTTTACTAATGAGAAGTAGCTGTGAAATATATTGTATTGTTTATATTATTTTTTTCCCAGACCGTTTGGTCATGCTGGATACAATGGACCCCTGAGTAAACCATTCAAGAACTACCTAGCTTCCATTAGGGACAGACAGCACAGTGCATATGTGCCAGCTCCTACTCCTGCTTCCAATTCTAGAAGTGCCACCTATAGGCGATATGGACAGGTACTGGCGATTTCAGCAAGGAGACACACCATTTTTCCCTTTTTAAATAAACTAACTCTTCCATTATGTTTCAAATGTACGACTTTCAAAACAAGTTTTTAATCAAATTACAAAAGTTACAATGGAGACCTAGCATATTACTCACACAATACTAAGACAACTTGCAAACTTTACTTATTTGCATCAGATAGATACCAAAATTAAATGATATGAGTATTGTTCCAGAATCTGCCCGCAGCTGATGTTCCAGTAGGTGTTTCTGAGCAGCGTGGTCCAGTTACTGAGGGGGAGATGCTCACAGGGTCAGCTGTCAACTGGGTGGGAGAGGTGCCCAGGCCAGTTTGGAGTGTAAGTTACTTGTGAGATAGTATACTGTCACCTGAGCAAAAAAAAACCCAGAAGATTTTGAGCTTCAAAGAGAAGTTTTCAAGGCATTGCCAGAGGGCAGAAGTTTATTATTTGACATACATACCGAGAAAAAGTACTCACATTTCACCAAAAAACACCCCTTTTCTTACTTTCTTGTCTTAAGCAAAAATTAAAATTGAGTTCAATGGGTATTTTGCTTATAAGCTGTTGTATGTTAGAATTTCATTGAACTAATTATTTTTTATATGTATTCAGATGTCTTCATCTCATGTGAAGTCAGCACTTGAACCAGGCTATCCATACCAAACCTCACTGGTCAATACACCAAGGATGTTAGACCTGGATATCAACAGAATGCTCATTGGGCAAAATCAAATTAGGTAAGAGAAAGGCCCACACATTATGAAACCTGCCTAGAAAATGAGCTCAGTTTGCAGTGTTTGAAGAAGTTAAAATTTATGACCTATAGACCTGCTAAGCTGTGCAGCAGGAAAAAAATGTCAGTTTTTTTAATATAATAAAATAACAGATTCAGAGGCTTACGTGTATATGATAATTAAAATATTGTGCTTGTAGTCTGAAATATTAAATTCTTATTTGATCATAATTTATGTTTTTCTTTCTTTTAGTGAATTTTGTAAAGGTTCCACTCTGGCATGTATTGATATTTATCTTTCAGCACAAAAGTTGACTCTAGTCTCAGTGATGACAGACTAGTGAATGCAGCCAACACCAATCTTCGGTCATATGTAACTGTTAATAGGCCATCCACTCAGCCAATTGTCACTAAAGATAAGAGACCTCGCTCACATACAGGTAAACAAATGAGTCACAAATTTATTTTATGCACTAAACCAGTGAAGTATTTCATGAAAGATGTGTCACATATTGGGTACGAACGTGGCACCAGGTTTTCATCTGACACAGCACAAACAAAATAACATTCAAAGTAATACCTTAGAAAAATGAACAAATATATTTCATTTCTGATTAAAATTGTCAAAAAAAAAAATGCAAATTTCCCGACCATCATAACATTAAAATGGTGTATTATTTACATTACGACAATCGAATGCATTGCATTATGAAATATATAAATAGATATAAACTGTGAATATTTCATTAACCTCAGGGTTTGTGGATGGGTCTGTCCCACCTTCCACACCTATGGCCAGTGTACCAGGTAGTGCCCATGACAAGAAAGTAAGGATAGCAGAGACCAGTGACATCCCAACAGTACTCCCCAGTATATCCCCATTACCACCTATAACACCTAGAGAAAAGAAGAACCCCACACCAAGTGAACAAGCTCATCAAGAGGATCTAGCAGGACACCAAGGTTAGTTATCTATACGGTATTTATGATTGTAGAATGATCACTTGGTAGAAGATATGAGGTTTCTCCTAATTGTCATACAATTTTAACTTGGCATGATATTCAAAGACGGAGTCCAAATCACTACCTTTTTTATTTTTCAGCTGAACCCTGCTGATTGTCTGTTGGCTTTGTTTTTATTGCATTAATGAACTTTAATTTACATTATTGCTTTAAATAGTTTTTCTCCATGTGTATTTACATTCTGTTGATATTGAAGAAAAAGATCTTCCCATTTCAAAAGTTCATAACATATGGGCTGAATTTATCTATGCATGAACTTTTATTTTCATTTTTGCTTAGAATTTTCACGTTTATTTACATTCTGCTAATTTGGAAGAAAAAAATCTTCCGATTTCAAAAGTTCATAACTTATGCACTGAATTTATTTGTGCATGCTAACATTCAGTTCATGTTACAAACAGTCATTATTGTGAGCTCGTTTCCAAAATAAGTTTAATTTTGATCTGCTGCCCAAATTTATTTTGCATGGCTTGTGCATGATAGCTTCCTGTTGTTCTTCAGCTCCACTAGAGTTGCCGCAGAGTGCTCAAGGTGCCTCTATCCCACCTACACCAGCTGATGTAGAAGAGAGGGCAGACTCCCCACCACTTGCTCACGTCACCAAGATTGTTACCAAAACTCCATCAGCACAAAGCAATAGGAACTTTGACCCCGATAAAGAGGAGGAAGATTGAACTTGTTTTTTTTTTTTTTTCTAGATATCTTGTGCCAATTATAGTTTACTTGTGTCAGGATAAATGGCTGTTACCGTCCAACTTCATCATGAAGACATTGTTCTTAGATTTTTTTTATTGATCTTTGTGTTATTGTTCATAACAGAACAGAGAATAAAAGAAACCGTCCACTTTTAACTTATATTTCACTACAGTTACAGATTACAGAGAATTTAATCATATTTTTATATAAAGACTAATATGTGAGTCAGTTTATGAAACTGTGATAGAATTTTTTAATGTGAATGTATTGTGACTTTCAATGATGCTTATGTCCATGTGACACTCACTGTGATATAGTGGAGAGAAAGGACTTCTTCTTACACAAACAACCAGATCACATGGACCTTTTGCTTATGCATTTTATGTAATTTAAGTGAGTCACAAAAAGTAAAAAAAAATATATGTATAAATAAAGTTGCTAATAAATGTTGTCATAAATCAATTTCGCTTTTATTGACTGACAAAAAGATTCAATATATTTAATTCCACTTTTTTTATTTTTATAAAATGGTAGAACAAAATTATTTTACAACATTAAAAAGGATTAAAAAGCCTAGTTTTGTAAATAAAGCACTATGATCGTACTATAAAAAAAACTGAAAAAAAAGAGGCAGTTATTCACCTCAAAAAATCTATGCACTTGCTTAGCTTGATCCTCCCAGATATGCATTCAGTAACCAAGTAAAATGCAGTCAAATCTGCCAGTGGCTACTTCAACATTTTCAACAATCTATGTACTGCCTTCTATCATTTAAACATTTAACTGATATGGTAGTAATTTTTAAACTAGCAGAGTTTTGTGAAAATACAGGATACATGTAAATTAGTAGTCTTAAAGTCAGGTCATGGTCAATTCTATTGCACATAACTAAGTGGCTGTTTAGGATTTTAAGAACTGTAATTAATTAAAGTAAGTCTGTACAATACCAAATGAATGAAATGGAAACATATCTACTAGTACCAAAAAACTAAGCTTTACAATAGTCCAAGGCAAATCTGTGACAAGTGACCAAGCAGGCATTTAGAGCACTGCTGGACATCACTTCTGTACAAATTTCGGTAGTAGAATGCACTTCAGCAATGATATTAAATATCATCCATTTTACTAAAACATTTGTTATTGGATTTTACCCATTTAGTTTCACACTTCTGCAATCTTAAGTTACACTGTTTTAGGCATGATAACAAAATAAATGAACAAGGAATATATGATGTTCAATAGATAGCAGAGGTTTATTATTTACATAAATACACCTAGGACAACAAAAAATCATATCATTATAGGTAAACATGTTCCTATCAAAGAGGGGCGTGATATACTTGCACATCAAGATTTTTAGTGCTTCAATTATCTTACTAAGCACTTTGAAAAATCCACAATTGTCTAAAACTGGCAGGAGTCCATATCACTAAAATATTAAAGTACCAAAATAACAGATGTATAACAAATGCTAGGGGCACTTTACTTCCTTTAACACAACGCAATAAACAATAAGAAAAAAATCATGAAATAATATTTCTAGCAACAAAAAGTGGTGTGCTTATTAAAATCATTGGTATACCTGCATATCAAGATAATATTGATTCAGTGCTCATTTGGTGTTTTTAAAGAAAAATGCATTTACTGAAATAAATAACTTATAAAAAAAAAAAGACCCCAAATTACAGAGTCATTAAACTGTAAATTGAAAAAAGAAAATGTTGACAAAGATCAAATTTTCATAAATACACAAATCCTTATCAAATCAAGAAATTACAGGCCCTCATCTCTGTTTTTGGTAAATATCAGTGTATTTTCAATTGAATTGTCAGATATTTCAGTGATAAGCTTAAAACCAATGTTTTCCAGATAATATTCAAGGACATTTTTAGCCTCCATTTGTAAAGAAATTGTTGTAGAAATAACTTCAATATTTATGTTGTCAAATCTTATGGCTTTTAAAAGATTAAGCACATCATTATCACCAAGTTCACTGACTCTCAGACTGAGGAAGTCAACATCTGTGTGCTTTACTGCAAGTAGTAGAGACAATAAAGGAAAAAACTGACATTCTATATTTCTTGTAAACTTCCTTGCTTTTGTGTTATTTCCATACGATGTAAGTTCCAACTGTTCCTGGAAAAAGAAAAATATCTAAAATGAATAGTTGTCTCTTCTTTCTATAATTTGAAAAGCATTATATCAACCTACAAATTACTGGATAAAAATGGGAAATTACCCAAGTTTCATTGTATCAATTATTAAAAATTATCAATTGAATGTGAACTAAAATCCTTCAGTAACACTAAAGAGTCACAGATTCAGACAGCTCTAGGCTGTCTCCCAGGTATGTATCACCAGCTAAGGATTTGCAGTTGAACAGGAAAATAAAAGAGCAGCATTTTCTGATCAAACAGAAGCATTATAAAAATAAGGCCACAGTCAGATTTTAAAATGTTCATCTCTTATACACTGTCCAAATTTAAGAGTAACTGAGGTGACAGCAGTATGCATCAAGTCTAAGGACCCTCCTGCTCCTGCTGGTGGTACAAGAATCACATGACCTTATTCGTTCTTACCCAAGTTGGAAAGGGTTTTATACAAAGGCATGCATTAGCCGTATATGCCTTTCTTTTTCTCTTTTGCAGAAGACTGTATGCTTTTGAATCTGGCTCAACGAGGAGTCCTGTCCACTTCTTCTCTTGTTCTAAGTACAGGGTAAAAGACTGCACGCCAGCAATATACTCAAAGAAGAAGCCTTTTTCCTGAAGAAGAAATATATAAGCAAATATTAACAAAGTTTTAACATAAATTTAGTGTGGTGCGGCTTTAACTAGCTCATAATTACCTGGCAATCAATAACTGTTAATAACTGCTTATTTGAGGTGAAAACTCTCCCAGCAAATTATGACTCTACTGAAAAATAGATACACAAGACAGTTTACTTACAAGATATGTGCATATCTGTCATGTTCAATAAAAACCTATAAATACTAAAAAATTAATTCAATCTTTAAAATAAAAATAGGATTTCTGACAATGCATCATCGTACTAGTATTGTGTACTTACCTTTTTCAGAAGTTTCTTCAAAACATCTGTCACTTTGTTTGAGGGATATTTTCTGCTGACATGTCTAGCAGCTCCATCCCATGGGGGATCAATCCAGTCTTCCTTTATAACTGTTATCAACTTAGGATCAGTCTGTTCTGCATAGTCTTTATTCAGTTCATCTAATATCGCCTGGTGGACTTTCTCTCCAGCTGCTCCAGTCTTTCTTATTTTGTGGCCAACACTTACTGATAGTTTTTGAGAATCTGACTGAGAATGGCCTTCATTTTGTGTCAATACTTTTTTACTTGAACTTATGAAGTGGAAGAAGAACACGTCCAGTAAAAAGAAAACATGTATTCCCAAGAGAAAATAACCGCACAACTTGAGGGCACGACTTCTTATCATTGTATCTGAAAGTCAATAAAACAAATACTAGTATGACAGTATCTATAAAGGTTTTGTCCATACCATACATGTAGTAATCAATACAAATTTCAATTATGATGTTAAGAAAAATATTTCAAAAGTTCAATTTGGGAAACTGGATATTGGGAACAACGACCCTAAGCAAATATGTCCTGAGTAAAGTTTCTGGCAAATTACCATCGATCCTTTTTCTTCATACTGAAGCAACATTAAAATGACAGACATGCTGAAACTGTCGGTCCGATCGGTCATGACCGGGAAAATATGTCTGGACCAGTAAAATATTGGACTTAGTTGGTCCAAAGGACTGACAAGAGTTTTAAGAGCCGCAATTTTGAATTTACAGTCATCATTCGACATACGTCACTAATAAAATTATATAAAACCCAAAGCGTTTTTCCCTTCCATTTCAAACCTATCACATTCACAAAAAAAGTTAGCTACCCTAATCGTACTGTTAGTATCTGTTTCGAACGAATAGAGTGATTTTCGGTCTGACAAAAATCCATTCGGCCCGCAAAATTTTTCATTACTGCCGGTACAAATGTCCGGCCATTCTGAAAAGTTTTCAGCACGTCTGAAATGATGCACAAACCTGTATTTTAAACCTGGGACAATCATAATATAAACACAAATATTTAACAAGCGTCCATAAACTCTTGTATACCTTGCCATTCACTGCAAAACTTCTGCCTTTTGTAGTTTTACTTAAAATAAAATATCACTACAAAGTAAAATGTTTACATTAAGTTTAACTATACTAAATTACTGCATGTTCTTCTCTACAGCAGATTAGGTGAATTGGATGATTCAATGACATAAGAAATTGGTTCAACTCGAATTTTGAAGGTGTGACTGTAATATTCCCTTGCAAAGATAATATCGGTTGAAACAGCTCCTGTTCGGCCAATACCTATCGTGGAGTGCAAATCCACCACCCACAGGTAAATATCAGAGGCCTCATAAATAAGCTAGCCTTTGTTCAAAGCTGATTTTTATAAAAATAGTTTTAAAAATTTACAGTATACTGGCTCATATTTAAAATAATTATATATTGATGTTATCTTCCTATACTATATTGATCATATCGTATTTAGATATTATGTCCAGATTAATGCAATACGGAAAAAACGAATTCGAAACTAAGTGCATTGTTGATAACTAGTCTCAGTATTAAATCAAAACACTGACCAGCAGGGCGAATGTGAAATTTAAACGGTGGGTGTATTTAAGATATCTTTGCTGACAACTGTATGTAGATCTATATATGTAAGGCATGCATTTTATTCATGGTATATCGTCGTCAGTATTGAAAAATAAGTATTAATTTAAAAAACTCAAGATATCTGTTCAATCAAGTAATCTGCGTTCCAAGTCAGCGTAATCTACACAGTACAGGTACGAGTACCGTGAACATATCCAAATGTATTCTATATATTCTGATTTAAAATCATTTTTATAAGCAGAGGTACAAATGGAAAATGATAACTGTACATTACGATATAGCTGTGGCACAATATCCTACTTCTTACAAAAATATCAATAACAATATCAGCAAAAGCAGTCAAAATGGGATTTGGAAAGATCTAAATTGTAATTATTTACACATAACTATGAGTATACTGATGGTGTCTTTGCATAACAAAAGGTTTTGATGGAGCTTCAGTTCAAGATAGTTCATTTTGTCCATTGATCTGCTATGAGCATTCAGAGACAGAACATGCTCTACTTTTTGCTGACCAATAGATGTACATATGTACTACAATGTAGTACACTTAGGTTTTCATACTGCATCTACAGCAAATTACCTTCCCCTAGATATGTTGTACTTTGTACCTTTACTTGTAGCAGATTATGTCAGCTAACAAATGAAATTTGATTTTCGTAGTACACAGTACAAACTGTGCATTCATGCCTTTTAACATCATTTAACCTTTGCCTGAGTAGTTGGTGGCAGCGAGTGTACCTGTAGTTCATCCAGAGTATTTAATAAATTTTTGAATTGATTTTGTATATTTCTATGTCAGGAATTTACAAGCATTTTGCCTTCCCTCCAGCCACACCTCCCTAGTGTGCTTTGTGGGAATTTAGATAAGTTATTAAACATGGTACAGTAAAATTTATTTGTATTTTAACCTCATTCTAACAAAGGAACAGTATACCTGCTTGGTTCATTAAGTGTCCTATTTTTTCATTGTCTTATTGCAGATTGCATTAATGTTCCATGTAAGGAAATACCTCTGCTTTCAAATCAGAAATTGGGCATAAATTGAAGCAATTTCCCCAACTGTTATATTTGAGAATTTTTTAATATCAAGTTTTACGTTTTCTTCCTTGTTCTCAGGTTTAGCTGAAAATTCTTCACTGACACGGTCCATATGACCCCCTTCTTTTCTCATACAACTCACGTGCCACAAGTACCAGTGCTACCCTTGACCTTCACCAAAATCAAATTTCATGATTAAATATCTTTTAAGGTTACCACATACCATCCATCGTCCTGCCTTCTATCTCTTGGTTTTCCACAATTTTTCATATGATACCTGCATATATTCATTACAATATTCAATTTAAAGGCATACAATGCGGGTTAAACCTTCATTTAGTAAAAAATGATTTTTTTTTTCTGGCAACTTCATCAATTTTCCCCACATTGAACAGTTTTAACTGTTTAATGTGGGTTAGGGTTTAAAAACCCTATCCTATGTATGCCCTATCAAAGAACTGACAGGATGGCCTTGTGGGTAGAGTATCTGTCTCTAGAGTAGGTCTTGAGTTCCACCCCATCCAGGGACATACAAGTCCTTCAGAAAGGGTCTCCCTTGTCACTTAGCATTTAGGTGTGGAAGCAGGGGAAACTTCCTAGTGTGGCAGCAACAGATATATTGTTTGTTTGTTTGTTAGCTATGAGCTCCTCACACAGCAGCTGGACTCCCTCCTCAAAAGGGAGGCAAGAGAGTCAACACCTAGTGTGCATCTTGGCCAAAAAATGACCAGACGACCATTGTTAAATTTCTTTCATGTACAACTTCAACTCAGTGAGTTGCAATTGTAATAAAGCTATTATTATTATTATATGGAAAATAATGAATTGATGAATTCATTTATTAATATGAACAACATTGCCTGCCATAGCAGTAATGACTTTCAATTTTTTGTACATGAGACAAAATAGACTGCTACCTTTAACAGGTCGTTGCATTTTCAAATGATCAAGTCCTGATCCATATACAGTAGATAATTGACAGTATTGTACCATATGGTATTTTCCCACATCTCTGTTAAATATAGATTGTAAACCATGAAGTTATATCACATGTATCTTCATAGTTCAAGACAGGTTGGTATATGTACTGCTGGGTTCCACACTGCTACTAGTAGGGTTAACATTTAACTCTAAATTATGCTAGATCAAAGACATCCAGTGAAGTTATGTCATTAAAAGTGAGAAGGCTTAATTTAGTCACCCTTCTGTTAGATTCAGGTAGCACTAGCAATTGACTCTTGAATCAGTGTGTTTCTGATAACTGTCTTGTTTGTTTGTTTGTTTGTTTTGTTTTGTTTGTTTGTTTGTTTTTTGTTTTTGTTTTGTTTTTTTTCAATTATTATTATTATTAATTTTCTACATCAGTGAGAATATTTTCATTTGTCATTTTAAATATAGCAATCTACTTATCATTTATATTTTCTCTTTGTAGGTTTAATCAATTTAAGATGATGAAAAAAATCATGAATACAGGATGAAGAAAAAGAAAAGACATACAAGAACAAGGAATGGCTCAGATCCTGAGCATACATATAGCAATTTAATGGACACTGATTCGGATAGTGATATTGACATATACAGAAGTAAGTAGAAACGATTTGAAAGATAAATAATTTTTCTTGACATCATCTACAATTTAGGTACGTAGCAACCAAACTCCATTGAGGGACAAATTGTAACTATACCCAGGACATTGTTTTCTCAGTGGACAGTTTCATGAATTCAGTGCATTTTCCCTTAGAATGATTTAGTAAATGCCCTCAACTTTTTAAGCAGGCAGTATACAGTACCAGTACCCAGAGTTGGGGAGGGGGGAGAGGCAAAATTGTATTGCTTAAAATGATGAAAGATGTGTCTGAAGTTTTATCAAAACCATTACAGTGGGACTTTTCAGCCCCATTTGCAAATGTATTATTTATCGCAAATTAATCAAACATGAGACTTGCCCAAAGGTTGATATTTTGCTTTGCTTTTATCATTAAAAAATAATGTTGGAGGATAAGATATTTTAAGTTAGTACTTGGCCCTTTGTGAAGCAGCTTGATTTGATCAAATAGTAAATAACGCCTGTATGACACACTGCGAGTACACACAAATAATAGATCACAATGATATATTCCATATTTCTAGAAACTGCTTCACCAACCATTCAACCCACTCTAAGAGTGATCTGACCTTTTTAATACCACATTATCATTACTTTTTTAATGAAATTATTGTGATGAAAAAACATCCCGTAAATGTACTCCCATAATATTCCTAGCTAACTACTGTTTTTAATTACCTTGATATACCATACATCAATTTTTAAGTGACATCCATGTCCAATTTGACATGTTTGTCTAATGAGGCAATTTGATCATTTCCCTGCATCCTGTTGGGGAAATGAAAATTATATTACTGTGGAAATGCAGGAGAGATGAAAGATGTGAAAAAAAGTGGCAGGCGCATACTGTAGCACATATTTGTTCTTATTGGGGTATCATCTTTAAATTGTTTTTATGTACAGACACAGATGTGTCTGTACATATTGCCATCACCTGCGTCTGTCGTCGCCGTCGCCGATCATGTCGCCGTCGCCGTGCACTTTCAGCGTTAACACCATAAGTGGAAGACAGTTTTACTTTTTGGCTTTATATTTACAGAGCTGATGAATATTCATAAAACACAGGTCAAGTTCGAAAATCAGCATGATCGGGCCATTATTGTAGAATTTATGCTGTTTTTTCACTTTTCAGCATATATGCCACACTGTTAACACATTTCAAGGAAAACTGATAGGCCTGTTGTCATGAAACTCACAGGAGTAATCAATCTTACTAAAAAGCAGATCAAGTTCGAAAATCGGCATGATCGGGCCACTATTTTAGTAGTTATGCTGTTTTTTCACTTTTCAGCATATATGCAACACTGTTAACACATTTCAAGGAAAACCCATAGGCCTGTTGTAATGAAACTCACAGGAGTAATCAATCTTACTAAAACGCAGGTCAAGTTCGAAAATCAGCATAATCGGACCATTATTTTATAAGTTATGCTGTTTTTTCACATTTCCTCAGATTCAATTCTTAGGCATGTTAACAGTCTCATTATTTAATTAATAAGATATGTAAAAGTGTTTGTTTGACATTTCCTTCATCTTTACAACATTGTTAGT
Organism: Lingula anatina; assembly: GCF_051362555.1. NCBI lineage: Eukaryota > Metazoa > Brachiopoda > Lingulata > Lingulida > Lingulidae > Lingula > Lingula anatina. The sequence continues at coordinate 40,391,265 of NC_141768.1, read as the reverse complement.
TGATTACGTAAAAATGATGGTAAACTTGTAATCGTGTATTGTGTAATAAGGTGTCAAAAATGGAAATAAACTCATATCATTGCAGTTTGTAAGATTCAATCATTCACTATGTTCAGAAACTCAGAATGGAGGAAATTGGACATTTGACACTGTTCTATTGATATTTTTCACATCTCATCAATTTTCTTAGTTGATCATATAAAAATGGCAGTAAACTGTTAATTTTGTTTTATGTTAAAAAAGTGTTAAAAATGGAAATAAACCCATTTCAGAATAGTGCTGTCTTGTTTCACATTTCCTCAGATTCAATTCTTAGGCATGTTAACAGTCTCATTATTTAATTAATAAGATATGTAAAAGTGTTTGTTTGACATTTCCTGCATCTTTACAACATTGTTAGTTGATTACGTAAAAATGATGGTAAACTTGTAATCGTGTATTGTGTAATAAGGTGTCAAAAATGGAAATAAACTCATATCATTGCAGTTTGTAAGATTCAATCATTCACTATGTTCAGAAACTCAGAATGGAGGAAATTGGACATTTGACACTGTTCTATTGATATTTTTCACATCTCATCAATTTTCTTAGTTGATCATATAAAAATGGCAGTAAACTGTTAATTTTGTTTTATGTTAAAAAAGTGTTAAAAATGGAAAAAAAAACATTTCAGAACAGTGCTGTCTTGTTTACATTTTGGCATTTTCAAGTTGTGACTTTGAAGTTCCATGGGCCTGAAGACCTTTGCTAGTCACATTTTCTGAATATCCATAATACTAATATTTTATTATTAAAAATTGATGGTCATTATGCTGTTAAACGTTATGTAATATTGCATCAAAATTTGGAAAAAAATATTTTGGGCACTGCTCCCATGATGACCATTTAAGAAAAATCATGTCACTTACTGTTCTCAAACTTACAGGAAAGAAACATGGGACTAAAATACAGCTTCAGTAGGCAATGCAGTCTGTTTGGTAATTCTTTCTGCTAGTTAAACAGTTTTTTTTTTTTTTTGTGAAAATTTAATTTTTACATATTGGCATTTTCAAGGTGTGACTTTGAAGTTCCATGGGCTTGAAGACCCATGCTAGTCACATTTTCTGAAAATCCATGATACGTATATTTTATTATTAAAAACTGACGGTCATTATGCTGTTAACCACTATGTAATATTGCATCAGAATAGAAGAAAACACAATTTTGGGTGCTGCTGCCATGATGACCATTATGGGAAAACCATGTTACTGATGATTGCCAAACGTTCAGAAAAGAAATACAGGACTAAAATGCAGCCTGAGTTGGAAAAGCAGTCTAATTGGCTTCTTTTTCTGGAAGTTATACATTTTCAAAGTGTGAACTTGAACTCCCATGGGCCTGAAGCCTTATGCTTGTTACACATTTTTCTTACATTGGTATTACCTGTTGAGCATAATTAAAATTTGATGTTGAATTTGCAGTTTAACATAATGTACTTTTGCATCAGAATTGACAGTAGCCTATTTTGTGCATAGTTATTTCCTGCTTTTTGTCTGTACATTTGACAGCTTTGCTGCCTTGTTTCTAAATTATTGTTGTCTGCCTTATGCAGGTACTCTATATTTATGATTAAGAAGATAGTATGATAGAATCCTTCATGCAGCTGTGGGTCCTGTAATTTATCATATAATAGGATTTATAACCAAGACTTATGGAATAAAATTATTTGCTAAGTTTTATAATTATGTGTGAGGACGTAGGCGAAAAACGGGAGTCGCCCTATTGGATGTAGGTTGGAAACTGATGAATGAAATTAAGTAAAATTAGTTAGAATGATGTAACACATAATTATAAAAGGTGGGGCTTTTGATATGCCGCCGGATTAAAATAGCACTGTGAATGAGGACCAGTATAAATTGAGTGGAGATAGACGCTCCACTTGTTGAGGTAGGAATGATACAAGAGGGAGAGGAAGGACCGCATTGCACCTGTGTTAAACAAAACGAGTAGAAAAATGACATCTGGTGAATATGGTGAGCTAAATTTGCTTTTGAATCTCGTCTCTTATCAACATTTTTTCTTTTTTTGTGTTTGTGTATTATTAATTTTAGATTCAAGTATTATTTGAAATTTCTATTAAAACATATATAATTGGGTTTTAGGTATCTTAGATTGACACTGTTTTCCATTGTACTAAGCTGGAAATGGAATAAAAAGGCTTTTATTCAAGTGAATTAAATAATGCATTGCTGTTAAACATGTATATCAGGAGTCTCTGCAAAGATGTGGGCATATGGGCTAAAATCTCGGGTTACAGGTGTAATCTTTTCAATTTGTACAATATGTATTTATATTAATATGATCTCTGCAAGATAGAGCACATACACTAAAGGTGCAAAGTTTTAAAATGAAATTATGTTTGTTACGAAAGTATAAATACTAGTAGCTGATGAAACAGATTAAGAATTTATAAATACTGGTAATTGTGACATGAAAAGCATGTAATGTACCAGGATTAATTTATTTTTTATCACAGGTTAGTTTTCTGATCTTCTGCACAAATAAAAAACCATAGCTGTGGAATGATAATATGTTGTCTCAGTGCTGATAATTCAAATTGTTTGATGGGAGAGTAAACAGACCATGTGGCAATTTTCATTTTAGGCCACTCCTCCATATAAACCAGTTTTCAGCGCCCTCTGTTGTCAACTCGCTAGACCATAAATGATAGTTACCTGTTGAATATACAAACACAATAGTGCTTTTATCATGCAAATGTAAGCACAGAATGTGGGTCAGTGAATATATAGGTTGGCAGGACACAGTTTGATGTAGGAATGTTGAAATGGAGGAGGATGGAGTTCTAGTCTAGTCAAGATGGTGAAATAGGATAGTATTTTTCTTCAAGTATTTCTAGGACTTTGAAAGACAGGTAACTTGATACCTGCTTGGTATTTATTTGAGTTACAATGGTTATAATTATTCAGAAAAACTAATGACTAGTTTAAATTTTTTGTTCTACTATTCTTACTGGTAAGTTCCCAAACTTAAATTTTTCAAAAATGAGTTTAGGTTAGTGGAATAATTAAAGGACTGGGAGTGAATATATTGATTGTTAAATTTATGGACATTTTAGTTATATATAACAGATTAATATGATGTGAAGTACTGATACTTGGTAACAGTTGATAAACATGCATAGAGTCAGGAATATGGTCATGTACAGTATATAAAAAGTTGATCCTTTTTTTCCATAGCTGCTTCTGTGACTGTATAAGGACTGTAGAAAGTTGCCCCATAAATGAGAATAAGTAAATAATAAACTTCCATAGTTGACCATGTCTAAATCCTTGGACAAGATTCGGAATCGCCTAGCTGCAGAAGGCTATAAGAATATCAAAGATGAAGATGCAGAAAAGGTACCCATTGATTCAGAAAGTGGAAGTGAAGATGAAGAAGGTAAGATTCCATTGCTCTAAATGTATCTTCTTTAAATAACAACTTCAGGACACACCCCTTGGTGTTGAGAGAAATTATCATAAGTGGGAACTGCCCAGCCATTGGAGTCTGCCTTTTGTAAGTGTGGTTTAGAATATAAAGCAGTTCCCAGGTCTCAGAGATGAGGTTGCTACGTAGATCTCATGCTTTCATGAGTATTAAATGATCCTGAGCGTAAACATACAGAAACTCTTTCTCATATAACACATAAGTGGTCACTTTGAAAGGGGATGGCAATCAGTTCACAGGTGCATGCATGTTTGGAGACATGTATAGAGTCATGCTAGTGTGAAACTTTTATTTTGATACAAACAGTAAAGCATGTATTTATTTTAAACTTTCAGTGCTGAGATAAGGGGGAAAAGGGGTTTATTGGTGAATATCAGATACTGAGGTGTTGCATTTTATCTAGATTATTAATCTTTTGAGAAAAAAAGGCATGAATCATGTTCCTGCGGATACACTAGATACTTGATAAACACACTGTGATGTTTTTCACTTTCGCTATGAAATTGGTTTCTCATGGTTTTGTGTAATAATGATGAAAGAAGTAAATTGTTTCTAAAGAGCTCAAGACTACACCTGTTTTCTACTTATGTCATGCCTCATAGTTAGAAAACATTTAATCACCTTATAAATTGTGTTAAAACCTTTTTATTGTATGGCTGTAGTGTTCTATTAATTAAAAATAACTCCCTGCTCCATCACATCCATAGATTGTTATTTGTACAAAGGCAAAATCTTTTCTTGGGAATTATATATATATATATATATATAAACAAATATAAATATAAATATATATATATATATATATACGCCAATGAAACTGATGAATATTTTTGTTCAGCTTCCTGTTTGCTTAAAGCTAATGTCTATTATTTATTGAAGGTGGCAAATAGTCTGTTCCTTGTAAGGTGACATGATACATGATTAAATTTCTTTCTCAAATACTGGATAGTTCCCATTTTTGTTCTCATGGCAACTTGTGCAGTTTTCTTCTGTTTTTCTGTTTGTCTTTTTCAAAGGATACTACCTGTCCCTTTTTAAACACATTAGCCATGTTATGGTAATGTAAAATTACCTGTTTGCATGTAAAATGTCTTTAAGATAGCTGAAGTGATGAAAGGTTGTTCAGATAATTCAGGAAAAAGGCCATCATATGCATTTCAGTGCTTTATGAAGTGCTGAATTCTGTGTTTTTTCTATTTAAACTTCTTGTTTTTTTATTTTGCTTTTGCTTCAACTATTTTTATATCAGTATTTCACATACATATGTTGGCCTCACGCCTGTGATTCATATACAACAAATTTTATCAAGTCACTAACATATCTTTGACATGCAAGAAAACAGAATTTGCTCTGTTTATTTCATTGTATTTGTTTAGTTGGATAATTATAACTAATATTTTTTAATGTAACTGGTTCTCAAATCATTACATAGATTATATGTAATGTTGTTTTCCAACATCCTTTCCATTAGACATGATCAGTATTTGATATTCTTCTTTTAGATTTTATATATATCCAATTTAGTGATAGTAAAGGGTTTATACACTGGGCATCCACTGTACCATACCAGTTGGAATTTAAATGCTGTGAGTAACACAAGGAGACCTGGTCATGGGAAGGCAATTTTTTATTTAAAAAAAAAAAAGTTAATTTTGTGATAAATAAGAAATTCAAAACATTAAAGTGATACATGTACTGTGTAGTTGTAGAAAAATTCAAAGTCGAGATTGTGCCTGTCAAGTGATTTTTTTCCACACATAATGGGACCACTTAAACTGTAGCAGATCTAGATTAACAGCAAAAGTAGAAGAGCTGTAACAGATAAATAAAATGAGTTATTGCATTATAGGGCAAGTTGTTTTGTTTGTACAAGTAAAAATTTGTTTGTTTGGACCAATAAAAATTGATCTGGAAAGAGGGATATGATATGGTGATGAGATTACTTAAAAGGGAAACATTCAGTTGACATTGGATGGTAATTATAAACAGTATGAAAAAAAATTCATTTTTGAGGTACACGGAACCATTTAGTTCAATTCCTCTCAGTAGTGTCCTTGGAAGTGTTCCCATTGTGTGCCAGAGTGAAAGGACTTAAAACCAGGACATATTTGAACTGTGAAAATAATGGATAATATTTTTTTTCTTGAAACTGTGCTACACTTATACATCTCAGCACTGTTTACAAATATTATAACATTTAAACCATAAGAGAAATTAACTGTTGTATTCTTTTAATAAAAGGGTTTAATTTTTTTTAAAATTATCATAAATATCTTAATAGTCATTATGAGAGACTTTGACTTATTGATAAAATTTGACCATAAAATTAGTCCTGCAGTCTCAAAACTCCCCTGACCATGTGTTTTACTTTTTTTTAATAATTAAAATGACATCATTATGAGGAAAGAAAAATTTTAAAAGGTGAAAAGCTTGCTAGGTTCTAACATGGTAAAGATTTTAAAGAAATATTGCTACTAGTTGGTTTTCTGATCTTAGTTTGAACTCTGCTTTTTACTTGTGAATGTTTTCCCAGAGTTGGATGAAGACCAGGCGTCCCTATATTGCTTGAACTCTCGGTGCTTGACTGTTGCTATAAAGCAGCATGTGGTAAGATGTTTTGGCCAGATTTAAGAAAGGAGCTTACCAGTGAAAGTGTTTTTCGTGTGATGCAGTTTATTATTTCTATGTGAGGTTAAAATTGTGCTTTTTAGCCAGAACAAAAAAATTAGCAGCTTGGAAAAAATGAGTGAATCATTAATGGTTGATAAAGAAGTGGAGTTGACAAGTTCCGGGTATGGGCCAAGCGTTGTGATGGGTGAAATGCAAAGGCAGACCAGCTGTGAACCACTGCACTGTGACAGGGAGAAAAATGAAACTGGTACAGATATATATATATATATATATGAAAGTTAAAAAATTATTTGGAGTGCAACATTGAAATGATGTTGTTGTGAATGGTGGTTATTGTACCACCAGCGTTAGCGCTGGCGGTACACATGGTTTCGGTCTCGTCCGGATCGTTCCGCCGGCTCCGCCGGCTCCGCCGGACGGCTACCGTTACCGCTTCTCCTCCTAGACGGTAAGGCCCCCCATACCCATCTCATGGATTTAGGTCACCTATAATCTCAACTCGTTCCACGTAAAATTTGGGCTTTGTCGGTATTGGGGTCTGGGTGTGGCACTCATTGCAATGCACCCTTGTCCAAAAATGGCAAAATTAAATGCTAATTATCTACCCTACAGAAGGAGTTACGGGAAAAATTTCTACAGACGGCTTTCCAAAAGTCATATGTGTAGATTTCAAATATACCCTCGGATTTGACCTTTGACCTTTACTTCAAGGTCAAATGGGCCAAAATTTTCAAAAAAATGAAATTTTTTACGAAAAAAAAATTTTTTGCCCTGTTATTCAGACACCACACAGACTTAACCAATAATATTATTGGAAAGTGTTACCCTTCAGGTCATCTTTCATCTCCGTGAATTTGGGGTCAATCGGTGCATTTTCACAGGAGTAGCGGCCATAAGATACCGAAACTGAAAACTGTCTCTAATTCGGGAACCGTTAATGCTAGAGACCCATTCTTTTTTGCATTTTGTAGAGCATGTAAAGCCCAACACTGGAGGTGGTCTCGGTTTTTTTGTATTCCATACGGTTTTCAAGTTACGCTGTATCAAAAAGTACATATTGGTGGTGAAAGGAAAATGTACGGAAGCCCACTGGTGCCATATGTAGAAAAAAAAATTATCTCGAAATTTCGAGATACTATTTTGAAATTTGAACAAAAAAATTTACCACCAGCGTTAGCGCTGGCGGTACACATGGTTTCGGTCCCGTCCGGTCCGTTCCGCCGGCTCCGCCGCCATGTTACCGTTACCGCTTCTCCTCCTAGACGGTAAGGGCCCCCGTACCCATCTCATGGATTTAGGTCACCTATAATCTCAACTCGTTCCACGTAAAATTTGGGCTTTGTCGGTATTGGGGTCTGGGTGTGGCACTCATTGCAATGCACCCTTGTCTAAAAATGGCAAAATTAAATGCTAATTATCTACCCTACAGAAGGAGTTACGGGAAAAATTTCTATAGACGGCTTTCCAAAAGTCATATGTGTAGATTTCAAATATACCCTCGGATTTGACCTTTGACCTTTACTTCAAGGTCAAATGGGTCAAAATTTTCAAAAAAATGAAATTTTTTACGAAAAAAAATTTTTTTGCCCTGTTATTCAGACGCCACACAGACTTAACCAATAATATTATTGGAAAGTGTTACCCTTCAGGTCATCTTTCATCTCCGTGAATTTGGGGTCAATCGGTGCATTTTCACAGGAGTAGCGGCCATAAGATACCGAAACTGAAAACTGTCTCTAATTCGGGAACCGTTAATGCTAGAGACCCATTCTTTTTTGCATTTTGTAGAGCATGTAAAGCCCAACACTGGAGGTGGTCTCGGTTTTTTTGTATTCCATACGGTTTTCGAGTTACGCTGTATCAGAAAGTACATATTGGTGGTGAAAGGAAAATGTACGGAAGCCGACTGGTGCCATATGTAGAAAAAAAAATTATCTCGAAATTTCGAGATACTATTTTGAAATTTGAACAAAAAAAATTTTTATCTCGAAATTTCGAGATAGCATTTTGAAATTTGAACAAAAAAAAAATTATCTCGAAATTTCGAGATAGCATTTTGATATTTGAGCAAAAAAATTTATCTCGAAATTTCGAGATAGTATTTTGAAATTTGAACAAAAAAAATGCTATCTCGAAATTTCGAGATAATTTTTTTTTTCAACATATGGCACCAGTCGGCTTCCGTAAAAATGTGCAGTACGGTAATGGATAATAAATTTTGAACTCCGGAAAAATAAAACATAATGCTTGGCAAAGCAGACAACTTGTGGTAAAAAATGACATTATTTTATCAAATTTAAACTTCTGCAACTTCAGAGAACCTCCCATTTCAAGAACTTTGACCAAAATGACCTTTTCTTTATTTTAATTAATTTTTTCTGTAGGAAATTTATGGCACATTATGGTAACTCCAAAATTATAACATTTAGTCCCTTATATCTCCAAAACTGGCAGAGATAGGTCCATAGTTACTATTGAAGTTGAATAGGAAGTCATATACTGGCAATCTTACTGTGACCTTGACATTGACCTTTGACCTACTTTTCACCATGAACTGAACTTTGCAAATTTTGCTTCCCTTTTATCTCCAAAACTGGCAGAGATAGGTCCATAGTTACTATTGAAGTTGAATAGGAAGTCATATACTGGCAATCTTACTGTGACCTTGAAATTGACCTTTGACCTACTTATCACCATGAACTGAACTTTGCAAATTTTGCTTCCCTTTTATCTCCAAAACTGGCAGAGATAGGTCCATAGTTACTATTGAACTTGAATAGGAAGTCATATACTGGCAATTTTACTGTGACCTTGAAATTGACCTTTGACCTACTTTTCACCTTGAACTGAACTTTGCAAAATTTGCTTCCCTTTTATCTCCAAAACTGGCAGAGATAGGTCCATAGTTACTATTGAACTTGCATAGGAAGTCATATACTGGCAATCTTACTGTGACCTTGAAATTGACCTTTGACCTTCTTTTCACCATGAACTGAACTTTGCAAATTTTGCTTCCCTTTTATCTCCAAAACTGGCAGAGATAGGTCCATAGTTACTATTGAAGTTGAATAGGAAGTCATATACTGGCAATCTAAATGTGACCTTGAAATTGACCTTTGACCTACTTTTCACCATGAACTGAACTTTGCAAATTTTGCTTCCCTTTTATCTCCAAAACTGGCAGAGATAGGTCCATAGTTACTATTGAAGTTGAATAGGAAGTCATATACTGGCAATCTTACTGTGACCTTGAAATTGACCTTTGACCTACTTATCACCATGAACTGAACTTTGCAAATTTTGCTTCCCTTTTATCTCCAAAACTGGCAGAGATAGGTCCATAGTTACTATTGAACTTGAATAGGAAGTCATATACTGGCAATTTTACTGTGACCTTGAAATTGACCTTTGACCTACTTTTCACCTTGAACTGAACTTTGCAAAATTTGCTTCCCTTTTATCTCCAAAACTGGCAGAGATAGGTCCATAGTTACTATTGAACTTGCATAGGAAGTCATATACTGGCAATTTTACTGTGACCTTGAAATTGACCTTTGACCTTCTTTTCACCATGAACTGAACTTTGCAAATTTTGCTTCCCTTTTATCTCCAAAACTGGCAGAGATAGGTCCATAGTTACTATTGAAGTTGAATAGGAAGTCATATACTGGCAATCTAAATGTGACCTTGAAATTGACCTTTGACCTACTTTTCACCATGAACTGAACTTTGCAAATTTTGCTTCCCTTTTATCTCCAAAACTGGCAGAGATAGGTCCATAGTTACTATTGAAGTTGAATAGGAAGTCATATACTGGCAATCTTACTGTGACCTTGAAATTGACCTTTGACCTACTTTTCACCTTGAACTGAACTTTGCAAATTTTGCTTCCCTTTTATCTCCAAAACTGGCAGAGATAGGTCCATAGTTACTATTGAAGTTGAATAGGAAGTCATATACTGGCAATCTTACTGTGACCTTGAAATTGACCTTTGACCTACTTTTCACCATGAACTGAACTTTGCAAATTTTGCTTCCCTTTTATCTCCAAAACTGGCAGAGATAGGTCCATAGTTACTATTGAAGTTGGATAGGAAGTCATATACTGGCAATTTACTGTGACCTTGAAATTGACCTTTGACCTACCTTACAATGAACTTAACTTTGATTGCACCATTTTTAGTTATATATATTTTTTGCATATTTTGAAAATTCTTGTTGATTGCATTTTTACAGCTTGTCAAGCACAAGACTGGTGGCTGCACCCCTTATTTTGTGTATGTGGGGGTCTATACGAATGCGCTTGCTCCAGCTGGTGGTACAATATTCGGAGGCGGTATCGCCTCTCTGATCCTCTAGTTATTTTTTAAATATCAATTTGTTTACTTGTGCCTCATTTAAAATTAATGAAATAACAAAGAGACACTGTTTTAATTCAGCTTGTTCTGATTAGAGTATTTTTTATTAAGTAACTTCTATAACAGTTTCATTTAAAAACAGATGAAAGCAATACATGGATCAGATTCTAAGTAAAGAGCCTAGTACATGCTTATTTGAACAGCTGTTTAGTATGGTTTAATAAATAAAATGTGGATATCCTTTGTTACCTACGATTGATACACAAAAAGATTTAGATACTGACCGTGGTGCTTTTCTAGGTAAATGGGAAGTGCTGTATGTATGGTTACTTCTAAGGATTTTAAAGGATATTTCATATTAAACTTGACATGTTTTACCTGTATAAGTAAGCAAATTGGATACTTACGATCTTGAATTGATACAAAGGTATAGAATTTAGAAAGGATGTTATTGTGGTGATCAAATTGCATATTCTGTGTAGCGTACTATATGTATGTACATGAAGTTAGAAAATACTTGATTAGAAATGCTGATACATATACAAGCTACTCTGTTAACATATGATTCCTTTTATTCAGCATGTTTGCCTCAATCACAAATAGTCCAACAACTAATAATGTCAGTACAAGAATGTTCAGTTTTGTGAACAATGTAATTGTTGAAAAAAATGGTAATTTTTCATTTTGTTCAGATGTTGTCACCCAGTAGTAGGGGTATTTGCATGCTAAATGAAATATTTTCAAATGTACAAAAATCAATCAAAAGTTACATTTCCTGAAATAATGAGTGACTTTAGAGGTTAGGAATATTTGAAAGATCAAGCTGTGATTTGTGATAAATGATTTTATTGAGCATAAGATTTAAAAATGTGAAAATATGAGTTATAAAATAGCAGTGCACTGTTGACCATTATTAACTGATGAATTCAGCAAATTTTGAAGAATCAAGAAATAGTTTATTCAGGCATCAAAACAGACTTTATTTCTAAAGAGCTTCAATGCATACAGTTTCCCAGATATTTCTGATCTGATTCCACCTATTTAATATTTTCACATTAAACTGAAGCAATAAGAGCAAAGATAAAACTGGAAATGTGCAACAAGTTTCATGGCAGAATTATTTATTAGTAGATGATTGACTGGGAGTTGTTTTAAAAGAGTTCAGTTTGAAAAAAGCTTGGTGTCACTGTAGAGTTTCAGATGAGTTTGAGGACCCTGGTCAGATTTCAAGTTTTGGTAGGGACGGTAAAATGGAATGGTAAAATTTGGCTCCCTTACAGAAAGCTAACAAGGCAGGGCTACATGCCAACCCCTTAGTATACAAATTAATGTCTTTTGGATTTAACCACTTGAACTGCTTAAAAGGAAAACATTGTCATCTCTTTAGTTGAATAAACTTTATTATTAGGAGTTAAAACAATTGGTCCTAAACACTTTATGTAAAGCCCATGTAGAAAAAAAGCAGCTGTAAATATTGGGGCGTTTAAAGTTGTGATGTGAATGAAGTAGAGGTCTTAAGGCTACATTTAAAGTTTGCCAGTCTTATTACACTCTAATGAAACAAGTAAGATTTTAGTTGTTGTTACTTTATAAACATAGATGTCAAAGTGTTTGTGTCTTTAAACAAGCCACGATTTAAATACTTAAGTAAATGTTTATTGTTGCTGTTACAAAAAGTCCACAGTTAGTCAAACATCCTATGCTCTCACAAACTTAAAAGGACAACCTTGGACCACCATTTTTGCCAAGGTTGAGAGGAAATGTTCAGTTCCCAGCATGTAGCAAAGTGTAGAATGGCATTTATACTTGTTAATGGTCTTCATACAAATTGCAGTTCAAGTGGAATATTTTTTTTTTTCATTCTGTTTTTCCAGATTTGTGTAATAAATTTTTTGGATTCAAGTTGAACTTAAGTTGAACTGCTCAAACTTTGTCATTTCCATGACAGTAAAAATCTTCCTTTCTTGGCAAAATTTCAAAATATAAAGAATGGTGGGTGCATTATCCATCAATATTTGGTTAAAATATTTACCTTAGCTCATATGGTTATTTTATAATTATTCAAAATTACAATGTTTCTGAATTTTTTTACTTTATATATATATATATATATATATATATATATATATATATATATATATATATATATATATATATATATATATATATATATATATATATATATATATATATATAATCAGATGATCTTTGTATGTGTCATCCATATTTGCCTCTTAAAACTGTCTAGGTCATAATAATACTGATTTAAATAAGAATAATATTATATGATTATATGATATTATGCTTAAGTAGGTACATTTGTCATGATATATTTATGTAAATGTGCCCTATTTAGACTAATTTATTTTATGTAATTTTTTTTCTATTCTCTTTTTTTGTGAAACTGTCGGACTGTTATCCAGACAGTTAAAATGTTTTAAACGACAAAAATGAAATAGTCTATAGAGCCTAGCTTAATAGCAATAATTTATCAACTCTATAGAGAAAAAAAAACCTAACGCAGTTTTTATTGCTTTTTCCTAGAACCTTTGAATGAAGAGAAAGAATCGAAATGGAGCAAGACAGAGAAGCAGCTGGGTGCTCTGCTGGTGATAGCAATGGCTGTGATAGTGGTGCTCATTATCCTTGTGGTCCTGATGCATTTCCAGAGTATACAACAGGTGGGTGCCATTCATTCAAGTTATACCTTTGTGTGAAGAAAAATCTGAGGGACAATTGGCCTTGCTGGAAAAAGAAGGAAAACTCAAGCTTGGCCACTGTTCGCAAATGGCTTTTTTTTTTTCTTTTCTGTTAATGATTTAGCTATTTAGCTATTAGGAGTAAATTATTCATTTTCTTGTGGAAAATGGTGTTACAGAATGTAACTTTTCATAGTAAGTTGATAAAACTATTTTAATTATTGCTTTTGTAGACATCATATAATCGTGGATATATTGTGATTTGAAGTATTTTGTTTTAACAGAATGTTGGATGTTTAACTCCATCTTGTGTGAAAGCAAGCGGTTCCATGCTGAAGGACATGAATCTCACAATTAATCCCTGTGATGACTTTTATGAATACACTTGTGGAAATTGGGTAAAAAACAGAATAATTCCACCAGACAAACCCAAATGGACATCATTTGCAGAAGTGTATGACAAGAACTCGGCCTTCCTGAAAATGGCAAGTTTAGAAAGCTAGGTTTCTGAAATAATTCATCATAAATTGATAGCTTGTACAATTATGTGATTTTTGAAAATGAAGTAGAATTTGTCACAAGAAAAAAAAGATGTAGAAAAGAAATTTATGACACAAGATTAGTCACTGAAATTATGAACACTGTTATTGTTACTCATTTGTTTGTATGTAGAGTTCACAGATACAAATATGTGATGCAATTCTGATGTCCTGTCTTGATTGATTCAGGTTTTGTCAGAACCAGGTAATCTTCTTAGAGGTGAAAACTCCACAGCTGTGAAAAAAGCCAAGGATTTGCTCACCTCTTGTATGGATACATCTGCTATTGAGGTTGCTGGTGCTACTCCATTGCTCAAGGTAACATATAGGGGTTGGTTCTTTAAATGTCTGCATTGTTACTTACCCTAGCAAAATGTATGATGTACCTACATCAAAATTACCTTGCATTGATCATTACTTCCCTGCACTGTTACATCATTATGGTGTGGGTTAGTGAATTAGATGCTGGAGCATAATCTAATGAGTTGTAATCACATATACATGTAGCAAGTCTTAATATTGTATTGTCAACATGTGTCTACCAGGAATCGCATTGTAACTTTGAATAGCAACATATGTTTTGAAATGTACAACATGAAGAAACTGCAAACACATGTAATTCTTTTTTCCATTGATATTGGAAATATAGTGGTTTGGTTTTGTTATTCTGCCATGTCTTAATGTAAAAAAATGCCTAATCAGATTAGTGAATCAGTTATCATTTTCTTTATTTTTTTTGTCACAAAGTTGAGATTAACCTTCACAAATCTATTTCAGATGATTAAAGACCTGGGCTCTTGGCCCCTAACATCTGATCCAGTTTCTGGTAACTGGAGTCAATCCAGCTGGAATTTTATGGACACACTTGTCAAGTCTCACCTGGAGCAGGGCTCTCCATTCTTCAGCATGGCTGTGAGCACTGACGACAAGAATAGCTCTCTGAACATAGTGCAGGTAATGAGAACACTGCTTGTCTGCCAACTGCTATATGCCCTTAACCCACTGTTTCACCTAGAAATGTTAGATTTACAGTTAGAAATGAACTGTTAGTGCTGAGTTCACACCAGGACTATTTGATATCAGTTTAATCTATCACCAAATGACCAGATAGTGAAGAAATACTGTAGCACTTTTAACTGTATCTTCTGGGAGATTTCAAGTTTTATTTCCAGCCTGAATTTGTTTTTGTCTAAATTCAGACTGATACATTAATGAAGTAATAATAAATGTTATGAATGAAAAATCAATTAATGAATAAATAATGAATAAATAAATGAATATTATCCCTCTCAAGTTATATTTTGTTAATATTAGACACTTTGGGTAAACACATGTTAACTGATTTTCACCCATTGCCACATTGTTCATTTTAACATTGATTCATTGATTGAAAAATATTGGCTAGTATTGGTTTTCAAGATACTGCTATTTTAACATAAATTCTTGTTTTGTTTTGTTTTGTTTAACAGTTTGAACAGGCTGGACTGACATTAGGTAGTCGTGAAGAGTATATTAGGAATACTTCAGAAAAGTTCCATAAAGCCTACGTACAGTTAGGTGCAACTACTTTGAAGCTTCTTGGATCTGAAAATGAAACGTTCAATGCTGAGCAGATGGAGAATTTATGGAAATTTGAGACTAAAATTGCGAAGGTGAGGAAAATTGTTTAATTAGATAAAAATCAACAGCATATTTACTTTCATACAGATAGAAAATACATCTTAATAACTTTGATCCACTATATTTACTGAATACCTCCACATTTTTGCAGAGCTTTTTACCAAAGGAGAACATGACTGATCCTAAGTCACTATACCACAAGATGACAGTGGGTGAACTGATGGCCAGCATGGGGAACACTGTAAGATAATTTTTTGTGTGTGTCTGTGTGTGTGTGTGTGTGTGTGTGTGTGTGTGTGTGTGTGTGTGTGTGTGTGTCGGACATGCTGAAACTGTCGGTCCAATTGGTCATGACCGAGAAAATTTGTCTGGACTGGTAAAAAATTGGACTTGGTCTGTCCAAAGGACTGACAAGAGTTTCAAAAACCACAATTTTGAATATACTTCACTAATAACAGGGGCGGATTTAGGCCGTCTTCTGGGTCTTCCGGAAGACGGTCAGATTTTCAAGTTTACGTTGACGGATATCTAATTTTTTCTGTTGGAAGACGGTCAAAATTGGAGGAAGAATCAACAAAGATAAGTTGGAAGACAGTCAGTAAATAGCTCTGGATCCGCCCCTGAATAAAATTATATAAAACCCAAAGCGTTTTTTCCCTTCCATTTCAAACCTATTACATTCATAAACAAAGTAACCTACCTAATCGCACTGTCTCAAATGAATAGCGTGATTTTCAGTCCGACAAATATCCATTCGGTCCGGCAAATTTTTCATTACTGCCAGTCCAAATGTCCGGTTCTTCTGAAAAGTTTTCAGCATGTCGTGTGTGTGTGTGTGTGTGTGTGTGTGTGTGTGTGTGTGTGTGTGTGTGTGTGTGTGTGTGTGTGTGTGTGTGTGTGTGTGTGTGTGTGTGTGAACATGATTTTTTCCTGATAAGAGGAGAATATAGATTGCCTCTCTGTATGTGCATGTTGAGATTAGTGTAAGCATATGCTTTGAAAAGATGGAAATGATAGTGTTTTTGAATACAAATGCATACGATAAATCAACATTTA
This sequence comes from Lingula anatina, assembly GCF_051362555.1. Lineage (NCBI taxonomy): Eukaryota > Metazoa > Brachiopoda > Lingulata > Lingulida > Lingulidae > Lingula > Lingula anatina. Next base: position 40,374,876 of record NC_141768.1, on the reverse strand, counting down.
ACACCTGTGACACTGCAATTTAATACTTTTTTCTACACATTAAATAGTTTTTGTTTTAGTTAACATATACTGTAACCTTTGTTTTCTTCCCAGATTGATTTAACAGTGTACATGAGCAGGATGTTCAACACCAGTATCTCGGCATCCGAAAGTGTTTTAGTTAGTACACCAGACTACATGAAAAAGATGGCAGAGATTGTCAAGCAGTCTGATCATGCGTAAGGGAATTGTTGGTTGTTATTTGAAGAAATGTCTGTGTGTTTGCTTGGAGAACCAAAAAATTTTGCTGACATTAAGTAATCTGGTCGCAGCATTTTTAACAGTAATATATGAAATCATTGTTTTAATTAATTGTATTGAAGCATTCAAATTAATTTTTATATCTTTCTGTCATTCCAGTATACTTGCCAGCTATATGGTATGGCAAACGATTCAGGAACTGTTGAGCTCTGCTTCTTTAGCATTCAGACAGGCGCTGCTGATTATAAATAAGGTAGAAAAGGGGGTCACCAGTGAGCCACCAAGATGGAAAAGCTGTGTTTCTAAAGTGGACAGTTCTGTTGGATTTGCCACGGGAGCTTTGTTCGTAGAAAAGAAATTCTCCAAAGAGCAAAAAAATCAGGTCTCTATTGAATCTGTGATTTGTTTTTGTGTTGGGTTATACATTATTAGCATGTTTTTATTTCATATTTATATGATGTCATATTGGTTGTTGTTGTGATTTTTTTCTTTGTTTGATTACACCAAGATGTCATTGAATTAACTCTCATTATTAATATGCAGTTTTTTTTTTTCCTGGAAATAAAAGGCTTAAACACTTTATTTTTGAAGTACTATGATTTTCTTCAAGGTGGAGACCATACTGAAATATATCCGCGATGCTTTCACCGATAATCTCCCTAAGGTGAGTTGGATGGACAAGGACACCCAAGCCAAAGCACTGGATAAAGCTCAGGCTGTAGTACAGCAGATAGGATATCCGGAGTGGATCACTATTCCCAAAGAACTCGACAAATATTACCAGAATGTAAGATTATTTTTTTATTTATTTATAAGAAAATATGCCACCAGAAAATAAGGAAAAGGCAATAACCACAGCAAGCCCTGTGAGCTTAGCAAAAGGATTAATTTGGTTGTCAGATTATGACAAAAATCACGTTGAAAATTAAAGCAATAAAATCCTGCATAATTGTTATCATTATTATGATCACATAGCTTTTTCAATTTAAAATTATATTAATTGTTTAACACTTGTGATTATTTTGAAAGAAATATTGTGTGAAGCAAGGAAATGTACAAAGTTGATGATATTTTGGTTCTTTTTTTTTGTAGTTGACTGTGACCTCATCACTGTTTGATAATACATTAGCTTTGAGAAGATTTTACAAAAGGAAAAACCTTGATAAGAGAGGAAAGCCACCAGACAGATATGAGTTCGTATACTATTTAATTTTTTATGACCACTGTATTGAAAAAGACAGTAAGATATGTTGATAATTAAAATAGTCTTATTTAAACACTGGATGGGGAAATTTGATGAAGAGAAGACAACAGCTTATATTTGTGTACCAAACATAATAGATATTACTTTATTTCTGTCGCGATATTAGTGTATTAACCATTTTCTATATTTAGAACACCTGTCTCTATCAGATAGACCTGAAGAAAAAAAGACATTATAGTTTGTGTAAGCAATGCTGATATCAGAATATATATATATATATATATATATATATATATATATATATATATATATATATATATATATATATATATATATATATATATATATATATATATATATATAGCTTAGAATTTCAAAACCTGTATAGAGTTTATCACATGACAACTATAGTGTAACATGATGAATGTTTTCTGTGATCCAGATGGCACATGACTCCAGCAGTAGTGAACGCTTACTATACATCAGTGTACAACTACATTGCCTTCCCAGCAGGCATTTTACAGTCTCCATTCTATGATAGTGAATTCCCTATGTAAGTACTGGCCTTAGGCCTATCACATCTTTTAAACCCCACATGATGATGGAAAATAATCAGCTTTAAGTCCTTTTCAAAAATTCACTTTAATAATTACACAATTTGATTGTGACATGAGGAGCCATCTTTAAAACATAAAATACACTCTGGCATAAATACATGGTTGGATTCTTTTCATTTTTTGACATTAATTCAATTATATCAAACAGTAGGAACTTTACTACTAGTTTTATCACATATTCTTTAAGTTTTATATTTTTGATCAAATACACACATAAGTCGGTTTGTAATTGCACTTCATAGTAAACTTTGTAGGTATGAATCTGAAAGATAGAGGTGTTTAAGACATTGAAGCTAAGATTAAAAGAAAATGTTGTGTTCCATAATGTTTCCTTTAATTCATGATTTGAATATTTAGACAAACATTTTCTTATTCCATTAGGGCTTACAGTTTTGGGGCAGCAGGGATGGTAATGGGTCATGAGTTGACACATGCTTTTGATAGCTCAGGTACATTTTGAAGATTTTTGTTCCTTTTTTGCTTCTAATAGCAATGTATAAGCTGATATGTTTTGGAATTAATACTAGATTTTATTTTTGGAAAAAATTGACCTGATTTTCTCAAAACAAAGAAATTTTGCCAGAGGAAAATAAAAATCAATTAACATTTCTTTGCCCTAGGTTAAATACTTTGGCATTTGACTCATATTCTTATATTTCAAATTTGGTGCAAACAAAACAATTCATTATAATTTCAGGTCGTAATTATGACAAGTATGGTAACATGCACCAGTGGTGGAACAATGCCTCTATTAAAGCATTCAAGAAGAGAACTAAATGTATGGAGGATCAGTACAGCCAGTACACCATCAGGGGGCATAAGGTAGGGCTAACAGGGGACATGAGGTAGGGCCTATCAGGGGCCATAAGGTAGGGCCCATTGGGGGGGGGGGGGGACAGTAGGGCCTATCAGGCCACATGAGGTAGGGCCTATCAGGGGCCATAAGGTAGGGCCTATCAGTGACTGGCCTTTTTGCAATGTGTAAAAATGCTTTTATTATAAATTATTTGTAACTTATTTTGCTCTGAGCAACACTGAAAACAGTAAAATAAGCGTTATTTTTTATAAGTTACACAATCGTGTTACTGACTGTCTGCATTTAGGAGTTTTTCAAAAGTGTGTTCCCACTAGCAGTACCCAATGTCATGTTTCTGTGGCCAGCAAATCTTTATTTATAAATATTGATTGGAACAGAAACCAGGATGGGTGTTTAATAGATTTAAAATCGCAATTATACCCCTATTTTAGGTAAATGGTCTTACTACTCTTGGAGAGAATATAGCTGATAATGGTGGCATTAAGATGGCCTATCTGGCCTATCAGGCATGGAGCAGACAGCATGCCAGGGAGCAGAGACTTGTTGGTCTGAATGCTACTAATAACCAGCTGCTCTTTATGGGATTTGGAAAGGTAATACTTACACATATTATTTTTATTTCATTTTTTTGTTTTTTTGTTTTGTTATTTATTTTGCTTCAAAAGAAAAAAGTTTACCGAGTTAATACACTGCTGTGGTGATTAAATTGAAATTATTTGATTTTTTTTTTTTTTTTTTTTTTTTTTTGTGAAGAAAATTAAGAGAGACACTTTTAATGTTAAAAACTTGTTGGATGGCATTTTTACCACTTTTTGTGCAACACTGAATGTGCAATGTATATGTTCCAAGCGTAGTTGACATTGTCAAGCCAGTAGCTGTGCATATGTTTCTTTCAGATATGGTGCTCCTACTACACACCAGAATATGCAGTGCAAGCTTTGATAACTGATGAACATGGACCTCCAAAATACAGGTAAGGCATTTAGCACTAGTTACAACACCAGTTGTCCACAGTATGCGAGTATAATTATATCTAGGCGTAGCTTCCAACAATAGCATGATTGTACTTGCACTTTTGCTAGATGAATGAACTGAAAGGCATTAAAATACTGGTAAGCATGTTAGGGAAATGCAAGTGCAATTGTCTTATTGTTCAAAGCGCAGGCCGTGGATAAGTTACAATACATTGAACTGAGATGGGTGTCAAAGGGCCCTCTTGTAATGTGGAATACTTTAGGAATACAGTTTATACCACTGAACTTTGAGAGGTCCTAACATGTAATTATGTGACTGAATGGATCATTTGTCCCACTCATTGTGAAATTACAAACATGATGGTCTTTAAACAATATAATATAAATGCAAGGCAACCTTATGCGTGATAGTGAGGCTTTGAAAAAGAGAATTGTTTCTTGTTATCAGAGTGACCCATATCTTGGTGCACATGTTTTGTTACCATGTACCAGTAGAGATATTCTGCTGGTGAAAATAAAGTACACATTTTCAACTCAATCTTGTCAACTTTTCACCCTGTTCTAGACCAGACACAATGTATAATCATCATGGCACATCTATGATTTCAGAGTGAATGGTGCCTTGTCAAACCTGCACGAGTTTTCAGAAACTTTCTCCTGTCCCTTGGGAAGCAAGATGAACCCAGTTCACAAGTGCAGTGTATGGTAATGGGATGCCTGCCAACATCATACACTCTGCTCAGGATCCCTGTCTATATTTCACAAGTCTGCTCAATTTTGATTCCTGCTGTAAGATCTGCTTTAAATTGTCCTAAAAGGAAAAGTATGTGTTCTGTTCTCATAGAAGGTTAAAAAATCAGTTGTACATAGTTGTTTATGTTCTGAAGGATGTTTTAGATCTGCAATTTATTGTATTTGTTTATCTATTATTTTTGAGGGGGGGAGGAGAAATTACCTTCATTCATGCCTTTAGAAATTTGATATAGCATTAAAACAGCTGAAATGGTAAATAAAATGAATGAATTAACTTGTTGGAGAATTAAAATGTGTTTATATTTAGTTAAATATATTGTAGAAAATAAGTATGTAAAAATACTGTAACAGGGTAAATGAAATAATTGAAAATGGTGATAAAGGTGCATAATTTTAAGTTGATATTTTTAGAATGGAAATATGTTATATGTATAAAGGACAACATGCCTTTAAGTCATGAAATATCCTGAAATGTTGTTTCAGTGTATTTTTGTCAAGTACAATAACAACTTAAGATGTTGACTCAAAATATCAAACAGAAATTTTGAACAGAAGTGCAACAACAGGATTTCAGATAAGATATTTCACAAACAACAACAACGGTTTCTTTCTTTAAGTTAAAGAGTGTTTGGTAACATTTGGTTATTTTTGTGGTTTATTAACATTTACACAGAGATGTGATTTACAGATAAATAGAGATTACAGCTTTTGATTTGTGTCCAGACTTGCAGTAGAGAGAATGCACAAAGCTACATGACAAAATTCATATCAGATTCTACTGGACCAGGTATCTTTTTTTTTTTTTTTTTTTTTTATTATTATTATCTTAAAACAGTGTACCAGGCGGAATATTGCAGTTATATTCAGGTTAAAACTACCCTGCTTTTTAAGTGTCATTATATTATGTTTTTATGTAATTCAGTGAGAAAATTTAATAAAGGACAATGTTACTCAGTACATGACAGATACACTGTTTAGAACTGACTAAAGAAGGGTGAGATAACTGAATACAAGGGCATTAAACAAAATAAACCTTGAACAGCACAAACAAGTGTACTGTATGAGTAAATGAGAGGAAATTAATCCAACAACATGACTTTTCATCCTATATTGTAAGTATATTTAGCAGGGGTATGGTGCAATATCGTCTTCCATGCAGTCGTGGTTGCAGGAGGAGCAGCAAATCCAATGTCTTCCAGATGTACAGAGGTGGGGGGATGCAACCATTTAACCAGATACAATTATTGTTATTATTATCACAATTAGTTAGAGAATTAGAGTTGTTTTTTTCCTTATAGGATATGTTATTTACAGATTATTTACAATTTAACATCTGATGATCAGCTGAGAATGTTGCTCGAATATAATGTTAGTTTTTACCGATTTTTATGTAAAGCTTTCTGTATATGAAGTATTGACCTTTCTGTTAATGAGCATTTGGTGAATTTTCGTTGCCTATAAGAAGTTATAAAGTTTATTAGATTTTCTCAGTGAAGGCATTACTTGTTATTTTGATTTTCTGATAAGTTTGGCAGATATCCTACAATGAGGATAGATAACTGTATGTTTGCGCTCAAAGTGACATATCCTCACATACAGTGTACGTTGTAGACATAAATATGTAGAGGACGTTCAAAAATAAAAATCGGTGATATGTACTTTTCAGTTTTTGTTGTTATCCATCAAAATATATTGACCTATTATATAACATGGACGAAAGAGTTTATTTAAAATTTCTTTCTAGACGGTGTAACTGGGTGTTACTGTTGGGTGGGTATACGGGGTATATAAGACGGGAGTTTTGTCGATTGTCCAAAATTAGCCTTAGCAAAACGTAGATTACAAGTAGTTTTCTGTGGACATATTTCAAAATATTTCGAAAGATAAACCCAACCAAAATGTAAGCTAGATTAGAAAGTTTGCACGATAGAGTTATCTTCGTGTACTGTTTACAAAGGTCTGTATTTAGAAATGCATAAGTAGAGCAACTGTATACTGATTGAATGAGGTGAACGTGAGTACCACGAAATGGAGTCCAGTTGCTGGTGGATCGTAATAGGTGTGTCGATTTTTGGTACGTATTTTACCTTATACGCTCTTGGGGCGAGTTTCATTTCGAATAACGATTTCTGTCCTGCAACTACGTTTGTGTGGAATAACATACCAAAACCCTCAAGCAGAATACCGCCAGTGCAAATATTTCTTCAAACGGAGATGTATTTTGGTCTCAATTACGACAAGTTTGACTGACATGGCACCGCAGTTTATACGTCTCAGATTTCATTTATTTTTTTCGTCACCCAAGGGCATATATATATATATATATATATATATATATATATATATATATATATATATATATATATATATATATATATTGAAAAAATTCGGGTGGGCAAGCGTAAATTGTATCAAGATTGTCAAAATTTTTGACATGACCAAAATCATTTCTGTCCTCCTAATATCATTAAGTTCATGAATGTCAATTGTGGTTTGTCTCTGAAGCAATAAGTGTATACATTGGCGACAATGCCTTTAGATTAAATAGATTAAAAAATGTTCTCTTCCTTTTCTAGCGGTGCTTTGCCCCTCTACTGGATCATCATGGTCGGGATGTCAAGGTCTCATTAAGCTGACGTCACCTAGTGGGACGATTACGTCACCACAGTACCCCAGTAATTATCCCGTCAATATTCACTGTACGTGGGAGATACGACCTAACCCCAAACAGGTGAGGTCGTGTCAGAACGCAAACACAGCAGGTCAAAACTGATAGTTCAATCACAAAGTAACAATTGGCCATAATTTCTGTGACAACGACCGATTGAGAAGTTGCAAATTTGTCTGTTAGCGGAGAACTTTTATAACCTATTATCATATATACTTTTACATATCATAACTCCTTTTTAAAAAGTTAAAAACATTATGTACCAAAACATATTGTTATAGTCAATACTAGGTGTTTTGTATCTTGCTGTTAGCATTACTAAACAACATTGGTCAAATTGTGTGTGAATTTGGTGACCTTTGATGGTGTCTTTTCAATTTTATAGACATTTCTTTACATCTGTAGAAGTCACAGTGAAACAGTCGATTTGAGGGGGTACCTCTTATAAATTTTACTAAATGGTATAAAATGTGTATATTTTCACCACTAATTTGTATTTTTTTTAACCATTAATCATGTTAGACACGGTATCCATAATAAAATGCACTATTTCTAACAGTTCACAGCTGTGAGGTGATCATTTGTAAATAAAAGTACATGGAAATGGGGGTGGGAAAACCTTTTTGACCAATGTTATATATATATATATATATATATATATATATATATATCCCATTTTCGACGTTCATTTTATAGTTATGTTTTAACATAAAAACTTCAGGCAAAGTAATGAATAAAGGTAAAATATTTAATTACTTTAATTACTTTCATGTCAATTTTCCCAGGCAATTATGGTGATATTTGAAGATCTGGACGTGGAGGGAGACGCCATGAACTGTCCGTACGACTTCATCAGGATGTCGGCAAACAAATGGAGTGGGGCTACATAATTTAAAAACATTAAAATGCTTCCCTCTCATTCATCCTTTCCTTTCTTTGAATTATGTATCATTGCAGAGAGAACGTAACAGTTCTTTTCGTCGTATTGTCTAAAATGATGCATTGTCCCTAGTTCATTATACCCATACGACACTTATATCGTGCCCTCTCTTATATAGCCATTGGTATTTATGCTGTTGTACATACAACATTGATTAAGCACTATTGAAGGGATTTCTTTAATTCTGCAATTTGCATTTTAAATTAATGCCTTGTTTATTCATTCATTTGGTAATTGATTTTTCTTTCTTTTTAATGAAATCTAAAGTTAAGTACTGTGGAAAGAACTTGCCAGCGGCTATTATAACAAATAGCTCGGTCGTTCTTCTCGAGTTTACTAGTGACAGTTCCAAGACTGGTCGTGGGTTCAAGATAACATACCGACCCTGGACTGGTAGGTTAAGAAACAATTCAGAAAGAGAGGAGATGACCTTTTTCACGTTGTTTAAATTTAACGCCATTATTCTTAGTTAGGCCTATATCTTGAGCTTTTAAAGTAAAAGATAGGGGAAGGGTTGCCTCAGTTTTCGGCCTTACATGCTCACGGTACCCTTACCACTGTTAAAAGGTACATTTACCATGAGCATGTAAAACTGAAAACCGAGCCAAGGAGAAGGACTGAAGTTTGTTAAATCGTGGGATTTAACAAGACCGATTATCTAGAACGCAGTGTGTTTGTTACTACCAGTTAAGACTCCGTTCACATGGAAAGTCTATTTTCTAAAAATCTATTTTCTATTCGTGGTATCTTGTAATCACGGTCCCTGTGCCCTGAATATCGTAATTACTGGCGGCGCGAGCCAGTTACTTCCAAAGCTGTAATTAATTCTCGGGATATTCAGGGCACAGGGACCGTGATTACAAGATACCGCGAATAGAAAATAGATTTTTAGAAAATAGACTTTCCATGTGAACGAATTTAACATCATACCTCTATATTATCTTTTTAAATATTCAACTCTGCACATTTTTTGTAAAACTCAATGTCATAGTAACCAAGGTTGTCATTATTGTAAGTAACATGATCAGAAATACATGTGCATGTATTTCGATTATTTTTAAACAGCATGTTATAATCAGTATACAGCTTATGTAGTTTTATTTCTACTAGGAACTATCTTGAACTCCTCCCCCGGGACACCCAAGCCAGCCAGTCCCCAGGGATGTACCGGAAACCCCGTGGAACTGCATGCTCCAAGTGGGGTAGTGTCATCACCGGGATTTGATGGGCAAAAATTATATCAATCAAACTTGGCTTGCTCGTGGGTGATTAAGCAGAAAACTGTACAGGTACGCAAGTGTTCACATACTGATTTAATAAATGCGCCTGTTTCACATACATTTGATAGAAAACGAAATGAAGTCATACCATAATGGAAAATTTAACAGTAAAAGTCTGCCTGTTTCCATTTCTGTTATTCAAGTCTTAGTGCGTTTTGAATAGTCTGCAGTGGAAACGATGACAAAATGTCGCTCTATGTTAAACTTTCATGCATTGATGTATGATATTTTCAAAACGATGTATGTATGCCCCTTCACTCATTATGTAAGTTTTATCTTGAGTTAATCCGTCGTATCCAAAAAATATTTTTTTATCGCGGACACATAACGTGTTTACCGCCGTCGACCGGAATGGTCATCCCCGTAGTGAATGAGGAAGCGTCGGATGCCAAGAAAACCACTGCATTGGCCACTTCGTGGGGTAGTCCCATACGTCCCAGAGCATGGGTATTTTTGCACTTTTCAAAAAACTGTCAAAAGATGAAATATCTATTAACCATAGTACATGGATATTAACAAGAAAAAAATGGTATATTACATGTAACAATAACATGGTGCAATGGTTTACATTCTTCCTATTCAAAAAACACTCCTAGACAATGCTTTAAATAATAACATTCGTGTGCGCCTACAAACGCGCGTGCGCACATACAAACACACATGCTCACCTGATCCAGAAGGTTTTTGTCGAGACCGGCACTGGTGTGCAAATTGGTAGATATAGTACTCGGACTGTAAAAACAAACAATAAAAAATAGACAATGTACGGACACATATTTATTAATGAAAAAAATGCCCCCATATCAAGGTAGATGGATGTATCTGTACGTCGTAATAGTGTCATAAATCGACAATTTGATCCAATGCTATTTCGTCTGTCTTCGCTTAGAGGGATAACAACTCTTCGTATGAGATTCATATTTCACAATAAATACATTGTAAACAACTCATAGAAAAATAATAAATTCCATTTTATCATCAAAACTGCACATAGCGTAATTAATCTGGAATCTTCATAGATGGCTGGTGTGTGTTACGATCCCCTTAGAGATTATTTAAAAATAACATGACTAAATTTATTTGAATGTCGGAACATTAACCATTGGTAAGTGTGGAAAAATCTTCCTTTACCTCAGGAAAATCCATTTTATGGCACTTTCCCCACCAAAATGAACAGTTGTTATCCCTTTAAAATACGAATATTGTAATATATATTCTTGTATGTTTGACCGTTGCTTACCTCACGCTGTTCACCCGTACACCTTTAGGCGCCAACTCTAGAATACATAATACGGATTAATGACATATACATGGTAGTTTTAACGAAGATAACTAATTTAAAGCAACGACCCGTTCACATTAATAGAAAATCTGGTGACGAAGTTGCACAAAATAAATAATATGCAGCAACTATCTGTTCACGTCTTTTCAACAGAAAAATCTGGCGACGAATATCCTACCTAAAGCCAGACAGCGAGTCATATGTGCTACAGCGGCCTTGGACATGCTATACGCCATCAAACCTGCAAACTAAATATTAAGATAACGCTTTCCAGTGCCCAGAAAGGTGTAGAATACTTTAAAATGGGTTTCAAATGATGCAAATATTGACTATTTTCGAAAATTCAATATTGACTTACAAGTCGTCTTTTAAAGGAAAATATTTTGCCATATTGCTATATGTATGTTAAATTATAATTCATCAATGGCAATATTTTGATAAAATAATCAAATTCGAATAGATAGGCTACTTTTGAAATGCTTAAAATATATGCAGAAATACACTACTTACAGCTTGGTTGGCATTTACGGTTGTAAAATTCACAATTCTGCCTGAAAATATATTGTGAAAATGAAATGTCAAAACATTTTATCACAGACTTTGTAGAACGAAAGTTGGTTCAAAAATGAGAGCAAACACAGTGCCTTACATTTACTCTTACCATGAAAAGATTGGCACTGTATATAAGAGGTACATCTTTAAACTGTAAAACGTATCTTATTCTTTTAGTTAAGGCGCTTTAAGGCCATATTGTAATATGTATAATCTCTACCATTTCATTTACCTTTTGATTTTATCAAATGTGGTATGGCCAGCTTGGTGAGCTGGAATACCGCTCTGGTGTTGATGTTAAACACGAGGTCGAATTCATCCATGGGCGTGTTCTGGTGCTCATTCCATCGTAAAATCCCTGCACAATTAACCTGAAATTATTTAGGTTACCTCTGCTACTATACTCTAACCTCAGGTATCACATTTCAGAACCAGTGGGAAAAAGATGCCAAGGTTCCTTAAGTCATTGATTGAGTTGCATGTTGCATGAAGGGAAATAATGCTGTACAAAGAACAAACATAATTAGGTGATTGTTTGTCTGTGAACTAAGTATTGTTTCTCTGTGACTGGTCGTATGTTGACGTTCTGTCCTGTGCATGTACATATAAGCCTACGTATTACTTGTGTCGATGGAGCAAGGTGACATTTTGTACTCACCAACACGTCTATATTGCCATATTTAGCAACTGTCTGGTCTACAAAACGTTCCAAGTCATTGCCATTTGTTACATCTCCATTTATTAGTATTATCTAGAGAGAGATGTAAATAGATGTAAATAGTACACAAGTATTAAAACTGCCACCAATATTTTTTTACTTGTTATTACCTCCAAAAAGAGGTAACGTTTTTGGTTCGGTTAGTTCGCCACTTTGCTAATACATTACCCAAATGTTATGGACGGACTTTGATACCATTTTCAGGATAGATCATGGCTAACTAGTGATTAGATTTTGGTGATGATCCATTAATTGGTTAACGGTTAATTATTAATTAATCATTTGTCTTGACGGAGGTCTGCGGTCTATGAGTGCTTTTGTATTATTTATTTATTTATTTATTTATTTATTTATTTTTATTTTTTGTGTGGTTTGAAGCGAAACTATCATATTGCGTCTAAATTCAGTGCCGGTTATTTCAAGCTTGCCTTCTCGGCTGCCAACCCTTCGGACTTGCAGATGTTTGCTGTGTGTTGTAGATTTTCGGCGTCCTTATCGAAAAGAGCCAGTTTCGAACCCAAGGTCGCGAACTTCACAGCTGTAGCGGAACCCAGGCCTGATGCCGCGCCTGCAGAGAAAAGTGATAATATCATTAGGATAAAATTACCTGAAGCACCCCATTTTCATTAAAAAAAAAACGTAATCCTTGAAAAGGGGCTAATGTAAATGTTACTGGGCAACTACAGATGTATCCTTGCTTACAGTAAGTGTTTCGGTCTTAAAACCAAAAACGTAGTTCAACTTCAATAATGATAGTAATTTACCTTATGACCGAAATCATCATGTTTAACAGACCTTGTATATAGTTTCTATTCAGATAGTCTAGACATAAAATGAACTTCACTGTTGTTTATGGGAGATAAATGGTTTCAATACCAACTAATAATATTCGAAACACGTCATAAATATCTTCCAAATCTAATTTTGTGTTTTCAACCTACAAAAAAGTTTTCTGAAATAATATAACGAAATGGAAATTGTTTTTTTTTTCTTTTCTTTTTATCCAAAAAGGCCTTAGCAAATGTTATCCAAAATACCAATATGAACGGGACAAATGATTATTCATAATCATTTTTTAAAATTACATTTATTTGTTTACTCATTCACTTTTTTATTTATATTTGTATTACTGGCAATTGTTAAGTGAATGTGACCATCAGCTAATCTAGTAAACTCCTTTTAAACTAATGTATTAGTACTTACACAATTAACTCTGGGTAGAATGACTAAAATTATTGGTTATTGCAGATGTAGTGGCAAACTCATAGGCTTTCTGTGATATTAAAACAGGTCAGTTCATTTGAATAAAAAAAGTTTCTGTACTAGAAAAATGTGACATATTTTATTACCTGTAATCATGACAACCTGATCTTTCAGTGACGCTTCCATTTTACTCGCTTAAAAATAACGTTTACTCTATTACTGTGATGTCTGTGGCTCTTTCCGTGACTGCGCTCCAACGCTTATTCACTAATAGTGTCGTTGTAGAAAACGTGCGTTATTATGTAGAGATTATGAAGAAGAGGCCAGAATCCATCACACTTTGGTGGCGTATCCTCAGAACGAGGCTGGGATTACCACCGTTACTTTGACACCCTGCGTCCTAAAATGAGTTCAAAAGAATCACGATAATTAAATACGCGTCTTTTCGTTGTGATTAGATAAGGCCGTGGTACACCGTCCCTTAAATGCGTCATAAATCGAGAAAAAAAGTTCCCGTAACAGATCGTTGATTATATGGCGTCAGTGTTATAACTTCATTTTTAGAGTCTGCTAAAGGCTGGACCCAAAGATAAAAATGGCAAAAAAGTATTTTGGCAAAACTTACCAACAAGTAAAAAAAATGAAAACTGCATACCGCGTTAACTCTTAACTGGCGATATCAGCTGCGTGTCGCGTAGCTTTGCCTTAAGTTTGTAAACCACCTCCACAGGCAAGTTTACTTATAAAAATACATCCCTTTCTTACATGCTGTAGAGTTATTTGAACACCTTAGAGCCCAAAAATATACATAGAAAGATAATAGGTTTATAATATAGATATATGACATAATTAACAAAATTAGAGGATGGCGACATGTCGTCAATAAGTATAACTCCTCCAGTAAATGCACTGTTGATTGAGGTTGGTAGTGGTACATGTAGTTTGGCGTGTGTTTTTTCAATGTAATCCATATAAATAAAAATAATGTATATACTTACTTTGCGCAGTAAGAAAAATTTTTTGTTAAAGATTATATGATGATAATCTATATGATATCATGATCACTGTAATCAGTTATCCCAGCAGCGAATTATAATCACGGTTATTTACAACAGTAAATAACAGTCGCCATCTGATGATAACAGTTAAAACAAAACAGCTCCTGATTAAATGCACATATATATGTAAACTGAAGGAGGCATCAATGCACAGTATGCTGGCCTTTTCTTGATTAAATATGAATGACGAACTTAGGCATTGTCAGATCATTTGTCTTTATCATTTATTCCAAATAGGTGCTAACCTTAACGTTCCTGTACATGGACATTGAGAGCGAGAATACGACTGGATGCAAACATGATCGTCTTCAGGTTTTTAATGGAACCACAGAGAGGGACCCATTGTTGGTGGGCTATGCTTTTTATGCTGTGTTATCTAGCAGGAAAAATAAATATTTATCTATCTAGGGCGATGGCTCTTTAAAGTCTTGTCAATAAAGCTTTGGCAAAAACCATAACATATTGCCGAAATTGATATTTTGACATTTTGTAAAAATGTCGCAACAAATGAAAAACGTTTTACCAGTTTACTTACGATGCAACCAATTCTTAAAGTAAATGAAGAAGATATGTATTTCACAGGAGTATAAGGATAAATCAAAATCGCACAAATCGTAATCATTTGTTGTAGGGTACCTTTTGTGGAAATACACTGCCTACGCCTCTGACAGTGCAGAATAGTGGGGTCCTTCTTCGGTTTGAAACGGACAACTTTGTAAATGGCATTGGATTTAAACTTGCATACAAATTTAACCCACAAGGTTTGTATTTAAACAATCAAAATATACTTTTTTCTTCATTAATTTAGCCACATGAGGATATCATTCAATAATATTCAAGATATAAAAATGTATGAAAAAAATGGTATAAGCTTGTGTAAAACTGGCCTACATCGCAATCGATTTGCTTGACGGGTAAGTTGTTTGACCCGTTTTATCATTATTATATTTCATATAAAGCATATTTAATACCCCCAAAATGGTACAGGTGGTTTATCTTATGCAGTTTTAATGATATCCTCCAGAAGACGACGCCTGCGGGGTGCCCGCCATCAGGCCCTCCTTGGCGAGCAGACGAATCGTCGGCGGTCGGGTAGCTGTCCCGCACAGTTGGCCATGGCAGGTGATGTTCCGGCTGGAACGCTACGGACACTACTGCGGGGGTGCACTGATTGACCCTCACTGGGTGCTCACTGCTGCACATTGCTTCTACGAGTACGTCATACCTTTCTCCGGACACTGTGGGAAAATTCTCAACCTCCATAACTACCCCCCCAAGCTTTGCCCATCCAAAAGAAGGAATAATTTGGGGATAAGAGACTAATTATCAATCTCGGACAAAAAGGTGTTTGCGATGGCGAAAGTCAATTCGAGTGGTCTATTTGACTTTTTCCCATTATTTGTAAGCGAAATAAGTTTTTGTAAGCTAAATAACTTTTTTCTTGCATGAATGCAGTAGTTTTGGGGAAAAGGTAATTGTCGTTCACACTACGAATAATTCAGCCTTACCTCTTCCATTTCCACACCCAGAAAACTAATACCACATGATCAAGAGCCCTTCAATTATGACATTAGATTTTATAGCAATTTGTAAAACTAATACAGATGCCCATGAATTAAAGTAAATATGTCTGACAATTTATTTTCAGCTTCCCTCAAGTTTGGAGGTGGCAAGTCATTGTTGGAAAACATTTAAAGAATTCATACGAAAACGTTCAACAGACGCTCCTTATCCAAAAAATCATCCCTCATCCAGATTACGACTACGACGCCAACTTCAACGATATTGCTCTAGTTCAACTGGGGTCACCAGCTGTTCTAAAAGCAGAGGTGACACCCGTGTGTCTCCCACGGACGTATGTCTCACCTGGAACCATCTGCTACATCACAGGGTTTGGAGATACTAAAGGTGTGTCTTGTCGTGTAAAGAGATCGTGTCCCTGCCCACGTGTTTGCATAATTAGACCCGTTTTTGGGCCAAAGTATGATGTTGATTATGTAGAAGTTAGTTCCATAACTATTCTGGTAAATTCTCAGATGGCCAAAAATAGCCCCTTTTTAACATATTCTGTTTGATAATGAAAAGTAAGCCTATGTTATACCCACGGAGTATAAGTGTAAGGCTACAACAAAACGTTGAAAACAAACAGCACGTGAGTCAATGTTATTTTGACACAAATTTGCTATCTAGATTAAGTGTATTTTTTTTTCTTTTTAATATGAAATAATAAACTGGTTTTAAGGGGGCATTAAAGGAATAAAACACATAACAGACTTTTCGTTACTTTCGAAAAATATTCTGGAAAACGAAGAATAAGAAATAAAAGAAATGAAGATTGTAATGACTCCTAGAAAATATACACCGTTGGAACAACGTGGCTGCTGTAACTGTCGGTATAAAGACGTGCTCACAAAGTTATTCCTACGCGCTGCACTGACTTGGTTTTTCCAATGGGTCAAGTTCATAACTTAAACTTGACGTTCTAGAACTCTGGGCCCAGTTTTATAAAGGACGTTTAGCACTAACCAGTGGATAAGCCTAACCAGTGGATACATTCTCCTAACACCCATTAACTAAAAGATGGTTGAATTGTGTTTCATATACAGTCTTCTGACGGAAAACAGCCAATTAGTTAACTGGCCAGTGTTTAACTGGATTAAATAATTATTTAAAGGCCAGTTTACTAACAGACTGTTTAGGTCTGGTTAGAGTTAAACACTGGTTAGTGCTAAATGTCCTTTATAAAACTGGGCCCTGGATGTTACCTTGGTCAAAAAAGCCACTATATATAATAGGTGTACATGGAGTACATTTAACATCTAAAGCGTCCTAAAATCCGATCTGGCCCAGTGAGAAAAAACATTGTGAAATGCATGTGTGGGGAATCTTTTACATTTCAATTTAATGTTAATACCCCTAACCTCACTGATCAAAGATTTGCCTTGCAGGCACCGGAGGGGAAGACTCTCTGAAGCAAGCTGCAGTGCCGATAGTACCACCCGAAGTATGTAACGGCACAAATATATACGATGGCGCGGTGCAGGACACTGCTTTCTGTGCGGGTTTTGTGGCGGGTGGGGCAGATGCTTGCCAGGTAAGAAAAGTCTAATTTTTGTTACTTTGGACAAAAGTCATCCAAGCTGTTCACTGAGTTTATGTGTATTATAAAGTTACAACTTTTTCGGGTCTAGGGCGTATGTCTATGTCTCGTTACTTTGGTTTTTCATTTTTCTTATACTACAATTCACAAAAGCAAAACCTAGTTCTAAAGGGGCACTTGTCATGGGACTGTTTTTACACACAATGCCTGGCTCCTTATAGTGATTCACTTCTAATATTTTATTTCCATTCAGGGTGATAGTGGTGGACCTTTAGTTTGTACAGGAGATTCCGGTCTAAAATTCTTCCTCTATGGCATAACATCTTGGGGTGCTACGTGCGGCGGTGTGAACCAACCTGGTGTCTACACCAATGTATTTGATTACATTGACTGGGTAAAAAACACCATCAAGTTAAGTACAGCACTTCAGAGTCAAGCCAGTCCTCTAGTGGGATAACCGCAGATGTTCTAAAGCGTCAAAAAGTCGAGGCTATCGTATATATGTACACATATACATGCATAGGTATTATGCACTAATTATATCTAATTGCAAATGCACTCGGTGGTATGAAGACGTTAAAATTGTTTCAGGTTATATATACCCTGTTAACCAAAAATCAGATTAAAATCTACTTCATGTTAAAGTAAATATTTTGATATTATCATATACTAATGTGTAAGGGCATTATTTGTGTTCAGAAAAAGCATGCCATTTTGCTGATGGCATCACATCGCCGGTTTAGGGGGTGAACGTTTTTTCTCTGTATAGAGCTATTTTGTGTATCCGACCACGACGATTAAATAAGACACTTAACATTTCATTTCCTTTTTGTTTATTTATGATAAAGTCGTGACCATTGGACTTACACAAAATCGCAAATCCATTTTTTTTTTCATTTTAAACTGCTTATCGTCACTCATATCTACAGTTCACAGTAACTTGATAGCTCAACGGCATTGTTCAATAAGATACAAAAATACATGATATATAAGTATAACGTTAAGAGCATTATTAACGTTGTTTTACAGTACGAAAATATTGCGCATATTGATGCATATAGCCACTATATACCTATATGCTTGTAATAAGCAAACAATATTCACAGAAATGTTTCCTTCACTTTCCCTCAAAAACAGTTTTGTCAAATAAATATGGTCAAAACATAGCCACGTATTTTCTTTTGAAAGTAACAATAAAGATTAATTTACAAATTTCAAGTTTCTTAGTTTAAACCGTAACGATTCCATCACCACATGACACACTTTTTACTGGGGTTCATTGGGCTCCCCGCTGGGCACTGGAAAGCTGCGGCAAATTCAGCTGAGTTTGATAGAGATCCAATAACTCTAAAATTAGAAATCAAAAGCATATAAATAATCCAATAAACTTGAGTCAGAATGATACACATACATATTAGCTGTTGTGTCCATGCAAACCCGAATTCATTTTTCTACGATTGGTTGCAATGTAGGTCTGATGTAGGGGTGGATCCAGGATTATTTGAAAGGAGGGTCTGCGGATGCGAAGCCCCCCCCCCCCCCCCCCCCTTCTTGGCGAGGGGTTCGGGCCCGCTGAAGGTGAGCAGTATTAACCAAAGCCACTCACCCAAAATGGGCCAAATCTGTTGTAATTTGCATAACAATAAGTTGTCCGTCGTAGTGCAAGCTGAATACTCACTCTGCAGTTGGGCACAGTTGAAAGAAGACGCAACATTATGTGTGGTGAATTCACAAATTTCAGCTTTTATAAGACGTTGAAGCACGTATATGGTAAGTAACACTACTTCTTCAATTACCGTCTCAATAAAACACAAGTGCAACCGAATGAGAGAAAATTTATTGTAGATATTAGTAGCGCGAATTGTTCTGATATTATGCCCATCGTTACTTGCATGTCACTCACAATGTCAGAATATGTTGGTTACAATGCTTTGGGACTACAAATGTACAGGAGAAATGGTGCTATCAGCTGACCATTGATGAAACAATAAGTTTGCTTGAAATCTTTCAAACTAGCTATTTTTAGCTCTGCACGTGTGGCAATTTTTGTATGACCCCTGACAATTAAAAGCCCATTTGTGACTTAATTTAAAATGTTTTCGTGTACAAATATAAACATATCTGCACAAAAGGACCGATTCATTCAGATAATATTACTAGTCATAGTTCTGAATTTGGATACAACAAGGAGAAGTCTGCCCTATCAAGGTGTACATCAAGTCAAATTTATTTAACATTTGAAACCTTGCTTTTGAAGACAATTACGATGGTTTTCAGAGATTTCTTTTGGCTTATATTTATGTTCTGTAATGGATTGATCATTTTACCTGGGAAAAATTAGCAATTTTTAAAATACATCATTTTACCATTATTATTATTGTTACTACAAGGATAAGGGTCCACATAGCTATTTAAGTCCTCTTACTTGTTTCAGATTACACTTGGGCAATCAATTTATGCTTAAAATCTACATGCTGTCAAAGATCTTTTTGTAAGGCAAGTGTTTTTAATATAATACAACACACGTTCACGCACATGTCAATTGATCATAAAGCGATGGTTTACAGATGACGTTTTACGCAGGTTGACTTCCATCTCCAGTGTGCAGTATTCTGTCCCTCTATTACACGACCAACTACATGTATATTAAAACTTGATTGTACTTTCATCAAGTTATGCGTAATTTATTTCATATATTCTTAAAAGAACACTTTCGAAATAAGATGTTTTGCGCTTCTCTAGAACAAGTCAAAATGATTTCAGTTTGTCAGTTGAATCAAAATTTCTATGCGTTATTTTGTCATTTCAGAAGCCCACGGAGAAGCTGCAACATGGGCCTGCAAGCAACGAGGTCTTTGGTTGACATATATCATGCTCAATTTCATGTATCTCATATATCAAACCTGAATAAATATTTTTATAATTCCTCGTTATTTTTCAGTATTGATATAAAATACAGAGTACAGCAATATTAAAATGGGAAAAGGGGAAAGATTACATAGATATAATAACTGTTTCAAGTTCAAACTGGAAAAATTGTGTAATGTTCTTTTGGCGATGACGGTTTTCTATGAAACCAGGCAATATTTAAAATTGAAATGGTTTGAAGCATTGTAATTATGCACAGTATTTTGTAAAAATAAAATTGGACATAAAAGGTCTAACCCGCTAAAAGAATATCTTAATTTCAATATAAAGTATAAATTTACAATCTTACAATCTATTCATAAGATTTAAATTAGTTTGTAAATTTCAATATAAAGTATAAATTTACAATCTTACAATCTATTCATAAGATTTAAATTAGTTTGTAGCAACATCCATGTCACCCCTCAAATGGAATGGACTCGCCCCACCTGTCACCCCTCAAATGGAATGGAATCGTCCTACCTGTCACCCCTCAAATGGAATGAACTTGCCCCACCTGTCACCCCTAAAATGGAATGAACTCGCCCCACCTGTCACCCCTCACATGGAATGAACTCGCCCCACCTGTCACCCCTAAAACGAAGTGAACTCGCCCCACCTGTCACCCCTCAAATCGAACGGACTTGTCCCACTTTTCATCCCTCAAATTTGATAGACTCGCCCAAAGACGAGACGTTTCTTTCTCTCACTTATATCAGTGCAGTCATAACGAGTGTCATTCATTTCAATCAACAAGTAAAGAACAAATTTTCAATATATTTATTATATGATATCTTTAACGACAGAAAACCACGAAGAAACAACTCAATATTTACTATTTACTAGAGTCTTTGAACAAGACTGGGTTCATTGGACAAAGAATAGGCGGACAGGCGAAATTAAGTGGTTGAATTTGACCGGAAATGATTAATCTGAAAATTGGCACCTACAGAATTTACTTATAGTAATAACTCGTGCCATCATACTGAAACTGCTTTGTGTTAATTCCAAATTGTTCACTTAATCTGGAGAACAAAAATGCATTCCAAAAGAGTATAGTATTGGTTTTAAAAATTCAGTACATATCAATTTTACTTAAATATTGTGTATTTTAGATTGAATCAAAAACTACCCCCCAAAAAAGTGCATTTATTTTCATAAATTGCTTGTCATTCACAAGTGTAAATATTAACAATAAAAATTGACTTATACAATGCAAATTATAATAATATGATAAGGTAGTTGATTGGCTAAATTAACAATCTTAAACGAGCTTCAACATCGTGAAAATTGCGTTTTTGCTCTCAACTTTGAAATTTGATATTTGCAAACACTCTGAAAATAACATCATGCCATTTTAAACACTTTAATAATTGCACTGTGGCATAATGAGATGAATTTAAAAAGAAGCTGGATTGGTTCCAAATAAAATAATGCACAGGTATAATTTTAAAAATATCATGATCAGTCCTTAGGGTATAATATATATAATAAACAAAGGATCGATTTGTAAGTATAATATCTAAAGGCAACAATATCTTAGTGTACAGTTTCAATATGTAAAAACGTGTTTAAAAATCACTGAGAGAGAGAGAGAGAGAGAGAGAGAGAGAGACCATGTACAATTTTCAACATATAGCATCTGCGACGCGAATAGATCTGGATCTGCAGCAGATTTTAAAATACGTGTCGAAGACCAGGAAAGCTTTAGTCAGGCGCACGTGCACTCTGTGGGATCTCGGCAAAGGCGTTTGCAGTTCTGAAATATCAAAATAACATTTAAATGTCATTTCAATCTTCGAAAGCAGAGAATCCAAATAAAGATTACATTAACTGAAAATGGAAAAACCTCTGCTCATGCCGAAAAAAATCATAATGAGGCTAACTGAACACCAAATTTAAAAAGTCGACTAAACAGGGTTTGTATGCAAGATTAAAAAAATATATTTAACGATGAGAAGAATCACAAGAAATAATGCGGCCAATACTTTTGGAAATCGTTTTCAAGGTAAAGGGACCATTTCCAGACCCTATCGTAGTAACTTTGAATCGATCTGTCTCAGAGGGGTTTCTCGCAAAATTGCAATCAACTTAAGCGGCTTAGATGTCTGTCACGCCTATTGGAGCTGCTAGGGGGTAATAAATAATTGTTTAGCAGCTTCACTAGGCGTGCCAGACATCTAAGCCGCTTAAGTTAATTGCAATTTTGCGAGAAACCGAAAAATCTTGTTCAGGGAGGAAGTTACGCTCCATACCGATTGCAATCTTACCTCAAAATAGAAAGGAGTTAAATTGACGATTAGAGCTTTGAGTTGCCTATGCCTACACATGGCAACGAAAAAATATAAACGCCGATATTTTATATTTTGGAGGTTTTTTATCATTTTAAATCAGCGCAAAGATAGATGCATTATTGATGATTAGAGAAAAAACTCATTTTTGGTATCTGGATGATAATAAAGGGTTACAATAACCCTAAGTCAAAGCATTAGAGTCTAGACGGCCAACATACACAAACAAGTCATCGTGAAAAATTTAAAAAGTTTTCTCTCGTTCATGGAAAAAATATGGAAATCTTTTATACAATACTGGTAAAACTAAATGCACTGTTATACTAATCAGTTTGTAATGTAGGCATCTGAGAAGGTGCACACTAATACATCAATTACATGTACTATGGAAGTGTTTAAAATACAAAATGTGTTCAGGTGGCCTAATTATGAATATTGACTGGCATTGAAGTGACAGCATCTGGGCACCAAAAATCAAACTATCTAATATAACTTTCTTTATATTATATTTCTGTTTTTACTGGCAGCACGTGCTTTTCAAGATTTTTAAAGATATCACTATGCAACTTTTCTCAAATCCAGTCAACTACTCAGGCCAACTTAAAGTTTAGAACGAGAAAAATAATAAGAAACAATTATCTGGTAGTTTGAACTCGTAAAAAAACATGAAAATCGTTTACTCACATGACAAATTTGTTACAATTTTCGAAGCTGAATGTAAACTCCGGCTCTGCGACTTCATCACACATATCAGCATCCTGTCCTAAGAGTGTGCAGCTGTCAAGTGACCAGTCAAGAAGGTACGAGTAGTGCGCACTGCGCTGAGCGACTTACTGTTATGCAAATCACAACGGGTTCGGCACATTTTGTTTGAGGGGTTGCTGTTGAAATCATTTTCATTTGAATTATAGTCTATTTATTTGAAGGCACAATAAGTCTCCATCTCGAAAGAGGATTAGGCAGGGTCTAATTTCAAGAGGGGTATATTGGTGTGATATATTTTTCAGAAACTGGAGGGGGGAGTCAGGACTTCCTCCGACCCCCCTCTAAATCATAATATCATTACAGAGTTTGTTAAGTACTACTTTTGACAACAAGATCAACAGCCAAACACTCTGGTCTTGAAGGTCAAATTTCGTGGTAGACCTTACTTCCTTGCTAAAAGAAACACATATGGCAAATTTTAGAACCCCCCCCCCCCGCGCCAATGGCCATTCTTACCTGTATTTTAAGGTGGTGTGAGTGTCCGTTCTAATCTGGTCCACAGTGGACTTGGGACGCTGATGACCACATAACATCTGGAGAATAAAAGAAACATTACAGAAGTACGGTATTCAAACATTAAATAGATCAGCCACAACTAAGGTGAACCTTATGATTTGAAAAAACTTTGATGCTTATTTTGTCAGATCAATTTGTACGGGTTTCAAACAAGCTGTCACTAAATTTAATTTACTTGATCTTAGATCACAACACTATTTCAACACAAGAAAACTCCTGTTTTGCTTTCAGGAACAGTGACTTTATATTTTAATGAACATCAACTTAGTAAAAGGCCAGAATATTTGAAAGGAAAAGTTGTGGCTTACATGTGCAAAACTGAGGAAAAAAATTTGATTGTGACTCATGTTCAATCCCGGCAGTCTCTCCTCTTCCTGCCCACGCTTACTGACCCAGTTTCTGTATGCCTAGGGCAATTAAATTAATTATCATTAAAAATAATACAAGATCCCACTGTCTACGAGATTATGTAGACCGCATGGATATTCTGGAAACTTCCCAAATTTGTCAAAATAATGATCATAATTATTTTTCTCAACTATTTGCTACTTAAACTGAAACATGTCATCATGTTTGTGTTATTAGGTCGTTGTCTTTCGTTATTCAGTTGGTAACAAAAGAGCTAGCCCAATTTATTACTGCTGATGTATATTATTTGGGAACCTTTTTTCCCCTCTAAAACTTACTTGAAAGGCTTGTTTCAACCCGCCATTATCGGCAATATTTTCCCCTTGCGTAAGCTTACCGTTGATCTGAAAAAAATGCAAATATTTAAAACCCATCACCAAAGCACTGGTTTTCTGTAAGATAATTCATGAGATAAAAGCTTAGTATGTGGAAATGACGTCTTACAGAAATAGCGTCGCTACATTACTGCTAAATATCTGTAAATCGCTCGTAAAACAAGGGCGTCAACTTGAATAAAAACTTACAATAATACAATAGCTATCCATACCCCCCACAGGACGGCTTTGCCGGAGAAGAAATGGGGAAAAAACACGAAATAGGTTTCCATAGCAGCAGCTTGATGGGCACAAAATTTTAAAATGTCGCAGAATCACACCTCGAGCACAAGAAGGTTTTACCTCAACTCTTTCTTGAAATTCGAGAATAATTTCTTAAAATGGCCTTATGAAAATTTTATTAAGAAAAAACATTCCACATGAATTCATAAATGAGAAGAATACGTTCAAAATCAAGTAGTTTTAACTAACTGCTACTTTAACTACTGTTCCCTTTTCACTAATTCAGCGACAGGGACTACACATGTACTAATCGCTATATACATGTACATGTACCTTGGCATACGGGTACATGTTAAGGTCAGCTATCGTCAAAACTGAATTAAAGCATTAAAAGAATTCCGTACTCGTACGTATATGCTTATAGACAAATTAATTCTCTTTGATTATTAGAATATGATAAAACAAAAAAGAGAGAAAAAAGTTCAGGTGCAAAAGGTGAAGTCTTTTTGTGTGTAAGATTTCACTGGAATTGACTGAAAACCACACGAGGAGATGATGAAATAACATAGAATTGCGACATTTTCTATCATATACTGAATTACTATGCCAAATATATGAAACATGATAGACACCTTCATATTGACATCTTCCACTGTGTAATTTCCATATTGCTCGATGAAACATCTTGCTTTTTCCTTGAAGCGTTCCGACGTTGTTTCATCCCACCATTCCCTCAAGTTGCCATTTTTATCGTAAAGACGACCTTCAAATAAATTTTTAAAAAATGCTAAACGTTGAAAGAACATATGTAAATGCTATTTATGATTTTTGCAAGTACAGTATGTAAATACTGTAAATGGGGATATATTTTTAAATAAATTTAAAAAAAATGCTAAACGTTGAAAGAACATATGTAAATGCTATTTATGATTTTTGCAAGTACAGTATGTAAATACTGTAAATGGGGACGTCGGAGCATGCAAAACCGAAACCTTGTTTACTTTGGAAGCCACTGACCACCTGAGCATCACTACAAACTAAAGTGTGGTAATTGTAGTTTGTATCTGATAATTTTTATATTAAATTTTTTTAATCCTTCAACCATCCACCCAGGGTGTCAAGAAAAATACTCTAGTAAACAATAAACCAAGTTTCCATCGCTTACCCTGGTCGTCAAGTCCGTGTGTGATTTCATGTCCGATCACCATACCTATGCCGCCAAAGTTCATTGACCTGTAACACATTAAAGAAAGAAAGGTAATCGGTTAATAAACATTATTAGACACGTAAACATTCCAATATATCTACAAGAGAGATTGGAGAATGGGAGAGATTGGAGAATGGGGACAGTTGATAAATATAATAAAATGCAGGACACACAAAAACTGTCGAGTCAGTATATTTTCACGTCCGCTGAAATATTTTATTATTTTCTTCACACCTCAGTATATGGAGGTGTTTTAAATCAGAAATAAACCTTTAGGAACCTCCAGGAACGCCTGTCACCTTAATAAATTACAGCAATTAAAATTTTAAGCTACTTAAATTAGCTCTCTTACCTTGGATAATATTTACTATAAAAAGGCGGCTGTAGCATCCCAGCGGAAAACACTGAAACGAGAACATAGAAGTAGTTGATACAGGTACTTAGACAAAATGAAACTTTCTGACAATTTTCCTGGGGAACATACGTTACGTAGTAGGGCCTATTAGCCATGACGCAAAGCCCCTTGAGTTACAGTTTAAATATTTATAAAAACATCCTTGCGTCATGTACAATTTACCATGACTGAACCACAACAAAATATGTCGGAACATGGTATGAAAATTAAACTTAAATGACCTTAACTTAAATGTAATGACATGGTAAAAATTAAAAATTGATTATTGGATTTTTGTTCCTTACACATATTATGTTTTAAAAAATTGAATACAACTTCATTTCTTTTGTTTTTGGCTCTTCAGCATGTGAAATGCACCTCTATGTTGTGTTTGGGTGTGACGACCTTGAACATATTCTTTAATGCACGCATATAAATTTAAGACCAAGAATGAGCACTGTTGCCTACTTACAAATTTGATTTTTGTTGGGGGAATACGCAGCATTTACCATCACGATGTTGATGTCTTCCCATCTGAAATAGGAGGATCATTTAGATTTATTACAGACGCAAATATCTAAGTGGCTAAATATCAATACTGAAATGTTTTACGTTATTACTATAGAAACAATCCAAATCAATCGATTAAAAATAATTGCAGCGAGAAAAACATGTAATGGTTTTTAATGATTATAAATGTCTGTCGATGTTGAATAGAATGAAATAACAAAATGTTTTTTCAACCAATATTTTCAAACAAAGTAGTAAAGCGGCATCTAATACATATTTACTAAAGGGTTTAACAGAAAAACAATTTCGAAATTCCTTGCCCCTTACCTAGTTCTGTTAGGTGTCAACGATAGCTGCTTTAAATCATGGATGGCAGTATGCCGAAAACAAGCCAACATGTTTTCAAAATAATTGTCCGCGCTGATGGTCAACTTAAAAATAATGTTACAACATTTTAGATGACACTATATAAGACAATAAAAATGTTGTAAAGTTTTCAAAATTACTCACGTTTCGTTCTGAATGCTTATGAACACTGTTGAAGACATTGAACGTTTGTTATTGCATGTCATGGGCACGATGCAGTATTTGATATGGCACTCAATTTACAGCAAATTTTCAGTCTCATTCATTAAATACGATAATTACCTGCTCGTAGTTTGCGTTTAATTCTTTGTTGTTCAGTACATAAGGTGGATAGCCGATCTTCTCTAACATTGTTGCCGCCTGACAGAGACGTTTGAGGAAAAATATAGTAAATGTGTCAATATGTTTGTTTTCATTTCAAAAACTGAATTAAAGCATTTGGAATATTCCAGTAGATAAGACATTTTATCAGGACAACAAAATTCCGATCATCCTTTTCTATACAAAATTAACTCTAGGTGGTATAATTGTAAAGATAACTAGTACCCCTACCTTTTCTGTGGCCACTTCTTTGGTCTTTTCGTCCATCCACGAGACTGATTCTTTCACATTATTCACGAATGCGTTTCGAATTTTGTGAATCATGTCCAATGCCTACAGAAGCAAAAACGAAGCAATCAAGAATACAGATTTTTTATTAGAATATAAAATGATAAAACGATATAGGCGTGAACTCATGAATGAATCATTACAGTTCAAAGGGAATGTAGCTTTCATTACACGATAAGATTTAATCCTGCAAAGAGATCACTAAACGGAAGTCCATTTTGTCTGTGAGAAAGACAGGTTATAGACTTTCACTGATCGTTTTATATTTGAGTCTTCATTTGAATTGGAAACATCGGGTAGACAAATAATACATTTGTTCAATAAATAGAAAGAGTTTTCTAAATGGTGCAGTACAGAATCAATGACAAATGGTGAAAATTATACAAGGATGAAAGTTATGTCAGAAAAAAGATCTCGACCTCCGTTTTGGATTCCTCATCAAAATATTTCTCCACGAATAACCTCCCGACTGCCAAACCCATATTGTCGTTGACGAGAGTGACACATCTATACCACCTGCTATACATACGGGTGGTGCCATCTACCGCCTAGAAATGAAAATAAAGCCATTTCATTCATTTTGATCACGTACCATACGACCCCATTCTAACAGATATAACAGTTTTTATTTTTGAGTATTTTGTTATAAAAAGGAAATGGTAATCAAAGCTACGGTCCTTCTCGAAAACTCACATATTTGAATTTTTCTTGTAGCTGTTGAAACTCCTTTGGTAAAGCAATTACAAGATTTTTCAACACTCTCCAGACAAGATAGTTGGCAATGGTTCTGAAATGAAAAACAAATTAATTAATTTTATAGCATCAACCTGGTCACAGTTTACATGATGCACGCATACCTAATGAACCAAATAAAATATATCGTACATTCAAATTCTTTTTGTTAAGAAAATAAACCAAATTTCATGTATAAAGAAGCGTGGACATCCTTTTAGATTACACAACAATATTGACAACAAAGCGATATCATTAATAGATAAGTGCTTTCAAAAAAATGGATTTTTTCTCTTAAGATATATACCTAGGTGGCGTCTCTTGCAAAATATCTCCCAGTTTCCGCATATAGTCTATTGCTTCCACAACTACCACATTTGGCACCCTGGCGTTACCTAGGCGACACAGGGTCTCCAGGTAACGCCTCCAGTCAATCTACGAGAGGAAAGTTGTAAACCTGCACGTCACATTGTTACTACTTATCCAATGAAACCAATAATAGCAAAAATATTTGACCATGACCAAAACTGTATTATAATAATAGCATATTATATAATCTACATGTAGCTTTGAATAAAAATTAGAAAATGGTCGAAAAACACCAAAGGTACAAAAAAGGAAATGGAAAAAGAAAGAAAACACAAAGAAATACTTGGTAAGCTATGCGTACCTACCTTGTCTGTGGCATTTGTGGACAGCTCTGCCACCGTCAACTTGTTGTACGTAAATTCCTCGTCCCTTCGCTGTTCTGGTAGATCTGTTGCCTGTTTTGTGAGAAAGAAATCTACTCAGGCTTTCTGTTTTTCATGAAATGTAGACACCTCTCCACATTATAACATTAAAAAACAACATACAAACAATAATTACTCTATTGCCCATAAATGTCGTAATGGAGATCTTACATTTGCAATCCTGATCTCGAAGTCGACCACATCCGCCATGTCCCTCCTGGCAGTGCTCTCACTGGCACCCAACGCCATGGCAATGGACACTGCGTACGTTTCATAGGCCCGGAGTGAACTGGTGTTACGGGCACCAAGGTAATGCTCTCGACTAGGAAGTCCCAGATCAGGCTGGTCGATCTGGAATGTCAATATGTGCCATGTGGTTAACTTATAGACTGTAACGTACAATGTAATCTGTAATGTTCGGAGCTTTAAAACATTTGCAAATTTCAGAAATATTGTGCATTGAAGAGTGAGAAAATTGTGTTATTTAGTAATTGAAGGAAACTGTTTTATTGTCTTATAATTCGGACACTGAATTGTAGTCTGTACACCTAGTATGATGATCTAGACAAACATTAGCAAGAATAAACAATGCCTAAGACCTTACTGCTAGTATAAAGGATGAAGAGTTCTTCCTATCCACGGCAACATACGGTTTAAGCAAAACTTTATTTGAGTCCGTTCTCTCTTGTAAGACATTGGTGTAGAAGTGGAATTTTGCCATCTCCTCTTCAATGTGGAATTGAGACGCATTCCAAGAGTCGTAAAGTACTGGCCATCCCCCTAGTGCTGTCAGGAGTTTCCACACAGGTTCTTCCTTCAGGACATCGACTAGGGCTGGTATTTGTTAAGTACATATTGTATTTTATTTTTGCCTGTCTATGGAAGTGCCATGGCAATAAGAATGTTGGTGGAATGCACGTGGGAACATAATTTTGTTCGATAATTCAAATCATAAGAGAGAGAGAGAGAGTGTGAGAGATAAAGGTATTGTAACTTGTATATCATGGAAATAAACTACGTAAATGTCATTAATCCTATAGAAAGTTCGCATTAAAAACTGTTGGAACATAATACAAGTATAATGATACCTACTTTCATTCCGACACGCCTGGTATAAGCGCTTGGCTTTCTGGACACTGTTGGGTTCTTTTATATTGACAGATCTCTCCAACAGACCTTGCATTAAGAGAAGAAAAATGTTTTGTAGCCCCTTATCCACTGCAGTTATGAGAAATCAGAGAACTAAACAATTCGTTACTATCTGAACTTCTGAAATTATTTCTATAATATGTGATATATTTTTCTCTCATGCACCCATTAATTTTCGTCGTCGCTGGATTTAAGGAGCATTCCATCGGTGAATGAAGTAGACAGCATTTCATCAGAAAAAAGAAAAATAATAATATATTTTTATAATTATAATAAATATATAATAAGTACCTTTCATTAGAATCTGAAGGACATCATAAAGCCGTGTGAACTGAGTGATCTCCTTGCCCTGCTCTGGAATAAGATGGCGTCTGTTCCATCGACCACATGCATACTGGAAAAAGTCTCCACAAGGATCTGCCTCCATGTCCATTGCCTCCATGAGCATGGCGGCTGCAATAAAAAAATCCTTTGTGATGTTGCGGATGTTTACAGCTCCTTTTTTTTTCTATAATTTTGAAGCGCTTTATGAAGATTAAAATGGAATCAGATAAGTGCATATATACTGTCATGCATATATACTGTCAATGATATTATTAACAGATTGAATAAGATCTAAAGATCGATGCTATTGTTACACCAGACTACCTTATCTACTGAATGCTAAGACAGACATTGTATTAGAAGGTCCTACCTGCCCGTACACATTCGGACGTTGTACAGATCTTTGTCGCACTCCCCGTGTCTCTGCCATGACCTGACTCCGTATTTCGTTTCCCTGGTGAAAGAAATGCTGTATATTAAAGTTGCCAAAGTTATTTTTAAATTCATAACATGTTTAAGGTCTGCCTGAATTTTTTTGGCTTTTTTATTTTATTTTATTTATTTTTTATTTTTTGCTACAAAAGGAAAAATACTTGACGCCCACGCCTATACTTTATCAAAAACCCAATACATATTCAACGCGGCGGTTACTTACCCACTTGTAAACACGCGATGACAATCACAGCGATCACCGTTCCTAGGATTACTATACCGACCAGCGTGAGATCCACGTAAGATTTCTTTACGCAGCAAGGAAATCGTGAGTTCCATTGCTTATAGTGGGGTGTCTTGTTTCTGAAAAAAAAAAAAAGAAAAGAGAATCATAATGAATATTCCATATAGACCTGATGAAAGCAAGCCTCTTCTTTTAGACCTACTTAATTGTGTTAGGTGTGATTGTGTTGTAAACTTGGTGTGCCAGATGTGACCTAAAATTCTGGAACCAAATACTGTGTGTGAGTGGCTTGTAGTAGTACGCTTTAGAATCAATACAAAAACCTTTTCTTATCCTCTACAAATAACTGCATGAAATAAATGACCATTAGAATTTTGCATTGTGGCATATATTCAATCTACAGATAATCTATACGGCATAGGCCTATACATCCAACATCCAAATTGATCAAATGAAAGATTGTTCAAATTATCAGATTGTTATTGCCTTAACATCTGGGTGACAGGACGTTCACTAGAGCACAATTGAATTCAATTCAACTTTTTTCTTTCACACCATGTAGTATCATAGTTCATGCCTTCCGAAAAAGTAAATAAACAAAGGCCAAATATCTATGCCAATGTAAATATGTTGCCAGAACAGAAAAATAGCAACGAAAAAAAAAAGTTTGGAAAGCACTAGGGTTGAGTTAATTGGGAAAAAACAGTTGTAACTAAAATGCTACATTCATCGATTTCCGGCCTGCAGATCGAAAAAACACTCCTTTTTGAAAAGTGCAACCTTTTATTCTGGTCTACGCATACACGATAACATTTTGGGTCAATTTCTCCTCCCTTTTTGCCATTTTCTTCGTTTCTAATGTGAAAATATTTGAAGGCAAGTGTCAACAGCTTTTGAGAAACAAAAAGAAAAAAATAAAAGGAATTGCCGGAAAAGTGAACCCAATTGAAGGAGCATGCTGTAGTGAACTTATCACTCAAAGGAGACTTTTTGCGCCAACAAATATAGCTACCATTCCATGGGGGACATTCTTTTCTAAAGTCAGTTTATCCACTATGTACTGTGCGCGTACTCAAGTGCATCTGCACCTATGAAATCGTTTTAGTCTGGCAACATTCAAACCTAATAACCTCGTCTTCAATGAAGTATCAATATCTTATAAGATGTCTTACCCAGAAGAAGCGCAGGGCAAAAGACGATATTGCAATGTACAAATTAAAAACTTTAGGAAGTGAGAGTGGAAACTCCAGTTCTCTCTCTCTCTCTCTCTCTCTCTCTCTCTCAAGCATTATTGCAAATGTAATGTGTGGTAATAAAGAAAAATAAACATTCTAAAGATGTATGAGGAGCACATTCCTTGTCCGTTGTCTTGAAAACGGCAAATAATCAGGAACCTAATCTTAAATTGCCCTAGTATTTATATCGCCGAAGATGGCGATCTACACAAATCGTTCAAAATTGCGTTAAAAAACGATTTGATTGATAACAAGTCAATTGAAAATTTCAATCTCAATCTAACATTTCACATCTTGATAAATATAACAAGCGACCCGATCAATTAAACGTCTGTCTAACCCGCATATCAACGGCATTGTAAACCTCAATAACAAAGATGGGCAATGAAATTGATAATCATATTTCCAATCATATCGTCTAGAAATTTCCCCTAAACTAATATGTATACATGTCCGCTTCGGCTTGGAAAGAACACCATATCGGTAAAACGCAGCACTGCACAGGGTACGTTTGCGTACACATTACGAAAGCAAGCGTACAAAGGGAGTGAAGCGAAGAGCCTCTATATATAACGTGGTAGCTGACAAAATCTTATGGGAATCATGTGAGGCGCTGTGAAAACTTTTCTCTGCTCCACTCTGAACCCGAAAAAAAAAAAAATCAAAGACTCTGATATAAGTTTTGAAAGAGGCGCAGTCTATTTTGTGGTCTCCTTGAGAGGATCTATCTATTGGTTCAGAAGTAATCAACTCAGACACTCAGAAACTGCTCTTAACGATATCTCGCAGCTGTGGAATAAACAATAAATAACGCTTGTCATACCAACATGTAAAAGGCACGGCAAAATATCGTTTTCCAGAAAAAAAAGAATAAGAAATGATGATGCAAAAGCAAGACAGGTCCAGTGAGGATAGTATGTCGAAAATATCAGTTTGGACCCACAATACTACAAAGCAAGCAAAAACGCCGTTCGGGGGTTTGCGAGTAACAGATTGCTATTTTTCGCTGAATAAGCGTATATAAATGGCCGAACGGTCAAAATTAATTTTTGATATTTTCTCATCAATTACATAGTGCCATCTGTGACAAGGAATTAGATAATATCTGTTTTGTCTCGTGACTTGGAAGTAATGGTCCCGAACTCTTGGAATTCTTGCGCTGACTGTAAATTTTGACGATAGATGGGCATTAATATCAGCAGAAGTCAGATCAACATGCACTGCTTGACCTCTCTCTCTCTCTCTCTCTCTGTGTGTGTGTGTGTGTGTGAGTGTGTGTGTGTATCATCACGTTTGTTTTTGTGTTACTATATTTTAAATATGATTTCTCAAAGACAAAACAAAAATATATTTTATATACACAAGGACGGAGCACATTTGATACTTTCATTGAAAAGTCACTAGCTTCCTTTACTCACAAAGGCTTTTACTAGTGTTTATTAGATTTCCATTTTAGTTAAATATTTTTACATCTGCAGTTGTCTTAGCTATTTGGTTTCTGCTAGTTTTACCACTATTACCACTTAAGCTAATATTTATAATAGCGCCTGTGTTTTTTAAAATTTCCTTTGCATTTACCAACATAGCAAAATGATGAGCATCGCTCCTACATTAAATATCGTAAAAGGGTAAGGCCATGCCTTTATAAACTCATTTTGATTAATATATAAGATAAAAA
The DNA here is from genome assembly GCF_051362555.1 of Lingula anatina. Classification (NCBI taxonomy): domain Eukaryota; kingdom Metazoa; phylum Brachiopoda; class Lingulata; order Lingulida; family Lingulidae; genus Lingula; species Lingula anatina. Next base: position 40,340,415 of record NC_141768.1, on the reverse strand, counting down.
TGTGCACATAATGCTAAATGGGCCTAGAGCTCCCTCAAACATGCCTTCTTAGACTCAGTGGGATTAATATATATGTAACATTGGTTGGTTACTAATTTTTGAGAGAACGACGGCTTGAATACAAAACAGATAAAATTGTGTTTCAGGTAATTTGTATCCCTCTCATACGGTTTAAAGGCTGGCACTACTGTGTTATATATAAGATAAAATGTGCACAAAATGCCCGATGGGTTTAAAGATATCTTTAACAGTTGAAAATGGGTACAGCTTCGAAATGTTTTGAAGTACGATTTCACCATTTCAGCCTTCTGTAATTTTATCGTAACAAAGTTCGGGTGTATTAAGAGATCAAGGAACGCTAGATGACATTCCCCCCTCACTGAGAACAAACGAGTTCACAGACCTCATTTCAACACGTATTACGGAAAGGTAGGCAAAGGAAATAGAAAAATTAACAAGAAAGAAAATGAGAAATGTACATCCAACACTGAGAATGGAACGGACACTTCAATTACACAAAAAGGTAAAATATGCGAATTTATTGTGATAAATGAAGAACAGATTTGTGGTTTATGAACTTTTTCGTCATCTTTAAATCATCTGAACTAAATCTAAATCATAAATGCGCCAGGTAATTGGTTTTAAATAAATGAACGAATATCGGCTGTCATTTATTCTTCATATTGTTTGACTGTCGAAAAAGACAGTAGCGATTCTTCATAAAAAACAAGCAGCTTTCTAAGTTATTTGCGCGAAATACTTAATTTAGGTTGTTTTTTCCCATATAAGCTGAGTTGTAAACGATATGTCTAGATCACTTTATGAATTTCTTTTATTGCCAGTAAGAGTCTTGGGTGATCTCTTTTTCTATCATCACAATGCCTGTTTAAATTTCTAACGTAACATATCAAAGGCATAATAATTGCATTTTAATGAAAACTGCTTTAGATTGACGTAACGGATGGGCATACCTTTCCGTTACAGCCCCTGTTACACCGGGCTCGCTAAGTTGAAACAAAGAAATAAAAATAAGTTGCAATATTTAAACTGATTTTTGAAAATGATGTTACTTTGAAGAAAAGCTGACAAACTTTTCAAAGATTCTTCATTAAAATGAAAAGAAAATCAGCATTTTTACATACTCTTCTTCCAGCGACACCAGTGTTCTGTCATCTCTTCCGTTGACAGACGGTGGCGAGATGGTGTCTCTTTCCTCACACGCGGGGTTGGAGATCCCTTCTTCGGTCGAAGTCATGTTTCTTTAATAAACGTAACGGTCCTGTGCGAAAAAGAAATGCAACCATTATTGAACAGTTACCATAGCAGCGACAACAATAATTGTAACGTGTAGCAACCGCAATGATTGCAGGCTGATCGAACATTTTCAGTGGTCTGTAGAACAGGGCGAAATGATCAAAATGGTCGAAATTCAGGGTACATTTTATGCTGAATACACTTCTTTGACCTGGGGGGTATTAAGATAGCATACAACGTATTCAAATGTGCGATCAAAAGCTGTGATAAGTGGAAGCCCTTGGAACGTACTGTGCGTTCTGGTACTTAGTTACTTTGAAATACACAAGTAGGTTAAGTTCGGGGCGACAAATTAGCGGCTCATTAAAAAGATAAAAGGAAAGCAGGAAATAATAACAAATATGAGTAAAGAAATTTTAAAATCCTCGTATGTGTAATGACAAGGCTAAAAGGACAGGTTTTAGAATCGAAAATAGAAGATATTTAATACGTCGTGCACTGACAAAGAAAAGTGTCAAGTGTAATGTTTTTCGTCGTCCGATTTAGGATGCAACAAACAAAAATGGACATCTTTTGGCACGGAACCTTGTCTTCTCTCTCTCTCTCTCTCTCTCTCTCTCTCTCTCTCTCTCTCTCTCTCGTGCATGCGTCAGTTTCTTCTTCAACCACGCAACAGTTTAACTGCAACTTTGTGTTTATTGTGTATTATGAAGGGACCCCAGGCAAACCAAGGGGCCTCTATGTACTACTCATAGGTTTGCTTCTAAGGCTCTAACCCCTTCTCCTTTTCCCAACAAATATCACGCACATACGCGCGCACGCGCGCACACACACACACACACACACACACACACTTTTACGGCACCAGTGCTGAAGATAGGAAATGTTTCTAGTACAAAAATTTGTCAAAAAACAATTGCAGTATATCTTCATTTAATGGATGTATCAGTATTTATTGGGCTCTGCTACGGTAAATAACGTTATCTCTAAACTTTGAAGTAGCCATTGATATAATGGTCGGCACTGTCAAGATCACATAAACATTTACTAGCATTCCACTGCTTTATCTTCAAAGGGACATACGGTTGAAAATCGTGGCAGCTACTATGTCTTTGACAATGGAAAAAATGTACTCACCCTAGCCTTGTGAAGCAGTCAGTTTCTTAGTTATCGGGTTCCCTTTTCACGATGTCAGCCACCGATCAATCGCAAATAATAGAGTTGAAGTTACGACATCTCGAATAGTCTTATAACAGATCCCCGACCTTTGATATTCGAATAAGATCAATCCTTGGAAATAACCAACCAAATCCAGCCTATGAAACCATTGGTTTATCCGTTTCTTTTGGCTCTCCTTCAAAGTCTTCGGAGGCTTTGGCAGACGAACTCGGCTCCGAATTGAGTAATACCGTTTTCATTGAACCTTAACGAACACAATGGTGAAAATGTCCTTACTGATTCTAGGCTTGGTTTGATTTCTCGGTCGTCACGGGATGTTAACCAAGTCGGTGCGAGTAAAAGACGCAGTCATCCTTCTTTAACGTTCAGATTCATGGCCGTCATGTTGCTCACCAGAGCCTTTTCAGTGCCTTGTGGTCCTCAACTTCACAAATAAAGGCACTTCCGAGGGGCGTTACTAATTAACCCCTTACTCACGAGGAGAACGCCGTAAGAAAATCGGACCCGGTAAATCTACCCCCGTGGAGGTCACAGGCGCTGTTAGATAGTTATTAAACTGTTCATTATAACGAAATATTACACTTACGCTTTGAAGAAGTGGAACAAAAGTTTCTTCCCGATGACAAGGTGTAGTCGCTATATTAGACGTAGAAACTTGTCTGTCCTTCTCCTTAAAGTGTACGTCACAGAAATACGCTGTGTAAATAACTCGGGCCTTCAGCTCGGTTTAAGTATGAGAGACCTGTCATGTTTAATCATACTTTTATGGAGACACATTTTGTAGATAACGCTGATATCCGTGGCCTGGTTTTCATCAAAGTACTTTTGGGAAATACTTCCAATTGCAAGAAGCTTTCTTTGTCTATTTAATGCTGATTTATAAAGGGGCTTCTTAGAATCTGATGTCTACAATTTCATTTTTTTTCTGGCAACATTAACACTAGGGTAAACAAGGCAAGTTTTTCCATGACATTATTTGTAAGTGTACATAAAAATAACATCATTATCCTTCGATGCAATAAAATAATAAAATAAAAAATTAGCTTAAAAAAAAAAAAAAAAAAAAAACAGACAACATGCAATGTACACGAACAAGTACTAAGAGAAAGAAACGTGTGCGGGTAATTTGCGACAAATCCGGCATTGCTATATATATACTTCCTAGGTTCCGGTTTGTCACACTGAGAGCTCATTCAGAACATGTTGATCCGAGGACGACCAGAAAATTAAAACTATTCAATTTCCACACTGACTGACAGCGTGCCCGGTACCTGGAAATGTTTTTGTCTCAAAAGTTCACCGACACGTGCGACTTCATGAGCCGCACTGATGTCAGGAGACAGTGTTTAGTGAACAGTCTAGTTTATAAAGGTACGCTTTCGGTTAGTGTAGAAATTTAAAAGTATTTATAAAATTTCCTCAGTATCAGTAACATTACTACACAGATCAGTTGCCATCAGGACAAGCAATCAAAGTCGTTGTCATGTACTGCTGGTGTTCAGATAGCAAACAAGTTCTTACGTGCTTCAGAACATGCACGCACTCGCACTTCCGGCGTATATAGGCATAAGCGAGAGAGCGATGTGCATGTGCATATGCGTGTGTGTATATGTGTGTATATGTGTTTGCGTTCAGGTCTAGATTTACCGTTTATTTTCAATCTCAACCAAACCGTTTTCAACTTAATAACACATGATCATTATATCCCTTAGGAAAATAAAATAAATGAATAGAAACAATAAATAAATAAATAAATTAATTAATTAATTAAACAAAACAAAACAAAACGAAACAAAAACATCCTATAAAAGAGCTGAATGAGATTTTAAATGGTAGTATTTTCCAAAGTAAATAAGAAAATTAATAAATATTTGTTGTATTTTCTAAAGATGAGTCACTCGGGTTTGCATTTTTACTCCGAACTCTGTGTCAGTTTCGTGCCATTGAAAAGCAGTGTTCTTGATTTGGCGGTCATACTGGTGTAATCCCTTGAAACTACGGCTGCTAATAGATATGGGAGATAGAGCGTCGCCTCACGTGCCCCATGTGGGCTCTGATGAAACCCCATCGTCATCCCCACCGCATTGCTCACGGCGTCATCGTTATGAATATCGGTCAGAAGCCTTTTTTATAATGAATATTTGCCAAGGGCCTTAAAAGGTCGAGAATAAAAGAAGTAGCTTCGGTTCGGCAGCCACGTGCAAACAAAACTTGTATAAAAAAGGTAAAATTGATAATGGTTCATAACCCATACTGACAGTGACAGAAATGAAGGAAATTGGGATTAGTAATGACCCGGTACAATACAATAAGTTATCCACTAGTCAATTTAGAAGCGATGAAATGATTAAAGGGACCAACCGATTTTAGCACTAAATCATATAACCATATTTATTTTAATTTCAATATTTAGTAGTTATCAACAATTGTTCTGTTGATCTCCAATATTCCAAGCATATCCCACATATTTGCTTTTTGTCAATCACTTTTTATCATGCCTTAAGCCTAGCAAATAACTTGCATGGGATTTCACGTGCAACTTTTGAAAAAGCGTAGCCTAATAATATTATCTTACTTAAAAAGGATGTGCGTGATTTTTAAACAAAAACCCCAGGCTCTTGCTAAAAAGATAGTAAAGAATTTAAAAAAAAGATGAACAGTCTCTTTAAGGTTCATAATCATAATTTGACAGTTGCAAACCTACATAGTGGTCAATTTTTCTGCAGCGTGCATTGTCTGACATGCTGGCAAACAGACGTTTGTATATAAGCAGAAATCTATATTTACTGTTTACACAGCGACACGAAAGAACACATGACGAGTCACGCGTTAGAACGATTCCTCCTGTCAGACAAGCGGGATAAGCGAGCATATGAGAGCCTGCCGTCTGACCCGAGCCACGCGAAGGACAGGAACAACATGTCAGCGGAGAAAGAACATCTGATCAATGAATCCGGAGGAGAAGCAACGCAGCAAGATGTAGTGGAAAAGTACGTTCTGCCTGGCTGTGCAGAGTTTGTGGCGACCCTGCTCTTTGTATTCGTCGGGTGCATGGCCGCGGTGGGCACTGGTAGCGGGCCCATTGTGAATGTAGCTCTGGCACACGGACTGACTATTGCGCTGGTTGTAGCTAGCTTTGGGCATATAAGGTTAGTGCCTCCGCTCCAACGTGAATTGCTGTTCAATGTTTTGAGAATTTCCAGGAAATATAGTCGGTTAGGTTTTTCTGTATTGTTGTAATGACATGTGATAAGTTGTACAGTTCCGCGTACAAGCACGCGCGCTCGCCTTCACACACACACAAACACACACACTCAGAGAGAGAGAGAGAGAGAGAGAGAGAGAGAGAGAGAGAGAGAGAGAGAGAGAGAGAGTTTTGACCCCTCATCTTGTATTAGACTCGCAAGCAATAACAGGCATAAGTTTCCTAATGGATTTCCCAAATGTGTATCGGCACATTCGTCTGAGGGACCAACAATGCAACAACAACAACAAAAATCGCAATCCTGGTAATATATTTCACCCTTCTCTCAAATAAGTCAGAAGCACATTAGTTTCCATTGTTTGTCATTATGTTAAAGAAACACTGAAGGCAAAAATATTGTTAAGCACACATTCAATATATGAAGGCAGTGCAGTAAATTTTGGCCATTTGCCTATGTAATTTATGATAGATCATTAATGATTGTCTAGGTATCACGATTGTCAGAACAGTCTGGTGAGGTGCATCACTCTAGAGTGAAATGATACATCTTTTATTTTCGTCCATGTAACAGGTGGCAAACAATTATTTCATCCATATGTACATGAAAAATAATGCTAAGGAACCTTTTTGGCTAGATTGAAAACCATTCTAACCTAGCTAAAGACCGCACAGATAAGTTTTGTGTACTAATGTCAAAAGCCGTGAATTATGATGAAGCGGAATGACTTGCAAAACTTGCAAAACCCCAAACTACGATTGTTCATTTTGTGGCTTTGTAGGTCATAAGATATATTCTGTCTGTTTTTTTTACCTGTCATAATTCCAGATGTTATGGAGTTCGCATTACATATATATATATATACATTAAAAAAAAACATCATTCAACTGTTCTCGTTACATGTGGGCGTGATCCTTAAGGCTGTTTATGTTTATAACAGGTGAGATAAAGTCAAGAGCGGTCACATGACAAACCTGATAACATTGCACAATAAACAATATTCGATCCACTTAACGGAGACGAAGTATAAATCTTCGACCAGGCTGTAAACGGCCCCTCGTTAACATAAAAGATCTTTTCAGTTTTGAAAACCTGAAATGGAAGGGTTCGGGGTATTATCAAGGAACTTAAAAAAAAAAAATATATATATATATATATATATATATATATATATATATATATATTATCAAGGAACTTGGAGTTCTGTTCACAATTTGGTAATTGAGAGATTGATGGGGGTGAGGGTGTGGAGGGCTCTAAAAAGCGCATTCAGGTTTGTAATAGTCTCTGATTGCTGGTACATTCTGGTAATAGATTTTCCAAATGTGTCTCAACATACTTCTAAGATTCTTTTCACTTTTTTAAGTAGTTCTGAGCAGAAGCACAACAGTTGCCTTTGTTTTACATTATATAATTACCAGCATACTCGGTAACGGCGGAAATATTGTCAAGACCTCATTTTGTGATTATTGCTGGCGGTAATGAACAACTATGCAGCCAGCATATCCCGTTAATATGTAAGACTCATACTCAGTCATAGGATAAAAACAAGACATCAGATATCTTTTATTCAGAGCCTTTTGTAACAGATGACGATGTGAAATGCAATTTTGATATTAAAAATCATACTCTCAGGCGTTTCAACATGTTTGAAAATATTTCCAACACAGGTGGAGGCTACATGTACTTCCTCATTGTGCAGATAGAAATAAGTGCTATCACTTGATTGAACAAGTATTCCCTTTGCAGCCTGGAAGCCTCAGGCTGTTAAATATTTTCATCTGTTTTTTACCTGTATTTACAGAAAATACCTGTACGTAGCATTAGCATTATCACACCTGTCGGACATCCTTTTAGATAATACAATACGGAGGTATCGTTATAAACAGTCACATGTCTGACCTAATAACCTCCGTGAACAATAGATAATCTCTTTAACGTGATTTAAATTTCAAACCTCGCCTGATTCAAAACAAGGTGTAATACGAACATCTAGTTGTGGATAGGAACAGAAAAAAAGATTGAGCATGAGGTTTCATAAAATTTCATTCCCTCAAAGTCCCTTACCTCTATGTTAAAACAACAGTTTCTTCAGACAACACTTTCATACCTACGTATTGTAACTTAGATTGGCAAGCATCCGAGATAACCTAAGAGCGCATTCAGGACAGATGATCCGCGGATTTACTGATTCACCAACTAAATATGGCCGACCCCACTTAAAATGCGATGCCTGAGGGTTTCCCCGCCTCCAAATGCGCCATTAAACGGATTAAATCTCGGCTCCAATGTTTAATTGCTGGGTACCTGCAGCGACGGCGCGTGTGGAGGCGGGGAGACCATCAGGAAATCAGGGCATTGCTTTTTAAGCGTTGTCAACCTTATTTATTCGGCGGATCAGTTAGTCCGTGGTTCATCTGTTCTGAATGTGCTCTAAAATATAACGTGACTGGTACTAGCCTTGTAAACGTGCGAGAATCCCCGTGAGTTGAGTTAACCTTTTAACAATATGGATAAAACTCTGTGCCGGGAAAGTCATCTTAGAAAGCGATACAAAAATTTAATAACTCGTAAAACATGGAGAATAAGCACTTGCGTGCTGTCGTTCTAAAGACGGTGGTTATACAGAAGTTAAGGGAAAACATTCAGAAAAAATGCCAGTGGATAATTTCTGTCGGCATTTAATTGTTGTACCGCATTCGCTAGTCTGATTTCTGACCCTGCTTTCCTCTGAATTCTGCGAAATAGGGGAGACCGGGGCTAGTTGGACCCCGGGGTAAGTTGGCCCCCCGTCAATTTATGAAAAAGTAACTACGATGTAAAAAAATTGGCCACATACTCTTGTAAAGTGACCGTAGCCTACAATGCTAAGGAAGTGTCGGACGTTAAAAAGTTTTACTTAAGCGGTGAGTCGAAATAAACTTTTTTTGCACCTAAAAGTAATTTTGTTTAAGAGATTTAAAAATCTATTTTCATATGCTTTTGATCGAATATAAGATATGTATAGGGCATCAAACTGAAGCTCATTGTTTCAAGTTTCACGGAGATGTATCATCGTTGCTCATTCTAGCACCATAAATGGCTAACATCCTTTAAAATAAATAATGTGCACCCGGGGCTAGTTGGCCCCCTTGACTCGGGGCAAGTTGGACCCTCACATTACCCACAATCCTTTGCGCGCAACGCTGTTTGAAATAAACAAGTTGGTGAAATTGACAAAGCTTGCCGGTGTTTACCGTCTGATTGATTTTATTTAATTTGTTCTCTGGTGTTTTTTTGAAAATTTATATTAGAAATGTTCTGTTGATTGTATGTATTAAAAAGCGAAACTTTCTTTAGAAAAACATTTATTTTGCCTTAATTCATTGTAAGGGGATTCAATTTGTATTTACAGTGTTATATGTGGCCCCAAGGGGATTTTCCACCCCTCCCTAGCTAGAAACCATTGTTGAAACAAACTGAGTTTGTTACTCAGTGGTTTAAAACTGAATTTGTTACTTTCTTTTAATACGAAATTTTTTATTCGTTTTCAATTATTAAAAACCTGCTTTATACCATTATTAATTTATTCTTAATTAAAACAAAACAAATTTTATTGATAGATATTTTGGTTCTTGCAACACATACCCCCCCCCCCCTACAACGTGACGTACGGAAACCTAAAAAAAATCTGCCTCATTTGAACTATTTATTCATCAAAGACTCTCAAAAATCAATTTAATAAATTAAAAATGTATAAAAATGTATTTCAAGGCGTTTACATGGGATATATACTTCATTTTCGTAGAGGGGGGCCAACTTGCCCCGACCCTGGGGCCAACTTGCCCCGTGGCGGTGCAAGTTGGCCCCCCTGACGTCAACTGCGCTTTTTGTCAAATCGTGAGCCATCTGGCATTACATGTATGTTTGAAAAATAATGGCGTTGCATACGTAGCTTAGTTCATAGGGCTTACTTTGAAACCGGTTTTGTTACTCTAACCCATTCCTAGTTGGCTCTACAAGGCCAAAAGTGTCTAACGGGGCCAACTAGCCCCGGTCTCCCCTATAGCTTGATTTTACACTACGTCGCGAGACATTCCAGGCTATTTCGGATGACCTCCATTGTTCCCGCCACCTTTCTTTATTCAGTGCTGTTTTGGAGCATTAATGACCTACATCTGTTGCGGTTATTAACAAGTGGTCTCAACTTTAGTCATTACATTTTAATTCAACAGGCAAACTGGCCATCATACCAGCTCATACCAGTAGTTATTGGTCGCAAAAGTTTGTGCATTATAAAACATTGATTTAATTTTCCCCCAAAAAAGTAATTTTCATTTTCAGTTCATGGTTCAATAGCAATTTTTAATATGAATTAAGTGCAGGCAATGGTTTTTCAGCATACATAATCTGCGAATTCCATGGTTTGCATTACCGTATTACACTTCAAAGCTAATTTGTCACAATTGCATCACACAAAAAAATCCTTTTTTTTTGGGGGGGGGGGGGGGGTCATGGTTTTTACGTTCCATGCAACAAAAAGATTAACTCAGTAAACTCAACTGAGTTATTTTTACGAAATTAGAACCGACTTAAAATGACATGTGTAGTTCTTGGATATACCAAATTATGTTTGTGGACATTTCAGCGGGGCTCACGTCAATCCCGCGGTTACTTTGGGGATCGTTATAGCAGGTGGGATTACCCTTCCTGTGGCAGTCGTCTATCTGTTCGCCCAGTTACTTGGCGGCATGGTCGGAGCAGGGTTTGTCCGGGTGAGTAAGAGCCTATGTGAATTTTACGTACAATTCTATTACCGTTTATCTTGTGTATCCCGCCTTTGGGAAATTCGGGTTCCGAGGTGCAACGCAGACAACAATCTAATGCTCAAGCGTTTGATGAGAGTGTTATGTCTGGGGACTCATTAAGTACATTGGGTTCTAAATTAGACATACAATTGGAGAACCCACTTTATTTGGTGTTTAATATTGACAATAGGCTAGTCATCCTTCAAATTTCCGGCCCCTGCGTTTTAAATGATATCTACGGATGTTCTCTAGTGCTGAAATTAGTGTTTCACCTTTTTTGGATTAGACATAGGATGTGCGCATATTTCCTCTTACTATATATGCGTGCAACTAACGACCTATCATTCACCATATACTATTCGTTTGAACGTTAAAAAGGTCCTTGAATAAGCAAAGTGTATTTTTCTATAAAAATAAATCACGGGAACCATTTTTTATAGAAAATCGGGATCAAATACAGTATAACATATCTTTGCATATGTATGCATTGATGACAACTATGGAAATTATTCTTCCAGTTATTAAGCCCAGTAGAGCTATTCAATATGACAAACGGTGGAGCGCAGACGATCAACCCTAGTGTAGTGACGTGGGGGTCAGCCATTGGTTGTGAGATCTTCCTGACCATTGTGTTAGTTTTTACCATTCTGATGGTGGCTGTGGATAGTAAAACTAACAAAACATTGGCACCAATTATAATAGGCGTGGCTGTTGTTGTTTGCATCTTAGCGGGGTAAGCGGTTCGTTTTCCAATACCCACGGTATCAATTCTAAATCAGCGATGGGATCTAACATGATCACATAATGCATTGTTTTATCCATTATTCAAATGTTAGCAAGAAATGAATAAATAATTAGATAAACAGGCAGACAGGTAAATAATTTACAATGCTGTATATTGTTTTGATCACTTTTGCCAACACCTATTTTAATAGTTCCCTAGAAAATGAAAGAAAGAAAACTGCCCTCCTCATCCTCTCTCTCCCTCTCTCGTATGCTTATTTGCTTTATCTTACAGCGGCTGGCTGTCTGGGGCCTCTATGAATCCAGCCAGAACGTTGGGTCCCGCGGTGGCAGTAACAAGCTACAATCCTGACATCTGGAAGTATCACTACATCTACTGGGTGGGGCCATTCCTCGGAGCCTGCGTGTCCGGGCTATTGTACAGGTATAGCAGTCGTAAAGAATTCGTGACCAGAGTTTGAAAATGTTGGTCCTATTGATAGGTTTTCTTTACTCTGTACGCTTGCTTATTCTTCAGTTTTGGGGCCCTGAGATTTTTCATGTATAGATATTTAAGTTATTTAAAGAAAATTAACAAATTTGTGAATAAATTGATCATTTTAACTTCAGTTTTGTAAATTCTTTATTTGGACTGAGTATACATATTTTGTATGCATGACCCAACTATAAGTTTTTTTATTTTATTATTATTATTTTATTTTATTTTATTTTATTTTATTTTATTATTATTTTTTTTTTTTTGCAGGCTGGTTTTCGCGTCCCCTGACAAGAGAGTGTGGCGCAGATAGGATGATTGTGCTTGTTGCACCGTAATACATAACTTGTCACATCAAACACACTGGTATTTGCTGTGTAGAGAAGGCTCCGCTAACGCACTGGATTTGCAGCGTACTGCCATAAATTTGGTAAAACAGACATCGTTAATGTAAAGTTCTATAATACTCGGGTTTTGTGCAATACAACCCTTTTTAAAATTTGTGTATTCTGATACTTAACAAAGGACCGTTATGGTTTGTAGGGCATTGATTCAAAAATTATATGCATAGGCTTAAGAGCACACTGTACCCCCAATCTTGAACACACTTTGTGTGTGTGTGTAGGTAAAAGACTCATTTCAGTTATATTAAAAAGGTTTTCAGAGAAAAATCAGGATTGAAGGTGATGAATAGGAAGAACCAATGTTCTCGCACTACCGCAACATCTCCATATCTGGCAATAAAAAAGAAGAGGGCTGGAGCCAAAAGTACGTTTTAAGATAGACAATTTTGGAATTTGGTCTCTTTTACACATAGATCACTTGAAATTATACAGTGTCACAAAAAAACTTCATTGGTTTGGTATTGGACAGGAGATTGTTGCCAGGTATATCAGTCGGACAGTTACCAGTTGGTGGGGTGCACTTGTAGGCCTATGCACTGTATTTTCCAGTTTATAACGCATGCTACAAGAAGATATGGCTTGCGTTAACTGTAAATATTTAATGGGCTATAAAAATTCGAATCTTGAATTATATAAGGACTTTCGTTTTCACTATAAAAATGTGTTAATAATCATGTATTAAGTGCTTTGATTGTAATTGCTCCATGATATAAGCCATCCGTTTCTCTCGGGTTACGTAAATTATGCATGTATGTTTAATAAACCAATCTTTTGACGTATTACATAGGAAGATAGGAATCCTGATCCTACATGCGTTACTTTTTCAGATTTACAAAAATGTAATCAAAATGTCACCAACAACCACAATCTTAAAAAAAAAAAAAAAGATACCTCTGAGACGGAATAACGGTTCGTATCAGGAACATCATCTGTCTTTTTTATCTGTTCAGGAAAGTAATTGCACGTTTAACTAATAGTGTTGTTAATAAAGTGGTGAAGAGTTCTCCCTGTGTTGTGGGCGCGTGCAGTGATCCTGGAGCCCTGTTCCCTGTGTTGCACACGTGCTCCTGGCAGCATGACGTACACGTCATCAACGTAATGCCCCATCCGGTGAACTTACAGCCGTGGAGGCAACGCTGGGTGCATCCGCGTTCAATGGTCACAGTCTGGCCCTTGAAGGATTTCCTCTCAACCTGAGCAATAATAACAATAATAACAAATAAAAATAAAGATGTGACATACTCGTCTATCATTTTGTTCAGTGGTGAAATGGATTTGGAAATTGTGCATTACAAATTAACCCTCTCTCTCTCTCTCTCTCTCTCTCTCTCTCTCTCTCACACACACACACACACACACACACACGCACACACACATATATTTAAGGCAACTTTACCTTACAATATAAATCTCTACTACCGCAGGGTCTCACGTCTACTTCTTCAAGGTTAGTTTGACAGGGAGTGAAAGGCTCGTAGGATTTCAGATTGTCTGTAAACGCTTCCGAGCATTCATAACAGGACAGATTGTACGAGAATGTCCCCATTCCTGTCACAACCATGCTTATTACCTGGTCAGCATCACCGAGTAGAAGTAAAACTGTAACATACAGAATAATGATCGTAAACTGTAACATATCATTATTTGTGGAGCAGTCCCCAAGTTCCATGTTGTTTATGTGTTGTGAAATTTAAGAAAACTTTAAGTCTTATTTGTGAGGTTGGATCCTATACTAGAAGTCAGCGCTTATTTCTTTCTTCGATTCTGTCGCATGTTGTTAAATTGTTCCAGTCAGCATCCCTAAAGTGTAGCAGTTATTTTTTACTTACTTTTCGATATGCTTCAATAAACCCAAATGTTTTCTTGGAGATATGCAGACAGATGTAATAAGACAAGCCTCTTGTTTTCGAAACCCAAAGCTTAGAAATGTTTCTACATTTTTTTTTCATTATAACATTATAATAATGTAATAATATTAATATTGCGATAACGAGCGTAGGGGTTTATAGGCATTACACTTACCTATACTGATTACAAACATTCTTAACGAATTCTCCATTTTACATTGTCGCCGTTGACCGCGGTCACATATCTGCAACTGCCCTCTAAAATCGACTGCGTCTCTCTCTCAGAAACACGTTCTATAATCTCTTAATCCGATTGAGGAGTTGGCGTACGATTAAAATCGATAACTGGTTACGGTGTTTCTACGGATACTGAAACAACTGAGTAGCATTGATTTATCTTTTTTATTAAAATATTTACACATCACCTAAACCTGAAGAAGGTAATCCTTTCATTTCCTATTGCATGTCTCGTCGTGGGACATTATTTGACTGCAAACACACAATAGGCCATTGAATGTGATCGGATGAACACGTTAATAGTAGTTAATGTCTGTATACGCAGGGAGAAAATGCAATTTTCATGTTTTTGATGTTTGAGGTATAGTGTATAGAGTAATTCAGCCGTATTTGTCATTCCTGCACCGTCACATTAACGCTGTATGGCAGGCTTAATCCTCATCGATTTTAATTAAGATCGGGGACTGACAGAAAGCGTCGGTTATTAAAACTCAACTATTATATAAGCTGGATAGAGCCATAGATACAACGGGGAAAGTTTCAGAATTTTTCACAATTATATTATTGGGCCATTTTTTCGCTGTCATATAGAAAATTCACTGTATAGAAAAAACATCCTCCCAATCAGCAGTCAATGCTGCTGCTTTTGTTTGTTTATTTGAATTTTCGTTGTGAAGACACAACAATAATGTAGCCTTAGATCAAACTTGCGTTCGAAACTGCTGTGATGCCTTTTCTTCCGGGATAGCCCTTTTATTTTCACCCAAAAATAATGCATTCCAATCTAATGGTGGGTAAACGCCAGTCGTATCACTAGGTGTATTTTGGCACTTCAGCGTCCACAATGAGATGATACCCTTTTATTTGATATTTTAAAAAGACATTCAATGATTATTTAAACAGTATTTCAGCTGATTTTACATACTTCTTTCATCGTTAGCTTTACTGTCTCTTAAAGTGTCTTAATACTTTTTTTATCATTTAGGACTATACCATTTAATTTGGGTTTCTTTAATTCTGATACTTTGTTCTGATACTTAAGAACTTAATTATTTTCTTGTAAACAGCACTGAAACGCATGTACACGTACAGTGCGGTATAAAGAAAGAGAATAAAAGAACGTTTTTTGTTAACGGCATGAGATTTGTTCAGTTCAGTTCACAAAATAAAATTCAGAAAATTTCATGTGAAAAAAAAAAATAAATAAAGGCAAAGACTTGGCACTGAACTCAATCATTTGCCACAGAGTAATTTTCAAATTGTCTGAAGGTGAATTTGATTTGTCTAGAAATGAGCTGGCGTCAATGTGCTTTCGATTCTGATTATTGGCACAACTACTACAATACGGATTCACGGCAGTGATTTTCATCAGCAACGTCCCGACAGCAGTAATCCTTGTTGACGAGTCTTATTCTTCCTTAACAGTTTATTGGATAAGAATGCGACTAAACTGTAATTTGAAACATACCTATCGCTCAAATACGAGGTTTATTGCCAAGTTACAAGTTTTCTGCAAAAGCATTTAGATGGCATATAATAGGAATACGGTGCAGGTGATGTTGGGAGTTGAGATGAAAATATCGAAACGGCAGTTTAAATCCATTTAATAGGGCATTACTCCTCATGTGCCTTGTTTAGTTACACGTTAAGTCATCTGGAAATGTCACAGAAGACACCACAAGGTACCCATGCATTTATTTTGTCAATAGAAAGTAATTCGAGATTTTTTTTATTAATTGACGATTTCAAATCATTTACATGTACACTCACGCATCCCTTTTGGTATAATAAACCCTTACAAAAAATTACCATATATAATATTTATTAGCAAATACATTTACATCATATTATATTTACCTTTACAGGTGACAATATAAAGATGTACAAAACAGAATAAGCAACATTTCATAAAAAAGCATATTCAGCTTTATCTCCTCAACTGGGAACTGAAAGTTAAAACATTGTCTTGTGCCAATCACCATGGATATATCATGTTTAAGCTACTAATTTGGGGGCTCGAGTGCCTTTCTGTGCCACAAATCACTTCATGAACCCTCAGACCTCAAATGGTTTAAATTTAAGGGAATTAATGTTTGAAAATGAAGTATATGCTAAAATCTAAACATTGCCTTTGATCATTAACTGTCACGTGTCATAAATATCACAGGCTGTAAACTACCTTAAACAGAGCATCTTGCTCGTTTTCCATTTTTATATAATTATAAGTAATCCGTCACTGATCAGCACAAAAAGAAAAAGAGAATGAGCTATGCAGAAGAAAACTTAAACAGCAGGAACGTCTGATAGAGCACAAAAAAAAACTATAATTATCCATTTAAATGTGTAGTCTATTATATGGAACATCAACACCAGGAAACAAATATTTACCTCAACTATATAACAAATTAAATCATATTATTTAAGAAATTAAAGCTGAGGCATATATTCAAGGCAATGTCATATGTATTGAAATGCATGAAGCAGCATCCCCATTTAAAACATAACAAATATCACTTATATGGGCCTTGTAATTCACAACCAAAATACACGACTTGGCAACTCATATCAATAACCTTTTCTGCAAAAATAAATAAATAAATAAATAAATAAATAAAGGACTAGAATCCATTTTGCAACTCATAACAATGCTATCTTACAAATTCAAATAGTGGATCCTTTTTTACCTTACTAAAGTGAATAATTCTGAAGTAAATTCTGGTATACTGCTTGTATACAATGCTCACCAGATTTTCAAAAAAAAGTATGTCTCACTTCCTGCAAGTATTCCAACTTACAGATTCTTTAAAAATGCTTTGCAATGAAGCATGTTTTCCCTTTAATTAAGGAAGCCCATCACCTGCTTTGAATGTATAGCTGGACATAATTTATTTTCACAACAAAATTGGAAAATATGGGCTAGGCTAAGGTGCACTCTTCAAATAATGTACAGACAATTTAGCTCTGAGAAAAGTAGAACTCAACATTGTACACTAGTAAAAATAAAGATATTAACATCTGAAGTGTTTCACTGAATGTCAAATCCAAAATGTCAACAACTTGCTTTTACTCTTGTATAATCTGTGCACAGTTACTAAGTCAATGATGGCTTCATCTGATTTTAGTACACTTTCAGCAACAGAAGCTTGGCAATGATATTAAGGATGCCAAGTCACTTCACAAAAGCCAAGCATGTCAGACAATGACAACAACAAATCTTCAAATTTTAATTATTTTGCATGTGTGTATGTGTACTATTTCATCCAAGTTTTATGCCACAGATTTGACATTCCTTCGTGTTGATAAAGTTCTCTAATGCTGGTATTTGACCTCTGCATGGCAGACAAAAACAATACACAAGGCAAACAATATCAAGCTCTTGCGCACTGATGATAATCTGGAAAATCTTGTCTTGAACAAGGCTCCATCTATCTTTAAGTTTTTGGGTTTGACTTGTCTGGAGTTTGTTGAGCAGGGGGAGCTGGCTTGGCAAACTTGTCTGGAACAGGTCTGGCTCTCTGGAAGATGGTCAGGCATGAACTGCTTTATAACAGAGCCATTTCCATTAACTGGAAACACTTAGGAACATTTAATTGTTAAAAGACTTTAAAGACTTTCATACAATAACATCTTCTAAGAAGTCATTTTACAGGAATGAGAACAAAAGGCAACTGCACCTTTATATACCAAGAGCAAATCTGTTAATCACTATTTTAGTAACACCAAATAAGATACTCTAAGCAATACACATAAAGTTTACTTACATTGGCAATGTGACTAAAAACTGGTGGGGAAGTCCCTGGCAGAAAGTGGGAGTAATGGGAAGGAGAAGAATGAGCAAGTTGCATTTCAAAGCCGCACTCTCTACACCGCACGGGCCCAGGGGGGGTCACTGCAGGCGGGAGGTGACCCAGACCTCAAATATAGAACAAATTGAATCAACAATTATGTAACTTATCAGAATAATACAAAAATGTTAAAGAACATACATTTAATTTAAAAAATGTTGAAATTGTTATTTTCCTTGTTATAAAAATTTTCAGATTTACATGAAATATTGGACTAACAAAAGTATAACTAAAATAAAGAAATAACAATGTTCTGAAAAAAAACTAGTCCCTGAGATGAATTACTGATCTATTATCTTTAACTATATAGGACAATACAAAGAGAGATCCATAATATGCTAATCATCTACTACCTGGAGAGATAGGCCTTGCACTACTGGGTGAAGGAGACTGGTAAGGGATTGGACTGGACACAGTTCTAGGGCGGGCACCAGCCTCCTGCTTGCCATGCTGATGTTCATGCTGCTTTGTCATCTCATTGAAATGTCTGTAACATAAAAAATGAAATACCAACAAAGTTTACATGAGATCATGAAGAAACGTAAAAAAATAAGACTAGGTACTTTAACGAGAAATCAAAATCGCAAGTAGAATTATCACAGGAGTGTTTGAAATGGACCCAGTCTCAATTTCTTCAATTTGGTCCAAATCTATATAAGACTATGAGAGAGGGTCAACACCATAGGGAGGGGGTCAATATTAGATGCATTTCTCGAAGCAACTGCCAGCCTCAAGGCCACGACAACCTTTCTGTCACCTTTCATCATCCATTTCGAGGCTGGACTCGCTCTCTGAAAGATGTCTGCACAGAGACTCCCTGCGTTCCATCTCCATCTGCAGTTTTCTCTGTAAACGTAAGTTTTCCTCTCTGATGTGTCTCTCTTCTTCTTGATAATGAGCCATCTTCTGGACATCTGGTAGGAAACAAAAATGGGATAAATTGACGTTCTTTTGGTTGTGTAGTAGCTTACACAAATGCAAGTCTCTTTTTCTGTAAACTAAACATCAAGAAATTTATATAACTGATAATATGTCCCTTATGTCTCTAATAGTTTTTTCATCAACTCAATTTTAGTTCTGCGAGGTTCAGCTGAAAGACAGACATACACACACACGCATGTATGCACCTAAAGACCAGCCCACCTTTTGATCCCTGATTAATTTCAGAAAAGCAATCAACAGAAGCTTAATATCATATGCATCCTCTACAGCAAACTCTAAAAATTGAATTAACATCATAAAGTAAAAACTTTCACCTATAAACAAAACTTGTAACTTGCAAACAAATGCATCTGGCTCTACCAATCAGTACACTCCAGTGAGTTGCAATGCTCAATGTGTTCAACACGGCCAGGGCCTCCAATACCATACATTATGTCTAATTGAAAAATTTACACAAGACAAACATCAGACAGGTTGCTTTGTATTTCAGCAGACTTACGCTCTGCCTGTGCTGTGACTAGTTGATTTCTGAGCCTAGATACTTCACTCCTCAGACGATTTATGTGCTGCGTGAGATTGGCGGCAGTGTCTCCATTGTTGATATCCCTTGGTGAGGGAGGAGAGGACACCGGTTGATCCAACTTCTGCTGTAACATCCTGAATCAAAGCACAGGATTGATTACATCATGCTGACTTCAAGACAAATACTTAATAACATCAACTTGGATAATTTATAATGGAAGAAATTAATCATTGGGGAATTGATATGTAGATGTGAAGTAGTAAAATTGGATATCCACAGTCTCTGAAGATGAGATTAGTGTTGTCAGTTGCACCAAATAGCAGGTGTAAACCCCTATATCAAAAGGATATGTCACTTCCTTAAGCAGGGCACCAGGAAAGACTGAGCATAAATTATCTTGAAAAGCAGAACTCACTCATTTTTTTTAGTTATACCACTGCTGTTCAGTTCACACTGTTCAGAATGGATTACAAGTTGGTATTTGTGATGTATTTTTAGACATTTAAGAAAAGCATGAACACGATATTCCAAGTGCTATCTTGCATAAATGCTGAAAATTGATCAGTAATATCAAGTTGAGCTATTATCAATGATAAAAGGTTTAAAAAAAAGTATAGTTTATTTGATTATAGAGCCGTACCAAAAAGATGACAAATACAACCGGCTCTTAAGAAAAATGAAATATAATAATAATAATAAATAAAACTCGTGGTGTATTTTCACACTTATTCACCTTGTGGTATAATGTGTTAAATCCCCAAAATCAGTGCACCTCCCCACATGGCCACACTCACCTCTTCTCTGCTTCCAGTTTGTCCATCCTCTTCCACAAACGATTGACTAGACCCTCCTGCTCTTGTTCCAAAGCATTTTCAAGTTCAATCTTCTCTCGGCGAAGCTGAAATCATCCCCACAAAGCTCAATCATCACAGTTTAAACTACATACTTCTCTTCTGCACATAAATATCTTAACAACAATAATCATAACAGGACGACATTCTGTTCACTACATCTCCTCTGTTAGTCCCAAGAGGGTAATACAGTTTTGTAAGCCAAAAAAGTGCCCTGATACATGATTGTTTATTCAACACCTTCTCTCCTATCTCTCTCCCATGAGAAATCATTACTTAACTATATTGTGCAAGAGTTTTTTGATAAACTTCCCCAAGGCAATAACTACACCCCATCTAAATTACGACTAAAATGCAATGTGCTTGAACCAACATCTCAGCAAATGCAAAATTCCCATAGTTTAATTTCCTGGTTAAAACCATCACAGGATGCACAAAATCCATTTTCAAGACCATGCTTATTTTTCTTCTTTTTTGAAATCCTCCCAGGAAATGATATATCTTGTGTTCAGCCCGAGCCTTTCTCTCTTTAAATCAATAAATGTTGGCTAACAGAGAGAGAGAGAGATCTATGCCTGCATTAGTAAAGATGGTCTACCTGTTCCAGAGTAGTTTGTTTAGACAGGGTGTCAGCTTCTAGTCTCTCAATTTTCCTCATCAGTTTGTTGACCTGATACTCTTGCTCCTTCTCCAGGGTCTGCTCCAATTCAACCTTCTCCTGCCGCAACTGAAATATCAAAATGACAAATGTTTCATTTTCAAAATCACTGGATGCATTGTTCTAATTCCCTCTTTGAAACCTTTTTTTTTTTCATTTTTAAGGTTTTCAATATATGTGGTTCTGTTCTTCTGTCATTATGCCTTTATTTTTCATCAGATCTTTTGTTTAAAATGAACTATGTACTATTTGAAATGTGTAAAAAAAAGGTCTTGTATGATAAAATACTGGAGGTACAATAAAAAAGTCTTCAATAGTGCTTTTACAATTATAAAAATATTTTTTTCATAACCTAAAATGTTATATCAAAATAAAACTAAATGCACTTTACCAATCCAAGCCTTTCACATCCAAAACATTTTCAAATAACCTCCTGATAAATAATTAAATAAAAATAAAATCATAATCTCCAACCAGTCTGGTTGTGGTAAGATAATATCTCAACTATGGTGCCATCCCAGTGGCAGCAACATGAATATCTTATCATCAAAACCCAATTTGGACTCATAATCATCAAAGATAGACTTGGAAGAATTTCAAAACTATTTATATTTTGATCTAACAAAAACCTCCATGTTTTATGAAATGAACTTGTATTGTATAATTCATGAAGTACTAGTAAAAAATTTTGATCTAACAAAAACCTCCATGTTTTATGAAATGGACTTGTATTGTATAATTCATGAAGTACTAGTAAAAAATTTTGAACAATAAGAAGTTCTCAAAGAACTAGTTCATCCAAATAATCTATAAAAAATATTTTGTAGACATATTTTCATGTTCACAACAGTCACCATAATTTTTTGATCTAATTGAGATACAAATATGAGAGCCATGAAGATGATTTGGTCTGGATTGCTTTGCCCTTTTAACTCTCTCCACATATCCTTTCAAATTACTATCCTGTGAGACTTAATAGCTGCATACACACACTGGCTCTTCCTGTTTCACTTCATAAACAACCTAACACTATGAATATGGAGAGGTAGAAGAATGTGTCTGTAAATTCATTATTCTCTAGACAGAGGACCGATAACCACTGCTGCTAGCATACTTAGTGATCATTTATTTGAATTTCATGCAGGTGCAGGGAGAAGTGTTGCAATTTTAATGCAAAATTATTCCTGAATACACAGAAAACCACAGATAAACAACAGTCATAGACGAACCACCTAATTTTAACTCACGTCCTGTTTTTTATCACATCTTAAAGAAAATAGCCAAAAGACACATCTTACATTGATATTTTTCATGAAAATAACCCTCTCTGTATTTGCAAATCATTACCTTATAAAACATGTATATGACAGACTTCATATGAAGCCACAACCAGCTGTATAGTTTTCAGACAGTGCATCACACCTATATCATTTTCTCCCTGAATGTGCCACAAACCTGCATCAATTTCCTGGACAGATCATTTGTCAGATATTCTTCTTCTTGCTCATAGTTCATGGCCAATGTTTCTTTTTCTTTCTTCAGGCTCTGTATCTTTTTCAAGAGGGTGTTGCTGATAAATTCCTCCTCTTGCTCTGCTCGGGCTTGCTGAAAAAGAAACACTGATTTCATAATTCCTGCAATTTTTTTTATATCCAAGCTGATGTTAATGGAGATAGAATATAAACAATTGAGACACAGTACAGCAAGTGTAAACAATGTCTGCAAAAATAGGCATTTTATTAGCAATCAGAAGTGAATTTATACAAATACCTGAGAAACAAACAAATAAATAAATAAATAAATAAATAGGTTGAGTAAGTCTTGCCCTACCCCCCAATCCCCTTCCCATCTTGAGCTAGTATTATAACTTATAAAGTCAATTTTTGTGTATACATCCACTATCTAAATATTATAAAACAGCAAAAATCAAGATAACAGCACCGTATTCTTTACAATCACATCTTGCAGAGAGTACTAGTAAAGCAACATTCACAAAAACTATTCTTCCTGGAGCGAACACAATGGGCTACATGTTCAGAAATTAAGAGTTCAATACTTTAATATCTTCTTCTTTTAATAAAAAAGCAAAACAAATTTATCAACTATGCTTCAATAGTCTTCAGCCACACCTGTATGGGGTGGTAATGTGTGAGGCTTGACACATCTTTAACTTCTCACAGGTATAATTTAGATTTCCATCACAAAGGCACAATAGTCAGCAACAACAGCTTTCAAAAAGAATCCAGTGATTTCAAGGTTGGTTATTTTAAAGATATACATCCTGGTATTCTTTTTATTATTTCATTCTAAAAATTATACCTCAAAGCAAAGACACTACACCTCTGCAAAAATAGGGGGGAAAACCCTGAATAATCATGTGATTACCAGGGCATGGTGTATAATCAACTGTATAGCCCATATCAATTCAATAATTTCCCTTGGCAACAACACATCATTTCCTATCAGACGGCTGGTTTTCTTGCACAAACAACCTTATCTTATTTCACATCATGGGTCTGTGTTTTTCCATGGACTATTATGCTAGGTCTGTGGGTAAAAATAAAGCTATGCCGTTCCTACATTTTACAGTGATTTATTCTTGCCTGATTAACAGATGACTTTACTGGCTTATTACCTTAAAAAAGTCTAATGGCAAACCACTTCTTTTTTAATTGTATATAAAGTCAATATTGGAGTGTGAGCACAAATTACCAAACCCAATCTAATCACTAGATCACATTCAAAGAAATTTACATGTAATAAGCTGAAAATATTTTGCTTTGGATTACAAAAATAGAAATGAGATGATGTTGCTTTTTACTTAATCATCCCTGATTTAGTGACAATGAAAGTCAGAACATTTTGGTTAAGTGAGCTCACACATGATCTAATCATCATCGCACTGTCTCTATCTTTTTGGTCTTTCTGTATAAGTATATACACACATCAGTCTGTTAGGAGACAATACTTGTTCATAGGCATTTAAAAATAATGGCATGGAAAAGATATGCTGTGAGCCTAAAACTGAATTCTGGCAAACCAGCTAGGGAGCCTTCTCATTTTCATAATTCTCTCCCTGGGTTACTTCATCAATAAAAGGTCCAGGTATTTATTTGGCTTCCTCTGCTCTTCACTACTGGGTCTATATCAAAAACCATCATTCCAACCAGCAGTTGATGTTATTGCAATAGGGTGCAGGAGCTTTATATGTAAGTCTATGCAAGTTAAGCAGGTGCCACCTGTAAGATATATGGTGTCAATAAGGTTAGTTGACACCTTACATGTATCAGGGCTCCAGTGTAAATCTGCCTGATACCCGGATCTGTGAGCTTAGGAAGGTTATATACTATATGTGGTATACTAGAAGGCACTGCTGGCAAGCTGGGGAATGCTGTTAGTATTGGAAATGATGTGGTGTTCAGCAGCTGACTAATAACATCCTTTCCCCTAGGCATATACCTTAACATAGTAAACTCCTTTCAAGTGTTTTTTTTATGTCTACAACTTGGTGTCATTAGATCTACAACTTAAGGAAATGCCTGTTAAGCCATCAATGTTTTAACTTAGTTATTATTTTTTCCCTTAAATATGAATGAAAACTGGGGTGTTTATAACTATTAAGAATTCACATAGCTGTTGATACTCTTTGGAGGTGACAATATACTACGAAGGTAAATATGGTGTATGTTTGCCCAAATTAAAGATGACATAAAGCACATTATGGCCTTTCTGTTCTCATAACCAGAGTATTTATTCAATGAAATAATCAAACAATAAAACATAACAACCTTTGGTTTATGATGAACAAATCTATCAGTGTACAATTCTTCATTCAATGGAGATTTTGACAATTGACCAATAGAGATTTAAGCTTTGATCGTTTTTAAATATTTTGGCCTTGAAAAGACATCAACATAATATATAAGGTTCAGGTGACATTTCAAGTCCAGACATCCAATATCCCTTCAATTAGCCTGTCAGTGACAACACATTCTGTCCTGGTATTATTCTCAAACAATAAACAGTTTTTTCTTACATTTTTAATCTTTTACTCTGGCTGAAAGGTCTTCTGTCTACTCCACAACAATTTTATACTCAACTTATTTAGTCATCTTTCTGATGAATCAGGTCCAACCAGGCCAGTTACACAGAATTTTAGCATGAAAATTTGGCTTAGCTTCACAACTAAAATTTCCATCAACTTTGACCCAAGATATATAGATTTTAAAAATAGAATACTGCATCTGTTTTTATGACTAATGTTTCAGACCCATACCCACTTAAGTCATGTGGACTACTACAAATTTATCTTAAACTGAAGCAAACCATATTTTGATCTTAAAGTTTAGACCAATTTTCTGGCTCAAGTTCTTTTGTAATAGACCAGCCCCAGGTTTTAGTCTACTATGACAGATGTTCCCACAATACCCAACCTTTTATGTTATTATTCTTTTATCAAATATAAATAGATTACTTATTTAAAGGGGGTTAATGACTGAAGGTATTCTCTATGTACACAAAAGAAGACCAATCAAACCAAGTATGATCACCTCACTATTGTGACTCCAGTCACAGGTTTTAATGGCACTAAATTCTATTTGGAGTTTTTATAATACCAACTGAAATTCATATATGACTATCTCTATACATAGATTGATATACATGATATGATAGTCACTGCTCAGTGTGATATGTGCTTGGAAAAGCAAAGCTAGTAATGCAGCAAACTACTGAACTTGTCTTAATGAAAGGTGATACTACATCTTAAATCCATTTCCATAATATGAACACACCTCTGTTCATCATCATCATTCAGAGATCAAGTTCATTTTTTTGTTGTTGTTGTTAGTTCTTCTTAACCAGATTCAGAGATTGAGATCATTTTTTTTGTTGGATCTTCTTAATCAGATTCAGAAGATATTTCACGATCCTGTTGATGTGACTCATAATGTCCTCATGTGGTGACCACATTAACCTTTTAATGGGCAATACCATGTTGACCTTAAGTGAGAGATTCTTTCTTATACATTAATTATACTGAATAATACCTTCATTTTTACAGATAATGTGAAAACCCTGGCAGAATATCAGGGCTGTATGGCTGAAGAACTCTAATCCCATAATGGTATAGACTGGTTATTTGTGCCAGGGCACCAGACTGGTGTGATAGAAGTCCTTCTGGCAACAATTCCCACAGAAATTAATGAAGAAATAGGCTGCAAATTTTGGGGAATACATTACTAGTATACAGTTGTACATAATGATAACCATCATTAAGGACCCAAAAGATAGAAATGTGTAAAATAATTATAATCAGGGATGAGACTGCCAATAAGTAAAAAAGTTGGAAAATGTGGCCTGGACTACTGGGGGCCCGCCTAGGTAAATAATAGTCAGAAATCCTCTGCTATTCAGAAAAATATCACCTCTGAATAATTGATAAATCATGATAAATGATATCAACAACTTAGGAAAATAGGCTTCCTCTGAGAGAAGAAAGTAAACAAAGTGAGATATGCTGAATACACATACCCAATAGCTGCTGTCAAAAGTGAATAGGGGGATCTCATAAATTAACTAGACTCAACAGGGGCCCGTTTCACGCAGCAGTATTTAGTTAGCAATCGATAGTTAGCCTCTCGCTAGTTACGGTAAAGTCTTGAAAATTTCGTCGTTCTTGAAAATTTCGTCGGCAGACGATTTTCCGCCGAGGTAATTTTTTTCCCCTTGAAAACTTCGTCGACCTTGAAAATGAGGTACTCAATAATTTTTAAAAAGTTCGTCACCAAATATGGCCGTGTTGTCCAGCTCAAACATGAAGGTAATGCGTCAGTTGATTCAAGACAATGATACGATCAGGATATCATTGCCGATAACACTCTCAATGGGAGATAGGAACAATAGTGCGCCCCTGCGAGCGGTTACTCACAATATAAGTGGTTAAGATGTGAATCCCCGTTCTTAATTGCGGGAACATCGGCCTTTTGTCTAAATAGTTTCATTACTATTACCTGGCTCAAGGTGCGTTATCAAGCCGGCAAATAAAAGTCACAGGCCGCGGCTTTGTCATTTGTAACGCCGTTATTGTTATCGGCGGCTGTCCTAAATGAGGAAGACACAATGAAAAATCAAGATATTATCTCGAAGGGAAATGTACCCGTCACTTCTATTCATGTCCATGTTCAATTTAGGACCATTTAACAATTACCTGGCTCATCCATGGAGATCGTTCGCAATGCGAATGGGACGAGATGGCAATTTTCATAGCTTCAGCAGAGAATCTTTCGCGTAATATTGTCAACAGATCGTTCGCGATCCAAACGAGACAAGAAGAAAATTTTCATATTTATAGCAGACTCCGTTCGCGTAAGATCATCAGCGGGAGATCGTTTGCGATCCGAGCGAGACGAAAAGGCAATTTTCATGTCATCATCGGGAGATCGTTCGCGATGTAAGCAAGAATGAAATGCAATTTTCAAATTAGTGCAAGGAACTTAGTTTGCAAAAGATCGCCAGCGGGAGATCACTATTCTAACCCCCCCCCCCTTTGAATTTAATAAATAATATATATATTTTCATTTTATCTTAAACCCCCCCCCCCCCCTTCCCCGCTCATGGCATATCTTCGGCGGAGAATCGTTCGCGTAAGATAATCATCGCGGGATCGTTTGCGATGTAAGCAAGAATGAAATGCAATTTTTATATTAGTTCAAGGGATTTAGGGAACTTCGTTAACGGAAGATCGTCAGCGAGAGATCATTATTTCACTCTCCCCCCCCCCCCAGACCCCAGACACACACACTTTGGATTTAAAAAATATCTTTTTCATTTTATCTTTAAACAGCCCCCCCTCCCCCGCTCACAGTACATATTCGGCGGAGAATCGTTCGCGTAATATCCTCAGGACTTTGTTCGCGTAAGATCATATCAGAGGGAGATCGTTCGCGATCCTAGCTTGACGTAAAGGCAATTTTCATATCATCGTCGGGAGATTGTTCGCGATGTAAGCAATAATAAAATGCATTTTTCATATTAGTTCAAGGAACTTAGTTTGCAAACGATCGTCAGCGGGAGATCATTATTTTAACCCCCCCTCCCCTTTGAATATTATAAATAATATATATTTTTAATTTCATCTTTAACCCCCCCCCTTCCCCGCTCACGGCATACATGTATCTTCGGCGAAGAATCGTTTGCGTAATATATCGCCAGGGCTTTGTTCGCGTAAGATCGTCAGAGGGAGATCGTTCGCGATCCGAGCGAGACGAAAAGGCAATTTTCATATCATCATCGGAAGATTGTTCAGTTTTCATATAAGTTCAAGAAACTTAAATTGCGGAAGATCGTCTGCGGGAGCAATTATTTTAACTCCCTGTAAATTTTTAGGAAGTTACAGATGGTACTTTTAGAAGGCCTGGCATTCAATCCTGGGAAAAGCCCTGCATGCAACAAACGTTGCCAAGTGCATAATTTTTTTTAAATATGTCGCGGCCAGGTTATAATGCAAGGAGGCAATTAAGCTTATCTTGATCCTTCTCCTCTATCAGGAGGTATGTTTCTTACCGAGAAGATAATTCTCAACACATTTTCGGGTACAGTAAGTTAAATTTAACTTAATCGAGATGCAGTAATAAAAATATTATTATTTACCACCAGAAAACGACTAAGGAAGTAGTTTTAAATATCCCACAATATAGGAGGGTCAAAGATAATAGTCGCTAAGGATAAAAGCCCAAAGGCCGGATTTTTGAAAATTTCGTCATACCCAGGAGTCGGGGAGAGGTAATTTTGAAAAATTAGTCGGATTTACACAATTAAAAATATTAATTAATTTTTAAGCGACGAAATTTTCAAGACTTTACCGTATGAGTGCCGTTTCACGAAGCTATTGCTAGTTCTCTCGCTCGTTATTTTGTCGTTGTTACCTTGGACATTTAACGACTGGTCAGACCAGTTACTAACTTTAGAGTTTCATCGTACGCATGCGTAATAAATGAAATAGAAATATTGCTTAGTTACCATTGTCTCTCGTTTGTCTTTGTATCCAATATGGCAGCTACCTTTCTACAGCAGCTACTGCCAGACGGCAACGTAGACTAAGACGTTTTCATGATAGGCAGAATCTATTAGAATATATATGCGATGATGCAATTTACGAGGTTGCGCCTAGCTGTGACAAAAAGAGCGTCAAAAAGGTGGTGAAGATCCTTTACGACGACCTCAAAGCAGACTTTCTTATGTATTTCCAGCCGCCAAAAATTGGAGAGTTAGTGCTTTCATGACTCTTTTACGCAAGAGTTCCACTTCCGGCAGACTGTTTCGAGACTACAGTGAGTAACGAGAGAACTAACGACCGAACTTTAGACCGAACTTAGCGATGAGTTAATGACTGCTTTGTGAAACACCCCTTAAGTTTGCTCATTAACGAGATAGTTCAGTAGTTAGTTATTCTAACTAACGACTGCTTCGTGAAACAGGCCCCAGCAAATATTCAGTGGAAAAAATAAAATGAAACCATAACCTTACACAGAGAGACCAGTGTACCGATCAAAATAGAAAGTCACTAAAGGAAAAGAGCTTATTTCTTGTACAAGATTCTTTAATTCTTACAAGAAACAATAAGAACAGGCCAGCAGTTGCTCCTGGTTAATGAACAGATAAGCCGTAAGATTGGCATTCAGGTTTAAAAAAACTTGCAGTCTTACAAATTGTGATACTTCAAAAAAATTGTTATCACTGAACAGAAGAAATTAAGGAGAAATTATGTGAAGTGGAAAAGAACATTCCAGGGGTCTGGATACTTGTTAATTTGAAAAATAAACAATGACACATAGATACATGGCACGACTGTGGGCAGAGGTAAAAAGAGGCCAAAACCATCATGGCACACCAATGGTCAAGATGGGTCAAGGAAGGACATGGTCATGGATTTGAAGGTGGCCGATGATAGAGAGAAATTAAAGATTATGATAACAGGACTGGCAAGGTTACCTATAAAAGCTTGAACCCATATATCAGGGTTTCAAGATAAAGATCAGTAAATAAATACCAGGATCTGTCGTCATCTTGCTGGTTGACGAATCTTAGAAACCATATAAGAACTACCCTAACAATACATGTGTACTAATACCACAATGAAGTTCCATAATGAAAAACTAAGACTGAAAATCAGCCAAGCATTAATACCATAACTGAATAAAATGACCATACATGCCCCATAGATTACATCATGAAAAGTCCCAAATGATACCCTGATCCTGAAAAAAAGAAATTCAAAATTAACCAGTCCTGGACAACTAAGAATAATGCTCAAAGGGACCATTCAGAATGAGAAGAGCTGAGTGCTAGCTAGGGGCAAAGTCATTAAATCTTGGCTCATTCAACTGGTCGAGGGACGATGCGTGGGGGGGGCGTGAGAGGCGGAGAGACCATTATAGGATTAATCGGTCTTACTTTCATGTAGGTCCACCATATTTAGGTCTTGGCTTAGCTAGCACTCAGCTCTTCTCATTCTGAATGATCCCAATTTGTGTCTGCCAACTCTTTAAGTCACAAGTCACATTCAGTCATTACACTCACTGCTAAATGATAAAGCAAGTAAGATATTTCTGAAACTCAAAGTAAGAGTCACGGTTTGCACTATGTACAGGATTGTATGAGATATACAGAGCTAGCAGACCATCACACACACAATTAATGACCCAGTATAGTGACACTACCAATGCTTGCAACACTCACTACTTTGCAAAATCAAAAGTTGCTTGACCCATAAGGAGAACATTAGGATGCCAAGTTTTCCTTTTCTTTTTAATTAAACCTGTGATCTACGTTTGGTGACATGACCAAATTCATTTTAAATGGTTTACTGAATTAGATACTTCTTCACAAGTCTAGTGGGGCATTATAAAGATTTTTTGTTGGATTTAAGATTAATCAACTGTTCAAGACCTGGGCCGAGCTTGCTGGGCTATGGTATATATATATATATATATATATATATAGATCTTTCAGTTTTCACTCAGTGTGTTGACGGTGGACGATTGAACTTCGTGACCACACTGTCGCTGTTATTCATTCTGTCATCTTTTTATCCCAATTCTGATGGCCCTTAAAATAACAATACAACTTCATTGTTGTCAACCATAACAGCAGACTGACAAAAGCTAGAATACCAAGTAAAAACACGGTCTTACAATTGATACGCTGGCTTTCCGCAACTCTCGGTTTTCTTCCTGCAGCTGTTTACATTTCAACTTGTACGTCTCCAGCTCGATTTTCAACACTCTGTTTTCTTGTTGAAGAGATTCCACTCTCTTCGCTAGCTGCTCCAGTTGGCTTGGGGACGAAATCTTTAATGTAGGGCCCCCATCGACAGAACTGGTATCGCTCTCTGCTTCCATCTCACTGCAGCTGTCAGCCATTTTGATGTTATGGGACCGAGGTGCATGCGAGGGAGGGGTTCAAAGTGGAAGCAGAAACCTTCAATTTGTTTAACAAGTAGTAAAGTATAAATTGAAATACTTTCATCAATCTTTGCAATTTATAAAACAGTGATGAAATATAAATACAATATTTCTTGCATGGGTCACAAAAGATATAGCTGAAATATTCTCTAAAATATTTGACTGGAATTCAATTCCCTTACGGTTCTTTTGGGGGCTCGCCTCTGTTACAACGAGACCAAACCGAAGTGTATGTGACGTTTGTGTCCTCCCTGAACGTTTTTGCTACTCTATCTAAAATATTACTTTGAAATAAAACACTGACCCTACCCACTTAAACACACTATCAGATCCAGCACTGATAAAAAACGTCCATCCATAATTATTTTTGTGGAGGGGTGTAGATATCTATTGGAAATTTTTAATTTTTATTATAAAAAATGAAGTGTAGGCAGTAGGGACCCCGGGGTAAGTTGGCCCCCCCATCAATTTATGACAAAGTAACTATATTCAGTAACTAATTGATCACATCATTTTGTAAAGTGATCGTATCCAATATTGCTAAGAAAGCGTCGGCAGTGAGTCCAAATGAAATGATTAATTATTATTATTAAAGAGACTCGACTTACCCCGGGATCCAATAAGCCCCGGTCTCCCCTAACTATAGTGAAGACACGAATGAAAAGATAATTAAAGGATAAATTAATAAAAACAAAAAGGTTCTCCTCCTGTAAACCTGACCGGGATTGCCACAGGACTGATCTAAAATGAAATACATGTTAGCAAACTAGTATTCAGGGGCGGATCCAGGATTAATTGAAGGGGGGGGGGGGGGGGGGGGCACGGATGCGAACCTGACCTTACCCCCCCCCCACCCCCCCCCACCCCACCCCACCCCCCACCCCTTGCCTGCTGAAGGGCCCCGAAAGTTTTTGGTAATTTAGAGGGTGAACAGTGCCATTTGGTACGGTTTAGAACTATGATTCAGCTAGTCAAAATTCAAATTGCAAGATGGCGACCAATGGTGTGATTTTTTTCAGAAATTGAAGGGGGGGTCAGGACCCCCCTGACACGTCTTAAACCCATTTCAAAACCCATGGAGCGCACCTTTAAGGTTGTAGTTACTTTAAAAACAATAACTCATTAGGCCTATTTGTTATCATTAATAAAAAATCTATTTAGTGCCATTTGAGTTTATTTAAAAATAAAAAAAAATTGATTTCATAGACATTAGGTCTCTTGTTAATAAATGTTTTAAACACATGCAAAATAATGAAGGTAACAGAAACCCAGCTTACACAGAACGTTTTGATAACGGGGTTATATATTGGCTAGACTATCAACAAGTGTTAAGAGAACGTTATTCTAACGTTCTACATTGTCACTGTCAGCAAGTTCTATTAACGTAAATAAACTTTGATGAAATTTACATATTTTACATTTTTGTTAATTTTGACAAAAACACATTAACAAAGGATTTCAGTGGCTGATTACAAATTGGGGTTGGGGTTAATCGGCGACTAGAGCGATGAGAACCCTCGTGCAGTCGGTACCTACCCGAAATTACCACCATGATGAAAAGCTTTAAAAAAACTATAAAATAGACTTCAATTATGTAATAAGGTTTATCAAAATCATTAAAAAGGCGTTTTCAAGTAATCCTGATAGTTAATTGGCATTTGTGATTAATCAATGGATTGTTTTAACTTCATTTTAGAAAATTTATTCCAATAAATTCTTTACAAGGTCAGCTATCACAGGAGTAGTGAAAAGGTTTAGCAGTAAAGACTTGACTGAAGCTAATACGGTTGAATAGTACGTCACGGTGCGAGTCCATTGCATTAAAGAGGTCACAGGTGGGGCGATTCCATTGCATTATAGGTTTGACAGGTAGGGCGAGCCCATTGTATTAGAAGGGGTGACAGGTGGGGCGAGTCCATTGCGTTAGAGGGGGTGGCAGGTGGGGTGAGTCCATTGCATTACAGGGGTAACAGGTAGGGCGAGTCCATTGTCTTAGAAGGGGTGACAGGTTGGGCGAGTCAATTCCGTTAGAGGGGTGACAGGTGTGGCGAGTCCATTGCATTATAGGGGTGACAGGTGTGGCGAATCCATTGCATTAAAGGGGTGACAGGTAGGGCGAATCCATTGTATTAGAAGGGGTGACAGGTAGGGCGAATCCATGGCATTAGAAGGGGTGACAGGTGGGGCGAGTCTTTTAATTATCCCAATTTGGATCAGAGAACAGGAATGGAAGAAATTGTTCCCTTTTACCCTCAGAAATCAATTTTTTGGGCCAATTTCAGCCGTATCCATGTAAAAAACACTTCATTTAAGCTTTCATCAGAATCATCCCATCTTTTCAGGATCGGCTACGTATCCGTGGCCTTTTATTTCTAAAAAAACGGACCCCCTTCAAATAAACCTGGATCCGCCCCCCCTTTTTTTCAAAACCCGAGGACATTGCGAAAGTAGACGTAAGCCATTTATTGAGTTATTTAAAATAAACATTCTAGATATTTGTTTTTGTGACGTTAGACGTCATACTCGCTTTCCGACAAGTTGCAGTTTTCTTTAAACTTAAGTGAAAAAATAACCTAGATTCATTAGAGAATGTGATATGCTAGCGACAGTAACGAATATTTAAAATTTAGCCCTTTGTTTGTTTGTTTGTTTTTTTTTTAGAACAAATAAATCTAGTTATAATTATTTTAATTTTTTAAGTTGCTAGACTGATGTTAGCTTAGAGCACCAAGGAGGAGAGGTGGTATCTAGATTCACATTAGTAATAGGCTAAGTAAATCACTTGTAACACGTACGGGACTTAGGCCCTAATTCACGCGGATTCTCTTGATTCTACAGATGATTGTCTTTATTTGATCCAACAAACATCATGGACCGATTGCTCAATTACTTAAGCCTCTCATTTTGATTAATTGATAAAGAATATTTATTACACACATTAAACATTAGGCCTATAGGCACACGAATTTTAAAGTTTTACATATACTGGTAGGCTACGTCAACATTTTCTTCAGTTTTATGTTTAAACCTGTTAAAAGTATTAATGGGTATTTGAGGGAAAGGCTTTTTAGATTAAGTTAAAAAGAAGAAATTGATAGCTAACGAATTGAAAATTTTATAACCGTTAAAAAAAATCTCTTCGTCCGAAAGTGAGTTGACAGGACGTAGGCTTCGCGGGAAGGAGGGGGATGTAGGCCTACACGTAGACTGACCCTTCTACAGATTTTTGAAAATATTTTTGAAGTTATTTATAAAGTATTCCTAGAATCCATCCATGAACTCCAATAGTTACTCGCTGAATAATTTCTCTCGCGCAACGACCCCGCACAGGATCAGATCTTTTATTCACAATCGTTAATATATCTGATATATTACCTGCATATCAGATGAGCCTATCAGCACATATGCAGCAAGTTTTTCACTTCTGTCTCGTCATTTGAACGTTGAGAATCGCTTACCTCATATCTATATCTATATATTCCAAAATTTGCAGTAAATGGACAAAAAAACAAACAAACAAACAAACAAACAAACAAATCAAAACAAACAAAAAAATCATTTTCGATAATCTCATGTACATCATCAGCTTTGAAAAAGAGGAGAGACTTGTGAGGCTTAATTTTTTTAAATGTCTAAGCGACATTGAGAGGGTCACATGATTTTGTCCACTTTGTTTACATTTAGTTAGAATTAACTTAGACTCGGTCCATTATTATATAGGTAAGTGTCGAGTTTTTTAAAGAATGACATTATTTTGAAAGCAGGGTTATAGTTTCTTTAACTTAATGTAAGAAAAGAGCCAATATATCACCATATTGCACATTATAGTTATACGTTGCCTCGATCAGTTTGTTAGCCTTAGGGCATTATCTCACACACACACACACACACACACGCGCACACACACAGGTATGTAGTGTAGATAGCGTTAGCACTCCTATTGACGGTTCTGATATATGCTGGCTGTGCTAACTGCGTTAGAACCGTCAATGGGATTGCTAAAGATTGATAGAGACATCGTTATAACAGACGAAAAGAATAAGAGCAAGTGTTATTATAAAATGCGTACAGAATATTTCATATGATAAATACATGTATCTGTTTAATTGCTGATTTTAAAACTATTTGTTCTTGTGGATGCCCCAAATGCCTGTAGACACAACCACATTCTCTCTGTTATTGTTTAGTAGGACACAGTTGTTTTTCAACTTACAATATCTTCTTTTGTCAAATATATAATAATATACTGTACTGTATATATATTTTTTACTGATTTTCCAACCAATTTATGCTTGTGGCTGTTTATGGAAGCTTGTGGTCTTTTGTGGATGTTTGTGGATGCTAATTAGACAGACCGAGGAAAAGCACCCCAAACTTTTAGAACAAGTGATCATGAGAAAATTATAGCCATGTTTACAATGAAAGACATAAAAAATTGCTGAATGTGAGCCATTATTTAGCAATTTGATGTCAAACTTGTACTGATGCCATGGTAGTGCATAATTAGAATTTCTAACATAATTATTCTAAAGATTTTATTGTATGAACTTGTAAACTTTATTGTATAATAATGTATTGTATACTTTTCCTCTCTGTAAATAATTTGTTTTACCTAATCACCACATGGCAGCAGTGCATTTGATTACCATAAAACTATCTTACCATCTATCTCAATGTCATGACAGTTTTGTATAACATTGATAGGTCTCACATTCAGAATACATGGTACAAATTGCTCTGAGGCAACACGGCGTATAGGTGAAAGGCCTTGCATTCAGAATACTAAGTACATTGTACAAATTGCTCTGAGGCACCACGTGATGGTGTATAGAGATCAGAATATAAAACTGCTGCTATTGTGGACAAAAGTGAATTTTCCTTCAACTGCTACTTTTATATGCTCAATTTTAGATTTTGGGCATTCACTGCAGCATGTTGCTGAACATCTTGTGGCTGGTGTTACTGGCCAGTGGCTGTCTATCTCTAGAAGACTGGTTGATCAAAGACATTAACATCCAAACCACTGTGACGAAAACTGAATATGGAACATATCTGATGAGCAATGGCCTGATCAGCAGAGAATTCTCACTCTACCCAGATTTTGCCACTATTGATTTCCAAGACCATCACAGCACTCAGAGCTCTATTCTACGTGCCATCAAACCAGAGGCTGTCATTATGATAGATGGAATTCAATACAATATAGGTGGTTTTCTAACCAACACTCCAACAGCCTACCTCAACCGCACCGCCTTGGGTTCAGACATGAGAGTAGATCCTAAAGCTTTCCATTTCCATGGCACCACAATTCTGGACCCACAAGCACCATATCCGTACAAACCTAGGAGGGGGGCACCACA
Source organism: Lingula anatina (assembly GCF_051362555.1). Taxonomy (NCBI): domain Eukaryota; kingdom Metazoa; phylum Brachiopoda; class Lingulata; order Lingulida; family Lingulidae; genus Lingula; species Lingula anatina. The sequence continues at coordinate 40,303,643 of NC_141768.1, read as the reverse complement.
AAACATTCGTTGGCCACCAATCGGGATGAGGATGGATGTAGAGTTTAAACCCCCATTTGATGCTCCTTATTATCATCAGCTGGTGACTGTAACTGTTCATTATGAAATGTATGATGGAATTCCCCTGCTGGTGAAATGGCTCAGTGTGAGTGCATCTGGTGAAGCCGTGGGGAAGGTTGCAGTCACCATTTTGTCTGTGGAGTATCTGGCAGTGAATCAACCCTGGGCCCCCAGCTCCATGGGATGGCTGCTAGTGGAATCCAATGAACCACATGGCACTGTGGTAAGGAATCCTTTTTTGTTGTCAACTTAAGTGCTTCTCGATTACCCTCTACAAGGGCTAGACAGAGAGAATATTTTCTTAAGATAATTGCAAATACTAGTATTTCTCTGGGTTTCTCAGAATTTCAGAAATGATGTCATCACCCAGCTGGGCTTTGGTAGAGAGTACTATGTATCTCTAGACTGCCTTAAATGTACAAGATGGCAAGTTTTTAACTTAGTAGGCCATCATTGTCTTTATTCATTAAAATAAATTGTTTGCTGTTTAAATTAAAAGGTTATGGCTTTATTTTATGTTTGTTGATTTTATCATAAGTATTGAAACATGGTAACAAAAGTATACATGTATTTGTGACAACTGGAGGAATACTTTTTATTTCATATTTCAGGTGTCCTGGACACTTGATCCACACACAAATGACATGCCAGGTTCCTTCCAGCCCAATGTCAACTGCTCATACCAGGTGTACAATGACCTAGACCTGAAGCCATCAGTTGACTCTTTCCGTGTCCATGAACTCGTGGTTGGGTCATCCGACCCAGAGCGCCATTCACTTTCACACCATCGCATGTTCCGACTTCTTGCTCCACAGACTCAGGAAAACCCAATTTTCTTCCACATGACCAATAGTAGTTCAGTGGCTGTGAAGAAATTAATAGATCAACTTTCAGAGGTGAGTGTTTGTAATAGTAGAAATTACCTGAGCCTAAAATGAGGCTTTCCTTACTGTGAGATTAAGAAAAAAAGTGCAAAAATTAATGTGAGGTTTTAGTAAGAGTTAAACTCTATGCACTGGGAATGCTGTCTTAGAAAGTGACACACAAAGCATGAAAACATACTTTTATGTTAAAGACTAATTTTGCAAAACTTGAAACACAACCAGAATATTTTATATGGATTAATTCTGGCAGCTTTTATTTATTGCTGTACTGTACAGCTATTTTATGACCCCACTCTCCAGATCCTGCCAAATCTTTAATTTTATGCTAAGTCACAAGGCCTAGGGCTGTTTTGGGCAATTTCCATTGTTTGAATTATTTATGGGCATAAATGATAATAATGCAGATGCACTTGTAAAATTTTAGATAAAAAGTAATAAACATTGTTGATGGGAGCTGTTATCGGTACATGTACGTGTCACCTGATAACATTAACAATCACGATTTAATTTTTCATTTAAAATATAGATATCATAAAGTAATTGCTGGCATGTGAGTTGTTCAGAGGTTTATTTACATGATTTATCAGATAACTGATTCACTGCTCGTTAAGGTCCAGATAAGGTCCCATAAATTTGACTGATTTTCCAAAATGCAATTGTATATGTTGTGCATTGATATATATATAACCACAGATAAGGTTAATGTTTAAACAAACACTAATAAACTGGTCATGTTGTCAATTTGGCTAAAGTTGACATTTGATGTGAGGGGTTCTGGTATTTTAAAAGTTCCAGAATAAAATAAATTATTAATTTGATTTCAAGTTATGGTTAAGAATGTGAATAAAAATGATGATGATTCTAAATGGAGTTCATAGATTTAACTTACACTTGAGAAAATTATATTGTCTCGGTACACATGGAATGTTCCTTGAAGTTGTATTAAAACTGTTCATTGACTAGTTAATTTATTAATTATCATTTTCATCTTTATTCCAGGTTGGCTTTGAAATGATGATTTACAGCTTTGGCTCAGGATTGAACTTGGAATCCACAAACAGTTCTTATATAGACATGATAGCAAACGACACAGCTTATGCCCTGAGTAAGGGAATAGAGGTGGGTGGGTATGACTTGATATCCCTATCAAGACAAGTACAGGCAGACTGGATGGCAATTGATGTCCATGGACATTCAATAGGAAGTGCCTGTTTTGCCTCGGGATGGCATGATAATATCAAGACCAAGTTGTTTTCCTTTTTAAAGAGGACGGGGATGTCGATGCTGGAGACAGATGGGCCGTACGGGGGTTATCAGTGTGCTTCAACGAATCATTCCCACCATGATGATATAACAGACTCCATCTATGAACAGAACAGACTGCAAGGGGAATTTTATAGAGATCTTAGAAGTTTAGAGGTGTACATCAACCAACCAGATACTTACTTTTATCAGGGGGGGAACAAGGACGGGATGGGATACAATGAGAACCAGTACTCCCTCCCCCGGTGGCAGGACTTGAGTATCAGTCGACAAGGAATGTATGATGATTTGTACCGTTTGATTCCCTCCGCTGGTTGGATGTTTGTCCCACTGGTTCAGTACCATGCTGGTGGTGGCCCAGCAGAGTTTGAGCCACTGTCCAAACACCTGTTAGAGTATGAGTGGGCCTTTGCACAGTACTTGGGGGCTGGGGTTGCTGCATGCTATAGGGGGTTTGAACTGTATGACAGCTATGAGTCTAAGGCCATTGTGATGAAGTGGGTGAGCTTTTATAAGAAATACAGGGATATAGTCACTAGTGATGTAGTTCATGTTCGCAGAGCTGACATGCAGAGTTATGACAGTTTCATGCATGTTAATCCACACTTGAAAAATAAGGGTCTTGCAATGGTTTTCAACCCAACCTTCAAGACAGTTGTAACAAATCTGAAATTGCCACTGTACTACACTGGGCTCAACAGCACAGCCCTGATCAGGGAACAAGAAGGACCTGCTCGAAAGTACACTTTAGATAGGGAGTACAAGGTATCTGTGCCTCTGAACATGGGACCACTGACTATAACTTGGTTCTTAGTTCAGTAATCCTGCATGTATGATGATGGTTAGTACTTGTTAGTTTCAGTACAAACCATTCAGCTGAAAGGAAAAATGCACCAAGGCACTAACTAAGGTTTATGAATAACCAGGAGTGCCAAAAGGAAACTGGTTTGAAAAATCTAGTTCTTGATATAATCCATTTAATATTTGACCCATTCAAATTTACTCCATTCTCTTTTTTGGTTTCAAGGTAATATACACCCTTGGGCACCAGATAAACTTAAAGGTACATATGAACCAGAGCTTAAAACTTCTCTGGTCTTTTTAAATTTTTGGTCATAAATTGAACCTTCTTTTCTTACCTATTTGTCTGCCCCATTTATATACAGCATAGAAAGCGATCAGAAAAATTCATTCAAATATCATTTTTTGGGTAATATTAAACTGTCTTATGGTAGTTCTCTCAGTTATACGATTTGAAACTATATGCTGGCATTTGGTTGGCTTTTGTGGCAAACATTTGACTTCATATTCATATTAAAGAAAGTGATAACTTTTCCCCCCAGTTCGTGTCATACGATCTCCTCACCCATTTAACATTCCATGTGAGATTTTTGATATTTTATGTATAGAGAAGATATGTGCAGAATCATATTATGTTTGAATGAAATTCTCTATTCCATAAAGAATAAATAATGTATGGTTGTGATTGTAGTAATTCATGTGATTTTGTTATTGTTTGAATCAAAGTCCACTTTTTGGAGAGGAAAAATGATGTATGACAATGATTATAGTTGACTATATTTTATTATTGCAAACTTTTCATTTTTTTTAAATAAATGTGATGAAAGTGATTTTGATTTGCCTTAAAATGTTAATGTATAATTAAATATGTAAAGTGAAAGTAAAATAAGACGCAGCATGTCAGAATTTGAAGCAGTTTCAACATTTATGTCCAAATTGTGATAAGTACAATAATTACATGTACAAATTTACATCCATACCTACAAATGCCCTTTTTCTTACATTAAATTAATCCAATATAACCCAAGTTCAAACCTGTACTGAAACAAATTCTTAGTGTTTGAAATCTCATTTTCTCCTAAGATACAGGTGTATGGAAACTGTATACAATTTCTAACACATTATCTACAACAAAAGATCTTTTTTCCCTTTTATAATTGGGGATATTTGTATACTCCTATTTTAACTAAAGGTATTATTAATATGTCATTCACATTACGAATAAATGATATGCTTGTAAGCATATCCATTATTTCTTAGTCAAGATTTTCTTATGCAGGTCTTAATTTTTCAATCATGTGGGCAAATCTCCTTGTCCCATGCTCTTGTGTCAAGTAATTTTTAATGAGTTATACAACACTGTAAACAAAGGGCTTTGCCTTGAACATTTGAATAAAGAAATGCATTTTAAAGCATTTTTTTAACTTGTTGATAATTAATGGTATGATTGCTTAAGCTTGATGCATTTTTAACCTCTTATGTTTTCCGATTAAAAAATTTAAAAAAAAAACAGCATGTGCATCCCACATGCTAAATTGCACTGGTAGTTCCAACAAAATCATGTCATGTTCAACACTTATAGTCTGACATAATTAAGAAGTTGGACATGCCCAAAACAAGTCTATAGGTCTTGTCAATCAGTTTGACAAAAATGATAGCTCTGTATAATAAAAGTGTTCCATATTCAGAATCACAGATCCATAGCTAAATATGCACTACAGTTAGTCACTTCATTTATGTCTCACATCACTGAAGACATTTCCCAAATTAAACTGTTTTTTTCATTGCTTTTTTTTTCATTCTGATGCCTTAAAATTGATCATAATCACTGTCAGAATGTCGCTTAACCTATTTAAGCAACAATTCTTTTTCGTCAACTTGTCAAATTCATTTTCCTTTATGGCTGAGATCAACATTTTTGATAATATTTTCACTTATTATCAACCTTTTCCCACTTGTATGCCAGTGGTACTCTTTCTCAACCTTGCTTCAAACACTTTTCAGAGAAAAAAAAAAAAAAAACACCACCTCATAAAAGTCACTAAAACATCACATCATTTCCAGCAAATCCTCATCAGCATCCTCGTCCTCTTCGTCCTCACCATTACAGACCAAATCTATCACCCCATCATGTTGGGATAGGTGAGGCGGGTTCTGATCCTCCGCATGAATACTGTTATTGTTCACTCCATTCTCTGTCACATCCTGCATCATGGTGGAGTTATGGACTATCACATTGCTGGTGGTGGTCTTTTTGGTTGTGCTATCCGCAGAGTTGTAACTGTCAATGCCATTACTTGAATGTGGCAATGCCTCGACACCGTTGTGGTTTGAGTTTGTTGTTTCTGGTGGATTTCCATGGAGAGTATTTTGTTCTGGTTCTTCCTCTTCCAACCCCTCTGGTGGTTTCATTTTGGCAAATTCCTCTTTTAACTGTGCAAAGTGCCTCTGAAATAATACAGATAAAATTTTTCAAGAAATTTTAATTGCTGAAAACAAAATGTTCATCAAGTTTGTGAAGCAGTACTATTAAGGACTGTTAAAACAATATCTAAGAATTTGATAGGATTTTGGGTTGTAAGGAAAAATTAAGAAAAAATGGATCTGTAGAAAAAAATAGAATTTCCTATTCAAATCCAGGAGAAAGTCCTGTTTGAAGATTTCAAACATTATCCGTTTCATCACCATCATGTGGCTTACACAATGTGCTTGCTTCTAGTGATAAACTGTTGATAGCACATAACCTCTATGCCATCCCTCAGTCATTTGATAAGTGATGGACTTACCTTGAGAGCCACATTACTGAGAGCTATGGCCCTGCCAGTCCTCTTATCACCACTGTAGCTCTCCATTTCCTGGATCCATTCTTCCACCTGGGCTGTGATCTCTCTCCTCTTTAACCAAAAATGTTTGTGAATCACCTGTAACGTTAAAATATTAAACATTTTAAATATAATTTTAACGCAAGAATGGTATAAAGAAGAGTTATTATTTAGGACCAGTAAAGATAGCTGATCATGCAGTAGTATTAATAGATTCTGCCAAGGCTTTATGCTTCTTGTGGACTGTATTATAAATTTTGCATCTTCTAGAAACTTTTTATTATTGCAGCATAACATACCAGTTGATTCTGTCTACAAAAGTCTTTACGATGTTTACAGACATAATTTTGATCAGTATGGAAGATGTAGGAAAAATAGCTCGGTGATCTTATGAGTGAGGGTCTGGGGCTGGTTAAGGTGAAAAAAAAATTGGATTTACAATTTAAATCAGAAAAAAAAATCAATCTTTGCTTACCTCTTTGAGACAAGGAGTAGGGTTCTTCAGCATCTCCAGCATGGCCCATTTGACTGTAGCTTGTCTGATGTTGGCATCATACTCTCTAGAGCTGGCTGTGCCTGAAGGGGTGCCACGAGATCTCTCATAACCTGGCTCATTGAAGTATGGCTCAGAGACTAAGATAAGAGATTGGATGGATACCAAAACCTGTGAAAAGAAGAAAATAGTTGTTTGAATAGTGCTACGTTTAAAATATTCTTTTAGCATGTAGTTATAGTCATGTATATAGTTTCATGTCACTATATGTGCTCTTTATAAGCTTGTCTAACATATTAAATGTACCTGTAAGAAGCTTGATGTCTGTGAATTCCACTTTTCCTCTGGTCTCCCATGCCATGTATTAAGAACACTAAGACACACCTGAAAAACAATGCAAGATAATATACAAAATCCTTTTTACAAATACAGCCAAAGATGTAAAGATATCACACCTGAAATTTTGTTGATTACACATGTACTCAATTAAAAAAGATAAAATTGTCTGGAATGGTAAACTTGAATGCACAAGTGTTTAATAACACCAGGAAATTAAAATGGAGATCAAATCTGTTGACCATTATGCATATTCCTATATTGAGACAATAATATATGAAAAACATAATTTTAGAATATATAAACTCATTAAGCATAGACTGCATTCACCAATATTTACCTTGCCATCATTGTATAAATTGGGATTAAATCGAACTATGTGGTTGCCAGTGGTCTCCAGGTTGATGAGTGGAGGAGAGTTTGGATAATCTTGTGGGAAGTACACATCAAACTCAAAGCAGCCATTGGCATATGGTGTATCCGCTGGCCCAGTTATCAACACCTACAAATATTCATTATTCAATATGTTATTTCCCTGATTGGAAACTTTGACAAATATAATGTACTAAATACTGTTCATATCAAAATATCTCAGGCAGTTTACATCCCTGATTGAAATAATGTTTCTAAATACAAACATCTTTCAGTCACTGATTCAGTAAAAATATCACATATTCAACTACTCTTTTAAACACAAAAAGAAAACTTATTTTTCATATTTTTTCTTCTAGTGATTCGCATTTCCTTCACTTTAGTAAATCTTAAGAACCTGCAAACACAAACCTTCATAATATCCAGTCTTTCTTCATCACACCTGACAAACACACTGCTGCTAGCAGACAGAGGCAGAGAGGTGGACAGCGTGACTGCCTCCTGTGCCAGGCGACGAGAGCGAGCAGGATTGTTGATTTCTCCTGCAGATCTCACATTGGACTCGTAATGGTGGGGAGACAGGAATTTCAGAGTGCCACTTTCATCTGTGAGTAGTTGGTGTGTGTCTGAAGAAAAGACAAAAATGGTGAACCTTTTAATGTTGTGATATAAAACATTGACTCATTTCATCACAAGTATTTTCATATTCTTAAAACCTTGATTTTGCATCTTATATACATAAATAGTATCTTACTATCTTTTTAAATAAAAAAAGTAATTAACACAAAATAAGCCATTTCAGTATACTGTTTATTTCATTTTCAGTACTTAGTACATGACATATTTATATATAGTAGAATCATCTTACCAAATTGCAGCTCTTTCATGATCTCCATGTAGTTTGCATCTGATGTTGTGCTATCTTTCATTGCCCCTCTGGACTCTTCAGTGCTTGTCTGCTGTTCTCCTGGTTCTAGGAATAAAACAGAAGCATACATAAACAGGCAACTCTAACATCCTCTGAACCTAAATCAAGCTAGGGTCTTTCTTATTCAGTTGAAAATAGCATTTACATACACTGGTACATCTGCGCCCTCACATACACAACCAAAATACCAACCAGTCAACCAATTAACCAACGAACCAGTCATCCAATGAATCAGCCAGCAAACCAACAACTAGTCAGGCAACCAAGCAGCAAACCAACAACCAGTCAGGCAACCAAGCAGCAAACCAACAACCAGTCAGGCAACCAAGCAGCAAACCAACAACCAGTCAGGCAACCAACCGGCAAATCAACAACCTGTCAGGCAACCAACCAGCAAACCAACAACCAGTCAGGCAACCAAGCAGCAAACCAACAACCAGTTAGGCAACCAACCGGCAAGCCAACAACCAGTCAGGCAACCAACCAGCAAACCAACAACCAGTCAACCACCCAACCCACCTGTCTCATCTTTGATCCTGTCAGTAGCTATTTTGGTCATCCTTGCCGTCTCTTGGATGTCAGGTATCAACAAGGCCAGCCCCTCTGACTCATCATCATCCTCTCGTCGACTCTTAGTCTTGCCTTTGGAATTACAGCTGTAAGAAAAAGTTCAGTGCTTTGACAAAAGTAACTGGTTGCACATCCAAAAGCATAACAGACATCTTAAGTAATAATTCTAAATCTGGTATGTTTAATTTTAAAGAACTTTATTGGATGGCATCATCTGCAACTGAATTGTCTTTCACTTTTTTCACCTTAATAATAACAATAACAAGCTCAACAGGTCAGGCTACATTTTATCTTATAATAATTTATGATAAAAATTATTCACATAAAATAGATAAATGAAGAATGATAGCTGTAAATGAATTTAATAAGGTCACAGAATGAAATTTTCATTTCACATCAGATTGGAAATAAACTGAGCTCAGAAATAAAACTATACACCTAAATGCAAAAAAAAAAAAAATCTGAGGTAAACTGCACAATAGACCATATTACTCAAACTACACTTACTTGAGTTTGCTTGAATATGTGTCCAAAAATAAAAGACAAAAAATCTGAGGTAGACTGTGCAATACATGTATTGGTCTAACTCCACTTACTTGAGTCTGCTTGCATATGTGTCCACACAGGCTTTCATCTTCTCCAGTAATGTCTCCACCGAGGCCTCAGCCCCTTCCTCTTTGTCCAGTGGCAGCAGTAAAGGCACTAGGAGAGGACACACAGCTATGGCACGCAACAGCTCCAGTAATGATTTGTACAGGGGCACATGACGGGCCATGTCTAATACTGGAATACACAAATATATGAACACTGAAGATATTTAAACAGAAATACTAAAATATCATAGTAAAGATATCTAGTCACATTCAACATTGCAGCTACTGTAGCGATTTTGTTTAGAGCCATCTATCATTTATTTGTTTTATTTCTACATACTTATATGAAATATGCCAAAGTATTGTTTGGCAATTTATGTTATCTCTGTGCAAGGTGTAACATTCACAAACAGTCCAAAAATAACAGATTTAGAAGAGTTGTGTGTCCATAAAGTATAAAAACAGGCCCCCACTAACCTGAATCATTCCTGAGATATGAAGAAATGGCTGGAACAAGACAGGACTGGCTGAGCAGCTCTGGTACATTAGCTGGGAGAGCCATTTTCTCAGCAGTGCTGGGGTACTCTGGGGATTCAAAGTCCTTGGGCACTGCACCTCCTGGGTTGATATAACTAGCTAATACCTGTATAAACAAAATTTTTCACAGCTGGTTAATGACAACAACAAAAATGTCTATTGCTTGACTGTTAAAACAAATATTTAAAGGTAATGCAGAGCCAGTCATTTTGGAGTGTGACATCACAGAAACTGATACTAACGTATAATTTAAAGGGGAACGAAATGATAATTTCTAGGCACCTGAAATAATTTTATTAAATTTAATTATCCACATTTTGATTGATGAAAGGGTGTACCAGAGAAGCTGGATTCATCAAATGGAAATTGATGTCACTCTCACTCCGCTGCAATATATTACAATGGGCCACAATCTACATTAAAAGTGAGATTCCCCTGAAAGATCAACACGACCAGATAACAGTGACAACCAGCACTACACACCTGCAGTAGATACGTGACGTGTTCCTCTTCACTTTTCTGTCTGAGCAGTGCCTGTTCAGCATCCCAGCTTGAGGTAGTGGACCCTGTCCCAAACCCAGTCCCCTTGGCCCAGTAGTGCTGGCTCTTCTCATCCCCAACAGAGTTCACGGGGGCCTGGACACTGCTGCTGCTGCTGCTCTGGAGCTGACTCCAGTTGGACATGGAAGTAGCGGCCTGGATCAGCTGAAGGACACAGATTGTTAAAAGTAAGCTAAACTTGATTGTTAAAAGTAAGCTACATACTTACAGGCAAACTCTAGGGTCTTACAGGCAAAATCTAGGGTACCTATATTCTGATCATTAAGAAAAGATTTTAATAACAGCATTTCATATAAAGAAGATAAAACAACTTGTAGACTTCTTGACAAAGAGATCACAAAAAAATCAATATTATACTAATTGTCAATAATGAAATGTAGCATAACTGGATTTAAAGCAATTCTTTTTTATAAAGTCAGCAACAGTCCTATCTGCCCTTACTTTAAATGGTGGTTGTGGTGGCTGTGGCTGAGCAACTACACAGGAGGCGACCTGGGTAGCAGAAATCCTCGGCTAAAAACAGAAATCAGACCAATCTTTTTACCTAACTCAATATGTTGGATCATAGATTCAATAACAAGGCATGCAATAATACTAATTTGAATTAGGGTTTATAATGCAAGGTAAGTAATTATAAAGTCTTGACCACATGTTTTCTCATCACCTCTTGATGAAAGCCAGGCAATGGTTCCCTTGGACCATGGTGACTCAGCACAGAGAGGCAAGCCAGGATTAAATGTAAAGCTCCTATCTCCAGTGTCATGCGCCGTAACACCACCCCATCATCTGTAGTCAGAGGTTGGGCAGCAAACAGTGTCCTCAGCACATGGAATGGGAGAGTTGGCAGGGAGCCGGCCATGGAAGAACTTAGAATGTGACCTGTGAAAATTAACAATATAAGTTATTCTTGGTGAACTGTTTAAAAGGGCAAAAGTGTACAATAACTTTATATTGGTCTTGTCTGGACTTATCTGTAATTTATGAGAGAGGCATTTAAAGAGAGAAAAGAAAGATAGAGAAACTTTTAACAATTTTAATAAAGTAGTGAGTTTGTCTAAGCAAAAAATGAGCTCCATCTCTCTCTCTCTCTCTCTCTTTTTTTTTGCTTGTGAAGATCATATGTCATCACCTCCATCCCCATCATCTGTCACTCCTAGTACCAGCCTAAGCAGACACTGGGCCCTCTTCCTCTCCTTCAGCAGGACCTCAGCATAGCCAGGCAGCCTCAGGAACAGACCAAAGGCCACCATGGAGTGAGGGGGTACTGACGGGTGGCTGAAAGTGTTCTGACGAGATGACTGAGATGGCTGGCTGTGTGATATAGGTTCATAAATATCCTGAAGAAAGGGAAAAACTATTAATATCACAATGAGGTAAGTTTCACAAATGTTTTACATTTAATAAATCATAAAATGCATTACAATTCATATAAACTTGCCTTACTTTGACTCAACGAAAAATTTATTTAACATTTTACAGAGCACTGCAATTCCATTTTTTAACTTCTATACTCACATCTTCAAATATATCATCCCCTTCAATGGTAACCCAATCATGTCCAAGGCTATTGGAGCTAGCATCTCTGTTGCCCTCTGTTGGCGACACATGGCGTGAGATCTCTGGGTAAAGCAGTGGCAGATGTTCTGCTAACAGAGCAAGACCCCCGACACTGGCAAAAACCTGCAGGGCAGAGGGATAGCTGGGGGTCTGTAATAAGACCTCATCTGGGATGGTTTCTCCCTCAGGCTCACTTGGATGTTTCACTAGTTCTCCTACTTGATTAGGATCTAAAAGGGATGCAGTAAATGTCACAGTCTAATGGAGAGCAGCCAAATAAAACTTAAGACTATTTATTGGTACCAAAGATTACCACTGATTGCCTCATATACATTTTGACAAAATAGTTCTGAATTAATTTTTTGCACCAATAATATCAAATTTATCACAAATAAAACTATTAATCATTAAAATATATCAATAAAATAGATTAATGAATGATGCATTTCTTAGTTTACCTTTAGGGTCATATCCCTTGCCCCTCTTCTCTGGCTTGCCTGCAGTTATCTTCCTTGCTCTAAGCCTCAAGGTAAACTCCAGGGCAGAGTAACCCTCTGGGAACCCACGGTGGTGTAGTAAAACCAACAGCTGAGACAGACTGAGATCACTGGGAAGTGCTTGACCTTAACACAGAGAAAATAGCATGTAAGATTTTTTTTTATGAGAAAAGTAATTGAATATTCACAATACTTGGATCTACCACTGGACCTCGATTAGTATTATATATCACATACAAAAACTTCAAACTGGATGAACAAATCATTACAAAATCTTGTCATGTATATGCTAGCATAAAACTATCCTTAATATACCCAACTTATTTAGCTAAGTTATAAAAATGTGATCCCACTTTCAGTTTTAAAAATTTATGTTCTCTTTTCCTAATTAAAATATTCAATGGTTAAAAAAATTAAAAAGTATCTCACAAGAACAAACCTTGCAAAAATTAAATCAAACTGACATAAGTGAAAAGTCTCTACATATCTATGACATTTCAATTAAAATATCACAAATAAATTCCACATCCCTCACCTGGCATAAGATCATGGAACAGAGTGAGCAGTGGGATGTGGAAAGTACTTCCAGCTCCTTTATCTGCCAGTACATAGCCCAGTCTGGCAGGGGGTCTGGGTGGTAAACCATTCCCCTTCAATACCTGACTGTTCTGCTTGTCTTTGTCACGCTTGTCTTTGGCTTTAAATCCTGAAAAATAGAGGATTGATTGAATTAATGAATGAACTGGAAAGGGAATGCAATGAAAGTTGTGTAGATATTGGAATTCATATGCCAACCTTATTTGGTGTAATAAGTTGGGTAAAATAGGCTTTTCTGAAAGATCTATACTTGGATACTTATAATTAGTTCCAAGCTTAGTCAATTTTTTAATAATAATTTTCAAATGCGAGATAGAATGAGAAATTTTCTTTTCTAATGATTTATATCAATTATAGATCTATGACTTACACATGAATGTAATGACCAGAATCGATTAAATTAGAAACAAGTTAGTTCCCTTGTTCATACATTCATGCATTAATGTGTGTGCTAAGACATTCATTAGTCCATTAACATTCAGAGAAAGAAGACATCTTAATATTTTTTACTGAGTTCTACATCAAATCAGCTTACTTCATGCATTGAATGTATTAGGTTACTCAAATAAAGCAGTATATCAAAATTGCATGCATAGCTTGTAAAAGCACATTTTTCTGCTTTATGCTGAATACTCAATTTCCTCATAATAGCTGGTAAATTTTAACTACGTGCAACTATCTGCTCACCTGCTGCCTGTGTAATGTCCTCCATGACCTCCAGGGCCAGGTCATTGGTGTCTTTATCTGCTAGGGCCTCTAGTTTTTTCTTCTCTTCTCTGGATTCTAACAGCTGAGCTGTTAATGAAGGGGTGTCTAAAGTAGAAGGTATTTTTATGATACTTTTATTGAAGAAGAGTATGATGATAATAATAATAATAATAATGATATAATAAAGAAATCATGTCTCCTAGAATGCATGCTGATATAAAAGATTATGACCTTGGAAAATGCACAAAAAAGGAAAGTACAGTATCAAGCAAATCTAAAGTATCACTATTGCCTGGCTTATCATTTCCACAGTTAAAATCAAGTTAGTGGGGAAAAAACAAATACAAAATGCTTATTTGCATGCATTCACATGATCTTCTTAAAAAAAATTACCTGAAACTTTAGACAGGACCTCTCCACATGTCATCTGCAAGCTGAGCTCCATGGTGCGGAACTTGTGCCCTGCTCCAAACTTGGGATGCTGCAGTACACTGGTGGAGGCATTACTGGTGCCCTTGTACAGAGATGACGAGGACTTGAATGCCACCAGGATCTTTTCATCCTCCAGTAACACTTGCAGGAAAAGGCGCCGTGTAAAACCTGACAGTGGCAGGTTGCCCTGATTAAGTACTGGAAAATAAACAAAAGGATGAAAGCAAATTTCATCAATTTTCATTTAAACATTTAAGACAAAACATGTAACTGGGATAATTAAAGAAATATGTAGGTCCTCAGAAATTGCCTAAAATTATTGGCTTCAACCTTGGAACTCATATTTGATTCTGTTGAATGAACAACCATGCCACATAACAAGATGATGAATAGATTTAAGGGTAGCACCATATCTGCAATCTAACTTTTGGTGATCAAAACGAAAACAAAATCCTGGTGTAAATTCCTTCTTAAATACATCATAAAAAACGAAAAATTTTCAATCACAGTGAATTGAAATACAATACCTGGATAATATTAAAAATCTCAATATAATCACCAAACAATTAAGTGAAGAAATTGTAATTTTACCTGCATGTGGTGATCCCTGTCCTTTGATAACATCACACAACACCTGGGCAAATAACTTCTGGTTTGTGGAGTGACAGGTGACCACTTTGGTGAAGAATACTACAGCAGCACTCTCTATGGCGGCCCTCTGGTGTCCTGACATGACCTGATCAAATATATACGTATTCATCTTTAAAATCAGATTTGACATAATGATGAATATTTTAACAGGAAAACATTTTTAGAATGGTAACTGACTGGCTTTAACTGCCTGTTTTTAACCAAGATTTTTTTCAAAGTATTTTTTTCAATCAAACAGTCACGAATTAAGGTTTTAATCAAAAGAAGAGACACCAAATCATTATAAAACCTGCATGTAGTAGGTTTGTTGATCCATTTAGGAGAGTCTTAGTGATATGTAGAAGGTCCAGTAAGATCCATCTCTTACCTTGCACCTGTTGGTAGTACAGGCATCCAGTAGTGCTGTCTGAGCAGGTGTGTTACACAGCATGTTCAGTAACACACTCCAGAAAATATTGCCCTCATTATCCCCCAGCCAGTCCTTCATCACGGACTCCTGGGTCACCGTGGTAAAGAAATGGAGGACTGGAGCTACCAGGTCTGCTGTCAAACATATGCCTTTGTCTAATGGCAAGCAATATATATTAGTTACAAGGGTGAAATTATTTTTCACTGTTGCACAAAAAACGTATAATTGCTTTCAAAATGTTTTAATTGTTTCAGTACATTGTAAACCTTGGTCTAAATCCAAAGCATTTATCAATCCATTCCAAAACTGAAGTCGTTTCAACCACAGTTCTAAAACCATTCAACTATCAATCCAATCTGTCTGTATTTATACTGACCTGATGCTAGAGATTCCACACTTTCTTTCCTTCGAGAACCTTTCTTCAAGTTATTAGTTTTGACAGAGTCAGTTGTCTTTTCAGAGAAAGACAAAGAGTCACTGTATCGTCCAAGCTCTTTATTACAAAACTCATACATTGCCTGGGCCAACATAGCTGGGAATCCGGACTCTAGAAGCTGCCGCACTGCACTTTCAGACTGACAGGCCACACCAAGTGTTGCTAGGTGAACCTCATCTAAGATCATGTGACCCAAATCCTGTAACGTCATTGGTTGATGTACAGTAGTCTGCTCAATGTCTAGACTGAATACATTACTAGCTTCCTTGGAGTCATCAGTCATGGATTCCTGGTTCTGCTGTGACTGGGTGACATCTTTGAAGTCATCTGTCACAGACATCTCCATGCTGACTATGATCCCCATCCACTCCATGAGGCAGCTGAAGTACTCGGGGTGTATGTAGCAGGCTGAGCAGATCACAGAGTCCACTGCAGTCTTCAGAGTGGAGGAGGCAGGAAGAACAGCAGACCACTCGTACAAAGAGCTGGATAAAAACAAAGATATGGTTACAGTTTTGATCACAGTTTCTTCCCAATGGTACACTACTTTGGTATAGAAAACCTTTCAATAACTTTCAGACTAATTAGCGACTTCTTTAAGATATTTAATATAAAAAAAATGTTCTTCCTTCTTCAAATAGTCAGGTATACAGAAATACACTGTAATTTAACTTCAACAATTTTGCAAAATTTCACTGTCTTACCTTAAAAGCTCCTTGGTCAAAATGTCCCCCAGATTGTAATTCAAAGTAAGCTCTTGGCTGTGCCAAAACACAGAGGCAATGCAGTGGATGTGAGCAGGGGCAGGGTTGGGCAACCCCTCTGCAGTCAGGGTTAGAGTGTCCCTGGGTGAGGGACGATACCCATCATCTGCTATATTGCCAATTTTCTGCAGAGCTACTCTGGCTGTGTCTCCTAGCCAATCAACAAGTGCCCTGATCCTTTCTGCTGTACCTGCATCTTGTGTCATACACAACTGATAGATGATGTCGATTGTGGAATCGTTAGCAACTCCATTGACTTTACCATGTAGAAGACTCTGGTCTATTACAGAAAGAATAGGTTATAAGAATAGGTTATATATCATATCTTCAACAATAGAATACAATGCCTGTGCTGAAGGTAAAGACAGTGTACAAGCTTTTTTTATGCAGTTTATACATAAATATAATATTTACAAATTGACAGAGCTTTATAGATGGAAAGAAATTCACCTCCAAACTTCCTCTTAGCTACTGATGATGAAACCTGTGATATGATGAAAGTGAAAGGCAAAATACTGGTATAATATGAATCAGCCTGCGTTACCATGTCTATTCCACACATACCTTGTTCACCAGAGACTGTATTTCTGAGTAAGTTGTCAAGAAGGGCTAATCCCATGTCAGTGCTGTGTAAGCCTATCTTGAGCAGCACTGCCTCTATATTTGAGGAGTATATACTGGTAGCTGGGGTGACCAGCAGTGCAGTACATGTGCTGAGGAGGTGAGGTGTGGGGGCAGCAGCGGCAGCGATGGGTTCAGCCATGGCCTCCACATGGGACAGGCAGTGGTGAAGCAGGCGCAGCCAACCAATACTGTAATTAAAATTGGACTCATTGAAAACAAATATCATCTACATCTCTATAAAATGGTTATAATATCCATTCAACAGGTCTTTATATTTCTGTGTGAATATCAAAAGTATTTTCAAGTGCTCTCAGCACTGGCAGTTTACCAGATAAGACTGGCAACCTACTTGATAATAAAATGTAATTTCATTAAAAAAATATAACCTACCTTTTATTCAAAAATGACAAAAATGAACTTATAAACCAATATTATATTATATTATAAATATTATAAATCGAATGTTTAAAATTACCTAGTTCTTGAAACAAAATCTTCAGAGGGAGCAAAGACATTAGGGTTCCTGTAGCTGCTGTCACCAAATGCTGTATACCCCATCAGTAGAATCTGTGACAGCCCAACTGTGGTGGAGTCCTTTGGCTTGTGAAGTCTGATGGTCACTGCTGTGGCTACCTCAGGCTTAAGGAGCTGTATTTTGATAAAGGTCAGTCCACTAGTGACCACTGGTGGACTGATGGGGACACTCTGCATTACATCTCTACTGACCTCTACAGATACTGCTGCAGGACATGCTGGAACAGAAATTAAGGACTGTGGATTCAAAGAGTCATCAAACATATTTACACATATAAATGTCCAATATTTTTAGTTTTTGTTAAGTTAAAACTATTTTAATACTATAACCCTGATTTCTTTGCAGTGCATATCTTTTTGCCTTATTGCAAAAAAAATTAAATTCTTAGAGACAGAACAACTCATATAAATAAGTCTCTTCAGGCAATAATTAGATCAACATACGTCACCTGATGACCAGGTTAATGATATCAATCACACTTCAGACTTTTCAATTCTCATGTAATTATTATTAAAATACACAAACCGGCTATCTGTAAAACCACAGTCTATTTCTGGTCTACTTCTTTCTAAACACACCATTATCAGTAACATATATAAAATTATATACTTACTAGCTAGGGAAGTTAAATGCGGCTGTATCTGTACTTCTTTCAGCAGTACAGCACATGGGAGCTGTATGGTAAGATCAACCCAGGCTTCATCAGGGTAGTAATGGTAGGACCAGGCTGCTGACCGGGCTCTCCTGTGTGGTGGAGACGCCTGGACCAGCACCTCAGCTGGACTGGCTGTAGGACTGCTGGAACTGATGGAACCTGGAGAACAATACCAGAGAATGTTGTGACAATAGTTAAAATACTATGTCAGTACCCATTAAACATTGTCCATAGACATAATAGAAAGTGTCAAAATATAAATGTTCATAAAACTCACATTTATAACAGGATTTCAAATGGAAGAAAATCCACCTTGAAATTTTAGAAAAACATATCAATGGATTTTAATTAAGATCTATTGTTGTAGTTGGTTTCAAATCGATTGATGGTGTACTTTAGGTATTGTACTAAGGTTGAGACAACCCATTAGGGGTTATATACAAATTCTTATCTAATTCTCAGGAAATTTATATAATAAACACGTGTAGATTAAAAAAAAACTCATTAAAAATGGCCATTTTGATAATTACAAAATTATCCTCCTGACTATCCAGATTAGACCAGAGCTGACGTTTTTTTAAACCTTTTTTCAACATAATAAGTATCCTCTGAGAACTATATCATGCTGTTCAAGATAGGGCACTGTAGTTGTACAACAGTCTCAGAATCATTTTCAAATTCAATTTTATTTTGTAAAATGGACAGCATAACCTTTAAATAAACCTTTGAACACTGTCATCACAGTTGACTAGAAGCACTGTATTACCTAAAGGAGCAAAGTTCTGTAATCCCTCAGCAGCCTCAGTGTCTGTGCTTCCTCTGGACTTGGACAGGTTATAGCTGGCCATTTTACTGCTGCCCAGGTACTGCATGATGGTGGAGATGAGACTGGGACCTGTGCTGATCACTCGCCTGTTACTCTGGACCAAATTCCTGCAGATCACTTCTACACCTCCTGGAAACAAAGTCACCACATGCCTATATGTATTACGGGTCTTAAATTCCATTTATTAGATAAAATGCCGTAGGCTAACAATATTTTTAAAACAAGTTGTTGATTGAAGAAAAAATAAATTTTTCACTTGCGAACTTCATACATTAAAAAACATATGCTGATGTAATAATGCTGACTTAGAAAAAAGAAAATATTTTCAATGTCTCTATTGATTATGTCCAAATTAATAATTCAATCACTTACCAAATTCCAGGAATTTACTTAGAGCTTTATCACAGTCCAGCACTCTTAGAATGAACCAGAGCAAGGGCTCAGAGAGCTTGCAAATGGAGTGTGCACCAGTTCCTCTGAACCCAGATGACAGGTACTTGTACATGGGTCCCACTATTAACTGCATATCTGTGGCCTTCTTGTTCAGTGTGCACAGGATCTGAAATATTCCATCTCCCACTGAGAGCACGTCCAGCCCCGTGAATGTGTCCTGCATACTCCCCTGCAGTCCAGAGGTACACAAGATGGTGGCCATGGTGCTGCTGTTACAGAAACTCAAAGCTTCCAACAAGTGAGTCATTATTTTCTCATGTGTCAGAATGACATCTGATAGGGTGTGTTCCTTCCTGTTCATATCAGGGCCATGGGAGCATGCTTTCTTTGGCTGTGGAGCTGTAGGTGTGTTAGCCTGAGAGGAGGCGGTCTCAGTTTTCTGTTCATCAGTCTCTGAGCTTTTCTCTTCATCGGACTTGGACCACACTTCTATGGGTCTAGCACCCTCTAAAACTGTTGAGTTATTACCTGCTCTAGATTGACTCAGCTTACTGGAGTCTGTCAGGGGTTCTCCAATGACATCCATAGGCTCCTCCTCTGTTGTACTTCCCCTGGAGTTCCGTCCTGGCAGCACAACCTGTATCAGTTTATTGACCAGTTTCAACAGGCTACACATCAGCACATCACGGTTCGCCTCTCCCACCATTGACTTGGAGTCCCCAGGTCTCAAGAGACTGGAAAATAACCCACCAAAACACGACCTTGCACTGA
Source organism: Lingula anatina (assembly GCF_051362555.1). Taxonomy (NCBI): domain Eukaryota; kingdom Metazoa; phylum Brachiopoda; class Lingulata; order Lingulida; family Lingulidae; genus Lingula; species Lingula anatina. The sequence goes on along the minus strand of NC_141768.1, from coordinate 40,283,568 downwards.
CTCCTCCGTCTGATTGGCTCTTACACAGCACTCTCTCCTGACTGAGGATGTGATGGTGGACCAGGACACTAATGGACTCTATAACACTGATGGCATTGCTGATGTCCACACTGTCATACTGCTGGTCAAGGACATAGTCCAGCAACTTGCACTGGGCATCCAGTGGACCATGTCCACAGTGGAAAGCACCTCTGAAGTCAAAATTATGTCATATGAAACACATATGTAGGTAACTTTATTTCAAATAATGGAGAATATCAATGAGCAAATGAAAATCTAGGTCAGTAATGATGTGAAAGTGATCATGGATATAATGAAATATCAATCTAAATATACTGATTATTTCAATTTTTTTTCAAAATTTTGCAAGGTATTTTGTGAATCTCTTAACATTCCACTTCAAATATATTTTATAGGCTTTATAGTTTTGAAGTACCCACCTCTCTGTTGTCAGCATGTATACTAACTTCAGCATCAGTTCCTTTAAGTGTTTTTCATTATCCTCTGCTGTGCGTAATTGGAGCCGTACCAAAAATTCATGGAACATTTTGGTGGCAAAAGGACCAACCTGAGATAGGAGAAAAACAGTGTGTAATACACCTTCAATTTTAAACATATATATCATAAAAGTAATACTTCTGACATTGAATTTAAACAATTTGATAAAGAATATTCTATTCAAACCTGATTACCATTAACATTCATTCCAATAAAAACTGCCAGGAATCATCTACAAACTACGTCAGGAAAGTACGATCACCTACCTGTGTATCCTGCAGATTGGACAGCACAGGACCCTGGTAAGACACTCCAGTTAAAAACTTAATCAACACAGGCATTAGGTGATCGTCTGTGACCACTACAGAGGCAAGCCACCTCTCTGCTGGCAGAGCAGGTGCCGTAGCTTCCAGTTCCCTGTGGTGCTTCACATTCATCAACAGTGTTAACACCTGGAAGAACAGGGTCCATGTCCTGACTGGGACATTGGGCTCATAGGCCAGAGCTGTCAGCAGGCTAGCCACTGCAGCCTGACTCAGAGGGATCATGGGAACACGGCTGGGGTCAAAGTTCGACTGAGTGGTCTCCTCCTGAGAGCTGTCGTCATTGAAGATGAGCCAGAGCTGAAGGATGGTGTCCAGGTTGACGCGGTGACGGTACAGCTGCATGAAGAGGTTGTCAAAACACTGGCTCAACATGTCATTGGATGGAACATTCTGGAATACAAGAAAGAATTCATGTTTGAGATATTCTTATGTTAATAAGTCTCAAGAAAATTTTAAGTGCTTTTTAAGAAACTTGACATAATTATGTCATGACAAATGGACTGAGTGAAAAAAAGATACTTCTGACTGGAAAGCTAATCTAAGAATTGCAAAAAAACGTTTTTGATCAAATGCTGCCAAATGTATTTTCAGCCCCCGCACTTACCAGAATAGCAAGAAAAATATAAGACTCTTTAATGCAAAAATCTAAAATTGAAAAAGCATAAAATAAATTTTGGTTAAAGAATTATTTTTTAAAATCCAGTAATCTCACCTGATATTCTCCATAAAAGCTGGTCTCTGAGAGCTGTTCATCATCTGTGGATACAGCCCGTGTGTTCTGAGCTGTGCTCTGGGGGAATGGCAGCTGGGGGGCAGGGGGGATGACAGAGGAGATGGCACTCTGGACAGATTCTGCCTCTAGAGACTGCATCACCTGTAATCACAGATCAACAAACCCGTCATCATCATCTACAGATCCACTTAATCAGGCAGTGCTAGTATTTGAACTCCAAGCAGAGGTGACTAGTGAATGCTTTTTCTTTTACATCTCCCCATTATATGAAGAATTATGCAAGCATTATGTATAATTATATATAGGTAGTTCAGGTTATCTAAAACTTTGAAACCTATTTCTCAGTTCTGGAAATATCTGATAATATTGGGCAAGAAAAGCTGTACATATCATCAGACATCTTAGTTAAACACTAAAATCCACTGGTCTCAGAATTGAAAATAGAGCCCTTTGTCAAATAGAGTCCCCCCATGACAAAGATTCCAGTTCCCATATAATTTGTACAGATAAGCCTAATCCTAGATTCTGACCCAAGTGTACAATACGTGAACAGTAATACTAAGCTATACAAATATAATGGCAGGATGTCTCTCTGTTACACAGACCCTCAGTTTCTAGCCACAGGGCACTGTGATATACCTACATAATATTTCAATCTTAATACGAGAAAGTCATAGGTCTGTATTCATACCCTGAGTTTAAGCTCAGCATTCCAGTCTACACGGAACTCCAGTCTGGCATCCATTGCGGCAGATGTTCCCTTCGTCATGGCTCCAAGGCGGGGGTCTGGAGCAGAGAGCCAATCTTTGCCTTTCTTCATTCTGTTTAAATTTGTTGACATCTTTATTTTTGATACTTTGACATTCTTCTTGTTCCCTTCCATCATGTTTTTGAACATACCCAGGCTCAAGGCTTTTCCAGCACTATCAAATAATCTGAAATTGTATTTAAAGAATTTACATCTGTGTTAATATTCAATGTAAGATAATGCTGAAGACATATGGCAGGTATGGTCTGAATTTGATTTAGATTTCCTCTATCCTACCACAACTACAATTGAATTGCTTACATTTTGAATTATTAAGTGAACATTGTTCAATCTACAAACAGTGATGAAAGATAGCAGTGAATTCCCAAGCTGGAGAGAAAAATTCATGTATGACAGTCAAGCAAGATTTAATATGTCAACATACACAAATTTCTAAAATCTGCATTCACCACATTTAAAGAAAAACACATGACAGGCAAGGTGTCTAACCCATGTGATAACTTTTTACATTATATGAAAATACTTACATTTTGTACCCATCATCCTGCAGGGATCCTACTTCTGGGGGTGTGGCATCTCCCTCTAGGGGAGGCATAGGCATGGGGGGTAGTAACTCTGGTGGGGTAACAGGCTCACTGTAACCTGGTCCATAGAGATCATCATAAGTGAGGGAGAACCCCTGGTCTTCAGAAATATCCATGGGGATTTCCTCTATTGTGCCCACTACAGGGATAGGCTCAGATGGAACGGGGTATGCCTCCACCATGTCTGCTCCTGTAGAAACGGAACATAGTGTTACTTTTTAATGTAAATGATAAAACAAAAATAATATTTTAAATACTAGACAAAGGACCACATAATTAATGCATTTTTCATAAGCTTACTGCACTTTTTTGTTGAATTTGATTAATTTATTGGGTGTTGTTAACTATGCACTTATTGTGAAATTTTGAATTTCATATGAAGAGTTGCTATTGCTTTAATTTGAGTAAAAACATGAATATCAAAAATCACAAGCTACCCATGATTAATAATAAAGACCTATAACTGAAATGATGTAAAAAAAAGTAATATTGTGGACAAAGGCAAACTTCAGGTCTTTATTTACCTGGCCCACCTGGTCCACTGCTGCCACTGTCATCTATCTGTGGTAGACTGGCACTGTGGTGTATGGAGTCATCAGTCTCTGTCATGGCAGCTGACAACTCCTCCTCTGTCATACTGGAGGAGCCACCATCTCCTGGTGGGTACAGACGCTCACCTGGACAGAATATACAGGGCATTTATGAACCATTTTACAAAATATCTGAATAATATATTAATTTCAATGTACTTGGCAATTTACAAAGTTTTTAAGCGCTAAGCAAAATCCTCATGGTTCAAAGTAAAACTTTTAAGTCAATTTTTTTTTCAACAAGAAAAAAAGCACTTGAGGTCCTTTTTTAAAACTGTAAATGAACCAATAGTTCCGCTATTTGGTTGACAAACTTTTCAAAATATATATGTAACTGGCTATAATTTACTGCCTGACTTACCATCTAGAACATCTTGTATCATGCAGGTAATGGCATGCCCAGACCAAGGTCCTCCCCAGGTCAGGTTGCCATGGTTATGTTCTAGATTGCTACATAGTAACAATAACTGCTCTAGCTGTTCCTGGGTCATAGCCTCTGACAGGGTGATGGCTGGGCGTGTTGAGTTGGTAATACGTGCAACAACCTTTTAATAAATATTCAATTTCAGTGTCATGTCAGTGATAAAACTTTAAAGCAAATGTAAACAAATGCTGCTGAGAAATATATCCCAATAAAGTCAACTTCTCTGTTTTTCCCATCTCATTACAAAATGTCCTTTACATAAGATAACAATTAAGTACCTATTTTACTTTTTACCAATCTAATTTATGGCAACAAAAATAATGCAATATGTTTTAATAGCCTATGCCATCATCTTGAATAAATAATTCAATTAATACCCTGATTTCACCCCTACCTTGCATGCAATCAGGAACAGGTCAACATTGCATGTGAAATCCATGGAGAGTAATAGGGCTATGAGACCCCTGACTACAGGGAGACATCTCTCCCTAGGTAACACCATCGAGTTCTCCGTGTCATGGCCATCCTGGTCTCCCCTCACACCATTGCTGTCATCCTTTGGCTTCTTTCTCAACACCTCGGCATCTATTCTCCTGATCTGCATGATGTCCTTGAAGTGCTGGGAATGAAATATGCATACATGAAATCTAAACCACTTGCTATAAATTACAATGTTTTATCAATCATACTTGAGCTTTCTTTAACCAAACTTTACTTATTTCTATAGATTTCTCCATCCTTTGCACAAAACTTTTTTCAGTCATTATCATTTTTTCACTTCTGTGGAATGCAATTATTAAGGATGAAAAAAAAGCCAAATTATCCTTCCATGAAAAATCTAACAGGCATATGACTAAAAGGTTTTTCATTTAACCAGCATTTCTTAAAATTTCTACACAACTGCATATCATGTAAATACCTTAGATGAGTATTTTTTCAATTCCTTTATGAACTCCTGTTCCTGCTGTTTGACTAAGACTTCTGCCTCTTTGGAAACAGCTGCTGCAGCCACCTGGGTGGCAAGGAACTCTTTCTTGGCTTTCTGAAGCTCTATTAGCTTAGACTTATGATGCATTAGCCTCTTAGCCAGCTGCCGTCTGTACAGCTTTGTCCTGAACCTGGGTGTGGGTTTAAAGTCTGCATGCTCCATGGCCGTGTCTCCCTGGATGAAGTCCCAGCGTGCTGACAACATGGTGCCTGGATAGAACAGATAGGTGGAGAGTGCACTTTACTAACAGCATTAGAAAAGCAGGCCAGGCATTGACTTGATACGCTGGTCTAATATACATGTGTCTATTAACCTTATTTAAATCTATCCAAAAGCTGTTATGGCACCCCTTTAAATTTTGTTGTTTTTTTTTCACAGTTAAATACCATGTTATTTCTCAATTCAAATTGAAATTTGCTGACACTAAGCAGGAATCTTAGTGGTTTGACAAAATCTCAAGGCACAATTTCAACAAAGAGTGAGAGAAACATCTAAAGCTTAGTTCAAATCTTCATGTACCATTTTCTTTTCCAGCATCATCGTTCTCTGCCCCTGCAGAACCTTTGGTGCCCTCATCACTTCCTCCATCACCTGGTTTACCATTACTGCCCCCATTATGACTGCCACCATTGTTACTGCTACCAGCAGCATCCATAGTTCTGGACAAGAACAGCAGCACCCAGCCAACTAAATCCATATCCAAAGAACCTGGATTTAAGTAAATGGTATGTCAACTGTGCAGTGTTTTTTTTTTTTCCTTTTAGAGCATTTACTCATATCAAAATACTTTCTTTGTAAAAGTGAGCATATTAAGAAACATTCTAATGTTTTGTATGTAAAAGTAAGTAAGTTTAAAACTATCATGAGTAAAATTTGAAAATCCACCTTGGCTGTTTCTGTAGTACTCTCCCTGTGAGTGTAGAAGAGGAGAGAGAATCTTGCCCAGCAATGTCAGCAAACTCTCCAACACATTGCTGGCTGAGGTACTGGTAAGTGCCTTCTGTCCCAGAGCTGTCAGCAGTACAAATATTCTACAACGTAAAGATAGTGGAGCTCAGTACATAGATGTATCAATAAGCTCCATCAAAATTAAATAAAACAATGTTCTCTTTAATTTCATACATCAGTAATAGTTGATCTAAACCTTATCTTAAAGCGAAGTAATTGGCCGAGGCACTTGCAAAAGATAATTTTTCTCTTCATCTAGTATAATGCATTCATTTGAAATACCCATGCAAATTTACTAAACAAATCAATGTATAGATGTTCTACACAGTCTAGCCAAACCCAAATAGTTTCTCACTACTGTTCATCACTGACCTGTCCTGTGGAAATACAGCTGTTAGGTCTGAGCTGAACAGCTGCTGGAGCATATTCCCTAAAAACTGGCCCCACCAGCTCTGCCTCCCTCCTACACGCACCAACAACAACCCCGCATGGATCTGCATGCGCCGTGTTCCAAACACACAGATGTGCTTGAACAGAGCTTCACACGTCTGTGGGTTAAAGTTTCTGTACAGTGACAATGGAGGATGAGGGATGGTTGGCTTGGACCTGGTCATACTGAGCAAGCAGTCTAGGAGCAGCTCTGTGAGGACACGCAGCTTGTCGGTAGACACCTGTCTCAGTACTGTATTAGTGTTACTGGATGCTGCAGGCCTGGACTGCTTCATCCCTAAGGCCTTCTGTAGTCTTTCTATGGCTCTCTGGGCCAGGTTCAACTGAAGCTGTAGCTGCGTACAGTCATTATATGCCTGAAGTATTCTAGCATCTTCCTCCACTTTCTTTCCCTTTCTTAAATAGTACTTTGCATGGCCACTGACCATGGGAGGAAGATCCAAGGAGGCTACCAGTGATTGTAATCTAGTGCAGGCCAGGCTATACCTACACTGAATGTCTTCTTGAAGGGTTATAAACATGCTAAGCTGAGACAAAATTTCTGACTGGTCTACAGTCAATGGTTGATTGAGAGTAGAGAGTTCACTGGCTACAACAGAGGGAACTGAATCCAAACTGTACTCCCACGGTAAAATAAAACTGTGTCCGTAGAAAGTTCCTATGGGTATGCGAGACCTAGAGGTACACCTGGGGGTGTTGCCGCCATATCTGCCTACTGTGGTGATCTGCAGGGAACAAAGCAGGATATGTTTTATGAAACTATTAGATGGCACATGTTTAATTTTTCCAATACCAAATCTTTGAATTATTTTACCTTATATACATTTAATATGCTTTTGCTAAATTTTTTAGGTTCTTAAATTCTTAAAAATTCAGCTGTTAATATCTCCCATAAAACTCCAACTTACCTTCAAGTACCTACAGAGAGGTGGTGGTGACAGGTCATTCATAATTAAAGACCTCAGCCCGATATCTGAGGCTATCACCAGTCTCATGCCATCAATCTCCTCTCCATGGATCCACACATCTATGGACAGAGAAGCTAAATCTCCACAAGCCGGAATTACCACATCTGTGAGCAGTATGGGTTTGCCAAAGTCTAACACTACGAATCTCCGTGCTCCTGAGTGCATGCGCTCTATGACCAGGACGTGCTGTGAGGCAGGGTGGAGGAGCTGGTGACCAGAGGACAAATGGGATGAGGTTTTCTGGCCTCCTGAGAAATTGTTGTCTGGTTTGCCACTAGAGACCTGTTAAATTTTACTGACATTTAATTATGATAATATTAACTTGTTTTTAAATTCTGCTATTAATGTAATAACTTTAAGGTCAAATCTACAAGTTTTCATTATTTGCTCTGTACCTTACATCAAAAGTCATGAACAATTCTAGTTTTTGGTTCTGGCATCAGTATCAGGTGAGCAATCTCATAGTTTGTCATGATTGCTTACACAAACTTTGACAATTATCATTTTGCAGACATCGGCCACAAAAACCTACTTTTATAACATTCTTCCCTCCTATTTTCTGGTCACTCTGAGGGCCAACACCATTACTGGCCAGTTTTTCTGCCAAGTATGCCTCATTTGGTGGTGTGACAGGCGGTGTCATAAACAAAGGGGTTGTCTTCGGCGTGGGCGTGGGGGGAAAGATATCAATCTGGGGTTGCGCGGAGGCAGCAGCTACAGACTTCTGAGTCTCTGCCAGTTTCTGTTTCAGTTTCAGTGTCTGTTGCTGCACCTTGAGCAGCTGTGCTTGTTTGTGTTGTGAGAGTGAGAAATGCTGTTCAGCTGACACCATGGCCGTTGAGAGAGACTGGAGGGCTGCCCCAGCTGCTGCTGCTGCTGCAGACACAGTGGCCAGGCTGTCACCAAAGTTGATGGTACCAGACAACCCTGAGGTGTTGGAAAGACTGTTGGTGCCTGCTGTAGCTGTAGAAGGAAAACATGAAAAGATACTGAAATTATGTATAACCACGTTTTTGCTCATACAAGCAAGTTTAAAGTTATATCCTCTATCTATTTAACATTTACAATTTGACATATCTACTCAAAATAGCAATATTAATCAGCACTTGGTATAAGGTCTATACTAAGCTATTAACTGTCTTACTTATATCAGCCTTTTCCATTCTAGTTCCATCACTGGTTGCATGACAAGTGAAGTGCAGAGGCTCTACTTCTAACAAACTGTTAACTATAGTATGGCCTCCCATTTCAGACCCCTGTAGAAATTAGAATAATTGTAACATAAAAATGGCAACAAATCATCGTTTTACATCAAAACAATCCGTTATCATTTCCAAAAAATGCTCTTAGGGAAAAATTTATCATTCAGCTTTCAAAGTAAAAAGGTGAGGTGCATTTCACCTGTAAAGTCAAACATTTTTATTTCACATTTTGGTCACATACAATAAGTCAAACACTGGACAAATGCACAACAATAACACATCAGTATCAATAGCCACAAACCTGCGTTCCAGACTTGACAGTTTTATCTGGATCTAAGTTGATGAGGTCCTGAAAGTCTACCTCTTCGTATCCCTGGGGAGAGTTGCCAGAAGAAGAAGAGCTGGTGGAAGCACCAGTCATGGATGCATATGTTGTTGGTTGTGTGGGCTTCAATTGCTGGATGGGCATTTCCACATCAAACAGATCAGGATCACAAGGGTGACCATAAAGACCAAACCTTTTTAAAGTTAAGATAAATGATGTACTTTAATTACAGAAACTTTACGTGAAATAGGCTCAAACTAAATAAAGATTACATTTCATTAGATTAACTATAGAAATGTACAAACAGACTGAAATACATTTATGGTGGCATTTTTACAGACAGATACTCAACATTTATAAACATCTGTTCATTAAAGACTTCATACAAAGTACATGAAAAACTTAAGTGGCTGTACACACACCTTGACTTCAGAAGGGCATCTAAAGGTGTCACCCGTAAACTGTACTGCTTGGCTGCAGAGGAGAGCATCTCGGCCACCATCTGGCCAGTCTGAGAGATATCCATGAACTTCACTCTGTTCAACACTGTGAAGAACCAGCGCAGAGCACCTGCTGAGTGTACCAGTGGAAGTAATGGGAGACAGTTCAGCAGGGCTGTCAGCAGGGCAAAGCTGAAGGCAGGGGCCAGGTCAGGATCCGAGGACAACTCTGTACACCTGGAACACAGAACATATTACAATAATAATAATAATAATAATAATAATAATAATAATAATAATAATAATAATAATAATAATAATAATAATAATAATAATAATAATAATAAATTTAAAAAAAAACTTTATCCTTTCAGTCTAACATAGCCAATATGTTGGTCTTACCAAACACTGCCATTTCTGTTTAATATATCATGCTAAATAACGATCATCTAAGGTATATGTATAGTGAGGATGAGGTAAATGAAAGACAAGTGTCAACTTACTCCAGACACAGAGCTACAAGTTTGGCACACTTGTGAGCAATACTTCTCCCTCCCTCAATGAAGCAAGCCCTGATCAGGCCTTCCAGGTTAGATTGCACAGTAAACACAAAGCTGTTTTGCTCTAATCTGAAACGAGATAGAAAAGCAGACTTATATGAGGCATACAAACGGATCCACGTTTCTTTACCATTGACCCATAATCCAAACCAACAAAACTACAAGCATTAAGTAATTTTTGAGTTTTTGTAAAATGACTATACCTTTATTTTATAGCCTTTTGTTCATATGAAAGCACCTGAGGAGCCATAAGACTGTCATTCAAATAAATATTAATTTCATAATGCTTTCAAAATTTAAACAAAGGGCTATCCCAATATTACACCAAGACACTTCTCTCTATAAAAGAGAAATTAATTTAGAACAAAGAGATACCTTTTCTCAGATTCTCTAATGTGAATGGCAGCAATCCAGCAGAGTATGTCCAGAGCCATGACCTGTCTGTGTTCTAGGCTAGTAGTGATAGGAATACTCTCCTCATCAGCTCCACAAGCTGCCAGCAACAGGTGCTCATGAAAACCAGGCATTTCCAGCATGGTGCAACGCTGGAGTCTGCAAGACATCATATCACATACAACATTGCGATCACAAAATAACAATGCAAGAAAGCAAAATATGCATAAATATGGCAGCAAAGTTTGTAAAATCCCTATATAGCAGTTTGTGTGCTGTGATATTTCCCCCAGCTTCCAAGGCAGGAGATGAATACAACAGGAAGTGCACTATACTAACATACACATGTACACTATACAAAGTGATACTCTGAATACTCAAATGCATTCATATGTTTAACACTGGAATTGAAGGAGCATGATATCTGATGATTTGTATAAACACGTTACCTCAATTACAAACTTCATACCTGTCTTTAGGAACAGTATTTCTTTTTGTCTTCCTAATAGTAACAGAGATCTCTGCCAGCCAGTCACAACCCTTGATGTTTTCCAGTTTCTGCTTTGATGTTTCCCCTGCCTGGCCTGACTTACTGGACTTGCTTGGAGCTCCACCAAAGAAAAACTGATCCCAAATGGAGTGGAAGTTCTTATCCGCCTCTTTGTCTTGCTGAGTAACTGGAGCATTCCTTATATCAGTCTGAAAATAAAGTAGGAGAAATCCAATTTATTCACACACACACACACACACACACACACAAAAAATACTCATTTGCTTTGTAAATTATTGTTTAAATTTTATATTATGTATTTTAGTTAATTTTAATTTATAATCCTTGCAGTCATATCATTATTTGCCTAAGGCTAAAGAAAACTTAATTTAGTAGTTCCTAGCTCCTGTACCTTTTCTTCCTTTAGGGCTTTGATATGAAGCAAGAAAGACCTTGACTTGACCTTCAGCAACTTAGAGCTGGTCAAGGTGATAAGTCCAGATTTCCCAGAGAGGTCCACATGGCTCGCTAGGTCCACTGGACCACACAGTATCTCAGCATGATGCTTTCCAAGAAAGTCAGGATCATGAACGTTATTGACACTACTTAGCTGAACATCCTTGTCATCTTTCTCCCCTACAGTGTCCTTTGGCACGGAGCCCTCCCCTCCTTTCTCAACGCTAAAATTGATCTTATCGTCCACTTCAGTTTTCCCTTTGTCCATGTCACAATTTTCAACCACCTGCTGCCCTATGTCTGTGATATTCTGCTTCAAGAGAGTGACCTGTATATTGGGTAGAGAGGTGCACACACTGAGGAGGTTGAACTTGATGTCCACATGGCCTACAGTGCAAGGTCTGGGCAGGACAAGCTCAAATAAATGTTCATCACAGCTACCTCTGAAATGAAATAATAGAAAAATTAGTTTTCATGTGATTTAGAATTGTATAATTAAAACTTTGTTTCTCATTTTAATTACAAAAGTTTGAAAAACTATGCATTTCCATTTTAGTGTTTTCCAAATGAAAAAAATCAATCAAGTGGCAATTACTTTTCATGCTGTAATCTCCAGCTCCTTGTGTGCTGCAGTGCCTCCCCCTGTTGTTGAAGATGCTGAGGGTGGCGCCGGTGCTGCTGTTCCTGCTGTATTTCCTGCCAACAGGGCGGAACTGTTGCTGTGAAGCGGGGAATCAAGTTCTCAAACTGTGTCAATTCATGCAGTGTCATCAATACTTCTGTTGTCAGTGGGTGCTTCACTAGCAAATCATTGCCTAAAGCAAAATAGAATTCAGAATGAACAATACAGAAGCAACAATTTCTTATATACAACTAGTTTCCTTAAGTTCAACTCATGGCCTTATTAATCAAATACAATTCTCTTACAAGAAAATAGTAAAGAAGTCTTGGCTATTTAACTATGGAGAAAACACATCTTATTCTTTATGTCCAGTCAGAATGAACACTTAATGTAAATCTGGATAATACAAATGAGACTGCATATAAGGAGTTCAGTTATTACCAGAGCCCTGTAAGCAATCCATGGATCCATCTACACTATCCTGGCTGAAGGGCCTCACTGGGGAGCTGTGCTCCACCATGTCTGTCTCAGAGAACTCAGGATCTTTGGGAGCCACTTGGAAGAATGAAAGTTTTCCATGTCCAGTGCAGGCACACAGTCTTTCCATACCTTACAGGAATTTATCAAAATAAAATAGATTTGAAATATGGACAGCGATGAATATTCATTCAAAGAGATTAACAGTTAACATTCAATTACAGTGATTACTTATTTGAATATAACTGATATAAAGCATTTAAATAAAAGAGAGAACCATCTTTTGATTAAATTAGAAATGATTATGGTTAACTTTTTACCTGTACAGTATGTGAGTGAAACAAACTTCTGTCCTTCATCTGAAGATTCAAATGACTCAAGCACCTTATTTGAATATAACTGATATAAAGCACTTAAATAAAAGAGAGAACCATCTTTTGATTAAATTAGAAATGATTATGGTTAACTTTTTACCTGTACAGTATGTGAGTGAAACAAACTTCTGTCCTTCATCTGAAGATTCAAATGACTCAAGCACCTTAAAGTCAGACAGTCTTATTATCTTCAACTTCCCCATCTCCGTAGATATAGCAATCTGCCCTGGCAAGTTCTCAGAGTAGCTTTTATGTATAGTCACAGTTTCCTTATTATTCATATTGATAAGCTCATCCTCTTCTTGAGCTGAAGATATATCTAAAGGCAACGACAATACTGCTACCACTGCGTCCCTTGCATCAGGTATATAAAATATTTTTCGCGGGTCTGTTTCTAAAGTTGGAGTTTGTGTATCAAAGTTGATTTTATACAGCAAAATGCACCCGCCAGCTGCCTTATCCTTCTGACTGGATTTTTTCTCTTTCAAAACTTTCCCGTCGCGTGTCGTTGTGTCTGGACTGGCGTGTTTCTGAGCCACTTGCGTTGGTGCTACAACTACCAACAGGTGATGATTGTCTGACACAGGGAGTATGTGGGTGACACTAAATCCCGCCTTGGACACGGGCTCTGGAAGAGGCACACACTGCACCACACGACCCTCTTTGCTATCCTCCATCAAGTCCAAGTTTTTGATACTTGTTTGGTTTCCACTTTGAAGAGGATGACAGTTTTCATTGCCAGTATCATTTGTTGTTCCACTTCCACCAGGTATGGGCTTTTCTTCACTTATGTTAATAATTTCAGGTTCCTCATCCACCTCCATGATCTGTGGCATGTACATCTCTGATACAGTGCTCTTGGCTGAACCTGGCGCACTTTTCAGTTTCTTAACTATAGGTCTAGTCACCACTACTTTCTGTATGTCATGTATAAGAATACATGGTATAAATGGATTTTCTGGTTCTTCATCCTGACTCTGTTCACTCAGAATATCAATACTAGTGTCCGAGCTCAAGGCTTCATTGACTAAATTCATTGCCTGTACGTCCATGGTGTCAGGTATATCACAGGTTAATGTAGTTCTCCTAATCCCGACACCACAGACCAAAGCTGCCTTTGTTAGTTTGTCCTTGCTAGGTGCCGAGGCTGCTTGATGGGCGTTGTTTTCTGGGTCACCTATCACACTCAGTGATGACACCACTACATCTCTGGATATTCTGGATCGCTTCACAATGCAATCTAATAGAAAAAAATTTCAAAGTATAGAATACTCTTTGAATTTACTAGAAGCAACATTTTTTGCTCATTTCTAAGACCCATCTTGCATAATCAGTCTTTCAAATTATTCTCTCCCTTTTTTATTTCATTATTATCTTTACTATTTTTGACACAAAAAATAAGTATAGTAGATGGTTAATTGCATCAATGTTTACATTTCAGACATTTTGTAAAACAAGATAATATTAGAAACAATACCCTCACAACTATTCAATTAAGTAGCTTCTTACTTTCTGTCAGTGGCACACTTTCTATTGGCAAGGAGACAATTTCTCCAGCCTCTGGTCCAGGTCCTGTCATACTGTCTTCCTGGATGGAGTCCGTCTCCAGTAGTGACGATGGTAAACTATCTGTAATGGGCTCCTTGCATGCACCAGACTGAGCACTATTCAAGAGTGAGAGGATAAAAGTTTTTAGAGCAAAGAACATGGCTGCCTATTATATAAGCTATAAAATATTACACATATATTATATAATCTTAATAGGAACTAAGAAAAAGTTATATCAAATGACAGTGAAAAAACTAGTTTCCAGTCAATCATACATTTTCCTTTCATCCCATCACATTAGGGACAGTTAACTTTCAAGTACTTGGGAATAAACATGCTTCATTTTTCTCACCTCTGAGTTACTATTGCACTTGTTTCATTGGCTCCCATGGTTACTTTAATCAGGGGGTCACCAGGGTCAATGTTTAATTCAATATGTTTCTGGAAAACATAACAACACTTTGAGCATTTGGTATATGGCACAAGGAGGTGTGAAAATAAACAGTAAGTGTAAATTTGTTTTGTTTGTGAACAATGAATACATGGTTGTCAAACTGGTTTAATTCTAGCTTTTCCCTCAAAAGTATATTTCAACCAAAATATGGTAAACTGGCAAAAATAATGACCTTTTTCTTTGGATATGGAAAATTGTTTAATCACAAAGCACAAAATATGTATATGTTAGCCTCAGCTTTACATATCAATGCATTATACTTTGGTGTCATAACTCAACTTTATAAAAGAAATTCAGCACACACTATAACAAAGACATCTGTTAATGATTAAGTAGACAAACCTTCATCTGGCAGCCAATGTCCCAGACTATGACATAACCGTGTGTGGAGGAAGTGGCCACCAAGTTATCACATGATGTAGTACTGATGCATTTCACCTGAAACAAAGAAAATATTGAAACATTTCATTATTATCTCCTCCAAGGAGGTTATGTTTTCACCCCTGTTTGTTTGTCTGTTTGTCCTTCTGTCATCAATATAACTCAAAAAGTTATGGACCGATTTTGATGAAATTTTCAGGAACTGTCAGAAGTGGGCCCAGGAAAAGATGATTAGTTTTTGGTGGTGATCCAGATCAATAAACAATCAATAATCAATAATAATCAAAAATTGCTGCCTTGTTATATGTGTGATTATGATGCATAAATTTACTTGTAGAGTGAATCGCATAATTCATGTCCAACATGATCAACGTTGCTTCTGTAAATAAATTTGCACCTTTGCTATAACTATGCACTTCACCTGTTATAAAAAAAATTGAAATATCAGATGCTCATAAATATGACCAGTGTTATTTCTTTAAAGCATTTATTCTTTTCTCATGTACTGAATTATGAAGCAAATGCATTCTTTTCCTCAAATATACTGTATTTCATAGCTGTGACTAAGTTCTCACCTTTTCTTGTGATATACCATGCACCTGTGCTGGCTCTGTTGCATAAGTCACTGGAAAATTAGAAAATGATCAATAATGTCTGTATCTAAGACCTGTTGGTATTCTGCCATACTTTCTTCTTCTCCACCATTTTATATCCATTAATAATATACTTTACCAATATAGATATGTAGAAATGCTGAGGACCACTTTGAGAAGAAGAAGCACCTGGCAACTATCAGAATCCAGCCACACACAACATGTGCTGGCGTCAACCCAAAGGTGATCAAATGACAATGAAATTAATGCAAAACAGAATAATAAATGTAAAATATCATTTGCACTTCTTATATTAGAAAACTGAAATGGTTAACTCACCACTTAGTGGCACATTCTGTGTAAACTGTCCCTTCACAAATGGACACCCAGGAGAGTGGCGCTCATGTTCAGACCTACAGAGGTTTCAATACAATTAATGACACATAAATCAATAAAATTTCACAATCTATTTTTTTTACTTTAAGATTTATATAGTATTGCAGTGGGCTCTGTATGATATAATTAATACGTTTCAATATGTTACACTGTACATTCATTTTCATCAGCACATACTGATTTAGAAGTTTCAGAAATGAACTAGCTGGAATTTAACATATGTTATGCTAATGCAACTTTTATGCTGTAATAGAACCTGACTTATAAATTAAAGGATGCCTCTCATAAAAGAGTTAAACACAAAAAAATCTTCTGTGAAAAGAACAAAAAGGCCATTAGCACTTCAATGATGTCCATAAAAACATTAATCACTGTCTACAATCTGCTTACCAAGGTTCATCTGTTGGTTCCCAGCACACTAAACATACACTACACGTAAAACACATTGCTCTGTCATCTCCTACAGAATTGGGCTGGTGGTAAAAACCTGCCTGTGCCATAGGCTCTGGTAATGCCCACCTGTTAGTGTAAATTTACAGGTCTTATCAATACAGTAACCAATATGGTCCACATATTTCAGTGATATTACCCTGTACATGGGAAATGATCATCAAATGAAAACCATACCTTCAAGAAGGGCATGTTCTTGTAACTTTATTTTCCAATTCCAGACTGACTAACTTTATATATATATATATATATATATATATATATATATATATATATATATATATATATATAAATGTATAACACACTCACTTGTAATTCATATGTGGCCATGATGTAAATGATGCCCGTCTTGCAGCTTCACTATACATCATCGACCTATCAATGGGACCTGCCCCAAGCTCTGGCTGACCTGTTGGATACAGGGAATTCAACCTCTCTGTGACAGCAGAGGCCACCGGCAAGCTGCTAACATTCTGTTGATATTTCTTCAGTTCGGTCATCAGAGTACTGCAGACAGACTTTAAGGTGTGGTGGGGCAGTCTGATACACACTGTGGCCCACTGAAGTACACAAGAAAACTTCAATATGTGTGATAAAGTTCCCTTTAAGTGCTTATAGTTATACTGGCCAGAGCCTTGCATTTTAAACATAATAACTACCAGGAGGCACTTTTCACAGACGTATTACATACAATTTTCCTGCTTTGGTGTTTTAATCAAATAATTTATTGTTCATCAAATCTTTGTTAAAATGCTGAATATAATCAAACTTGAATCGTTAATCGAATCCTAATTACTTAACCAGTGAAAAAGCATCAAACCAACAGCCTCCACTGACCATGATTTTCAACTCAAACCATCATCAACTCGTCTTTCAATCTAAATCAACACAAAACAATTCTCAAAACAGTATTAGATATAGCAATCAAACTCACTTTAGCAACTTTGTGGTTTCCTTTGACAGATTCTTGAGCCTTCTCAATTCCCTTTTCAAGCTCCCTTATCACATCTTCTAACCCATCAACCCCTGGGAGCTCACCACTCATCAGACACTCTTGAAACAGATGGTTTGCCTAAAGAACAGAATTAAATAAAATAGATTTGATGTTCTGACAGGACATAATATAAATTTGCAACTCAACTGCATTTTTTTAAAGTTAAGTATTTACATTTAGCAACCTTTTCCTTGGTCGATGACATGTTCTTTTCTCAGTACTTCAATAAAATCTATATTTCAAAACAAAATGACTTCTGTTACAAAATGTCCAACTTAAAACATTAAATAATACTAACAAATAAATAAAGTGAAATGTGAATTCTTTCACAAGGAGAAATATTATATTACTGATGAATTAGTAAGAGTCTAATTGACCTCTTGCAATGGCAGCTCAACTTTGACTACGTCATCTGTGGAAGCCACTGGAGCCTGTAACAATGTGTCCAGTAGAAGCATCCCACTAAGATCTTTCCTCACTCCCACCGAAAGTCCATCCGTAAATAATACTTTGTCCTTGGCAGAGAGGTATGCAGATTGGATATTGTCTGTTTGAGAGGCTAATTAAACAAATGGGAAGTCAGTATTAAAAAGACTGCAAGCAAAATGACTTGATGCCATGTACAATGTGACATTCAAAAAGAAAGGTGAATATATTACCATCTTCATTTATTAAAACAACATAGCACTTAATAACATCAATGCTACTACAGGATGCTTAAAATCTGTTTCCATCTCTGGGAATTGGGAGAAGCCTAGAACAAAGTAAGCTTCCTTAAAGATGGCAGAATACATGCTTGTAACTGATAATAGTTGTCACCAGTCTATCTCAGTCAAATGTAACATGATGGGCCAGTAACTCAATGGTTCCTTTGTTGCTAACTTTTATTATTTTAAAAATAGTGGACAACAATGGACTTTAATTCTCATGAATTTTAACCTTGGTATGCATACTTTAAACTACAAAGATATTATCTGGCATTCCAACAATATAAAAAGAACAACAGAGTAGCAGTGAACAATTTTTACAATGTTTACAAAGCGTTATTCAGAAGTGAAACTTGGAAAAAGAATCTCTAAAACTGATCTTCCAAATGGTGCTGGTGATTAAAGGTGATAGTAAAATAATAAAATCTGAAGTCAGATGCGCATATTCATTAAGACAACTGACAATGCTCAGTGCTGCTTAAGCAGTATGTGGTGAAGGGGCAGGGGACATGACTAGTAGAGTGACAATTCCTTGTAGTCACAACATGTTTTAAGCAGGAACTTCTTTCTTTCGTTCTGGATGGTAAATCTTTTTTCTTTTATTCTGGATAAAAAATCAACTGCACAAACTGTTGTCAAACTAGAATAATTTCATGCAAAGGTCTCAGGATATTCAGTCCACTATATATATAAAAATTGTTAAAACTGAAAACCCTGAACACATAGCTTACAATTTCTCATCACATTCACACCAAATGAAAATAAAAATCAAAATGAAAACCAAAAATCCTGAAATTGGGCATACTCCTGAAAACTTTCACCCATGCATATATTCATTTAACACCCATAAATGGGAGTAATCTCTATAATCTGGAGATCATGTCATCAGCTCAGAAGATATGATATGTCTAAAGTGTGAAGGCTCAAGTCAAAATTTATCTGGTTATCCAGACAGATTTGCATTAGTTGTATTTTTACCGATGGCAATCAAACATCATTAGCCCAGCATTGCATCATCAAATTCTGTTGGTTTTTTTTTTTTTGCTTTACTGCACGAGAGTTGCCATATTCAGTCAAGTCACTGACTACTAGTATTTATGGCTGCTTTTCTGTGGAGTACATGTAACTATTAATGCAAGTATTGAGCCTTGACACTTCAGGCTTTCCAAGATTTTGAAAAAGCTTTGCAGTGACACGAATGATGCAAGTGTTTATAAAAATTAAGCACATGACCACTTTTACTTCAAACGAAGAAAAATCAATTTAATACTATTATACAACAATTTTAGTGTGACTGCAAAAAGTAAATTACAATCTTAAAGGAACACAATAAAATGACTGCACTAAAATTTTGATGCCTTCAAATAATATGACTCTTTGTAGAACTGACAATTTTAAGGATATAGCGACGAAAATGCAAGTAATGGCAAATGCGATCAGGAATCCTTTGGCCTTACCACATAAGTCCGACTTTTGAAGAACTGAGCCCGTCGACACGTCTATTACTTTAACACCTGATTCTTTAGTTGTCACTATGATCACATTAAGCGTTGAATGGTAAGTCACACTTGTAGTCGATTCACCTATCCACCAATTAACTAGACCACAAATATCCATTTTCCCCTCTGCTTCTTCTTCAGAGGCTGCCATCTTGATTCCTGATCTCGCGAGGTGAAAATGACGTCATGCTTTCATCTTTAGTTTAAAATAAATTGTAGCATAAAAAACATAAATTGGGACTATAAGTAAACGTATTGTACCAATATCAATTCAAAAGGCATATGCAGTAATGTGCAATTAGCAGTATTGTGACATATAAACCGATAAAATCCTTTTTGGTTAATCATATGATCAACGAGATTTAAACGAGACTTTGTATATGGGAGGATAATTTGGATCGGCAGTTCCTTAGTAACTCACCTACTAAAATGTCAGAGCAGTATTCTGTCGTTACCCAAAGTGTGGTCAATGTCACAGTGTCCAGCAATATAAATTCGTTTGGCACCGAAAGAAGATTTCCAAAAGATATTCCAATTGCGGAGTTGAAGGTTGGTTCCAAACCGAGCGCACTTGTCAAAGTTTGTAGTACCACAGTACATGTACTTGTAAGTGTACGTGGTTTAAGACTTGGGATAAACCTTTACAGGGACTAGCATAAGGACCTTGTGTTTGACCCAGGGAGCTTTTATGATATCACATTATATGTTGAATGACTTATTTTCTTTATTGTGTTCTGTTTTTAAAAAATAATTTGGGCCATTTAATTGTACAGTAATACTGATACTGGTATTGATCAGTGTATGAGTCACTGATGCAGAGAAAAATTTTGACGTGGTGGTTATTCTTATCATATTTGCATGATAAGCATAAGACGGCACTTGTCATAAAGACAAGGTGCTGGCACATGCATCAGCACTTTCATTTATGAATTTTTAATGTCTGCTTGCTAACACATGAAAAATTGCTAAAAATAAACTTGGAATGTCGTTCAGATGGTGTGTAGTGTTTGTTGCTTGGGCTCAATAAACTTTTTCTTGCCTGCCACCTCCTCAAGCTGCACACTACTGAAAGAGACAATCAGATTTGTTGTAGATGGCATTGTAATTAAGGTCAAATACACCAGCTTGTTTACCAGTGATGTTGTAAAATTATACCCCATTGAAGATTTTAATAGGTGGGAGAAATTTACTGTTGACCCTGGGAAAAATCCAAATCCTGAGTGTTGTTTTTGTGCTTAAAATTGACCATAGTGGATATGCCCCCTCCCCCAACAAATGAAGTAGGACCAGCCCTTAAATTTAGCTGTTATGTTCATTAAACATCATATTAAAAAACAACAATTGAAAATTAATTTCATCTGCTGACCCTGTTTACAGAGAATCATTGATCTTAACCAACTTATTTTGTCTCTCCTCCAAGACCTGGGCTTAAGCCCTCTTTTTTATAACATATTAACGTCATATATCAAGATTCACAATGTACACATACATACTGGTATATGTACTCAATGAAATAGGAAAGTTATTTTTACTTTCCAGATGAAGCTAGAACTTCTAACAGGAGCATCTTCTGCCACTATGAAGCTGGAGGCCTATGACAAGGATGACAAGTTGGTGTGTGCAATGGACAATGATGCAGCTATGCTGGGATCTTATCCTGTAGATGATGGAATGAGAATACATGTAAGTATAGACTTATAGACCTGTTAATGAAAGAAAGAGAGACAGAATGTTAACATTTTCATGCTGATTGTTACTTCATTTTGAAAATTGGTTGGGGAAGTTTGCCACAAGTATATCTTGGCTTTAAGTAGACCATTATTTCTGAGTTAAAAACACAAGATTTAGGACTTATTAATAAAGTGGACATATGGACTTATGAGTTTCTTGGATGTCAAAACTGGATAAAGTTTTAATCACTAGCATCTGTAATTTTTCTTACGCAGCATTCAGATTTGCACATCACATTGGCCAGGTTGGTCCAACTCTCCGAGGGATTCTTACTCAAGTGCAGTCGGTGGAATCAATTGTCTGATACACCTCCTTGAGCAGCTAGGGGGTAGTTCACTATCATGTGCTGATTAAGCCGAGCCATAGCACTTTAGCTAGAATCTCTCGCACGGTTGGACACTCAGCTAGTGTCAAATGTGAATCTGAATGTGCCCTTAGTTCAAGGGATTTTGCAAGATGTATAATATCTGAAGAGTTAGATGTGTTGAAATTTGATGGATCCATTTATTTTATTTTTAAATTCTAATTTTAATTCAGGTAAAAGATACAGCCCATACTGTAGGAGAATTTGAAGATGTTTCTAAGGTTGAGAAGTTTGAACTGACAGAAGAAGAGTATGCTAACAGAACAGGTAAGTGATACTTTTACAGAATTGTGTGCTAAGGCTCACAAGTAAGCACAGCTAGGTTTACAAATTTAGCACTTTGGTTTAAACTATATTTTGCTGATTGCTCTGAAGAATATGCTTTCTTTCTTTCATTTGCTCTTAAAGTGATTGAAAAGGTGTTTGTGGTTAGTTAAATGGACACAGTTTGTGATATGATTGAACTCTTCTCTAAGAGATAGTTTCAGTGATCCACTTTGGATTGGGATTTGTTAGTTATGGTGGAAAGTTACATTTATTATTTATTAGGAAGAGTAACTTGCCCTTATGTTTATTCATTTATGTATTTTAATGATCTAAACACAGATAGTGTCAGAGCATTCAAGCAGAGAATGAAGCTAGGCCGCTTCCAAGATGTAGATCCTGAAGTTGCCAAGAAGCAAGAGGAAGAAAAGAAAGAAAAAGAAAAGAAGGAAAAAGAAAAAGCAGATTCTATGAAAGTTGGTGACAGGTGAGTCTTTTTCATTCTGTGATTTTTCAGAGAAATATTCATATGACTATTTAAAAAGGCATCTTTTGCTTCAGATGTCTCAAAGGTAGCTAACAATTGCTTACACTTGGTTCTCATGATCTTAGATTATGTGTCTTCCAAAACTGTATGCAGAAAAACTGCTGTTTCAGGTGTGAAGTCAAGCTAGCTAATCAGATGGCAAAGAGAGGCATTGTACAATATGTAGGTAAGGAAGAGAGGCTTCAAGTGTTCTTTTGGGTTTAATCCCCCCATCGCATTCTGTCTTAAGAATAAGATTTTAAACATTTAGATCCTCATGTTACAGAATCATGAAACTGGGGTATTAGTCCTTCAGCGTATAAATAAAGTTTCATAGTTAAACACAAAAAGTAACCCAGTTTTAAAGATTTAGTGGACAATTTATAGTGTGTAGTAGTTATTTTTATCACTCTTTTATACTGCATGTACAATATAACTTTTAGTTGCCAAGAAAAAATATTATAATTGTTATGCTTGCAATTTTTTTCTCCTGCAGGAACAACAGATTTCAAACCTGGGTATTGGGTTGGTGTACAGTATGATGAACCATATGGAAAGCACAATGGAACGTAAGTTCAATCAAGGGTCTGTCCTTACACATTTGCCCTTGACATCACATACTTTGGCTGTATTCCCAGAGCTTTTAGATCGATCTATCCCCACAGGGAGTCTCACTAGATTACTGTCAGATAATCCGGCTTAAATGTCCGTCCCGCCTACTACAAGCTGTAAGGGGGTAATTAACTTTCGTGTCCGCTCGGCTGACAGCTATTTAGCGTGAACCCCCAGGGAGTTAGGTCGATCTAAAGTAGATCGATCTAATCTCTGGAAATGGGGTCTTTGACTTGTTTTATATATTTAGCTAAGTGTGGACTTCCCAGAACTGAAGTGATAAGGAGGTATTATAATGTTGCAACTTTGTCAGCATCAGGTACTCTATTTAATTTTGTGAATTTTGCTTTGTATTTTAGATGAGAAAGGTTATAATTATTGCTTTATTTCTTGTTCCAAGAAAAGTAATAAAAAGTATACTAATGACCAGTAATGATTTCTTGAAATATTTTCAGAGTAAATGGAAAGCAGTACTTTCAATGTCCAGATAAATATGGTGCCTTTGTAAAGCCTGAGAATGTGGAAGTAGGGGATTTTCCTGAAGAAGATCTTGGCTTTGAGGATGATGAAATGTGAACTTCGGTACTTTTTTCATTTCTAATTTGGAGTTTTGCATGTGTAGCTAAATGTTGTTTCCAATGATTTCAGTTGTTTCTCAATTCATTAAGAGTCTGTTTTAATAAGTGAACAGGTGTTATTTATGTGATTTTTACCAAAATCTATGTGAACATAGTTTTAGCCTTCTATTTTCATAAATAGATGGAATGTGAATCTTGGTTGGATAACACTAAGTGTAAGTTCTCTGATTGTGTTTTCTCTCAGCTACCACATTAAAGCTGTCACAACTAACCAATTTATTGAACTGCATTTGTCTGCAATTTACGAGGAGATTCATTATCAGTGTCATTTATGTTTTTTTAATTAGCTGGTGTTTTAATAGGCCAGAGCTATTTACTGTCCTTTCTTGCATATATTTTTAAGCTCGTGTAAAAAACTTATTCCGTCATTGTGCATGTAGTCTGCTGTTCTAGTTTCTATGTGGGTGGGTGTATGCATGTGTACATATGTAGGGGCATGGAGTTGGGGGGGGGGGGGGAGAACACCTTATTTATATCTTTTGTATAAGGCAGTCTTTTGGATTTAAAGATGGCATGGTTTTAGTTCAAAATTTTAGGTATGAAATAGATTATCCACTTCAACAACTGATTGATGATTGAAATATCTTCTAAATCCTTTAAGGTCAGAATGAAACATTTTCCAAGAAAAATGTGGTGCCTGTTAGGGAAATATTTCCATAAACTGACGTCTGTGCTCTCCAGCAATTGACACAATGAGCTTATCCTTGCGTACACCATCACTCTGCGTCTGAATTAATGGACTTCTTTGTCTTCAGTTGTAAATTGTTAAATGAATATGTTTTGTATTGCTGCAGACAGTGTTTGGAAAGTGTGGACGGGATAATTTATTGGATTGAGAGTGCATGTGCAATTGATCCAGGGCAATTCTCTTTAGGCTTTAGCCCTTGTTTTCCATGTTTTTTGATGGGTTGCTGTATGGATTTTAGAGACCGCATGCTCGAGGGTAAAAGAAAAATGGTAATGATGCACAGAGAGATCAAAACTTTAACTGGTGCATTTAGCGGAAAAAATATCTATGGGGAAATAACAAATGCACAATTAATAGAATTAGAGAGGCACATGGACAGATATAAAGAATGGGAAGTACAGAACTGATGTTTTTTTACGAAACAGATATAACAGGATGCACTTTGTGTTGAAATGATAACCATTGAAATGTGGTCATTATGGATTGTTATTAGTTATTTATCGATAACTTAGATCTGGCACAAGTGTTTAAGTTCTATTGATGCACATTAAGAGCTATATCCTGTGGTGATAGTTTTTGGTGTTATTTTTACATTTCTTAAGAAAAAATACCTGAGATATGTGGTTGACATTATCTGTCCGTTTCCCAGAACATTGTTAAAGATAGTATTTTTATGCTGTATGGTATATTTTAGGATCAATCCATACACTGTAAAGCTCAGGTTGCCATATTGAAATGTCTTATTTCTT
Source organism: Lingula anatina (assembly GCF_051362555.1). Lineage (NCBI taxonomy): Eukaryota > Metazoa > Brachiopoda > Lingulata > Lingulida > Lingulidae > Lingula > Lingula anatina. Next base: position 40,258,357 of record NC_141768.1, on the reverse strand, counting down.
AAGTATTATTATGTGAAATTTTTATCTTTTCCTTTATTATGTAATGGAAAGCTGTTAGCTTAGTTTTTGTACAAACAAAATGTAATGGGTTTAAAGGAAACAAAATTAAGATATTCTTTGCAAATTCACACTTAGCGTAATAATTTTTTTTTATTTGAAAGGCATATAGCTATGGTGATGGGCTGCCCATAGGTTATCAACTACCCAATGCCAACTTGTGTAATCGTACTTTTTTTAAATTATACTTTTTTACAATATAAAATTATCTTCATTTTCAAAATAAATAATTTTTGATCTTCAACAACAGTACTTCCTTTACAATGACATACAGTTGATTTGTTAATAGTTGTTAGTTATCAGTGGCAGTATGAATACTGATTACCAATCAGATGGAATGTATGCTTTTCACAGGTCTCATTAGATGTCATTCATCTAGTATTTTGCGTAGATTGGGAAGGGATTGCAGTAATGTTTAAAAGGATAACTTTTCTAATGAAATCCATATTTCACAATAGATACAGTAAACAACTCATAAGAATGTAATAAATTCAGTTTTACCACCAAAAGGACAGTTTTGGCAATTATTCTGGAATCCATGCTTGATATTGGACCATGTAACATCAAAAGATGGCTACCCTCTGTAATTATCTCTAAGAGATTATAATAAAAAAAAACAGGAACTAAATTTGAATGTCGGTACAGTTTCATTAACCATTAGTAAGTATTGGAAAATTGTCAATTACCCAAGGAAAATCTGTTTTTTGGCCAGAATGAATAGTTGTTATCCCTCCAAGTATAATTTGTTCCCATATTCCCAAGTATAACAAATTTGTCAACAGTTGGTAAGAAATATGAATAATAAATATACCCCTTCTTTGATTAGACCTTTTCAGCCAACAGCACTACAGTAAGTCAGACTAAGCCTTCTATCTTCCATCTTGCAGTTTGTTGTGTCTCTGTGGGATGTGGGAGCCTGACTCCCCAGTCTGTTGTGTCTCTTTAGGAGCCTGCTGCCCAGTCTGTTGTGTCTCTGTGTGGGAGCCTGTTGCCCAGTCTGTTGTGTCTCTTTGGGAGCCTGCTGCCCAGTCTGTTGTGTCTCTTTGGGAGCCTACTGCCCTGTCCGTTGTGCCTCTGCGGAAGCCTGCTGCCCAGTCTGTTGTGTCTCTGTGGGAGCCTGGCTGCTCAGTCTGTTGTGTCTCTGTGTGGGAGCCTGCTGCCCAGTCTGTTGTGTCTCTTTGGGGTGTGGGAGGTTGCTCTCCAGTCTGTTGTGTCTCTTTGGGGTGTTGGAGCCTGGCTCTCCAGTCTGTTGTATCTCCTTGGGGTGTGGGAGCCTGGCTCCCCAGTCTGTTGTGTCTCTGTGGGAGCCTGCTGCCCAGTCTGTTGTGTCTCTTTGGGGTGTGGGAGCCTGCTGCCCAGTCTGTTGTGTCTCTGTGGGAGCCTGCTACCCAGTCTGTTGTGTCTCTTTGGGGTGTGGGAGCCTGCTGCCCAGTCTGTTGTGTCTCTGTGGGAGCCTGCTACCCAGTCTGTTGTGTCTCTTTGGGGTGTGGGAGCCTGCTGCCCAGTCTGTTGTGTCTCTGTGGGAGCCTGCTGCCCAGTCTGTTGTGTCTCTTAGGGAGCCTGGCTGCTCAATCTGTTGTGTCTCTGTGTGGGAGCCTGCTGCCCAGTCTGTTGTGTCTTTGTGGGAGCCTGCTGCCCAGTCTGTTTTGTCTCTGTGTGGGAGCCTGCTGCCCAGTCTGTTGTGTCTCTGTGGGAGCCTGGCTGCTCAGTCTGTTGTGTCTCTGTGTGGGAGCCTGCTGCCCAGTCTGTTGTGTCTCTGTGTGGGAGCCTGCTGCCCAGTCTGTTGTGTCTCTGAGGGAGCCTGCTGCCCAGTCTGTTGTGTCTCTTAGGGAGCCTGGCTGCTCAGTCTGTTGTGTCTCTGTGGGAGCCTGCTGCCCAGTCTGTTGTGTCTCTGTGTGGGAGCCTGCTGCCAAGTCTGTTGTGTCTCTGTGTGGGAGCCTGCTGCCCAGTCTGTTGTGTCTCTGAGGGAGCCTGCTGCCCAGTCTGTTGTGTCTCTGAGGGAGCCTGGCTGCCCAGTCTGTTGTGTCGCTGTGTGGGAGCCTGCTGCCCAGTCTGTTGAGTCAATGATATATGGTAACAGTTATAATTTCTAGAAAAAAAGATGTTTCAGTGCATCAGATTTTTTATTTTGAACAAGACAACAGAATTTTTTGAAATGGCAAATCTCTAAGCATCAGCTCTATATTAAGGTTGCTATTCCCTTGGGCTGACGGAAATATGTGCATTTCAAATTCTGGTTGCAATGAAAGTAATCAAATGTATGTTCAGATGAAACAATGCAGGATGTTATAGGTAGTGAACAGGTAAAGAATTTTTTTTTGTTTATTTAATGACACATGCCTCATTCTCTTTAATAAAAATTCTTACAATGCATGAGTGAGAGGCCTATTGTAGACAGCTCCAATCTCTGCAGACAATGAAAGTGCCACATCAATTAGTCTTGATTCTTTGCCATTTCACTTGAAACGCCAATCGATGCCAATTTGCAACGCCTTTTTCTATTATGGTAAAGGCCACTTGTCTGATAACTAGATTACCACATCAACTAATTTGGTAGAATGCATTTGCTCTGCTCAGTTGGCCAAGTTGTCATTAAGTTTTTTATCTCCTACATTTCTCATCCAGCATTAAGATGTAATATCAGAACCTGTTGGCATGCAAAGGTTAAAAACCCAACAGGATTTTTTTTTTTTTGTATTTTGAAGTAATGGGAGGGGCTGGATAATTTTGTGATCCAACTGAAAATAATTGTATGCCATGGTGGAACAACTTGATAGAATTTTTTTTTTTTCTCAAGAAAGTAAAATGTACCTGTGAAACCTTGACACCAGCCAGCAAAGTTTCTTTATGGTTCTTAAGTTATGATTATACATTCCAAGGGCATTATGATATGTGTTAGAGGAATTGAAGTTTGGGGGGGGGGGGGGGTGAAAGAAGGGAACTTCCTTTAAATCCATTATTTAATGGATAACTTATTTGTTTCTCCAAATGTAACTTGAAGTAATACTTAAAACCCAGCATCATTTATGCTGTAGTGTGATACATCAGCTTAGTTTCCCATACATTTTTTCATGAACGTCATCAGTGGTTTATCCTTGAGTGATCAGATAAGCAAAGGATGTTTTTTGTTAATAAGATGTGGAGAAGAAAATGTGCATTCATATTTTCTCAGTAATACAGAGTTGGCAGCAGGCCCACGCACAGACACAGCAGACATCTCAGTAATAATCAACTGACAAATAGCAGATATCAATATTTTCACGCAAATCGTGCTTTGTGTTTGGAGATCTTTAGGTTATCATGTTCTGCTAAAATTAAAAACTTGATATTTTTGTGGTAAAAACTGAATTCTGACACAGGAAGTGTAGATAACTGAAATATCAGTATGCCTTTTTCATGCCAGATTAAAGATTCATTTTCTATGTCTTGTTGAGGTATCAACATGATACTCAATTATTCCTGAACGTGTGATGTACATCTGTATTATTTTAAATGCCTATCATAAAAACATGGTTTCCTAATCATCTTGTGAGGTTGTGTCAGTTTTTGTTCTTGCCCATGGTACTGATTCATCCCCTTATCTTTAGGGTATGTGTTTCATGTGAAAGGAAATTAGGTAAGTGATTATCATGTTTCTTACTTAAATCCCATGGGTTTTCATTTTGATGAATATTCAATATTCTTAGATTATTGAAGATAATTAATGACAATAGTTCATATGAGTTGTCAAGCTCTACAGATTTCTAGCGGTTGCTATACGGTATTATGCCAAACAGTTCAAACAAAATCAATTAATTTTTTTAAAAATGCTTTTAGCGAATACTGCAATGAAAACTTTTGAAAATTTTTTTGATGTTTTGGACCATCCGCTAAAACTTCCATGTTACCAGGAGTATATTAAAACAATTCAAATAGGCAAAATATTGTAATTTCCATCTATTTACTTTCCCCACCTAAAATTGTTTCATAATAAGAAAAGTGACAACATACCCTTAGCTCTGACAGGTGTAGGAAACAGTACCTGTTCACTTATTTTTGAAACTGGTAGCATAGATGGACTCAAACCATTTATGTTATTATGTTATTAAGATGAATGTCTGGTCTGACGTCTACTTGGGCCCTACAAATTTTAAAGGGATAACAACTGTTTGTAAGACATTAATACATGGTAAACAACTCATAAAAATATAATGAATTCTATTTTACCACCAGAAAGGTGGTTTAATCAATGATTCTGGAATTTGTGCTTGCCATCACGTCACGTGTCCACCATAGATGGCCATACTCTGTAATAATCTCTTAAGAGAATATAACAAAAAACCAAAATTTTCGGGAAAAAAAAACAGGGATTAACTTTGAATGTGGTAATGGATTCATTAACAATTGGTATGGGAAAATTGTCCTTTATCCTAGGAAAATCCTCTATTTTTTGGCCAATATGAACAGTTGTTATCCCTTTAATATGTGAACCGAACTCAACCAGAAGTTTAAAATTTATTTTATCAGATCAGAAATGCTTTAAGTTGCAGAGTCTGCTTGAAATCAAAATTCGACCACCCCTGTCAAAGAATACCAGTTGTTACTCAAAGTTAATCCTATCACCTTAAATTATGTCATATAAATTGTATTAATAAAAGGCAATCTAATGGGTCTACTTGTGACAATAGACTCGTCTTGTGGTCACTATTCACTGATTTTTTTATTCACTCTTATACAGAACACTAGCTGTGCGCTGGTCCCAGTACAAGTTGAGAACCCTGTTGATACAAACTGAATGAAAATGGACATTCCAAAGTAATATTTTTCACAAAACCGATATGCCTGAATTTGATGCAAAACAAAACAAACACATGGTTTATTTTTTAGAATATTAGAGGCTGGCCTGATCTGGTTTGCTAATTTTATCTTTCTCAGCATTCCTAGTGCAAACCACAGATATATGAAGAGGGTACCATTAAGGGAGGAGGGGGGGGTGACAGGAATGGGGTTCTTCATGGATTGTGCTAAATATATGAACGTTTCATGAGGAAGGAAAAAAATATGCAGTGGGACCCTCTATAAAGCTTCACCTTTCATGACCATATAAGTTACTGTATATGCCCAAAAGTTGATAAGGATAACATCATTTTTATTGTAACCAAATCAGTTTGCATTTTAGGTGAACAGCTCACATGTTTGACAGATTTTGGCAGTGGTCAGCATTTGGGGCCTAGAAGTCTGGGTTGATCTTATTTCTCTTTCTGTGGAATGATTGTAGTAAACATGGGGTCTGGGGGTATCATACTTCAACTACGTATTCCTTTCTGCATATATATCTCAGTTTATTATTTATTTATTTGGTTGTATTGATCGCACCATTCAGATTGTTTAAGCAACTGCCGTATATAGTTCTGAAATCCAAAGCACTTATATATTGACCAAAAGATTATCACATCGACCAAATGTAGTTTCATTTTGGACGCCAATTAATTTCTGTTTTGTGGTGGAAGTTATTGACCCAAAGGTTTAAGTGATGCTCATCTAACACAATTAACAGGCTTTGATTATTCCTTTTTCCTAGAAAATAGTTCTTTGACATCATGGTAAGGCATATGGACGTGGACTGTACATTTACTAACCATGTCAAAGTATCATGTTTGCCATCCTCCTGGGAAATTAATTCTAAATTGCTGAATATTTGATTAGATATTTTGATTGGGTACTTATGAAAATTGAACTTGTTGGCAGAGCTGAGGCTACACAGTTTTCTTGGAGAAAGGTGAAGAGAGATATGCATGTAGGGGTGTCCCTGTGAGAGATCAGATGTAGTTAGTAGTGCTGATAGTGCCTAGACTCTCATTTCACCTACTTATATGCCTTAATCAGAAACTGTCAGTCCCAGCAAAAATTTAGACCGATAGAAAATTGTGCTCAGTTGCTTTGAGGGTTTAGCAACGATTTTAAGAGCTTCCATTTTAGATTTAAGGACAGTCCAGCAGAAATTACATCAATTTAGCAAATATATCTTTATCTGCTAATCCCAGTGTCCAGCTGTTTTAAAAGTTTTAAGCATGTCTGTGTTATTTATAATTTTCACTTGAAGTTAAAGCACATGGAAGTTCTGAGAGGGATATGTTATGTTAGTTTAAGTGTAGAGTACTAGTATGAGGGTGTTCAAGGCAACCTCCTCACAATCAGAGATTATTAAATGTTGAGTTAATTATACATTTTATTCAGAAAGTGAGTATCTGCCAGTCAGAGTCAAAGCAGAGAAAAAGCATTTGATTTATGCTTTTATAGTGTTTTGGGTGTATTTCCTAAGTTTCTAAGACCCTAAGTTGACATTTCTTCTTAGGTATGGAAAATACACCAGGCAGCTCCTTTATCAGAATAACATTGATTGTAAAACATTTATGAAAGGGCACTAGTGTCACATCCTTTTGCAGCACATTAAAGCTGACACAATTAAAGTTGAATTATACTGCTGGTCACTGGATGATGAAATCTGCGCCATCCATATTTGGTGTATTTGTATTCACGTTTATAGAGAAATGAAGAAATATCGAGGATTCCTCAGTTAAATGGCTCATGATCAGTATATATACATGATCCTTAGGTGACTTTTTAGACCACATATGTTTTTGTACTGAGTTTCTCAAGGTGAATGCATCCCCATTGGTTAGTGACATCCAAGGTCTGCCGATTTAGTACCATTCAACAAGCAAACCTGCTTTAAAGTTTGCACTAGTCTTTGCATGTATTGTTGCATGTCAGTTTTGTCTTAATAAGAAAAGCAAGTAGGAAAAGTAGCACATTCCAGGAAAAGATTATGTCACTGATTTAAGATCAGACAAAAATCTCTGTTTTGCATGTTATTGGTTTCCTTTTAACCCAGCTAGGGCTTATGCAGCCAGATACTTTTTCCTCTGGTTTCAATACACTTCCCTGGATTGAATACACTTCTGTCATACATTTCTCACCTATAATTGTTACATGCATTATTAAATATCATTGAGCTAAGTAGAGTGGTAGCTGTCAGATAACAGATAGGAATGGTTTGGTAATGATGAAAAGTCTCCATTTCTGTCCAGTCTCTCCCTGTAGCCATTTAACCATTTTTCCAAACTGCCACTTAAGCAAACAAATCCCCAATACTAATTAACCATTACCCACAACCATTCAATTGTCTGACCCCCAAAATGGTTCAACCATTCTCCCCACTGCCATTCAACTCCCATTCCCACCTAAACCATTTAACTACCATCTCCACAACCATTCAACCAGTCTTCCCACAACCATTCAACTGCCATCCCCACAACCATTCTGGGGTAGCGCTAGCAATTTTTTTTGCTTAGCCATATCACCACATTTTTGTCAATTTGTTATCAAAATGGTTACATTTTGTCAAAAACATGTCAAATCAAGCCCTTTTTCTTTAGCCAATTTAAGTACGTTTTAGCATTTGGCTAAATAGCGCTACCCCAGCTTCAGACATTCCCCCATCCCTTCAATTTTTTCCTGTCTGATCAATGCACTCTTCATTACAACTGTGTGGGACCTGGATGTCTAGGCAGCAGAGCTGTTATGCAGCTTTGTGCATCCAAATTGACAATAATCGAGCAAAAAGCAATACACTTGATACATTCCTGTCATTGTGACAAAGTGGGTTACTGGTAAACTAGGCAAACACAAGCTCCACAATGGTTGAAAATTGATAAAGACGTATTATTTATTCAAGAATGACAAACAAATGTAAGAAGAGATGCACCATTGCAGCATGTCCACAAAAACAGTACTTATTTTAAACTTGTGCACATGGTTATTAAGGCAATATATATTTATATTATTGAATGGATTATTGTAAGAGAATAAAGTGATAAATTGTTAAAGAAGTTGGAATGAGTTTACCATCACTACAAATGAAATATATATGTATATACACACTGTGTCAAACAAAGTGACTAACCTGATCTAAATTAAGAAACACATCTAGAAGAGTTTACAAGAAAGATTCACAAAGGTTTTGTCTTGATTTCACAGATTGCGTCTCTATGGTAACATGTTTTATGTCAATAAATGTGTATATATAATTGTGTATTAAGCAAGTCAAAGTCATTGTGTGCTATATTGCCTAATATTGATGGCAAAGATGGATGACAAAGAACCAAGCATATGTCTGATAAGTTTCATCTCAGTTGCAAGAGACGAACACTAGCAATGAACACTTATCACTTGAATGGGCTATTTGTTATTTTTTAAGGGGAAGGGGTGCATGTACACATCTTAATGAAAAGATTAATGATGAAAAGATAAAACTTTGTATCTGTGACATAAATTGCTATATATACCATCTTCAGATTCTTTTTCTAAATCTTACAACCCTGAGTTTTTGTGAGACCAAGACCTAAATTGAAAGTGCCTTTGTACCAAGAGGTGAACCCAAATGTGTGGTATACATTGTTCACTTGGAGATGTTTTGAATAATTTAAATCTAGTTTAGCCAAATGGGGAATGTTTTTCTAATGTCAACTACCTTGGAATGGTAATTAGGGATATAAGTTATGATTTTTTCAACATTGGTAATAAAGGGGATTTGCTTTGGGTTGAGGTTTCAAATAATCTGTGGTTTGCAAGAAGAAAAAAGTGTATGAGGTAGCCACATCAACGGCACTAAATTAATGGTATAGTTGCTGGAATTTTCCCTTTCTGAAGTTTTCTTAGAAACCTGCCGTAGTTTGTACGAAGTAAACTTGGCTGTCAATTACTTAGACCCCATTCCCATAGATTTTAGATCGATATATCCCTGTGGGGAGTCTCACTAGATTACTGTCAGCTTAGCCGGCTTAAGCATCTGTCCCGCCTACTAAAAGCTGTAAGTGGGTAATTAACTTGGCTGACTGCAATTTAGCGTGAACCCCCAGGGAGTTAGGTCGATCTAAATCTAAATCTCTGGGAATGCACCCTTAGACTTCAAATAAATCAAACAATAATATTACAGAGATTAAAAATTGTAAAAGTGGTTTATCACACAATCAAAATTTTAAGTGTTTTGTGTCACAACCATGATTATTATCTAACACAATTCCACCCATGAAACTCCTTGTTTGCCTTACGGAAATTAAATAACAGCTAAGCTGTCTGTTAACCAAGCAATGTCTTATGATTATGAATACTTATAAATGTGTATTTATATGTGCATGTCCACACAACACAACTGAATTGCATATTTAGAAAGATGAAACTTATTACATGTATCTAGACAATGTTTACACATCTTCTTGACCTAATTTTTTGTTTAAAATTGCCAAAGGTCCGACTCCGCCTTGGAAACCGCTGCTGCTGCCATTTTGAAAAATGGCTTGCCTTGATGTATCATGCAGTTGTTTTTGCATCATAAGTAAGGATATTTTGTTATTTTGAAGGAAATCTTTCATGGAAATCATCTCCCCTGATCCCCGTCTTGAGTAGTCACTGTCATAATTTGAATCTACATCTGTAGAATCACTCTTTTTTGTTGCTCGTTGCAGGTGACCAGGAGTGATTGCATTCCTTCTTGGACGGGGCTTGGGGCGTGGTTGGCATGTCTTGCAGTCCAGCTTACGAATCAGCCAGTTGAGAACTTGCTTTATCACAATAGAAATCACATTAAAAAGGCTGTAAATGCAACAGCAACCTAAAACAATTAAGATGAAGTTCATGAATCTATAAATGTGAACATTTATGTTTTGATAATCAGCTGACTGACTGACAACAAGGTCACCAAATCCAATTGTTGCAAAGGTAACAAAACAGAAGTAGATGGCCTCGAAGTAGGTCCATTGTTCTACTGGATGATAGAGTGCAGAGGCACAGCACGCAATGACAATGGCCCCCAGCATTAATATCAGCATCACCCAGTACACAGACGGTTTCCATGAATCCAAGTTGTCCTCCGAACCCTGAGAACCACGGCGGCCATTTTTGTCCTTGGTTAGTAGTCCTTTGCGTCGTAGATCGTGTTCATGTATACGTCTTAAGACATATGCCAAGAATGTTATGATCCTTTCAAGGAACAAGTTGAAGAATAGAATTGCACCTGCACAACCAAGGAATCCATAGAATATCAGGATTATTTTGCCAGCCATTGTCCTTGGAGTCGTCATCCCGAATCCTGAAAAATTGCAAATATATTAGATTTTCATTGGTGTTTTTTTATATCCTATCTTTAAATAATATATATATATATATATATCAATTGGTCATTTATTCGCTTTTACATTTAAGTATGGCAGTTTCGTTGCCACTGTGTTATTCATTACTATATGATGCAATATAACCATACCAAAAGAAGAATGTTTTACCCATTTAAGCAGTTTCTGCATCTTAATTTGTGATGTATTTGTGTATACAGAAAAAAATTAAATAAAAGCAGTTTTCTACTCTGTGATGTATAGATTATTTTCAATTTAACAGATTGCCCGTTTAATGCAGTTACCATGTTAGAAAAGTGATGAGTGCACTTTGAGATAATTGTTTTATGGTGAATAGCAGTTCTGAGCAGTTGAAGCTGCTTATACTGTCTGATACGAACTTGACCGCACACTTTAGCATTATTTGTGGTTTAAGTATATATAAGTTTGTTAAGGTGATAAATGTGCTTATTTATTACAATTTACTTTTTCCTTGTTGGAAGGTTATGCATTGCTGTAATGTCACAGTGCTTGTTGATGTTGAAAGTATATAAATCGATATCTTCCTGATCTTGGATATATTAAAAATATCATTTTCTGAACTTGAAGACGTTTGCGTATTGTTAGGAAAGGGGGGGGGGCAGTAAAACCGAAAATGTCGCCAATCTTCATTTGTGCAATGAATACTAGAAACTTCATTACGCATCAACCAAAGACCGGGTTGCGTAGGGTAGGACAGGGCAGAAATAGAGCTCCAGAGCTACTTGCTTAAGCCCAAGCACGTGTTCAATTGCCAGCCCGGTTGGTGGAGATCCAGCGAGAGGGATGGAACGGAAGCTCAGGGATCCACATGGCAGTGAAAACGTTTCCGTTTGGTCAAAATAGAAAGGAGCACCGACAAACCTAAAACAAAATATCGTAATCTGTGGCTTTGTGTGAAACGTTTTGACTGCCTTGTACCGGAAAACTCGACAGTGTTTAGATTTTTTTATTATATTTATATAGTATATTATGCAATCTGAAATGGGCTTTTCCGGTTTTGCTGGCCCTCGAGAGTAAGAATTTGCATTTTTGTGCGACAAATCTCATAAGTGTGTACTGATTCAAGGGAACAGGTTTGAGTACGTCTCGGAGTCTCAAGGCGACGAAACCATTATCGGTTAGGAATCTTCAAATTATCATGCAAAATCATGGCAAGAAACGGCGTAGGAACTCCTCTTCAGGTCCCTGAGGCGTTTTGACAAATACCAAACCTGTTTGTTGCTGAAGTCTCCACATAAATGTAAAACCGCCTAAAAAACGCCTTGGCAGTGTAAGTAGTTTTATCCATAACAACAATGGGGCTATTTCGCTCCAAAGAAACTTTCCTTTTTGTAAAAAAAAAAAAAAAAAAAAAAAAGAAATGTTAAATTCGTGGAGTTTCTACAGTAGACTTCTCAGAATTCGCCCCCTTATAATTCTAAATGTTGTTTTTCCTTAACGAGTCGTATGGAACATAGGGACATAGTTTTCTTCCTTAAAACAAGCTGAAATTTATTGAAAACTAGGGATTGTGCGTAACTGGAACAAATCAGCTGGCCCCAAAACGTCAGAGTTCTGCAGAGTCTGGTGCATATAAAGTTAACGTTATGTTATCGATAATCATGATTACGTCATTATCATACCACTTCTCTAAATATCAGAACTGCGTTTTTGTCATATAAAAAAAACAAGATCATGCATCATGGGGACTATGATGGTGATAGATAGTAATAATGCGTTACTTTCAGGAACCAAATATTGAAAAAGAATCGTCTGGTAAAAACATTACTGGTTTGTTGTTTTTCAGGCAATGAAATGGAGTTGCAGTATAAAGAGTATCGAAAGTGCAGTCAAAACCTTATCGCTCTAAATATCAACCCTCTATACTACCAGGGCCACACAGTAGAGGATTGAGTCATGAATTGACCAAAACCAAATCTGTGAATATGTCAAGTGAAAATCAATCTGTAGCTTGGTAGAGGGTACTGAAAGTTCACTTCTTTGCCTCACAGATGTTTAAAAAGTAAACTATAGAAACTGTATAAAAGTGAACAACATGAAACATTCCGGGCATGATCAGAACACACAGGGCCTACTCCTAGCCAAGTTTGCATCCAAATGATCAATTTCTAGCAAGTTCGTTCAATTGCGGTTATTTGGGGCAAACGCTTGTACAATAAAAGACCATCTCCAGTGAAACAGACGCCCACGAACCATATTGTCTCAATGTAGAGCAAACATACTAGTAGACATGCTGATTCTGTATGTCCAATATATATTCTTTTACTTATTGACTTATTTATCTTCTGCAAGAGTTCCCGCTTATTTTTTTCGGCAAAAAAGGGTAAAACTTAAAGACGCTTTCGATTGTGCTCCCTGGTCAGCCTCTTAACTTGTTGATAAAGCAAAGCGTAAACTTTTTATCTTCAGTACAAAAAAGTCCGCACGTGTAGTCTTAAGCCGACCTATTAAGCCGAAGAAAATAATGATGTATAAACCGTCATTAATGTTCATCTTTCTAAAATTAGTTTCATTAATCAGCGGCGTATTTGTGCACAGGCTTATTATCATTTTGTTTTGGAGGTAATTTTCGCAATTAAACCTCGTCAAAAAATTTCAGACTAATCTGATTTCCTTATAGTAAGGGTTTTCCTTATGACCATTTGAGAGCTCAGTACGTGGATAATGGCTATTTATACAATTACATGTAAAATTTTGTACTGAATGCCCCTATCATTTTTTCGTCTTCTAACGGTACTCAGCATACCAGCATGCAGTTTTGGGCAAGTATTAAACTGACATGCAAAATTGTAATTTTGGCGAACGGTTCTAAGGAAAATAATATCAATATGTTTCGTTTCCTACATACAAGTCTCGTTGAATGTGTAGAAATGGAGATAAAACGCTAAGTCACAATGTCGGCTTTTCTGTTAGTCCACAAATTGACTTGTAAATTTAGGGACGTGGTCTTTATACCAGATGCAACTGGTATTCTCAGCTGTTTTTGTTACACGTCTGTCCGAACACTTTGTTTTCTACGGGTTGAGGATTTAGTCTCTTAAGGCCCAGAAACTTCAACACGCGAAGAAATTTACCTCAAATAAATACAATTTAGGAGCTTTAATCTAGTATCTTATCCATGCTAGATAGCCTTGAACATAAGCTTCGAGTCTGTGCGACATCGATTCCGGGCAAGTTAAGCCCAGAGAGAGAAATGTAAAGAGATTTTCTACGAGATACTCTACTTTAGTTGCTAATCTAGTAGACTAATGTTCACTATTCACGAAAGAATGGCCGCCACCTACGGCAGCACAGCCTGTCAAGGAACCGCGCATGCTGCAGGTGCGCCCTGAAGCTTGGCGTGTGGTTCTTTGTAGAATGTAGTTAACATAAGGCTACTGCTTGAGGCTGCAGGCAATTCTGCTGGGAATTCGTTGTCAGGGAACAAGACAGCAGTCCCTTAAAAGAAAGAGGTCGAAAATCTGCTGATGCGTATTCTTGAAAACAGGCAGTTTTGATGTTCATGTCAGTGATTATATGTACAAACATTTTTAATTTCCACATTAATGTGATCTGAGTGTATTTTAACGAAAAAGGAAAACAATTGCGAGAATGGGGGCAATTTTAACATAAAATAACATGTTTTCGACATTTTGCATAATGAAACATGCAGAAAATGAATGAATGGTTTGGAAAAAATTAATTATATTAGAAACATTTTAAACGTATTTTAGAGTGATACTCAGTACAGTAAGATGTTGTATCTTTAGTTTGGCCAGGGGCAAATGTACATTGGAATAGAAGCTAAGTGCATTTATTTCCTCTGTGAAATATTAGATTTCAACGCACGAGTGGTGAATCCGGTCACCTTTCCTTACATTCAGACCTACTTTCTTAAAGTAAATAATACTAAGTTGCACATTCTTCATGAAAATGTGATTATCGTCTATACAAACGCTGTGACTGTCTGGAAGAAGGTCATTACCCATGAGACCATAAATCTAGAAAATCTGGCATAGCGCTTTTGGGTTACGATTCTTTGGGGGTGTGTTTGGTGCCAAAGCTATCCAGTCAAAAGTCGTATGCGCCGGAGGTACTGTTATGGAGTAGTGTCTGGTATAATATTACTTTCATTGAATTATGGCGGAAAGCTTTTTTAAGAAACATAAAAAACATTAATGTTAATCAGAAAAAATAACTCTCAGCAACAAATCTACCACACAAAAAGTATTTACATGCCAATTTGAAATCTAATCTAATTCCGTGTCAAGCTTCTAGATTACCAAGCCGTCAACATGAGACCTTGGCAGAAAGGCTATTTAGCCGCTGACAGTCCCCATGTGTTTTCATAAGAATGTGTTGACCATTCTCTCGTGATGTTACTGACTGCGTGGAAAAGGCCACGAAAAGATCAGATGAAATAAGTGGGCGTCCTCGACGTTCGCTCCAACACGTGAGGCGCCGCCACAAATGACACATAAAAACGTGACAGGAAGTAATGGCCAATGTCCTCTGGAAATAATTTCTGCGGTCTGTGATATCCCAGCAAACAGAACATTATTATATAGTTACTATCATCATCATCATCATCATTCTATTTTCGGCTCGTTTCGTTTTATAAACGTTACCGTAATTGTGGTAACGTTATAAAAAACGTCCTATGGTCTGTGGTATATTCATTACGTGTTATAAAATATATTTTAAGTGCTGGACGACATTTACAACATTTCGACCACTAAACTGAGTTATAATTATATCTTTTACTCAAATGGATTTCTGTCACAGGTTAGATATAATGTCATAAGATCTCGTTGTCAATGCAACATGAAAATAAACATATACGTGTAATATACGACGACAACATACATAAATTTATTTCGTTGTCGTATTATTCGACAACTTCACCATCTCATGTTGATTGGGTGGAATTTAAGTGATGTTGTAAGATAGAAGTGACACATTTTCGAGTTTGGTTTTATTTTTAAAATGTATTCGATACCGCGTCATGGATTCGGTGACATGGTTTTTGTATGTTGTGATCAGACTGCTACCAATGAATTTCGATGTATTTGCCACTGCTAACGAGTGTTAGTTCGTGCTGGAATCATAGCTATTCTACGTTGAATAACTATATCCTTTTTGGAAAATTAATATTAAAAAAACTAAGTTTATGTTTTGTTATTTCGTGTTTACTGATAGTGTGTGAGGAAACCAACACCTGTTTTACAAAGAAGAGCCAAATGTTACAATTGAGCGCTTTGAAATGCTTTGACCATATCTTAACAGGAAGGTTAGTCATGGTGATCTTTGCAAGTTTATTGAATGACTTGAAAATATTTCTGCTTTCAAGTATTGTGTTTCTTTTGCATGTTGCTTGCGGTCCATCGTTGTCATTTCCTCTTGGGTAATTAACTCACATGTTCCAACTTTCATATCAAATCCCGCTGTGCATTATTTCTGGTGCAAGAACTGTTTCATCAACGTTAGGGATGTTTGAATGATATGAACACACACTGCTGTTCATCAATACCTTGATTCATTCAATGCGTGTGATGTCATTGCCAATATAGTATAATTCTGATTATATTGCAGCGGGTTTTTTCCATATAAGAAAACTGTTTGCAAGCGTAATATGGGGAATATAACTTCAATATTGTCACGATGAATAAAATGAAATGTCATTTATGTATTTATTCTGTTACTCCAGGCTTGCGACAGCGTAAAGAACTGGGATTGGGCCACTTTAACAATGATGACGGCGCCAGGTACAATGAAGATAAGTAATATGTAATCGGATTCGACAAATAATCGTAAGCAAGTTCTGGAAAAAACGCATCACCAAAGAAACATATTAAAATTTATAAACATACATAGCAAAACGTGTTTCTCCAATATAAAAGAATTGACAGAAGGCATTTTATTTTATTTCTATCTACAAAACTACCTATAGGTAAAACATACGCAAAATAAGACAGAATCTGTTATGTTTAGGTCACTGTCCTTTGATGTTTCTATATGAAATGGAAATCAAGCCAAGCGGTTTTCAGATAATCATATCTTGGTTATCAAATGTCAGGCTATTTACCAATTAGGTGCTTCTTACTTTATTATCACGCTGCGCGTGGGTGGCTCACCCCCAACAATATGGATTGGCAGAAAAGACGCGCGAATAATTTCCTGTTTATGTGAAATAAATTAGCTAATCCATGTCATGTTTAACCGAGTTCTTATGCACGACTTGTCTCAGTTAGGAGCACTTAAAAATTGAGGTATGTATATGACGTTACACCGGGTTTGCAAACACACAAATGAAAACGTGTGCACTCTTTGCCTGTGTATTTATTATTCATGCTATAACATTACGTGATTTTATTACTCAACATTATTCAATACTACATAATAACTCAACACCATTTCTTTCAGTAGAAGAACTTTTCAATAAAAGCAGCCGTCACCTGCCAAGTTTCGAACACCACATTTGTGCTTGCCCTTTACTTATGCTTTCGCTTGTGTTAATGAGGAGACATCAATTGTTTTGATGCCAAGGGATTGGCACAGATCATCACTGAAATATTGTATAAATCGATACAAGATCTGACAGGACGACAACGTTGGTAATTGGTTCCAAACGGTTACTCTTTTCTGTCACGGTGAAATAACGATTCGAACGCCGATAACCTGGTAATTGGTTTTTATGGTTGACTAGCTCAGTTCTGTAAATGCCTATAATATTCTGATAAATGCGTCTTTCCGTGGCGTCACTGTCACCGTTGCAGTTTAACACATACTCGTTCGGTTCAAAGCTGCCATATCGTATTTTTGTTCATTCTGTATTTTAAAAATTACCATTTTTGTGGTATTATTAATGTCTGTATCGTTCACCCCATAAAAAGCAAACCAGAAGATTTTTATAGGTGCTGGAAATTAAAATGCCGAGCAAAGGATACAGAATCCCAAGGGGGCAAAAAAATATTTAGAAATTCGGTATTGTACGCGCATGTGAAAAGTGTTTATGTATGCGTTTTCGTTTTTGAACATGTGTTGAATCGAAGTGACCATCATTTAGATCGCATAGACTTAAACCTGTTAATCTCAATTCAAAATATGTGTTCAAAATCATTTTTGTCTTCACTCCTTTACGCAGCCTCTTCAGATGGTATGGAAGAGAAAATAACTCAATTATAGGGAAATTCTTTTTTTTGTCTATGTAACCATTATCTCCCATATCCTTCCACTAAATTAATTTTGATAATAAAGTAGTCGAACTTCTCCATAAGTTTCAGCTTTGGTATGTAATTGCTAGCATAGGCGTTTAATGTCCGATAATAATGTACAGTATTTTTCTGGTACAGTGTCTACTTGTTGGCGATAGTCCATTTTGCCCCCCCCCCCCCCCCCCCATTGCATGCAGTGGGTGATTCGATATTTAGATATATTTTCACATTTCCAGAACAATCTTGAGAAGCTTGAGATTATCTGCAAACTAACGTAAAGAAATAAAAAATTCGAATTAGCCTTAATTGCAGAATGATTTTCGTTTCTTTCAGTTAACATGCATGAAAATTCAGTTCTTACAATTGAGAATTGCCTATTGCGTTTGAATATTAGAGATTTCACTATCTTCCTGTCATATGACTCTGTCACATTTTCTTTCAAGTGTACACGTTGTGCACAAAATATGGCTAAGCACGACACTTCTGAGAAATCGGTCAAACACTCTACCATCATCTTGATCAATACCACCTGCGTGTAAATTTGTCCACAAACGTGATCGTAGTTAATTAGTGACCTAGTTTTGAATTTCAAGTGCTGGGTCTTGACGTCATGGACATTATCACAGCTGTAGTGTTTGCGCACAGGCGAGTGCTGAACGCCCTTAACAAAGCATTCGTTGTCGGCTCAAGTGATTTTTTTAAAGAAGAATATTCTTGACCATCCATTAGTGCTATGATATTTATAATTACGAGTATGTATGACTTCTTTTCACAAACCGCAATTTTATAAGAATTAAAGATAAGGAGTTACGTTCACGCTCAGTATATGCATAATGTCATAACTAAATACTATGGATAGCTATAAAATACGTGTCTCTTCAGCACTCTTAGTCCGGTAAAATTGAATTGTAGAATAGTACTGTCCGTAAGTTATCATATTAAATAGCATATTATCTTTTGCCACCATTTGTTTTGGGTGTATCAAGACAAGGCAATCAGATAGTTTTGAAGACCTTTACTTAATCACAGGATAAACTTTGTAGATGATGGCACAACATAATGGTAAGCGTTGACCTTCCACAGATAACAGATATTGGATTGCTCTTAAGGATCGGGTCGCGAACTACAGCATGGTGTGGGAACCTGATCGACAATTCATCAACAGCCGTCAAGTGTTACTCTAACATTTATGCAGGAATCGATTATATATTCTAACTTATGCTTACTTCCGTTTATATGATACTCGCTTTTTGACGTCAGATAAGTTTTTTTATATAGCGGTTATTCACAATGCAGCACTGTAATATTTGTAAAACCCAACCAAAATATATATTTTGGAGTGGCCCAAGGACTTGGTCAACATGTTTGCTTTCGTTTGCCTTCACTGTGTGTGCAGTAGAGTTGCAATAGCAAAATTGAAATACAAGGTAATCGTAGTTAATAACTCCCTATCGCACTTTGTATTAGAGGCAAATGCTCTATTGAAATAGGGGATTCCTTTTTTCAATAAATTCTGACCACAATGGCCTCTTATGGGACGTACTTGTAAATTGTCAAGTTGATTTCAGGTCGCCCTCTTCATTGACAATGATTCAGTGCCTCAAAATAAGGAAGGCGCTGATGTGTTTACTGTGACAAAAATAGTCCCCCTGAGGCATGCTCAACCTCTTGAAGGTTTTTTATTCATTCATCGTAGAATTAACACTCTGATACACAGCCTATTTAAATGCTTCACACCACTACCTCGCTTTTCCATTTCTGTCGAGTCAGAGTGCACGATGATGTGATAGTTAGATACTGAATCATTGTCAATGAAGAGGGCGACCTGAAATCAGCTTGACAATTTGCACTTAGTTGTCAGCCAAGATCTCTTTTTACGTCATTGTGTGAAACATACCGTCAAACAACACACTGTCCAAAATTACCAGTCACACTAGAGAACCAGCTAAAAATAGCAAAATGTTATAATATGGTTTCACATTGTACCACTCGCGTACTGCTAGATATATATGGCTTTATTATAATAAGCATTGGAATTATTAATTCATAATCTGCATTAATATCGCCAAAGCATCGCCAGTCTTTTGTAGCTCATTTAGATGATATGAAAGCGACGGAACGTATTTCGTTGCCACCTTGTGGCAGTGTCGTGAAGGCCACCTTGGGGCAGGGACGTGACAGCTGTCTTGTGGCGGTGTCGTGACATAACCATGATATCATAGTGGTAAAGCCCTGCCTACGATTATTTCCTCTGAAGACTTAAAAGAGACATGAATCGAAGAGCTTGAGTAAATAATCATGTAGTCTTTAAAGAGAATATGGATTGAAAGGGTTGAATAAACAGAGACATTCTCTATGACAAATACGAAATTGCGTGATGCGTCAATAACACATAAAAAACCGTACAAAATGTATTGAGGCATCATTAAAGTAAATATCAGAAAAGTAGAGATATGGATCTTTCTAAAGTGCGCTAAAAAGCTGGTTTATATTTGCACTCAGAGCTTTCAGAGTTGACATTAGATGTTCCAGCCAGTGACTGCAATCAGTAGACTTAACCTCGGACAATTTACGTTCATAATAGTGGCATTGTGTGTGCCACTGATGGATGTATGCTTCATCCAGGTGTGAGTATAAAACCTGGCTCTCATAACGCTGTCATCAACGAACAGTGTAATGAAAAATAAAATACCGGTCATTATTTTACCTCACAGGTGTCCAATGATATAGGCACAGAGGCAGTTAGGATATGGAATTGTTTTGTGAGGAAAGGTGGATTTCCTGCACGTGTGGGGATATTGTCCTACATGTGGCGTTCAAAGCAATTATCTGCATGTTACGAAACACAGCTTTTATTATCGCCCAGCTTGCAATTTGCTTAGATTTTGCTGTCTGTAGTCATCTTTCTAAAAATAATTTCTGCAAATTTTTGTGATTGATAATTTCCCCTGTAACAGTACGGAAGTTGGCATTGATAGTCCCTCTGCTTTAGGCTCCGCTCAACTTCTACAGGTTATAAGGGCTGCGATTCTATAATAATTGCTTCTCTTCCTAAAGCTCGATCAATTCTAGCGTACCATTACCTGTTTAAAGAGTAAATTTAAACAGATAGGTTTTTGGTATTTACAATGACTCATTTCGACTTCAAGAGGAAATAAAAGCAATGATATGAATGCATTTCTAAAAGATTGTACAGATGAGAGAGGCGGCGCAGGTAATCAGGCTGTTACGTATGAAAATGACTGATTATGAGCTAAAGGAGTCATCTACAAGAACAAAAATCAATTTTTCAGAATCCGAAGAGAATATATACAAGTCGTAACAGTAAACTGTGTAAGTTTTTGAAATAAAGAACACGGATTGTTGTCTGATTTTTAAGTACAGATGCTTTGAGAAGAAAATAAAAAATAAATAAGAAAAAAAGCCTAAGTGGGTCACATGTAGGCTATGCCTTAAGCGAAAAGACAGACAGATCAACAGGGAAGACATAAAGAAAGAAGAAAGAAAAGGAACGAAAGAAAATATTGTGAAGATTGAAAATCTGTGTGAAACAGTTTAAAGTTGACACTCCATTTCAATATTTATGAAGTACCTCTAATCAAAAGGGAAAAGTATACCGTAAGAGTAGAGAAAATATTTCTGATGTGTCAGCGTCAGATAAAAAACAAAACAACAAAATATGTAGAGAAGACGAGGACTTTAGTGAAGGGATAAAACCTAACACGATCAGGCTCTTATTAAACATGTGATTACGTAATATAAATGATTACGCTGTGTGAATATAATTGGATTCCCAGTAAATCTTACACAATCTCCTGTCAAACTCAACCGCAATACGGTAGAAGAGGACTACCAGTAGTTTATCAAGAACAGGAACCTGTGATGACGAAATGAAAGGATATTTCAAAACCAAAGCTAGGCTTAAGATGAGAGATCTGGATTATTTAAAGAAAGTGTGTACGCATTTGAAGGACATCGCTTGCCTGTCTAAACCAAGGAGGCTTAGTAAAACCGACGTGACTATAAAAAGACATTTCCCAGCAATTTTCAGAGCGCAGAAGGATACAATGTATCAAATGTATCACACCTATACATATATCTGCGTGATATTATATGATATAATATAGTATGGGATAACTACTTTACACCTCGTATACAGTCCTCTAACTTATCCAGTAAGAGAGCTGAACTCGGATGGACTTGGACATATGTTCTTTTTCGCTGCTCCACCAGGCACGTTTGTTTATCAATGCACAGTGCTATAAAACCTCTTGATGACGAGGGGGCGTCTCGATAGTCCGAAGGTTCATTGGTCCGAAGGTTCATTGGTCCGAAAATTCGTAAATTTTTCATCAGATTTTCAACAAAAAGGTTCATTGGTCCGAAGGTTCATTAGTCCGAAAATTAAAGGTCCATTGGTCCGAAGGTTCATTAGTCCGAAGGTTCGATAGTCCGAAGGTTCGATAGTCCGAAGGTTCATTAGTCCGAAGGTTCGATAGTCCGAAACATTTTAAGATGTTCTTCGATTTTAAGAATTATAATTACAAACGGAATCTAAGGGTGCGTTCCCAACGAAACTATCATTCTACGTAGATTGATCCAACTCCACCAGGATTCTCACTGTATGCAATCAGATTAGCAATCCTGGAGCTGCTAGGGGGTGATTAACTTTCGTGTGAACTCAGCTTCTAGAATCTTTATCATTTCGTTTTGAGTGCGACCGAAACGCACGTGAAAATTATCCATATAGGTCGTATTGTTTCCGTGAACTACTCTTTACAATGTGGGGAAGTTTGGGGATATGCAATGGCTACCCTTTCCAACTCATGAACACGATACATGTTTCACATGAAATATTGAATAAAGATTGGAACGCATAAAATGAGAGGACGCCTATAATGACATTTTCTTACGATGTCTTAAGATACTATGATTAGAATTCAAATTCTTCTAACCTACACATTTCTTAAATTATGTAAAAGTTATAGAATAATTGCATTTCCAAACAAACTATGTTGTTGTTCGCACAGCCCACTCCCCTACCCTCCCCCCCCAACCCCCCTAACCCCCCCCCCAAAAAAAAAAAAAAAAAAAAAAAAAAACAGCCGTTCCGCCAGCAGTATTGTATTACTCATAGGGATGAGGATGAATTAACTGGAGTGTAAACTTGGCATATAAACAAAAATTACGAGCATTTACGAAAACAAGCTTTTCCCTTACTAGGCCTTTAAACATAAAAATTGTATCAGAATACAGTAATATGCTCAAATATCCACAAATAGTAATACATATTTAATTCCACCCCCTCTTCCCCAGCAATACTGAAGGTGCTGAAACGTTTATAATCTGAATAGAAATGTGGCAACGCCATATCAACCCGGTGGGCCTATTTATTTATTTATTTATTTATTTATTTATTAAACGTAAAATACAAGTGAGAAGGCAGTTTGAACATGTTGAAATATTCTAAAACAGTTAAACTTCTAATCTGATGAACAACATCAAAAATGCTGTCTTTGTAACAAATTCATTTAAACGAAGAAAAACGTACTCTGCAAAAAGTAGATACACTTGTGACTCGTGAGAAAATTTCCATTTGATTTTACAAAATAAACCTTTGCAGTTAAATATCGTCAACTTCCAATCCCATGAAAAACATCAAGATCTGTTTTTTTTTTTTTTTTTTTTTTTTTTTTGTAACTAATGTAATATGCTAGTATTGACGTTATTTTTGCCCGTGCAGACCTAACTTTTAAAACCTCTACCAGGGCGACTGATAGATTTTTTACAGATATTCACAGATGTGTCTCTAGATAAATAGGTGGTCATTTTGAGACACCAACAATTTTCGGGGCCCTTTAGCGGGCCCCAGATCCTACGCCAAGGGGGGTGGGGGTTTGCAACCGCAGACCCCCCTTCAAATAATCTTGGATCCGCCCCTGTACATGTAATTCACTATACACTTATACAGCGGGCCTACATTCGGACTATCGAACCTTCGGACTATCGAACCTTCGGACTAATGAACCTTCGGACCAATGAACCTTCGGACTATCGAACCTTCGGACCAATGAACCTTCAATGCACATTCGGACCATTGAACCTTCGGACCAATGAACCTTCGGACTATTGAACCTTCGGACTATCGCTACGGCCCCGATGACGAAACTTGGAAGTGAATTATGAAATGGTTTCTGAAATTTAAAGAAATCACTCCATGTGCAAATTGATACCTTTGCCCAGGTGTTTAAAGAAGCTATTACAGTTACGGATGACAATAAATACACGCGCCCGCGCGTGCGCCCGTGTGTGTGTGTGTGTGTGTGATAGAAAGAGAGAAAGCGTGATCAAATGATTGACTTCCATTTTGTGCAACATACTTTCTGTTGCTTGTTTGGATCTATTCACTTCAAATAATTGGTAATATCTCTAAATTTACTTCGACACTTCAGAAGATCAAACTTTATTCTCAAAAAGATCAATGAATTCCTGGAATTATTTACTTATATTATTTCAAATATATCTAATACCGTCAAAACTGTCTGGATGGAAAATATTTTACAGACCATGGGGAGATAAATAGATAAAAAAAAAAAGATACATAGAGAGATTATTAGATAGATAGAGAGATAGATAGACAGACAGTGGAAAAACACAGAGAAAAACATACATAAGTAAAATAAACATAGAGACGAAAGTTTAAAATACTGTTGAACATATTTGAATATATTTGTATTATAAAATTAATAAACGCCACGAGCGCCTGTTTGCTACATGGATGTGTCAATGACTGGGCTGCAGTTAAGTCATGGTTTGGCGAAAGAATGTCATAAATTGGTTTAATTGTTGCGAGGTTCTGTTTGTTTCTGGAAGCAAGCATTGGCGGAAATATTCCTTATTACAAAAAGAAAATTTGTTTGATGCTTTCAGAAAACCTCTGTAAATAAATGGACTTCTGGTGACACACAGCGAAACCTTCAATTACTCCTGTCATCCAATACTATGCTCCTACAATCAACAATTTCATTGTAGAATATAATGTTACCCGTTATTGTTATTCTCCATGACAACGAAATTAACAATCCCCTGGTGATCAAATGAAACCGGTCAGGCTAAAAATGTTTCTGTTTATTACCATTTTAGTGTTCTTATTTGTCTTTACCAAAGGCTTTAGAAACTATACAACTTTACATGTAGTTTCCATTTTGTAAGAAGTCCAGTTTTCCTCTATCGAATACAGTTAATATGAGCATGGAAATATTTCAGGTTACAGAAATGGAATATTATAGACCGCGTTCACAACCAGTTAATCCGCGGACCAACTAGTCTGCGGATCAAATATGGCGCGACCCACTTGTGTGCCGAAAGTTAATTGGTCAGCCCCTGCTGTGACGGCACGCGTGGGAGGTGGGAATCTCTTGCCAAGTGCGCGCCATATTTGACCTGGGGACTAGTTAGACCGTGGATCAACTGGTTGTGAACGCGGCCATATTTATCGGCCTGGATAACTTCTTGTTACACGGACCCGTTTTTGACAACAGGCTTTCCTAAATTTTAAATAAGCTATCTAAGTTTTTTTCCAAATGAAATATTTCTAGTATTATGCTACATCATTACTCGTGTGGCACCTATGGAATCTGTCAGTTCAAAGTTATCTTTATAGCAAGAGTTGTATCTTTTTGCTAATTAAGGAGACAAATTACAAGTTTACGTTTTTCTCTACGACTTCCCCTTTTCTAACTCAAACTTTTATCACTGCCTTTCTTTCATTTGAAACTAAATAAAGACCGGATTAATTTGAAAAGCGAACGAACAATTCTGTGTTAAATGGCTTGGATATACGAACTTGATTCTATTAGTTTAAAATGAAACGTTGTGCAATGCAATCAATTGAGATTGAGCTGATTGGAACGATGCGCGATGAAATATTTAGGCGGCTTATGTGATTATGTACGTACGATCAAACGTCTTAATGTAATGATACAATTCACAACAACAATTGCCAAATATAGTGTTTGGATGGCTGTTTGCATATTGCCGTTTTCAGCTCTCAATTCACTGATCATTTGCATTGTGGTTTCTCTTACTGGATAGATAAGTAAGAGAGAAAAAAAACCCAGTAATGATAGGCCTACGAGGTCTTCAGAAAGTGCGGTTTCGCCACAGCACGCTTTGCAAACAACACCTTATATGAAATAGCTATCAGGGACCATTGTCACGTCCTCCATGTACTCACAATAGACGTAGCTTTCACACATGCATCATTAGGAAATTCTGCTCCACCACCAACAAAAGAAGAGAAGAGCCACACAATAACACAATGGTAACTTGATATCATTTATAGACATAGATCTGAGGGTTAATATTTGAACTTATTAATTAAATAGTGACACATGTAACAGATGTATCAAAGCTTTGATAACCATGCGGTCCAGAATAAATGCCAAAGATGCACGGAAATAAATAATACGATAGGTGCTCTGCATTTGAAAGGATTCAACAACCGTTCACAAATATCATTCATAACGAAGGCGGAGAAGGATGCGTATTGGTTGTCAAATGAAAGAGAAATACTATTTGAGTCTGATATAATTTTTGACAAAAAAAAAAAAAAAAAAAAAAAAAAAAAAAACAGTCTCAGGTGAATATTGATAACAGACTGTGAGGTAGCCCTTGAATTAGATGATGTTCATTATATTATATTATATTATTTCTAAATGAAGGTATGATTTGTATCAGATAAAAATGTTCCAAATACCACGAGATCAATTCTATCCCATGGCGTAAATTCGTAAATTCGATCTGATAAGCAAAACTTTTTTTATTTCCTTGTCACAATTACGATAGGAGACGAAGTAATTTTATGGCGTAATATGAGTTAGTTATTTATAGGTATTTTTTACCTTATATTATCTGTCTTTACGGGTATAAATTTAACTACTAGCCATACGTATATTGTTGAAAATCCAATGTACTACAAAGCCACCCTTGCCATTTTATAACACGCGAAATCAGTTGAAAAAAAAAGATCGATATAGAAAAAGCTTTGATGACAACTGATACAACGTTTCATTATATAAATTTACGTTAAAATGGAATGTGTTATCTAATTAAATGCATACTCATGGCCAGAATCTTTACATTGGGTGTAAAGCTTGAGAGTCGCAGAGGAATGTCTGAGAATTATATATATATATATATATATATATATATATATATATATATATATATTTTTTTTTTATTATTATTCACATTCAGGTATTTTAAAACGGAGTCCTCTTGTTGTTTTGCTTTGGTCCTTACATTATGCAAAAATGTGAATATTGTCTGAAATACCAAAATAAGCATCTTGGAACAACCAGTCACAGTTTTAATTTTCAAAACCACGCAGATAACCCGAACGAAAACAACGAAGTTGACAGGCAGGCATACCTGTAAATATAATTGTTAGAAGTTGCATGTAGACAGGGTTCATTTGTGTAAAACCCTTGATTCATTACTTGATGGTAATTTTTGTTAGCGTTTGTAAAGTAAGTATAGTTTCGATGATTGCAAACTTCTTCATTTTTGGTCTCCGAATCTGCACGCCTAACAGATAACTGAGAAGTGGAAAGGGTAGTCGGCGATGGGTCAGAAACTCCAACTTAAAGTACACAATACGGCTTGAGAAGTCAACATATTTCGCTCTAAGCATCACAGCATTACAAAGGCGCACAGTAATCTTTTCCGTTATGCTAAAAAGTGCGCTAAATATAATAGCAGTCGGCATGACGCGTTAAAATTACGTGCGTTTAAAAAATATCCTGTTTTGTTCTTCATCCGAGCGGTGTTATTACATTCCTTATAGCTAAGAATGATACCAGCGGTTAAGGATCGGACTAGCGCACTGTTTTTACTTATACTTACAAAAAGCTTTTACGGGCCATATTTGATCTAACATTTTGTCATGCAAATTTTAAATTACGATGATCGATAATGACACAATTGTTACTTCTTGACGGAGTTTTGAGATTGTTTTTGTTTTGATTAATGAAACTATGCCATGATAGCCATGGTGCTGAAACATCAAATTAGAATTTTGACCATGTGGAAATACCGTACATAAGTAACACTTAGGGGAAATGGCCATTTGACTGCTACTCAATCAAAACTCTGTAAACTGTCATTATTTTAGAAGCAAATACATCTTTTTCGTGTAAGCTGCAAAAAAAAACTATAATGCAATTAAAAGACATAAAGACACGGGCGGACTTTTCTTATTTCTTCTTATGATGTAAGTGACCTCTAATTGACGACTTTATGGTGGTCAGAAATACACTTCATTTCCACGGAGAGGTTTATACGAAACCGGTCTCCAAAAATTCTATATTGATATAAGTACCCAAAACCAGGTGAAAAAATACCTGTGATTTAATTTGAATTAATTGTTTAAGAACAAAGGGGGCAGTTTTCCGTATTACAATAAAAATAGCTGTATAGTTGGTTATTCCTATGTGAATTATGCTCTGTTAAAATGATTTTGACTGCACTGGTTGTAAAAAGTAACCAAACTTGGCATCCGGCATAGAGGCTGATATTGGCAAAACACGGCAGTGAGGTATGCTCGGACAAAACGAACGCAAAAGGAAACGACAAAAACTTGGGACATTTCTTTGAGTGGACGAAAAAGAGAACTCGGCATTAAGAATTAATGCATAATTAAAAAAGGACCCATCTCAATTTGTAGAATACAGCATTTTCCATCAGTAAATAGTCACATTTACAGTGAGTTCGTATATTTGACTCTCACATAGGGATGACATTTGATTATCTCCTGATTTTAAAAGAATTTCATAGATACCACCGATATCCTACTTTACCAAAAAAAAACGGAATTCCTACTTAAGACCACAACATGTTAAATGTTGTCAACGAAACTATTCATTCCCTCGTTCCCATGGATGTACACTCTGTTGTCATGGCAACTGAACTAGCGGATTCGCATTAAATCTAAGAGCAGATGTAGACAAGCAAACCGACACCACTCAATTAATGTATTGTCATTATTCACGTTCAAACGGGCAAATTGGGCGTTTTAATTATATTGGACACGGACAAGAGCCGCCATCAATACAGGTATTATGATATAAACTTTGTGAGTCGAAAAAATGTCCTGTCTCCATATAACTCAATAAAATATTGAAGAGCGTCTCTTTGAATGATGAAAGAAGCAAATTTGTATTTATCAGGGCTAAACAACAGGTGTGTGTATTGTTATGTAAATAGTAACATATGTCGACTTACCTATTGTGGACACTACGGTTCCAACGAAATAAAACGAGCCAGCAAAATCCCATCTTTCTCTCTTATTTTGAACATAACCAAAAGAGGTGGCCTCCTCATGTTTCGATAAGAGTTCTTCCAAATCAGTTGTGTTTATTTTATCACCATATCTGTCTAAGAAATTCTGATAAGTTTTACTCCATTCTTGCCTTTTGTTTGCCTCCAAATCGTGCTCTAGAAGCATGAAGAGAGATGCACCAAACAGCATGTAAATAACCATTACGAACGCTAACAGAATAAAACGGGCGTTATCTTCTCGTAAATGCAGTCTTGTGCAGCACCCCCGTTGTGCCATAGTGCGAGGTTTATCCATGGTTCCTATCAAAGAAATCTAAAGAGTAAATAATCTTACAAAAGTACAAAGTAACAGGCTCCTAGTGCCATCCTTGGGAGTTTCACTTCATCTCATACATCTGAAGCTTTCGCTCTTTGGATCGCGAGCGTAATGAAATTTGCCTAATTTTCCTTGGAACCGCTTTGGCAATTTTAAGCTTCGATCTGTTTCTTGGCGCTAGTATGATACAAGATTGATTTCTACCACCATAAGAAATCAATGGAGAACATGCCTATTTCTCCATATAGCCATCTGCTTCAACATCACCCATTCGCGCTCGGGTAGCTTCAAGACCGTCGCCCACCTGGTGTGCCTGGCAAATGGGTGATCTAATGAGGATGAAAACAGAGCAGAATAACTCAATAACGAATACTTCTTGTCATTTCTTGTGGCTAATCGTAAATAACCTTTGCGTGGTGGAACCTGTTGTATTTTTAACCACTTGTTTTGATTCCTATGATCCTTGATCGCTCTCGTTACATACGCATATTATGTTCCACTTCGGTTTTCTATTTCGATCACCTTGTCCACAGCAAAGTGGAATTTTTGAACACCTCGGTGAAAATTGCTTTTAAGACACGATGTTAACGATGTTTTGTGGACGCACAGTTTTCATAAGCCAGGCGGGTCTACCTGCCACTTCAGTTGCATTAATGCTGTCATATTCACAAATCCTCTTGGCCCGTCACTTAATGAAATTGTTTCCAGGCTCGATCGATAGATTATCTACATTTTCAAAGTGCTGGCGATAGGCTACAGGTAAAGAGAGATCTGCAGGAACTCTATTCGCTGAATTTCTGAGCCACCTGTCCGCTAGGGGGCTCTGCGGTAGATAACAATGGTATTATCGAACCGGAATGCCTGACTTGGGTTTCCATTAAGAATAAATATTGTTACAACTCTCGGAAAGCCTCGCCAAAGCATCAGGGTGTATATGACATTTAGAAACAAGTAAGACGATTGACGTCCTGAGATTTAGCTGTTTTACAACTGTACATGCATTATGGATAGCATTTATTTTGTTTGTTTTTTGCAAAATAGGTGAATTTAGTAGAATGTATGTCACGTTGATTTTGCAGTTTGCAGGCAATTAATTCCCCCCGCTTTGTGTTTCGTTTTCATATAAAGGGCTAAAAAGGATTTATTGATTTAGTACTGTGCTATTAGAATAAAGCAGATTAAGTTTCGGATGTGTTCAAATATTTAAAGAGATGAGGAAATGTATTTTGATATATAGAAAGAGTTACATAAAAACAAACGCTTAAAGGTATACGACACGCGTTTGAAAATGCCCCTAAAGCATATTGTTGTCTTAATATCCTGCAAAACTAATCATCTTCTCAATTCAAATCTTGAATACTATAACAACCACTTAAATAAGAGTACCTGATTTCTATATTTCTTTCTTAAATGTCAGGAAGACAAGGCTGTTTTTAAGAACAATGATTCGTTTAGGACTGAGTTCTTTAATTAGAAGTGAATCCAAGTTCAAAGATGGGTTAAGCAATGATTGATTTGGATAATATTATTCAAGTACTATAAGGCATATAATATGTACTGCTTCTTTTCTAAAGGCAACCGTTTTTTTTCTTAAGTCTGAAGTCTACCGTTAAAGTACATGATGGTACTGTGTTTTGAGACATCATCAATATAAATATCTGTATTTATGTTTTCCTCATTAATAGCATATTCACAAAAATTGTATTCATATTGTCATTTTCATCCTCACAAGTGCATGCATATGTTACAGTGAAATAAACTAAACTAAACTAAACTTAAACATTAACCCAAGCCAAAGGATAAGTAAATGACAAACACAGATATATAGTGTTCGAAATTTGGTATTAATGCTTTCCTATTTCTGATGAACAGCCAACGGACATGTACATTAATTGGGAGCAGAATACATTGTTCTACAAGTGATAAAATATAAAATTGTGATGAGATATTGACCTAAAAGATTTTATCTTATACTGTCGTGGTATAACAAAGGGTGCATCCCTTTTCAATGAAACTTTCGTTTTGAAGGGTTGGGCGATGATTTTTTCCTTTTTTGTAACTCTTGTGTGGCCCTAGCTAAAACAGCACAATTGCGTGAGCTTCTTCAGGAGTGACACTGAAGCTGACGGAAGTGGTTCATTACTAGTCGCATGATCACGACCTCTGGACCAGTGTCTGTTAGGTTTGCTAATGAGTGGTCTTGCCTCATTAAAAGTGAAGCTCGTCTAGTGCATATGTACTTTGAAATAATAACCTTTTTCGCATTTAAAAATGCGATAGCTGAGGGAACAGGAGTTTTACGTAGGAAAATGTGTCACCATAAAGATGAATTACATAATTTCTTATTTTAATTGAAGTTGCGCTCATTTTTGAATTTGGATATTGATAAATACGCAGTAAGTGGATGATTTGAACATGTTTGAAAGACTGGTTCTTTGAAGCATGTTCTCAATTTCTACGAGGGAGTCCTATCTACTCCCTTACTTACTTAAACTGTTTTTTTAGATATTGTTCAAAGTAAAACCAGAGATTTTGAGAAATCATGGACTGGCTTCTGCCCTGCTCAACTTATGTGTGTCTGAAACAAATTCTTTGCACGTAGGGTTGCAAATAATGCTTCTAATCAATTGATGCATCGCGATGGCGTTCTCTGTGATAATCACAGGCTTTAAATTGTGATGGATGATGTTGGTTATTCAGACTACTTTCCTTGTACACTCGAAGGAAGCAAATTTTTTTTTTTTTGTGTGAGTATGGGTAGGTGGGTTTGGGGGTGTCAGCCTCGTTAGCCCCAGCGGCCCATGCGCCTATGGCTATTGAGACCTACTGAGAGTGACAGGTGCTGTACAGTGGGGAATCGCAGACAGTACTCTGAAACTCGACAACGTGACTGTGTCTTACCTTCACTTGGGTAGAAGCACAGTAGAACAAACAACAGAATGTGAAAATTTTAAAACAATGACAATATAATCGCTGTATAATGGAACTGCCGCTCGATCGATTATACTTATAGCACAGTCTATAAACATATAGAATAAGAAGATTTGGCATGCCAGTGAAAAGACCTGCAATATGTGTCATAAATAACTGCTTTGCGTGCAATATACAAAGACACACATTCGTTGAGTTGAGGACGTCCGACTTCATCCTGTTTCGTACGTATTCTCAAGGAAAGGTTAGAGGCGAGAGCCACCTAGTTTACAGTAGGATCGCATAAACTGAGAGGCGCACAATTTTAGAAATTGACCCAATCGATCAGGATGAACATTACACTAACTGTAGTCTATTATTAAGTCGGCGACCACAGATTGTTAGGTAATGACTGCTATAGGGGTGATTAGTAAAGATTATTTGTTAAGACAGTAAATTGCGTATGTTTTTTTTTTTCAATTAGTAGTGTTTGTTATGTTGCCAAGCTCGTCATATTGTGTCGTTTTCCCGAAAGACGTTACTAGTGTGCCTTTTGTCGTTTACATGTTAAAACACCGCCACTGTTAATATAGAGGATGTCAACGAAAACGGCAGAGGCAAACTGACAATATTGATGGCATAAATGTTGACTTCCAGTAAACTTTGACACTCATAGTGTCATATCTGCACCAATATTTTTATATTGATACTTTAATAAGAATTCTTGTCTCGGATCTAAAAAGGACAAATGATCAGTACCTGTTTCTAACAGATATATGTGCCAGATAATTTCAGCTTTGTATCATGAATAGGAATTTTGCACATCGATGTGTTTATTCATGTCAATAAGTTACTAATTCGGTGCACAAACGAAACTGCTAGGCCCCCTGTTTTATCCTTTCTGCACTGTAAGAAATTACCACACCAGAAGTGTTTATCTAATTGTCTGAAGCAGTCCAAATCCGCTGCATTTTAATCTCTTATCCAATGCATTCAATGAAGACTTTTGACGCACCTTCCTATTTAATAGAAACGTTTAAAAATAGCTTTTGCCATTTCAAGAAAACGAGTTATTTGATTCCAAAGCCTTATATTTTACTTAACGACAATGGATTATATCTCTTGCACCTCTTTGATAGGTGCAAGGTGCCATTTCTCTTGTATATAATCTACAAACAAACGTTTCGCTATGGTACTTCAAACAGACCAGAGATTAAAGAGAACTATCATGATTCTGAAAGATTTTCGATATGTATAAAGCTTGATTAATGTTTGATTTCCTCTCTAAACCTTATTTCAGCATCAAGTTATATAAACAATCTACATCCTGAGAAGGACACGACTTGAGGTTTGATTATCAATGTTATTGCACTGCACAGCCAGAGTCATGCAAAAAGCACATGATATGCGGTTTCTCTGCAACCCAGCCAACACCACGTAGTTGTGACGTCAAAATGACACCATGTGCCATCAATTTCTGTGCCTGGAAAAATAAACAACATTACGTCACGGTGTGAAAATACCATTTCTTACGCCAAAGCACAAGTAAGAACCGTTTTTCTCCGAAAACCCACAACGAAAAAACATGCTTCAAAGAACCAGTCTTTCAAACATGTTCAAATTATCCACTTACTGCGTATTTATCAATATCCAAATTCAAGATAAAAAAGTCCACAAAAACATGCAAATATCCCGAACGTGCAAGTAATCAACAGCATCCTATCAATGCGATTTCTGAAAAGTTGACCATCCAATCTATTACCGTAGTGATTGATCGGTACGTTTTTGTCGGTAGACTAGGTTTGAGTCAGAAACTTTTTCTTAATTTTTTTCCAACGATTTGGGTTTTAACTCAAAAGCGATAATAGGGACGTATCTGAAATGGCGTCTTAATATTAATCACCTATGCCTTACTGGGGATTACTTGAAAGTATGTCATTAGGTGATATTTATTGGACGACTTTCCACCATTAAGTTTTAGTGTGTTACATGAGATAAACTACTACCAACTCTGCCTATATCGAATCATTTAGAATTATGGACGCAAATTTAGATAGAACCTCGTTAATGCTGAACGAATAGATGATGTCCCTGCAGCATTGGGCAAATATCACGTGCATCGGATACAAACATGAAACACATGCAATAACTGACAATTCATGATTTTATTTCTATACAGAACGTATATAAAAGAAGGCTACAGATTGCGTTTCACAGTGCAACGTTGTTTACCAAGGATAGATGTACGGAGAGTAGTAATACTGATTCAGGGACCTTACAATAATATACCATAGAAAGGTATCAATTTCCTTTAGCTTTTAAGGTTTCAATTTTTCAGACCTGGCCGATAAGCAATGGGGGGTTTCCATTATGAATGAAGAATCCTCTCCATCAAAAACACACTTTATGCTACTTAGCACAACAATACGACTTGGTCTTCCAAAAAAATTAAACCATATATTAGCATAAGTGGAAACCCAAATCTGAAGCAATTTTCTGAGGCAACATGAACAACCAACCTCTTATCTCGGGCATGAGAATATATAATTTGCTAACAGCATATGGGCATTTATGCTATGTTAAAGCAATCACAAGAACAAAAACAATTTACCCATCAACTGAAGATATTCAAACTCTGACAAAGTTAAAAAATAAAAAAGCATTGCATGAATAAATAGCTGTATATCAAAGTAAACCCATGCAAGCACATGGATATATCTTCATGATGTTATTAAATCTATATAATAAACTCTCAGAACGAATAAATAGTTTAAGGCTGTATTCCACCATTCAATAGTCTGTGATGACTATATAGACTAGTGATTTTACATTATCTTCATCAAATGAATATTATTTACAACTAAAACACATTTACGAAAGGGTTAATTCTGAAATGGGTGAATGATGTATTGTTTGACACAATGACACAAGCTTATCCTAATAATTCATTTATATGGTTCCATATCATCGCGAGCATAAAAATTCTAGATCTAAAAGTGTTAAATACAATGCTTTTAATAGAAAACAAATAATTTTAGTTCAATAACTGTATACCATGAGAGAGAGAGAGAGAGAGAGAGAGAGAGAGAGAGAGAGAGAGAATGAGAGAGAGTGATAACACCGACTTGCAGGACACAAGCAATATAATAAAGACTAGTTATAGGACACTGTTTTTAATTAAAAATTCCCATTCAAATCCATGAGACTTAGTGTCAAACAATACATTTGAGAAGCACCTTTCAAATATGCACCTTAAGGTGATCACATATTGGTTAATAGTTGCACATGCTCTGCCAGTTTAGTCCTTCCATAATAGTTAATAAATGTGCACAAAAGAATTCACCTATATAGTGAATATGTTAACTGTTGCCTGTAAGACATTATTGTACATTTATGAGAATATTTACATATATCTGCTTATCTCAGTTATTAATTACTTGTTTTTGTGTGTAAAGCTATGAATACATCTTGATCAAAAGAAAACAAATGATTACAGTTAACGCACCAATCTGATTTCAGTAATACAATTTAAGTAACAGTTTGACTGACTGACAGGACAGCATACCGTTCTGAAAAAACAATCTACAATGCTTTCATTTGTTACAACTGTAAAGTTCATCTTTTCACTATTAGCATGTTTGTACATGTATAAGAAATCCAAGTGACATAGATACATGCTTTCTTCCAAAATAATTCCAATGAGTTGTAAAGTATTACTCATAAAATGAAAAGGCAGCTGTGTCTCTAATGCACATATGACACTATTTTTTGTACTTTATGTTCAAACCGGCTATCTCATACATAAATGATAAATGCCAAATCAATTCTGACCTCTGATCTTGGTGTACTAATTAATTATTTTGCAGCTAAGAAAAGCTGTGTAAAATGGCTCTATACGCCACTGGGGACAATTGATTGAATTAGACCAACATGTGCTATCCACGGACACAGGAACACTTGTTTCTATAAATGGTTCTGGGAAACCCAGCGTTCATTCCAACAGGCTCCCTTGGGTCAGGTCCAATTTGGCTTGGGAAACCACATGGAAACATGGGCAACATCTCATGTTGTATGCATTCAAATAAACTGGTGTTCCCTCTGACATAAGTAGCAACAGTGGTACTAGGCTTGTCAACATGTTCTGCTTACTGTTACCAGCAACTCATATTAAAATCATTTCCAGTTTCTTATCAACTCCTGAACCTCATTATTCTTCATCTGTTGAGTGATTCCATTGTTTATTAATGAATTTAATTAAACAGTGCTGCAATCAAGAAGAACTATGAAATTGCACCCATGTCTGCCCCAAGCCTGCCTCTGGGGGGATCACGTCTCTCAAAACAAACACCTGCTGACTAATACAATTTATTAAGCCATTCTCTCTCATTATATTCAGCTTTTAGCTATTACGTTATTCACCACTGGAGAGGAATCTTCCTGACTGTGTACAACAGGGGAATCTGTTATTGATGTTGTTTTAAGGTTTCCATAGAAACCACAGAAGCAAATGAACTCAAGGGCAAAGGCTCTTCCAGTTCTCTCAGTAAGTGTTCTCATGGCCAGCTAGGACATACAAATTTGAATTGGTGTCTGGTTGATTGGTTGGCCTGCTCTCTAGTAAAATTACCCTGGTAATTAGAGTAAAACAATTATTAGTAAAAACAAAGTGTAAATGAGCGGATGAGCATCCATGCTGAGTCTATTGAAAAGGTATGTTCATAATACAGGCTGCGTAAAATACTTCGTTTATAGCGTCATCACAAACAGTTGAACATAATAGATAAGCAGGGAGGTTTACAAACTGACTTAAACACAGACTGTCATAGAAGCTGATAAGAAGAATGATTACATGTATGTTGACATTCCATACCTTCTTTTTCTATTTAATGGAAATATAATACTGAAAATATACACATTTTCATTAGATCATAATACCAAATAAAACACTGTAGAAATGCCGTCCACATACTTATCTGAACCCAGGACCCTGAAAATTCTGGACTTGTCACATATTTCTTGTGTGACTTCATTGGTCTTGAAACTTCTGCCCTGCATGCCATGCTTGTGGAAGGCTAAAACACTGTCCTGTAGACACACTGAAACACAACAAAAAAAAAAATATCACCTCTGATTAAAACAAGCCAACAGCAGCCAACCTCTGGACAGAAAAATGTTCACAGCGTGAACATGGAAGAGTGATAAATTAATACAGCGAATCCTTCATTTCAGGGCTTGACACACAGTTCATAACTTCAACTGTAAAGGCCAAAATTTGTAAAAGAAATATTCAAACATAAACAACTTCCAAAATGTATTTTAATCCTAATTATAAATTCTGTAAGTTTGAAATACTATGCGGGTCATGATGCAGTTTCTGATGGAAGGCAAAAAGAGATATGACTAGCAAAAAGAAACGTGTGCTTTGCCATATGCAAAAAATGAGGCAGATCCTATACAATTTATGACTTTGACCTATTGGTAAGTGATCAGTAATGATAAAGTATCAAATCAAAGTACAAATCTCTCACCTAAGCTTTCAACTGGGAAATCAAAATGAAGTTCTGCAGCCTGTCTTCTGCTAGATTTTAATTTTCCATTCATGTTCACAACCTTCACATAATCTGTAAAAAAAAATAGAAGTTGGTTTTGTAAATGTCAATTTCTTGCAACAGATGATTAATACCATATTCAAATCTGGCAGTGCCTTAACTTTACAACAATACTGTCATGAGATTGGAGTCTGGTTTTCATGGTAACTTGAAAAAGAACAAACCTTTTTTCAATATGCAAAATACAAATTCATAAACAAAATCATGGAAAATGTACAACATCTTATAAAAGTTAATGCTCTATTTGCCAATAATAAGCACATCCATCTATAGATCAATAAAAACATTTGAAAAAGCTTATCAATACTTCATTATTACTAAATACCAAGTATTGATAAAAATACCTATCATGTTCAGATGCTTTTGGTTTGGAATTTGTATGAAATAAAGGCCAAGAGAAATCACTGCACAAAGATTCATTTCATCTCAAAGAGATATAATGCTAGACTAGATAACAGTGCCAATATTTCCATTACAAGCAGACTTAATGAATGTTTATCTGGACCATGTTCTGCTTTCCCTGGATTGATCTTTTATTCAATTTCAGACCCATTTCTAATAACTATTCATTTTCATTTCCAGAAGGGCTGAAGTTATGAAGAATTGCAATTTATATATGTGGGCTTCAAATGGAGAATCTATATCAGTACACAATTAATTTCAAAGACGTTCCTCAAAATTCATAAAAGTCATCCCTTATCAGTTCCAGGCTTTATTACGTCTGCCTAAAAATAAAGAACTGAAGATCTCTAGCCTTTTGATGAAAAAATTGTTTAAAGATTTCAGAACATGAGAACACAGACTTGAATATAGTTTAATCAGCAAATTCCTCATATTTTCTTAGAATTGCAGAGCACAAGGAAAAATGCTGATAAGAGCTGTAAAACTAAAATCATTCTCTATACATTCAACGTTTACTGCAGAAACCAAAAAATCAAATTTTAGTTTAAACTTGGAAAGGGGTATCATCACTTACTTTCATAACACACCAATATAGTATCTTTTTCCAGCTGTGTTACATTGACCAAATCCAAGTGTTCCTTGTCCAGGTTTTTCTCTGTAAACCAACTTGAGGAAGAATTCATGTTGATGATGTCAAAGTGCAGGTGTCTATCAGTGCTGAGAAAATAAAAAACAAACACGTTACAATATCTTACAGACCATTTAAAATGTATGTGAATTTAAGATGTATTTCACCAATACCAAGTCCATCTTTCTCCCAAGAAACAGCCATGATATTCCCAGTGACGTATCACCAGTTATCACTTACCCTTTACTCATCACCAAATATCACTAACACTTTATCACTTATCCTTTACTTATCACCAAATATCACTTACACTTTATCACATATCCTTAACTTATCACTTGTTGTCACTTACCCTTTGCTAACTCCGACACACACCATTGGGTACTCTAGCTCTGGTGTGATCAGCATCTCAAAACACTTCAGAGGAGAAGGAAGGCTGCTGTCAAAATGCTTTGAAATCAAAGAATGAAAATCTGTATTTTAGACAACAAAGGCAACTGGGTTAAGGGATATTTTTGTAGGAGCTAAGAATTATCTACATCTTATCACTATAATACAGAAAGAGTCTTCCTTGGAATCATGAATGGTATTATAATAGGTAAATAAATATACAGTAGCATTAGAAGCAGCATATGTAACAAACAATGTTAATATGTACCATTAAAAGCTGAATAAATTATTATCATTACACTTGAGAAGTAAAAGTCTAAAAAAAAAAAATAAAAATAAATAAAAAATAAATAAATAAAATAAATAAAATAAATAAATGGTCAGATCCTCAACTTTCTTTTCAATTCATTGGGATTGTTTAGATATCTATATATATCTATACAATTATTTAGCTTCAATAACAGTCCACCCTTCAACAAAAAAGGCAGAACTTATCATATATCTTATATATCATAGATGTCAGCACGATACAGGCCATTCATACAGGCCAAAGCTCTCAGAAAAAGCTTTCACAATTTTAGTCACTAGAATAGTTTTAATACTTTGAAATAAGGCCAGATGTTGTTACTCATACCTTCAATAGCATGAACTTGTTAAGTGGATCATACCACTGCATCAAGATGACACTGTTGGGGAGAGCACCACACAGATATTTGTACCCATTGTATGGATTCCTCCCTACACAACATCTGGAGCAGCCCTTGGTGTCGGGGACTTTGGTTGTGGGGATGAATTTTCTTAAAAGAAAACCAAAAAAACAACATTAGTTTGACATTTAATTTTGGTTATATCTGATTCACAACTTAAGTTGTTTGGACTCTATATGACAACCTTTCCAGCAAAATATTGTATCCTCATTACATCAGCTGATTCAAGAAATTGATATTCCAGTGGTTGTGCCAAGTGCTGTTCTTCAGTGCCTTGGAATCAGCTGGAAAAAAGTTCATTTCCTGGAAAGAGGACAAAACAATTCCCCACTTTTTGTTTTATTTACACTTGCTTTATTCCCAAGAAAACTTATGTTAACTGATTAAAAAACAAGAATTAAAACAAGGCCAAGTGAATCCCATGCCAGTTTACATGACCTTTTGAAATAGGTACAAGTGCACTCTTCCAATATATTCTAAAGCCACCTCTTTTTATAAAAAAAAAAAAACAAAGCTAAAACAGTTCAAAACAATGTATTGCCAATTTAAAATCTTCATTGTGTGCTACAAAGATTCTAAACAAAACACTGAAACATGACTAAAACACGTTTTCTGTGATTCCCCCCTCTCCACAAAGCAAAGAAACATGCTTCAGTTAGTCCTTATATGATCATGCTGTCTACTGAGATGTAAAGAAATAAGTTACATAACAGCCAAGGGACAACAGAAGGAACAGTTTACCAGAGGCCTTGCCAGAAGCAGATTCTACAGAACGAAGTAATGAAATATAGCTGATCAATTTGCATAGCTTCCTGCATAGCTGTTTTGGTTATTAAGTTAGA
Source organism: Lingula anatina (assembly GCF_051362555.1). NCBI lineage: Eukaryota > Metazoa > Brachiopoda > Lingulata > Lingulida > Lingulidae > Lingula > Lingula anatina. Next base: position 40,217,773 of record NC_141768.1, on the reverse strand, counting down.
CAGTCTTCTAACCAGTCTCCTGTAGCCAAGACAGAACTCATATCACCAACTTTACCATAAGAAATAAAGAATCTGGTCAACTCCCTAAAATTCAGGTTAACACCTTTGATCCCCTCCTGGCCTCTGTTTCACAAAGAATCTAAAATCCTTAGTTGACTATACTTATCTGGTGGACTAACCAAGGCTGACTTTGCTGTAACAGACTACAGGCATTTCACAAAGAATGTTAAATTATAGCTTCCTTGACCTTAGTTGACTTGTGACAGTTTTTGTGAAATAGGGGTCTGAACTGTGAAACAGAAAATACGGAAAAATAACCTAGAACACCGAAGAAGAAGAGATTGACTTACCTTGGCACTAATTTTTCAGGTATTTTGTTAATGGGCAAAGACAACCTGTGGGACTGCCTGGCCACCAGCATCACCAAGTCATGGCGAAATAACTGAGGAGTTTTGCCTGTGGAAAAAAATCACAGTGGCTATAAAAACTGACTATTAACCATAACAGACTTATAAAACAGTATTTACCCTTCACCCAAAATTCTTTATTTACTGCCTTGCATACATTCTTTTGGGTAATCGATAGTGTTCAGTGACTAAATTAATTAACATTTACACGTCATCTTACGGGTGACGTCATAATTGCGATTTTGGGGTAAAAACTGCAGAATTGGTTTCTCAAATTTCTGCTTTACCTGAGCACCCACGATCAGTGTTTCAACGCGGATTTAATGACACCATCTAGTACTCCAAAACCCTGCCAGCGATTTTTCTTAGAAGTCCTTGTTCAGATTTTATCATTGATAAAGCAAAATAATGCCTTTGTTATACGAAAATCTGCAATTAGGTGCGCATAACTTTATAATAAAAATGTTTAAACCAAAATGACGGCACAGGATTGTAGCCTATACACTCGTGGTCAACTCTGCCAATTTTCATGATAAAATCTTGTTCAGGGATGAAGTTACGCCCCATACCGATTACTATTTCACCTCAAAATAGAAAGGTGTTAAAGTGAAGATTAAATGCTTTGATTTGCCAATGCTTATATATTGCAACAAGAAAAATAAATGCAGACACTTTATATTTTCAAGGATTTTTTCATCTTTTTAAATCAGTACATTTATTATTGAATAAATAGATGTGGGGAAAAAACATCATTTTCCGTATCTGGATGATAAGAAAGGGTTACAATATCCTTACACTTGCTCAGTGCTCTTACATTCTTTCAAATTCTAAAACTCCAGACGAATTGGTAAATTGTGAGCGGCTGAGATAGTTATCAATAATTCAATGACAAGAATCCATTTAAATATTTGCAAACAAAATCTCTGACAATATATTCTTTATAACAAAAGATAAGTTTCTTAAGACATGTGGTACCATTGTTAAAAAATTAAAATGGAATGCACAAACATGCTATTTGGCTGACACGACTCACCTGATAATGACATCATAACATCTTTTATCACATATAACCATGTACATTTCCTTGCATGCACCTGTGGGGATAGAAAAAAAGTATTTGCTAATGATTCAATGTGGCTCAAAATTAGCTGTATTTATCGATTGCTCTAGGGCTTCTCTTATATCTCACACAAAGGGAACAGAATCAATAATCGTGTTTCTTTTATACTTGGTAAAAATGACAGGACAAAAATAACATTCCTGTCTTCTCTGATAAATGTTTGGTAACTACCAAAGTCACATGAACTTATAAGTTACTTAATCAAATTCTATCATATGATATGTAATGGGAATGGTACAGTGGAAACAATTGTCTGTAAAGGTCAAGGTCAATTGGAATAAATTCTTGATGACAGTTACAAATCAGATTTATATACAATGCTGATTATTCTTATTATTACTAAAGATTAAAGATTGGAAAAAAGGGGTTTTAATATATTTGCAGATAATATAATATTTAAATAAAAAGTGTATTGGCAGATAATCTAATATCTTAAAAAGAGCTTTTAAAAATTTTAATTGAAAATTTGGAATTAGAGACATTGTTCTGTTATTTGATTTAAACTTTACTGGTTTAAAATTGGGTAAAATAAAATAACCCTACCCCAGACCCAGTGTTAGTAAGACGTATAAATGGAGCACTTTCCTGATGTAAAAGAAACATCATTTGGAATCAACCAAATTCTGTACCTTCTAAAGAATAACCAATATAAATATATCTTGCTGTGAAATTATATATATTTTTCTGAGAGTAAGTAATTTTGAAAATTTAGTGTGGGTGGCAAAATATGAATCTTTTCAGAACATTAGAGCATGATGTTAAGGGTATTCTTTCCAAATCACAAAGGTCATCAGATCCAATTTAGACATTTTCAATTATGGAAAACAGAGGCTAACAGAAGACCTGATAAACCTACTCAAGTGACACAGCTTGTTTTCAATTCAGTGCATCCAAATGAAACTTAACATGAAAACAACTCAAGTTCAAACCACTATCTTACCAGTTCCATTGAACCTTCATGGATTTCATTCAAGTTGAGCATATACATTCCTGCATTGGAACCAACAAAGATGTATTGATCTGGAATGACAAAACAGCTAGTTGGAATGATATGCTGCAAACAACAGTTAATCAGCACTTCAGATATATTATATTTCATTTTGGCTGCCATATTTCATAACATTTGCTTATGTTTCATTTGGAAAACTTCAGCCTTGTTCCTGTTAAGACGAAAATTGGCTTTGCTACTACACAAGCTCACAGACAATAATTTTTTATTTCTTTTTACAAATTTCAATAATAAATAAATAATTACACTTTTTAAAATTTTTCAAATTTAGAAAAAACAAAACTGAAAAATTTAATGCATTTTTGTCTTAATAAGACTCACCTCTTGTGTCTGGGTGTACCCAGCTAGCAGAACAGTTGATCTGCAAAGGACATCCATTGAAAACTTTTGAAAAACATGCGCCCATCTGCAAAGAAAACAAAACCCACAGCATTGAGATATAGATAACATCCCGTGCAGAATGAATCTTATATAATAATTAATAGTCTTTGATATTTTGAAAGTTTACAGATATTAGAGGCACACTGTATTATTCAAAAGAATGTGGATTAGTAATTTCAAAAGACACTCCCCAATTACTGCACTCATCTTGTTCACAGGCTCAGAAAAAATAAATCAAGTTTCTGTATTCATGTGGGACAAAACTATCTCTTTTCTGATCACAGCGTGAAACGTTTAAAAGTTCAACTCAGTTACCACAGCATAATTAAGCACATTATGAAGGCAGAAATAGAGCTATTTTAGGTTGATTGTGTCGCTTGGGGTAAGAATTTGCAAACCATGGCTAAATATCACTGAAGCAGAAGCTACTCACATGTACTTTGGGAGTTGGTGGAAGGCCATTGCTCACTGGTCTCTGAAAAACATGTCAAACAGGTTTACAAAAAAATTCCTATATACATATAAGGAATAAAAGTTCACAATATGTCGATACTTTACATAGCATTTACATTTCTAACATAACTTTATCAGGTACTTAAATTGAATTCTTATTTACAGTCATTATAAAATAGCACCAACATGAAACATACAAAAACAATAAAAAGAAAAACTGGCTTAATATATTAAGCTCATATATGAGCTCCCTCTCAAGATAAGAATACAAGAACGCTAAAACATTCTTCTAAAAATATTTCTATTCTGACTTTCTTTCAATTCCCAATCAAAATTACAAATCTGAAGATACATAATATTAAACTACATCAAAATCTATTCAAGTTTTTTTCAACAGTATTAAAATCAATCAGCCAAGATTTAAGGGGCAGAATGAGTTAAACCAACTGTGCTTACATTTGGTAATGGTCTTCCTCCAGGCCGTCTCCTGGGCGGTACCTGTGGGGCCGGGGAGGCCTCGGATGCGGGAATACTACCATTGGCAGTACGAGTCTTAGGAGGAAGAGCAGGGGGGGCCTCACCACCTTCTCCAGGGAGTCCAGACCCAGGTGTCAAGGTCTTCATGTAGTCCACTATGCCATCTAGACCACCATTCTCTGTTAGCTCCTCACTGCCTGTACTTTGTGTTCGGCTTCTTTCTGTATGTGGCTGCATTGAAAACGTCAAATTCTATAGCTTTTTTTCACTTGTTTTCCATTTTTTTTCAGTGACACGGTCATTTAGTAAAACTAAATGCCATTCAAGCTACATAAGCAGCTTTTAAGATCTTTTGTCAAATCAAGTTTTAAAAAAACTTTCCTGATAGAGCCAATTTGAAAGGAAAAACCTATATATATTTTTCTATAAGTAAATTCTGTGTAACTATAATTGGCATGTATGTTATATATATCTGCCTGTTGAAATAAGATGTGTTATTATGAGATACAAAACAGGTGATTTACAGCAAAACAAGCAAGAAATTGATACAGTTTGAGACACCCTGATGTACCAACTGGTTAATTCGCAATCTGCTATTTGATATTCCTGATAGACAAAGAAACTCCCACTCACCCTAGGTGGCACTGGTGGTGCTCCCATGGGCAATGTCTCCCTGAAATAATAGTTAATTAAATATTCAATTCCTATTTCTAAAATATGGTGAACATACTCTACACAAAGAAGCAGTGTATATTTTCAACTAGGACCTAGTGGATTTGGTAAGGTACAATATCCCTACTACTACAAGGATAAAGACTGACTATCAAATAGCAATAAAAAAACTTGCTGTTGACAAAAAATACTACACACATGCTTGAGAGGAATGCCTGGACTTTGCAAAGAGGAAATAGATCACATATCACAAAGACAAATTGACCATTTTTCAATAGCATTATTTCAGAATTTTTAGGTCTAAGCTACATCCAACTGGGGGAAAATGAAAGCATAGCTTTTTAAAGACGTAACAGCAAACATTACATTAACAAAGGTCAACACAGCATGGGTAAGGAGATGAGATGATACTGCAAATGAACATCAACAGACACAGGGTAATAAAGCACAAATTTGGAGGTGCTGATCTAGTATTAGTTTTTAGTGCTTTGAAAAGCATGTAAAGCCTCACATAAAAACACATCATAAAAGATCTTGACCAAATACCAAAATTCTAACACGGGTGACCAACAAAACCATAATACAGATGACCAACATAACCAAATACAACACTTTTAGAAAAGAAAAAAATAAGTCCAAGGAACTGCTTACTGCTGTGTGTATTCAGAATTGTCAAAATCTTCGTCTGGCGAGATCAAGCTACTGCGATGCCCCCTAGTGGACAAAGACAATGCATGTAATAAAGACAACTTTAAAGGAAAGTTAAGATTGCATAAATGCATCAAGATTCAAGTTCCAAAATAACAATAAATTGTCTTCAACAGCATCAATTTTTTCATGATAGACCAATTTTAAATAAGACTTTTAAAAAAATTCTAAAATTTCTGTGTTGACTAAGTATTTTGTGGTTTGTTGTGAGCATCTCGGCATCAAATGTTTACAGATATTTGTAAAATGAAATAGAAATCCAAAGAAGGTTTACCAATTACATCTACAGATAACATAACATGAAGCAAATATTAGTAGATATTTAGAAAACTCTCTATTTCAGACCAGCAAATACTACACTAGAAAGTTTCAGTAGTCTGGCAGTCTTGTTTATTATTAATGACAACTGTTAGAAAAGCAGTTAGGCAGCCTTTTAAGTGTGATAGTGATCGTTTAGTCTGAAAAAGCAGCGCAACTCAGTGGGACTTAATAAACTCCATTTGGCAATATCATCAAATTACAACTTATTCTAAGTTGATACTTGCATGTAAAATCTTTATCAAATGTTGATAAAATAGCAACCAATTGTGTCTAAAAATGAAAATTTTCTACTGATTGACTATGAAAAAAAAATCAACTGATAAAATAATCCCAGTTTTAAAATTTTCATTAATTCATGCACTCCTCTTGTGTCAAAAACTTTCAGTGACAAACTTGCCATGTTCTCTGTATGGTGCATAAAGGCATGTATGAGTGTATGCCAACATAAATCTGTGCATAAATGCAAGTATGAGTGTATGCAAGCATACAAGTATCTGTGCACAAAGGCATGTGTGATTGTACGCACACATCCATGTTTCGGTACATAAAGGCATGTGTTAGTGTATGCCAGCATACATGTATCTGTGCACTGTGCAACAACAAAAGCAGGCATCTTTTGCCCAGAGGAGCTTTCCTGGTGTCATCTCAACCTCATTATAGGAAATATCAATAATTAAGAAGATAATGACGTGAAAGATGTTTTTCTTTGACCTCCACCATTTGACATGCAACTAGACCAGGGGCTCTTCTTAAAAAAAAAACCTTGTTCAAATTAATGAGACCATCTTATAATATATATAATAATTTCAAAACAGGAACACCTATAGTAAAGGGAGTTTTCCCCTGAAGGCAGCCCCATAAGTTATAAAAGGAATAAATAAACAAAACAATATCTAAGAAAGGTAAATTCTGCATCCTTGACAACATGATAAAATAATTTTAATTTAGACAACTGCATACATGTCATTTGATCCTTATTCATGTGACTGACATGTTTATAAGACAGTAACAATTTTGCAAAATTTGCATCAATAATAATGAGCAATTAAAAGAATTAGGAAAATGACATTTTTTTATATGAGAGTGAACATGATAACACACAAGAATGAGGATACTTAGAATCAATAAACTTGCAAAATATGCAAACCACAACAATATCTAAAGCACAATGCTGACTTCTTGAATTAGTAGAATTAGATTCACAATGTGCAAGCACTTAGTTTCCAAACCATTGCAAAAATTTGTTTTACGACAAAACTGACCTTACTATGTACAAAATGACAGATGAACAGTTCTACAGTTATTCAGTTATATACATAAAATTGATTTTTAAAAAATACCACAGATAATCAAATATAACCGAATCAAAATAGTTCAAATGTTTAGTTTAGATTCACATGAAAGGAAATAAAATGTAAGTTAACTATCATCTTAATACGTGACACCACAAAGACCACTGTTCCCCAATAGTAAGGTCAGAGAGTTGAAGCAGAGAGAGATAGTAAACAGAAAGTCCAGGCATTACCTTTGGAGTAATTCCTCATTGACACTTGCTAACAGAGAGCTGTCAAAAGGAATAACACCAAACTTAAGAGTTAACAACAATGAAACAATACAAGTTACTTTTTACACAATCAATCAATCAAGCAAGGCCAGAATATTTCTACTTCTTTTAATTGAAAGATGGGTTCCTACATGACTTAGGCTAGGTAGTCTGATGAAGTTTGCACAATATCTAAAAAATTATGGTTTTAATAATGTGTATGGCTATACAGAAATTCCCCAACCACATAATAAGACATCACCAGTAAAAATACTGTACTTAGATCAAGAATTCAGAGCAAACATCAAGTTTCCTATGGTTTCAGGTTACCTCAAATATATCATCTTGCACTTTTGTACATTATATTGCGCAAAGTTAACAGAACTACCTGAAAACATCTTCACAGTTATGGGAATATCTTTAAATCTAAAATATGATATTCATGATGTCCTGTATCATACTCAACACAAAGAACAGCATGATAACGTTACAACAACAGTACTCCCAAGTATAGCAAAGACTCTACGGAAGCTGGAGAAGATAACTTCATGCCTTTAAAATGCATCAGCTATGACTCCCATCATTTTCATTTGCATAATAAACAACTGAAATCTATCCATGCATTATGACAATTGTCTTGAATATAATATAATCAATTTGGATACACAGTCAAATACAAAGAGTTTCTATGTTTCTTTCAACTTTTTTTTTTTTTTTGGGGGGGGGGGGGGGGGGGGGGGGGGCTCTAGCAAGAAGTGCATTCCTGCCTCTTATGAGTGGCATTAGTTCATACTTACTTATCTTCATCTCTCCAGTCTTCCATTTCTCCCTGGAAATGAAGAAATGATCTTATAAAACGGAACTAAATGTATTGTAATAAAAAAAGTTGATGAGATCACTCACCAGATGACAGGATAGCTCAACATGGAATTTAAACATCAAAGACCTTCTGAGAAATGCAACATGACGCAACTGATGAGCTCTGTTTAACTATTTTCACTTTCGAAGTGTGTTCATTAACAACACCCCTTCTTCTTTCTGTTAATACAAGCTCACGCCACATACTTGTTCCTCTTCCTCTCCATCTACAGGTTCAGATTGTCTGTCTTCTGGTTGTAACCCCCAGGATTCCACCACCTCATACCCAGACGCACCCTACAAGATACACACCACACCCCTAAGACTACACCAGTTAATGTTACAGGGTGGGGTTGGGGGAGTTAAACATACCAGGGACGACAAACGTTAGAGGTATGGTAACCAGCTCCGGACATGGATAACAAAATGTTATGAAATTTCAAATGAACTATATGAACTACATGAACTACACAGATAAGTTGAGATAATATGTTTTTTTTTATTTTGCATTCATACTGCATGTGTTTGGCCATATGTCTGTCTTAAGGGAGATAGTAAGAAACCCAACATTTATGTTCCATACAAATATATATGTAGCATTTACCTTATTAAAAAGATGCATGCAAAAAGATTTTTCAAATGTGAAAACACACCCTTCCCTGAACATAACATTTACCGGGACCCAATTATTTACATTCTGGCACCACAGTGATGTGATCATTTCTTGCAATTTTCAAGTTAATTCTATTAACAAGCTTACCTGGTCTTCTTTTATATCTGTCACTAGGGGTGCTTCTAAGTTCAAGTTGCCAACTGCAGAAAAATGACAAATATGTGGTTTAATTTCACTCTGCTCTATTCATCCAATATAAGATCAGAATAAACTCTTAATAATAATAATCAGAGAACCAAACATTCAACAGTGGCAAAAAGAATGTGGTCAAAATACAGTCAAATTCTAAGTTGTGGGGAAACAAAACTTTTTCAGCAGTTTTTCGAGGCAGCATATGTACTCACTGTCAGTCTCCGACTGGGACTTGGCTCTCTCCCTGTCCTTGTCATTCTTTGATGAAATCCGTCTGGGAACATCCAATGACATCTGAAACAGAAAACTGTAATTAGACAGGGCTTTTCTCATTTGGTATAACAATTTATTAATAGAAACTGTGGACAGGAATTGAAATTATTTTGTACATGAAATGATGTAATCTAACTTCTAACATGAGCTCGTATGTAATGTTCACATTCTACAAACTAAAGTAATTACAACTAAACATTCATTATTTCAGTATTTACTTCAATTCTGACTAAATAACTATCCAGATTATGACACAGCTCTATTCAAGCATTCTTCAATACTTAAACAAAGCCACAAAAGTTAACATTAATAAAGAAGACACAAGGCACTCAGAGACAAGAGAAAAAATACCCGCCTCCTCATCAGCATCTAATGCTGGGTCCTGGTAGATTGCATTAGCTGGATTGTGGAACTTGTGTAATAACTCCTTGGATAACCTCTTTGTTAAATCCCCTTGGAGGAAAGGATGCTGAAAAAGGATAGTCAATAGTCTTATTTTTCTGCTTCTTTTTGTTTCGAATTTATGTTCATTTCAGCAAACAAACGCTATATGGGAATTCACAAAACTTTGTTAGTAAAAGTTTTTAAGTTAAATATACATTAATAGACACTGCTTGATTTTTATGTCAGTGATATCATGAGTGGAAACCATATTCACAAAAATATATGCAGCAATTCAAACAATATGTCATCTTATTAAGTCTACTGCAATATTATATCTTCAAAATGAATTAACCACTAACTCTACACAGACATTCCTGTATACCAGTGCTGAGTTTTACCTGTAAAAGCTCTCCAGCTGAGGGTCTTTTCTTGGGATTTTTTGTAAGAGACACTTTTATAAAGTGTTGAAATGTGGGAGACCTGTAAAACACAGTGGGTATATTAATTTTAGTATCAGTGAAGGAAATGGAATTAGACCATGCTCTTTGTATGCTTCACCTAAGGAAGTGACACTTAGTATTTTTTTGTTTTTATTAACCACTAATGAAAAATTATTGATCCTGATAAAATCTAAATATCTAAATCTATATTTAATACTCTGACTAAGAACATAAACAATCATATTTAATACCTGACATTTAAATCAATGTTTAGTGTTTTCATACCATTTATTTTTATCTTTCAATGTGGGTGATTTGAAGCCACTTTTGGACATGAGATACAGAGCTCTCATAGGATGCAAATCAAACATAGGTGGCTGAAGCTCAGCAAATTCGATCCCTGTAATCCCTACTGCCCAAATATCACACTGTTGGTTGTAGCCCCCCTTCCTCTCCACGGCTGCCACCTCTGGTGCCATCCTGGAAGAGAAATAAAAGTACATAACCCTTACTTCATTTCCATTTGAATTAATCACTTATTACACAAAGACAAGTGCAGAAGACCAATTCTTCGACCTTAATCAGAAAACAATCAATTAACAGTCTGTTCAATTTCCATACATAAAATGTCTTTATCTTTTGTCTTTCGTTAGAAAAAGTGGATGCGAATTGCAATTTTGTCTTTTAATAGCAGCAATTTTTTTCTTAGAAAAAGCTGTTAAATAATCATCATTTCACTGTCAGTGGATAAGATAACAGCCTCAAGATTGTTGTCGTTTCCAATTTCCTAGAAATCTTGGTTACCTGCCGACTGCGCAATAAAACCAGAAGGTCACTGAACAGGCATTTCTTATCTGTACAATTTTTTAATGTTTTTGTGCTGGATTATGAAGATGTTACAGATAATATGTTTCAAAAATAACATAACAAATAAGTAAATAGATTCAAAATAATGTACATGGGCACTGATGTGGACCTTATAAAAACAATAAATTATGTCTTTATACAAAAATACTTTCTATTTTAAGAATATTAAGATCTGGCTCAATTCTTCCAATTACATAACTTACCAATATGGGGTGCCTATGAAAGATTTTCTTTTGGAGATTGTGGCTGTGATTTGTGCAGACACGCCAAAATCAGCTGAAAGAACCAGCAAAGGTACATCATATTAAGGCACAAAGGGACCTATATGAAATTCATTTAAATATGAACTTGGTAACACATGCACATAAATATGTGTATAAACTGACATGTTCACAGAAACTTGTGTACACAGAAACATACGTGCAGAAATGCATAAAAATACAGTAACACATACATGTCATACATGCAAAAACATTTGTGCAAAAAGTAGTAATTAATGATTTTATGCAACCTCATAAAATGCACAATGATTAAATTATGTGTCTTTTCAGAGAGTTATTCATGCACAGGAAAAATACTATTAATATTAAGATATAACTCATCCAATACCAGTAAATCAATATGCAATCAAGGCAGCTATTTGTAGCTAATATGATAATCTAATCAAACTTGCATGGGAACATACTAGGCTTTGGCTTCATTCAATGAAGAGGTGTAACCATACAGTTTGTCATATCAGTATAGGCACAGATTATAAAACCATATCATAACATTTAGTTCTGATGACAAAATCAGGATACTAGCATGTTTAAATATGACTAACCCAAGTGGTATTTTAAAAATATCTCATACAGCAAAAGCCTATTACAAAAGCCTTAACTACAGCCACAGTGGAAATGCAAGGTCTGGTTATCATAACTATTTATCAAAATAATTTCTTTGTCACTTTATTAAAAACTCTAATATAATAATAATTCAACATGCTGAGAAGTAATATCTACAAGTAATTTTATCACCATTTTTTTCACTGATGATTGCCCTTACAGATATTGTATGGATGAAGTATAAATCAGGCAAATACCACTAATAACATGTCCTTACCTAGCTTCACATCTCCATCATCATCCAACAGAATATTAGCACCCTACAAGGACAAAAGAATGATGTCATCAACATATTTTCTGGGTAATGAGAAAATAAAATAATAAGAATAAAGTTATATTTGTGAGAGCAAGAAAATATAAAGAAATATTTGTTTTGTTTGTAGACAATTCTGGACTCTTGGGCATAAATAACTTATCAATAATAACATAATAATAAAGATACATAATTTAATATAAGTTAGGTACAGCCAGTGTATGGTAATTCCTTTACAAAAGCATCTATGGAAATACAAGAAACATGATCTGAGGTAAGTAATATAAAGGCATTGGTAATCCTACTTCTTGATCAGATAACCTTTACAAAATAAAGACCAGATCCAATATCAAGGTTTTGATAAAAGATGATTGTAATTGATAGCACACAAACCAGCCTATAAACCCTGCTTCAAGTGTGATATCATAAGTTTTATAAATAATGTAAAAAGAGTACTGCTATCTTATCTCCTACAACAAAAATCAATCAGGTGGTACAAAATACACATCCTTCATCAGGAACAAACATTTAACAAGAGTTTCAAGCTAATTTGCTAAGTGTTAAGAGGGGATTCTCCGCAATCTTATCAGGTTACCTTGATGTCTCTATGCATTTTCCCTCGATTGTGCAAATAGTGTAACCCTTTCAGAGTTTCTCTACACACAAAGGCTATCTGGGACTCATTCAGGGGACCAGTAACTGAAAATAAGACAATTCAGTAAATAAATTGTCGTCCACATACATAATTTCTGAAGCATAGCCACAAATCCAGCAATGTTTCTACAATCTTAATATGTAAAAGTATAAAAACAATTTTCTTCTTTTTTCTTTAAAGATGCAATTTCTATCATATCTATTTCTGTATCATTGATTTTACTAATGTAATGTTTCCCTTTTCTTTCCTTTTTTTATTTTTACTTTCAATGGAGAAATGCTGTTCATGTATAAATATCTCTGAGAAATGTCATAAATCTTACCATGATATATATCTTGCATGGACCCTCCTCCACAGTATTCCATACATATCCATAGCTTGTCTCTCCTATAATACACAACACAGCAATCATAAGATTTATGATAAAACTCTCATATCATATCTCTTAACTATGTGTAGCAGTTGGGTAGACTACATAATTACCTAATTCTGGTGCCTGAAGCTTAAAGTACTGTTTCTTTTTTAACACAGCAAAAACGCAATCTAGATGGGATAAGGGGCATTGCATATTCTGACCAATGACTTCACATACACACCTCGGATCTTGTTGTCAGTCAACTTGGTGCATTGCAATTTGTTTTAAGGTGACTACATAGCACTTAAGGCCCTAGTTGTTGAAACAAATAAACAACGATCCAGCAAAGCATGAGAAGAGTATCTCCCTACTTTGATCACAGATGATAAATTACTGCACTACCTATACTGAAAAAACAAGCCATAACTCATACATAGGACAGGCTGTCATAGTCATATGGAATGATAAGGAGGAAACCTGTTCAGGGCATTAAATGAGGACTACTTCCTTCTTCCAGGCACATCTGCTCCCATAATATTCAATCAATATTTCCATTATGAACCTACTAGAACCCAAACACCCCAATCCAAGTAACAGTTAAAATTCCAGATGTAACAAACCCAAGCCAAGTTAGAGCTGACACACATAACAGTATACAGACAACAAGTTTAAACATGAAGACTGACAAAACAATACAGCAACATATAAATGATGGGACTCTGACAATCCAGTCTTTAACACTGAATCATCCCTGACAATTTAAAGATGTGAGGGAGATACTGCTATCCAGTTACTGTGTTAACAAGAAAGGTGCACATCTCTCTTTTAACTCCCATGACAAAGACAGACACAGGTGATAGCCATATGTACAGACAGCATCGTGTACGTACATTAATATTTTGAGGTGATGTTCCGATCTTTGAAAGATTTCACAGCTAAAAAATTATTATCTGGAATTTTGAAAATAAGATTCTTACCTCAGGTAACTTCCCCAATATGCCACAATATTGGGATGTTTACATTCTTTCATCATCACTATCTCCTGCTGGATAACTGCAAAGTCATCTCCTGGAGAAGATAAATATGGGAAATATAAATACTACAATTAATATACAAGGTTGTTTTTTTTGTCCTTTTGACTTACATTTTGTACTTTTCTTAACAACCATGACAAACACTTATATACAGAGCAAATATATCTAGGGGACATTTCCATTTCTGACAAATAAATAAGACCATTATGATTATGGTTTTTCAAGATAGTCAGTTAATAAAAATCAATCAAAACATTTCTTTAAGAGCTGTGATTGCATCACTTAAAACCAAGTTTGGACCACTTTGTCTAAACTCATTGATTTCAAGTTATTATGAGGATACTGATAATCCTGGATAAAGTATTACACTGAGTCTTAAATAACAGTCATTGAGTTGCGTTGATAGACATGCCAGATTTCTTGTTATAATTAGAATATCAGTAATTCTGGGAAAGTAATGCACTGACATATATCATTAACTTAAGTATTAATTACGCATATGTACTCTTTACTAGTAAGCTTATAATAAGTCATGAATGACCATTACATTCCAATATATGCATAATAGTAATTTTACAGGAAACCAAACATTACAATGTCCATTATCTCGTATAATTCTTTCCAGAACTTTTAGATTATTTTTCAAGACCACATGCAATACCTACTAGCACTCTTGATTAATGTGAAGTAGGAACTAACAGGCATGCATTTTTTAAAAGTATGTTGCTCTAAACTTCCACACCTGTCATGGTAACATATTCCAGAAAACAAATTTCCTTGACATTTGAGAGTTTTAATGAAAGATAACAAACACAAGCCTGTGGCTGTAACATGGTTAAGCTTGCAATTCACTTCAGGGAGTATTTAAAATTAAGGGAAATTCAGGAAAAGCAAAAAAAAAAAAAAAAAAAAAAAAAGTTGACAAATACTCTCTACACTACCCCTAATCATCAATTTTTTAAATATGAAAAAAAAATTTTTTGAACAAATTTAGAAGTGCCAAATTGTCTTGCTCAAAATTGCATCTAAATTGCATCTTCAAATATGCCCGAAGTTTTGTTGATATAATATGATATGAGGTAGACCGTACAATGCTAATATTGTCATGTGATTCAATATGAATGCATTCCATAGCTGGGGTCATGTTCTACCTGCCCTGCACAGGAAAATGCTTGGATGATTCACAGACAGGATCAAAATCAAGCATCTTGAACTGAATTAGTGGTCAAATACACACAGAGAAGCTTTATTATTCATGTTCATGATGTTGGACAATGCCTTACAGCATTATTCATAATAAAAACATGACTGGTATTAAACAATCTTTGTGCTGTGCTTCTAAAGGGAAGCATATGTTCTGTCTGACCAACTTCATATCTAGATGTATAAACTTGAGACCATGTTTAAAACCAAGGATGTGACACAGGCACACACACAATTAAACACAATAATTAGTACAACATACAACTGTTCTTTGCAATATGAAATTAAGTTTATCAAAATTACACAATACCCAGTAACAACCTGCACCAGGGAATTACAGCCAGGCAACAGTCCAGACTGGGTCATCTTTTGGACTCCCTAATTTAATAATATTTTTTTCTAAATTTTATTAAGACAAATACAGGAGGGAGGGAAGGAGAGAGAAATCCCCATCCCTTGGTATTCTGGATCTACCATAAAGACAAACCATTTTGATCTCTTCATGCTCCATATGAATGATGTTACTATCTAGGACTGAAAACTACTGAATTCTATACACACAGCTCAACATAAATCCAAACTCTAAACCTAACACATTAATTCAAGGAAATCCCAAGGTCAAATGGCTGTCATAAGTATCTGGAAAGGAATTTTATTTGACAGAATATATTTATTCTGTCAATATAATCAACTGACTTTTCTGTGATTGTTAACACAAATATGTCAACATTTATTATGTTGTGCAGGGTAATCCGACATCAATAATATCACAGTTATTCAATATGTTCTGATTTTATTTGATGAGTAATCTGACAAGCATTATGGATTTTTATTCTGAGAGAGAGAGAGAGAGAGAGAGAGAGAGAGAGAGAGAGAGAGAGAGAGAGAGAGAGAGAGAGAGAGAGAGAGAGAGAGAGAGAGAGAGAGAGAGAGAGAGAGAGAAAATCAACATAAAAACAATGTTAATAACCTTTTGGATTTTGGAACATCGATAAAATGACACGTTCACATGCATGCATGCATGCACACACATAATAGTAATATGGAATCAAACTCTATACATCATCCTCACATCTAAAATAAACCTATCATTTATCTCTGGGTTACAAAATCTATACACTTAACCAGGAAGCTTGAAGGTACCATTCACACCAGGACTGCTAACAATATTGGCTTAATCTGCCTCTTATACAGCTCTTACTATGAGATCAGTTTCTTCCCACATAACCTGAATCATGTAATACACCTAGTACACCTGATAGCACCTGCATGTCAGACAGATGTTACAGTGTTCACTGTCAGGTCACTGTTGTCCAGAACTTGTAGAATTAACAAGGGAACATGAAAGGGACTGTTAGTGAAGAAATACATTGAACTTTGCCTCATTTAGTTTCAAGACCCAAGTTTCCATTGTAAAACACCTTTTCAAATGCGGGCAGGATACCTTCACACAGTACAGTCTTTGGGTGTGAAACAATGTTGCCAAATGTTGGATTATCTAACACTAACCATCACTGACAATTGTACTTGCAGAGCTTCTCTGTTATAATAAATGTTCGTGTCTTTAGTCTATTGTCATGACAACCTGGGATAAACAGTGTTGTTCTTTAATATATGAACAGAAATAGTAAATTGAAAGGAAAGGGTCATATGTCATAAACCATCACGTGAATATTTCATATATTTACCTATATGTTATGTGAAGGTAACATTAAAATACACAGTCAAATTCATGTTTAAGAAACTGTTTCATCCACTTAGGCAAGTGCATTGTAGAATAGAATGTTTCTTTCACAAAGCAGTGAAAAATATTGCCTTTAAAAAGCTCCTCACTTTTAAACCTATGATGCAAAATGGGGGCAAGGTATATGTGGTATTAAAAAAAAACAATCAGGTTTAAAATGCTCTGCAGAATGGCCAAATGATGAGGCTCATGTAGTAAACAGTTGATACAGCCCCAAATAATGCAGTCATGACTCAGCTGGCAACTATATTAGCCACGACCATTTAGTTCATGGAAATTTGCTGCAAGAAATCACGTACTGTAACCTAAGCAGAGAGCAAAACAAGAACTGAAGCCTGTAATATTGGCACTTTAACAAGATTTACTTACTATGATAAGAAAAAATAAATAAATCAAATTTTAGAAATGCCAACATAAATACTCAGTACAAATTCAGAGGAACAAAAGGCTGTTTTTAGAATATGATACCACAGTGCTGAAAATAATCAACAAGTCATTACAATCACACACAAAACATAAATGTTTAAAACTATGATTTATTTATATCAGTCGAAATAGCTGAACTTATAAATTCAAGATCATAAGTTCACTAGGGTATCTTTACAATATGGTTGCTAATTTAATAAAATGCCCTGATCTTTTTTCCTGCCACTTTTATGCTGCTGGGATTGATCTAGGGACTCACATAGGCATGGTTTCCCCATTAATCCAGAACAATGACTTCTGTACACTAGAAAGCATTGATCTTAAAACGGCACGCGAAAATCTGCAAAAAAGGAGCCTGGAGCCTGGCTTTTGATTCTAGATACAATATTTCAAGACTTACTGCTTCTCAATCCCATAAACTCCCATCAATAAGGATCATATTTGCTATTTATTATGTGCTCTGCTAGACTGGATCAATGGTATCCAAGTAATATTTGATGCAATTTTCTGGACTCAAAAATGAGGTAAACTGGTTCATTAATTATGATAGATGATTAAAAATATGAACATACGCTATTCTTAAGCATAATCTCTCTTTCTTTCAAACATACACACACACAGAGAGAGAGAGAGAGAGAGAGAGAGAGAGAGAGAGAGAGAGAGAGAGAGAGAGAGAGAGAGAGAGAGAGAGAGAGAGAGAGAGAGAGAGAGAGAGAATCACACAATCATGATAAATAGGGTGACACAGTTGCATATTGATGCATTGTAATATAGAACAACATTTGATCTATAATGATCACTGATGTTACCTTTTTAATATGAAGTTTGTTTTACACTTGAACAGTAAAATTTTATTTGATCATACAAGACATGGCTCTCATTGCACAGTTACCTCTTGGACAGCCTAGATTTATACTATGTAGTACTAGTAAGACTATTTGTGTAACAGACAGTTCGCTTGGTTCAAATGACACACAGCATCTCAGAAATATTCAAAATATCAATATTGATCCACATAATCTTTTCATATTTTTCTTAAACATGAAAGAAACATGATGTTTGGTTCAGACAAACATGTCAAGTCACATGGACCTTTTTTTTGTTAGAAACTGTATAACCTATCTTAATAGCTTCACAATGAAAAAAAAAACAACAAAATACTTCACTTAGTGTGCTAGAATCATGTCACTATTAAAAGGTCAAGCATAAATGTTATGTTTTAAAATTACAATTATTAAGCTGTTGGCACACCCAGATGTCCAGATAATTGCATCACGTGAGACTTTAATATTGTAATTCTATGTCAACATGGTGGTTCCACTGTTATCTGATGACCTTATGAAGTCAATTAGACAATTGTCCGTTTAATCTATTAATGTATATAAGCAAGTCTGCTGCCTCCTAGAAGTTGAAAGCATTCTTTGAAGAATCTATAAATGTGCTGATAAATGAAGTTATCATACTGATATCTCAGTGCTTGTGTTTATTTTTAACAAAATCCTAGGTCACACTAGCATATTTTTTAATATTGCCAAACACAATCAGAAAACCTGCTCTACAAGATATCAAAGATACACCAGGAAAATATTTGATAAGGAATGGTGTACAAGAATGAGACAAACTAATGGTAGATGGTTACTGAAATTTTACCTGGTTCCAACTTGATGACTTTGATTGCAGCCAGTTCATTGGTGGCGATGTTTCTTGCCTAATAATAAACAAATTCAAACATATTATTGATATCACTCTAAGAGATAATGGAGCAATATTAAACATATATACAAAATATATTCTATGATTTTTTAATACATATATATATAAAACATAAAGCATGTTGAAGGGACCAGTAATGGGATTTTAAACAAAATGCATTATAAAGAATTCATAATATTAATGGCTTACAGCATGTGGTTCAAAATTCAAGGAATAAGCTGGTCAGTAAAAATCATATAAAATTTATTAGTTCAAGAAAGAATATTTAATAATATTTGCATACAAGGGTGGCAATTTGCTACAAGCATTATTTGCTCACCTTAAAAAACACAAAAACAGAACCAAATAACAAAAAGGTAATATTATACAGAGAAAATGAAAATATTATTATGATATGATGTGTTAGGGAGGGCCTGACACGGTGTGAGATCATTTGATAGTTTCCAAATTAAAATATAATGAATACATACATACAAATGATTTATATGTGGAGGGTGGGGGTCAGCTCAACATGTCCGTCAATGCATTAAACAGCAATTACAGGGAAACGTAATTATAAATGTATTCTGAGGGGAAAAGGGACAAATAACTCAATAACAACCAATCCGTGGCAAAAGGGGTGTATTGAGAGGAGAGATTATATCTAACCGAGTAAAATTGTGAGATTTCTTAAAGCTCCGTATTGCTTCACTCAAGATTCCTGGAAGGACAAATAACGGAGGCAACGACACTTAGGGTGGTATGCATCTTTTCAATTTCGCCAAAAATTTTCAGTCAGAGCAATACCTTGTACACATCACCGTAGGTCCCGCTTCCAATGCGTTGAATAAGCTCAAAATCATCTTGGGGGTTTCTTCTGGAGATATCTAAGTGTCCAGCAGCGCACATTTTAGTGTCCTTTATACAAAAATTAAAACATAAGTGCTCTTTTGTTACGTTTTAAAAGGTTTTTTACTCATCTTGATTTCTTCTCCATCCTAAAACTCTACTTCCGGTAAATAAAGACGCATTGCACGATGGGAAATACCTGCCCCTAACCAAAAATGAAACAAAAACAATGCAATCCGGGAATATTTATGTACCTTTAAAAGTGTAGCTCATGTCAGACTGTTATTGTCTATATTTCTCTTTGTTCAATTACATTTGTTTTTGTCGAAAATGCAAAAAAGGACATATGCCTTATGTTTTCATTGTAACAAGCAGGAATAACCTAAAACGAGGCACACTGAGGGAGAATGACATTATAACACTCATTATACATGGCATTCTCCATGGAAGAACCTCTTTTTGGAACCACAATGCAATTTTAAAACCCCCAATAATATTTACTAAAGTGGAACTTTTGTAAAATAAGCCTAATATATCATTATTTTACATCAGTGGACAAATAAGTTGTATATTTGTGCTTTAAGTAAATATATCTGCTTGTTGTTTTCCCATCCCCACGACATTTCTCATTTGAAAATGACAGATGCCCTCAGTGCTCCATATTGTGCGCAGCTGTGACCCAAGCGGAAACAACGCTGTGTTTGTTGTTGACGTGTATTTTGACACTTCCCTAAAACAGGGGTGAGGTGAAGCTATTTTTGCCGAGTCTGGTTTTTGAAAATACTTAGTAACAACAGGGTAAGTTGTAGGTATTTATTTTTAACCGTCCACGTCTCTTTTGAGGTCTAGATCGAATTGTTATTTTCGTTTCCAAACAAAAAGAAAGGGACTCTAGTCTACGTTTAAAAAACCCAGTCGTCAACGTGACAACATTTATCCATGTTCGGGATACAGTTCTGGGTAGTCAGTCTCAAATACGCATTTAAGTAAGATAGCGATACTACGCTATACGAAACCCAATCATTTATATAGAAAGACAAAAATACTGCATGTTGTAAACTTTCATTTGGGCAGGCAGCCCCCCCCCCCCCCTCGTGTACATGTAGCACAACCATGGCAAGGATAAAGGTGGCCTCAGCAATACATGGGCTTTTATTTTATTTATTTTATTTTATTTTTTAATTTTTTTAGTGTACTAGCTGTTACTCCTATAGCATTTTTGTATTGGTGAGACAGGTATCAGAAGGGAATCCATCATGATAATGTGCAAATTGTACTTGTTTAAAGCTGTTTTACAGAATGTGTTTATGTACCAGTAAGATGGATTTGGTTCATGTAATTGTATAGCACGGAAATTCATGCGTTAGCACTGCTATTGATGATTCTGATATGTACTGTCTGTGCTAACACAGTACACATCAGAATCATCAATAGGGGTGCTAACGCATGAATTTTTGTGCTAGTTCATGTAGTAGTGTTCAGTCAGATGAGTGGACAGGTTTTCTTAATACTGAGTACCTCAGTTAGGGGCATATACAATATTCACCTGCATGCAACATGTATAGGGGAATATTAGTTACATAATTAAGGATAAGGCAGAGATATTATTATGCTTACATAACCGTTTTAGTCTCTACTCAGGCATGACAATGAACATATACATATGTTCATGTAGTGCTGTAACTTTTTTTGTATACATATCTAGATAAAGGAAAGTGGAGTTATAATATCACATCTTAATATACTTTAAGTTCCAGCTATCGTGTAATAATTTACATTTTTCACAAAATGCTGAACATTATTATGGATATTACACTCACTAAATAAAGGTCATTTTTGAATTAAAAAATGTTCATCAAGCCATAATTTTGATTTGACAATGTTTTGAATTGTCACAAAACTTTCAGAAATTTGGTGTAAACAACTCATGGTAGAGCGAGTATAGGTGCCAGGTACTGACCCAGTACTGCATGGATGGCAGATTTTTAAAGATTTGAAGTGCAACATCACTTATGTTAGTGTATAAAACTTCGTTTTAGTACGTATATCATAGTAGCTTGACTTCAAAATTTTATGATACACAGTAAGTTCCAAAGCAAAATAATTTCATGATTGTCAAAAAGATTAGAAAAAAAAGATGCTAAATTAAACAATCTGAATGCTTGGTATGTGTTATGATATACATGTATTTTGTTTTGCTAGACTGAATATCTGTTTAAAGAGTAAGACAATATTCAGATTGAACAGAAGATAAAGAATAGTGGGAGCTGTAGATCCTTGGCCATCGTTTCTCTTAGGAATCTTATGGACTATAATGTTTGTCGTTTAAAAATTTCCCAAATACTTGATGTTTATTTTTATAAGGTAAAGCTTGTTAAATATTTCCTTGTCCAGGTCTGTTCTATTACATGTAGCACTTCCTTGTCATGAATGTGACATATATATTCAGTGCATGGTAATGTATACTGGTTCATGCCAATGTACATGGTGTGGAATATGCTTGTGTAGGTTAGATTAGCATGAATTTTTTTTAAAACAATGTTTATTCAAAAGAAATGGAGGCAAAGTGCTAAAAGCATTAGAATAATGAATAACACAGCTTTTAAAATGGATCTCTTTTCAAATTTATGTTTATACATGTTTTTTTCACAAGGTATGCAAGGAATGTGGAAGTGTTCATTCTTACATTTTGAAGTTTAAAATCCTTCATCCTTTAAAGGTATGTTCCTTTGAAATACTAGTATATTGTTGGAGAAGAAAGACCAGTGCCATTTAGAGACATTTTATTCATTGAAAGAACAAAGTTGAATTATTTTTTGAAAATGTGGGAAACTCATTTTCTTCTGTACAGTAGCATGTGTGTAGCTGTAAATATCTCCTTGATCAGGTCTACATTGATTCTTAAGGAGGGAAAATCAATAAATAATATTAACTAGACGGCTATTGTGTTTGGCAAAAATAAGGCCCCTGGGATTATTAACTTCATTGTCATTGATTCTGTCTTCTAAGTAAAAATTGTTACTGAGATATGTGGTTGGTTTTTTAAGTCAAGCACCTTGTATTGGTCATATTTCTACAAACCTTTTGTGCTTGATTGCAAAATTGAATTCATTCACCATTGGAAATAATGATTCTAGATATATTTAATGGCATAGGGGTTAATTACTTGTTTCAAAATAAGGTTAGTCTTGTCATTGATTGCCACTATATGACTTAGATATGAATAAATGATGCAAACTCCAGTTGTTGTGACAAAAACATCAGAATTTGAAAGCTTACACGCAGTTTATAATGGCAATGGATGATGGAACCGTTACATTTGGCATTAACTAAGAAGATATACAAGATTATTGACGAATGAACAAGGTAAGGTTGACATTGGACTTGGGGTAAAAATCATTAAAAGCCCTCAACCTTTTATGGTTTATTATTAGAGTGCCAGGTTTACAAAATAGAGGACAAACATTAATCTTGAAAAATGATTGTGTAATTCAAATGCTCGAGTCTTTAATTCAAAATAAAATGTGCCTACGTATGCAGTGCAATATCAAGTTGGATAAAAGACTGAATTTATATCTATGATAGGAAGCAACTCCAAAGTGCCAAAAATCCAATTAACCATAAAACAGAGCAAAAAATCCTCCATTTTTTCATTATTTCTTGGAGAAAATCTGAAGCTGATACATGTATAAAAAGTATGATCAAACTGATTCTGTGACTGAGGAATTTGTTCCAGTAAATGTTATTCAGCATTTTTGCCTTTAAATCAAAGCAGTGACTTTTACACTTCTTGGTCTGTTTTATTTTTATTGTAACCACATCTAATAGAGATGAAGATAGTAACTCTAGATTTGGCAGTGGATCTAATAAACAGCTAGTTATCATAATTTCTTAAAGATAAATTATTGATTTAAATGGTGACAGTTGGTATTTTTGATATGGTACTTGCATAATTTGTTGACTTTGTTAGTAATTTTTTGGCCCAGTAATTTATGTTGCAATTGTCACATTACATGTTTATTATGGAGATTGCATAAAAGGTGTTTATATGTTATGAAAGCCAGTGGTATTATCTTAAATATAATAACAATATTCATCTGTTATTAAACTACTTATAGTAACAACACCATCTGTTGTGCATCATATTTTTCCTTTTGCGCACAGTATAGTATGATTATTCAATGCAACTGAACTACATATTGGTGTAGGCCTCTTGATACAGGCCAATAAACAGATGGGGTCACATCAGATGCTTCAATGTAAATGTCTAAATGAATGGTCCTGTCACATGCAATGGAAACTACATGTACCCACATATGAATGTGTTGTGAACTTGTGACATAATGAATACAATGCCTTGATCATCATAATTTGCACAAGTTTGTGCCAATGTGGCTCGGTGTATTTGTAGCATAGAAATCAAGTATCTACTAAAAAAGCTGTGTAAATTGCGAGTGAACATTGTTAGTCTAAGATGTGGTATTGAACGGTACATAGTAGTCAATACTTTAAAGTTATTTTAATTTGCATTGATGAAATGTTATTTTTACATGTATTAGTTGCTCCTTTACATGCATATCCATTTAACAGTGGTGTAGTAAAATATTAAATTTTGCTAAGTTTTGTTAACTATGATTGTTTGGAAGAAATGTATTTTGATTTAATCCACATCAGATAATCCATATTAACAAAATTGCAATTATTTATTGTCACCAAATTAAATTCTTGTCAGATATTTTCTAATTGATTACTAGAACCCCATTTTGTTCTTCCTGAGACTATGCATATCATACTTTGTCTGTATTTCAGGTCATCATCATTCAAGACCCTTTGACTATTTTGTGCAATACGAATTATGAGAAGAGCCGTCCTTGTCATGCCCAAAATGGTGGTCTGCAGGGTAAGGAGGACCAACATCTTTTAAAATATTGTTATATCAAGCAATTAAGTGTTGCAGAATATTTCATTTAAATGGATTTCGGTCATGTTTTTCATATATTATTTTTTGTACCCAATGTCACCTTTACCTCTTCCTTTTTCAAAACTTTATTTAGAACTTTTTCTGTGTCAAACTGTGTGCGTGCGTGCGTGCGTGTGTGAAATGTGAAGGTGTTTTTCAGTTTCAGAGTGACACATCCATAAACAGACCTAAGCTAATAAACTGAAGTTTCCAGGTACAATTTGAACACGAAAATCATTACATAAGGTGCACTGAAAGCATTTTATGAGCAAATGTTTTCCAAGCTGTTTAGTCAAGCTGTTTTAATAATTCAAAATACACCCACAGCTTTAATTAAGCTGCTATACATCTCTTAAATATATAGACATATTATATTTCCATTTGTGCAGGAATGTGGGTGCAACTGTGCCAGCTGTTCTAACATTAACAGGTAGGTCTACTGCTTGCTGACCTCTCTCTCTCTCTCTCTCTCTCTCATACGCACACGCACACACATACACACACCTCAATGTCCTGTCAGTTGTTTATAAAGACACAGTTGTTTCAATGTACTACTGCCCACGAGACAGCTGTTTCAGCAATTGGTCTGCTGCAGTTTTATTAATGATGTATAAGATTATTTTTTGGGTTGGGTTAGTAATGAAAATATTGTTTATCCTATTCACAATATATGGTTAATATATTCAATTCTTACTCAACGTTTGCCATTTAGTATTACGTACTTTCAGTTGGTCTTTTGGCTTGCATCAGTAAAATTTGGCATTTATTTTTTATTTTTGTTGCTTCATTTATTTGGGTATATAATGAGAATTAATGGAAAACTAATTAACTTATAAATGTGTATTGACTTTTTTATTTAAGAAAGAGAGTTATAAATCTCTATGAATCTCTATCAATTTGTAATAAATCAATGTATGCTACAAGTGAATCTCTATCAATGTATGCTACAAGTGAAACTAGTTAGAAGATAAAATCATTAATCTAGACAAGACTGAAAAAAAAAAAAATTCTAAAAATTCTTTAGGCCATTCTTTAGGAATATTCTTGATTGCAGATTGTTACTGAAGATTATCTGGAATTGATTGGTTTGGATATAAAGTCTGGAGATTACATAATGTAATTCATTTATATAAGTTCTTTACGGTGCAGGTACAATCCTTAACCTATGAAGAAATATAGCAAATGGTTATCAGGTGTCTCATTTTGTTCTCTCATTTTTGTTCTTGCTTCACATTTTCGCATATATATTCCTCAAGTCATATTTTCTCTCATGCAAGCATGCGATCTTGTGTCCAACTTGATAGCTACAAATCCATTTTTGGCACAATAAGTATTGGATAGTGTACCACCCAGTGCAGACAAGAGGAAGGCTTTTTCTCCTCTTCATTTTTCAATACTGCAAAAAAAAAAAAAAAAAAAAAAAAGAAGATCACAAGGTTATCACTCAATCCATATAGCCCGCAGTTACTTAGACTAACTGTTGCTATGGCTACTGTCATGAATATATAAAGGGAGAAATCGTGGCACTTCCTGTATGACATGCTGACATGATGGTACATTAAAAGCAATGCCAGTGCCTGTTCATGCTTGGAAAGGCTGTACTGGAGCAAAACAAATGGAAGAAGGTGCTAGGTGAGATGGTAATTAAGACTTGGTGAGAAAGGCTTGCATTGCAGTAGTGGAAATTTGGCTTTAGGTGTATTCTTTCAAGTGTGTAGATGAAACATCCATGTTTGTTAACATGTTAGTGTTCCACTGTAATGCTGGAAACTATACTTAATTTTGTACATGAGTATAATTATCAGTCTACTTTATTTATCCAGTATTTTTTTATGTTATATTTGATAATTTATTGAGATGGTTGAAGAATTTGGAGTCAGTTCAGCTCGTAGGACCATGTTTGTGGAAAGTATTGCTGGTCAGTAACAGTTATACAGGGATTTAGATTAGGAAATACGTGGGTGACGGAAAAACACAAATTAATATTTTAGGAGAGAGTTGGATAATGGAATTATAAATCAGAAATCCATCTCTCTCTCTCTCTCTCTCTCATATGTGCTATAATGAACATGTATCTTTTTTTCGCCCTATCAGCTTTTTCATCTTTCTAAGTGCCTGTTGGTCTCACTTATTATCAATATATGTATATGGAATCCTATTCTTTATAAATGTGTATTCATACCTTTTGTTTGAGGTTATGTATGTGGCAATAGCTGGAGGCATTTCAGCAGGTATTGTTGTGTTTGGCCATAAATCATGCCCAATTTTTAAGCAGTGTTGATGACAGGGATATACAATTAATGTGTAATTTTGCTCTTTGATGCTTTTTGTATGAGAGGCACTTAGATTTTTGGCCAAATCAATATGTATGATAAGTACTACTTAAATTGTTTTAATTTAGTTCTCCTAAAGCACAGTTCTATATAGTGCACAGAATATGCCTGATACCAGTATTCATAAACCATATATGAATCTGCTATGAATCATGCATGATATTTGAAGATAAAGTATAACAGAATAAATAGACAGTATTAGACATTTTTTACCAGGGCTACATGTATATTGCATATTACATCAGGTTTGTATGCAAATATTTATCTTATAAGTCTATAAAGCCCTCTGATGCAAACATCTTGGTCATATTTGATGCGTCTGTGGTCATTCAGACGCTGTGATGGTCAGTGGTCACTGTGGTACACAGCTGTGTTGGATGTTTGTGATCTGTACAGATTTTCCTGTTATATTCATTCTCTTATCCAGCATCTGTTTACGTAATTTCTCTATCCTGACATGATTTACTGAAGGCATTTATGTCTTTGGGTTGCAATAATGTTTGGCATAGGTAATAGGCAAGGGTTTTATGGAATTACATTAATATTTCTATCATTGCAGTCTTGACCTGCACCATGAGATAGAAGAACTGAAGAGCAAACTACTGCAGAGTAATGGTAAAATAACCCAGATGAATGTAGACCATGAAGAATCCAAGCGCCTGGGTGAGATGGAGGTTTGCAGGCTGCAAGATGAGCTGATGAAACTGAGAGAAAGATACGACAGGTTAGAGAGTTGTTATTGGTTTTCTGATGAATCATTTTAAAATCTGATCTCTCAGTCTTTCACTTGGTGATTGATTGCTCATTTAAAGAATGCGGATATTTTTGTCAGCAATATCCTTTTTTTTAATATTCATCTCTCATATTTTACTTTGTGAATTATAAATGACAGCACCCAAGGATAGAGTCTACTGTTTTTTAAGTTCAAATACAAGTTTTTGTCAAAGATAAAAAATATCCAAAATATTCAACTTCATATTATATGAATGTCAACCAAATTTAATATGTATGCTTATATATAGGATAGTTTTTCACAGGATTGTTTTCACAGGATTGTTAATTACAGACTTTGAAGAAAATATGCACCATTTCTCTCTTATTGTTTTAGGTTGCTTGAAGGTCACAAGAAAATGCAAAAAGTAAATCAAGGATTGGAGGATAAATTGCTAAAATTAGTATGTATTCTTATTTGCTTTATCTCTGAATCTGATTTTGTACTTTGATTAAGATGTTTATTAATGCAAAATTTTTTCCATATAATTACTAAAATTTTAAATAGGTTCAAATGTCAAATAAATATTCTAGATCAATTGAAAAGGAATATCATCTAGTTGTCAATCTTCATTAGGTAAATCGATTTGAAGTGGATAAAACAGCATTACAAAAAGACGTTGCTACCATGACTACGAAATTAGTAGATGCAAGGATCACGATAACTGACCTTGAAGAGGAATGTGTAAGTAGAGGAAATGATTACATAAAAAAAAAAAAAAAACAAAAAAAAAACAGCTAAATTGAAAGGCTAATTAAAGATAATCATGCAGCTGTAATTTTATATAGATTTAAAGTACCTGTTAGTTGTTTTTTGACAAATGAAGAATCCTGTGGTGTTTAGGCATTATTTTATCTTTTTCCATTGTAGGAAAGATACAGATCTGACTGTAATACTGCTGTGCAGCTACTCCAGTGCAAACCATCCAATTTTGTTGCCCACAGGCTGAACGCAGTAAGTTCAGTGGTACAGTCCAGAACAAAACAGATGTCAATGTTTTGTTCTGGACTCTGCCAAGGTGTTGTGTTGAATAAATGTATGATCAGAATCAAAGCTAAGGCTTGGTTGAACATTATCATAAATAGCGTGACAATTTCTTGGCATGGAATGTGTTGTAATATGTATTGATTTTCACAATGAAATCGACACTGAAATCTGATTTAGAGAATTTTCACAATTCACAAAATTTTCTTTATAGCTTCCTATTGACCTACAAGAGAGAGTGAAATCTCAGTTGACGAGGGAACAGATAATCAACATGGAGGACCCCCCTGTTGGTCAGGTAGAGACCAAGGTGATACGCGTTCCAATGCCCACCTTCCCACCTACTGCCATGGTGTATTCAGTGAACAAACCAACAGATGATGTAGAGAAGGCCAATCAGGAAAATAGACAGGAATCTGTCCCCATGACTTTAATAGCCAAGGTGCTGACACAGCCAGATCCTCAGAGAAAGCCCCGGAAAATGTACATATGTGATAAGTGTAAGGTGGACGTGGTATTTATGGACAAGGATGTGCAGACTTCCACCAGTTATGAGGCAGACATAGAAAGGGTCAGAGGTTTGGGGGTGCATAAAAGTTCAAGGACTAGTATCTCATCCATGCTGAGTGAAAATGGGAGTTGTTGATTGAAGTCTGCCAATGTGACTGACAGTCACAATTTATGTTGAGAGTGCCATGCAGGTTACACATTTTCAACAGGGTGAAAATGTGTTGTTGTTTTCTCATTGATGAGTTTCAGAATGTTGTGAGACAGTTGAATATATTATATAATTTGTTTATTCTAAAACTGGACTGACTGGGTTATGACGAGACCAAGTTGCAACAGCATTCTGTAATTTTTTGCATGTTACACCAGTGACTAGTTGAAGCTCTTGGTCATCTTAGTTTGAACTTTGTAAGTCCAGTAATAGAATCAAAAGAAATTCATATATTTGACAACATGACAGCTCCGATTTCACAAGAGTCCGGTTGTTGTAAAAGCTCAGCTAAATTCGGTCAACAGGTGCAGCATTGTGTTTGTTCTTAGAATAATCACAAAAGGCAATGTGGGCTTATTGTGACAAATTTTATCCAGGAGATGAGCTCATAATTGAGAGATGTGAAATATAATAATGGATCGGTCACAGGTTCAATTGAGGGTGCTATAGAAGTTGCAAACTTTCATACAAGATGAACATGTATTCAATGTTTTCAAATCTCCACAATTGGCAACTTGTGTATCCTATTATAATTATGCCTTAGATTTATGCCTTTAAGCAATCAATCTTTTCTCCCATGCTTAAAGGTAATTTTAAGAATTCCTTTTTGAGCAGTTATTTCTGGTACATAATAGTGCAAATCTATATCTATTTAAATTATAAATTTAAATGTAATGAAGATATTGTGCAATTTGTGAACAGAATATGTATTTACTTTTTCAAAGTTGTGTATATTTTCTGTAAGTTCATGTACAGGATAAATACCAAATGCTTGGTAGCCAACAACAGCATTTCATATATCTTCTTCAAGCATTGCAGGACATATCTTAAGTAGTTTAATCACAATCATTAAAATAGTAAGAATACTAATTTTAGAATATTTCAAGTGGTTTAAAATCTAATGGAATGATAATTCCTAGTCTATTTAGTTTGGAAGAAATAAAAGGTATTTGAATAATATTGTATGCCGTTTTCATTTCTTCAACTAGTTGAGCTGAAAGAACTTTCTACCGGAGGTCTACTAGCTGTTAGTAAATTATGTTAAAAACCTCCTTCACATTGAGAGGAATAGGCAGCAGACATTTCTTGCCATACATGAGGTACAGGACAAGCAATAACTAGGACTTATTTCAGGTACCTAACCCAACCCCGTCTGCTGCTTTGTCAGTTTTAGGAGCAAAGTAGTTACATAAAAATAGCTTGATCATTTGAAGTCCCACAGAGATCTTATGTAGGATTTTGTAACAGCAAGAAGACCCTTGATAGAAAGTACCATTTGCTTCCTTAATGAAAGTATCGATTAACAAACTGAACTTTTAGAATAATAAATGTTACCCCCCTCCCCCCAAAAAAGCCAAACAATAAAAAAAATGAAGCTTAATCATTGCACATTTCCAGAATGATCATGAAAAAACAAAGAAAAAATTATAAATCTTTCATTATGTTCAAACTATTAGATCTAAGTATTTTAAGTTTTTTGGAACTTTTTAGAACTGTCCATTGACCATACCCCCATTCCACGTCAAAAGTTCATCAATAAACAAATAGTTTTTATTGCAAAAATATATTTAAAATTATTTTCATTGTTTTCAACATCAATTCTGAATTGACATGGAGAAGCAATAAAGTTTTTAAAATTTAAAAAAGAAAAAAAAAACAATGTCATATAGCATTGCCTGTCTTCTGGAAATTTTAATTTGATAGGAAATAAAAATCTAAAACTTTCAATTAGTTCCTTCAATCTTTAAATTTTTTTGTCCAGTATTACATTTTGCTGTTCTTTTTTCTTTTCTTTCCTCTTTCTGATTTTGAACTTTCATTTTGTTCATTCAGCCTTTGTCTTTTTGGTTGTGGCTGCAATCTTGATGTATCCGCTTGGCTTGTTGAGGCACCTGGGAATTTAGAAATAAATATATATTAATTATTATCATTTATTGGAGTCGCTGCCATTGTGATAACCCAGTATTAATAACAAAATGTATGCCCAACAAAGTCACGCATAAATGCCCTATTATTTCTAACAAATTACATCAATCTGAAAATAAAATGTCATAGCACTGGTCATAACTCTACATGACAACAAGGAAATCTGTAATTCTTCTAATGCATTTTATTACTCATGTTTCAACTACTGCTATCATTTACTTACCATCATCTTTCTGGGCACTTGCTTTTGCATGTGCTGCTTGCCACAGAGCACTCTTCACAAATCTTTTAGAGGCTGGCTTATCAAGCTTTGGTGCTTTCTCCTTTTCCTGGATTTCTTTGACTCTGTTCATGTATCCCCTTATACGATCCTAAACATAAGAAATTCTGTAACATCTCTATTTATATTTTTTTCCATTTGAGTTTATATTTCAGCATTTAAAATACAAAAATGATTAAAATTCATCAGCAGTCTGTTTCAAACACATTTAGCGTACCAAGGCCACCAAGGACTGAAAATTCACTGATATCCAAAGTAGTAAAAGTACCCAGTGCCTGAAAAAAATTAATAGAAATATACTGGCTCAATTTCCTGGTACTTAGCATGGGACCACTGGTTAATATACAGACTGCTTAGTCCCTATGATAACACATGATAATGTGACTTTTATTTATATGCACCCTTACTGACCAATTCCTGCTTCACTGGGTGCTCTTTTGGATTTTCCCCTCGGACATTTAAATATGCTGGAAAGACAGAAAAACTTAATCATTACATTTACTTCATATTTAATTATTTTTGCTCATCAAAGAGTCCAAGAGTCATAATCAGAGTTAAAAGATAGAAAAAAATTCAGAGTCTCAATATCTAGCCTTTTCATTTACTTTCTAAAATTTTGATTTAAAAAAAATATTTTGCACTTACTCCAAAATAAAGAGTTCACTGCATATGCGGCCACGAGGTTTACTTTGGCACAGTCAAGAGGATTTAGCTGAAACAAATCACTCAAGTAAATTAATGGACAAAGTGGCTTCCAAGACAAATTAAATAGAGACTAAAACAACAATTTTCATGTGTACAAAGAAAGAAAGAATGGAGAGAAAAAGACCCAGACACCAGAACAGTTTTCTCCTCTTCATTGTTAAAATTCTTTCTAAATTGTTTAAGATTTTTCATGCAAGGCAGGTGCTGAACGGGTCCTTTAAAACATAGAAATGGATAGAAATGGATAGAAATGGACTGAAATGGGCCGAAATGGACCGAAATGGACGCATGGCAAACCTCTATGAGATCGCACTTGGGTTTTGCATAGTAAAAATAAACTTACTTTTATACCAGAAAGAAGTTTTATTGAATTTTCTGGTGATACACCCTTCGAGGTAGTAATCGGGTCAAGGTCGCCATTTTCAAGGTGGATTCCACAACGAGGCTCTATTTTAAAACACAGTTGCTTGTATCATGCACGTGTTTAAAAGTCCAATTAGATAATTTAAACTGCAAACCTTTGACTTAAGTAACCAGAACCAAAGAAAGCTACAATAATGTGTGCAACATGATAATATATATTTATTTATTTATTTATTTATTTATTTATTTATTTTTATTCTTTTTTTTTTGCGAATTGTCAGCAGGGAGGGGACTAATAGTCTAAGTTAAATAATGAAATTTCTGGATTATAATTAGGAATAAATATATATCCTTATATATCCTTAACCGAAAGAGTTAAAGGATGTGGAACTTGCAGTGTATTTTATTATAAACCAGTTTGAAACTGTTGATCTCTATAGCATAGGGCATGTCCATTGCCATATCTGTAAGTTTTCTGTATTTTTCTGTTAGTGTTGTGAAATGGGTGAAGAGTGAAAAAAATTTCAGGTAAGAAAAGTGATGTTTCTTTAACGCTGAGACCAGGACTTCAGATTGCCAGTGAACCATTACAGTTATTAATAACCAGTTAACGATCTCTGCTAGCTGGTAGAGATAATGATAAAAATGTGACAAGTGAGTAGTTATGTCACTGACAGGTAAGCCAGACTTACATTCTTTATTTAATTAAGTGCAAATTGATTTGGCTACTATTCCTTTTGGCTTCTGTGAGCTTGTGGAGTTAACACCTCATTAATTAATCACCACTATCAGATCAGGTCCTATGATAAAATATTTGTATCTTAACCACCTTTTTTCATTGAACAGATCCATTCTATCAAGTGTTCATTTTGGAAAAAAAGAAAAAAAAAAATTTACATTCTCACCAATAGTTAATGAATCCATCTCAACATCAAAGGTTTTTTTTTTTTTTTGTAACAATTTCTAAACAGATTATCATTAATAACAGAGCCATCAATGAGGAGGTCATGTGGTCTGATGGCAAGCACAGATTTCAAGCTAATTATCATAACGATCCTTTTGCCATTTAAAAAGAATTTATTATATTTTCATTTACAGTGTATTTATTGTGAAATATGAATCTTATACAAAGAACTATTCCCCCTCAATTTACCATGACCAATCAAAGTGTGCCTGACTCTCAGAAAGTATTTAAAACCCAGCTGCAGAGAAGGCATTAGTTCAGTTTCTTTATGAACCCTTGCGTATAGAGTTCTAAGATACAACCAAGTATTAATATGAAGTCTAAGAAGCCTCGATACCCATGCAGTGTCTGCTCAACTGCTTGCACATACGATGTTATTGAGTGTTCCTCTTGCAATCAATGGACTCACAGGTAAGCTGAATTGATAAGATAGTAAGAAAACATACTTACAGGGTTGGAAGACAAAATTTGTCTACTTATTTGCTTGTTATAATTGTTACGATCATAATCAGGTAGCTTTTGGAATATTTGGGAACCAAAAATATTACTTTTGCAGCTGATGCAGATCTGCAATAAAAACTTTAATCTTATACTTTTTTTATTACAAAATGGTAGTCTCATCCCTGAATAGGTAAATTGGATTAACTAGCTTAGAATGGATTAGGTTTTAATGCTGTCTCAGATCACAGAATAATTTTTAAAAAAATTTTTCACATTGGACTGCTTTTGATTTGTTATTGGTATGAAGTGATGTGCTACATGTAGGGGATTTCATTATTATTTGTTGTAGCTGGTGTTTTGGTATACCAACCGACTCATATATATCGATCACTGTCCCTACCTGTGTCATAGCTATTTGACATCACCCTATAACTCATCTCATTTTACTATATATTTTACCTTGTCAAATTGAACTGTCGATTAGATTTACTTCGATTATTAAAGGCACATCTTTTCCATCTACATGTAGTTATAACTTAGTTGCTGTTTGTGTCTGGAAATTAATTGTCCATTTCTTCTCACTAGGAGACACCTTGTCTTATATAGTAAATAATATTAACTTTAAAGAGGATAGTGTATACACTTCTTTCACATACCTCTCTGAGGGGTTAGAATAAAATATTGTGTTAATGAAAAAAAGAGGAATAAATTTATCAGTGAAATTATGACAATAAAGACGTAAAATTGAATCAAATAAAAGTAATAATAGGTATGAGAATAAAGCAAAAAAGGCAATATTTTAGTAAAAAATCTAAAACCCACATAACTTTACATAACATTTCATTATATGAAACTTTACTTTGGATTTTTTTAAAGTATCCAAGAGTCAATGCGGTTCCATATTTTAATCATATTCTATGGTTTGTTCTGAATTGGGGCCTTTCATATCGTGTCTTAAATGTCAGTTGCCAATTATTATTACTAGTACTTAAGGTTTTTTTTTTAAATATTTGCATGCCATTTAACTACTCTTTTATCTGGTTATATAATATGACCTTGAGGATTTTTGATGATTTGGATGATTTTGTTTAATCTAGTCAATTATTTCATAACATGCTACATGTATGTGTAATTACTTTCCATTGGAAGAATAAGCCATTCAGATCATTCTTTTGGATACTGAATTAGTCTAGAACAAAGTTAACATTAAGGTTGAATTCCTTGATAGAAAGGGAATTTCCAACATCATTTTTCAGTATAAGGGCCATTCCGTGGTATTTGGTCCAGAGACCTTTAAATTTCAAACAAGGCAGCAAAGCTGTCAAATGTACAGACAAAAAACAGGAAATAACTATGCACAAAATAGGCTACTGTCAATTCTGATGCAAAAGTACATTATGTTAAACTGCAAATTCAACATCAAATTTTAATTATGCTCAACAGGTAATACCAATGTAAGTAAAATGTGTAACAAGCATAAGGCTTCAGGCCCATGGGAGTTCAAGTTCACACTTTGAAAATGTATAACTTCCAGAAAAAGAAGCCAATTAGACTACTTTTCCAACTCAGGCTGCATTTTAGTCCTGTATTTCTTTTTTGAAAGTTTGGCAATTATAAGTAACATGGTTTTCCCATAATGGTCATCATGGCAGCAGCACCCAAAATTGTGTTTTCTTCTATTCTGATGCAATATTACATAATGGTTAACAGCCTAATGACCGTCAATTTTTAATAATAAAATATACGTATCATGGATTTTCAGAAAATGTGACTAGCATGGGTCTTCAAGCCTGTGGAACTTCAAACTCACACCTTGAAAATGCCAATATGTGAAAAATTAAATTTTCACAAAAAAACTGTTTAACTGGCAGTAAGAATTACCAAGCAGCCAAAAAGTAAAACTGCCTTCCACTTATCGTGTTTATAATGAAAGTGCGACAGCGACAGCGACGACAGGCGTAGGTGATGGCAATATGTACAGACACATCTGTACATATTTACTGTACTGTTTGAGAACAGTAAGTGACATGGTTTTTCTTAAATGGTCATCATGGGAGCAGTGCCCAAAATAGGTTTTTTTCAAATTTTGATGCAATATTACATAATGTTTAACAGCATAATGACCATCAATTTTTAATAATAAAATATTAGTATCATGGATATTCAGAAACTGTGACTAGCAAAGGTCTTCAGGCCCATGGAACTTCAAAGTCACAACTTGAAAATGCCAAAATGTAAACAAGACAGCACTGTTCTGAAATGTTTTATTCCATTTTTAACAATTTTTAACATAAAACAAAATTAACAGTTTACTGCCATTTTTATACGATCAACTAAGAAAATTGATGAGATGGGAAAAATATCAATAGAGCAGTGTTAAATGTCCAATTTCTTCCATTCTGAGATTCTGAACATAGTGAATGATTGAACCTGACAAACTGCAATGATATGAGTTTATTTCCATTTTTGAAACTTTATTACACAATACATGATAACAAGTTTACCATCATTTTTACAAAATCAACTAACAATGTTGTAAAGATGCAGGAAATGTCAAACAAACACTTTTACGTATCTTATTAATTAAATAATGAAACTGTTAACATGTCTAAGAATTGAATCTGAGGAAATGTGAAAAAACAGCATAACTTCTAAAATAATGGCCCGATTATGCTGATTTTTTTTAACTCAACCTGTGTTTTAGCAGGATTGACCACTCCTGTGAGTTTAATGACAATTGGCCTGTCTGTCTTTCTTATATTGTGTTTACAATGTTGCATATATGCTGAAAAGTGAAAAAAAGCATAACTACTTAAATAGTGGCCTGATGATGACGGTTTTCGAACTTGACCTGCGTTTTAGTAAGATCGATTACTCCTGTGAGTTTCATGACAACAGGCCAATCGGTTTTCCTTGAAATGTGTTTACAGTGTTGCATATATGCTGAAAAGTGAAAAAAACAGCATAATTTCTACAATAATGGCCCGATCATGCTGATTTTCGAACTTGACCTGCGTTTTATGAATATTCATCAGCTCTGTAAATATAAAGCCAAAAATTTAAACTGCCTTCCACTTATCATGTTTACAAGGAAAGTGCACGGCGCCGGCGACGGCAACGACGGCGACGACAGACGCAGGTGATGGCAATATGTACAGACACATCTGTGTCTGTACATAATAATAAAATATTAGTATCATGGATATTCAGAAAATGTGACTAGAAAAGGTCTTCAGGACCATGGAACTTCAAAGTCACACCTTGAAAATGCCAATATGTGACAAATTTAATTTTCACAAAAAACTGTTTAACTGCCAGAAAGAATTACCAAACAGACTGCATTGCCTAATTAAACTGTATCTTAGTCCCATGTTTCTTTCCTGTAAGTTTGAGAACAGTAAGTGACATGGTTTTCCTTAAATGGTCATCATGGGAGCAGTGTCCAAAATAGGGGTTTCTTCAAATTTTGATGCAATATTACATAATGTTTAACAGGATAATAACCATCAATTTTTAATAATAAAATATTAGTATCATGGATATTGAGAAAATGTGACAAGCAAAGGTCTTCAGGCCCATGGAACTTCAAAGTCACACCTTGAAAATGCCAAAATGTAAACAAGACAGCACTGTCCTGAAATGTGTTTTTTTCCATTTTTAACAATTGTTTAACATATGACAAAATTAACAGTTTACTGCCATTTTTATATGATCAACTAAGAAAATTGATGACATGGGAAAAATATCAATAGAACAGTGTTTAATGTCCAATTTCCTCCATTCCGAGTTTCTGAACATAGTGAATGAATTAATCTGACAAACTGCAATGATATGAGTTTTTTTCCATTTTTGAAACTCTATTATACAATACATGATAACAAGTTTACCATCATTTTTACATAATCAACTAACAATGTTTTAAAGTTGCAGGAAATGTCAAACAAACACATTTACATATCTTATTAGTTAAATAATGAGACTGTTAACATGCCTAAGAATTGAATCTGAGGAAATGTGAAAAAACAGCATAACTTATAAAATAATGGCCCCATTATGCTGATTTTCGAACTTGACCTGCGTTTTAGTAAGATTGATTACTAATGTGAGTTTCATGACAACAGGCCTATGGGTTTTCCTTGAAATGTGTTAACAATGTTGCATATATGCTAAAAAGTGAAAAAACAGCATAACTACTAAAATAGTGGCCCGATCATGCCGATTTTCGAACTTGACCTGCGTTTTAGTAAGATTGATTACTCCTGTGAGTTTCATGACAACAGGCCTATCGGTTTTCCTTAAAATGTGTTAACAGGGTTGCATATATGCTGAAAAGTGAAAAAACAGCATAACTTCTACAATAATGGCCCGATCATGCTGATTTTCGAACTTGACCTGTGTTTTATGAATATTCATCAGCTCTGTAAATATAAAGCCAAAAAGTAAAACTGCCCTCCACTTATCGTGTTAACAAGGAAAGTGCACGGCGCCGGCATCGGCGACGGCATCGGCGACGCCATCGGCATCGGCGACGACGGCGACGACAGACGCAGGTGATGGCAATATGTACAGACACATCTGTGTCTGTACATAAAAAGACTCCTACTTACAAAACTTATAATTTCTGAAACCAGACACCACTAGACACCAGAATCCCCCAAAAAAAGGTTTTGATGATTATTATTTTATTGAAACTTTTATCTGGAAAATTTATAAAATAGTGTTATGGAAGGACATTTTTATTTTTGATGTAGTTTACAAAATATTGATTATTTTTAATAATAAAGGCTACAGACATTAAATATAAGTTATTTTTTACATATAACCAAGTGCATTACATTGAAATTTTTCTGAATAGAAAAGAATGGATTAATTAATATCAAAATGTTCTTCCACGACAATTTAGGTACCTATTTTTTAAGTTTTCTCAGTCATTACAAAAGCTAAAAACTTTTTACTTCATATTCTCCTCAAACATGGTATGGGTCAACAACCTTTGAAAAAAAAATTGACATATAAGATTACAGTGGATTAATAAATCAAAGTTATTAAAACTGTTATGGAAGGACATTAAGTGTCATGGACGGACACCTCACATATTTTGGGTGAATACCAGGCAGATGGGTGAACAATGAAGTCCTGGCCCTTTCTTTCAGATTACTTCAAGTTGGAATTTTAAGATCTTCCATAATCTAATTATTGCTGTCTTTTTATTTAATAGCACACTATTTTAATGATTTTGATATAATTGTAATGTAGGATTGCATAAAATTTAGACATTTGCTGAAAAATCTCATGTTGCCTGCGTTTAGGAGTTAGGGCATCAAACTGTGATACAGCTCACTTGAAAGGTCTGCGACACTACGCCCCTGGAGGACAGCCCAGAGTATAGTGATTGGTACTTTATTATTAATATCCGTTTTTTATAATACTAACAGGTGAAGGGGATATCTTTCAGCAGTTCCATAATTATGTTGCCTGCGTTTAGGAGTTGGGGCATCAGATCTGTGATACAGCCCATGTGAATGGTCTGCGGAACTACGACCATGGAAATGCGGCTCAGGGTGGCACTACGACCTGGCATCTACATCGCACTGCCCAAACTGAAAGCAGATCAACAGCATCAAAGTTAAGAAAGCTCTGGCAATGGTACCCGGGCACCTCCAAAAGTTGCTGAACGAAGGAAACTGAGGAAATCTCATTTCCTACCTATAAACGGTCCTTTTCAGGACCACCCACTTTTCTCAGGAAAGGCTTCCAATATGTTCCATTTAACTACCTAAACCTATATACCCTTTATAATACAGGAATACCTAGCATGACTGCTTGATGAAACTGTAACAGGACTGTTATTTAAAAACGACTCAGACTGATCTGGTAGAGACTTGAAGTGGTATTTTTTTATAAACATGTTGTTTATTGCGATACCTATGAGAGGTAGAACAGCATGAGTGGACAAATGTCTGAATAATGTGATGAAACGAACAGAACAATTTACGTGAACTAAAACTAAAAAATAAATGAATAGTATTTTAAATGAACTAAACTAAAAATAATTATCTGTATAACAAAATAAGACAACATGAAACTCTTAAATAAAAAAGCAAACCAATCAAGCCAATATTTACCTGTAAGAGGTAGAACAGCGTGAGTGGACGAATGTGCCGCCAAATGAGGTAGGGCATGTTTCTGGGCCTTGCACTCAAATGCAGTTATAATTCCATGTAAACGCCATGAAATAGATTTTTACTCATTAAATTGATTCTTTTGGTCTTTGATGAATTAGCAGTTCAAATGCGGCAGATATATATTGAGGTTTCTTTACGTTGCATGGTATGTGTTGAAAGAATCTTAATATCTATTAAGCGAACTTATTTCTTTTTTAATTTAGGAATAAACTAATGATAATAAAATGAAAAGAAAACAAATGATTTCAATTTTGAACCAGTATTATTTTAGAAAACCATTGACTTTTTGTGCTAATGAACAACGCTGATAGGCCTACATTTCTGTGAAACTTGAAGCAACTAGCTTTACTTTGATACCCTATACAGGTTATACATATACTATATTCGATCACAAGCCTATGAAAGTAGATTTTTAATCCTCTAACAAATTTTTTTTAAAATGCCGACATCTTTCATTTCACTATCCGGTTAAAAAAAAAAATTTATGACTGGTGTACCATGAAATTCTGACTCCCCTAAAATGTGACACCCCAGTCAGATTTCCATAAATTATGGAAATCTGACTGGGGAGTCACATTTTAGGGAAGTCAGAATTTCATGATTAATGGAAATGTAACTCCCCAGTCCAATAGTGAAAATTTGTCTCCCCCTGGGAAATTTTGACTCCCCCCCCCCCCCACACACACACACACACACAAAACATTCATAAATTTATTTTATTTGAGTAAATGACTATGATCGTGTAGTATGCATAATGGAGGACACATTGGCACTTAAATTTTTGTTTTAATTTTCATGAAAAATATAAAAAAATTAAAGATTTGTATTTTACCACACAAGGACTCCCCCTATGAAAAAGTATTTATTTGACATTTTTCAACATATTTTCTTTTAGGGTACTTTAGGAAGAATATATTGGATAAGAATAAGAAAATGAAAGATTAGTATTCTATGAAAAAGCTATTGATATTTACCCTAGGTTCTAGATTCCGGTATTGTCAGCTCGATCTTGATTTCATATATAACCCATATCAACAACAGCGACTCCACCACGAGGTATATTTAGCAAGCTAGCTTTTACGTTTCTCTGACACTCAGGGTATTGATATTTGATACATTGAGACAATGGGTGGTAAAATGCACATTTTAGATTTTCTTAATTTTCATGTTTTTTTTTTTAATTTTTTCTCACCTAATATTCAACCATCAAACTTTCAAATATTAAGTTACTTTTTCATAAATTGACTAGCTCAGGTCTCCCCTATATTCTATATCAGTAAAGCACCATCTTATGTGGAATTTCCAACTATTACCGTATTTTACTATTTTATATGGGAGGACTGTTGTGGTCGGTTGTGCTAGGTTGAGGACGGTGTTTAGGTACACTGCCACAGCCTCGTTGTGGAATCACCGCCACAGCCTCGTTGCGGAATCCACCTTGAAAATGGCGACCTTGACCCGAT
The DNA here is from genome assembly GCF_051362555.1 of Lingula anatina. Classification (NCBI taxonomy): domain Eukaryota; kingdom Metazoa; phylum Brachiopoda; class Lingulata; order Lingulida; family Lingulidae; genus Lingula; species Lingula anatina. The sequence continues at coordinate 40,175,866 of NC_141768.1, read as the reverse complement.
TACTACCTCGAAGGGTGTACCACCAGAAAATTCAATAAAACTTCTTTCTGGTATAAAGGTAAGTTTATTTTTACTATGTAAAACCCAAGTGCGATCTCATAGAGGTTTGCCATGCGTCCATTTCGGTCCATTTCGGCCCATTTCAGTCCATTTCTATCCATTTCTATCCATTTCTATGTTTTAAAGGACCGGTGCTGAACAACTATCCCAAACATTGTAAATTTTTAAAGACTTTTTAGAGTAATAAAAATGAAAATGTAAACAATATTAAATGAAGTGACATGCAATATTTCAGATTCAATTGACTGTCATTGGTGGCTTAATTCATAACTGAAGATAAAAAACAGACACTAACGTTTACCACAAAAACAGTTGTTGATAGATGTGGATCGAACTGTTAAAAGCGGCGCACGACAAGAATCGTGGAGTCGGAACCAGAGCGATTATGCTGGATAATTACTATAACTTGTTTCTATAAATAATATGTACCGTTTACCTTTTCGTGTACCTCATTCAAAGGAGTCATTAATAATGGTTTTAAAGTGTCTTCAACCTTTGTTAAAGAATCATCAAAACTGCTTAACTGGTCTTGTATTTCACTGGGAAAATCTTCACTCGTGCCAGCCATGGCGGCTGCCATGTTGAAACTCCCCGGATGAACAACACTGAAAGTGGTGACGTTTAGAGGTAAACAAGGTCGAAAAGAAGCCTCTACTGGAACGGCGTTGCTCCTCTGCACTGGAATTTGTGTATGGGTCTCACTGTTTGTTATGTACAATTGCCGTACAGCCATTAGGATATGGTCTGTAGGTAGACTGTGTACCTATCCAAGGAGAAAATATTCACCACATCTTTCTAGGTAAGGCATTCTGCAGGGGAGCAGTGTAGGATTGAATGTGGTATGTACAGTACTCCAATATGATTATTTACTGGCACAATTTCCACATGTGAATAGCATATGATGAAGCCAAATCAGAGATGCTAATTTCTTGATTCCATTTGTAATCTTATTCAAGTTGTTAAGGATTAATAATGAGTTTTAGAACTTTTAGGGGTGTGTAGCATTAATAAGTTTTGTTTGGGTTAAAGAAATCACTACATGATCAGTTTCAATTTTATTTATTTCACATTTAGAGGTTTACACCCACATCTGATCATGGCCACAGCATTTGCCAGTACATCTAGTGATTCCCAAAGGAAACAAAACAGACTTGCCCTGGAGAAGTCGCCCTACTTGCTGCAGCATGCTTCAAATCCAGTGGACTGGTGAGTGGAACAAAGTTGGATGATCTTGGATAAATTTTTAGGTTACATATCGATACGTCCCCCCACCGGTACATCCCCGCACCAATACTTCCTGAGGTGGAGTATCGGTGCGGGGAAGTATCGGTATGGGGATCTATCAGTGTGGGGTCGTATTGATGCGCATAATACAAAAAATTACTAAGGGGGATTATCGGTGGGGGGGGGAGTAACGGTGCGGGGGAGTAATGGTGCGGGGGAGTATCGACATGACCCCAATTTTTACATAGAGTTACCATCATTTGTTAAGGTTGCTATGTCACCAACAGTAATATTAAGCTTTGTTGCAAGTTTGAAATAAATTGAAAACACAACACAGATAGCCTTGTTAGATTTTATCTGATCAGTAAAAAGTGTGTTCAATTATTTGTAACATTTTAAAATGTAGTTTTAATACTTAAATGTGTTAAATGTTTTTTCATCCAATACACCACATTGGCCATCCAATACACCACATTCATGGCCACAAGTGACTGCTCTCTCCTTTTTAGTTGTCGCATTGTAAAATGCTGCTCTCATGTCTTTTTGCTGAAGAGGGATTTTGCATGTATTTTGGTGATCTGCCGATGCAATGTGCTGAACAAGTGTAGCGGTTCTGAAATTATTGGTTCCTCTGGCCATGGTATTATTACTGCCATGTTCACGGCAAATTGAACAAAACATCTCGTTTTTCTCTGTGTTATACCAGAGCCAACTGTTTGTGTATTTCCATATATCCTGTATTTCACTGTGACAGTTGATGCTTGACTCGCTTCACTGACATCCCAGGGGATTGATATCACTATCAGCCTTATGTTCAGAGTCATCATCCGCACGTGTGGCTGGGCCGGGCCGGGTTGGTCTGATTTGTCTCTCGTCTTGATTTATTGTCATGTTTGCGGTTGGAAGAAAGCTAATAAACTTTCATTGGTCAGTGGTCGTAGTTTCTTCTTTGGAAGCATTATTATTCTAGCACCAAAAATGCTTGAAACCACAACAACTCCTTCTTTGCAGAACTTTGGAGAGCCGGGTGAAGGTCATGGGCTTTTATGTGCATTTACCGCCTGCTGTACATTATTTAATGCTGCTGTTTCGTGAAGTGCGTGCAAAAGGAGTAATAGCCACAAGTACAGGCTATTTGTAATAATTGTGTATTAGGAGATAGGAAGACTGTTTTGTCAAAGTTGTAGCTAATTATAATTATTGTAACGTCATTTCTGGCTGTAAAAATGTTAACTAGTATTTACCTAAATATCAAGCTGTATTCTGTGACACTGGGTTTCCATTTCATTAAAAAAGATGCGAGATCTTTCATTCCATGAAATTTATTACACCATTTGTCAAACTGTTTGCTGTTTTAAATAAGTAATTCTTGTGATTTCATGGCCCCGAATAATCCCTTGGTTATGGAGGTTATATACAAAGATGGGCATGGTTTGATTTTTTAAATCACAAATTTTATAAGTACATTTTGTTTATCATACATTTACTTGTTATCTATTAGAGTCATCTTACTGCATTATCTCACAGTGCCTTCAATGAAATTGCCTGTATTAAAGCAGATGCTTAGGTTAAGAAGGAGAGGTGGTATCAGATTTGATCTTTTATTGATTGCCAGCATTATGTATATATATATACTTTGAAAGGGGGCTTTAAAATCTGTTTTTTCCCACACATGGTTTTTGATGGTGTGTTGGGGTTTTACAAGAGCTAGGCCACATGTACATGTACATGTACACGAAAGACAATATGTTCTAAGGCTTTTCATATCACTGTAATATCATTATAATATCAATTGTGCCTTTCTAATACATCAAATATTCATAGGTTTCCATGGGGAGAGGAAGCATTTAAGAAGGCTAGAGAAGAAAATAAGATGATTTTTCTATCAGGTGGGTGTAAAATTTATACTTAATGGCATGGTAATATACAGTTATTACACATAAACTGATTACATATAGACTGAAAATACTTTTAAGTGGAATGGTGGTCTAAAGCAATGCTCTTATGTGAATTTAACAAAAGATTGAAGTTTAGCATGTCTAGTTGAAACAAAACTATTATTATATTTTTTCAGTGGGCTATTCTACATGCCACTGGTGTCATGTGATGGAGAGAGAATCGTTTGAAAATGAAGAAATAGGCAAGATAATGAGTGACAATTTTGTCTGTGTCAAGGTTGACAGAGAGGAGAGGCCAGATGTGGACAAGATGTATATGACTTTTATACAGGTGCTGACTTCAACAAGAAATTAAACTTGAATGAAATTGTCTCTTATAAGCAGATTTTACCAGCAAACACCTGTTATATTTTTACCGAGGATATTTACAGTCCATCTTGACTCATTAAGTTAAATAATGCTGTCTTTTGCTCTTGGCTTTCTTTCAACTATTTATACATAAATACCATGATGTTTTATTGAAGTATGATGACAGTTCATTTCAGGCAAATACATGAAGTGGCCTATGCACATGGGTGACAGGATCAGGATTATGCCTGATTTCAGGATATTCAATCTTAAATTTGATCTTTTTTCATATGGTCTGAATGCCACGAGAAATTGCAAGCTAGGATTTCAGGATTTACAGTTTTTTTTACAAATTTCATCCATGCCAATGTATTATCAGATCATGTAAAAAATTTCTGCTCCCCTGGACAGGCTACCAGTGGCAGTGGAGGCTGGCCTATGAGTGTGTGGCTAACTCCAGATCTTAAACCAATAGTTGGTGGCACCTACTTCCCTCCAGATGACAGATACTATGGCAGACCAGGGTTCAAGACAATTCTGAATAATTTGTCTGAGCAGGTAAAACTCCAATAAAGTGTATTACTAATTAATGGGTATATGAATGTGTTATGTGAATCTTTAGAATTACATAGAGTAGGTACTTGTAAAATCCTTGTGGTAGTTAGTATACATATGTGTTTATTATAGTAGTATTTTAGTTTTGGTGTTTGTATTGTGTATCAAGGGCAGATTGAGGCCGTTTTCTTGGTTTTCCAGAAGACGGTTAGATTTTCAAGTTTACATGATGGGTATCTATTTTTTCTAATATAAAAACTGGAGGATGGATCAACAAAAATAATTTGGAAGACTGTCAGAAAATATCTCTGGATCTGCCCCTGTGTATATTAAAAATAAAAAACTCAAGGGTATAATACATAGTTTGAAAAAAAAAATGGATTTAGTAATACTGTTTTGCTTGTTTTGCTGCTCCTGTTCATTAAATTATGTTATTGCAAATTGTTATGAAAACAAAAGTTTTAACAACTTGTCACTTTTACCTGGAGAATATCTTTGATTGTGCTCATATGTGTTTTGAAAATTTCAAAGAATGCAACCATTGTACATATTTTTACAATACATTTAAGATTTTCAAGACAACAACCTTTCACTGCTTTAACTATTCAGTGGCAGATGAACCGTGACAAGATAATGCGACAGGGCACTCAAATAGTGGATGCAGTGATGCAGATGACACAGCTGGAGACTCCACAAGAAGACCAGGTCAGACTGGACAGTGACCAGTGCATGGACACATGTCTGCAGATGCTGTGTAGGACATATGACTTCACAATGGGAGGGTTTGGGAAAGGGCCCAAATTTCCACAGCCAGGTGAGTTAGCTGTGAGGCTGCATACATAGTCATATATATGGTTTTGGCGGGAAAATGGTTTCTTTTAGAATTTGGTTGTATTAAGTTTGTTACTTTTTCAAAGGGAAGAGGCAGTTTACAGAGAACAAATTATAATATTAAATAGTTCTGAACACATCAAAATGATTTCAGTTTTTACCATGTCCCTTACAAGTTTTAATCATAATTGATATTCTAAGAATTTATCATCTTGAAGACATTATGGGTCCAAAATTAGATACACAATCAAACTTTTCATGTTAGACTTGGAAATCCTTGTTTTTTCTTTTCAGTCAATTTCAACTTCCTGTTCCGTGTTGTTGCAAGCAAGTCCCCATCAGCCGAGGCAGAAAGTGCCCAGAAGATGGCGCTCCATACACTCAGAATGATGGCAAAAGGAGGGATACATGATCATGTTGCCCAGGTAAGTATTTATGCATATTTTGTTCCTGCTAAAATAGTTTTATGACTGTAACATCTTTTGTGGATTATACTGCATCATTGTACAGTATTTTTTGTCCTGAAAATATATACAAGTCATTTTATTGAATCAACAACCTGCATTTAAGAAGAGTTCAAGAGACGTGTTTTTAACTTAAAATTTTCAGCTTAACTTCACTGATTGAAAGGTTTTTAACTTATTGTTTCTTTTTCAAGGGATTTCATCGGTACTCCACTGATATTAATTGGCATGTTCCCCACTTTGAAAAGATGTTATATGACCAAGGACAGCTGGCACACTCATACTTAGATGCATATCAGGTGGGTCATAGCAGGTGAACTATGTTTGTTATGTGTGGTATTTTCATGGTTTCCCATAATGTATTATTATTATTATTATTATTACTGTTATGTGAATTTTTTTTTTGTGAATAACATCATAATGAAGTGATTTGTCCCTGCATTTGTATTCACATATTGCAAAATTTTGATATGAAAATAAAGATAATTTTGTTTTGAATTTGGACAAGTCATTGTTTTTAGAATCATGAATTTATTTATTTATTTATTTCAAGCTTAGTAAAGAAGAAATATTTGCAGATATTGCCAGGGACATCTTGCAGTATGTGGAGCGTGACCTAAGTGATCCAGTGAGGATATTCTTTAAAAAGATCTCTTAAAACTTTTTAATATGCAAATTTTCATTTCAAAGCTTTTAAATAATGTAAGACTATAGATAAAACTACATATCAAAAAATCTTTCTTGAACAAGCAATCTGAGTTATGAAATTGATATTTTTTCAATTTCATCTTATGCTTTTTAAAATACTTTTATTTTGTGTATACATCATTTGTGTGCACTTTTTCACCCTGACATTTTCTGTGTTTGTCCAGTCTGGAGGGTTTTACAGTGCAGAGGACGCGGACTCTTATCCAAACCATGGGGATGTCGAGAAGAAAGAAGGGGCCTTCTGTGTCTGGACAGATGAAGAGATAAGGCAGTTGCTAGGAGACAGTGTGGAGGGACAGGAAGACGTCACCATGGCTGATGTCTTCTGCAAGCATTTTGATGTGAAACCAGGGGGAAATGTGGATCCTTACAAAGTAAAGTACCTGATTTTAAGTTTTGTTTAGATTCGATGTTTGTGACATGTTTATGTTTTTTGAAATTCTTTGAAGTGATGAACAATTCATAGTGTTTAGGATAATGATTTTGTCATATTTATACCACATGTTTATGTATATTGCAAAATGCAGGTTGAAGACAATACAAAGCGCCAATTCTTTTAGATATATTTCCTTTTGTAACATTTGTATTGCATCTAAAATGGTGGCATTTGAAGAACCTAATTAATCCATACATGCATGAAAAAGTAAGAAAAATGACTGAAAAAGATAAAGTGTATTGTTAAAAGCAGTCGTATTGAAATTATTTGCGTGGTTTTATAAACTTGTTACAGGATCCACATGATGAATTAAAGAAACAGAATGTTCTAATTGTTACTGGAAGTCTGGAGGAAACAGCCCAGCAGTTTAATCTTGACCTTGCTACTACGACTGCCATTTTGGAAAAGTGTAAACAGGTGCTGTTTGAGGTTAGGAAGAAGAGACCCAAGCCACATCTTGATAACAAAATGCTCACAGCTTGGAATGGTGTGTACTACATTTGTATCAGCAAAAGGTTACTTTCCTGGTAGTGCATAGCGCTCTACACTCACCTGCTGTTATATATATTCTATGTTGGCATAGTGTTCATGACTGCCAACTTATAGTACACATTGTAGACATGCTTAAAAGGTTAAAAAAAAGTAACATTTTTTTATGTACAGACACAGATGTGTCTGTACATATTGCCATCACCTGCGTCTGTCGTCGCCGATGCCGATGCCGATGCCGATGCCGATGCCGTCGCCGGCGCCGTGCACTTTCCTTGTAAACACGATAAGTGGAAGGCAGTTTCACTTTTTGGCTTAATATTTACAGAGCTGATGAATATTCATAAAACGCAGGTCAAGTTCGAAAATCAGCATGATCGGGCCATTTTAAGGGAAGTTATGCTGTTTTTTCACTTTTTTCAGCATATATGCAACCCTGTAAACACATTTTAAGGAAAACCGTTAGGCCTGTTGTCATGAAACTCACAGTAGTGGTCAATCTTACTAAAATGGAGGTTAAGTTCGAAAATCAGCATAATCGGGGCATTATTTTAGAAGTTATGCTGTTTTTTCACATTTCCTCAGATTCAACTCTTAGGCATGTTAACAGTCTCATTATTGAACTAATAAGATACGTAAAAGTGTTTGTTTGACATTTCCTGCATCTTTACAACATTGTTAGTTGATTTTGTAAAAATGATGGTAAACTTGTTATCGTGTATTGTGTAATAAAGTGTCAAAAATGGAAATAAACCCATATCATTGCAGTTTGTCAGATTTATTCATTCACTATGTTCAGAATCTCAGAATGGAGGAAATTAGACATTTAACACTATTCTATTGATATTTTCCCCATCTCATCAATTTTCTTAGTTGATCATATAAAAATTGCAGTAAACTGTTTATTTTATGTTAAAAAAAGTGTTAAAAATGGAAATAAACCCATGTCAGAACAGTGCTGTCTTGTTTCACATTTCCTCAGATTCAATTCTTAGGCATGTTAACAGTCTCATTATTTAACTAATAAGACATGTTAAAGTGTTTGGTTGACATTTCCTGTATCTTTACAACATTGTTAGTTGATTATGTAAAACTGATGGTAAACTTGTTATCATGTATTGTGTAATAAAGTTTCAAAAATGGAAATAAACTCATATCATTGCAGTTTGTCAGATGCAATCATTCACTTTGTTTAGAATCTCAGAATGGAGGAAATTGGACATTTAACACTGTTGTATTTATATTTTTCCCCATCTCATCAATTTTCTTAGTTGATCATATAAAGATGGCAATAACCTGTTAATTTTGTTTTATGTTTAAAAAATTGTTAAAAATGAAAAAAAAAACATTTCAGAACAGTGCTGTCTTGTTTACATTTTGGCATTTTCAAGTTGTGACTTTGAAGTTCCATATGGGCCTGAAGACCTTTGCTAGTCACATTTTCTGAATATCCATGATACTAATATTTTATTATTAAAATTGATGGTCATTATGCTGTTAAACATAATGTAATATTGCATCAAAATTTGAAAAAAAAAAAATATTTTGGGCACTGCTCCCATGATGACCATTTAAGATAAACCATGTCACTTACTGTTCTCAAACAGTACAGTAAATATGTACAGATGTGTCTGTACATATTGCCATCACCTGTATCTGCCGTCGCCGCCGTCACTGTCGCCGGCGCTGGCGCCGTGCACTTTCATTGTAAACATGATAAGTGGAAGGCAGTTTTACTTTTTGGCTGTATGTTTACAGAGCTGATGAATATTCATAAAACGCAGGTCAAGTTCGAAAATCAGCATGATCGGGCCATTTTAAGGGAAGTTATGCTGTTTTTTCACTTTTTTCAGCATATATGCAACCCTGTAAACACATTTTAAGGAAAACCGTTAGGCCTGTTGTCATGAAACTCACAGGAGTAATCAGTCTTATGAAAACGCAGGTCAAGTTCGAAAATCAGCATGATCGGGCCACTGTTTTAGTAGTTATGCTGTTTTTTCATTTTTCAGCATATATGCAACACTGTAAACACAATATAAGAAAAACAGATGGGCCAATTGTCATGAAACTTACAGGAGTGGTCATTCCTGCTAAAACGCAGGTTGAGTTCAAAAATCAGCTTAATCGGGCCATTATTTCAAAGAAATGCCGTTTTTTCACATTTCCTCAGATTCATTTCTTACGCATGTTAACAGTTTCATTATTTAATTAATAAGATACGTAAAAGTGTTTGTTTGGCATTTCCTGCATCTTTACAACATTATTAGTTGATTATGTAAAAATGATGGTAAACTTGTTATCGTGTATTGTGTAATAAAGTTGCAAAAAATGGAAATAAACTCATATCATTGCAGTTTGTCAAATTCAATCATTAAAATTTTGCATCAGAATTGACAGTAGCCTATTTTGTGCATAGTTATTTCCTGTTTTTGTCTGTACATTTGACAGCTTTGCTGCCTTGTTTCTTTTAGTTTTACAGTTGAAAGAAATAGTTTTGTTTTTTATTGGGTGCACAATTTTGAAAATAGAATTTATATTTTTACTTGAATGTTATAGACTTATTTATAGTGAAAATGAATTGATGAAGTATATTGTGACTAGTGTCAGCAGGCTGTCCAAATTGATGAGCTCACCTTACCTGAGCTCCAAGTACCTTTGTAGACGGTATTGCTCCAAAATTGCCCTCAATGTGAAAAGGGCCTAAGTTAAGGCAACCTATATCCAATGGAAATGGGCCCTGTCACTGTGTGTATTGCAGGTCTGATGATCTCAGGGTTTGCCCGAGCTGGACAGGTTCTGGGAGAGAGCAAGTACACAGACCGTGCCATTAAAGCTGCCAGTTTTTTGAAGACACACATGTATAATGCAGAGACAGGGTTGTTACTCAGGACGAGTTACTGTGGTGAAGCAGACAAAGTGGAGCAAAGGTAAGAATGTAGTTGTTATAGTATTGCACATACTGCAATACTGCAATTGTAATGAACACTAAGTAGAACATTAAGAAATAACATTAATAGGAGTATTTTGTTATGCAGTGAAGTTTGATGAGAAAAAAAAGCATTGTTTGGAAGGTAATTTGAATTTATAATAAACAATTTAGCAATTAAGGATGAGTGAATGAAAAATTACAAAAGATTTTTAAAAATTGCTTCATGATTTTTTTCTGTGACTTAACAGAACTATATTTGATGAATATTTTTCAGTCCCACACCTATCAATGGGTTTTCTGATGACTATGCATTTTTAATCCGTGGTCTCCTCGACCTTTATGAGGCATGTTACGATGACCAGTGGCTATCGTGGGCAGATCATTTACAGGACAAACAAGATCAGCTTTTCTGGGACCTAGAGAAAGGGGGATACTTCACCAGTGGTGCCGAGGACAAAAATATTCTGGTTAGGATAAAAGAAGGTAGGTTCAGATAAAACTTCAAATCCTAAGTGTGCATATTGTTTGTAATAGGGTAGAATACAGAAAAGCTGGTGATTTTACAAATACATTGGAAACAAGAGGAGATATGTTATTTTGTTAATCTGATTGCATTTAGTGAAAATCCCTGTGGAATTAATGCACAGTAGCTAGTGCGAAAGATTCATTGTGAGCACACCTTAAGTCCCAAATGAATATGTTTTTTTAAAATTCTCACTGTGATCTGCATCCATTTAACATAAATGCAATTATGGACCACAATAATGTTCTGTAAAAGGTATGCAGGGTATTTTTGGTTAATTTTTCTTTGCTAACAGAGAAATAAGCTTGCGGAAAGAAACTATTGATTTCTCACTTTACATGATTGTTCATTTCCAAAACTTTCTTAAACTTTTCCCAATGGCCCACCTCACTGCCAAATAGACTGCTTGAGTGCTTCTTTTCCAGTTGCTTGCCATTTTCTGGGTTTTTCTGTCTCTAGTGGCTGCCATTTTCTTTCAGCATTTCTTAGCACCATATTCCATAAATTTCTCCACTGTCTCCATCTTAAAACTTACAGTTATATCTGTGTCTCAGCTAGTAGTTTATCCATAAGTAACTTGTGAGACACTATGAGGCTCTGGAAGTGGTAATAGAGATGAAAGCTGGGAATTTTGCACAATGTGTCATCCAAAATTATTATATAGAACTCAAAGAGGGCTTTTTAACTCTTTATTTTCTTGACAGTTTGGATAGGGTATACTTTGATGATTTCCACAAATTCCACGAAAATTCTTCTTCTTTTTTTTTTTTTTTTTTGCTAATAAATTATAAAGGTTTAACATATTGTCTGTGTTTAAAAGCTGGGCTATTACATAAGAGCATAAGAGAGTCCCTAAATGGAGCCCCAGCGCTTGACACAGGCAATTAATTAACTTGCAGAGAACTTATGAAAGGGAGTCACTTTTCTTATCATTACTCATGCAGCAATATGCAGTGAGAGATACGTCATGAGAAAATTTTCTAATGAATTGTAAGGAAATGTTTCTTAAAAAAAAGAATAAAAAAAAATCATTCGGAGTGGGATATTAGCTGTTCACAGTGTTATAGGTACATTCCTGTCATAGTAGGTGGCAGGTACTAGGGATGTGTTTGCTGGCTTGCTCAGTAAGTGCACTGTGTCTAATATGTTTTGTTCTTCCTATTGAACAAATTATTGCTCTGTGAGAGGATATAAGAACTGAATAAACCAAAATTGATTTTCATAGACTTAAATGTAAAGATTAATTTTGATAATTAGAGTCATATGGAATCTGCCTTGTACCTAAAGTCTCGATCTTGTAATGATGATATAGAGAAAACAAAAATAGAAGCATATTATTTGATAATTTCATAATTGTTAATTGGATTTTCCTATAAATAAATTCAGAAACGTAATTTAGTACTCATTAATATATAAGAAACAAGCAAGAAATCGTGTTATTTTTGAAATACATTGATCATTTTCCATCTCAGTTATGTAGCAGTGACTTCAATGATTTACTGGCTCCTCAGCTTTATGGTGCTTGTTAGTTTCTTTTTTCCTAGGGGCCCAGTTAATGTGCTATGGATATACTCAAGGATTTTCCAAATAAGGGTTTAAAAACCCAACAACATTTTGCAATTTGAGTCATCCCAAAAAGCATGACTTTCATAAGTGCTTTGTGAAATTTTATCCATTTATTTTAAGTGGTTTAACTTAATAAGTGGTTTAACTTAATGAAGGCATCATAATGCTGATAAACATATATTGTATTACACCACATCTTAGGTAAAGCAAGCCTTGTGAATCAGACAGGCTGTTCATGTTGAATATTGCCATATACATCATGATTACATGACTTGTAGTAGTGAGATCAAATTACAGGTTAAAAAAAAAGAGGTAGGATATTTATGAGTGGTTGAATGGCAACCACAGCAGAATTGCATTACTGGACAATTTGTTTACATGCTTTGAATAAAGAATATACAAATCTGTTATATATTTTTATCACTCAGAGTCTGCATCTTTACCCTGATAGATATTTCACAAATTAACCTTCTCTAAATGCTGGCCAAAAGAGGGCACTCCAAGTCTTAGGTTCAGAGAATGCCATTGTGATCCTGAAGCACTTTTCCAGGAAGTGTTCAGCCATCAGTGTGTTTTATGGCCTGACTGACTTGTTATGCATGAAGTGATGCAGTTCCACCCACGTAGCAGTAAAATTAGTTTCACCTTTTACATTAGGGTATTTATTGCAATTTGATTCAAGATCCTGTGAGCTGATCTCTCCCATTTATTAATAAAGGGAGGGTGTAGAAAGAGAACTTTGCAGTGGTGTTGCGTTGTTGATGTAGTTCTTGGCGTTCCTCTAACAGAAGAATCTTCAATAGAGAATTACTTGTGAAAATTTTTTTGCAAGCATATTGGTTTGCTTGTGTGTGGGTCTGTTTGTTGTCTAATTTTTGTTCTGCGATAGAGGCCACAATTTTAGAGATTTTTGTTTCAAAACTTTTTTGTACATTGGTAATAGACCCAGGATGAACTGATTTGATTTTCATTTGGGTCAGATTAGGCTTGGCAATATTTTAGAATATTTTAGAATGTTTAGAATGGTTAATTCTCCAGCAGCACATTTACCACAACAGCTTTGGTATGTTTTCCAGAGATATTTTGGTATGTTTTGCTGAGATATTTGGAGTCCCCTTAAGCAGCATGGACCACTAAGTTATAATTGCTACTGAATAAACTTTTTCTACTGGCTCTATACTCTACTGGCAATACAAACCATTCTATATATATACTATACATGAACTGAAGCACATAAAATATATATCAAAGTGATTCCTAAAGATGGAGATATTGAAACCAAGTAAGACACATTTATTACAGACCTTTAACACAATTTACTGAGACTAATTTTAACACCAACACCAATAAAGTTGCTCAATCCTTTTACAACTGAAAGCATCCTTTAAAACTTGACAACAGTTCTTTTTAATGAATAAAATGCATTTAAAGATTCAAGTAATATCATTATAACTGACTTTGTCAATCTTTTCCAAACTTTGACCTCATTTGATAGAAAATAGGAAGTTTACAAAATGTAATTTGGCCATGAAATCACCACTATGACCCCAACATATTACAACAAAGCTGGATGCAGGAATATCTGTCTGGCTTAAGTCCCAAAATTCCAGCACTCTCTTTTTCCTTTGTTTTCACACAGTACAATTTCTAGTGGTTAAGTTTGTATTTGATAGATCTTTTATAATATGTAGTTAGCACTTTGAGCAATTTCAGTTTTTTATTACTTACATCTGGATATAATGACAGTATCATGAAGCTATGTGTTATGTATTGAATGTTAATTATGGCAATTTTCCTTTCTTTTCAAACATTTTAATGGAAAAAGAAGCAGTAATAATTTGTTCAGATTTTTAGAGAACCCTGTGGCCAGCAGATTTACTTTTCACAGAAGTTCTGTCAGTAAAATTAAAACCAGGAATAGAAATGTGTTTGCTTCATTGACTTTCCTATAAAGATGTCATCAATTGTTACGAAGCGAATATTGGACATGATTCAGGAGTGTAAGAAGGATGAGATAAATCTTTATTGTAAATGTACAATATGATGTTGAAAAGCAAACAAAGATTGAAATGAATAGATGACTAATTAAATAATTGAGTGCATATTTTAAATAAATAAATATTAACTGAATAAATAAGTAGTTGACCAAGTCATTCAGTAAATAAATGAAAGGGTTTATAAAAAACTTAATGTGAATAGTTTTGTGTCTGTGGGTGCATATGTGCATGCTCTAGCATGTGTGTACGTGAATGTAAAAATAATGTAGTGAAAAGTAGGGTTTTAAAGATAATAATGAATTAGCTTGAAATAGTGTAGATAAAACTGAATACATAAATGATTTGATTCATTTTAAACCTTGTTATTTCTTGATTTTTTTGTTCTGTTTTAAAAGTTTTGGATATGTCCCCAGTAATCTAACAGCTTAACTTACTTCAATTAATCTTCACAGCAGATAGATTTTTTTTTACAAATCTGGCATTAAACCCTGAGAGGAAATGGATCTGTGGAGTCTTATGAATGAACAGCTTAAGATTTGTGGAACACATTAGAAAGGGAATATTCTCCCATTTTCTGCTGACAGAATGGAGAATGGGCACATTTCTCCCCATGTTTTATTGCCCAATAATCCATTAGTCAGGAAAGATAATAGATTGTTCTGCTCAATTAGTAGCTAGGGCTGTGGCTTATTTCTACTCCAGGAAGTGATGGAAGTATTAATCAGTATTTCCTACTCTGAAATACCTTAACTATTTTACCAATATCACCTTTTTTCACTTGTTTACCTAAGTGACCTTTTTTTTTTGCAAAATAGATAAGGATTTTGTCAGGGTTAAACAACAAAAAAATATTTATTTAAGCATCAAGCCTGTCTTATTAATTGGTCTACCAATGTGAGTAAGAAAAGGGGAAGTTTATCGGTAGGTCCTGTTATCAGGCCAAAAAAACAAGGAGAAGAATCAATGTGTAACACCCTGGCAGATTCCTGTCATAATTCACCAGCATGGCAGGAGAGTCTGTTCTGGGTAAAAACTGGCTTTACATGCAGACTGACTTAAGCTGCTTTGAGTCAACTACTTCCCCAGGTGACTGAATCTGCTCCTTTGGGATTTAATGTCTGACGCACGGTGGGGTCTCTCAGATAGTAGACCTTGCCGTGCACAGATATCCCTCAGTGCCATAAAAAATTGAAGCCCTGATAAAACTTTTGTTTGTTTTGGATGAGAACAGTTAAAGTGTGTGTCATCATCTGAGCATGTCTATGAAGAAGAGATTGTGTCACATGACATCACAGTGATACTGACATTATTATTAGATGAAAAAAAGCAAATTGATTAGAAATAGTAACATCAAATAAATCCCGATTTCGGATAATTTTAGTTATTGGTGATAATTGTACCACCCAGATGAACTCTAGTTGTTATTGAATGTTACTTAAAATAAATTAGAAGCTACAGTAGGTGGGTCCTAGTCAGAATTAAGATCTGGTTTTGCCCTTTTATTTGATACGAGATGCATGTATTTAGTTAATAGGGTCTCAGTAATCTGAGAATTAATGATAGTGAAGATATCCTTCGGTTTATTCACTACAAACAAGTGAGAGTGTGCTATGAATTCTGCCAGATTTACTGGGCTGAACAGATTATCTGACATTCCTTAATCATATTACCTTCACAGCGATCATCCTAATTCTGTTTTGGTTGGTAATCCATATCAATAGCTAACTTAGTTTGGGAATTGATTTACATTGTAGGTTCAATAAAACATGAAAGGGGAGCCTCATCTCCTCCCCTGACATGCACAGATTGTTTTGGTTCTCATGTCATATTAGTGGGGATTAAGCTGCTGTTTAAGGGAAGGTGTTATCTGTAGTGTGAGACACAAGTTGAGGATGAGTATAACCCTGACTAGAAATAAAAAAATGACCTTGTATACTCTCTCTTGTTTGGTTTTATTTGGTGGGAGGAGAAATAGGAGCAGAACATCAACAGGTTTTACTAGCTCTCAAGTGCATTGCTCTCTTTGAGTTATTATATGTGCTGAGACATTGTGGTGAATACATCTACATGGATAGATGAAAATCTCCAAAAGAAATGTAATAATAAATTGGGTAATAATAGGGTTAAACAATTGTCTTTAGTAAGTTAATAGTCATACACATTGTAATTGGTTAATAGCATACTCATTTAAAATTGCATTTATAGTGTCATTTTCAACCATCCAGATGGATGCATATGTTACAATGAATAAACTATGAAACTATTAAAAATGGTATGAAGCAGTTGATATTATATTACTACTCATAAAATAATGAAAATATTTGGGTGAGACATAGTTATTCTTATTATATTATAAATCATCAATGTGAACATAGTAAGAAAAATTTGATTTATCTCTTTATGTACAGACAGATATGTCTGTACATATAGCTGTCACCTGTGTCAGCCATTGCTGTGCACTTTAAAGCAATAATAACTCTTCCTTTGAGATTCAAAATTCTGCATGAAATACATTGTAAACAACGCATGGAAATATATTCTATTGTATTTACCACTAAAACAGCCGTTATTGTAGTAAAACTAAAATCTGTGCTTGTCAATAGGGCTTTCGATGCTTTTCTTCCCGGTCATCAAGGCATTCGTTGCTGATGACGTAATGGTGTCACGCGGATTCTCGCGTTCATTCGAGACCAAAATAACATATGGCGCCAAACGCATTAATGCAGACGCAGACGTAAGTTGCGAGTTTTTGTACAGTGCGTCGGATAACGAAAAGCCCAGAATGGCACACATTGTGGATATTAATGTTTTTTTAACGAAAAGACGAATATATCTCATGAATCTTATATAGTGTTGTGGTTGTCTGCTTTTCCCGCGGTTTTAAGTAGGTCAACAGTGACTATGCGATGTCAGAGAGAGCTCCGTCAGTTAAAATATCTTAAGAGATTTTAACAAAAAACCGTACGTTTAGGAAAAAAACCCTGGATTAACTTTGAATGCAGGAATGGGGTCGCTGACCATTGGTAAGTACGGGAAAATTGCCGTTTACTCTAGGAAAATCCAATTTTTGGCCAAAATGAAGAGTTATTATGACTTTAAGTGATAACATGATAAATGGAAAACTGTTTTACCTGTTGTCTCCAAACTTGGGGAACTGATGAATATTCATAAATTTCTGGTCAAGTTCCAAAATCAGCATGATTGGGCCTTTTTTAAAAAGTTTTTTCAACATATATATATATAACTGATAACATATTTTAAGGAAAACCAAAAGGCTTATTGATCTTACCATTTTTTTTTTTTGGAAATTGTGCGCTTTAGGATATATTATACTATATGCAATACCGATAACATATTTCATGGAAAACCGTTTGACTTATTGTCTTCAAAGTTACAGGACTGATGAATATTTCTTAGATTTCAAGTCGAGTTTGAAAACCCGCTTGATCTGACTATTTTTCTCGAAGTTATCTTGTTTTCGTTTTTTTTTCTTCAGCATTTATTATACTTTACACAATGGACATACCACAGTCGTAAAAAAGCGTCCCTCCCATCGCTGTTCCCTGTTGTGCATAATCGGCATTGACTTTACTGTTAAGCACAATGTATTATTGCATCAAAATAGACAAAATAACCTTTTTTGGAGCATCATGATTTTCTGCTTTTTGTCTGTACATTTGGCAGCTTTGCTGCCTTGTTTGTACATAGACGTGGTTTTAAAATGAATTGTTTTGTGTGTTTGTAAGAACAACAATTCTCTCATTACTAAAAATAAAAATCTTCCTGGTATTTTTGTTTTCATTACATAAAAATGTGCTCTAATCCACCAATTTTTACTTATGATTCAGGGCTTATTTCTTTCTGCAGGCTTTAATTGTACCTCATGCTTTGTGACTCATAATCTAATGCATATGGAATTTTATTTTTAACATATGATTTCTTCCTTGTATATTTCCATTCATTCATGGTATGAAAAATAATCATAAATGATGAACAACATTTTTTCCTATGCCTTCTATTTAGAAAGTCAAGTTATCCTTAAAGTCAGAACATCAGCACGTGGCATAATACAGAAACTTGAACACATAATTTTGATTAACCCTAAAGTCTTGTTAGAAAAACAAGATTTTCTTGGTATGTATTGGGCTGTTTACGATATTGACATGCCATTTCCATTAGTTCCAGTAGTTGCGGCAGCCTCGCTGAACTTTTCCTTAGGCCAAGTATTGTGGCAGAGCTGTGAATACAGAAGGGCATTTTTGCGGCATTGTCCCTGTCTTCTGACAGATTACCAAAACATATGAACAAATAGAAGACAAAGGAGTTACTCGGTACACATCCTTACAGAGTGATTTTCCCCAAATGTTATGTGTAGGTGGAATAAATGATGAAATGAAAATAAAGGCAATGGAGCTGCTGGTTTCCATCATTGTATTCTTGTGTGCTAATGGGTTTCATGTGTTTAAATTATAGGAAAATAAAGACTATCGTGACAGATGATTTTCTCTCAAATAATGATAATTAAACTGTTTACCTGGTTAAGAAATTTGGCTTGTTGTACCCAAACCCAATGAAGGGGAGGGGGATACTGCACAAAAAGTTTTCAATTAATTTTAAATGAAACCATGCTGATATTCTTTTATTTGACTAATTTCTCTTTCCTCTAGAGTTTTCTGAAAAGAAAAAATTATCCTCCTACATGATGCCCTTCTATTCTGCCATGAAGTGTGGAATATAATATTGCAGTATTCAGTGAACTTTAGTGAAACCTTTCACAGATGATGATCCTAACGATATTGTTGTACACCTGGGTATTCAGCAGCTGTTCTCATCCCTGGAGTCTTATACCCCCTCTGGCAAAGCAGAACTAGAGGGGGGTCAGTAATCAATTTCAGGTCTGCTTTATGTCTGCATGTGTTCACAGTAAAAACACATATCTGAACTCTTCCAAAAGGGTAGAGGTTGCTGTAAAAATTTTTTCAATAGATTACTGTTGAAAAACAAATGGGTACTTAAATTTCTAAACCTGCATTTTATTCAATTTAGATTTAAATGTAATTGATAAAATAACTATAATTAAATATAATAAGTGGTATTTTATGTTTTGATGAAGTGCTCTACCAGAAAAAAGTTCATAACTGTGTTATTGAAGTTATTCTGTCAATCAAGTTTTTTAAAGGTTTAAGCCTTTAATGGCAGCTAGTGCAGTAAAAATAGAAAAAAATCATTTTAGCACATCATGGTCATAATATCAATAATATGAAATTGCTCTGTTAAAGATGCATTTGAAGTCAAATTTTTTGCCATTAAACCCAACCAATGCCACCAAATAGTTTCAAAAAGAATATATACGCATTGTTTCATATATCCTGAAAAATATTACGTGAATGGACATTTTCAGCTTTCTTTCTGTGCTATATATAACAATTTGTGGTTTTTGGCAACTCATTTGAAAAATTGTGCTATTGAACGCGCAGCAGTAATGTGCAATACCCAACTATGTCATTTGGCCAGTTTGGCGGACTTTAGGGAACTGGGACAAATTAGTAGGTCAATTTTACAACCAGAAATTTGAAGAAGGCGGGGTTCTTTTATCAACCCCAGTTTTATGGCTGATCAGATGATTAATTTGGTTTATCCCTTGGCATATCTACTTTATTTCATTTGTATAAGAAACTAGTAGAAGTGTTTTGTATGGTTTATGGGAAATCCATGCTAGCTTCACGTGTAACTTTAAGGATATTTTTTCACAGGATTTGAACTCTTGTTAATCTTTTGCTGTGACTTGCAGCACAAATGGTTTCATAAATATCACAAAGAAGAGTGAACAGACAGATACCTATAATTTGCTTTTGGTTTCCTGTTCATAGAGCATAAAGAATGAACAATGTGGGTGGTGCATGTCTACTACTGTAGTCTACATGACCTTCATGTCAGGAATTTTATTCTTGTTTTTTTATAGAAAGCATGTTTTAAGGACTTTTTCATGCTCGTGACTCATTGCCTATCTATGTGATCACAGGTAATATCTGTCTCAGCCCTTATTTCTCTGATGAAGTCTAGATGACATCAGTAGACTAAATATTGGCTGGTAAATTTCAGTCAATTTTTCTATAGCTTTTGACAAATGAAACTCTATTTAGGTATTGAAAACACATGGCAAATGAAACTGTTCAACACTTCTATACACATACCTAATAGTGCTATGATTAACTGAAATAAGAAATGGACACAAAAAACAATAGATTTCCGCAAATGTAAACATTTGACGCAAGTAATATAGGGATGTCTGCTTGTCACTAGTTAGCACAGTGACTGAGATAACAAAAAGTTATGAATGAATAACAACAATGATGGTCCTCCTGGAAATAAACTGCCATCCAAGTGGCAAGGAAAAACTTATAACAGAGGGGGTAATTGACACCTTTAGAGTACCAGGTTGGTAGACAACCAGTCATATTGTCTGGTGTGGTTTACCAGGACATCTTGATGATGTAGAATATCTAGAAATTTTTACAGAATACAGTGTCTTTAGGTGTAATGATTTAATAGTTATATATTTTGTTCTCAATAAACTTATTATTTGTGAAATGGAAACATAATTGTGCCTTAATTTTATTCGCTTGAAACATAAGTTTGAATTCCGCTGTCTGGTGTTGTAGCCAAACACTTATTCTTACCTAACCCAGTAATGTGATTCTCCTGACCTAATATAGTAATAAAGTTTATTTCACCATTATATGTGCACATCCACAATACTGGGTAACCACAATGGGACATTGTATCAAAATTTTAACATGGCGCTGGTCTTGTGAGCATGCTTTTCACTTAAAATATGCATCATATTTTGGTTAATATTAATAAATTTTGGAAAATATAATATAAAACATACAAACATTATCAGGGAAGAGTACACTTAACTTCACAGAGTTGGGAAAGCATGCTGCAATTCCGAAGTGGCTGTTTAACAGCAATGTCATTATGTCCTTCGTGCTTTACAGGTCAAAAAGTTGGAACCAGATACATAGCTTATTTAATTAGTCTCATTTAATATTAATATGACAGGTCATAACATCATCAATAG
This sequence comes from Lingula anatina, assembly GCF_051362555.1. NCBI lineage: Eukaryota > Metazoa > Brachiopoda > Lingulata > Lingulida > Lingulidae > Lingula > Lingula anatina. The sequence continues at coordinate 40,154,751 of NC_141768.1, read as the reverse complement.
AAATTTGTAGTACAGGCCTAACCAACTACCAGACTCGGCACCTAAGGATCCTGAATTAACTGGTTTATCGGACCACACTACCCGTTTTCAAGGTGTGTGTGTCAGATTGCATTTCGGAGTATCAGTCAGAACACCGACAGGATGAGCCCATGCTCGGCTGTCACCTTGATTGGATAGTAAACGATTGTCGTTATTTAATCGCTATATGATTTAAAAACCGGGTGCATAAATTTGAAAGCCACCTAGATGAACCTTAGACTGCCACATTAATCTAATACAATGCAAAAGAGCCCTATCAAAAGTGGTTAAAACATTCAAACCGAATGTCGTAAAGTCCCCATATACCCCCATAGAGACAATGAAATAGAGTACGCTAAAGTAAGAGTACAGTTAAAGGTTGTTCAGCCGAGTGTGGATGAGCCCGCAGTCATCCTACAAAATTTGTTCTGGAGTATGATACTCCGAAATGCGATCTGACACACACCTTGAAAACGGGTAGTGTGGTCCGATAAACCGGTTAATTCAGGATCCTTAGGTGCCGAGTCTGGTAGTTGGTTAGGCCTGTAGTATGTGCACTAGATCTTGGGCTGAATCGGAATGGGGAAACAAAACTACACACCAGTTGTGGTTTCGTTGAGGTGCGTTTCTGAAGGAATCGAAACAGGATTGGGTCATAACATCTGTGATTACACGCTCAGATAACACGATTCCCTTACACATTGTTGAAAAGCAGTCTGTATTTCAGGTATTTAAATCCTGAAATTGAACTATTTGTATAGTTTACATGTATGGGAGATCACACTTTGTATTGAAGTTGAAAAAGGAAACGATGGCAATGCCGGTAACCCGTTTTCTTCACCCAAAAAAATTGTGTGCTGTGAATGATTCCTGAGATAACCAAAAAATGACAATACTATTCTGAGAGCTTTATTTTCCACAACGTACAGTTGCAAAACATATATATATATATATATATATATATATATAATTTATATATATATTTTTTTCTTCTACACTATTATCATGCCATAGTTTGAAGTATATCTGAATGCGCAACTTGTGAGATTGCCCACAATTCTCCGAGGACAGTGATCAATTCTGAACTGTCCTTGAGTGGCATGGCAGTAACCCTGGAGGCAATTGCTGTTGTCTTCTCTACTTTTTTCATGAGAATTAATGTGCAAATGCTATTGTGTAGTCACAGAACCAAGTTGCTGACGGGGCCAAACCATACATGCTTCGATCTGGAATTGCATGCAACAGCTTCTCAGTGCCATATTTGCTTTTAGGAATATTTGGGTGAATACACTGATGCATTTTGGTAATTATTGGGCATGTTTTGTCAAATTAAAGAAACTAATAAATTGCAAAGTGTAATTTATTAATTGTCAAAATGGTAGCAACAGTGATTTTATGTAAGCAGTTTGTATCGTCACAAAAAACACTTTCAAGATATGTGTTGTTTTGTTGATATTGTATACGGGTCACCTGTACCGAAAGCTAGGTTTTCAGTTTCATCTTTGAGTGATGAAAACAAATGATCACAGCTACTTCAAGAGTAGTTCTTTTGTGCTTGACTTGCACCATTATATCTATCAAATACATGACTCGTAAACAAGGTGTATGTGACGTGCACATGTGCTCATACTCGTGTATATCACGTTGACTTGTGGAGAATATATTACATTTGGATATTAAGATATCACTTCAGTATGCCATTAGCTACAGTATATGAAATTTCTTTACCCTTGTTCAATACTGTGTTTGTTTTAACTTGCATAAGACTTCTTTATTAATTGCATAAAAGGGTTGTGTTTAGAAAATAGTGCATACATTATGTGGAGATAATTGTATAGTCTAAGGGTGCTTTCCCAGAGATTTAGATCGATCTAAAGATTAAGATTTAGATCGACCTAACTCCCTGGGGGTTCATGCTAAATTGCAGTCAGCTGAGCGGGCACCATAGTTAATTACCCCCTTACAGCTTTTAGTAGGCGGGACAGACGCTTAAGCCGGCCAAGCTGACAGTAATCTAGTGAGACTCCCCACAGGGATAGATCGATCTAAAAATCTATGGAAATGGGGTGTAAGAGCATGTATAAAATATGCTCTACTGATTGATATTTCATAATCTCAAAATAAGAAAATGAAATTATTTTTTATCAAATGAAAAAGAAAGGAAATACTTAATGATAAATGTTCATACTTTGTAGATCAAGATGGTGCTGAGCCCAGTGCCAACTCTGTGTCTGGGGGCAACTTGCTGCGCCTTGCTGAGTATCTCAACAAGTCTGAATACAGGGAAAAAGCTGCAAAACTCTTCACTGCCTTCCAGGAGAGACTAACCAGAATACCCCTGGCACTCCCAGAAATGATATGTGCCTTGAATTTCCAGAGCAGCCCAGTAAAACAGGTAGAGATTTGCCTTCTCATCTATTATAATAATGTTTCTTTTCTTTTCTTTCGGCCAAATTTATAATAATTAGAACCACAAGAGTTCTTTATCATATGTAAATAAAAAATATATTTTAAATAGTATACCTTAATTATATTGATTCAATTGAATTACTTTTTACCTTGTCTTTTCAATTAAAAGTGGTTTCCTTACTCCTTTTTGGTGTAAGTTTTTATAATGGTTGGTTTTCTTTTGTAACCTTAATTTCAGGTATGAAAATTGACAGTTCTTTTTCCAGTTTTTGTACTGTGTGGCTTTCATTATTGCATATCATTTATAAGAACACTGATTCTGATTTCTGCAGTTATGTTGAACATGGATATGGTATTTGACTGGCAAATTTAATGTTTAATATTGCACGATACTTTCATTTTGTGTCATCCAGGGGATGAAGTCACATATGAAAATCTTACAGTATAGGTTTTTGTATAGTAACCATGTCCCTCCCCCTCCCCACCCACCCAACCAAGTATAGAAATAAATGTACTATTTTTGTGTTATCCTAACATGTGGCCACCTGCTACCTGGTGAGGGCAAAGTTATGATGTTAACACTCTCTGACACAAAGGGGCAAAAATGATGAGTACTTCTACAATGTACCTTTGATCATGCTCATATCTGTAGACATTTACCTCAGAAAGTATGCTTTCAACCTGTAATAGTAGTAAGCTGCTTATTTCATTATGCGTAACTTCTTGTAGGATGATAATTAGGCACTTTATCAGTGTCATTTTACCAGCATAAATATCAATAAAGGTTAGATAATTATTAGGTTGAAAACTGATAAAGATACTGATTATTGTATGTCAAACAAAATATTGCTAAATTAAATTTTAATAAGGTCTTCAATTCAATTGCTATGTCATCCAACTTTTTCGTACCAGTATTTACCTGCCAAGTCCAAAGTTTCCTAAAGATTGTTTTCTAAGACCTTTATGGTAATTTGGTTAAAGCCAAACTCATGGCATCATGCATATATATATATATATTAGATGTGTTATTGTAGTTATTTTCCTATTTTAAAAAGATATAATATGCCATTTAGAAAACATTGAGAGATTGAAGGAGGAAAATTAAAGAACAACCCCAAAACAAAGAGCAGTTCATTTCAATCAAGGAAAACAAAAAATTATTAGGAATAATGCATGCCATCTTAAAGCCTTACTTAAATATTATGGGTGTGTTGTTGTTCTTCTTTTTCTCCTTCTTCTTATTATTATCAGAGAATATAGGTATAGATTAATAGTTTTTAAGCCTTAGCTAGAGAAATCATAGTAAAAATTATATCCAGAAAAAGATAAGTTCTTGATATACAGAACACGGCAATTCTATACATATGGATGTAGGTAGAGTTAGACCTTGTTATTATCAAGATGAAGGTAGCCATGGTGTAGTCCATCTGATGTTAGTAAGCAGCCATATTTTAAATTTCAAATCCCTAATTTGCATTGTGTGTGTGTGTGTGTGGGGGGGGATCATGTAATCTGGGAATCTGCTGACATCAGTTAGACTTTTGCATTTAAGTTATAACAATGTGAACTCAGCTTAGTTATATGATTGCTGAACTCCATGAAGTCTGTGGTAATTTCCTGGAATGAAAAATGACCTACACCTTACCGGAAATGTTAATCCGAATATCATCAAACTTCCACACTGTAGCTTAAATGTCTTTGAGCAGGTACCGCACATCTGGATCTATTCAGCCAATGTTAAAAGAGCCCCTTCTAGAATTGTTTTTTTTTTTTTTTTCATTTGGGATATTAAATACATATATATTGCTCTGTTTTCTTTAAGATGCAAAAATTTGATCCTAGACTGAACAAAAAATGGAGCATAGTAGGTGTTAACATGTACTGTATTTTCATTAAACAAAATCGTAATTCCAAGCTGCAATTGAAATCAGGTTCACATTTCTTTTCTAAATGCATACGGTTTTCAGCAAAAACATTTGTAATGATAGTTGACAGGGTTTAATAAGAGATTATTTAATGTTAATGAAAAATATATGTAGGAAATCCTTATAAATGCAACTGATTGCTTAAAATAGCTAGAAGGGTCTTTATACTTGGCTGTCTAGGGTATAATTCATTACATAAAAACATCTGGTCTAGAAGTGGGAAAATGAAAAATGTTAAAGGTGAATCATTCTTTTTCTTAATCAGAATAACACATATTTGCTGGTTAAATAATTTAGAAGTACAGAAGCATGATATTTGATCAAATTAATGAAATGAATGGTTGGAAAGAAATGCAGGTGCATGAAATTTTGTCTACTTGAGGGTCAGTTGCATCTTTTCTTAGTGATAGCTGCGGTTCAGTAGTGTTAATATCTAAAGATACATAACAAGCAAGATCTAGTAAAGCTGTGTACATTCTAACATAAAAAAAATTACTACTACAAGTTTTAACACAACTCAAATAAAATCCACATGTCAAATAATAATAATGATAAATTAAGTAAATAAAATAAGCCAGAGTAATCATTTGGTCAGCTTAATAATAAAGGTTTTGAAATTTTACCTTTAATTTTCTGGTAGTAAACTTCACTTACATATTCATCCCTCCAGGTCATTGTGACACATAGAAAGAATAGAATTACGAAGCATACCAAACCTGGTTTAATGACAATAATTTGACTTTCTTATTATACAACTTTAAATCACATCTGCATATAACCATGACAGAGGATCAAATATTCATAATTTATATAAGGTACATTTGTACTGAATGACACTTGAGATCATCATTACAGAAACATTTGTGTTTATACATAACTACTCTGACCCTGGTGACCCTGTCCCAGATCGAAACTGGTCACCCTTCTGTAGCTGCGTGTCACCTGTACATGCACGTTAACGACACAAAGCAGATTTCACCTACACATTGTGCACAGTTATTAAGCGTGAAACTACCTTCATATAATGATGTTACAACATGCAAATAGTGGTCATGCCTTACACTTTTATATATATAAAAAAAAAGATAATTAGTTTCTGGTCTTTGAATTAGAAATGCCAGTCTCTCATTAAATCAGTCCAATTTTTCTAGGTATGAGAAAATCTTTGAAAAGTAAAAGACTGCTTTATGTGTCTGTGTGGTTATCTCTTTTTATGTGCAATATTACTCATTGCTCATTTTAAGAAAAAAACTTGATGGTAGATGTACAGTACTAATATACATTTGTTTGTCTTGATCCATGTAGTTGTTTTTGGACTAGACTTGTGGTCCGCCTTTTCTATGTAAAAGGATAGAAAATGATAAAACAGTGAAGAGTTAAATGATTCCAAAGCTTCACTTTGTTAAGTAGTTGCTGATAGTTAGGGGCATATGTGGAATAGCCTATGGTCAGCAGGTAAACAAACCAGCTTGATTATAATCCCCCAGAAAGCACCTGCCCAAACTACTGAAACTATGACATTGGAAGTCTACTGTCAGAAAAGTACTTTATAGAAATCTTGGCCATGTGGTTCCAGTGAATGTTTAAGTATGGCTTGTACATTATATCTGAACCATAAAGTACAGGTTCATTTCTTGGTGTAAGTGGAGGTGTTATCAACAGGATACATCACCTGAATAATAGAAGAAAACCTTTTTCAGCTGAGGTACATGTAGTATGGAACATAGTTTTCTGTCTCTCATCACACACCTTTGGGTTAGAAACAGAAATACTGCTTATAGAAAAAGTAGCGATGAAACCGTTCCACATTGCAAAAATGACCATGTAATTATTCGATTTATTTGTAAATGGACCATACAAATTCACAAAAAATTAAAAAAAGAAAGTTTATCGGTTTTGTTTATCAAAACCTGCCATTGCAGACTAGAGGCTTAAGAAATGGGAAGTCCAATTCTTGTTTCAGTGCAAAAAAGAAAAAAAAATTATTTAGAGAAAAATTGTAGACTTTTATGGATATTTTTTACACATATATACTTCTTCCCCCATTTCCACTTGTGCTTGTGTTTTATAGCTTATAATACAAAGAAGACAGCATTTCTTTACATGATAACAATTTTATTATTCATCAACAAAAATTCTTTGCTTTGAAATCTAAATCAAAAACTCTACTAGTTTGGTATAATTTTCAATACACGTGGAAGATGACTGAGTGCATATGGGTTTATATTTGAATAGAGATTGAATGGTCACTCAATTACTGATTGAGCTGTATGACATGTCAAAGACAGATGTTCACCAAGTTTAGAAAAATGATAATAATTGATTTTCATTTATTAAGCTTTGGAATTGAAGTTGATGGGGTATTTAATAGTATTATTATTCTAATGATTGTTATTTACATATACAGTGTGCGTGTTTGTGTGTGTGTGTGCTGCATCTAGTATGTGTGTGTGTCAGGAGAGAGAGAGAGAGAGAGAGAGAGAGAGATATGTCATTTTTTTTTCTTAATTCCATTTGGGAACCAGGAGACTTAATTTAAGGAAATTGGATCCAATGAATCAACTTGGCAGTCATCTAAGTCATGCAGGTTTGCTAATTTGCCAGCATGCTAACATGACTGTGCTGTCAATGTAAAGGCATGTAATACCAATGTCTGTAGTGAATTGTGGGCAAGCTCAGCTGGAGAGAAGCACAACTTCAGACACCTCTCTCTAGCACTGCCTCCACAGATGTTACCTTGCCCCAGGTAGCTTGCCTTCGGGAATTTATGTAGCGCTGCATTAGCTGCCACAGGGAAAACAGCAGATTCCGATTCCAAAACCTATGAGGTTCCCCAGGAAGTCTTATTCAATCCAACTATTTCCCTGACACTACAATATCTTGTATCAGAGTGCAAAAAGGAAATATTCAGTAAATCATATAGAAAAACAGAATGCCCACCTATTCAGGTGTTTTTAACACCTGTCATCTGCAGAGGCAGGTAAGATTCAGGTAGAAAAAGCAGAATTGTGTAACAGCAGATGGGAGAAGGGTTTACCTCCCTAATAATGTGTTTATGAAGCTGCAAGAGGTACTAAAGTGATATGGAAGGCTTAGTGTGAGGGACATGCATCATAAACTGAGACACTTAAGCTAAATTAATAGCAAGGCCACAGGCTGGTCAGTACTTTAAATTAACTTAATAGTACAAACACACAAGATAAATACAGTTGAAATTCATTAAATTAGATTACCTATTTCAATGTGGCCCAAAGAATTTACAGATTTAAGATAAATTACAGGAAGATAATAAAAGTTTACTTAACCTCTTTTAAAGATATTCATTATAATATACCTTATTAACATGTGTGTAAGATTCCCCATAGGTTACTGGGTTATCATTTGGGGCATGGTTGAATGAAAACAACAGTGATACGCTCTCCAAGTAAAGAAATCATTAAAATAATAATAATAAATAAAATAAAATAAAAACTACTTTGTAAAAATTTAATGGAGTCAATGGCAACTAATGGAGTCAATGGCGTAAGGCAATGGTTTAGAAACTGCTCCACTATAAATCACAGGTACTTTTAATGTGAGGTTTGATGGATCCTGCCACATTCCTCTATCCTGATATTTACTGGTGTCAGTTTCCACTCCCAGTGTCAGGTAGATAACAGGAAATGTAACACTAACCTTATTATGGAATTCAATTAACAGATTTTGGGGAATTTGGTCAAGAATCCATCACTCTAGGATGGAGGGTATCTCATTTCTAAGACTGCCATTCCACACTGATTACCTATGTTTTGGAGGTCTTTAAGATAAGGTTAAAAAATTTCTAAGGACATCTTTCTTTCTTTCTTTTATAACCCAATAAATAGTGAAATAAATGATGATAATATGGCAACTATTTAGAATTCTCACATTCATTGCCCTTCAGGGTTGCCAAGAGCATAAACCAGCCATATACCGATCATAGTGGTGATTTTGTTGGAAATTTTCTTTCATTTTTCACTATGTTTTGTTTTATAGTAAATGTTTGGTACAAAACTGGTATTAATAATTAATGATGTCACAGCCTTTCAGCCTTCAACTTCAGTACTACATCATTCATATAACATTTCTAGTTTTCTGTATTTTATAAAACAGAGATTTCAAGTGCATACATAGTGATCCAACTTTTAGTTCCCACTGGTAATAATACACAACATGCTTTTCATTTTTTGTATAACAGTGGATAAAATATGCTGAAAAAAAAAAAGAAAAAAAACAGCATAACTTTTGGAAAAATGCTCTGATCAGGCCGATTTTTAAACTTGACCTGTATTTCATGAATATTCATCAGTTCTGTAAGTGAAGACAAAAGGTAAAATGGTTTTCATTTTATTTGTATAACACTGATGGTGATGACACTGATGACAGACACAGGTGATGACAATATGTACAGACACATCTGTGTCTGTACATAAATAGATAGGTGATATTCCAGTTCTTAATAAAGATTGTGACTTATGATGATGTCATAGTCAGGTCGTGATAAATTGTCAGTTCAACATGGCATGCAGTGTCTCATAGCGGAGGGAGGCAGATTTATCGATTCAGTGAGATACAGTAATTTTTCATATAAGATGATCTGATGCAGGACCTTGTCCCTTGTTTGAGTAACTGTGCAAAAAATTCCATTTTGCTGAAATAGAGAGACAACTCATTATCAATTTTACGTATTGATGATGAAATTGATAGTGCATTATCATTTGCCTAATTGACAGTGAAGATGAGCTATTTACAACTGTGATATCATTATGTTCATATAAAACATGCTCATCTGTTTGGTTTTAAAGTAATAGATTTTGTTTGAAAATTACTCATCTGTTTAATTTTAAAGTAACTTTTTGTTCAAATGAAGTCTGACCATCTCTGCAAAGTCAAGGCCAAGGCATTAAACTATATAGACTAACATATTTGGAAAGGTTTGAAGATCATGTGTATAAGACATTTTTTTTTTTTTTTTTTTTTTTTTTTTTTTTGAGAGAAGTCTTGGGTGTAAGGATTGTTTTCATGCTGATATTCTCTCTTCTCTTTCCATGGAATATTCTTGGCAATGCATCCTTTAAAATAAATCATGTATTATATAACGAAATGCCAGTCCATGTTTACCTTGCATGTGTGCTGGTTACTTTGAAACAATTTTTTTCATGAAAAATAATGATGTCATTGGTTACTGTCTGTATGATGATTTAGCAGTAAGTCAGTCAATAGCTGAAGTTCTGGCTAATGATTTTCACTGCTAGATTTGCAAGCTGACTTTGCTTGCTAAAAAGACCTAATACTGTCAAACCAAATACAGCTGTCAATATGAATATTGTAGTAATCCATATATTGACATGCATATCTTTGTCACATTGGATACATGATACACTAAGATTGGAATTGGTGTGTTACAATTCATCTGTTTTGGCAACATTTCACCTAAAAAGACAAATGCAAAGCTTTGCACTTGGTTGACCTTTAAGGTGCATAATGTGAAAGGATCTTACTGTTGATAAAACCAATATCTGCCTGTGAAAGTGTCCCTTTCTTCTTATAACCTCTGCTATGGAGGTTATGTTTTCACCTCTGTTTTTCTGTTTGTTTGTCTGTTCTGTTTAATTTGTTTGTTCAATTTTCAGGACTGGACTAACTTTAAAGTATATAGATGTTAGTGATGATTAATTATAAGTTTAATAATTAGTTCATTATTTGTATGTATGTCGGTTAGCAACATTATAAAATAACTTAAAACAATTTGTAAAAATGTTCAGGATAGGTTGGAAATGGGCTATATTTGGGTAGTAATTAAGTAGTCAGTTAATTAGTTAATTAAGCAATTGACCAATTTATAAGTTTAATTAATTAACTAATGAAGATGAGGAGGATTTAGCTAGTTAATTAGTTAATAAATAATTCATTAGTAATAATGAGAATTGATTAATTGATTGATTAACTATTTGATAAATGATTGATGAGAATGAGAATTGAGTTGCCTTGGCGGAGGTTTGTGATCTCTGAGTGCTTTTCTAGTTATACTGTTGGTCCAATCCAGGGGGAGCCATATGTAGATTGCTTGGTATTTTTATGTTTTAATGATCAGACACTATGTGTCTAGACATATAGCCATCACTTGCTAGCGTTAGTGTGGCTGTACACAACGCCATTGCCATGCACTTTCTCCGTTAACCAACACTGTACACTGTAGTCTGTACACAGCATCGTTGATGCTGTAAACTTTTCTTATTACTGAGATAATGAAAACAGTTTTTGTATTAAGTTCTTGTCTTTGAGATAGTCAAAAATACAAGTCCAAAATACAAGTTTGAAAAGGGGCCTGGTTGGAGTTGTTAAAGTTTTTTTTTTTTTGTATGTTTAAGCATGCTTTGAAGTTTGTTCCTGCAGTATCTAGTTTAGAGCATTCCTTTTCTGTTATTATTAGGTATGTTTTGAACAATGTTTCTGCAATATCTAGAAAACAGATATCCTGTTTCATTTGGAGTCACTCCTTAAATTCAAATGTAACACAGTACTGAAAATGAGCTTGAAAAGCTTATTTTTTTCAAAAATATTCTTGTTTTTTTTTTGTAATGTTAGTATGCATGTGCCTTTATTGATACACTGCTGTTGGGACATGAAAAAAACATTTTTTTGTTTTCCATCATGTAGTGATCAAGTACTCAGGATTAAAAATGGGCCTGATCATATTTTTGTTTAAAAGATTATGTTCTTAGCAGTTTTAGGGCTGCATTTTACAACAGAAGCACATTTTATAACCATTTTTTTTTACCAGGTTTCTGAAATTATTTGTTGAACATTAGACTATGTTGTAACTACATATTAATTACCCAAGCTTGTGGGACTGAGGTGGAATGGGGATGGCATTAAGTTTTTACCTATTTGAAATTTATATGTTTGAATTTTTTCTGTTTTACAGAATTGGTATTTATACTGATAATATATATTTTTCAGTTTTATGCAGTTTAGATCATAAGGTTATGATTGTTTGCTTCACTGGCCTGGTACCTGTTTTCTTGAATCAGAAATAATTTAAGAAATTTAAACCACAGCTAGCACGTAGAAAACAACAATGAAAACAAGTCGTTTCTCAAACTATTAACATCATGAAACAGCATTTATCCAAAGACTGAAAATTTGCGTTCTCCTATTTGAACGACAAGTTGCTCAAAATACAGAATGTGAAAATGAAAGTTTAAACATCTACACTTCCAAAGTAAATTTCCTGCCTTCTTTGACAATGACAATTTTCTTAATCTGTGAAGGCACATGAAGTATCAAGGTATCATCATCATCGTCATCATTACGGATCCAGGATTATTTGAATTGGGGGGGGGGGGGGGGTTCCGGGATGACTGGCCTCATATGTGAAGCCGATCGTTGCCCCATGGTGTGGAGTTTGGGGCCTGCTCAAGGGCCCCGAAAATTTTGGGTGTTTTGGAGAGCAAACAGTGCCTTTGGTACGGTTTAGAACTATGATTTATTTAGCTAGTCAAAATTCTAATTTCAAGAGGGGAATATTGGCATGATATATTTTTTCAGAAACCAAAGGGGGGGGGGGGGTCAGCCCCCCCACTCTAAATCCACCACTGATGGGGGAGAAGAAGTAGTTTTTTTTTTTTTTTTTTTTTTTTTTTTTGGGGGGGGGGAACTTCTCAGTATCTAAACTGCTGTTGGTGGTGGGAGTGGCTTTGGTGCTGCTGCTGCTGCACGAAGTGGCTGCACGACTTAGGTTGAGGGGGCTGTAAAGGCGTGTTCAACCTTGTCCTCCATCATCTAACACATGACTAAGTGACCACAAGGGCCCCTAACATATATGAGTAAAATATCGCAAGGGCAGTGTAGTAGCCAGTCAGAGGCCGTGGTTTAAGCCAGATACAACTCGTTGCCGAGTTGTACATAAAAAATACTCGTGTATTGTCTCGCCTGCGGCTCACCAATACACTTGTAATATTTCACGTACAGCTCGGCGACTCGTATTGTATCTATCACATATTTGTCAGTTTGTTGAATGAAATATATTGGCCTTGACTGATGAAGTACATCTAGGTCAGTTATATAGCAGAGAAGAACCCCAGACATTCTGATTGTGAATCCAGGAATTCTTAGTATACATTGTTTCTGTGGTGTTTCATGAGCCAAGTTATGTTAGTAATTGTTTTTTTTTTTTTTTTTTTTTTTTTGGTTGTTATCATCAAAAAATGTTTTTATATAAGTCTGTTATAAACTGAAAATTTGAAAGTATCGAGTTGATTACAGAGGTCAGCTTTGTAACAGAAAATAAGCCTGTCAACATTCTGGTAATGAATCCAGGAATTCTTATTATACATCGATTTCCTGGTGTATGGCAGGACAAATCATGCTAGTTACTGTTTTTTTTTTTTTTTGTTGTTGTTGTTTTGACCATTGTTGGCAGGGATATTTTAGGTGTCATCTATCTGTTGAGAGGTGACCTGTATAAACTGTATCTGCAATGATTAGGCACTCTTGTTATTCCATTGATTTCTGGACTATTCAAGATGTCTCTGCGGAAGCTAATGTGTGGGATTTTCTGGGAAATGGTCAAGTGGACATCTTTGTGAGTACCATTCTCCCTAGGACAGGTCTTGGCCTAGACATTGTTATTACCATGATGGTGCTTCTAGTCAAAAAGCAAGAAATCAATACCTGTTATGTACATGCCTTGAAACATGCTTAGGCTTAAAATGATGAAGAATTTAAATTTTGTCAACAGTTTCACTAAAAAAATGTTTTTTGTTATTCAATTTTGTTTGGGCAGAAGATGCAAAGATTTGAAAGTGTGCTGTACCAGATTTTTTTGTTATTGGTGTGCAATCTGTTCAGAATACCCTCAGAGTCTGAGAAAATACAAATACCTGGCTTTCTGGCATCCACATCGAGTCAATTTTATCAAAACATCAGCCTGCATTGATTAGTTTTATCTGTGCTTTCTTATTCCGCCATGTGTTAACATTGCATTAAATCAAGTAGTTTTGGTTAATAACAGAACCATTGATGCTGCACCACTCCATTTTCAATAGAATAGCTCAAACATGCAATGTATTCACCAGATATCCATATATCATGATATATCACTTATTTTGAGAAGTTTAACTACCTGTAAAGTCAATATGATAAAGAATGTGTGATAATTTATAAGTAGCTTAAAAGCAAATACATTGCAAAGAGTTAAATGCAAAAATTGCAAAGAAGTACTAGAAGACTTCCTTATCTATTGTCTTAGACAGCTTTTTGCCTCCTAATTCCCAGTGATCAGCTTTATAGGCTTGAATCTTAAAGAAGATTGGTGAAGGATTATCTGTGCTGACATTCAATATTCAGAGAAGCCAGGTTCTCACTGGTGGTTATATGTTGAATCTTCAGGATGATCTCCTTGAGCTGTGTAGTAAACATCAGATATGGAGATAAGATGCATGAATTACTTGGCCTCTGCAAACTGAAGTGCTGAGATTTTAGCATGGAAAATAAAGCATCTGTTGGATTCTTGCATTTCTTTTAAGTGGCATTACCCTAAAACATAAATTATTTAAAAAAAACTAATAGTAAAGAGATTACTGATCGAATTTGCCTTAAAATGGAAACACACAAAATGTTTTCTTTCTATTAAAGAGGCAGAGTTATTTGAGCACCTTGGTGCAATGCAAAAAGAAAAAAAAAAAAGTGTTGTTCTGCATGTTTTACTGGGGTCATGTTAGGTTTACAGGTCGTTAATACAATGACAATGGTGACTCCAGTGCCAACAGTGACAATGAAACTTGTTATACAACAGATTTCAATAAACTTTTTAAACTTGATCTTGTCATAGACAGTTTTTTTTTAATAAGGGTGGTAAATGCATGAAATAGATACTGGCATTTCTTGATAATAAATTTGATTGGACTAGTGAAAACTGTTAGAATGATTCCTTTTAGTCGTTCTTTTTCCTGAATCATAACATGTGAATAATGCAAGTAATATGTCATTTCAGATTATCATCGTTGGTGAGAAAGGAGCAGAAGATTCCCAACAACTCCTCCGTTGTGTTCACAGCCAGTTTATCCCCAATAAGATACTGATATTATGGGATGGAGATCAAGACAGCCTTTTGGCTCATAGACATGGAATGCTGAAGTCCTATGAGAAGAAGGATGGGAAAGCCACAGCTTATGTCTGTAGAGACTACAGTTGCAAGCTTCCTGTGAATACTGTGTCAGAGTTGGAAAAACTGCTCTTGGAGCCTCTTTAGGAGAGTTGAACCTTCTTGATTTACAGGCATATACTCTAACCTGCAGATGTGTACAGAAAGTTTGTGAAATGTGTATGAAAAACATACATCAATATATATTTATATGCAGTTGCTGTGCAACAAAACTGTTAATAGATATTTTAATGAATTCAGAGCTGATTTTAATATATGCATTCTTGTTTCTGTAATTTAAGACAGCTTATCAAGTATTAATAAACAAGGTTACATCACCAAGTTCATTATCGAATCCTAAAAAAAAAAAAAAAGTGAGATTAGTGGGAGATGGAGGAACAAAGTCTTACATGTGGTGGGGACCGAATATTGGACACAGAACCATAGCTCTGGTTTTGCAATGTTTTTTTAAACTTTTTCCACAGCCTTGCACCATTTCCGAAACGTCTGTTTGGTAACAGGTCATTCCCAAAAAAGTTCAAAACTTGCTATTGGATTTACAGCTGCACGTTTGTTAAAGCTAGCAGCTATATCGATTTTTTATTACTAAGATTTTGGGCTTCCAGATGATTTGAAATAATATTTGTCACATGTTAAGCTTCAATGCAAAATATATGTAAACAAATGTAAGGATGTTGCTGCTGATAATTTTTATTCCTTTTAATTTTTTCCTTGTTTATAATAGTGCAGACTGTAAAGTTATGTATTATTTAAGAATTAAGAGTAATTCACACTTTTTAGGATATTTAATCACGAATATTTTGAATTGCAATTGTTTTAACAAAAATTATTGTAAATACAAAAAATTTTATAAAATAATAAATATTATTATAACATAAAAATACATTCTTGATTGTTATGAAATTATAACTTTCATTTCCTTTCAAAAAGGAAAACATTTAAAATAAGCCAAAAATGAGGTACTGGTACTCTGTTGTGTCATATGAGACGAGCAAACCTTAAAAAAATGCATGGTGTGGGGATATCTATTTTCCTTATTTTGTAGTGTGCCTTTGAAAAAAGTTTAAATAAAAGAATAAAATCATGTTATTTATTATTTCAGTCAACAAAAAATGTACAGCTTGAAATAAAACAAGTTGAGATTTGACATCCAAGATATTTCTGTTGATGGTGTTCAGGTTTCCCCAGCTGTTCTTTTCATACTTTTTTGCGTCAGCACAAGTAGTATTTGCCAAATTACTTCACTTTGGGATTTTTTATTCTGGGCATTCTGTAAGTGAAAAGTAAAACTAAACCCCAGTTATTTCAGAGAGAAAATAAACATTCAGTTAAGTCTGTAAAATTTGTGCACAGATAATTATATGGATTATCGCCACACCTCTATAATACATTCCCAAACACCTGTAAAAGTAGGCTATTGAGTTATAATGATGGGATTAAGGAACAAGTAAGCTAGTCTGTTACTAATTCTCTTGGTTGCATTGTATATAACACAGTTGTGTGGGTGTATGTGTATGGAGAGAGAGCGGGAATAGTCTTGCCAATAGTTTTAAAAAATGTTGAGTTTGCAAAACAGACTAGAGTCCCTTTCTGCTGCTCACCTTAGGTTCCACAGGTTTAATTGCCATACTCAGTTTAATCTTGGACATAATAACGTTATTATGTCCAAGGTTTAATGTATTTAGATAATTACTGAAATAAAATAAATGATTATTCCAACTGAGCCTTCATGTAAGCATTTACGCCAGACCAAGCCTCCCCCTCTCTTCCTCAACATATTTGTTTGGCACAGAAATATGAATTTCTGAAAGTCTATTCAAAGCGACAAGGTAAAGTCCTTTGTTAGCAGTCTGTTGCATAAGAGCGTGTCTGTCACAATGGCGATAATCACCTGCGTCGTATCCAGGTATTATGTTCACTAATATTACCACATTCATAATTGCCCGCATCACGAACCCTCGTCTGGTAGCGCCATCTGGATGGAAATGTACAAGTCATGTGACCGGCACTTTGCTGGCCAGTCGGTAAGCCGGAGTGGAAGAGGTACGACGTACGCAGTTCTGAATAAGGCAAGACAAATAAGCAAAAACGCTGCGCTCTGTGCGAATAGATAAATTTCATAAGTGAAAATGGCACAAGTCATTATCCGATAGGATTGTTTTTGATAATTCGATTGTAATGAGCTGAAAAATGTAAACGACGGTGAAAAAAGTTGAATATTGCGAATATCAAAGAGGCTTCTCGAGTTTCGTTGTAAATTCACACCATTGACTGGAATATCAGTTTACTCATCTCGTCCAGGAAGTCATGCAGAACGGAGGAGTGCGTATCAAAACCACACATACATTTTCTTAATTACTGAGATAAAGTATGATTGATGCGAAAAGTCAAAACAAGGACGGCGGTGTCTGGAAGATGGTGATTTCCTCGCAAGAAGCAGCATCGTGCACTCAATTTTGTTCGGTATGTAATAATGGCAAAACCAACTATTGGGCTTAATAGCAGGCAAACTGAGTGGTGGCTGTGCAGTTGGTTTATTGATAAAGGTGGCGGTGTGTTTTTAATCTGAGTTATCATTTTTCAACAAAAAGAAAGAGATCCACAATGTCTACAACGAATACACCATCAACTTCTAATGGAGACACAAAATATACCGTGGCGCCGACGAAGGAAGAGCCCGGTTCTTGGTCGACCTCCTCTCAGAACAACTTGGACGAGCAGAGTTCTGAGAAGGAAAAAAACATTGTCAAATGCGTGATTGAAGATGCCGAGGATTCATCGGAGGAAGAAGAAGAAGAAGAGTTGCCGTATCCTGGATTTATACCAACAACTCTATACTGTTTAAAACAGACAACGTGGCCTAGGACTTGGTGTCTGAAGCTTCTGACATGGAGATATCCTTTTCTCAGTTCATTTATCATTTTTATTTAGTCAATTGCTAATGTCTGTTATATATGAATGATGATATTGAACATGTAGATATTATATTGTTTACAGACCCAGTCTTTAATTATGGTAAGTCATATAAGGTTAATTTTGTTTTCCAGTGTTTGAGTACCACTGATTGATGACATAGAGAGTGTTAATTCAATGAAAATAACCACATTACATGCTGCTCCTGGTCAACAGGGTGAACCTCTTCAGTATCAGATGTCAGGGTTGTGTTTCGGACATTTTACCAATGGCACTATAATTAAATTTGACTAATTGACGGAAAAGCATAATTAAATATTTGTCCAGAAATTCAGGTTAGCCTGTCTAACCCCCAGACACACCTGTGTAGAAACATTACATAAGATATTTGTAAAGACTGGTCCATCAAGTCTCTTATGAGAGTATTATATTGTCTAGGTGCAGCTGAGCATAACCTCACTTTATTATCTTCAACTGGTTTTGCTGGCAGGCTCAATATCTGCCTTTTAACTTTATGAAGGTGTAACAGCCAACAACTGTTTAAAATCAGAGATGTTAGTAAATAATTACAGTGTTTGTTATTTTGTCTTCATTGGCTTCGTGCTTTAGTTTTGTGAAATAATTGTGGTTTTTAAAGCATTTGGCAAATATACATAGTGATAAGCAGAGTTTGAATTGCACTAAGGTCTTCCATGTTGATGCTATATGAATGGGGGGGGGGGGGGGGTGATTGAAAGAGGAGGGGGGGGGGCAGAAGCTCTTTTCACAATGAAGCCTGCTAAAAGTGAAGCCAATCTTTGAGTCAGCATGGCAGCAGTAAGTGAACATGCTTTCTAAACAGGTAAAGTCTGCTATTGCATGGATTGTTATAAAAAATAAGTTTTTTTCCTCAGTCATGGAAGGGCTTGAAACCAGAAGCAAGAGCATCGTAACTCTGCCCGTCTGGCTCTTTGCCCAAGTGTAAGAACCCCCTCCCCTGTTGCTTTGTTAGATGTGTACAAAAACAAATGATGCGGAATGAAATTTATAATAAAATAATGCTGTCTCACTTGGCACATCTTCATGGAAATCAAGAATTGGTATCATCATATTCTCTGTCTTGTCAGGCCTCTATATTCACATTGTGCATTCATAGCATATACTGTTCTGCTGGTTTATGCTGAGAACATCACCATTATCTAGAAATTACAAAATGATGGGGCACATGGAGGCTGGAGAATAGAGAATATGAAAAATTATGTCTTTATGAAAATATAAAGCAAAAAATTAACAGGCTGTTGTCTTTTTAAATTTTATTTAAGTCCTTAGGGAAATATATATAAATAATATTTATTAGCTACTGTGATGTTCTTGTTTTATTTAGATGTTAAACTTCAAAAATCTTCCAGACATGTAGTGAATGCAAACAATTTTCATATTTCATGAAATCAGCCATTTTGTGTAGCTACTGGGGTGGAGTCATAAAAAAATTTAAAATTTTCTTTTGATGTCAAACAGTCTTACAGAGTAAAAGTTAATTTCCAGACCTGCAATATGGAATGAGAAATCTTATGTAAAGGTGATAATATTCTCACTATTGATTTTTGTCCTCAGAAATATTGATCACTGCGTGCGATATTAAGGTTGCAATTTTCCTCCTTGTTCTATGTGACACGCATTGTCTCAGGTAAACGCGCTGTTTGCACAGATCTTTAAGCCGCCCTGAAAACAAAAGATGCGTGTTCGAGGGGCTGTTAATGGGAACTCTGCTTTCAGAATCTAATGATTTTGATACTAACAATTAGTTGCATTAACAGCCAATATTGGCAAGTGAGTTGGTAGATACACATTTATGTTGAGATGTGGATAAGTAATGTTTCTAAAGACTGTGGGTTAATAATTTTCTTTGTACTGGTATTAAAAGTACCATATTATTTGTGCTGTATTATGAACTTGTATGAAACTGTCTACAGCATAGGAAGAAGTTAAAAGGATAGGACAGTCAGTTTGTAAACTTACATCTTTATGTACATCCTTTGGAATTGATGATTTAGAAAGAAACCAGACAATATGCTGCTTGTCCATGAATGAAAACAAAACAACAAACCTGAGTCAGCACTGTTTATAATGTATGAAGTTTTATGTCATGGGTAAAATATTCATAGAATATCAAAATGATGTAACAACGATCTTTTGTATGGATCTACAAAGATGCAAATCTGATAAGCACTGTAATATATATGTAGCAGACAAGTTTGAAATCTAGGCAGATTATAAATCTGCCTAGGTGAGATGGAAATCACAATCTCATCTTGACAAGATTGAAATTTCTTTGCTTGCAAGATGTATATGATAACTGCTCAGGTGTACTACAAGTCTGAAGCTGATGGTCTGCTGCAATCCATAGGGCACCTTTTATGGTATACTCATCACTAACTTGGCAAAACAATTTATTCTGCTTATTGATATTATCTCGCTTTCGATTTGCTTTTTTTTTTTAGAATTCTGTTTTCGTTATTGTGTAAAACTGCCTTCTATAACAGTTAATAGTTTTTTAATGGATGATAAATTTCCTAGTGTGGTCCTCACACTAGGCAGCCATTGTTGATTTGACATTGGAATAGCATGTATAATTGACACATTAGACCTAACCTTAGAATGATAAATGTCTGCAAGATTATAGGAAAAACTGCTGGTTTGTATAATCTATTGGTTTTGGCCCGTATGCTTGATCATATTTTGATCTGTTTTGATGACAAAATTTTAGAGTTGGAAATAACATAGACCAGGGAGAATAATTGTTGTAGAAAAATGTTGATATCTTGAGTTAATGGACCATGTGCTTAAGAATTGGCAACTTCAGAAGTATGTAAACCAGCCTGAACCAACAGTATCCATTGGCTGCACTCAAGAGTCAGAAGGGGATAAGTGCTCTGATATAAACATTAAAAATGTTCTCCATCTTGTTCTCAAAGAGCATCCTTGGCATACAGGCATAATTTGAATTTTAAAGCTAGAATCAATTTTTTTCTTTGTATTTATATCAGAAAATGCTGTTACCTCGTAATGTATGATAGAATCTGAGCACCAGTTTGCCTGCAGCTATCTTTATAGAATATATAGTTGTATACAACAGGACCAACTAAGATGAGAAATAGCTGTATGGCATCACCTGCAGGCCTGTTGTCAAAATTTCAAGGTGTTTTTTTTTCTGAAGAGGTAAACCTTGTGATCCCTTTTGTTGACCTAACTTGAGAATGAGATGGCATAGAACCTAGATAAGATTTTTGATACAAGAGTGGGCCTTTTCCAAAAAAAAAGAAAAAAAAAGAATTTTCCTTGGACCCCCCTGCCTACAGACCCAATTGCTTTTGTTTGCTAAACATGTTTTTATATCGATCATAAATAAAAATTGGGAGACAGAAATTAAGCTTGAAAATTGATTAAACCAAAATTTTAGGTCTACTTCAGTTTGATGTAGCCTTGTAAACATGGCGTGATTCATCACTTGATCCTTTACAGTCAGATACCCACAGCTTAATTTTTATACCTAATTCCCTTTTTTGCACAGCATGGGTCAAGTGCATTTTTAGCTTATTTTTATATGAAGAAAACGATGACGGTTTGCCATTTGTTAAGTATGAATGTTGTTTATTTTGATGTGGTCCACTATCTAGGTCTTTACCTGACCATTTTTTGTTTTTTGATGACATCAGGTAGATATATATATGAAGTATACACTTTGACCTTAATAATTGTAATTTAGATCATGGGATTCATGATATTGTGAGCAGATCCATATGACTTTTTTTTTTTTTTGAAAAACATTTACTAGAATTTGCCACACAAAGTGAAAAAAACTTAAAACTTATATCTATATTGTCTCTCTGTCTCTCTGTGAACCCACACACTCTTCATACTGGCATGTATGGACGTTTTTATTTTATAAGATAAATGGCTTGGAATGGTAAAATAATCAACTCCTGCTGTGGAATATGTCTTTTTTAAAATGATTGTATGAAGTGTTTCCTCATCCAGTCAAGTGTTCTGCCTTTCATGTCCTTAAACTTAATGTCTCTTCTTTTAAGATGTGGCCTTTGTCTAGTCATCTGGGTGGACCTGCTGATCTGAACTTGTCAGTGACTTGTACATGGAAATGTTAATGTTTGCTAGTCAGTTGAAATATGGCTCTGTGTTAGGACATTGTCAACGGCCAGGATGATATATGACAGTACTTGCTGACCATTTGGTATCCACTAGTATAATCCTGGCATATAATGGACATAGACAGCTAAAGGGCTCTTAAGATATATATATATATATTTGGTGGTCATTGTTGGGTGTTGACCCCTATTCTCTTAAGATATATGGATTGTTTTGTTGTGTCCAGTGTCCCTCCTTTTTGGTCTCTTTACAAAACTAACATATATATATATATATATATGCATTCAAGTCAATTTTTTGCCACAAAAGCTGACCATAGCAATTTTCACTGTCTAAATTAATTCTTTTGATATATTTTTTATGCCATCAACTGAGAAGCATTTGAGAAAATGAAAGATAATGCTTAAAGCTATAAAAATTAAATGCCAACCGTAAATAGGAAGGTTTCTTTTCTAATTTAAAGCCTGGAATTCAGCTGATCCCATTTTAAGAGCTGTCAGGTAATGGAAAATACATTCATCCCTAAGGGATAGAATCTGTTCATCCTTCTCAGTGAATAAGATCATAATTACTGATAAATATAGTATTGTATGTTATCATTCATGAATAAATAAATCATTATGAAGATATCTGTACAAGTTTCCAAACAATTTTTTTCACAATCTATTAGATAAAAGACACAATTTAGGAAATTTTAGGAGAAATCTTGTTTGACACAAAAGTTAATCCCGATACGTACCTAGGCTTGTCCTTTACACAGACTACCAGCAGCATAAGAACATAGCAGATGTCTAAGAGCACTTTCAGAACAACAGTCTAACAAATCCGTGGATCAAATATGTCCCCCCCCCCCCCCCCACCCCCCCCCCCCCACCCACCCCAAATGCTTGTTGCGTAATCCCGCTGAAAATCTATTCAGTGTCTTATCAGGAATTATGCGGCAAGCTTTTCAGTGGGTTGCCATATTTGATCCACACTCTAAAGTACATTCTCCTTGGTATCTTTTGCTCCGTACAATGAGGGTTGTAGCATGTTAGATATCAGCTTTAGTTAATTTGTTCTCTTATCCAATGTATTGATTTATCTGTCTGTCTTGTGATCTAAGATGGCAGTTGTTTTTCACAGCAGTTAGCATCTACGATTGTGATTTATGTTCCCTGTTTTTGTTGTAACTGTGATAAGGGTGTATCTAAACAAACAGCCAGCTGCGGGTATATATATATATATATATATATATATATTTGGTCATTCTTGTATTGGAGAGAATGAAAAATATAGAACCCAAAAATTTAAAGGCAATTAAATATAGTTTTTACCAATAAAAGATTGTTTATTAGCCAAACTTCTGCTTATCCCTCCTAAAATACATTATTGAATAATACATAATGAAATTTTTACCGTGTTTTCTCCATTTTCTGCTAGAAAGTAGGGTTTTTAAGTTCTGCAGGAATAAGAATAATAGGTTAGATAATTATTTCTGCTAATGCAATGATCTATACTATTATCCGTCTGCATGAGTGGTTTCTTCACATCATAGCTTTTATAGAAGAGATGGCAGAAGGATTTGTTTCTGGGAAAATACCCATTTATTTCTTCAGCAATAAGGACCTCAATGCAAGAAGACTGTTAGAAATTGGGAAAAATGGAGATTGTATTCGAGTTTAAGATGACATGCTCAGATTGATGAATAAAGAATATTCCCAGACATCATTAAATAAGGTGGTCAGTGATAAATTGACAACGTCTAGAGCTATATTCCTGATTTAGTGCATAGGGACCAAGACTGATAAATGTGCCATTTGCATTGGGTAGACAAATTTGTGTTATAGGTATTTATTCAGATGGCAGGCATGTTATGCATATATTTGACTTTAAGATGTACTATTCGTATTTTGTTATTGTGGTTTTATTTGATTTTCAATATGGAGATAGGATTTAAACAATTCTGAGCAATATAAGACTGTGTCATGATACATGGATACACTCAAGTCACATTCGCTTTGATTCAGTTGCTTTTGTAAATATTCATTACATGAGATGTTTCAATTGAGTTACAAGGTTTGTCTAAATTCATTATTTATTGCTTGTTTGAAGATATGTCTTCTTTGAATATGCGCTTCTTGCCATTTGTGATTAATTTTTTTTGTACTTTTTGTTGATCTGTAGCTTCTTGTTCATTATATTGAATTGATGCCTTTTTTCCATACATATTCAACTTGTCTAGTTGTATGAAAATGTATTTATGAAACTTTTATTCGATGATATCGGCCTAGATTTTCATTTTAAGCTCAAGGCTGATGATCTGCTGTTTGCAGCAGCTTTATGTATTTTTAGTCTAGTACTTTGGTCTACGTATTTGCTTAACAGCTTGAGAATTATAAGCATAAATTGCCTGTATACATTTGACACAGATTCTTTTCCCAAATGCCCATGGGAGATAACTTCTCTTATAAAACAGTAAATATGCAATTTTTATTCGTTTCCACTTTTCTAATCAAAGATGGCTTGCCTGAAGAATCCCTTGAGGCAGGGGATTCAAGTAAAGATAAATTATCTCAATAAAAAGTCTGAATAGTTGCAGCATTTTTATCATGATCGGTAAGAAAAACTTGGAAATCAATAGGTTAGGCTGAATAGTTGATGTACCTCTGCCTACGCTTGCATGGCAGATTCACCTGGTCAGGAGGATGTCACAACAATTGCCTTTCTTTGCGGGTGTTCAAGTATACTTTGCACAGCAGCCAGGTGTCATTTAATTAGCTTTAGTTGATTAATTTTTGAATGATTTATGAATCATGATTGATGGGTTTGGAGGTTTCTTGGACTTGGTGTTTGCATTTGAGAATCCTAGTCCTGCACAGTTAATCTTAGGGGAAGCTGAGGATGACATGTAATTCAAGGATATAAATGATTTGATTCTACATTGCTGTAGTATTGTTTTCCTTTGAAAGAAATAGAATTCAAAAGAAAATTTGAATTATTTTATTTTTCAATTTTTAAAAGATAAGAACACTGTTGTTGTTTTGAAGATGTCATCGCATAATAGTTTGCATCCTCATCTCAATTTTCTTTTGTGTATTAATGATCAAGCTTTTCCCTTTGCCCATCCACAGTTAGATTAGAGGGACAAAGTGTAGGAATAGAAAGTCCTATATTTGCAATCTTACACCCCATTTCCATAGATTTTTAGATCGATCTATCCCTGTGGGGAGTCTCACTAGATTACTGTCAGCTTGGCCGGCTTAAGCGTCTGTCCTGCTACTAAAAGCTGTAAGGGGGTAATTAACTATGGTGCCCGCTCGGCTGACTGCAATTTAGCGTGAACCCCCAGGGAGTTAGGTCGATCTAAATCTTAATCTTAAGATCGATCTAAATCTCTGGGAAAGCACCCTTACTGTTACCTTAATTTGACCCTTGACCTACTTTTAACATGAACTGCACTTTGCAATATTTTCAACCCTTATATCTACTAAACTGGCAGGGATGCAATCATAGTTACTCTTGAATTTGAATAGGAAGTCATATATTTGCAATCTTACTGTGACCTTGGATTTGACCTTTGACCTATTTTTTCACCATGAGCTGCATTTAGCACATTTTCCAGCTTTTATATCTACCAAAGTAGCAGAGAGACACCCACAGTTACCATTGAACTTAAATGGCAAATCATATATTGACAATATTATTGTGACTTTTACACCCCATTTCCATAGATTAGATCGACCTACTTTGGATCGACCTAACTCCCTGGGGGGTCGCGCTGAATAGCTGTCAGCCGGGCGGACACGAAAGTTAATTGCCCCTTACGGCTTGTAGTGGGCGGGGACGGACACTTAAGGGGGATTATCTGACGGTAGTCTGGTGAGACTCCCCGCGGTGATAGATCGATCTAAAGTTGTGGGAATAGACCCTAATTTTACCTTTGACTCACTTTTCACCATGACATGCACTTCACATATTTACCAGTCATTATTTCGCCACAACCAAAACAGATACATCCAAAGCTACCATTTAACTTAAAAGAGCTTAATCTCGTTGGCTTTAAAATACCAGGCCTACCCAACTACCAGACTTGGCACCAAATGATCCTGAATTCACCAGTAGATCGGACCACATTATCCGTTTTCAAGGTGTGTGTCAGTACGCGCTTTGAAGTATCGGGCACAGCACCGCTCTTGCCTAGTACACAATGTGATAGTGATGATTCTCAGCGGGGTTGGAAAGTAGTGCATCTCAGTTCAAAATTTGTTCCAGGGTATAATACTATGAAATGCATACTGATGCACACCTTGAAAACGGGTAGTGTGGTCCAATCTGCCGATGAATTCGGGATCATTCGGTGCCGAGTCTGGTAGTTGGTTATAGGCTTGAATACCCGGAGGTGCTATTGCCACTGTGATCCTCTAGTTTGACAATCTCATGCATCCAATAAGCTGAGGGAGATGTTTAAAAAAACTTGATAATGATATGATTACCTTGGTATTTCATGGAAGAGACCTTTGGGTTATTATTTTGATTACTAGTAATTATTATGGATGTTTGATATTTGATATTTTCTTATTTTAGTTTGCATTATGTAACAAATGGCTGTGATTGATAAAAGTTTCCTGACATTATTCATTAGATTGAAAAACTGTGTACAGAAAGGGAGACTGACATTCTATATGCCTTTTTTCTCAAATTACCATGCTCAATAAACTATACATTTATGTTGCCTCTTTCTTTATTCTGTAAAATGTCAATCCTTCCCACTGACGTCAATCAAATAAATGGGGAAATGATTTCATTTTCAAATGTATGATAAATTCCAGTGCATTAAAGTTAATATTTGATAAACAGGTTGTTTTTTATGTTGTGGAAAATAAATACACATCTTTTTACTTGTTGCTGTTATCCAGCTGTGGATATATATCTCATAGGAATTCTTTTGTGTCCATAAACGAAGGAGACTTGCTGAGGTTCACTGCTGTAAACAACCTTTATCAATCATTATCTTAAATTAACTAGTTTAGTACTTTGAACTTTAAAGATATTATTTTTATATAGAAAAACAAAGTTTATTGGGCCATTCAGAATAAATGATCCAAGTACTAACTGATCCGCCGACTAAATATGGCGACCCCACATCAAAAGCGCTGCCACTAATTTCATGATGGTTCACCCGCCTCCACACTCGTCGTTGTTGCAGAGGCCTAGCAATCAAACTCCGGAGCCTATAGATTAAACCATTTAATGGCGCAGATGGAGGCGGGGAGAAAATCAGGAATCGACAGCATCTTTTTTGAAGTGTGGTCAGCCATATTTAGTCAGCGGATCAGTTAGTACTTAGATCATCTATTCTGAATGGCCCCCATGATTGCAAACTTTGAGTCCGTGGTAGTCCATATATATAGGCTTTGGGATCAAATTCTGGAGCAAATTCCAAGTGGAAATCAAGTAATTATTTCATGCCTGATCTGTCAAGATTGGGCTGGTGGCTATAAACTGTAATAGTTCACCTATTGCCCCTTTATTTCCACATAACTACAAAAGGCTGTTACAAATTTGCTCTCTTGCAGAATAAATCAGACATTGTGTTCACATGGTCGAAGTTAGTGGACCTCCCTCAATTTCCTCAGTAGTTTTCTTCTGACAAGGGTACATCCAGAATAGTATTTACTAAGACCCCATTCCCATAGATTTTAGATCGATCTATTCCTGTGGGGAGTCTCACTAGATTACTGTCAGCTTAACCGGTTTAAGTGTCTGTCCAGCCTATTAGAAGCTGTA
The DNA here is from genome assembly GCF_051362555.1 of Lingula anatina. NCBI lineage: Eukaryota > Metazoa > Brachiopoda > Lingulata > Lingulida > Lingulidae > Lingula > Lingula anatina. The sequence continues at coordinate 40,127,388 of NC_141768.1, read as the reverse complement.
AGGGGGTAATTAACTATGGTACAAACTTGGCTGACTACAATTTAACGTGAACCCCTAGGGAGTTAGGTCGATCTAAATCTCTGGGAATGCACCTTAAAACTAGACAAAGACTTAAATCTAGCCATAGGGTTATGTGGGCCATTCAGAATAGAAGATCCAAGGATCAACTGATCCAAGGATCAAATATGGTGGACCCTACATTAAAGGTAGACTGTTTAATCCTGTAATGGTCTGCTGCCATCTTTTATCCACTTGAATAAAGAAAATATATTTCAAGTTAAATAATTTCAATTACTAGGAAAATACATGTGATGCTGATTATATATGACTGTCGCATGATTGCATTTTACAACCTCTCAAAGCTAATCATGAGTCCAGTTTAAGGGTCTATTCCCACAACTTTAGATCGATCTATCACTGCGGGGAGTCTCACTAGATTACTGTCAGATAATCCCCCTTAAGTGTCCGTCCCCGCCTACTACAAGCTATAAGGGGTAATTAACTTTCGTGTCCGCCCGGCTGACAGCTATTTAGCATGAACACCCAGGGAGTTAGGTCGATCTAAAGTAGGTCGATCTAATCTATGGAAATGGGGTGTAAGTTTATAGCTAGATTTGAAAAGGGTCTAACTTCTCCATCAGCCATCAGATATTAGTGAGAAATATCCCATGCAGGAACAGGCTGTATGTGTTCACTGACTATCTGAAGGTGTTATACTTTTACCATTTGCATTGGAAAGTGTTTGCCTCCTGCCAGCTTGACTTGTACACAGAAATGGGAATGATTGACTGAACTCCCACCCTAATTAGTCTCTAGTTGCAGGTATTCATGACTTATAATCCATGTATTCAGCTTAGATGTAAAACTGAGGAGCAAACCAGGTCACTCCCAAGATTCTCCTTGAATTAAAGGCTAAATATTGTTGTACCCGGTGCATATATACAAAAACTCATTACTTGATGATACCAATGTTGAATTTACTTACAAACTTGTTAACTGCAGAGAGCTACCTTCAGCACATCCTTCTTTGGGTCTTTGATCTTAGGACAGTACAAGAAACAGATGTAGCAGGAGTGTATCTGTTGATTGAGATGGTGTATACGTTTAAATGCCAATAATGATGTTGATCTGGAAACATTGGCTAGGTCACTGTGCCCTGATTGCCATTAATTAAGGGGAGATCACAGTTGTAGCTTCCTCAATTTTAAAGGAGCACTCCTGAGGACCAGATTTGTACAATGGTCACACTGTGCTGGTCATTCATCTAGAAAACTTGCTAGTGATTGAAAGAAGATTTGGAGAAAAAGTCTTATTATTTTAAAAATTGGGAAAAACTATTTTACCTTATTCATATGCAGAAAATGAATGAATCTTTCTATATAAAGATTGTCAGCGACACCAGTTTAACTGCAAGTACAAAAAAGGCACTTAAAGGAGTAGTTAGCAGGATTTTAACCCTATCATGCCATCAAAATCCTAAGTTAAAAGTAATAACCTTTGTAATTCTGTTTTTGAAAGTTGTCATTAACATATTTTTCTAGAATTTAAACCTTACATTAACTACAATTTTTGACCAGAGGGTAGTAATTTTAATGCTGTTTTTATGGGGAATATGAAAATTTAAGACAAAGAAAGTGTTATATAGGAACCCTTTTAGTTGAAGCATCATGCAATCCACTTTATTTCATCGTCTGTATACTAAGAAAAAAATCACAGGATGCCCACAGCTCAATATAGTAAAGGTGTATAGATTGCCAAGTATATAGTATTTCTGGGAGTGTTTGAAGATCCATCCTGTAGCTAGTTTGGCTCTGTAGGAATGTCTAGTACCTGCAGGAATGTACGCGTGGCATTAGCAATAGTTCTGAGGCATGCTCAATGGCGCAACTAAAAATAATTATGCTGTTGTGGGCATTTTTATGTCCTTGCCATTCATAACAGTACATCTTCAAACTTCACCTTATCTCTCTACATTATGAATTGAATATATACATGAACTATCAATAAATGATTTTATTTTTTCTTCTTCGTTTGTAAGGAGGGTAGCTTTCATCATTTATATATGAGGCTCCTCTAATAACCAGTAAGCTTTGTCATTATGAAAATCAAACTATCCTATAAGATAAGCAATATCTGTAATATTTTGCTGAATTTTTATTATTATTTTTTTTTTAGTCAGTGCCAGTTTTTTTGTTGGGGGATTAATCTAGCTCAGTTTTGTTCTTGTTATAGTCTGATTTAACATAAGTCAATCAAAATCTATTATTTAAAGCAGTAAAATGCATTGGGGAGGGGGGTGTTAATGGCCAAAATGGATCCATTTCTCACAACGTATTTATGCATATAATCTTTATATATAAAATTCTTTGAGTAATCTGGAAATTACATGCTTTTATAATTTACTGCATGCCTTTGTAGATACATGAAGGTGACCTAGAGAAAGAGGGATAACCTTCTGTTATTATATTTTATTCACTTGCTGATCATTTCATGTGTGAGCAGGAAATTGATTTTATGAGAATTTCAGGTAGACAGCGCTGACATAGATCATTGCAATTGTTCACGGCATGCTGCATATTGGAACCTTTATTAATTTCCTGCTGGCAGTTATGGTGCTGCCCCCTTCTCTTCTCTCCCCTCCCCCTTTTCCTATGGTCATTGTTTAACTGACTGTTATTTAATACATTGATAAGCAAGAACAAATTTAGCTTTGCAGGTTCTTACATGCACTTATCCTTTTTCCAATGAAAGTAAACATTAGGAATTGCCTTGGCCTTAACAACTCCATCCAGACATGTGAAAGGTTCCCAGTGGTTCATGGCAACTGTGATAGTCTGTTCTGATAATGCAATTGAGCCAGTAGAGTTGTCTATTGTACTTCGGGGAATACTTAGACTTTTTTTTTCACTTTTAAGCCTTTTGCCATGGTTGATGTGTCTAGATATAGGTTTTAAAGTTAATTCCTATTGATGAGAAACAAACATTTTCCCAGTTGATCAATTTACTTCTTGGCATGGTTTTCAGATTGGGAGAAATTCCTATTAGAATTAGTATTAGGACAAGGGACACAATGTGCTGAATTCTGTGAAATATGGGATAGTTGTACGTAAAATCAAGTCTTAATCCTTACCAGGGCTTACTTCAGATTGCAGCATTGATTCATATGTTAGAAATTGAAATTGATTTCTATTTTCCAGCTCTGGGAATTCACACAATCGGTGCAAGAAAGCATAGAATGCCAAATTGTACATCTTACAATATACAGTCACTTAGGAAATGGGAAGCAAGAACACGGGGAGCACTGTTGCTATACAGATTTCAATTAGTGTCATCGATCTTTCTCATGAATACTAAGTGATTAAGTAAAATGCAATAGATTGACAGGTCCAGGCACTTGCCAGCATTTTTGTTGTGCCACTTTGATCATAAAAGCCAAAGTTGTAGTATATTTGTTTAATTACTCATGAGCACACTTTTTGCTGTTAAGAAACCAATATTGGTAAAAACTAAACAGGGGATCAGTAGCTACACTTTGCATATTTTGAATTCAAACAAAAGTGAACCGTTTTCCATTACAATTAATTTTAAGTCATTGGCAACCTGTTTTTTATATAAGGTTAATTATTGGGGATATTTAATAGGTAAAAAGTATCATTATTATTATTTCATGTATTTAGACTAAGAAATTAAGAGAAAAGTGAAGAGAAAGTGCACCTAGATGTCTTTTTTTATGCATGAAACAGGTTTTGTTGACCAAATGGTTATTCAGATGAATTTTCATAATGTTTCTGCCTTGTTGCTATCCTGGATCGATCAGTGTGATGATAGCATCCTTCTGCTCACCTAAAATTGTTACTGCTTTAGCGTAAAAGAACTAGCTTTATAGTTTATTATAACAAATATATTTTCAGAATGATATTTCAAAAACTTTTTCCTTAACTCCAATGCACTTGGTTCGAGAGAACCAGTATGATGGTGATCTTACTGAATTGTGTCACCCTGGGGATGTACCAGCCCTGCGTGGACGGGAATTGCGACACAACCAGATGTAAAGTCTTGGAGGGATTTGACCATTTCATCTTTGCATTCTTTGCTGTGGAGATGGTCATCAAAATTATTGCCATGGGCTTCTTTGGAAAAATGACGTATTTGGCTGACACCTGGAATCGCCTGGATTGTTTTATTGTACTGGCAGGGTAGGTACAATGTATTGTTATTTATTTCATAAATTTCTTGTTGTTAATTTGTTTTGATAGCTATCTAGACTGTCTTTTCATATAAAAGTAATTGTTATCAGTATATCTTTAGTAGTGATGTTATTTTGTTTATAGACATAGTTAGCTAGTGTAATATGTACCTTTGTGTGCTTGTTATATACATGTTCATTATTCCTCCAGAACTTTGTATCTGCTCATCATTCCATCTGCTGTTTGACTTGTGATATTTTACGTGCTTTCCTTTCTTTTTTTTCTTCCTTCTGTTCGTGATGTCCACCCTTATTCTGTCTTAATTGGTCTTCTTATTTCAAATCAGTTTTCATTAATGATGCTATGAAATACAGGTGCTGCTTTGTTGCTTTCTAAGACTTTTTCTGTAATTTGACTTTATTGTGGTATGATCCATAAACACTGTTCACAAAGTGGTATACATAGTGATGTAGTGAAAGGTATCTGGAAGATATGAAATACATATTAGGAGTGCTCTGACTTGTATCACACCCCTCTGATTCTGATGATATCTGCTCAGAATAAAGTGCAACCAATCCCTGTCAGGTAAAAGCATAAGCCGTACATTATTTCAACTTGTCCAAATAGGCTTATTGCAGTTTTTGATTCTAGTTGATGATTTGCACTTGTAGCAATATCTTCCCATATGCACTGAATATATTGACATGATTCCTCAATATCAGCCATTCTGACAATTTTCTCAGAAGCTGTAAATAAACTTATCAAATGCTTTTTTTAATCGTCTAGTTTGAAGATGGTCTGGAAATGAATTTAGATTAATAGGGGTTATTAATTAACAGTAATGATAATATAGACGACATCACCACATACAGAAATATCCAAGAAAATGTTTAATAGCAAAAATGTTTTTTTTTCTTTTAAATTGACAGCAAAGATATATAATATAAGGATTTTATTCTGTCCATATCTGACTAAATGTAGAATCAGACATTGCTGTTATACCCTAAGGACTGCACATACTATTAGCAATTGTTAAATTTTCATGTTCCCATGAACTACCAAGTTTGTTATCCTGTGAAAACTTTTTCCACTGGAAAAACTCTTTGGATGATTCATTTAGAGCATCACCATCAGGAAAAAAGTCAATTGAAGCCCCCACATGATAAAAAGAAAAAAAAAACTGTCAGAGGTATATCGCACATTATTGAATTGCAAACTTTTCCCTGCCATATTGAGGATGCATGATACAGGCATTTGGGGTAACAGTTTGGCAATGAGATCATTGGATTCTCCAAAAATAACTGAATATTTCATATTGGATATACATTTTCTTTGTTTCATTTTCATTTGTGGCAGTTCATGCATGATGAGGCAGTAATGCATTTATCAGCTTAGTTTGGCTTTGAGTGTATCGATGAAAAATGCAGTCTAATTTACATAATATTTTTGTACTTTGATATTTTTTTAATTTACAGTTGAACAGCACAAAACCCTACTTAATCTCAAAGTTGCACCACAATGAAAAAAAGCATATAAAGTGCTTCTGTATTGAAGAGGCCGTTTGCATATTCATCTTGCACGAAGTGCCCATATTGTGACTTACTAATTAATGGAGCATCCCATACATTCTACTGGGAAAATGACAAGCCATCAGTGAATATGTCAGATCAAATAACCCACATGATGGGATATGAAGCTGTAGGAGAGCATTTTATAAAGACATTAATTCTTACATAATCTGCCCCTGTTATGTAGTAGACCGATGTCAGTGCTGTTTTTGTCAAAAAAATGAGAAAATTATAAACATTTACAATAATTTAACAGTAACCAGAGTGTTTGTATGGTCTCTGTAGATTTACAGATTTGTTCAGTGTTAGTAAAGTTAATGAAAAGGCTTGAATACTGATGCATTTTGTGGTACTTTTTGCTTCCTTTGAAAGCATTATTTTGATAACTGATGATTGGCTGTGAATCCAAAGCAAACAATCGGGATGCTTAATTTTTCATAACTGGTTCATTCTTTTGTATTGGGAATACTTAATGGGCAGCCTTATTGAGCTATCTGTAATTGAAAAAAAAAAAGACTGAAATGAGTTGAGAATTTTTTGTGAAGCATTCTATAACCTGCCAAGATTCCTTCTTCTGTGGATAACACATTTAGTGTAAAGCTATTGTGCTAGGGCTGGTGTCTGTGCACATTTTCCTTTTTTTATGTCATAATGAAGTAATGGGTGCGAGTTGAATATTTGGATGATGAGAATCGAAATGGGATTTCAGAGGTCTCCATTGGATTTAAACAATCGAGTTCAATTATTCCAACATTGTCTATGCTATTGAACTTATCAATCAGTTTGAACTATTTGTAAAATGAGGGAGGGTTGAGAATTTGTCTAAATTACTTCTTTCGGAAAGCACCATATGCGTAGACATAATGTAGCATGAAAGTGATTGAAGAATGTTAACTCAGTTTCTGACCAAACATTAATTTTGTTTCATTTATTTTTTTAATAAAAGTCTGTATTTCATTTCACATGTGTGTATATATAATATTTGGTTAATTGACAAATCAGCTTACACCTGACCCTCTTGTTCCACCCACCTCTTGCTATTGATCACTACCTTATCAATGTACTTATTTTGTCATGCTCTTTATTTTCTAGCAGTGTATTCACGTTTTTGGCATGCATTCTCACTAAGCTGTATTTCAGGTGTAGACCTTCAGCAAAGCTAGCCACAAATGTGCAGTAATGGTTTCCCATCTACAGAGTTGGTGTCCCTTTTATGAACATGATCCTTTTCCATCTCAGTTTCAAAAGAAAACAAACAGTATCATTTGGTGCTTCCCTTGATGTCATAGTTGCTTCCCACTATAGGTCACCTGTCTCCTAATCATCCTCTTGTTCATTGATTTTATGTTCATTTACGTCAGCACTCTTTGATTCTGTGTTTGCCTGTGACTGTTGGCCATGCAACATTTAGCAGACTGAGACCAACATAGAAACCTTTCAAACTGATTTAAAATAGTGTTTTGTTGCTAAAAATACTGCTAATTGAAAAAAAATCATGGTACATATTGCAAATTTGTTGCTGTTTCAATACACATTTTATTCTTACATATTTCTTTTCTCCAAATATTATAGTTCTTTTAATTAAGAATTATTTTTTTGCATATTTTTTGTTTGTATTTAGCATTACGGAGTTAGTCTTTTTCAAGTAAGGGTGTTATGCTGCTTTGACCAAAGAAGACTATAGTGTTGTTTACTGAAGAAGCAGACGTGTTGGCTTTTAATTTGCACAACCTTTGCATGCATGATCAGCCAGAGAGGTGGTTGGGTCTCTTGTGTTTAGTTTTGCATGTTCATCTATATCACCATGGTAACCAGTTGCTAGCAAAGTTGTGTGGGTATCTCAGGTATTGAAAACTAAGGCCTGTATGAGTTCTATAACATATGAGTCCTTGTATACATGGGTTGTATACACACCATGAATCTTCATAGAAAGAGGTTACTATGGTGATGAATATGTGTTGTGCATGTTATTTGGTCATATCTGAGGTAATTTACCTTTCATTTTGTAGAATGAGGCTTGCATGCCATGTTCATGTTCAGGTTAAAATTTTGATTCAGATGTAAATGGCCTGGCTCTTAAAATCAATGTGTTTTTTTGTATACTGTTTAGGCCCTACATGATCTAAATAATAAATGTATAATGCACAACTGGTGCTGATATTGCAGCTATATATGAAGCCGTAATTCAAAATATGCAGTGGTTCATTTAGGTATTCATTAAAGTTGAAATAAACAATGAACATAATAAGAAAATCCGCTACAGCTCCAAATTTCAAGTTCATGATGTTGCTTCCCAATTTAGAATAAGCAACAAATATGTTTTACAGTGACGGAACCAAATAAAAAATTAAGGATGCAATCAATAGCCAACACAAAAAATTATCCAAGAAACCTTGTAATCAAAAATTGAATGCCTTACCTTTTCAGTTGCTTTCTAAATTTAGTTGACGTGCCTTACCTTACATTGCATTTTATTTTGAGGTACAATTTGCTGTAGTATCAGTTGTGGGTAAATGTGCTTCCATGTACCCTGATGCACTGTTGTATTCTGGGAATGTAGCCTCAGTGTAAAACCTGCATGTTTCTAAAATCTCAAATGTTTGTGTAAACTGACTTTAGTGACCAGTTTTAGACAATCTATCAAATTTGCATTTGAAAACCAGTATTTGATATTCGATATTTAGGACAAAATACGTAGGAAGATCTTTGTAAGACTTTGATTGTCTGACCTTTGTAGATCTTTGTATTACATCCGACATTACCTTTCTGTGTGCCTCGGCTATGTATTAACCTGATTAAAAGGTAAACTTGAGGGGGTGATGATGATCAGTTATAGATTCAAGGTCTTATTTGCCTAATGGCAGTAAGGATTCCAGTTTTCTTTTCCTTTGAGCCATTATTTGATAATCTGTGTCTTTTGTGAGGAAAAAACATTCTCAGTATTTATATCTTCAAACTGGACTGACCAAGTTCTGATCTTTCAGCTAAACATCAACTTGGCACAATCATGTAATATATAAAATTGGTAACTTTTGAACAGATTTTAGTTCAAAAGTTTATTATCGGCAAATGTATTAATTTGTCATTTAATGGCCTCAAATATTGGCTCTATGTACCTAGGCCTTGATTAATAAAAAATTTTGGGGGCTTGGCTTAAAGTGACAAACTCCATTGAGTCAACTTCATAAAGTCATTTTTGATTGAATGTTGGTCTAAGAGTGTTCAAAATTATTGAGCAACAAATATAGATTATTGTAAAAACTCAGGATATTTAATCAGTCTCAATTAGAATTATATAAGAAAGGAATTTTAGTTAAAAGGCAGGCAGGTCTGCATGTTCTTTGTGAAAGGCAACTCGGTCAACTAATTTTCTTAGCTGAGTCTCCGCTCGTACATAGTTTTGACAATATTTCTTTCTGCAGTAGGCCCCAGTTTCACATGGGTTAAATCAGAATTGGTTTTGACTTGGTGAATGAGAATTTGTGTCAGCTTCAGTCCAGGATAAGGAAGTATAGTCCTCAAAACAAAGTGGCCATTTATCTAAACAAAAATGTATTACCAATAATATATTGAAATACAAACTTAGTGTTAAGCATTCCCCCTTTGTAATACATACATTCCTATGTAAAACAGCTTTCACTGGTTTGTCTTTGTTCAAAGCAGACTTAAATCTATCTTTTGACTTGTTTTTATTATTAACATCATCCCCTAGGCTCTACCTCCATGCAGTCTCACAGGTATGATGTTTGTTAATAAAACAAGCTTTGTTTTCAGTTGTTGCAGAAATTGGTGGCATTAGTGGCTTATTATTTTCCATCAGGTCATAATAAATGGCAAACTAAGGGTGAAAGTTAGGACAAGGTAAAAGAGAATGTTTAAGGCATTACAGGCAGTTTTATGTACACCCCATGTTATAGTGTCTTTATGAAAGTTCTAAAAAAGACCATTGCAGTATGGTTGTTTGGCATTTGGTAATTTTTTTTTATAAAGATGGATTTTACACTTCATGATCATTCCTTTTTAGGCATATCAAATTTTAATTAACATGTATACATTTCAACCTGTGCATTATTTTGATTTTAAGATGTTGACCATTAAGGTACTTAAAATCAAGAAATGTTTGTCAGGAAGTAAACTTATTTAAACCGTATTCCCATGATTATATTTCAGGAATTTGAGATAATGTCTGCTTATTAACCAAATGTTACATTAAATGGTTCTTAATTGGTCTCAAACATTGATTTTGTTGGCATTTATGTTTTTCCATGGCATTATACAAAGGAATGACTATTTTAGCATCTGGGGGCCATTGTTGAATATACACAGACCTTTGCCTCAAATATACACTAAGTGTTCAATTTTTATCATGGAAACTAATGCCACGTTTGTCTATTGAAACCTTCACACTTTAAACAGAGCCAATTTAGGTATCAGTGCACAGCTAAATAATGATATAGATTTTTTGTCCATTAGCCATGTTTTATGGGACATGGCCACACTTCTTTTTTAATAGCAATTTTTGTAACATTAGTTGTTAACTGATTCACTTTTGCATTAAGGATAATGTTAATAGGTCTTCAAACTCCCATGGTCAGGCTTTTCTTTCAAAACAATTGAAAACAAACTTGATGTTTTATGTGCAAGGGATGCATCATTTGGTAACATATGAAACAGTGAGTGAAAAATTGACAGATTTTATTTGTTTATCCCCTCCCAGTTTTTGTGTTCCTGTTGTGATGCATGGTCTGTCCCTGACTGTCTCATTGCCTTGCTTTATTATGGTGCTGGGAAACCATTGTTCCTCTACTAATAATATCACAATTCAGCATCATGCGTTTGTATTCAGTAATAATGATTCCAATCAATAACAAATGAGTGTCACATAAGAATGCATTTCACTGCATATCTTCCCTAAAAAAGCATACTTGATGGGAATATGTTACAGTAACAGACAAAAAAGTATTTTAGTAAAGTGTGTGAAGAAAATGTGGCTCTGTCCATGCTTATTGATCAAAAAGTACTCTTTATGCTAAGTTACAAAATTTGGTAAAAATATTTGTTTAAAACATCTATTTGACACTCAGCCTTTGTACAATTTATAGTTATTAATAAACATAATGTTTGTGTTGTTGATGTTGCTAGCAAAATTAATTGTTAAAAGATTCAAGTAATTTTTGTGCCTCCTGCTCTTTTTGTAATAACCGGTTAACGGCTTTTATTACCAGCTTTTCAAATTGCCACAGTACTCATTTTCAATGTATCTTTTCCACTGAAATAAATCAATATTGATTTTGTATTTCAATTGAGTAAAATTGTCATTTCTTTTTTATTCTAGTGCTATAGAATATTCAATTGACACAGAGGAAATTAGTATCACAGCCATTAGAACTGTGAGAGTTTTGAGGCCTCTCAGAGCCATCAATAGAATTCCAAGTAAGTACCTGTCCTAGAAAGTCAAAGTTTTTGTGTTTTTCTTCTTTTGCCATTCATGCTTATGTTAATTTTATGTTAATGTTAATGCATCATGAAAGATGTCTAGGGATATTGTGGATCTGATCCTATTGCAGACAGGGCATTATCTGTCAAAAATGATAAATCAAATAGTGCTGTTATGCCCTGATTTCATTTCAGCTGTTGACTCCATCATATTTTTGATGCAATACATTAATGTACTAAATCTGATCTAAGTGCTCGTCTTTGGTTTTTATACAGTAGGGGGGGGGGGGTGTACACAAATCTGTCCATTTACATCTTTTCACTAAGTAAGATTGTTCTTATTTGGAAATTTTGCAGGTATAACTAATGACTTGTCTAATAAGAAGAAAAACATAATAACTTAAGGGTAGACACAGAGGTTTTAGTATGACCTGATTAAAGCGAATCTAGCAATATGTCATATAATTTGAGTCAGTTACATTATTTATTCGGCAGGCATATGCCACTGCCTCGAAGATTTAATTTACTACAGCATTTCTAGTCTGTCAATAATTTGTGACGACTTTTTGCGTGACTTGCCCTTGGCAGGAAAGTAGATCAGTGTTGGATGTCTGGAATCAAAATCTTAAATTTTTTATGTACTGAAAATCATTTCGGATGCAAGTTCTTTGTAATAGGTTTGTTTCAACTGCACAAAAGTTTGTTGTTTGAGGCTAATTTACCTGATGTTTCAGTGGTCCCATACAAAAAGGACACTTTGTTTTATATTTCACTCACGCTACCAAGTGAGAAATCCAAATTTTTCAAATTCAAATAACTAGTGAAAAATTTACTTTGCTTTCCTGTTCACTCAAAATGAAGCTGAATATATAGATGACCACATAAAATACCATCTATATACACACATGGATACTCAGCAGTGTAGTGATATTGTTCGCTTTCTTTCGCATTCACAGACCCCTCTTCAAACAATCCTGGATCCGCCCCTGCTATTTGAATCTTGATCCAACTTATCCTGATAAATGGCCATAGTGTGAATCATTTGTAAAATGCATCACAAGACAAAAACCCTTCCTGATCTGTGATAGCCATGGGATTTATCAAAGATATATGATAACTCTCCTGAACCAATGGACCAGTGAAATTTTCACATTTTACTATTGAGGCACACATTTCATGATTTTTTGTCCATTTCTGAGACAATTTATTAATGATATCAATACCAACAAATTTGTGGAAATATAGTATTGAAGAGTTAAGCTGTAAAGCATCACTAGTTCAGCAAATGCTGACTGAGAGGGAAATTGAAGATTTCAGCATGATAAATACACTATGTTTATTGGCAGGGAGCCTGGAAGACCTCAGGAAATGAAGGTCCCAATTTTATCATCCAGATGAGATGATCAAACTGTTTAAATGAAGTCTTGCTCATGCAAACATATTGAGGAAACCCATAGTATCAGGTTGATTTGGTGAATATATTTAAATAATTAGAATCCAAATGCTAGACAGATGCAGCAAGACTTGGTTTATTGCCCCAGGGAATGGTGATTCTGAGAGTTTGAATAAGTGGCTTCCCAGTAAACTACCAACATAGTGATGTGATAAAGTGAATAAAATATTCATGAAGCGAAATTGAATTTGAGGGCCATTTTTGATTCAGGAACAATAAATCTCTAGGTTTCAGTGGACTTCATGCATAACTGCTTTAAGATCGTGAAACATTTTAGTCTCAGCCCTAATGGTACATTTATAGCCAAGATGGGTAGACTGCTCTTGTTGTATACCCCTTTGCACTGCTTCTAATGAAATCAATCTAACTTAAAGCAATAAATGTAACCCCTCTGATCTAAACTTATGTGTATGCCGTACCTACAACAGGGGATAGCAGTGAGCAGAAAAAAAGAGAAATTACATTTGCTGCCTGTAGTGAACTTTTCTTTAATGAGACCAGGTCTCTCCGGGGTGTACCCATTTGGTTATTGCATAGCACCTAGATAAAATTTTATAGTCAAAATAGTGGCTCTTTCTAACTGCCAAGACCCCCCTCCCCCCAAGATTTGCAGATATGGGTAAAACTGCAGGGGATGGGCTTACTTTATTTGTAAATGTGCCTTTTAGATTAATGTTAAACATAAACCACTAGTCGCTGACTTCAAACTAAAATGTAAGAGAAAGCATATATGTCCTGTGAATGCAATCATATAAACTGAATGACATGCCTGTTTCTAGAAGCTTTTTCACTTTGTTTTGAATGTGACCAAATGCACAAAAAAGTAAATCATATCTTAGCTGCTTGAGGAGACGTGTCATTTGTGTCATTCCTTTGTAATGTTTATAAACATCATTTTTTCTTTTGATTTCAGGTATGCGTATCCTTGTGATGCTATTGCTGGATACACTCCCCATGTTGGGCAATGTTCTCCTGTTGTGTTTCTTCGTTTTCTTCATTTTTGGTATCGTGGGGGTGCAGCTTTGGGCAGGGCTGTTACGGAACCGTTGTTTCCTTAGTCTCAACTATTCATACTTACCAGAAAAGTGAGTATCTTGACATTTTTTCACAACTCTACGAGGTTGAAAAGTTTGATAATTAAAAGATGATTATGTTTATACCCATTAAGAAATAGATGATGGTGTAAATATTTTTGGAATATAATGACTACAAAGGTGGTTTTGCCATTTGACCAAAATTGATCTTTACAAGTTTGAAATGTTTAATGAATGGGCATATATTTATCTCTACATGTAAAAAATATTTTTTATTACCAAAATTGCTTACTTAAGTGAATTTATCATAGTGTAGCCATATTTTACTAAAACAGGTAAGGTAAAAATGAAAAGGCAATGTTGGGATTTAGTCCAAAACTGTATCACTCTACTCCTTGTTATGTAAGTGAAAGGGTTTGTTATCCATTGACAGGGCTTAAAGAGTGAAATGTTTTTGCAGCATCTTTTTTCAATGTTGTTCTGAGGTGATTATCATGAAGATAGATTTAAGTGTTTGAATCTCACTTGGCATACAAAATTATATCATGTGACAGTTACAGCTCTTTGATGCTTATATTTACTTTTTTCACATAGCTCTATTATTCATTGAAGGGTGTGTCTGTTCTTTCAAATCAATGATATCCTGAGTTTCCTAGCTGATATCAAAGAGGATGCTAAAACCATCCATGTGTATTGTTTGATAAGTGCTAGTTGTGATATTTCAAAAGAAATGATAACCTACAAAAAGACTGACTAGATCATAGAAAGATATCTGAAATACCAAAGATGTGAGCAAGGGTCTCATCACCAAGGTAATGGATTCTTGGCATTAATATATGTGCATGATAAAAGAATGATTTACCTTCCATCAGCTCAAACTGTTGCTTTTCATTATCTACTGTACATTTTATCAAGGACATGAGCATCGATTTTTGATTTTCGAAATGGCAAAGTGGCCTCATCTTTTGCCACAAGCCTCCATCTTTCAAAATCCCCTGGTATTCTTCAGACTTCATATTGAAAAGCCCCCTTTCCTCCACAATCACCACAAGCACCACATCAACTAAGCAGATTTTGTATTCCCATAAAGTACCTCAGAGTCTACCATGGTGAATTGTATGGAAAATAATGGCTCCAAGGCTTAGAAACTAAGTATACTTGCTCACAATCCTTGGAATGGTTTTTAGTTGGATACATCGAAGTCATCTTGCATAAGCATTGCTTAGAAATCAAAGCAACTTTTACAGCCAGAAGGTTTCCACTTGAGACAGATAATGCATTTTCAGCCAAAATAACCCCAGCGACAGGCTTTATATCTTAAAATCTCAGTTTAACAACTGATTTCTTAGCAGCTTTGAGGAAAGTGGTATAATGGTAATAATAATGTTAGCTTGGAAGCTCCTTTGAGCCTTGCTTAAGATTTTTGTAATTTCTGGAAGCTCTCCAAATTAGGTGGTAGCAGGCTAGCAGTAGGAAATATTGCAACTGATGGGAAAATGCTTATTTGCCAGATTTTATGTTCTTTCTCCCTGGTGAATATGTGCAGGATGTAGAAAGTTTCCCCAGTTAATTTGAAGGCAGTGTTTTGTACAATTTGTATCAACTTGCAGTTGCTCCATTGGTGCTGCATTTCATGGTAATGAAACACTTTCAGGTTTGCATAAAAGGTTACAGTTTAAAGAATAAAAGTTATCTTCCCATATTGACAAAACAATTCATTAACCCCATCTCCAAACAATGCTCTAAGTAAGGACATCATGAACATTCACACACACAGTTTTTTAAATAGTGTCTTATCTTAATTTAAAATCAGGTGAAGCTTTGTTTTTAAAGCAAAATGGAATAGATTCATAATATGAGATGTGTGTAGCATAAAATATTGTATTCACACCAGTAAGTTAGTATGAAGGAATTAGTATGGGAGGCATACTGACTATAGTGCTTGGTGTGCACCTTTTATTTCCATGATAAATATATTAATTTGAAAATAATGTTTTTCAAATGGCCAACACTGATGATGAGATATACCTCAATCTAAGCTAAATTCACTTTTATTGTTTGAGATATTGTTTAGACTTGAATCCACCATTGTGAAAAACTAATCAGTGGCTTGCAGAAGCTATTTTAGTAGGCTATTGTTATATGAGCGTGACTGGGAGAAAAATCGATGCAATCAGATAAAGTGTGGGTGGGTATAGGTGAAAGATGGAGGGGTGGGAAACCTAGATCTATGCAGTGATGCTATTAGTTATTATAGCACCCCAGTGGAACATAATTACTAATATATATGTGTTTGTGTGTGTGTGTGTAATTACCTGCTGGAATAAATTAAAAAGGCTACCTCCCCTCTCTCTCTACACACACACACACACACAGTTTATCATCATTCCTTTGACTTTATTGGATTTATTAAAAAATGAGGATTGGTTTCATAAAGAAAGGTGTCTGCACGGTAGTAAGTGCAAATCTTGATGGCAAAAGCAAGTAAGGAATAGGGCAGAGATAGTCTTCCATAAACCCGTCCATTTTTTTGAATGGTTTCGGAAATGAAAACTGATGAAATTCTGTTGATACTTTTTACGTCATAGAGTGATATTTGATTAAAATGTGATAACTGAAATGGGAAATCAAGCAGTTATATCATAAATATTTTCTATGAATTAATTAGACTTCTATACCTTACATCAACACTCCAACATGTCTGTTGCATGAATCCAGGTTTGCCTATGTTTATAAAACCAAGTCGACATTTCCTGATTTACCTCAGATCAGATCAGGGAAATTGAAAAAGCATATCCTATGCAGATGTGCACAAGATCCTGTAGCTGCCACTGATACTGATTACACAGGTAAATGTCAGCCTTACTCCACTGAATTCAGACCAAAATAGACAAGGTGTCTTAAAATAGGTGCAAACATAGCTAATACTTTTTTTTTTTTCCTCAATTAAGTTTGCATTCTCGTTGGAGACAAACATTTGATTGTAGAAAACACCAGTTAATGGTAGACCATTATTATGTACTGCAACAACTCTAACAGTAGAGATAGTTTCTAGTTGAACAAGGAATAAAAATATTTCTTTATCCTCTTCATGGTTTCTCCGATTCCTTGGTGTAATACATGTATTTGTTGATATTTGACTGACCTGCCCTCCCACTATACCCAGCCTTAATTTCCAGTGCCTCTTGAATGCTTTTGTGTATCATGGCATCTCTTATTCTCTGCTAGCTGTAATGCAATGTTATTTGATAATTACATTACTTCTTGTGGTGTTAAGGGGTCACCAAGACTACGGTCAGGCCAGGAAATGAGATAAATTTGATAAAACAAGATGAGGGGTTCAGAGGCAGGTGTAAAAGAAAAGATGATGGGGAGGATGGAAATGAGTAAAAAAAATACTGAAATTGTCTGTACTTCTATCTCATTAGCAAATGATTTGCTGTACTCAAACTTGATGGAATTGCTGTTGTGCTATATATGTATATATCTAAAACAGTCGGCCGTGGGTATTAGCTCTCCATGGTCACAAATTTCAAGCATAGGTCACATGTTAATTGGGAAATGAAAATGAAGGTTTCTGTCTGTGGCCGATAAACCGCTGGCAGCCGATGGAATTTTGTGGCTTCAATGTACCAGCTCACGTGTTATGTCACAAATCCTGAACCAGTGAAAAAAAAAAAACATTCCATTTGTTGATGGAATATAGAAAATGACATAATTTTGTTTTATCTTTCTTTTCTCATTATTATGAAATGGTAATTTTTTTCTTGTGAAATGTAGTTTTATTTAGTTTGGGATAAAGTATTCAACTGGCCTAAAGTACATTAGGAAATTACATGATTTGGTAGACTGCATTTCCTTAAAAAGATCTTGGAACCTGTAGCAATAAAACAGTCTTATAACTGTAAGCGCTATTGATTTTTAAGACTTTGATTAAACCAGTAAGATTTAAGAATACAGAAGCCTTTCATGATCATCCAGGAAAACATTTGAATGATTTCTTTTATTATGAAATATTTCATCACAATTTTTTTTGCTATCTTTTCCTGTTTAGCCAGTTTTGTAGTAAATGGTAACCAGAGGGAATAGATATTTGTATGATTTATCATCAAGGTGGTGAACTTAAAGGTCCAAAATGATGTCAAATAAATGAAAGAATCTGAGAGTTTGGTGTCCTTTTTTATTGTTAAAAGTTTGTGAGATCTAGAATTTGAATGATTTTAAACATATTAAAGCAGTTAAATTCTTTGATTTCGACAAAAATGTCACATAAATATTACAGTCTGTATATTTGGTTCTTAACTCTAGGTGATGGTATGACACACAGTAAACCAGTCTAACTGCTGCAGACGACAAAACTATTTGTAAATTAAAAGCTTTTCTTGGGCTTGCCACATAAATTCTCATTAATGTCACTCATACAAGACTTGGAGAGGAGCACATGCAATAAAATTCCAATGATCATCAATTACTGTCTAGTTTGTAAAATTGAATAGATAAGAATCAGCATTTACACCATCATTTTTCTAAAGCAAGTAGAAATCTGAGTCAAAATAGATTATTGAGTCACCAGGTTATAGGTATGTAGTTCCCATAATTCAAAAACAAGAACTGTTTATGAACTTAATATATTGGCAAATTTTGGTCCTTTTTGTTGAGAGCTTGAAATGCACCTGCAGGAGGTCAGCCTGCATCTTTGAATGAACTAATTAAACTATGGTGTAGTAATGAAAAAACCTTGAACAGAAATTAAAGACAGTCTTATCAAGAAAATATATTAACATATGTATGTAATAAATTAGTCCTTGAATAAAGATTGGGGCTTGACCCTCTGAAGTTTTGTATTTTCTGTCTCTGTCAGCTGCAATCACAGACAATCCTTATCTTGCAGATTTTTCTATTATTTTGATTTAATATATGTATATATATCAGTATTATAGTACCCAATTAATGAGGATAGCTTGTCCTCTGGGATATTTCTGAAACACTATTAGATGACAACACATTAGGGGTATTAAATATGAGTCTGCATGAATCCGTCAAGTGAATTTGAATTTGATAAAAAGAAAAGAGTGCATTTTTCATATTATTGATTGTGAAATTCAGAAATGGAACTTTCATATTCCATGATCAGTGCAAACATCAAAGTTCTGATTTAGTTGTAGACAGACACAGTTTTTTCACTTCCAGGGATAGTTTACCAATACACATGACATGTCATTGAGTTGGCAGTAGTTCTCATCAAATAGTATCTTTATTTTGTTGAAATTATTTTGTTTAGTTATGTTGTTGTAAATATATAAAATATATATAATCTAATAATGATAATTACAATTGTTGTCAACAGTTTCACAGCCCCAGTGCCCAAGTACTACAAGCCCGCTGGAGGAGGAGACTATGTCTGCGCAAAGCCCGACTCCAATGGCCTCATGTCCTGCGATAAACTACCACCCTTCGAACTTGAAGGAGAGATATGCAATTCCTCTCTGCTGTCCTATGGCAACATGACAACTGCCAATGACTCTTCGTGTATCAACTGGAACCAGTATTATACAGACTGTAAATCTAGAGGAGAAAACCCTTTCCAAGGAGCCATATCATTTGATAACATTGGTTTAGCATGGGTTGCTATTTTCCAAGTAAGTAAAGATGTTGCCTTATGTCCCTTTCTTTGTTTGGTGTGTTCTAGGTGAGTATATGTTGACATTAGGTATCGTATGTGTAAACACTGACGGCAATTCTATTCTTAGATATTCTCAGAAGCAAAATGTTTCCTTGTTACAGATTCTGTTGCCAGAATGTTAACTTAAATGTAAAGTGAGCACTTCACCAAGTTAACTGGTAATGGACTTGACATGTAACCTTTTCCTAAGAGGACCCATACTGTTACTGCAACTCCATCATTTGATGATCTTTATTACTGCAATGAAATTCTTCTGTCTCTAAGGCTAAGTTATGGTAATAAGTATGATTAAGTTTTTTATTTCAATGCTGATATCTTCAACCTGTTTTGCAAAACAGGCGTTTACACCAACCCTGTCCCATTGAACATGCCATATTCCTGACTCTTGCTACCTCTGGCTGTCCTTTATATTCTAATCAATTATCTTTTTCTTAAATTAACGTATTCGTGTATCTGTTGTTTTGATAATTTGTCTTGCTTATGCGTAACTATTTGCAAAAAGTTGAAACAGAAGCATACAAATTTCCCTTTGTTAAGAATTATGAAGAAAATTTCATTTATGATTTTCAACACTAATTAGTCTTTACATACTAATATAAGATAAAGTGACAATGTGATTTTCAAAATTATTTTGACCATTGTTATTCTGCTCCAGGTGATCAGTTTAGAAGGATGGGTGGACATCATGTATTATATTCAGAACTCTCATTCATTCTGGGATTGGATATATTTTGTAGCACTTATTGTGGTAAGTTGGTAAAAAAAATGGTGATAATCAGTTTGTTTTTGTCTCTGAAGTTATGGTAACACATGTTCTGTAAAATATTGTACTAGCTAGAGCTCATTAAAAAGGTAAGACCTTAACTTACCTTTACAGATATGAAAAAGCAATCATCATGTCATATGAACATTGAAATGGTTCTGGGAGACTTTCAGATCCTAGCTTAATTATTCTGTGCCTTTTCATTTGCATATTTTTTTCACAATACCACTTTATGTGAAAAAAACTGTTGCTTTTATTCCTGCCAAGAGAGAAATGGTCTTCATACCCACTAGGGGCATTGCATTATCTCTTGGATGCAAGAGGCCATATTTACAACATGACACCTTTTCTAAAATGAAAAAATAATGGGAAATCAATGTGCAATTTGGGATTAGCACTGTGAGAATTACCTTGCCCTGCATTATATGCAGAAGATTAACATGACGTGATATTAGCAATTGGAGGCACCACCCATCTTCCATGTAGTTTATTTTGTAATTTATTTCTTGATTGAATGTGCTGGCCCACTTCTGATTCTGTCATTTTTGAGACTAGATGATATGTTCTGCTGCTTATCTGTGCCTGGACTTGTTGCACTTACATTTCCCCATAGTGACTTTCTTGTAGCCCCAGGTCTGTACTCCCAAGTTTATTATTTGCAAAGAATCGATTAGATGTAAAGTGGACACTAGATGTTTCATCCACAGGCCATTTAATAATGATGGGTATAGATCAATAGTATAGAAATTCATAAGTAAAGCTAGTAAATATTTGCTGTACTGTCGGGAAATAAATTGCCAAGAAAGGCAGGTCAAAAGCTTGATCTGTTCAGAGGTTTAATGGAGAATAGATTTAATGGCTCTTTATCAACCTTGCCATTGTAAGTGTCCACTCTGTAAAGCCATTGTTATAAAACAAAAATGCAGTTTTGTTAAAGAGATTGTAGGCGTTTTTTGCAGAACCCACCTTATGCCATGGTAATTATCAGTTTATTTAGTTACTTTAAATGTATATATGTTAAAAAAAAAAAAAAAAAAAAACGCTCAGGCACTGTCAGCTCACGACTCCTATCTTCCAATTCAGTAACAGTTAACATAAACTGATCCTGGCATAACCGAGCTATTTCGAACAATAAATAAAGAAAAGCATAATTATAATTAAATCTTATACTGGAAATTGTGTTTGAAATGGAGGTCACTGCATATGGCTCCAGTATGGGCTTTAATTATCAGTCCGTCTTTATCATAGTTATAAACAACTGGATGAATCAAGACTTTAATTTTGATATAGATGTTAACAGTCATTTCTGTCATTGGATAGGGTGAAAAAATTAAAGATTTTGATATATTTAGTAGTTGGTTACATTGACATTTTTCTTCCTGTATAGAATTTACCTAATTATTTCAAGTTTGTCCTTTACATGCAATGCCTTAAATGGGATTTAATCTGCATCTTGATTCATGAGTAATTTAACAAACAATGTGTCTGAAGGTCTAATCAGTTTTGCTTAAAGGTAATTGTTGTGCAGATTACATTACTGTCTCTCCTGTCTCTTAAATGAATCTCAGAAACATAATAATGTGCACCATTTTATTTTTCATTTTCAGATTGGTTCCTTTTTCATGATTAATCTATGCCTGGTTGTTATAGCAACGCAGTTTTCAGAGACCAAAAAGAGGGAAACTGAACGTATGAACAAAGAACGGAAACGATATCAAAGCAGCAGTACATTAGCAAGTTCTTCTGAACCTGGAGGCTGTTATGATGAAATACTTAAATATATTGGACACCTTTTTAGAAAGGGTAAAAGGAGATTCATACGAAAGTGTTGTAGTGTATATGCAAATAGACAGAAAAAAGTTATACCTGAGAAAAGTATTTCATTAAAAAAGAAAAGAAAAAAGAAGACACTGCATCTGCACCATCACCATCATTATCATCACCATTACCATATAAACAGTTCGCCTACAACAGCTGTCGTCGCACCACGTGCCAGTCCAGAGACTTCTGTAATTGACCCCATCTCATCACCACGGAGACCAAATCATCTGCAATTGCCTAGCAACAACAATAGTTTGAACCCCTCAACAGAATCTTTACAAAATCCTACTTTAATTGCACCATACGACCCTCTGATGACATCAAAAAATTGCCAGTCTTCCCCAAATCATGTGGTGGTATCTATCAGCCCAGCACCATCTATGAATAGTTCTTGCAGTGTACCGTGCTCAGATGTTCTAGCTACCAAGTCCAAACTTACACCAGAGTATGATGTCAACAGGCTCAGTCCTTATCATGCCTTTGAAAAAGGTAAGTTTTTTTTTTTTTTATTTGCTGATGCTATACATGATTATTATAGCAGTTTCACAGTACATTTGTTTAGTACATGGACCGAAAGTATGTTGATTGGATGTTTTAAGTAAAATGTATTTTTCTGTTTGATGGTACCTAAACACTTGATATATGCTTCATTTATAAAGATTACACAACATATTTAAATCAAGTTAGTAGGTTTGCACATTTCATAAAATCTATTGCTGATAATTTGCCAATGATAGATGGTGTAATTATGTCGACAGTGCTTTGTGTGGCTGTCCTTTGTATAGGTAGATAATACTCTAATGGTTGAAAAAAAAAACTGTATTTATTCTGTCCTCTCTATGTCCAGTTTTATCAAAAAATTATTGCAGAATATTTTTCAGTGGGCAGGTTAGTTTTCTGACATTTTACCATATATATTTTTTGAGATTTGTCATGGCTCTGATGCTTTATTGATGTGACAGAAAATGTTGGTTACTTATACCAGATAGATATGAAATTATACTTAAACTATTACCTGTAATTTTGTTATGAGTAATTAGTGAGTTTTTCTATGTTAGATACCAGATACAAAGAATCTGTGCAAGTAACTATGGCATTTGATATCCTAAAACAAGTTTAAGAGACCCATGCAGTTAAGTTGGAATAGATAAGAGATTAATAGTAAATTAGCAGTATTCAAATCCCTTTGATGTATAGAAAATAAATTATTTACATTAATTTGTCTTTGGTATCAATTTTTTAACACCTTATTATTAACATATGATAAGGTACTTGAAACTTTTCTTCCATACTGTTGGATTTGAATTAATTCTGCACCCCATTAGAAATGCACATCATTTTGTCAATATGCAACATTTATATTCATTAATGGTTAATGAGTGAAAAAGATGGCTTAGTTTATGGCATATCTAATTCCCTTCTGTTTGTACATATAGTAGAGAAATAGCTAGATTGAAAGGCCTTATGGGATGCATGATATTTAGTATGATGCCATTATAAACAACACATCTCTTGGTTTTACCTGTAAGTTATTAACTAGTGAAGGTGACTGGTACAAGAACGAGATTACTGTGAGTTGAATAGCTAGGCTATAAAGCAAATGTCCTTGATTGCATGTCGTTCAAAATAGGCAATCTCTAATTCCCATGGTAAGAAATTCATCATGTCTTGATTTGGGTTTTATAATGTATTTCTCTGCGGAATCCAATCCATATGATGTGGTATTACTCATGAGGGCGATGATCAAGGGTAAAACATTGGCTGTCATATTTTCTTTCCTATTTCTTACAGTAATTGACTATAAGAACCACCTTTTTTTTTTTTTACACTTCTTATGCGATTTCTACAATGAGATTAGTATTGGGCAAGTTAATTGCAGAATTCATGTTGCATCATTCCTTATTCATTCGGGTTGAATGCACAAAACATAGGCATCAGTCATATTGACAAGCACTGGTTGGCCTGTTCATCAAACATGACCATCATGATTTCCAACAGTTACTGTTCCATTTGATGAATCATGGTTTTCTAATATCATACCTGACAACCCAAAATATATAAATTGTACTCGACATTCAAAACTGTATGTTGGATTTGAAACCTGTTTTCTATTACAAGAAAAGGGACTGCTGCAAATGTTGTGTTTTATTGCCATTCTCTTTGAATGTAAAATATTTTTTAAAAAATAAATGGAAGAGTGTGTGTTGTGTGTATGTGTGTGTGTGAGAGAGAGAGAGAGAGATAGAGAGATCTGTAGTCAGTATATGCAGTCATATTATACTAAAAATCATCATGGGGTATATTTCCAGCACACCAGTTAGTGTGATCATTGAGGTACTCTGACAAGTTTGACACCTGTCTATCATCTAATCAATCATCATCGACATGCAAGCCAAGATGGCGAAAGTAAAAGAGTATTGTTCTGTTGTGCATACAAACTAAATGCCTCTGTCTGTTTGGCCTCAATTGTGCTAATCGGACTTTGTAAATGGAAATTTTGAAATTTGAACATGAAGCTTCTTGTACTGCAAAAACAAGAAATGCCCCCTTTCCAAATTTTATTTACGAAGACTTGCTTTTTAAACTATGTATTATGAGTCAGATTAACCCTTTTTTTACATTTTGAAAGAATCACTTATTTACAAAGCACTGTATGTCCTCTTTTGTGAGAGGAAAAATGAAAATTATATTATTTTGTCATTATTCTAAATATAATTTCCTTGTTCCCTTGGCAGAAATCTTAGCTGTATATTACAGGAGAAATGAGGATAATCAACTAGAGGTTGAAATTTCTGAGGATCACAACAAAATGAGATTTTATGTAATAAGATGACATAGTAATTAATTAGGCGGTGCGAGGTTTGTATGTATTGATTTCGTTCACTCATTCTAGAGTAGTTCATTGGACAGGTGTAGATTTGGCATGGGGTTGGCATGGTCCAGAGCTTAGAAATAATTTATCTACTTCACTGGGATTCCAGGAAAATTGACACATTGAAAATGTCACTTAATGTGCAGACTGAGATATCTTGGGCTTCATCCATCTATTTCAGATTCTTTTTTTTTTTCTATAGAAAAGATAAAGTTCAGCCCTAGATAATGTCTTTTGAAAAAACACACTGTTAACCTATTTCAGTCATTGTTATATAATATGGATTGATTATTGATGATTATATAAAACAGAATATCATTGTTATCATCTCAGTTCTATTCAAGTTTTTGTGAATCTGCAATGGGTTGCATAATACCATTACCTAACTCACAGATGTAGCTAAGTACATTTTTGTTGTTTGTCTTTCATATTATAAATAGAGAATATTTTTCATCAAAAATTCTGTTATTTACTCATTTTTTCCAAGTCAGGGACTTAAAAAAATAACACATATTATTGAATTTAATAAAGTAAGCGAAGTTGTTTGATTCTTTGTTTATAGATTGGTTTGTCATTTATCTTATTATATATGTAAGGGTTTTAGAATTTTTCATCAAAAAATTCTGTTTTTAGCTCAATTTTTTTCAAGTTCAGGGCTTGGAATCTACATATTTCATCTAGTTTGAAGATATAAAAAAGGGATAAGTGATTTGGAGCCATGTTCCTAGAATCAATCCATGTTTATATATGGTGACCTAATACGCTTACTCCTCTGACTCCTCAGGCGTTAATGTACTGCTTGAGTATGTCAGGTGTAAAAATAAACTTTGAAGTCCTTTTGAAGATTTGATTAAAGTTAACTATTTCTAAAATGTTCATTCTGAAATGAAGAGGATATTGAAGGTGACTGGGCATCAACACACATTAGCTTTACCATGTGTTAGAAGGGAGCTTGAGGAGGGGGGGATGTAACAGGAAATTGCCTGCACAGACATCCTTGTGAAAGGAAGATAAAAAGAAATTGATTGAAAGATGCATTATTGGCAGATTTGGGTACAATATCCGTTACAAACGTTACAAACTGAACCTTGAGGTTCAATTTTGAACATATTTGATGTCTTGGTCTAAGGGTCTCTTCAGCTTGCTCAGCTTCTCAAATGTGTATGCTTCGCCATTCATGACATAAGGATCTGGGTTCAAATCGTCAGAGTGGAAATTATGCAGACTCGTGGGGCTTAGATGATCCAGACTTCATTATCATCCTGTTTTATGTACCAAGAGACCCCTCTGCATTTAAATCGCCGGATGAGCAATATCTGATCGTTAGATGACCCCTCTTAATTAGTCCAAATTTGGATCTAAAGTGGGCTCTAGACAGACATCTAAATTTTGCATATTATTTAGTCTATCAGCTGCCATACAGACTCTACTTGTAGCTTTAGTTATAAATTGAACAAAGATCATGAATAATTTAAGTGTGGAAACCATATCAAAAATACAATCTCAGTATTTCTAGAAACATGTTATTCACAGATTGTTGCTTCAAATTATAGTTCTGTGTTTTGACCATGCTAATTGAGGTACATTTTTGTAGGTAATCTGATAATAGGAGAAATAGAGCATATTTGTCAATATGTTGTTGAGAATCCTCAAAAAGTACTATATTTGTGTATGTTGGAGTTCTCAGTTGCTTAGTATTCATTGTAGGGCAATATGCTAATGATGATATATTAAGCCAATTTATTTTTCCCTGATGACTTCCCATGTTAATTGACCACCATTTTTCTGATCTGTACTAATCAGTACTGATCAGTACTAAGATCATGCTATATGGCATATATCTGCTGCAGTATCCCACTTACATCTGATTTGTTTGTATTATTCTAGGAGACAAAATGTCACCTCGTTTGACTGCAACATCTGCAGACTTTGATTGTCGCCATAGCAACTGTTCATACTCAGAGTATGAATGGACAGACAGTGATGACTCAGGGAAAGAATGGGATGAAGATGAAGAATCAGAAGAGGAAGAAGAAAATAAAAAACAGACAAGTATGATAAAAAGCAAGTAGTTAACTTATTTTTATTTCTTTTTTGTAATATCCCATAAGGCTTGATTATTTTATTATCTTAGTAATAATACCTAGAACTTAAAGCATGGCACATAAGTTACTGTTATTTTGAAATTTATGTTGTTTGACATGCTTGCTGACATACGTTTTGATAGGACATGACCGTTTTGCATAGTCAGCCTCCCATGTTTTATTTCACTCTTATAGCCATATTTTTAGTGTCATTCATAAAAGACTATCTTATGTTTGTTGTAGTTGTTGTTAGCATATAAGATTTTAACAATGAATGTTGTATACAATAGCTTATTTTGATATGTGATTTTAAAAAATCTAAAACTATAATGCAGCAATTAGCCAATCAAGTGTGATTATTGCTGAAATACAGTTGTTTATTCAAATGTTGGTACATGTTCAGTCTACAATAATATGATTGATTTTTTCAGGCTGTTGGATTAAGTTCCGACAGAAAATAAAGGTATTTGTTGAAAGTGATTACTTCACATGGGGGATCATGGGTTTAATCTTTGTGAACACCTGTTCAATGGGTGTGGAATACCACAATCAGGTACAGTTACCATTTGATGTGTTTATGATTGGCAATATGATATGTGTCTATACTTATGAATATGTGTAATGAGTCTACACAGGTCTCAGAAAACATGCAAAATGCAACTAACCTTTAAATCATCGTTGTTGAAGTGGTTTGTATTGTGGGTAGAGAAGAGTGTGGACAATATAAAGGGATGAGGCTTTGGTATATTGGCTTCTTGTCCTTGCGCAATCAGGACGTTTGTAAAGAAGCAATAAAAAAAGAAAAAAATTAACTTTATAAATTAATTATTGCATTTTTATTTTTTAACTCTAAAGCTGTTTCAAACATCTCAGTTTATATTTTAGATTTTTTTTGCAACATTAGCACATTTACCTAGGCACTGGTTAATGTCGGTGATCTTTTTGTATTGCAGCCAGACAGTTTAACCATTGCTCTGGAATACTGCAATATTGTCTTCACAGCGTTGTTTGCTTTGGAGATGCTGTTGAAGATTATAGCCGAGGGAGTTCTAGGTTATGTCAAAAATGGATTCAATGTTTTTGATGCTGTCATTGTGATAATGAGGTAAGTGGGGTGAATTTTGAGATGCTAACCTTTGAAGTGGTATGTGGAGAATGTGACTGTTGTAAGATGTTCTCAGAATATCTTATGAACATCTGTAGAACAACATATTTTCAGAAGGCTGATGAAAAGTATGCAGTGATGACAAAGATGTTCATTCTGAAAAGAAATCTGTTTGTGGTCTAACCAGTACATATAAACTCTGAAGAGTATGTGTGTACTCAAATTGAGTTCACATAGCATTTTCACACAAAAATTAAATTATATTTTTATAAAAAGCAAAGATTCAACAAAACCCAAATCCCATAAAAAATGCAGTAGAAAATTGGACAAATGTACAGTAGTAAGAATAAATCAAGTAATTGAAATTTTGAAATTTAGTGATCAAGCGATATTTGCAAAGATAGAAATAATTCTAAAACTTCCTAAATGAGGTTTGGTTTTAAAGCACAAAACATAAACATGTAAGACCTGATAAAAAAAAACTTTCTTTTACTTTTCCTCAGAGTAACAATGTGTAGTGTTTTATTGTGCCTATCATATAGCTGGAGATCATATGGCAATTAATAAATAAGGGAGAACACTTCCACAAAGGATGACTCCCCATTGGCCTGTTAGCATAAACAGATGTGCTGCCCCCTTGTGGCAATTCACTTGCTTCTACTACCCTAGGAAAACAGGAAAGAACTGTACTCTTAGGTAGAGCCAATGCTTTATTACTGAGATTCATGCCTTTATAGTAGCTATTTTGGTAACCCACTATATCCATTATCATTTTTCATGTATAGCTTAGAACTTTTACACGTGTGTACTACGCATCCATATTTTATAGCAGACTATATATAGTAGAAGTGGTGCATCTTACCACCTGCCTACATTATGGTATTTTTTGCTAAGCTTTGATCCAGGATTTGATCTTTGATACTTAAATTCATTGCATCCTCAGTGTTACTTGTAAATGGTACGAATAAGTCTGTCAGTAAATATCTTACTAGCAAGTCTATCATTTTATCCATCAACTCGTCAGTTTTAGTAGATTGTCCTGAGCAAAATCACATTAAGAGAACTTTGTCACATCTGTGTAAGCACAAATTCTCAGAATGAAGACATCCAAACATTCACTTTCTTTTTGAAAAATTTAGCTTAATTTAATTCTGTACAACAATGTCTATTTCCCCAGAGTAAAAACTGTCATAGATATTTAGTGTAAATTATGTAAGACCAGCACTCCATACTGAAGCCATTCCAAGAGGATTGATTCATCACACTGATTGCTGTGATAGAGAGGCAATTTGTAGCAATATTGGACCTTTTCGTCAGCCCAATCTAGTTAAATTGTACTCATTCAGAACAAGCATCCCAAGGGGTTAGCTTTTACATATTGTGGTTTAGATAAAAAGTACAGATTGTTCAACTTGCACTTAACTATATGGTGTAATGTTATTAACTGTGGCCAGCAGGTGTTCTTTAAGCGCTTGCATTCTTTGAGTTATTAATTCATCAAAATTATAGATATTTGCAGTTAAAAAGACCCTAAGAATAAATGTTAGTTGCAAAAATGTGTTTTTATTGTTTTCAGTATTGTTGAAATTGCATATGGTGGAGCAAGTGGCCTTTCAGTCTTGAGAACTTTCCGTCTTCTACGTGTCTTAAAATTGGTGCGATTTATGCCTGCGTTGCGGAGGCAGCTGGTTGTGATGCTACGGACAATGGATAATGTTGCTACATTTATCCTGCTACTGCTGCTTTTTATGTTTATATTCAGGTAGATATGCTTTTGTGAAACATATTGGTTTTAGCACTCAGCACTCTGTAAAAGATACAGATTATTTGAAATGATCTTTCACGCATCCTGTAAATTTGCAGGCATTCCTGGTAGTTTCACAAGTCAAGTCATATTTAAGTGATACATCACTTTATGTCATATTTGTTCCTGTATAAGCATCTGTGCTTACTTAACAATCAGTTCACAAATATTGTGCTGATTTTTATACATTATGAAACACCACATTGCATGCATATTTTTAATTGTCTTCTCAAAGTTTCATAAGTGATGGTATCATTATATTGACACTAGAAATGAATCAGGTTTATACATTAAATAAAATATGTAATTTATGGTTATTTATATTTTATCTGCATGAAATGCTTGCAAACAAAAGAAGTAGTACAGTAGAGATATTTTGATAATATCATGTGAATATTTTTACATGCATCAGAGGTGAAGATTAATATGACTCCAATCAGTAAATTGGCGATGCTTTGTGATCTTTCAGACCAACAAAACCCATTTTCTTGCTTGAAGCTCTGCAAATTAATCTATTTCACTTAGTTGACATGCTGGTAAAAATTTTAGAGACAGCACCTGTCAGAATATGTGCCTTTACAATCATATCTATATTAATTGTTCAGCCATTTAAAAGAATGTTCAATGTAAAACAGTCCAGAAATTAATTTTTTTCAACTCATGGTTTTACTATTTTTTTTTATTTTGCACATATATCATGGTTATCTTCACCTGTTCAGTACATTTATGTATATATTGCAGAAATGCAACATGCCATAAGATGTGCTTGTAGAAAGGCTATCCTATTTAACTGGATACTAAGGGACTTGCTCATTATAACACTCGTTTTGTTTTATCATTCACACCGGTCTTATTGTGTCTATTTGTTATAATAGTCCATGAACTTGGTGAAATATTGTGTATTTTTACCTACAAGTATGAAATTTGGCACAGTTGTGGACAATTAAATTCTAAGCAAATTTGGATATATGGGCATGTCTGAATATTCCAAAATGGCTGTCAAATCCAAGATGGTCACCAAAATGCCCTTTCAAATTAAAACTTAAAATACATAGTCATTTAATGGCTTAAAATATCATATAACTGTTAGAAAACACCATGGTATGAATTCAGTATTTGCTTCTTCAGGTGTATAAAATCCAAAATGGCTGCCAAAAATAAAAAAAGCAGTCCCCTTATTCAAGATAGCCATATAATGAGCAGGCTGAGTTAAATCCTTGAGTAATTAGGTTGGTTATTCTACAAAGAAAAGCTTTCATGTATTTTCCACTGTATATTGCACAGTTATATCTATTGACATTATATACTTTTATTTTCTTAGCATTCTTGGAATGAGTTTATTTGGCTGTAAGTTCTGCAAAGATCCTGGAGGCCCAAAGCAAAGCTGTGATCGCAAGAACTTTGATTCCCTCCTCTGGGCAATGATCACTGTGTTTCAGGTATTTTGATTGGCCACAATGGGTAGCTGTTGTTTGATGTGCTTTATTTACGCCTGCGTCTACGCGCCTCTAGCATTTTTCACTCCTTTGTATCTTTGCCATATGATGATGCACTCACCATAATATTTTGTTCTATCTGTAGGTTTTTTCTTTTGTCTTTAGTATATGTCAGTGTTGTAGCAGTGGTGTTGCAGTTTTCCATTAAATGGACCTTATATTGTTTCAGGATGATGTTAATATTTGATATTATGTTTGAAGTGTGCACAAAAGGTTTTTTTACAGGATTTCTTAGTAAACAGTGTTGAGATACACTGTTTTGAAATAAGAAAATCTGTTTAAGCTTTCTGTGCTACATGAACTTTGGCAACATTTGCAAAACTGGTAATAGTCCCTTTTTTAATGTTAATGTTATTCAGAATGGTAATTTGGATATCACTTGTGGTTTTTATGAAATTATTTTTGTCAATTTGAGTGTGTAGAAATACAAAATAAATAAATAATTAAAAATTATGAATTTTATAAATACCAGTTTTGCAGCCATGTTTTGATGCATGTATGTTGTTTGCAACCCAGCCCACCAGATCCAGCCTGAAATTATGTGCGATATGTAGAAACGCGTCTTTATCAAAGTAGTTGTGAATTTTGTTATTATCTCCTGTTTCTTTTGTGTAGTATTCTTGGCATGACTTTGTTTGGTGGTAAATTTTGTTCCCGGGAGGATGGCACACAGTGCACCTGCTCAGATATCGTCAACCCAGAAATTATATGCAATTGTGAGAGAATGAATTTTGACACCACAATATGGGCCATGGTGACTGTGTTTCAGGTAAATAATTAGCATTTTGAACATTAACATTGCTATTATTAACCTGACAAGCTTTCATTGTTGTATAAATGTAGTAGTCTATGTAGTTGTTAGTGCGGTTTGTTTCAGTAAGACTTCTAACAATTGCCACAGATGAACATGCATTACCTTAGCGTTGAAGTAGATGAAAAACACTATCCTATAGCACTTTACAAGTTATGTGAATTGCTTTTGCTGATGAACAGTTACGTTTAGACTTTCTTGCTTTGTTACACCCTTTTCATTAAATGGCAGGGATTTTGTGAATGGGGAAGATAAATGTATTTCTGTCAATTTGGTTCATTCGTGTTATAATAATGTACAGGGTTTACCACAGCTAGATAGATGGGGTTCATGTGAAATGTAATAACGTCACTGCTGTGGATCAATAAATGAAGATATTAGAAAGGACAAAGTCTATAACCAGGTTGCTACTTACGTCAGTAAACTGGCTTTATGTCTGTACCCAAGATAGATTAGAGTTGATTTGATTTTTTTTCAGATTGCTTATTGCAATTGCTTTTTTTTCTGTTACTTCTCTGTCTGATATTAACGCTATGAAAGCCTAATGCATGGGTTTTGTTATACAAAGATGTATTGAAGCTTTCAGTACTATTTTGATGTGATAAAGATAAAGCCTAGGTATTGTGCAGGAAGGTTTGATAGTGTCTATCATTAACAGCTAAATGGCCAAAAATGGTTTAAAATTAAATCTTATTAACCTGTTATGTGAGAAAACTATTTGTTGATGATGAATGGGAGGAAGGGAAGGTGAATTTTTGTGAAAGTATACAAATGTAAAGGTGTTGATAATTTTTATGCTATTGAAAAAAATTAAAGCTATCCAATTTTCATTTATTGAGATTCTTAAGCCGTTTTTATGATTTTCTTGCAGATTCTTACTCAAGAGGATTGGAACCAAGTTCTGTACAATGGTATGGAGAAAACATCACCATGGGCAGCACTCTATTTCATTGCCCTAATGACTTTTGGCAACTATGTTCTGTTTAACCTGCTGGTAGCCATTTTGGTGGAGGGGTTTTCAGCAGATGTGAGTGCCTTACTTCTGTGAATTTTCCTCAAGCTTTGTACATGATTTAGATTTTTTAAGTGGCATTCAATTTGCTATTTAATCTTGACCTGTGTAAAGAAATAGATTTTTGATTAAAGCTGCATCATTATTGTATATATTGTATGTAAAAGGTCCCCTGCAGCTTTTGAATGTAATGCAGCTTTGAATTCATGATCTATAGTAACATGGTGGATGGTATATATCTGTATGCCAGAAATCCATTGATTGTGAGTTGGAATGCATGCCAAGACACCTACGGAGCTATAACAGTTGTTGTCTACTCATTGTAGTAGCAACCATAAGCTGACTTAACATATCACTCATACCTTCACTCTGCTGTCTATAATATTCAGCTGAAACAGCTGCTATGATTTGGCAGTTGCTGTGGTAATTTGTCAGCTAATCAAATAAGGGGCCATGTTTACCAACATGCTTGGATTGTTTTTTATGCAGATGCTTCTGAAAGTAGGTTTAAAAATAGATGTGGTGTTCACAGTTTTGTGATTTTATTTTTTTAGTCTGAAGAAAAGAAAAAAGAACAAGTGAAAAAAGCAAAAGAAGAAGAAAAAGAAGAAGCTAAAAGAAAAGACAAACTGTCTGATGTAAATGGCAATACAGAGTGTGAAGTGGACATTAAAAATAATAAAGAAAAGGGTAAATATGAAAAAGAAGGAAAGAACATATTTTGGTAATATACAAAATAAATTTATCAAATAGAATTTGGTGGACAGGTTTGGTAGTTACTGTTTCAACCCTGAAATTGGTAATAAGCAACAAAAAAGTAAAAAAAGGCAAAATGAACAACTTTAAACTGTAAAAAGATTAATGCTCAAAGGCATGCATTTAGATGTTACTGTGTTCCTTGACTATCTACAATAAAACAGTCTGATTATTTCTGTTTCAGCTAAACTTCTTTGCACTTCCACTTCAGCTTGGTGTAACATCAAAGAGGGAAACCTTTCTAAGGGCACTCCCTGTCTCTCCTGTGGCAGCTCTCCCTCACTTGCCCTTCCTATCATCACACACACTGTACCTACTCCTTTGCCTTCTCGTCCTAACTCTCCAACTCATCAGGACTTTGTGTCATCTCTTACAGCCAAAATGTTAGCTCTACCACCCCCTGCTGTCTCTGTCACTAAAGAAGATCCTTGCTGCCAACACCCCGAGGCTCCTAAATATCCCCCTCCTATAATCACTCACACTGCGGCCACCCCTGCAGCAACACCAGCGGCAACGCCACACGGATCACCCCATGAGATTTCCTGCAAGGACAACAACAAGCTGAGTGTCAAAGATGCCTTCAACCTCAGCTCTTCCTCAATTGAAACCATTGATAGGACTTCTGTAAGTTAACATAACATTGCTTTAATACTAAGTTTGTGCAGTTATTTTTAAGGATAGAATGAGAGTTTCAGTTTCAGTGACATTTGATGATGGAAGTTTTGGAAGCCCTAGTTCTTATGAAGACTAATAAAGTATAGGAAGATACTATTTCATAACTTTGGGCAGCCATATGAGTAACCACCCTTCCAATACAGATTCACTTCAAACTTTTAATAAACCTTTTAGGTCAAATATACTACAGTTAAAGTTTAAATAGTTCCCTCATTTGTCACTTGTGATTATCATAATAAAGTCTTTTTTCATATCAAAAATACTTTATTATGATAGTAAAGTTTATCCGTATCAAAGAAAGTTTCTCTCCATGTCCTTCTGTACATCATTTATGGTTTCCGTTTTTTTTTGGTACAGTTTCATATATTTTATGAATAAAAGTATATTTATCTCTTTTTCTTATGGCAGCTGGAACATGTTGGTAGAACTGATAAGCTTTGGGTGTTTATTTTATTTATTATAAATTGCAGTAATAATGTAGGTCACAATTGTTTTAATGGTGGAAATGTTTTGGCATGATGCCAGTATAGATTCAGATCAGTACGTAGGTGGCACTTCATGAGCTCTTTGTTCATTTGGATTGATTGATAAATTATTCAAACTCATTGTTTTGTTACTGCGTCATCAAAGAGATCTTCTTAGAGTTTGATCTAATTGTAGGACGTGCACAGGAGAGCAAGCTGTGCTCTGCCAAAGTTACAAAACTGAAATCGATGAATAATATCTAAAATGGGAATATATGGTCTTTCCAAGGGATTAATGACTGGATAGATATTTTAAAAGCTTTTATTTTGATTTGAACTATGTTCACTGTTACTTTTCTACCTTTCATGTTGAATCACTTTTCACCAAATAAAATGATATTTGAAAAGAGTTATAATGAAAAGAGTGATTACTTAAGCCTGCAGACACATTTTTTGCATCTGTTTGGTTATATCTTTTATTGATGCAAATGAAAATATTCAGTGCCTTCCAAATAACAAAAAATCAGTATTTGATTTTCCAAATTTTGTTACATTTTGAATTGTTGATAAAAAATCAGGTACTTAAATTCCAGAATGGAAGCCTTAGTTCACGCAGTTCACCGCGTCTCTGCACTTCAACAACACCCAAACTCGTTCGACGCACCAGCAGCAAGTCCAGCCAGAGAAGCTGGAAGTTCAGAAATGAACCAAAGGAAGATGAGGCAAACCTTGTGGGCCAGTCAGACAGCAGTGACCAGAGCGATGCTGAGGACATTTTCAGCAAAAATTCTCTGAAGCCTGCTGGTTCAGTGGCTCCCCCTAGCCCCAGCCCCAGTCAGAGGTGAGTTTGTTTGAAAGCAGACTACTTTGACCATACAATTGTATATTGTACAATGCTACTGTCAGGTTAATGAGCCTTGCATGAATTGTGATCTTGCACAATATGCTTTGTACTAAGTGTTCTTTCTAATATTTGAAAGTCTGCTAAAATTCCTGTTGGATCTGCTATTTTAAAGAAATGCCTAACTCTCTAAATAAACAGCTTTGTTGATAAGAAAACTGAGATTGTTACGTCTTGGAATGAAACTGGCTTTGAATGTCCCCCTTATGTGTGGTTTAATGATTATCACTGAATTGAAACAATATTTATTTGAAGGTGGAAAACATTTACTATTAATAACAAAGTAAATATTTAATGCTGATTAATATCTCTGTATGTGTATTGATGTTATTGTCTTTCCCTATCAACCACCAGGCATTGTGTCACATATTACTTCAGGTACAGTATAAAACAATACTACTACATAGCTTGGTAGGGCATGGCATAAACTGCTTGCATAAAACTGCTTGGCAAGTGTACTCATTAAAAAAGATGAATCCATGTGCATATTGACCTCATTAAAACATAGGTGAATGAATAATTGAACTGAAAGAGCTGGATAGATAATACATATCTGAGTTCAGGAATTGGGCACAGGAATATGAGAAGCACAATTTTAGTACATTTGTTTATTGTTTTAGCAGTATGAATATGGTCTAGAATGTGCTGGATTAAACAATGAGAAACAAAATGCTTATTTTATAATCAAGACACAATCAACATTAACTCGGTGCAGCAAATGTTATGTATTCTAGTTTGTGTATTGGTGCATTTGTTTTTAAGTGAGAGATCTTTATCATGGGGGTGTTATATAAGAAGGGAGTTAATGGAAGTATAAAAAGCATGCTTTGGCAGATTATCTGTAATTGTGTTGTAGATATTACTGATTGGGGTGACACCTTAATATTGCACTAGAATATGTTATGTCCATTATTGAAAAAAAAAAACACTAGTTGTTTCTTTTTCAAGGGAAACTGTTTAATAATGTTTCTAAAGGTGTGAATCAATTTGTTGTTATGAAAGGGGACCAGTTTGATTTTTATTAAGTTCACAAATACATGAAAGCTGTATATTGCATATAATCTCACATATCCAATTGAATCTAAAATGTTTCATCCCCTATGTGTTTTTATGTCCACCTGGAATGTGTTTGAGCTCTAGCTTGTTACGTATACCTTTTGTTAATAACCTGTCCATTTAAATATTTGGCAACAGATCAAAGCATTTATATTGAAAAAATAAAGCAGTTCTCCCACTCTTCAGGAATTTTAAGGCCTTAAAGGTGCATGAAATGCCTCGTCATTGTTTTCTGTGAAAGATCCTTATAGCCTCCAGTTCTGATTTTGAAATTTGTATTATACATATATGCCCTATGTGAAAGATAAAAAATGTATATCTGTTGACATATCAGATGTGCTGCTTCTTATTGTGCATTATTCTAGTAATATTGAGTGTAATATTACAATTGACATCACCATTTCTTTTCTCAGTTTACCTGCTTCGCGACCTGTACCTCGACCAACTTACCTCCATTTATTGGATGTTGCAAAGCCTTCTTCCAACCATTATGCCCAAGTGTATTGTTCTTATCGCTGCCCCTCTAGTGTGTCAGCCTATAGGTATACTTATCCCTAGTTTCACCTGTGTAGTTGTCATGTGTTAGTGGTTGATAGATTTCTTACTAATTCTTTCTGTTTACATCTGTCTTGCTTGGATGCAGTGTGAAGTGCTTTAACCACGTGTTATTTGATAAATAATGTTCAGCAGTTGCTATGTACTAATTCCGATTGTTTTCCAGTTTTTTTTTCATTTTCTTGTATGAAGGCACTATTACTTATAATATTTTATATACACTGTAATGAGAGTTTTTAAAAGTTTATCTGTGTGGAATTAAGCCATAAGAGAGCCATATGGACAATGTTTGTAGAAAAAGTTATGGTGTGTACTGTTACAGTAAAAGATAGTGTATTTAGTTAATGAACTTTTAATCTTTTCTACCTATTAATACCTGTGTGAAATGCACATATGTAATGTTGCACAGTGTAATGTAGCATTGTACATGATTGTAAACATATAGTAGAAATTACGTACATTGTTGTTGTTATCACCTTTGTGCATTCCATTCCATTATCTTTTAGCAAATTAATAATATAACTGCCTGAGTATTTTATTTCTGTAAACTGTATTTATTTTTGCATTTTTTTTTTCAATTTTTAACATCATGTTTATCAAAACTGAGTAAAAAGCAAAAGCTTTGTAATCCAAAAATTCTAATAAAAAAAGTTGCATGCTTCAGGAAGATTATTGTACAAGCTTATTTTTTTCTTTTAAAGATGGTACTATAACAAATAATTATTCCAAGGATGTCATTCATGGATAAAATGTGATACTCTCTGATATCAAACCTTTGTTTCAGAACAGTCATCAGCTTTATTGATAATCTGAAATTATAAATCATCTGGAATTATTTTCTTTTAGTGACTGCAATGGACATGCACCTCTCAACAATCAGAGGCCTTTAACTCCGAGAAATTCAGTTAAAAGCAACCACTCCATTAGTCCACAAAACTCCATCAAAGGAAATAGAAGACTGGAACCAAAAAATTCATTTACAGAAAATCACAGCAGGCAAAATTCTCTCAACAGTAACAAGAGCAATGCAACCAGATGTAATTCCTTCCAT
This sequence comes from Lingula anatina, assembly GCF_051362555.1. Lineage (NCBI taxonomy): Eukaryota > Metazoa > Brachiopoda > Lingulata > Lingulida > Lingulidae > Lingula > Lingula anatina. The sequence goes on along the minus strand of NC_141768.1, from coordinate 40,088,801 downwards.
CATAGACAAGAAAATTCTGCTCACAGTCACAAGACTCTTAGTCCTCAAGTGTCCATAGGGAGTGTTACACCGATTGAGGATTACAAACAGAATAACTTGAATAGGACACAAGATAGCCAGGCGGAGCCTAAAGAAGAAGAAGATTGTCTTGATGAAGCAGATCCAGATGCTATGGATGAAACAGTAAGTAATTCCCTTCCATCCTTCCTTGCTACATTCTTTCTTTCTTACCATTTTCACCTCTGTACCTGTTGAACCAGATACAGATTGATGAAGTGGTAAGTCCCCTTCTTTTATCTTTGTACTTTTTATCCCACAACCCCACCCTCTCTTTCCTTTCCTTTTCTCTTTCTGTTTATTCATTCATTTGCTGTTTCATCCATGATGTTCCTCTCTCCAGGATTGGTCCTGTTCTTGGTGCCCAGAACCAAAAGGCTGCTTCAAGGAACGCTGGGAGTGGTCCCTCTTTCTCTTGTCTCCCCACAATAAGTAAGTATAATGGGTAATAATGTTTAATAGTTAAACAAAATATATCATTTAAAAAGAGCCATGGCATATGCATTGTTAAATGTCACACAGCTAAATGCAAGAGTTATCTGGTAAATGTGAAAAGGGGAAAAATCCCTCATGGTTAATACATTCTCATTTTTTTTCCAGATTCAGGATATTGCTTCACCACTTGGTGGCCAAGAACTGGTTTGATTATACTGTTCTGTTTTTCATTGCATTGAACTGTATCACCCTTGCAATGGAGAGGCCAAGTATTCCCCCAGACAGCGTGGTGAGTGACGATATATTTACTTCACACTCTGATGTCAACTGTGTTCTTTGTGTTCATGTTACCATGGTGACTAGTAGGAGCTACAAATTTGTCTCCACTTTATTATATGCTGTCAATGTCTTGCTGATAGATTGCATAACTCATGCGTCACCTTTGGCTGAAAAAGAAAACAATATGTATGGCAACCCGTCTTGTTTGTTCAGCTATCATTGGAAATTAAGCAGCAGTATGTAAATGAAATTTTATTGAATGTCATTGTTTATTTCTGTATCAAATGTTTTTCCTCCACGAACCAAAATGAAATAAGATTTTTTTCTATTTATGTTCATGTCATTTGTATTTTGTATCTTTGGTTCCCAGATAAATTCACATGTAGATAATCATTAGTGATTGACCTCTTATTGAACACAATTTCTGCCCTAAAATAATTGAAAGCAAATATTTTTATAGTAACCTGCCCTAAAAGCTAGGAATTTTTGGATGAACATGATAGACAGCTGGCATTATTTACATTGTAAATTATTTGTTTATGTATTCTTGAATTGTGCCATGTTCATTTCATGTTCTTTTAATTCTATTTGTAGGAAAGACAGTTCCTCACCTGTAGTAACTATGTTTTTACTGCAGTCTTTGCATTTGAAATGACAGTCAAGGTAAGATTTCTAGATGAACTGGCACAAGACAAAAGAAAAAAGGCATTGCAATTTTAAATTCTGTAACAAAGAAAAAAGCACTGCCTTTCAAGAAAACTAAAAGATTCCTTTTGGCGAAACTTGCCTTTTATAAAAGTTTCATTACTAAATTAAATTAAATATTTCGAATTTATACTGAACTCTGTTTAAATGTTCTTAAGTTATACCTTACTGCTCATGGGTGAAAGTTTTCAGGATTATGCCTGATTTTATGATTTTCAGTCTTCATTTTGATTGTTGGTTTTAATATTGTCTAAATGTAGTGAAAAATTGCAAACTGTGTTTTCAAGATTTTCAAATTTTACAACTTTCACCCATCCTTATGCTTTCATGTGTTATTTAACTGTTCATCAAAGGCAACTGTTTGAGAGTGCATCTATTTTCCCAGGTTTTAGCCAAAGGTTTTATGTTTGGTACCCATTGCTACTTAAAGAGTGGATGGAATGTCATGGATGGATTCTTAGTCTTCATCTCCTTGTTGGATATCATCATAGCTAACACGGCCACCTCCAGTCCCCGTATATTTGGCATTCTCAGGGTCTTCAGGTTGTTGAGAACTCTTAGACCACTTAGGTGAGTGAGAAATGGTAAAGATGAACAGGAAACAGAATACATAGTGTGTGTGTGTAGCTGTTGTTGTTGTAAATTATATCTTCCAAATGTTAGAAAATTTTGAGTGGGAAGATTGTGATTTTTGCTTTATTTGAAGGTTACTTTCATGAAAGGCAAATTTCAAGGTGAGTTAATTTTTATCAAGGACACTTTGTAAATCAGCTTAACTACTTCATTTGGCATGATGTTAAAGCAATTGTAGACTAATGGGGTAAACATAAACCACTGTTTATATTTGAGCGATATTTATTGCCACATTATACTCTTGAATGTCTTCTGTGCCTCCACTATGCTGTACTTTATGTTTCAATGGAGAGGCAAAAGGGAGAAATATTACTTTGAGGGTGTGAATGAGAATTCAAGGAAACTAAATTCTTTCATGCGGTCATTGGGTACTTTGGCATGGATGGCCAGTATAACTACAAGTATAAACATGTTTCCTGTCCAGCAAATGTTTTAATTTCTTCCCCTTTCACAGACAAAATTTATATTTGATGTCCTCATGTCTTTTGTAACTGATACATTTGAAATTGGTTTTCATTAATAATAATAGTAATAATAATAATAATAATAATAATAATAAATTACAAGAGAGAGGACATTCTTATTTTTTTTATCTCAAGTATGCTAGGACTCACAAATGAGCAGTTTTCAGTAAATGAAGCTATGCTTGAATGGGAATGTGTTCTTCTTAAGATTTTTCTGCAAAATTCATTTAACTGGGTAAATTTTGAAACCAGTCACTCTGACCACAGATCTGAAGTTTGAAGTAGATTTGTACACTTCATACGTACATTTCTCGACAACATTTATTATAATCACTTCTTAAGATTTAAATGATTGCACCAACTTCCTGAGGTTATTAATGGTTCTAAATCTGGTCTCTTGCTGATGAATAAACTCAATAATGTGTGCTCACAACTCACCTACGCTAGTTAACATACCATTTATTACAAAGCTATAAAGCAACCTGGTGTCATTGTTGAGCTTGAGAACCTAGGTACCTGTGGTAGATTAGAGCCTTAATAGACCACAATGGATGTATGACGTCTAGCAGAAGCTAAAGTTAGCCACTGCTTTCTGCTATCTATTGCACAACATGTTCATTTAGGTAGATTGGATCAACATCTAATTTGTCTTTAAAAAATCCAATAAGTATTGGTCATGAGAAAGGTTTTCACCTAGGTTTTTTTTATCACAAAATTGGATCATTTGGTTGTAATTCCTAATATTTTGTGCTGCCAAAAATAGACTGATCTGTTTATTTTCTTGGTTTTAGTAATGATTGAGACCACATCAGAGAAACTAAATTTGTGAAATCTTTACTTTGGCAGATAAACCATTTACATTTGTTTAATGCCAACAAGTGCCACTTTTCTTATTTTTGTGATGTTTCCAAGTACTCCCTCTTTTATTGCCATTTTAGTTTGGAGGTTTGAAAAGACCAAGTGAAATTGTTATTTTTTATGATATTCATGCACTAACATAGTATTGAATAACATCTAAAAAACTCAATATCACTTTCTTTATTTATCTATAATAGCAAAGAATTTATCTTAAAACGCAACTTGTCCACTTATTTCAGAGTGATAAGCCGCGCTCCAGGGCTAAAGCTTGTAGTAGAGACTCTTCTGTCATCCTTACGTCCCATTGGAAACATCGTGCTCATCTGCTGCACTTTCTTCATCATTTTTGGTATTCTTGGAGTGCAGGTGAGTAGTGGTACTGATGTTCATATAGTAAATTGATCGCTATAGCTTTTAGTTCTTTGTTTTTTTTTTTTGTTTTGTTTTTGTTTTTGAAGGAAAATTATATAGATTAAGAGGAAATGCCTGTGCATTGTAACACCCAATTATTCTGTTCAATTGCACACATTTCTATTTTTATATATCCTGTGTTATAAAACATACTATTATTATGAAATAGTTCCAATCCATCTGGTAACAAGAAATGTGATGAGTCTAATTTACTGTGTTGACAATGATTTTTAGTTTTCAGTTTACATAACTAATGTATTTACAAAATGGTTTGCACAATATTCATTATCAAACTAGATTTATACATTAGTAATAATAGTATTTCTGTGCATTTTTCGTGCCTTTCAGTTGTTTAAAGGGACATTCTACCATTGCCGTGGTCCAGATGTGTCTGATGTAAAGAATCGTACAATGTGTGAAGCAAAGGGCAGAGAGTACAAATGGATGAACCACAGATATAACTTTGACAACCTTGGTCAGGTAATGCCATATTGTGGTGATGCAATGCAGTGATGTCAAAAATATTGGCATTATGCATATCAGTTAGATTAAGTCTACATTTAAGAAGTTTGGAGACTTCATTTTAGTACTGCATATCTACTGATATTCTATATGAAGTCTATAACATGAAATAGTTATGGCTCTAGTCATTTAGTAGGCCAACAGACTATCAGAATGATAGAATCTTTGGGATGTGATGACCATGAATGAAAAAAGTGTTTGAATTGATAAATTAAGATTATTTATGGTCTTTTATTTAATATTACCAGGCACTGATGGCACTGTTTGTATTATCGTCCAAAGATGGCTGGGTCAGTATAATGTACACAGGACTGGATGCTGTAGGAGTTGACCAACAGGTGATTATTTATTCAGCAAAAAAAAAAAAAAAATACATTTCTTCTGTCACAGTAGCACTTGGCCTTTATGAATCACAAAAAAATTAATTCATATTTAGACATTTATTTGATTAAGAAAAAAAGGTTCTGATTTATATTGTCTATACACTATGTGCCTTGATTTCAGCCCATTGAAAACTACAGTGAGTGGAGGATAGTGTACTTCATTTCTTTCCTCCTCCTGGTGGCCTTCTTTGTGCTTAACATGTTTGTCGGAGTGGTGGTGGAAAATTTTCACAAATGTCGAGCTGACCTTGAAGAAGAGGAACGTGCACGGCGTGAAGCAAAGCGTGCTCGAAAGCTAGAAAAGAAGAGGAAGACAGAAGCAACAAATGATGCAGCTGGTTAGTTTATGATATTTAGAATTATTTTTTTCACTGCTATTTTACTATCAGCTTAAAATAATCATTAAATTTTGTTTTTCTTTATACACCAGCTTCATTTTTCACCTTTTGAAATTTTTAATTTCCATGCCATAGATTTGAATAATATCTTGTGTGACTTTGTATAAATTGCACATGCCTTACTCTATTTTCATATCATTAGCAATTGAAAAATATATTGTTGACCTTTAGGCATTTCTGGCCAAATAGTTTTTGAAAACATGATTGAACAATCTTGCAAATTATAGTGTGTAATTGATATTTTTTAATTTGATATGTAAGTTATATATATATATATATATATATATATATATATATATATATATCACATAGATGTCTCAAAAACTTTTATGATAGAATTTGTATAAGGAACTTTAACTTAACTTGGGTGTATATAACCCTAAGGAAATTGAAAGAAAAAACTTTATCTGAAATGAAAGTTCCAAATTTTTTAATCAAATACATCTCTTTTTATTACTTCTCTTAAGCGAAATTATTACTAATCATTAACATTGTTTTACATGTTTTATACACACTGTTTTATAATACCAATTTTATTTGATGCACTTTATAAACTTGTATATGTATACTTTTTTATTTTTCACACAGTTATAATGCCAAATGCCTTTCTGCAGCCACTTCTGCAAAAACTTGGTAAACAATTTATGCACGCTACTTCCAGAAAACAAATACTTGGGCTGTTTATTGTTGTTTTGTTGAACGGTTATTGCATATTTGATAACTTAGCTTCAATAATGCTTTGATTGTATCTTGCATGCTCATTTAGAATTCCAGCTGGGCTGTGTAGGGAATTGAGATTGTTACATTTGTTTTTGAAATAATTGTTAGAAACAATTTAGGTTTTGATTTAGCTAGAAGCTGTATTTGTGTCCATATGTTGTCTGTTATACAGAACTTTTTTTTAGCAATTGATTGACTGATTGGTTGATTAGATATTTTGATGTTGATAAATTCCTACCTCCCCATTTCCGCGATCAAGTTAGTTAAAAAACAGATGATAGCACATCAGGCAATAATATACATTGGGTTCTTGATATCAGATTATACCTCTTCTCTTAGTCTCTTTCTCTCTTCCCCTCCCCCCTTACCCCCCCCCCCCCCCCCCCCCCCCCCTGCAAACACTGATGACATAGATTGTTACATCAAATATCTTCAGAATTTTTCAAAATATGTATCAAGTTGTTTGTAGCCATGTTAGTTATTTTGGATGGGCATTTGTGTGATGGTCAGGTATTTTGTTATTGCATGATCCAGGTAAAGTTGTTTTTGTGATGAAATATTGCACCAAAAAGGCAGTTTTACCAGTGATTTTATACAGTTGTCATGAAATTGTTGTTTTATGGGAAGGGGGGATTAGAAGAGAGGGTCATGCGCACTTTGATTTTCACATTTCTTGCCATAAAATCCTCACAGGAATTTAGTACTTAATTGATCTTGAAGGGTTCTGTGTTTTCATTAGGTTACTTATTTTGGTGAAGTGTTTGCATGTTCCATAAGTATTATGCTTCAAGTTGAGGGACATATACGTCTGTAAAGTGGTAGCATGGTTTTGTGATTGAAAATTACTTAATAATACATACCTGACAGTAATTGAAATAAGGATTGTTAAAGAAGATTGGCATCTTTGGTAAGACATACTACATGTAAGTGAAATGTTGTGTAAATACTAATATTTTGTATTTATTTTGTTTCTATGATTAATAATGGATTATTATATTATGTCATATGTTATTTATAATGAGATGGTACAAAGTCTCTGAATTATTTCATCTTTTGTTTATTCCAGAGGTTGCAGAAGTGTCCTATTGGTTGGATTATTCTAAGCCCCGTCTTTTGGTTCATACTGTTGTCAACAGCAAGTACTTCGATCTGGCTATTGCTGCTGTAATTGGTCTAAATGTGGTCACAATGGCCATGGAATTTTACCTGATGCCAGCAGTAAGACATAACTTATATTTTGTGTTAGATTTCAATGGAAATGTTTTAAAGAATTTAACCAGTACTTTTGACACCTGTAATCCTGGTTCACTTTAAGCAAAAAAGGGATAGGTTAGAAACCATTAAAATATATGATCACCCAACAAACTGAAATCTAAACCTGACCTTTGATGAGTGGTTTAACTTGTTTCCTGCTCTGTGTGATTTTTCAGGAATTGGCATTTGCATTGAAGATATTCAATTACTTCTTCACCAGTGTATTTGTGATTGAAGCCTCACTAAAGATTGCTGCCACAGGGTTTGTTAGATACATAAGGGACAGGTAAAAACCACTTTTTTTTGCTTTATATTTTTAATAATATTTTTAATATATCATTTTTTTTGTCGTAAGTAATTATATACAGATGTTATATTTATCTGTATGTATTCTGTATTCTGTCATGCTCTGCTGGTTTGCCCTATAACTGCCAGACATTGTGTCTTCTGTACTTTTACTTTCCACATACAGCATAATTGCATAATTTTTGGAAAATTTATAACATATTTATTGTTGTTTACAGGTATTCTGTATGGTTTACCGCTGCCAAGCAATATCTTTGTTTTATTTGAAATTTGCTAGTAGATTCTGAATTGTCAAAATGCACCTTAAAGAAATAATTGAACTTGATTGAATGATTTTGACATATTTTATTTCTACACACACACACACACACACACACACACACACACACACACACACACACACACACACACACACACACACACACACACACACACACACACACACACACCATCCTGCTATGGGCAAATTTAATCCAAATATTTTGTGGTAAATGGAAGAATCTTTATTTAAACGGCAGAGATTTTTAAGGTTCATCTGCATGTTTGAAGCTGAAAATTACTATTGGAATGTCTTCAGCTCTGTTTTTCTTTTTCTTGCTGTCCAGTATTTCACATTTCCTTTGAAAATGTGATACATGTTTGAAAAGTATTTAGATGGAAATAATATAGCATGTGACATTTTCATAATATGTCTAATGACATATCTTTTGCTGTGTATATGATGACTGTATGACCCCATTTCCAGAGATTAGATCGATCTACTTTAGATCGACCTAACTCCCTGGGGGTTCACGCTAAATAGCTGTCAGCCGGGCGGACAAGAAAGTTAATTACCCCCTTACAGCTTGTAGTAGGCGGGACGGACATTTAAGCCAGATTATCTGACAGTAATCTAGTGAGACGCCCCGCGGGGATAGATCGATCTAAAAGCTCTGGGAATACAGCCTATGATCTCTGTTCCTTTCTTTTCCATTATCTCATTTCATCACACATTTTACATATCTGATTTCTTGAATAGCTGGAACCAACTGGACATGTTCATAGTCATCCTGTCAATAGTGGGCATTGCGTTAGAGGAGATGGAGTCTGGACTGATCCCAATCAACCCTACCATCATCCGTGTGATGAGAGTGCTCAGGATTGCCAGGGGTAAACACCAAGCTTTTTCCATTACTTGTCCTATTTAGAATCTGTGTCTCTGTTAAACACAATGATGGTGATGACTTAATTGGTTTTTTGTGATGGTATGGGTGGTAATTATCTTTATATGAACTCTTCTTTAGTGGCAACTACTTGTTCCTGTTAAGAATGTCTATCACTTCTGTCAAATGATGTTGTATGCATGGCTGTCAATATTGAAAAGACATGTCAAAGTAAGTTTTGAGACGGTTTGCTCTCAGTGATTGTGTATCTCATTGTTTAGTGAGTAGATCTTTATCTTTTTCGTGCTATATATCTGAACTTGCGTGGTAAAGCTTGCAAAAAAATGTTCTCTGTGAGCATGAGTCTGTGCACGAGATCCAGAGAAGAAAAACTCCACAGCGAAGGAAATAATGTGAAATTCTAATAATACTATACACTAGCTTCTGCTTCTTTTATGTTGTGAATTTAAGCTGTCTGAATTAAAGATTCTTATGCTGATGGAAGTAATAACATAACTAGGTGTTGAGAAATTACCAAATCAAAGATTTAATGTCAACCCCAACCCCGTTTGCTTCAACCTATCTATATCTTATTAATAATGTGTTGAATGACCTTTGTTTCCAATTTTATTCATGACATTTCGTTTTTTATCTTTTTTTGTTGCCTATAAAGATACATTCAAAGGTACTGCACTGGTAATGTTTCATGTTATCAAAATATGCTCCATTTCTTCTTAGATCTGAAGTTTCAAAGTGTATAGTAATGTATGTGTTTAGTCTTTTCATCATTATATGACTTAAACTCTTTATCATCCAAATTATTTGCTTGTGTATTCTATTTTGTACGTTATTTTGTGGTGTATATAAACATGTCCATTTGTAAATATGGTGCTGTTTTATTGAAGATGATGATGATGTTACCATGACAAAAATGTCATGGCAACTGTTGTCATGGCATCAGTGTTATCACAGAGCATGTTCTCTATGGGCTGAGGTAGACTTGAGTAAAATCTGATAAATTTCAAGTGTGTGTGTTTTAAATCAAAATTTAAAATATTTTCATATTTTTGAACGATTGAAAAATTTGCATGATTTCCTTTTTCGTATATTATACTATTTGCTGTAGATCTTATGCATGGACTTTGTAATGTTCTATATCATGTGCATGCCTTTGTGAACTTTGTCTTCTTGAATTATATTCCTACTAAACGTACACTTACACATTAGGTGTAACTCTTCATATTTTAAAATTAAATTAACTTTATCTGAAATATTTTCAAAACATATATGTGCTTTTAGTGTGTTTCCAGTCTGTCAGTTTATTGTCTTGTAACTGATAAAGATCTGTTAACAGTAGAATGTGTTTTCCATGAATGAAAGTGCTGGAAAATTTCCAAAATGCAAAATGTTCCACAATAACAAAAAGTTATTACCAGCAATAGAAATCTGCAGTAGATAATTTGTTTAAGTAGGTGAGATCACAAGAGGACTAACAGATAAGATATAATGTGAAATGACATCTCTGGTTAACCAGATCCATTTAGCTTCATGGTGTAATCTGGTTGGTTGGTGATGCCAAGTTAGTTCCTTTGTGATATTACCATATGATTGACAGGTTATAAGTTTCACATCTCATCTAAAAAGGGGGCAAACCATCTGTCATACCACTAACTGAAAGTTGATCAACCTTATATTAGCCACACATTTACAAAAAATGACATTCCATCATATTTTTGATTGAAAAGATTTTATGTTTTAGAATTTTATGAATACCTTGTATTACTATTTTTTATTAGACAAACAAGTGTAATTTAAGTGGTATTTTTTGAAAATTTCAAAGTCAATTTATTCTTGTTAGAAGTATTAGTGTATTCAGGCCTCATAATTTATCTTTAAATGAATGTTTGTAACTACATTTCTTGCAGATAATAGGGAGATCCTCTTTATATTTGAAGTAGTTTTACATGCATGCATGTTAAAACACTGAAATATCTTTCAGAATTGTTTTCACAATGCTAAAATCAATTAAACCATTTATTTTCTGTGATATCAATATTTTGAATAATGTTAATGACAAACTTCATTGAAGTGCAATACATGTTGATTGAATATTGCCATGAAACATCCAAGGCTCATAACCACAAAAAGAGTATTTGAAACATGTTCAAACATGTACAAACGTTTAGTCTTGATGATGATATTTTGATGAAAAGATAAAACTGAACTTAATAATAACTTGAAAAATATCTGAAGAGTTTTTCCTACTTCATTACATTTTTCTTTTCTCATTCCAGTCTTGAAGCTTCTTAAGATGGCTAAGGGCATTCGTGCCCTGCTGGATACTGTGATACAGGCCCTGCCACAAGTGGGCAACCTAGCCCTCCTGTTCTTTCTTCTATTCTTCATCTTTGCTGCACTTGGAGTAGAGTTGTTTGGAAGGCTTGGTAAGTGGGTTTGCATAAATTAGGCCCAGTTTGTTTCTTGAAAGATAGGTAAATTAATAAATCAATAATCAAATGAGTAAATAATCCTACCAGAGCACTACTGACCTTGGAGCTGCATCTCTTCTTGTTCTCTTTCAGTATTGTAATAGTGTTTTAGAATGAACAGTGTGATATTAGATCATGCCCACTGTACATCTATTGTTGAGAAGCTCTCTCTCTTTTTAGAAAGAAAACTGCCAGTCTATAATATAAGTTTTTGCTCCTTTCCAAAATTGCTTTACGAAGTGCGGAAAAATTCTTTTGAGAGAAATGAAAACAGAAAAAAATTGTCTCTGTGGTTTTCCAGAATGTTCCAGGGAGCATCCATGTGAAGGACTGAGTGAACATGCCAGCTTTAAGGATTTTGGTATAGCATTCCTCACACTGTTCAGAGTGGCAACAGGGGACAACTGGAATGGAATCATGAAGGTATAATAAGGAATATAGGACAAGAGTGTGGCTCAAGTACTCTTTGTAATCTGACAAATGTCCAGATATGGATTCTGTTAATTTTACCTTTCCATAAAAACTTTTTCTGTATAGAAATATCAGAATATAATACAGATTATAAATTGATAGATGAAAATGTTGATTATATGTCAAAGACTATGTAATAATGAGAAGAAAATAAAACAAAATGAGTACATGAAATCATAATTGCAACTGGTGTTATAAGAGAACTACTCAAAACTTGATGAATATGCACACTTCATAAATTTGACAGTACTCTTACTCTTTTTTTATAAACTTTTTTGTGAATTATACAATTTTTTATGTAATTGAACCCTTATCACAATCTTTTCTATTTAGTCTATTGCATTGAGATTGACTTTTTTTTCAAAAACACATGCCTTCTGAATGTTGAAATGATTTAATTTGTGTTTCTCTGTATTATAGGACACACTGCGAGAGGACTGTGACGACAGCGCAGACTGTGAAATCAACTGTTGTGTGAGCCAAGTGATCGCTCCCATCTACTTTGTCATCTTCGTTCTGATGGCACAATTTGTTCTCGTCAATGTGGTCGTAGCAGTCTTAATGAAACACTTGGAGGTGAGGTTACATGTCAGCAGTGTAATGGTACATTGTGGATTGTTACAGTTTTGTGGGTTTATTGATATAGTTTGGAGAAGGCTTATTTATGTGTAATGGTGGTGTTATTTCATATTATAATGTTTGCTATTTAGTACCACCAGCGTGTACGCTGGCGGTACTCATGGTTTTAGTCCCGACCCGTCTCGTCCGGCTCCGCCGGCTCCGTTGGCTCCGCCGGCTCCGTAAGCTCCGCCGGCTCCGCGTACTGGCGCCGAATACAAGTCACCGTTACCGCTTCTCCTCCTAGACCGCAAGGACCCCTGTCCCCATCTCTTGGATTTAGGTCACATATAACCTCAACTTGAACCCCCAGATTTTTTTGTCTCAGTCGGTGCATTAACCTGGGCGTGACGCTTGTTGAAATGCACCCTTGTCAAAATTTTTGAAAATTCAATGCCAATTATCTACCCTACGGAAGGAATTATGGGAAAAATTTCTACAGACGGCTTTCCAAAAGTCATATGTGTAGATTTCAAATATGCCCTTGGATTTGACCTTTGACCTTTATTTCAAGGTCAAACAGGCCAAAATTTTCAAAAAAATGAAATTTTTTACAAAAAAAATATTATTTGCGCTGTTATTCAGACACTACACAGACTTAACCAATAATATTATTGGAAAGTGTTACCCTTTGGGTCATCTTTTATCTCCGTGAATTTGGGGTCAATCGGTGCATTTTCACGGGAGAAGCGGCCATAAGATACCGAAACTGAAAACTGTCTCTAATTCGGGAACCGTTAATGCTAGCGACCTGTTCTTTTTTGCATTTTGTAGAGCATGTAAAGCCCAACATCGCATATGGTCTCCGTTTTTTTGTATTTCATACGGTTTTCGTGTTATGCTGTATTAAAAAGTACATTGTGGTGGCACATTATTGTAACTCAGAATTGTAACATTATATCTCCAAAACTGGCAGAGATAGGTCAATAGTTACTATTAAAGTTGAATAGGAAGTCACTTACTGGCAATTAAACAGTGACCATAAAATTGACCTTTGACCTACTTTTCACCATGAATTGAACTTTGCAAATTTTCGTTCCCTTTTATCTCCATAACTGGCAGAGATAGGTTCATAGTTACAATTGAACTTGAATAGGAAGTCATATACTGGCAATTTACTGTGACCTTAAATTTGACCTTTGACCTACTTTTTACCATGAACTGAACTTTGCAAATTTTTGTTCCCTTTTATCTCCAAAACTGGCAGAGATAGGTCCATAGTTACTATTGAACTTAAGTAGTAAGTCATATACTGGCAATTTACTGTGACCTTAGAATTGACCTTTGACCATCTTTTTACTATGAACTGAACTTTGCAAATTTTCTTTCTCCTTTATCTCTAAAACTGACAGAGATAGGTCCATAGTTACTATTGAACTTGAATAGGAAGTAATGCACTAGCAATCTGTGACCTTGAAATTGACCTTTGACCTACTTTTTATGATGAACTGCTTTTTGCATGTTTTCAGGCCTTTAAATCTGCAAAATTGGCAAAGAAATGCCCATGGTTGCTATTGAACTTGAATAGAAATTCATAAACTATGATATTGAAATTGACCTTTGACCTACTTTTTCACCATGAACTGAGCTTTGCATATTTTCTTGCCTCTCATATCTTTAAAACTAGCAGAGATGTGCCCCTTGTTGCCCCTAGGTTTTCTCTTTTGTCAGCATATATGCACCATTAACAACACTTTTCAAGGAAAACCAATAGGCCTTTCGTCTAGAGAATTCAGGAGTGATCAAGGGTAGGAAAATGCAAGTCAATTCGAAAATCTGCTTGATTGTACCATTTTTAGTTATATTTTTTTGCATATTTTGAGAACTCTTATTGATTGCATCTTATAGAGCTTGTCAAGCACAAGACTGGTGATGGTGTCCCTTTTTGGAAGGGGGGGGGTCCATACGAATGCGCTTACTCCAGCTGGTGGTACAATATCCGGAGGCGGTATCGCCTCTCTGATCCTCTAGTTTCATAAAGGAATTGGTTTGATTATGCATATTTCTCTGTTCATTACATAAAGAACATGTAGGTAAAAATGAGCATCAACTTTAATGTATGAAATGGGTTGTTTATGTCTGTGTGTTGGTTTGTCTGTCTTTCTGTCTTTGTTTACCTTATGTATGGCATTTTCTCTTTATGGAATGATATTGAAAATAACTATAAAAGCTAGTGTAAAAACTTTTAAGATATTTCAGCCGATTTTTCAAAAATATGCATTTGTAAAAAAATTATTGACATCAAAAAATTATCATTTTGGATATCACTCATGCTTTATGTAATTTAATTACATAAATCTCTAAAATCAAATATACCTTTTCCATTTACCAGTTATTAAGTTATAAATGTAGATACATTGCTTGCAAAAAGAAAAAAAAATCAAATTTTGGATATGTGGCATGTGCATTTAAATGGAGTGGGTTTTTTTCAGTAAATTGATATCTACTTTCTGTCACCATTTTTTGTTCTATTTACTATTAATCAAGCATTTGTTGTAAATGTTCACCCATATATCTTTTGTTCTTTCTCTCTCTCTTTCTTGTTATGCATTCAGTTTCGTACGGATGATGATGATGGCAAGTTTCAGGTAGCTGAGTTCTTATAAGTATATATTAGGTGGATAAAAAAAACACCAATCTTCAGATTTATATGTCTCAAAATCTATCCATGAAAAATCTATGAAATTTGATCCAACACTACTAAGCGATGCCTCTTACACATTTGAAGGTATACTATTTGTATTTGAAAATGTCCCAAAGTCATATTTTCAATTTTCTACACATCACGCAAAGTTACACATCTTTCCCAATCCAGACCTTAGAAATGACAAAGTCCCTAAAATGAAAGTACCTGGTGTTGATATTTCTTTTGGAATTGTAAGGATGACATGGCAGTCTAAGTCCGAGTGAGAACAAATTTTTTCTCTCAAGGAAATTTTTTTCTCTTTGTTAAGAAAACTTATGATAAGAATTTTAGACTTACGTTGTACCTACCTTTGTTACTTACATTGGTGCTTAATGCTGAAACTAAGGATTCTGAAGTTACACATCTGTTAGAAATGGTGATATATATATATCTGTATTGTGCACACTTGAATGCTGCTCTCTGTTATAACAAGTTTTGGCCTTGACCAAGCATATACTAGTATCTTTACAACATTCTGAAATGTGGTCTATGTATTCACCTTTGTTGAACCTTGAAAACTCCACCTTGATTAACTAGGCTCCATTTTTTGCGATTCATTGGATTGTCATCCTCTGGATGTGAATCTAGTCATAACCCTTCATGAATTTGATAGTGACATGCTCTGAATGCTCTTATGTGATCATCTTAACAGTACTAGATATTCCCTTATCTTGATTGAGAATATACCTGGATAGAGATTGGGATTGTAGGGATGAAAGCCATTGTCTTATATTGTAAACTACAAAATTGCACTGAAATTTTGTAGTGCCATTTTTTCCATTTAACTCAGCATGAATTTTATGAAAGCTATTAAACCCAAAACTTCAATGTGTCTGAGGCAATGACTTGTAGAAGTATTTACTAGAATTTCATAGAGTTGCAGGGGATACTTTTTGAGAAATTTAAATTTCAGGTACCTTGTGTTTTTATGTCCACCAGCTATGTATGTACAGTATGTATAAAGCTCAGTTGTTTCACTGATTTATAATTTCTTTTTCAAACAGTTCGTCTGCTAATGCCTTTGTGAGAGTTGTGAATTTCGTGGGTGGCGGTCTGCAGCATGTGATTTGTTGTTATTGTCTGTCTTAACTCAATTATGTTCTTCATTTGTTTTGTCTGCAACAACTTCATAACATTGTTTGATGTTATATACCCATATAATTGTAAATTATGAGCTAAAATGACTTGATTTAAAGCACTCTTAATACTCAGATAAAACTTCTCAACATATCCAATTATTTTTCCAATGCAAAATAAAGGTAACCATGCATCTGACATATGGGTCATTTATATAATGATGGCAAATTTTGTTTATTTCAAATAAACCATATAATTATTGTAGAAATTCCTGTAATATAAAACTCATTTTACCTCTCTTGCAAAGTATTTAGCAGCTACAAAAAAAAAGCATCCATGAGAAACCATGTTGATCATACGTCTTTGTGGAAACAAGCAAAGCTGCTTTCATTCTTAGCTATTTACTAGAATTACAACATTAAGCCAATCTAGAGGAAATAGCCAAGAACTAATGTACAGCATTTAAAGCGGATAAAAATTTACTATTTTACCTTAAATGTATAAAAGTTGTAATGAATATGTGATGCAGGATAATGATAAAAGGCAAGGTATGAGGAGTGTAACAGCACCCTTAATTCTTTGTTTCGTTTAATTGCAAGTCATGCTGATACTGCTACTAAAATACTAAAACTTTTTCCACAAATGTAGTGCTCAGTCCTCATACCAAAATGTTTTTGTTTTGATCTTGAATAACTTTTTTAAAAAGATTTTCATTAAATATTTATTAAAATAAGGCTAAAAGGTGCACAACTGTCTGTGCTATATGTTACGTATTATTCAAGAATTTTAAGATTAAGATGTTCTACTCACATTAAGGCCATAAAAACATCAAAAATGAGATTATGGCAACTTTTATTTTAAATTAATACTATTTAATTTTTATTAATGAAAAAATGTGTTTGTTTGCCATATATCCCCATGTTTAATTTAAAATATCCAGTTATAATTTATCTTCAAATCCTTTTGCTAAGAAAAGAACATAATCCAATAATCTATGGCAAGAATGGAATTTTGGGGTTCTTTAATGGCCCAGATGTCATGGTATTTTAGACGAAGAAAGTAGCAGTTTTGACTTTATACTGAAGAAGTTTTAGCCTTATGTCCTTGTTTTAGTACCTTGATATCAATGACTAATACAGTTACTGCTGGTTGCTTTTTGTATTACAACTTCTGCACATCTTGTAAATGATCAATGATCTATAAAAACTTAATAACTTGTTTAGAACTGTAGAAACCTATTATGAGTCCAACTCAAGCCAAATGTAGTCTAAAACTCTTTTCACAGAGTAATAGAAAGGACTTAAAATTCAGTATTTTATATGAGGGGCTCAAAATTTTTCTGGTTCTGGAATCTAGCTTTTGGTTCAGACAGAGGACTATTTCTGGTTTAAGTTGGAACAGTTTAATCTGTCACTTAAAATTACATATCCATGCAATATTTTGTTCTCCTTTTCTGCCAGATACTTTTGCATCAAATTTGGTTGGGTTTCTAATCTTCTGGTATCAAACAGAGACTAGAAAAGCACTCAGAGAACACAGATCTTTTCCAAGGAAGCTTATTTCTCCTTATCATTAATTATGAATTAATCACCACCAAAATCTAATCAATGCTAATTAGCCTGTTTTTGACCTATCCTGAAATGTCATCAAAATCTGTCCATAAATTTTTAATTAAGGTTATTGTAACTAACCAACAAAGGTTTAATCATAATTCCTTGGCAGAGATGATAAGTCAGATATGTCTGCTAAAGTATATCACTATGGATTGCTGTATGTTTCATCTTTGTCCTGATAATGCGTCTCATCTTTTTGTGGTAGAGTACTTTCTTTAATAACATATCATACAGGTTGTTCTGGGCACTGCCCCTGTTATGCCTGGGGCATTGTAGTCCACTAAAAATTTAGCCGTATTAAAAACATTCTCTCTCTGTTTTTTTAGGAATCCAACAAACTGGCTGTTGAGGATGCAGAGATAGAGAAAGAAATAGAGAATGAGTTAAAGGATGAACATATAAAGAAAAAGGAAGGAGATGAAAAAGAGGTACATACTAAGCAATATTTACATCAGCAAAGAGATTTTGAAAATCTCGACACTTCTGTATAAGAGTTTGTTGTTGTAAGAATAAGGATCACTTTAAGATTAAAGATTAGTAAGCATTTAACTATAATATCTGGTATTATACCATGTAAAGTAACCCTGACATTGCTATGCTATTTTATATAGTCCTCACATTACTTTACTTTGATTTCCCAGTGTCCATCAGATGTGAAAGATGAAAATCCTGACAAGGAAGAGTGTGTGAGACAACGGAATAAAGTTAGAAAACAGTATTCCTTGCCCTCCAATTTCACATATCACCAAAGTGGCTCTCCAAGTGAGTATGCCATAGATTTGGACTGATTGTTTGAAGAAATCAGTAATTCAAAGAAATTTGAATTTGCACCATGTCAAAAGGTTTTTATTTCTATCTGAAAAAGTGAACCTTTTTATCAACCCAGTTCATCCAACTGGAGAAATGGCATAAAACCATGATCACGTTTGGAGTGTTGGTGTATGCATTCCCTCTGTTTATTGCTTACTGTTTTTCCCATTTTCCTCTTTGATTCACACCACGAGTGAGTATCACTTTTGTTGATGGTGGATGCTTCACGTCAGACACATTTTAAATGTTGATAATTGCTCATTTGTGATAGTCTTTTCTCTGGCTGTGTAAATTTTTTTAGGTTTGGGCGATAAAATTAAGTATTGATTGACTGCATCACAGTTTAACATTCTCAAGTGCATAGTAACGCAGCTGTAACATTTTATTTTCATATTGTCAGCATTTATATCTCTTCCATTCCGAGTTGCAAGAGATTTTATTAAGTCATCAGTGACAAATAATATATAGGTTAATTCATATCTGGCCAGTTGAGGCTTCTCTTTATTTATGTCAAACTCAGAAGGGATTTTTAATTTCACTTTAAGTGATTAACCAGGTTATCCAAACGGTAATCTGAATGATCAAACTTTCATATGCAGGAGAGTAGTTGAAATATTATAGCAGTTTCAATAGTAGTCCTCCTAATACTAACATTGATTGCAGGGGAAACCAAGGTGGTCTATGTGCAGAGTGGTAAATACTATGGTATGATAAAATTTCTCAGTTTTACACTTCTTTAACAATTTAACAAGCATTATGCTTTCACTGACACAATAGACCTCTAAATTATCCATTGTAACAGTTTTTATTTACTGAAACTTAAGTTTTCCTGTCATTATCTAATACATTAATTTTCAAAGAAATCACTATGCCTGTTGTACACACCATTCTTTGAGTACCTCACGTGTAACACAGTCACACCACTGTTAATTTACGTTTGATATTATTATAGTAAGAAGCAGTCACAGCATGTAAATTTCTAATTTTTGCACAAATAGTGAGTGTCATGAAGGGCATTGTGAAAAGGTTTTACCAGTGTCATTATTAGGAGTGGGTAAGAAAGCCAGGGCATAGTGCTGAATTACTGTGCTGTTTTATTCAGAGTTATTATATTATATTTTTGATGGGGATCATAAACAGGAAAAATAACATTTAAGTATTGTACGATGTACTCAGTATGGAATCCTTTTAGTAAGCAGAGTAGCAGGTTTCCATTTTGAAAAGCATTTATCATTGCTATAGCTATGTATGTAACTTTTTAAAAAGAATCAAAGAACTATACTGAGTACACAAAATACTTTACATTTTCAGTATTCAAGAGGTTTTGCTTGATAGCTTTATTCACATAGATTTGTTTAGTCGGTTTGTAATTTTATGTAATATTTAATTACAGCTTTTCTTTGTTAACAAAATGTGTCTGGTTAGTTACATTTGTTCTAACAAATTATGTCATAATTATTTCATTATTTCAATATTAGATATTTTACTTTGTATTCCATGACCAAAAATAACATAGATAAAAAAAAAAAAAAACTAACTCTAGGATGAATTTTTGATATTGGATTTTGTCATGTGTCTTAATTCCAGTTGTTTATGGATCATCTTTGATCAGTTCAGATAAATCTGTGACCAGGGAAATTGTTCTTAATTTTAAGCATGTACTTTATCAGCTACATAACATTGTAAGGTTTTCTGAATTTTATAATAGGACATTAACTTCAAATGTAAGATTAAAATACAACTACTTAAGAAGTAAATTTTACTATATACTATATAAAATCATTTTGTGACATATCTGAGTAACAGAAACACAGGGAATTAAAACGGTTTTTTAAAACTTTATATATTTTATGTTTTGGAGAGTTCTTTTATCTTTACTATGCTAAATTCATACATATATTTTCAGAATGTGTTACAACTCCAGTAGGAAAGGATGAAGATAGAAACAGAGATTCTGTTAGTTTGAAAATCCTCGATAAACCTACCATCGCAGCTCTGACTTCAAACAGAAGGAAATTCCCTAAATCCGATATTCCATCTGTACTATATCTTCCATCAAGTTCCAAGAACCAGGAGCCAGAAATATTACTCTCAAGATCTTGTAGTGAAAAGTTGAAACCTACATCCTCACCCAAACATTTGCCCACCCCGCTAACACCACACGTACCAATACGAGATAGTCGCCGATGGAAACCTGAACATGCTCAGCGTAAGATCTCCCCCATGACTCTGTGCAGCAGTGTGCCAAATGTTATGCTAGCAAAAACTATTGAGATTGCCTATCCAGAGCCAGTGGATCCACTGTATGGTTCTCAGCCAGTTTTAAGGCGTTGTCCTGGATCTGGTGAAAAACCTCCAACATCTGGGGCTGCACAATCAAAACCAAATTCAAAAGAAAAATCTGTACCACCTATAGGTGATATAAAAGAAAATTCAGAACGCCAACAAATTAAAGATGCTAAAACAAGCAGTATCTGTGATCACAGTCAGCCGCCACAAGACCAGCAACCACAGCAGTCTGTGGAGATTTGGACGGATGATGAGGGATGTGATGAGGAAGTCCGTCAGATTACAGGACTCTCCACTAGTCAGGAGGATGAAGATGCTCAGCCAACATTTGACAGAGCAAGAGACTCCATGACAGAAATTGAAACCATAGAGAACCCTAAACATTCTAACACAGATGGAAAAGACAGTGGTAACACAGACAGTCTTAGGCCTCTGAATCCACCCTTGCAAAAACCAATTCCAAATCGTCCATCCAGCCGTAGGTTATTACATTCTAAAGCAAATGTAGACCTTCCGTCACCACCTGCTTTTCTAAATGAACATATCAAAGACCCATCTATAACAATCAACAGTGATAAAAATGTGAATGATTCCTTAAACACAAAAAGTGATTGTGCAAATACACAGAGTGAACCACTCAACACAAAGAGTGATTCAGTTGATATAAAGAGTGACCCTGTGAACTCAAAAAGTGATTCTGCAAATGCTGTCAACGATTCTGTAAATACAAGCAGTGATTCTGATGACAAAACAAAAGATCCTGTGGAAGCAAATTATGATGCAAGCACAGAAAGATCTGATGGTCAAACAGACATGGAAACTAAGAATAAAGAAACAAATGCTACCAGTGTAAAAATTCAAATTCCACAAAGCAATCAGCAAAACAATGGACCCATACATATTGTACCCATCAATGAATCAGAGGTATAGCATTGCATTTAATGCAGTTTCAGAATATAATATTCTTCAAAGATTATGGTTAATGAGTGATATACAACTAGTGGAACTAGTTCTCTGAAATCTCTTTGAATGTTTGTACAGGTCATTTGCATCTTATGTAATCTGTCATTTAACTTTAAGGGCCCACATGCACACTTAGATTTAGGTTCAACTCCACCCTGTCTGGTATAGATATTTTTTGGAGATTCCTACTACGTTTTCGTTTGTATGAGCTGGGGGTACACAAATAAAGGCAAATAACAGTGCAAAGAAATGTATAAAATAGTAAGAATGTAAAGATTTGTTAAAATATTCTGCAGGTTGTGAGCATTTATTTTCAGGAATCTTTGAAGAAAAAATGGCATAATTCAACAAATGGATGGAATGTTGTCTATGTTAGTTGCCATTATTAAATCAACTGCTAATATAATATCATTACAACTATATTAAAACTGGACATATTCATATTCATTTTACTAACTGTGAACCATAATGCATTATTTCAAGTTTAAATTTCTATTAGGATTCTATCAATTAAAATTAAATGAGAAATTATTCATAGAAAACCAAACATATCTTGCTATGATTTAGATCATATTCTTATTAAGCCATTTTTACACTTACATTAGTACTTCATTACACCCTGTATATATATTTAGTCTATTTAGCATAACTATCTATTTAAGTTCATGTGAGAGCTTTAGCAACTATGTGAATATGGATCAGTTCAGTAGACCATCCAGTATCGGCAGCCTCACTAGAACTTGATGAATAAAGGATGACTTGCAGTGACCCACTTGGTTTATGTATAGGAACTTGAGCCTTGGGCTTTTGTTAGATTTATGTTAAGATAACATAACACATAAGATATGTAATGGCAGTGTATACAACTTACAATTACTACAATTTTTATTTGAAAATTTGTTTTACAAGTCTCCATCTTCCCCCAGAATTACCCCCCTGAGATATGCCTGGTATGATAATCCAAGATAATAGCAGCAGTTAAAAAGCTGTATATAGTAAGGACACCATTGTGTAGTTGTAGAACTCTGTGTTCATCATTTGCACAAAGATACATGCTGGTCCATGTACACTGTCCTGTTGCATTTGTCTACTTGATTTGTGGTCTGCTAGTTGAACTAATCCACTGATATGTTACACACATCAACATATATAGTGTTATTTCCTATATCGTCAGTGTGTTTTAGTACCTATATTTGAAATTTCACATAACAGAATGGTTGTAATCACAAAGTATACTAGTTGTAGAATAGTCCTAAGTATATATAGCAATTCGCTGTGTGTTCAACATTGTTTAAATGAGGATTTTTAAATGCGATCCAGTTCAGTATTGTCAAAATGAAAAATGATCAGGTCACATGACATGGTTAAAAACTCTATTAGTCACAACAGAAGGTATCTATTTATACAAAATGTGGTAATGGTTTAGATTGATAATACAGGAGCAAATTTCTATACCCTTTAGGCTACAGTATACATCTGTAGAATGGTAACATGTTTACTTGATTTCTTTTTCATGGTTATAGTTCCAGAACCAAAGTATTCACAATTATTAATGTGTACCTTTTAAAAGCTGTTTGACAACAATTTATATTGTACTTGCAATTTATCTGTGCATAATTTTGTATAAAAATGTAATAAGAAAAGATTGGTATTTTGATAAGATTGTTAGTACTAGTAAACTGATGGGAATTATAATCAGGGAATTAACATTTTCTAAAAAATGCAAACTAATAAAGATGATATAATTAGCTTTGAAACGTTGCTTTCTTGAAACCCTCTTGTTCATTTTCCAATGAAAGAAAGGAAGTTATAAGATCTCTGCGTGGAACATTTTGAATATGAAGTCATTTGTTAACACACCCATTTTTGGATATTATTCTATACAAAATTAAATACAGTAAGCATGTTAGACTCCGTTCACATGAAAAATCTATTTTCTAAAAATCTATTTTCTATTCGCGGTATCTTGTGATCACTCCGAGCGCAGCCGAGAATTAATTACAGCTTTGGAAGTAACTGGCTCATGCTGCCAGTAATCAGGGCACAGACCGTAATCACAAGATACCGCAAATAGAAAATAGATTTTTAGAAAATAGACTTTTCATGTGAACGAAGTAACCATGCCACAGCATTCTTTGAGCAATATAGCAACTGATAAACGGGTTAATAAACCAAGCACGTCACAAATCAAAAATGAAAGAGACTGGTGGTCTCCCTGCCTCCGCACACGCCATTAAATGGTTAAAATCTCAGCTCTGAGATTTAATTGCAAGGCGCTTGCAGCAGCGGTGGAGGCGGGGAGACCATCTGGGAGTAAACGGCATCGCCTTTAAGTGGGTTGCTCATATTTGGTCGGCAGATCAGTTAGTCTGCGGATCATCTGTTCTTAGAGATGAGTCTCTTTCATTTTGTAGACCTATTAGGGGGCGAAGCATCCAAGCGGGTTCTCTTCTTCAAGAAGTGAATATCACCTACTTGAACCGAGAACTCACCAAACAAGTTTGATGAGTACTATCTTTAAATGTATCTGAATGCTCCTGTTTAAATTAATGCCTTTCAAAAAGAAGAGTCTGTCTGGGGCGTTTTTGGGCGTTCTTCTGGGTCTTCCGGTCAGATTTTCGAGTTCACATTGACGGGTATCCAAGGGTGCATCCCCAGAGATGAAGATTTAGATCGGCCTGGGGGTTCACGCTAAATTGCAGTCAGCCGAGCGCACACGGCAATTTATTACCCCCTTACAGCTTTTAGTAGGCGGAACAGACGCTGGTGTCAGCTTAACCGGCTTAAATGTCTGTCCCGCCTACTAAAAGCTGTAAGGGGGTAATTAATTGCCGTGCGCGCTCGGCTGACCCCAGGGAGTTAGGTAGATCTAGATGGATCGATCTAAATCTATGGGAATGCACTCTAATTTTTCTGTTGGAAGACGGTCAAAAATGGAGGATTTATCATAAAGATAATTTGGAAGACTGTCAGAAAATGTCTGGATCCGCCCCTGTCTGACCTGAACATTTTATCATCATTTGGCATGTTAATGGCTATCCCGTCAGTAGCAAAAACTATGATTCTAAACTGTATAGCAACTGATAAACGGATTAATTAACCAAGCACTTCGCAAAACAAACCATAAATGAAAGAAACTCGTCTCTAACGGACTCTCAGTGATATTTATTGGTCGCACACACGCCTTTTTGCAGATAAGACAGTCTAGTCTAAAGAAGAATATTTAAGCAGCTTGTCCCATTACATTTCAGACCTGAGGGGTGATGGAAAACTTTAGAGTTTTCCCATAAAACTGAACGAAGTGGTTCTCCGTCTCTCAATAGAGATCATAGTAGTCTGGCGTAGATAGATCTATTTGAGGACTGTCCAATAAATGCATTAAATCTAAAATTTAAATGCGTTTTTTTTTTTTTTTTTTTTTTTTTTTTTTTGATACACCTCTGCGTCAATTCTTTGCTTTTTTGAAGTCTTTTAATTTGCTTTCCCTTTTAAAACATCCCATCCATACATAATTTTGGTTTTTTCTTGAAAGTATATTTCATTAAAATGAATATAATTTTATTATATTATTGATAATAATACCCCATCTATTGCGAGAAGTACGTAATGCATGTTTGACTTGAACTGGAAAATATATTACGGCAGGAATTAATCAAAATGCATATATTATTTGCTAAATGGGTTTTGGTGAAATGGGTAACTATTTCCTTTTTAGCACGAGCCTCATCTCTTCGTCTATATTCTATCTAATAAACTTTGAAATCTTAACAGATGGCTTAAGTGGTTATTTGCTCATGTTGCAGTTTAATCTTTGGACTCGCACTTACGAAACCAAGTTAATTTTTTGTAGTTTGTTTCGGTTTTATAAATGCAAAATCAATAGCTTTGCCCAACATAGCTTTAATTTACATAAAGTATGATCTTATGGAATATTTCGGAAGATAGCTATTGCAAAAATTAATCTTTTGTCACTGTTTCATCTCAAGGGTAACACTTTGTTCCTATAATAATTGAATCACTTTCGTTTCGCAACATTCTTTCTCATGCATTCAACTATCACAGGGGTACTAGTGTGAGTTACTTCTACAGCAGGTAACAAAACGGCTATGGTAAGTTTTCCAGAGCTCAACTACAAACTGACCGTCCTCTACGTTTATTTCTCTGGCTGGGAGATCTGGAGTCTCCTAAGACAGCATGGACAATCCAGCCATCGGTTCGACTGACCAAACTTACTCGATTAAATTTTTGAGTTGCCTATGCTGATACAGTGCAACGAAAAATATAAACACCGGTATTTTATATTTTGGAGTGTTTTTTTCATTGTTTCAAATCAGCACAAATATAGACGCATTTTTAAATATTTAGATGCAGGAAAAAACTCATTTTCGGTACCTGGATGATAATAAGGGTTACAATATCCTTAAGTTCTTGTTTGCATGTATGAATGTATGAAATGAATAGCACCAACTTTAACAAAGGATTCATCAACCAAGTTTGATGAGCACTATCTTTAACCGTATCTGAATACTATTGTTTAAATTAATGCCTTTTAAAAAGAAAAGTCTGACCAGAACATTTATTATCATTTTGCATGTTAATGGCTATCCCGTCAGTAGCAAAAACTATGATTCTAAACTGTATAGCAACTGATAAACGTATTAATAAACCAAGCACTTCGCAAAACAAACCATAAATGAAAGAAACTCGTCTCAGTGAAACGGTCTCTCAGTGATATATATTGGTCGCATATACGGCTGTTTCCAGATAAGACACAGTCTAGTCTAAAATGGTAAGGTTAGAAGCATTTAAGAATGACGTCTTTATGATGGCGTAAATGAAGATGTTTAAGCAGCTTGTTCCATTACATGTTAGAGCTGAAGGGTGATGGAAAACTTTTATTTAGAGTTTGTTCCAAAACGTAAACGAAGTGGTTCCCCATCTTTCATAAGAGATCATAGAAGTCTGGCGTAGATAGGTCCATTTGAGGACAGTCCAATAAATAAATTAGAACTTAAATTTAAATGCGTTTTTTTAATACGCCTCTGCTTTTTCAGCGGATACTGTGGTCATTTTCCTTGCTTCTCTTGACTGAGCAAACAGTGGCCTACAAGCACGCCGGTAACCTGAAGACAAAGAGTGTTAACAGCAGAGTTGCCACTCCGATCATTTACTCGTTGTTGAGTGATGGCTTTTTTGGTGAATTCTCCCAACAGCAGTGGGATAAAACCCACCAGGATTTAGGCAGAACGTCAGCGGATATTGTCAGAGAAGGGAGAAAGTTCTTGCGGTTTTTGAAAGAATGGCACGGGATCTACATGTATAAAGAAATATTCACCTCACCTAAGAGCTTTATTAATATGGCTGGAGTTCTTGTCTTGTGATTTGAACGGCAAAATTTGTATTTCCTTAAAAAAAAAAAAAAAAAAAAAAAAAAAACCGGTAACAACTGTCATTGGCTAGTTGTCAGCTGTATTATACTGGTTTTATTTATGCATGTTGGTTTTGAAGGAATATCAATGTTTGAATTATAATGATAATTTTGAAAAATTTGTTGCAACTTAAAATCATTTGTGAAAATGAATCGAACATGATAAATGTCTCTGGTGTACTGACGAAATGAGTAACATACGTTAGGTAGTAGGAATTTTAAAATTTGACCTTTAGTACAAGCTGGAAGGTTACTGGAATATGTCTTGCAATGGATATCGTTACTTCATTGATATGTAATAGGAACTGTTGATATATTTAGTATATCAAGTAAACTAGTGAGTAAACTAGTTACAGGCAAATCCTGGAAGTACATAAATTAAGCTGCTTGGAGTTATGCATCTGTGGGTATGCAAATTTGGGAGTAGAATACACGTAAGATACATGGAAATTGGGGCTATCGTTTCGACGTGGTACCAGTAGTCAAAAAGATATAACAACACTTATTCACTCACTTACTTACTTATTTATTACTTACACTTACTTTTACTCTCACCTTCGTTCATATGCATTCATTGACGGATACAGTCGCCTTCAGGCAGTTAGTTCCAGGCAGTTGCTTCCAGACGGTTACTTCCACTATTCTCAATTGTATTGTTTCGATTGAGGAGTGTATTGACGGTGCACTGACTGAGATTCAATAAAATAACTTTCGGAAACAGCAAGTTAACTTGTTCTTTCTTTAGAAAAAAATTTTAACTTATCACTGAGATAAAAAAAAAAAAAAAAAGAAAAGAAAAAGATAAATACGAGTTAGAAAAAAAAAGTTCTGCTTGATAGCTTTATGACATTGGGCCAATGTTGGTATGCCAACACGAATATTTCCGTTGGCATACCAACATTGGCCCAATATTGGCCAAAGGTTGATAAGCCAAAGAAAACATTCCAACATGGGCCCAACATCCTTATATTAGTGTCAGTCAACTTAATATATTTAGTATGCAGATGGCAGTTTATACATATACCAATGAAGGCTTGTTGAATTTTTATCTTGCTTATAGTCCCGAAACCAAACTATTCACAGTTATGAAAACAGCCTGAAAAAATTATCCGAGCAATTATATATATATATATAAAAAAATTAAAAGCTAGCAAAGCACTCAGAGACCGCCGACAAGGACTGTACAATTGTAGTTGTTGAGAGCACATTCATTGCACAATGGATCAAGGTTGTACAATTGTGGTAGTTGAGAGCACATTCATTGCACAATGGATGAAGGTCGTTGGCCCTATCTCCAAATGGCGTAGAATCCTTTAAAATCCATGGATCCACGTAGTGATGCACTAGTTCTTCTGTCTAAAATCAAATCAAGATGTACTAATACGGCACCTTTGCCAAATTGGCTTTTGTGAAAGAGGGTAACACTCCCTTCTTCTTTCTATAGCCCCCCTCCCCAAATAATAATAATAAAATGGGATTTTAAAAAACCCTGGTTTCCAACCAAGATTACATTCTATCAGCTTAACTATATTTTTTAATGGCTACAGTGGCATATACATTAGTTTGTTTAGATTGTGTGTATGAAAAATCATTGCGCGCGTGTTCAACAAATGTTTACGTGCACTCTGAACTCGTCAGAATGTTTTTTTTTTTTAATCAAAAAATATAGCAAAAAAATAAATTTTTGTTGTCTCAATGATATAGCTTTGTTCCTTTAGAGATTGAGCCACTTTCGTTTCGCACTTTTCTTTCCCAGCGTTAGGAGAGAGGTGAGATGACCTTTACCTGTCACAATCAGTTTACAAATATGCAGGTCCTTGTCACATCTATCGCATCCATGACACTGACAATCACAGCAGAAAGCAGCAAGCACCTGTGTTCACATTGTGACGTCAGAAGTGGCCGAGTGAGCATGTCAACCGGAAATGAGTAACCCCAAGGGAGAGATCAACAACACTACGCCAGGCCGCCAATATTCTGGGAGATTTAAACTTCACTCCAGCGAAGAACTTGATCTTGGGAGCTATACGAAGGATAAAACATGTTATTCAAATAGGGAAAAGCATTGGATTAAGAATTAGAAGAGATTTTCTTTACACTTCTGTCATAAAACGTGATTTCAAGTGACGACCAAATGTGGTCGTAAATATTTCGTTTCGTTAATCAGCACTTGATTCGGCAACATGGGGAAAGATTTTGAACTGCTGCAGGCCGTTAAGGACCAGGATTTAATTAGTATACAGAAGATCCTTAACAAGAATAAGCTGTCTAAACACAGTAAGTATTTTAAATACTTTTTATAGTGTTTTTTGAAAGTTCGGAGAATTGAAATCAATTCAAAAGTTCTGAAATTAGAAGGAAAAATGAAGTTTTTAAGATCGGATCTAAACTTCAGGTGTATCACCTTAAGGAATATGTTGTACATCACTTCGCATATTACTTTTCTAAATATTTATCTATAAGTTAATGTCTTGATTCTATCGTTATTTTTGAACATTTATGTACAAATCGTGTTTTCACCAAAGGGATCTCGAGACATCTTAAGTGGCTGGCAGGGTACTTAGTATTTATGACATGCATGTGCATATTAGAGATTTAGGACCATCTTTTATACTTCCCACTACAATTACCAAGTAACAAGCCCCTAGTGATATTTTGAAAGTAATCAAGGTGTACAAAACATGTTTGTTAACCAGGTAAAAGGGACGGAGGAATATTTCCCATTTGTTAGATGGTAGAGCGTTAAAGGTTGTGAAATCAAGTTATTTTAGTTTTCCTTGTTGTTAAAAAATTTCATTTGCCTTTACATAGTGTTACTTAAAAGGTGGTAATTTTATATCATGCTTAAGTTAAAGGTGTAAGCTTGATAGTCTTGATAGTGTGCACAGGAACGGCCTTCTAAAAGTGTGTTCTTCACATCTCTTCGTAGAAATTAGAACTTTATGTAAGTCTGAAAACACATTGATGTTAAAGTGAGACCAACCAACAGTTTATGAAAAGTTAACCCATAGTTTGGTGTACAGATGTTCTTACTGGCTGCCCTCCTTTCATGGTCATGTTTACCTTCCAAATTAGCGTGTGTTAGTGACCCCAGTTGAGGAAATTTGCTTTCTCTTCTCAGCTCCCAATTTAAAGCATGCACTTAAATGAGAGGAAAAGTTGAATTTTAGCATAATTTTTGTTTGACTGGGCAAGACAGGAGTGCTGTCTCAGTTCTGTTTTGTTTAAAACACCTAGATGCATCTTTATCAGGGTGAAGATAAACTTGTTTATAATGAACTAAGATAAATGAATACAAGACAGCCAAATTATCGGAGATCTTAATCTAGTGTGGTATTTTTGTCTATGGAAAGTTTGGAAGCAGTGCAATCAAGTGCACTGAGATCACTGTTTCCACTTAGGCTTCTATGGAATAGTATAGAAGGCAGTTCTATTGTGCTCTGTTGTAGGTCTGGATTGCAGCCCCATGCATAGCTATTCAAGTGAATATTGTACAGCTCTATTGTGTAGACGGCCAGAACAGTATTAAATCAGTTTTACTTCATTGGTTCTGAGTCAGTGTTTTTGTTCAAAATATGATTTAAAACAAGTGTTTACAAAACTTCCACTTTATCTACTATTGCTGGAGGACCTCTTTGACATACATTTATTACTATTGAGAGCTTATTGATTTTGCTAAAATCAGAGCAAAAGGCGCGAACAGCCTTCAAGACCACTTATTGAACAAAAATCTATATTGTGCTTGCTGAGCACTTTGAATGCCGCCTGTTTCGGATATTTGCATAGTAAACAATGGAACCTGCTTGTACTATTTCTTTGCACTTTTCTTTCTCAGGACGCAGATTAAAAATCATCTTTCTTATAAGGAGAAAATAAGGAGTAATCTTTCATCAGAGGAATGTGGCTTAAGCATGCACCTTCCTAGCTATCAGGATTTTTGATCATCACATTAAAACTTGCATGCTACCTTTTCATATAGATTCTCAAGAGATATAACTTCTTGAGTAGTATGTGCATGCATTTGAAACTCTGTGTAGGCAGTATGAGACAGTCAGCTATCTCTGATGGGTTTTTGCATTGTTGTGGGCATGGGTTGGGTAATCATCAACATGCTTTGGTCAACATTATGGGCCAGTCCACTGATATATATACGTATTATTGGTCATAGCAGTTTGTGTCAACATGAAAACCCACATGATTTCATTATTTATAAATCATAATGATTATGATATTCCGGTGCATTTTGCTTTATATTTAATGGATTTAAATGTTTAGGTACAACACAATCTATAATTTAAAATCATTGTTGTGTGCAAAGGTTTAGTGAATCAATGTGGTGTTAAATTTCTGATGGTGACATTCAATTCATATGTCTGCAGTTGGGACATTAAGTGCCTCACACTTATGGACTTGTTTTTTCCCCTTAGTATTGAAGTGGATTTGGCTAGCTTCCTTTAACTTTTAGGTAACCCAGTTTATAGCCAGTACCAAAACATTCGAAAGAACCCTCAACCTTCTAACCCTTTTTATTTTAGTTACTTGCCCGTAATAGAAATGCCTTTCTGTTTTGCTGCAGGTAACAAGGTTAGAAAGTTACATGGTTCAAAGGATTTGTTAATACGTAGGCAAAACATTCAGTAATTTCTTGACACATATTGTTGATATGTCCACGTACAGCTAGAATAGTTTACATCACACATTGAGTTGGGGTATAAAGTACACCTGACAACTACTACCCCCCATAGTACAAACCACAATATAAGGGTGTGATTGCAAAATCAGAGTCCATATTTCCTTGGTTTAGAAGAAAAGAAAAGGGAGAAATGTGCTTTGACCCATGCTTTGAATTGCAGCAGACCAGAAAAATCTGTCTGCTGAGAAGGGAAGATTGGAGACCACAATCATTGAAAAAGAGGGTAACATTAAATGAACTTGAACAGTAGCAATTTGGCAATTTTATACAGGAAGTAAAGGCCATAGAGTAAAGTTATCATACCGCAGACATTCAATTGATGACTGACCTAAAACATTTCAATTGGAATTACAGAGGAATTTTGCCATTTTGATTTGAAATTTGCTCCCTCGAACAGTAATAGGAAACTACAATTTTCAATTGGGGTTTTAATTCACTCTAAAAATGAAGTACAAAGATCTTTTACTACTCTTGGTAAAATACATGGAAAACCTGAAAGTATAGATTTTCATTTTAACATTCTTCCCGTATTTATGTTAGGCATGTATAGTTCACCTGCCTGACTCTAGGAAATTAGGAAAACCAAGCACCTGCAATATGTGTTTCCTTGATTAAACTTGACTTTAGTACATCTGCCACGGATTACCAGGAGTTCATTATTTCTTATAATGGACCTTCAAAACATTATATAACTGGACAAATTGATTTCTTGGGATATGTCTAATGATAACATTAATCACCATTGCTGGTGATTATCAAGGCCCTTTAGTTCTTATTGATCTGTTAGGATCCCAGCAGCATGTCCTTCTAAAACCTGAGTCCTTTGAAATCCTGTTGTTTATGAGCTTTATTACTTGGTATGAATTTTGGACTCACAGTTTGCAAAGGAAACCAAATGAAAATGAAACACAGTTTGTTGCATATTTGTAATCTGCTGATTTTTTTTTTTTTTTTGAAAAACGTTGAAGTTTGCACCAGCTTTATTCACACGTATAGTCTTTCAGTGTGAACCCTGTATTTGAGGGGAGATGTATTATTTTTACCTATATAGGTTTTTAATTCAGTAACAGAGAAAAAGGAGAAGAGCCCTGTGTTTACCTTTTAACTTTACACATGATATTTTCAAAGTGTGTTTAATATTGAAAAATAGCTGCAGGCAGTGTACGTGAGATAGTGAATACATTATAAATTGATGGGAGAACTGAGAAGGTAATATTCACATTAATTGTTCTAGTCAGGAAAGAAAAGACAATATGCTGCGTAACAGAGTCATAACACTAATTTGACTTGGCAGCCACACATGCAGTTTGGGTTACATAGATTAATAACTCACATAGATATATCTTGAAAGGTTGAAATTCCACATAATTTACATTGACCTCATGCCCCAGACTGCCAGTTGCCCAAATGTAAAGTATTATTTGTATGTGTGCTGTAATGTTGGTGCACTTGAGATCTAAATGCAAACTGGTTTACATGTTTGGCTGTATTAAATTGTTGTATAAAGATTGGTATTGTGTTCATTTGTGTTGAATTAAAGTTGTACAACCAGCACAAAAAGGAAATCGTTGTTTTTGTTTTGGAGACAAGATTCTGTGTTACCATTAATGTTTTTGGGAAAGGGGTGGAGGGGGAGTGTGGATCATTGGGCTCCCTAGAACATTTCCACACGCAACTTGTTTAGAGAAAGACATGCATATGGCCTTCTTGTTTTTAGTCTTGCCAAGTAAAAATTCTGAATAAACTAAATGAACTACCAGTCCTGTAATTCAGTAGACCCTGTGTTACTAACCAAGTGAAACCTGTGTAATGTCACATCCAAAGCATGTAGTAGGAAATATCTGTCTCTTTTCTCTCCTACCTTAATGAATAAAAACATAAGGTAAAAGAAATATAGGTATACCTTTTTGACAGGCATTGACTGAGGCACAATTGAAGAGGACTGTCTGTGTTTAAATTATATAAAATCATAATTCATGACATGGGCCCTGTGTCAATATTTTCCTGGGCAATGATTTAAATTCTCATAAATACATGTTTTCTCAAAGAAAAGACAAGTTAGTGTCAGCCACTGTGACCTCGGTGTTAAGGTATTTCCTGTCTTTAGGTGGGGAAGAAACACAGTGCAGGTGCAAGTTCCATGGCCCAGGGACAGCTAGAGATTTCTAAGGAATTCATAAATGACATATTCTTAAGTGATTTGCAATTTACATCATTGGATATAGCTCAAAGGCTGCCCCCCCCCCCCCCCCCCCCTTAAAGTATTTTGAAAAAAGTTTGAAGAATTTTCAACAAAAAAAAAAAAAAACAATTTATGGATAACACTGCCCAGGTTTAACAGAGCATTTGTGTTGAGCTTGATTTCCACTCATATAGAAACTTAAAACAGCAATCAACAAATTCAGTGACATATATTATGCTTCTCTTGTTTATATATGCTTGGTTGCCACCAGTGATAAAACACATATTTAATTCAAACAAATGCAGCTGTCCCTTTAGATAAAGAATCATGTGTTCAAAAATAGCCCCTGACTTGCGCCACTTGTTTTGGCAATGATATGCATCCTTGTGACATGGGAGATTTCTATGGAGAAACTTGTACTGTGTCTCTATGATACAGTTTTTGACGTTAAGGTAAGACATTCCAGGTATATTCTACAGGTAACATACACAGTCCAGGTATGTGGTCAATATATATTATTGCATGTAGAAGGTGATCCCCATCCTCAAATGACCAGGGTCCAGTCTTGTCCATCTCTTGGCTGACATGGTCAGTTCACTGTGGGAAGATATTAATAAAAGCAGTCATTTATTATAGCACCTCATGTGGTTTCTTGTGGCTTCAATGACAAGGTCATGCAGCTGTGGGCAAAATGACAGCCATGTTCAGACCTCGTATTTAAACTGGAGACGGTCTAACATAACAGGGACTACCCTTGACACAGAAGCTGGTGGTAAATTTCTTTATATATTGTCCTCATAAAATAAAGGTACACCAGTAAATAACTGGATGTATTTTTGATCATTGATACAGGAACTTCAGATTAAAAAAACTCCTTCATGTTTCAATTCCTGAGTTATGCATTGTGGTATTAAGGTGATGTAAATTGGATTGTTTAGGGTTAAATAAGTCTGGATTTGAATGCAGCCTGTGGCCAAGTATTATCACATACCTGTCATTATGTTTAAATGCTAATGACTACAATCTAGCATTTAGAAGTAAGGGTAGTTGTAGATGTAGAGATAGGAAAGCCAGGCAGCTAAACATCATGTTTGTCTCAGTCATCCCCCTCATGTACCAGACACATGTCTCAGTTCACAAAGCCATTAAAGGAAGAATGAATTAAGAGTCTACAGCATTCCTGCCTGTGGTAATTAGACTTCTACAGGTGGCAGACAAAAGGCAAATGAATGGGGGCTTGTGCATTTAAGTGATATTATTTCTCAAATTGGCCCTGTTATAAGTTGGCTTTTACAATGTGTTTTTAATTTCTGATAGTGGCAGGTAAAATGAAGGCTGTCAGGTAGTTTTGCAACAACTAGAGTTCTTCTTTCACAGGGTACAAAAAGTGTGCATGAATGAATTGGTATTAATTTTACAATTGTCATATTTTTCATCTAAGTGTTTTTAGGACTTCCCTTAATGTGACAATTCTGTGAATACCCAGGCCATCAGGGACATTGTGGTCAATTCAACCGGTGATTTGTTTCCGCCAAAAATGAATCATTCTGAAAAATGGAGACAAATGTTATAATGACTACCAGGATATAAATTTTGTATGCCATATTTGGACTGGCTTAATAATATGTTGCTGTGGTGACCAGATGTTCAACAAAATCCTGTTATTTAGGAGCCACCCTGTAGTCGTTTTAAATCCCATTGGTTTTTATTAGATTTGAAGTTACAGATGGCAGGTTATTGACAGAGAAAAGGCGAGATGTACCCTCTGAATCATGTAGTTAATAAGATTAACCCCAAAGATTTTAGAATATTTAAGAAAGAGGGTTTAAAGTCTGGTAAAGGATATTTATGTAGAAAGAACATCTTAATGTTTGAACTTAGCAGTTGTTCATTAGCTTTATAATACTTTGTCTGAAATTTTGACTCATAGGCATTTGTTCTGGTACTGTTGAATTGAAGTGTGAGAGGAAATATATCTCAGTTTCAAACTTGAGGAAAATTGTAGTCAGAGGGATGGGGGGATGAATATATATATATATATATATATATATATATATATATATATATATATATATATATATATATATATATATATATATATATATATATGCCTTTCTTTCAAATTGCCCAAAACTAGCAAAACAGCATGAGCTCAGGCTGTCAGACGTCCATTATCACAACAAAAAGGAAAAAAAATGAATTGCAGGTTAAAGTGATAATAGTGCTAAATGAAAATCAATTGTCGAATTCCACTGTTCATGGCAATTGGATGAAAGAGGAAATTAAATAAGCTTATGTATAATTTTCAATTGTTCAGCATTTTTTAAAGGTTGCTCAATTTATCAGGTAATATCCTGATAATTCATTTTTTTTCTTTTGATGGGTCATGACTCAGTAGAAATAAGGCAATTTATGGATTATGTCACAGGATATATTCTTTTCTATTCAAGTGTGTGTCTATGGGGGGGGGGGGGGGGGGGAGATATGTAGCCCTTAATTTGGGGTTTATTTACAAAAAAAAAAAAAAAAGAAAGAAATTTGATTAGAAACAAGTGTTGGCAAATATTGTCATTCTTTGAAAAGAACTCAAATAAAAATGGTTTGCTAAAACTTTTACTTTATATATCCAGGATTTGGGACAGCACTTCAATAAACCCCAATATAATGGATAATGTGCCTTTAGATCTTTCCCTAAAAAAGTTGCCTGATCCAGGAAAAGAAAGTAAAAGTGTACTAGAGACCTGTATGAAGCGCATTCAGAACAAGATGATCCACTGACTAAATATGGCCGACCCCACTTCAAAAGCAATGCCACTGATTACTGATGCTCTCCCCAACTCCAGACATGTCATGAAAGGGATTAAATCTCAGCTTCGAGGTTTAATTGCTACGCCCTTGCAGCGACAGTGCATGTGGAGACGAGGAGACCATTATGGAAATAGCGGTATCACTTTTGAAGTGTGTTCGGCCATATTTAGTTGGTGGATCAGTTAGTACTCAGATCATCTGTTCTAAATGTGCCCTAAATATTTGTAATACAGGCTGACATGAGGTGGAAGAAGGTGGGAGGAGGAGGAGAATGGGCATAAGATTTGACAGGATATAAAACCTACATTTGTAAATGATGATGTTCAAGTGCAGTGTAAACAGGTGTGGAGGTCGCCTGTGGTATCGGCCAGTAGATTGCTTGGGAAAGAACACCATTATTTAAAAACTTCTTGGTCAAAAGTTTTATGTATGCATGGGCTTAAGATCATCTGTGGATTGTTGATTCCGATTATCATTTACGTCTGTTGTGGTTTTGAAAAGAAATGCTCCTTAGTGATTTGTTGTATGGCAATTAATTTTTAGCAAATAAATGTTATCAAAAATCATAATACAGCCTTTTTTTTACACTTTATTCAATAACATGAATAAGGTATTTTAGTGTGGTTATTAAGACAAGTGTGGGGTAAAGATGAATACCCCTTTATATGGATCTTTACCCTGCTGAATAGAGGATTCTTTCAAATCCATATGATCATACCTGTTTCTATAGATTATATAAAATCATCTTTGTGTTCATTGATATCGTTGTTAGGTCCCTTTAATTTTCATGGGAGAGGTTGGATCAAGTTTTGCCTTGTGGCATTCTCTTTGCTAACATTTTGTGTAACACATCTGGGACTGGGCCATCTTGGGTTACTTACAGGTTTGGAAGATGTCGCACCTTTTATTTGCTTTCGTTCACACTTTTGTTCCTGTACAAAACACAGGAAAAACATTAAAACGTACACGAAAGAAAGATATTCCACACTTACATGTGGCACAACATACAAGGCATGTACTTATAACAGCTGGTAATGAGTGAGTTACCTGATTAGCTTTTTTAGCCTCTAAAAAAAAGGAGGGAAGTGTTCAATATTGGCAGAATCATCTGACATTGAAGTTTTTGGGGAAAGGGGGAGTGACAGTCATAAGTGTGCATCATAGAGATATTTTACCTGGAATCTATGCCAGAGAACTTTCAGAAAGAAACTCACCGGGTGGGAAAGGTTATGTGTTTGCTATTCTTGGTAATGGAACCATAATGGCCCACCTTAATACAATCTGTTTATTTATGTAAACGGACAAGGTAACAACATCTTCAGTAGGATATTGGCAGATTATATTAAGAGAGGAGGGGGTTTGATGAACATTTCTCAGGATTAATGGAGTCTTGAGGCAAGGTCAATATTGAGAAAGGATGGATGAGCTCCAAGGAATTTGCTAATGCTGAAGTTTTTGGACAGAAGATGGAATACCCAGGTGGTCTTTCTTGCTGGAAAAGTCTGGTTTGTGGGGAAGGTGATGAACCTAGGCCAGGAAAGCAGAAAAGTAATTGAGAACAATTCTCTCTTTTTTGAGAAAGGTCATGAAGATAAATGTAAAGATATATAGTCGATAGTACAGGAAAAAAAATATGTGTGCATTTCTGACGCAAATGTCAGAGTTGTTTGAATTCTCGAGATCCAGGTTAATATAGCTGCTTGTTCCCTTTGTAGCCACCAATTAGCAGGTCTTTGTAATCTCTGACACTTTTTTGGCCAACACTATTAAATAACAAATGAAAACACTCTTACAAACTGAATGCTGAAACATAGGAACTCTACAGTTTTGCATGGAAAATTAAACTCATTGATAAGAAAACTTTTCTCCAATCACCTCTATTGTTTATTACATTATCCTGAATCTTAGCGTATGTATAGCTGCTTGTAAACAACAGTTTGGTCCATTTCCCTTAAAATCAATACACAGTAACTGCAATAAATTCTTTTCTTTTAACTTGAGCACAGTGGTTTGTATGTCACTGCACTATGAATAAGTGGTGAAATATGAGATTGCATAAAAATCCATCAGTCTTTTGTGTGTAATTAATTGAATATTCTCCACTCGGCCAAGCAAACTGAGTGGATATTGGTGTTTTCCAGCACTGGACATCTGTTCAATACCTCACACAATAGGGAAACATGCTTCATCAAAATTTATATATGGAGTTAATCTGATATTTATAATACTTCATGCTTCAAGTAAAAAGATACTCAATATAACAATATTGATGTACTTGTATCAGTCGGGGTGTAGTTTATTAGGGCCAGTACAAGAGAAAGTTGTCTAGTACTAAGTAGGATGGCAACAGATAGCTATACTTCCACTGGGACCATAGACTCACTGTGGCTAGGTAGGTGTCTAGACAGACAGACAGACAGACAGATAAACAGACAGATGGAGTTAGGGCAGACAGATGTACACTGGGATAATGGCAAATATTATGTGTTTTGACAAGTTTTAGGAATTTGTGGGAGCCTCTAACAACTCCTCTATGAGGTTGGTTTGTGTTGGTGCTGTGAAGTTCCACAGCTGTGATATTGGTCTGCTAGCAGATCTGACATAAACTGGGGAGGCCTTTGGGGGGGGGGGGGGTCTTATAGATAGATTTGACATTCTTGCTGAAGGTCATGGTATCAAATTTAAGAAATTCTCCTAGTACGTTTTTAATATGGCTTCAAATTGATTTATTTGTTTTATAACTATTTTGCTGAGTGGAAATAATGGTAAGACTTATAAGTATATTGTCTTTTAAGAAGAGTGAACTGGTTTGTTAAAGGGTATAGGATTATTTAAGAAAACACTTCTGATAAGAATTTGATATCAGTTATATGTAAGAGATAAAAAAATCATTAAATCATATATTATAGACAGTAATTTGTCAGTATGAAAACTAGCAGGTATAGTGTATCCCCATAAAAGCGCCGTAAAACCATAAACGTAGTTAGTCATCTGTACATGTGCACCTTTAGTGTAAAATACAGTTATGATAAAGATCAGTTTGCCAGCAGAGCTTGGCATGTGCATTTTCTCTATTTTAAGTACATTGATCTTATCACTGTTGTGGTGGTTAACAAACTTTTTTTGGTTTATAGTCAAAACTGAGGACAAACTATTACTTTTGTTTTGGATTCATTGCAAACTTGCTCTTCAGGAGTAAACACTTGAGGTTTAAAAGGCATATAGATTACCCATATTATGTAGCTTTACTCAACTCGGTCACCATTGATTTGCCTATATATTGTACAACTTTAAAAACCTGTAGCTAATTTAAAGACCCAAGAAAAATGCCTTACCCTGAAAATACCCCTTCAATACTGATGGGGTGAAGATACAGTTGTAAAGTTCTTTACTGATGACTGTGAGATCATAGAGATGAGATGGCCTACATAGCTCGGGCTCACAGGTGTAATTATCCCATATAGAAATCCATGCTTTAATGTAATATGCCATGCACCAGGCTATCAACCACTCACCATATATAACACCAGTGTCTGAGGGTTTATCTGGCATATTACCTAACTCACTTAGATTATTGCATATTCAAGCTGCCTGCACTCATAATAGCCCTACTTAAGGACACCCTGAATATTGGAGATATAGGCACATAGGATCTTGATTTAAAAAAACGAGTTGGAAACTGACATGCTCTCCCATCTTTTAGTATATTAACATTATATATGAGGTTTTTAAAAGAACCTATTAAATACAAAACCTATACAATATTGAATGCTCAGATTGACATACGCATGCATGCAAGTGCACACACACACACACACGCACACACAAGTTTTTCATATATTGTATCAGGTATCTTTTGTAAATAAGTAATATATGTCAATATTTTATGTCATTACTTATTTCTTTTATTATTATTATTTTCAGAACTCATTGGTTCTACAAAGAGGATTAATATTAACTATCAGGACAATGATGGGTAAGCAATAATCATTGTGAACTTAAAAGTATGATATTATTTCTCAATTTGTAATTGTGGTTGCATAAAGCCAACATATGGGTTTATTTTTATTGTTAATGAATATTTTTCTGTCTCAGGAAAAAAAGAAACATCTATTGAAGTCAAGTTGAATTAACCTAACTATTAAAACGATCTTAGAGCGCAGCTTTTTAGTGGGGTCAGCCATATTTCATCAGCAGATCAGTTAGTCCACGGATCATCTGTTCTGAATACACTCTAGGTGGTAGTCTGTTTAGAAGTAGCTTAACAACAGCATGTTGGGTCTAAAGCCATATATTTAGCTGGGTTTGGTTTCACAGTGAAATGGAAGTAGCCTGAAAATGGGTCTAAGACTGGGTTCCCATCCCTAGATCGATCTAACAGGATCGGTCCATCTCCACTGGGTTTCTTGCTAAATTGCTTTCAGCTTAAGTGGCTTAGATGTCTGGGACTCCTACTAAAGCTGCTAAACGATAGTTAAACTTAATTACCCCCTATCAGCTTTAGTAGGTGTGACAGACATCTAAGCCACTTAAGCTTATTGCAATTAAACAAAAATCCCCTTGGAGATAGTTCGATCCAAAGTTAGTACGATAGTCTCTGGGAATGTTCTATAAACTTTAGACCAAAAATTGGGCTACTTTAGTCCAAGATAATGCATATATAGTGTGGCAGTCCACTGAAGGGAAATATTGGTCTGAAGCATAAGTCATAGCTTTTTTGTTTCAAAACAGGCAAAATATTTCTGCTACTGATTTAACTTGGGTCATAGTGGACTAAGATTGCGTTTTTAAATGTTTGGACTAATTTAATGGCTGAAGGTACCTGAAGTGCAATGGAGGGAGGGGCTAGAGGGAGAGCAGAGGGATTAGATGTACAGTGATCTAATCTTGGTTATAATATTGTGCCTACTGATGTGGTAGGTAGTGAGATAGGCTGGCTTGAATTGATTGGGAACATATCTTTGCTCAAACAAAAGTACATGTTTTAAGAACACAAAAAGCAGCAATAAGACATGTATAGTAGTTCGTTTAAATCTATATAATTAGCAGTTTCCGTATGAACAGTGAATGTAAGGCTTCCACTGCAAGCATTTGATTTGCAACATCTTTTATATTTCATGGACTTTCTGATCTAAGGAAGTGAAAGTTTATGGTAGTAGTTTGCTACAGGCAAAACATACCAGTTAAGATTCTTTCATGCTTCACCTTAGAACCACAGGTTAGGTAGAGGAATGCTGAAGCAATTATACTCTGGAATGAAAAAAAAAGGCTCAACAGATTTCACAAGTTAAGATGATAGAGTATTAAAAACACTGATTGCACAATTTGAGATTCAAATTGATTTCTTGCATGTCTTGTTGGTTGGGTAACCACAGTCCTGAAGCAGGGAACAAATTTTTAGTTTAAATGCAACTCGAAAATGAAAACTGATAATGGTAATCAATGATCATAGGTCAGGTTATTGAGCGTGAAAAATGTTATTATAAGGCAGAGCATATAGTACTGATTACATGTTGTACGAAATCCTGATTGTGGTTCGGTGACCCAGATTGCTTCCTTCATGGGGAGAGATTTGCTTCTTCCTCAACCGCAAAGTTCTGGATCATGACTAAAAAAAAGTTCTGGATCATGACTGGCATGTCTCAGAGTGGGAGGATAGCAGAAGATTAATGGCACAGTTTATACTGAAATATGTATCAGAAAACTGGTCCAAGTTTTGGCAGTAGTTTACAGTCTGTATAGATGTATATGCCAGTTTGTATGATTACAAATAACACATAGAAGTTTGGGATTCAGGCAAGCTAACCCATTAAGTATTTTTACTTAGTACTACATCAAAGCTAAGTAATTAAATGCCATTGAGGCATTCCTTTTGATGTCCATCAGTTGCTGGTGGACACCTTAATATTTATTTTGATTACAATGAATCAAGTGCAGTCACATATTTATTTCATGACTTGAGTACAGTCGAATTTTTATTTCATCAAGTGCATTTCTCATGTATAATGCATGAAGATAAATGTTTCCTATCTGCAGTATAGTAACAGGGACTAGTTTTATGCTGCTGACTGTCACATTTGTGAAAAATAACCCGGTGCAGGCCCCTTAACTGCCCATCAATCACACATTAATTCTGGAGCTAGAATTTGGAAGAAGGAGCAAGAAGAATGAGTTCTTTAATCTCAGTGAAAACTTATAAGAAAGGCACAAGTCATGAAGTGCAAGCTTCGGGGATTTTTTTTCAGTGCTAATCTCTACCCCTGCCATGAAAAGCTAAATTTAATTTTGAAATAATTTAGGGTTGTCGTAAAGAGTAAAGTAGATTGTTAAAGCCAAGTTGACATGATGACAG
The DNA here is from genome assembly GCF_051362555.1 of Lingula anatina. Lineage (NCBI taxonomy): Eukaryota > Metazoa > Brachiopoda > Lingulata > Lingulida > Lingulidae > Lingula > Lingula anatina. The sequence continues at coordinate 40,045,755 of NC_141768.1, read as the reverse complement.
TCACGTAGTTGACAGATTGACAGAATGGAGGAACATGCTGTAATACAACAACTAGATGGCACCGGATATATTTTAACCCGCTACACCTTACAAATAACTGAATTCATTGTTGGATAGAAATTCTCCTTATGTAACAGAAACAGAAATTGTATATCCGTAAGTGAAATATAATTCCTGTCCAGCATAGTGCGTAATCCTATGAAGCTATGTATGCTAAGATTGGGAAGGGGCAGCTCTTGAGAGGCCTAGTGTACAGAAACCATAGAAGATGCCAAACAGTTTATCCAAGACAACCCATCCCAAACGTAAATAGGCATGTATAAATGGCAGAAAATCCAAATAACACTGGACAATACTGACTGCGACCAAATACCTGTAAGGGATATTGTTCAGGTGCCCCCCTATAAGTATGCCTGGAATGCCATGGGAAGAGGGAGAAAACCAGAAGTGACACCGGTCCTGCAGGTGGGGAGAGCTGATGTCCAAGTCTGGCAGAAGGATTAAGCCGGCCCACCCCGCAAAGGGATTTTGAACAAATTATGAAATGTAAATCTGAGATTTTACCACCCTCGGACAAGAGAGCACTTAACCCGCATTGATGTCTCAAAGCCCCTAGACCCTGCTTTTCTTTTTCTCTGCTCAATTAAGTGATCCAAGGCAAATGGAAGGAGAAAAAAGCTTGAGAACCTTCAGCCTGATTACTTGCTCCTGTGTGCCAAGAGCTGCTGTTCTGTATTGTGACCAATGGCAGGTCGCACTGTAATCTGGTGTTGAGAGTAAATATGCAGGTGTAAGGAGTTTTGGGGGGGAAGTGAACTGGAGGTCAAGGAAGTAGAAGTCTGTTGCAGTACACCTCTTACAGCATAACCTAGGCAAATACCTTGAAATAACACAGTTGGACAGGCCTTGCCACTGCCTCACTGCACCCAGTGAGACTGGCCAGTGTAAGAAGCACCTGGTGGCCATGCTATATCATGGATGTGTAGACTAACTTATTGTGACGTCTCTAATCTCTTAAAGATATATTTTCCTGATAAAGTGCATCTCTAGTCTATTATAGAAAATTCAACTTGCTCTTATGCAATTTTCTTGGTCATTAGCTGTAAAGGTCAAACCTTTTGACATTAAAACTTGTTCTGTGTTGCCAGTTTTTATTCTTCTCTCCCCTGTCCCTGTTAGCTGAATCAGTTTTAACCCCTTATTACTCTCTTTTTCACTGTCTGCGGCCATAAAGCAGAAATCATAGCAACTCCTAATACCATTTCCCTTTATTCAGTTTGATTGCAGCATGAACACTGATAAGACTACATTTGTTCAATAAAATTTGATGTTGGTCTGTCGCGCAATTAGCCAGCTGCCAGGAGGCAGGGGATAAGTTGGTTATGAAATATTGACCCTGTGTCTTATATAATTGGTCTATTATCAATAATCATCACTTTTCCACCATTTCCTTCCTTTGGGAAATTTATATGTAAGCTATTTTTTTTACCCCCATTCAAAATGATAAAAAAATGGCCTTGCAATGGGCAGCAAACATGAACATAAAACTAGGCTAGACAATTATGAATGGTGGCAAAGATTTTTGTATAGAAAACCCCAATCTTTAGTTGACACACAACCGCAGGCAAGCTCATTGATGTGGCTGGCTTGGTCTGACCAAAAAGTGTACCAGATAGAAAAACCAGGCAAAAGAAACCTAATCCCACTTTTAATCTGTCTGAGATCTTTTGACTGTATTGACCTTTTCATCAGTGCCACTATCTGGCTGAAAAGCCCCAAGATTGCCTATGTTTAGCCTGTATTGGCCAGCCTATAAAATAAATGAGCAATAAATTGAAAACTTGCACCGAGTTTTTATGTCATAAAATGTTCTGTTTGCATATACGTGATATGTGTTATATTTATGAAGATTGGGTCTGGTTTCATACATGGATGAAGTGATCAGAACACACACATACCCCTGTCTTTTCTATTTCTTCTACAAATGTGAAGCTCTATTTTATGAATGGCAGGCGGTAAACTATAGAGTGACTTGCAAAAAGTACACCATCGGCTATCATATTCAATTTTATACTTCCGATGGCGTTTTCTTTTCTCATATCCCACAGTTAGGTAACTTGTGGTGTCGCCAAGCCTTTTTATGACGTAGATGCCTTGTTTAATTTTTTGATTGAAAATATCTTCATTTCCTCCTATGGGAAATTATTGTTTCTTACTACAAACTCTGAGATGATGTTTCACCTTTATGTGGTAATGTGAGACTGTTTTTCATTGGCTTTGTTCATATTGAAGTGTGCATACACAGCACTGAACATATTTTCAACTGCGGAATGTGTTGAACAACTTTGTCAAATTTACATAAAAGGCGGGGTTACGCTCCTTCAATTTATTTTACTGTGACCCTTCCAACTTCTCCAACTGAACAATGAATGGGTTGTATGGGAAGAAGTCAAAATTTTCCCTGTGCTGTTGTAATAACCTGAATTCCAGACTAAATTTCTTGTGAACATTATTATTATTAAACCCATTCATTATTCACTATTAAGTGACTTCAAAAATGTCTTTATCTCCACAATTTTGAGGCCTGCCCAGCTTTAGAGTAATTTTCATTTTTCGTGCATCTTCCACAGTTGCCTTGTTATTTGTAGACCCTCCCAGCAACTGTACTCAAACAAACACTTTTTTAATACCTACTAAATAATCTTTATCAAAACATTTACCTTTAAAGTCAGAAATAGGTGCATGACTCTTGCTTGCCCCTAAATAATGTGCAGAGTTGATAAACGATCCACGGGAGATTTGGTTCGGACATTTCATCATCAAATGGACCATTAGTCGAATGTTTTCTGAAAACAGAGTTTTGAGCAGGCTGATACTGCAAACATATCCATGCTGGAATATTATCCCCAGGGGAATAGATGATAGACCTTGGGGTATTGAGATGTGGCCTTCGGGATATTGGCCCTGGTTGCTTAGTCTCAGTAGATGGATAAAGATGTTCGAAGATGTGAAATGCTTTACTACTACTGAGAAAAAATAACACTTTTTAGTTGCAGACATCAAGAACAGTATTTATTTAATTATCTAAAAAAAATTCATAGATTGTGTCTTATGGACTGTAGCCACAGAAGAAAAGTTTTACATTGTACAAATAGCAATAATAAAGCAGTATTAGTACTGAGGAAAACTATATTTAATTGAATTTAACTGTCAAGAGACAAAAGAAAGTAAACACTCAGCCTCACTACCTAAATATTGACTGACAAGCATTTTGTGGTTTATTGGAAATTTCACCAGAAATCAGTTCAAACCTTTGATATGCCCAATGAATAGAATCACTGTTAAATATAAAACAGTAGGATACTATATTTTCAATATTTTGTTGCTAATGAACATGTGGTGTTTGTTATGGTTATGACATGAAACTTTCAAAAATAGGTGTTAAAATTAAGATCAAAGTGTCAGTTTACCAAGAACAGCACCTCCATTAAAGAAAGCAGTGGTGAAGAAAATAATGCCAGACATTCTATAGCACTAATCATGTGTGTAAAGAAAGACTGGCCCTTATTTACAGCAGTTTGTTAGTGTAAAAGGCTGTCATCATAAATCAATATCTCCCCAATGCATCTTACATGATATTGCTCTCAAGCCTTGCCCCTTGCCATTCATCTTTGAAGAACCTTCAAATTTGATTTCAATTAAGACTTCATCACAAGCCATCCGTCTCCAGGCTCTGTCAGTCTAGAAAGTGACTGGCTGATATACAATGGGCCAAATTATCTGCCACTCTGCAGTGACGTCTTATTGGCTGCAATGACAGATTAGTTATAATGGCATACATTTGCCATCAAAGTGCAATAACTTTCAGACTTGACTGATACAAGCAGAGAGCTCTCAGCAAGTGAGGGTAATGGACAGCAGCTCCTGTTTTGAAAAATAAATTGGTTATTTCCATTTTATGATGGAGCCCACCCTTATGTTATCCTATTAAAGGAACAAATGGGAATATCTTGTGTTGTGACATAAACTGAGCACTGCGGACCACACAGGGTTCTAGGGAAGAAGTTGTGCTGAATGTGATCAATTCTGCCTATTTTGATAACGTCTGCAGAAATAAATGTGATCAATTTGACCCCTAAGTATCTGTAGTGTTCCCTTTATCAGTTTAATCAGGCCTATTTATCAAGTTCAACAAAACGTTTAAACAACTTTTCCCCACTTCATTAAGACCTGGTTGAGGGGAATGCAAAGTAAACGTGGTTATATTTTCTTACTCTGTGCAAACACAAGTCTGGACAATTATGCAAAGAAAATGGAAGGAAAATATCCATGATTACAAGAACTTGATGGCTATATTTGTAATTTACATACATGTACATTGAGCAGATTGGCATTGTAACAGGGTGTTTTCATTGAAGAAAATTAGCAACTTAAGTGATAAAAACAGTACTTTGGATAAATGTGTCATCTTTAACTTTTGAATGACAAGATTTTACACAGATAATCATATCATTGACACATCTAATCATAGTCCTTTTTGATTTGCTTAAAGCATTTTGTGGATTGTATACCTTTTCCTTCCTCCTGTTGACCACTCTGTTGTATATGTATTCCAGTATGGCCGCCTTGCACCAAGCAGCTCTGGTGGGCAGCAATGAGATCATGAGGCTGCTACTGGACGGAGGAGCTGCTGTGGACATCAAGGATAACAAAGGTACAATACAAGGCAGTTGATATGGTCTGGGAATTGTTTCTGTTAAATTTTTCCTAATTTTCCCACTGGAAATGTCAATGATGTATTAATTTTTTTGTCATGAGTTTTCATTATTTCTAGATATAATTGTTTTGAAGGCAATAAAGGTCTGCATATTGGTAACATGAATATAGTCCAAGTGCTTGTCTGATTTTCAGAGACTTAAAAAAAATTACTATCTGTAGAAAATAATTTTTTTGGTATTGAAAAAATATTTTTTTGATGATTTACCACCTTTTGGTATCAATGTCACAGCAAATATTTCTTTCACAGAAGTAACTTTTTTTGCTGAAAAATGGTTCAGTTTTTGCTAGGCCAAAGATTCAGTGCAGATGTTGTCTATTTGCAGGCATGCGTCCTCTCCACTATGCCTCCTGGCAAGGCAAGGTAGAGCCAGTACAGATTCTGCTCCAGTATGGGGCAAATACCAATGATGCTGCAGAGAATGGGGAATCCCCACTGCATTTAGCTTGCCAGCATGGTCATTATGAAGTGGTGAGTAAAAAAAAAACATAACATACGGACATAAAAAAAAACTTTTAAGTCATATTACATAATAGAAAGCACCAGGTTGGCACTTCTTGTATCTGTTGTAAACATGCATACATCTTTTGAAAACAGATTCACATTTAGGGTGACAGGGATTTATGCCTAAGTCTTGTAAATGACATGCTTTTCAACTATTTTGTCTGGGTTGTTGGCTTTGTAAGGTTTTTTAGATAAGGGCATAGATCTCAGATTTCTATATGTAATAGAATAAATGAAAAAGTTTGGGCTCATTTACGTAATTGGAAAATGAAAAAGAGGGTGATATGTGGGCTCATTTATAGATTTTTTGAAATTATGAAAAATGAAATGTGCACATGAAAAATGCATCATCATGACTACAGTAGGAACGGAAGCATTCATATTATTCTAGAAGAGAATAGTGGTGAGTGGTGGTGGCACTCCCCTGCAACAAAATGAGGTTGCATTTTTCATGTAAACAGTTCACTTTTCTTCTTTTCTCATTTTTTCTATGAAAATCATGTTAATGAACATGGATATCAATCCCTCTAATGTATTCTGTTACATCTATTCAGATTTTCTGTAGAATCTGGTTTTTCATGCCGGTGAGTTCCATTCAGCTAAATCAGGGTAGGGAATTCCGCCCTGCCTTAATCACCAAGATTAAAATGGCGCAATCACCAATCGCCAATAATTCCTGAATCAGGTTTCACGCAGAATATTAGCCTCAAATAACGCATCACGCTCGAAAAATTAGGCCAATCACGCGGAAAGCAAAAGGTGTTCCCTACCCTCTTAAATCCCAGTCAGATCCCACCTGTGCCTTGGCAGACCATTGTCAGTCCAAGTCCTCCAGTAATGGATCAACTGCTTGCATGCAACAGCGCTTACCACATATTACAAAAATTTCTAGCTGACAGATTTTGTATTTGATGTACACAGACTGTGAGTGTGACAGTGGGGGCCAGTGCAGCTGCCCCCGTGTGGAGGGTAAGGATGTGACCTCTGTCTGTTGTGACGGCGTACCATTTCTCTCTCTCTAAATGTCTACACGCAGTGTCAGGGCGGGTGCTTCCAAGTTGTCAGAGCACTCAAATTTTTGTTTGACTAAAAACTCTGGTCACGAGGTCATTCTTTTGATGGGGAAGGCTTTTATTTATAGCTCTGTTTTGTTATGTAAAACAGTCTGGTTCTCATTGAATTAAAAGAAACCCTGGCATTGGAAATGACTTATTCTGTCTCAGCCATGTGGGTGCCTTATGGATAAATTGATGCTGTGATAAAAGAAAGGGATTGTTTTTACTAATCTTGATCTTTTATTCCTGGATGCAGCATGTGTTTTTAGAGTCTCAGCAAATTGTTTCCTTTGCTTAATGATAAAATTTTATAAATATTTTCACACCATGATGAGGCACATTTTCAAATCAGTTACAAGGGTACCATAGATACGTAGCCTGCAAAATGCCAAAACCATGGACATGCAAGCTGATAGTGAATTCAGGTGTTTTTATTTGGTTTTTGCAGTTTTCTTATGGAACTTAGTGCCATTAGTGATAAAATATTTGTTTTGGTGATAATAAACAGACCTGGGTCCAACTGCTGTTATATATATATATATAAACAAGTGTAGTTTGTTCACTCACACTGGTCTACACGGTACCACATGTTCCCTACTCCTTATTGATACGCATCTTTGAAAATAACTGTGACCAGCATCAGAAGTTTTTAGAGCTGGCCCTGGAAAATTCACCAACTAAGTAGCAAAAGAGATCATGAATTGTATATCTGAAGTCCATTGACATTTTTCTTTGTAGATTAAAAGCAAAATATGAATGATTTTAATAACAGCTGCCACAACACCCTTCCTGAAGTATCTGCAATCAGCTTTCCTTTAATCTTACAGTTGCATCAGGATGAATGAAGTTGTGCTTTTAATGCAATGGCTGTTTGAGTACTTGAATGTCCTAAATTAGGCTGAACCATGTAGACACCCCCTCCTAAGTCAGTTAGACCCTGCTCCAATACCTAGATGGATCTAGCAGGATCAACCCATCTCCTTGGGGTTTCATGCTTAATTGCATTATGCTACAGCAGCCCTAATGTCTGGCATGCCTAATGAAGCTGTTAGGAGATAATTTACTATTGTTTAGCAGCTTCAGTAGGCATGCCAGATATCTAAGCCGCTTAAGCTGATTGCAATTAAGTGAGAATCCCCTCAGAGATAGGTCGATCTTGCTAGATCCATCTAGGTATGGGGATGGGGTCTCAGACTGAGGCAAGTTCACTTCAAAAAAAAGTAAGATAAAACAGGATTGCTTGAACATTAGTCTCCTTGAATGTGTCTTATTGTAATGTCTAACAGCAGCACTGGGTATTTTTTTCTTGGCAGTTTTACTTCGCTGCTCCAACTACTGCTGCTGAAGTGCGTGTGTATTGTCTTGTTTATACATGAGACCATTTCATACATATGTCCAAACCACATTTCTCAAGAATGTGTTGATTCTGTGTGCTCATTGTGGCTTTTTGGTTGAAACAAATAAAACACAAGTTGAACATAAAAAGTTTGTTTTACCCATGGCAGGTCTCTTAATGTTGTTTTCTTTCTCACTGCCTTGGTTCATTGTAGGATAAAATTGCATGTGCCCCCAAACTCAAGTTCAACACATGTCAGACACATGGTGGATAAACCAGTTTAAATTTGAGGGGTTTTTTTTCCTTTCTTTGAAGTTTGTCTTGTCAAGCTCTGTCTTTTATTGTATCATTGCAGTTTTGTGGTTATTTTTCTGTGAAGGACTTCATTCCAAGCCATCTACAGCTTGCTTTAAGATGAGATGTTAAAATGTGGGAACAACTGTCATCATGTCTGCTGTCCTCTCCCCCCCCCCCTTCCCAGACAGGGCTGACGTGTCCCATATGACTCACTCGTCCCCTGTAGACCCTTTTGTATTCACGGCACACTAGCTGGGGTGCCATCTGCACAAGATGGAGATCAAGTTATGGAGCATTACACTCTATTTCTTTTCACTCAGAAAACACTTAAGAGATCTCATTTCAAGGCACAACCTTCACTAGTAAAGCTTCATTCAGATTTTCACTCCACTGTTGTTCACAGAAAGTCATTGACTTGCTTTCTCAGTATGTAGACACCAGTGTGGTCTACCAAGGCTCTATTTCCCTGATTGATCATAAGGTTACTGGGTAGAGAGCTGTCACGGCTCACTTTAAGTAATTGCCTAAATGGAAGCTAGCATGTAATAATGATGTCATGCTTGACTGGTACCTAGTTCTGTCCTGGGGCACCACTCTGGAATCTTTCAGTTCTGTCCTGTCCTAAGGCCCCATTCCCAATGACATTATCGGTCTACGTAGATCAGCCCAACTATGTAGAGACTCTTGCTGAGTGGAATCGGCTGAATTGAGTGACACGCCTCCTCCTGGCTTGAGTAAAATTCAGAAAAGTTGGTGATTATATGGGTATGCTGGAAATAGGTGTTTTATTCAGTTAAATTGATTGCACTAGGCAAGATTACCTGCAAAGTTTGATCAATCTATGTAGACCAATGGTATCTATAGGAATGGGGTCTTAGTCACAGATATATATATATATATATATAACAGGCATCCATCATGTCAACAAGTCATTTGCACTCAGGTACATTAGCCTGGTTGGTTGTATTGGATATACTGTCTAGTGTCATTATAAATAAGGTGATTTATCTCTTAGCTTAGGCATCATAGTGGAAGTAAATCTTGTCTTTTCATGGGGAGGGGGGCATTTAATATTTTTATATTCGGTAGTTTTACTAGAGGCGCTGCACTAAAGTAACCAGTGCAGGGAATAGTCCAGATGACATCATCGAAGAATTTTATGCAAGAGTGGCAAATCACATCTTAATTGCCATCTTGTGCAATATTACAATCTTGTTGGTTGCACTATTTCCAATATATTTATATCTAGTTTTCAACTCTGTCTAAATGTATTTTTCTAATCAAGAATCAAGTTAAGCCGCCCTAAGTCTGTATAGCATGACTGATCTCAGAAGATGGCTTTCAATTAAAATAAGGTCACCATTGGGAGCAAATCTAATATCCTTGTCATAAGAGTTGTCTGCTTATGGCGAGGAAATTAGAATTGTATGGCACTGTGAGATGGGTCGTTCTGTGTTTGGTTGAGTCGAGTGGAAACACGACTTTCAATGTAACCAGTCAGTCAGGCTGTATTAACAAGGACTGTGACACATCCTTCCAACCCGGGTGCTCTCTCTCTATTGACAACACTGAATACAACACAGACAGTGGAGACAACAGTGAGCTTGTTAGGGGCCATTAGTCCTGGTAACCCAACCTCTCACAGCAGACCCTGAATATGAATCAAAATATTCTTACTGTCCTTGCTGTGCTGTCATTTGATTCCATTCCTAATTGTTTTGGCTTTGTTTGAGAACATTTCAAATTCCTACCACCAACTCAAGGCTGTCATTTGTTACTCCAGGTTGAATTTAGTGCTCTTGATCTAATATCTCCTTTCTTAACCTTCAGTGTCATTGGATACCTCTTTTGAAAATAGCATAATTTTGTATGGTTGACTTATCATGGACCCTGTCAAAGAAACCCAAATTTTTGTAACACAAATATGCCAAAATAGGGATTGTCATAGTAAATATCTATCCATGTAAACATTAAACATCCATTTAATTATAAGTTTTATTCCTTCTTCCTCTGCAGGTGAATCTCCTGTTGCAGCACCATGCTGATCCCACACTGAGGAACAAGGAGCACAAGACCCCCCTGGACCTGGCTTGTGAATTTGGCAGATATCGGGTAAGGTTTCTCATTATTCCATACACATTATATGGATGAATCTAACAAGTTCTAAAATTTGCCTGTCTAATTAGTAATAATGGTGTTGTAGGAAGAAAAAAATGTACAAGTTGGGTAAAATGCATTGTGGCAAGCACAGTTGCCTGGAGGTGTGCCTATTCACCTGATTTACATTAATGAACCTTACAAGAGAGATGCATTTCCTGATTGCTAGGATATTGATTGTGCTTGGGTTGAAATAGAAAGTCAATGGAGTGAAAGTAGAAGGAGAAGTTACAGTATGATACAGTGGTCACTTGGCACCTTATATTTATAAAGAGTGCTGTCTACAGTTTGGCTGATGTATTTCCTTCAGCATCAACCTTATTTGTAGTTCAAAATAATTTTCCTGGAGCAAGTTGAGTTTTGTGGGGGAACAAGTTAGTAGATTGGGTGTGTGGTCCTGTCATGTACAATGTACTTAGAACCAGAGGTCCTCCTGTCTCCCGGTTCCCTACCACACTACATTGGCACCTAGTGTTGACACAATATGTCATGTCAGTGTGTCATGTTGTGCACAGATATTGGAGAGAGAGAGAGCACATCTTGTATATCATACTTCATGACAGACATGGCATGGCAAGACTGCCTTTTACTGGTAGCTTGTCAGCAGGCTTACACTAACCTAGCCCAAGCAGAACTTGTTTAGATTAGCAAAATCATCGAGTCATCAACTTCTCTTCTCCTCATCAATAAGACACAGGTTGCCTTTTCATTTGGCCATATCACTTCTTGCTGAGTAACATACATCTGTGATCTGAGGTTGTGAAGAGTACACACAATACAATGGTAAGAAATGTAACTTGCATAACTTCACCTCCAGGGGGAGCTGCAGGAATTTTGATGCTGTTTGGTTTGTGAGATCTTACAAAAACACAGAGGTGAATGAGATCTTACAAAAACACAGAGGTGAATACCAGTTAGTTAAATTACCAAATTATAGAGATGGATAGGATTTACCTTGTATTTGTAATTGTTCAGGTAATGGTGGTAATCTGATGGTTATATCACTTCAAAGCTAACAGGGGTATGGGAAGGTGGGAGACTCCTGAGCCATCTGTGAAAAATAATAATACTAATTGGATAATATCCAACCTTACTGAACAGCATATCAGAACATAAGCCCACTTTTGAAGTTCACAAATCTGTTGTGGAATACGTTTTTCAAAACTCATTCTTTACAGAATTTCTAGAAGGCTAAGTGAAGTGTGCTACTCCAGTAACAAAGCCAAAAAAAAAGATCAAAAATAGCATTTTTAACTTGCAATTATAACCTTCAAGGACCCTGTAGCCATAGATCTGAATGAACCAGGGTGAAATAAAAACTGCCTGACATTTGCACAGTGATTAGTGAAGTATTTATCTGTGCTTTTGCTGGTAATAGATATACGGGAGAGGGTGCGAGGCACACCCGATAAGGTGGCCGTAGTTGGTCTGTTCACCAGCACCTCCTCACAGAGGCTGACTTTGATCTCGGTCAAAATAACATACTGAAAACATCTGCCAGAAGTAGAGCTGATAAAAAAAAGTGAGGTCACTGTGAACCACTCTCAAAGTAATTTTCTCAGAAAACGTGGAGTGAAAATCTTAAGATTTTTACTTGCACTTTGCAGTCCTTTAATCTGGGTTGTCCGTTTGATGCCTGGTTTATCACTTTTATTATAATAGCCAAAAAAGGGAGAGTATGTCTTCTGTATAGATTCAGAATGAACTGTAATATCAGCTTCATAGCATGCTTTTATGATTTAAAATACTGAAAATTATTCTGTTAGTGCACGTGTGCATTATATATGACAAGAGACAGGCAGTTTAAAATCACAGCTGTTTTTGATTATGCAAGTTGATGGAATGTGAAATTACTGTTACAAGATAGATATGTATTTATCAATATAATAAATGTTGCACTATACAAAGGTAACAGAAGCAAGGCAACTGTGACTTTTCTGTCAACATACTGATGGGGGATACTAATTGTGAACCACTCATTGTGACTTCACAGTCAAATCGATCTGGTTTTAAGTCAAGTGACAGTGAAACTTACAATGAGAATTTTTTGAAATTCACTAAAAGGCTGACATTGCAGTTTGAAATCTGGTAATTTCATAGCTAAGCCTCCTGCAGATACCGTGTGTTATGTCAAGTTGTGTTTCACGCTGAACTGACTCCTAGATATAACATTGCTAAATATGTAATCACTTACACAGCGTGGTGTAATCAGTGAGACGCAAGAGTAGCTTCCCGCGCCCCAGGAAGGAAATCGGCTGTAAAAAGGAAGAAAAGAGAGAAAAACACTTGGATATAGAGGAGGAGGAGAAAGAAACTGTTTGACAAATGTGAAATCTCTTATGGACTGAGAAGATTTCTGTTATTTGCCACATTTCAGTATAAATAAAACATACCTTCAGGGGTCAAAATAGTGCAGTATTGGTATATAAGTGGAATAGCCTTTTGTAGAATAAATTCTTTGCAAAGATGTTATCCCACATACTTGACTGTCACAGTTGTTGTCTAATTATTGGGTGTGGAGTGATGTTTTCAAGGCTTCTCAATGAAGGGTTATAGGTCTGCGGCAGCTGAGTTGATTAAAAACCATTTTTAATGAATTTCTCCATTTAATCAAGGGTGACAGTAAAAGTGATTTTAAAGAGCTGAAAAAAAACTAGATAACATTAAATGTTGGTGGCACCGTGGTAGTTATATTGGCAGTATTTGGGTCCATAGGCTATAATTGGGTGTTGGAGTGAGAAAGATGTACTTGTTCATGTATTACTTTTTATTTGACAGCCAACAGACAATCTCGAAATGTTAACAACTTCACCCCAGTAAAAAACAGAAATCCAAGGTTATTTTAGACATTTAGTACATGATTAATATTTTTTCTGCTGTAATGTCAGGACACAGGTTCAACATTAGATTAACGTCATGGGGAAATGGTATGCTAGACCATTATTTCCATATAATTGCTATTTGCGTGAAAAATTATGTGGATAGATCAAAAATGATTTGTTGTGAAACTCGCCATTATCCTCATTTTGGTGTTAATTTTTAGTTCTGCACTTTCAAGATCATTTATTGGGAGCCCACATTTCTTATAATAAGACAGTATTGAACTGTTCACAGCCAAATGTGGCACTTTACCCCTGGCAGGAACAGACACAGGGTTGCCATCTGAAGGATATATTAATGAATATGAACACATGTTGGATATCAGAATGACCTTTGATAGAATGGATTTACTGATGTATATATCAGTCAGATAAAAGTCTTCTCACAGGAAGGAAAGCAAGCATGCTATCTTATTATATCTGTGTGTGAATTCAGCTCATGAGAATGGTCACACATGAAGTTCATGAGAACACCACCAGGGGACATGTAGAGGGTGATTGTGTTCAGCAAGCCCTGAGCTCACCTACTGCAATGAGCTGGAAATAAAGGAGCTGTATCCTATCTAATGCACTGGGCAGTTACCACAGGAACTCTCTGGCTCTCCCTTGTTGTGTTTGTGTGTTTTTACTCTAATTTTTGATGAGAGAAAAATTGAGAATCAAGTAACATATGTACAGTGAATTAATTTGGGCTTAAGTATGTCCAGTAATTTGCAGTTCAGGAACTCTTTTGACCGATGAATTGTTACACACTTAATTTAATCTTTGATAAACTTTTCAAGGAAAAAAAGGAATAAATGAAAAAAATGAATGGGAAATTAAACAGTGCGGAATGTGGACTGATTCCATATCCTTCTTTTTTTATAAAGGTTTGATTTATTACATGCTTTATGAAGTACTTCTGCTGGGGGATTAGGATCAGAGGCTTTTTTATATTTTATGTAGGAAGTTTGAGTGCATTGGCTATGGTTTTGAGGACATATAATGGCATATGACATTTGCATGGTTAGTGTTAGCAACATAAGAGGAAACAATATGTAATTTTCTTCCTGCATGCTGTTTTGTCTCTGAAGCAAGTCACTTACTGCTGAGACAGGCAAAGTATTGTTCTTGGCAGACTTTACTGTTGCATATTACAGTTTTTTAAAATAAGGTCTCCTTAAGGATAAAAAATATATTGTTTATGTATTCACATGAAGGGTACAAATACTATCTTTAATAACTGTTGTGATATTTGTGTGTTCCAGGTAGCAGAGCTGCTGATAGACAGTAACCTGTGTAATTGCCTGCTGATGGAGACTCCTGAAGACATGCTGGACAATACGCGGACTACAGGACTCCATCTGGCCGCTAAAAACGGGCATGGAGACATCATTAGGTAAGCAGAAGGTGCCCGTGTTAGCACCAAAGTAACCATTGTGTCGCATGGGAAGTCATAAATTTCATTGGTGTGGAGGTCAAAGAAACTGTTAACTGGAGAATGATTAATGGCTCCGTGAACTATACACCCAGTCATGTGAAAAGGAACAAACAATTGAAGATCTAAAAAAACTGAAGGTAGGTGGCTGTGATTTTGATCTGTGTGGACCTTTTTGTATGTAAATAAGGTTACCAGACACTGACTTGTTGGACTGGACTGGACTAGAGTGGACAAAAGGTGGAGCCACAGGTATTTCTGCTATTGACTAGTTTATTTTCACAGGTGATAGAAACCAGGGATATTTGTCTATTGGAGGAGGGCTGCAGGTATTCCTCATAAAAAAAGTCGGCTTCTGTTTGGGATCAATTGAAGCAAATATACTGTCTATTTTTACAAGTGATCTGAAGTACAAATTTGGTTTTCTTGTTCTTTAGTCGAGCAGACTGGAAGTCTGTCTACCTGTCTGTCTGTCTGTTGGTATGGTTTGTTGTCCATTTATCTGTCCTTATGTAAACAGGTATCATGGAATCTAGAAACTGCTTACAGTGTTAAATCATAGATTTGTGTTAGTTATTTGGCATTGCCTTTCAAAGAAACATCTGTCTGGAGGGTACATTCCAGTCTGAGTTAATTGATTCCTCCGATTCCAAGATTTGGTTTGTTTTTTTCTGTGTCCATGCACTATGTTGGCTCTCATTTGAAGATATAAAGAATGTGAGAAGGCTACTTGATAAGTTGTCAAACTTAAAGGATTGTCAAATTCTTGCAAAATTTAAAAGATGATAAGCAGCATATAGTGTACTTATGTACTTACATGGTAAAACAACATTTTGTATTTCTTGTGTGACATATATGCAGTATTCAAAAACAGGCAAATATGGATAACTTTCCTTTAAAGTCCACATTGCAGTAAACCAGTTATAAGTTCTTCTCTGTTAAAGGTGAACATGAATATTGTACCCCCTTAGGTAACAAGAATATATGCCATCACTCTTTGGTCTGTGAATGGCTTCATCTTTGCCAATGAGAAGTCATGCTCTGGGTACAAAAGATGTGCACTGTTCTAGCCTCAAACCTTTTTTATCATAGCAGCACAGAGGGCCTCCTCCTCATTCACAGGTAAAAGGTTGAAAGGTGAGTTTTATAGAGAGAAAGTTAAAAATAACTGATATATTACGGCAGTTAAGTTGGCCTGTCCCTTGTTAAGCTGCCTGTGGTGTATAGATATGGGTGCCTTCACCTGAGCTTCTTCTGGACTCGCATCTGGGGTAAGTACCCCGTCCGTGCCATAGAAACCACTCTGCCTGACCACCTGGACGTTAAGGAGGAATTTATATTCCAGGAACCGAGATAAAAACAAGTGTTTGTGAATTTGAAAGCTGGCCTACCAGGTACTGCTGTAATTTTGGAAGAAGCAGTGGGCTATGAAAGCATTAGGCCCATGTGTGGGAAGTTGATAGCAGTTATATGTCCAATACTGTTGGGAGTAATTGTGTAAAAAGCTTTCATGTTTTGTACCTGTTATAATACCATATTCCTTATCATTTCACTCCACTCATCACAAGAGACCCAAGTTACCCACTGTGCATTTATCAGAGAAGTTGGAATATTGTCAGAGTATCTCAGTCTGTCTTCCCCTGATTGCTTATTGTATACAGAGAATGAAGATGTTTATTGGAGGTGTGCTTTAGTTGCGTAATAAAATTCTGTGTCATCTCAGAGATGATTGTTCCTGAACAACTGTGTTGTTTCCACACTAAACAAGACACCTGTAGTGACAATACCACATTGTGGACCACTCCATGTGATCAGGTGGACCATCAGAAATGTGTTCTTACGTGAAGTGGAGGGAATTTTGTTTTCATTTTCAGCACACTTCATAACGTTCAATGAAAGAACCAGGGGGAAGTGTTACGCACCTTGGTATGTTGTATACAAAGCTGCATATCTGTAGTTTGACAACAGAGCTGCTGAATGCAACTTGTGTAACAGGAGAGATGGTAACTTGTCTACTATTGTGTTGGTATTTTCCAGACTCCTCCTTCAAGCTGGGGTGGATATTAACAGACAGACCCTACAAGGGACTTGTCTACATGAGGCTGCATTGTACGGGAAGATAGAAGTTGTGAAACTGCTGCTAGATGTAAGTACAAGCTTTTTAGTTTTCTACAAAGAGAGCATTTCATTGTTGTTTAAATATTATTGTGTTTTGTCATGCAAAATGTGTAGATGTGGTAAACCTATTGTATATAAACATGAACTGTATGATTTTACTGGAAAAATATTTGTTTTGTTGTCATACAAATTGCATTTCGTAATATCTTGAATTTATGAATTAAGGTGATAAGGTACAACTGGGCACAATCAACAAGATTAGATATAGAAAATACATGGTCTAGTAGTTTTAGTAAACAAGTGTTTTTCTAATTTTTATTTTATTATTTTTTTAGACAGTTTTGATTGAAGTTTCTGGTAGTTATTGCTACAAATGTCAGTCCTTTCCTGGTAAACACTTGTTCTCACTGTGAAAGTTAATAACTTATGTTTCCCTCATATCCATGAGGTGAAGGCAAGGGCTCCTGTGTCAGAAGTGATTTTGTCCTACATGTGAACAACCTGCCAATGTACAGGTATACATGCCATGTGGACAAAATCTAGTTTGCATCAAGCAGTGTTTTACTTATGATGTTTGTAACTCAAAAAATTGGGTTGGTTAAACTGCATGGTAAACCTGTGATAAAGGTGAAGTGGTCACGGCTGATATTTCATAGGGTTATGTATTTAAACTCATTTTTGGGGAAAAGAACAACAGCCTTGGGTACTGAAAATCTATTTTTCTTTTTCATTTTGGAATTGATGCCAAAGGTGCAAATAGTTCATGTGAACTGGGGGATATAGAAATGTTATCAGTTAGGGATGCTGAAATGGTTCCAGGTTTTGAGGTGTTTTTCAGTGAAACTACAGAATTACTTACAGAGGATGGTCTGTCAGTGTTGTGGTAGTTTGTTCTTATTTATTTAGAAACAGAAATACAGTATATACTGAGTAAGCCATGGTTTATTTTGTAACCAGTATGAGGAAATGTAAGCACATAAACAAGACTGTAATTGTAGAGACATGTTATAGTTGGATAAAAAGTAAATGCTTGATTGACTTGAATTAAATCTGTGTTTTTGTATGATGAAAAAAATTACTAGTCCTAAAAAATCAACACTAGTCCATGGAAAAGTTGTATTTGCAGTTTACTTGTGACAATTTTTTAAGGATGTGATAGCTATTTCTTACCTTCTGTGTCACAAGACTGACACTTGCAATGGCAATGAGCAAGACGACAGAGTAAAACTCATATTCACAAAGTCTGCCTATATTGTCCTAAGTTAACCTGTCACAAGTTAACTGTGAATGCACTGCGTTTCTTCTAAGTGAAAGAAAAAGCTTGTTAGTTTGATAGAGCCCAGCTGGTGTTTTACGCTGTACTCCAAGTGGGATCCAGTGTGTACTATCTACATTCCCAGGCAATGGGGCTCTTTATCAGGGAATTTATTGGTAATTGTTATTTAATATGCTGATTGAAAGTTGTATTTGATTGACAGGGAGCCCCCTGCTTCATGATTTATCTCCTGAAGGTAGTTCCTGTGGTAAGCTTTCATAATCTGATCCATCCTTCCCACATGGCTGGACAGATAGTAGTGCCTAAGACAGGGAACATCTTGGGTTCTGGCTCACTGTCTGTCTCACTGCTGGTAGATTTGATGAGCTACTGTTCCTGATGTAACAGGAAGTCACAGGGGTAGAGCGTGCCCACTGCTAGTTGAGTTATGTGATCAGTACATTAGGCTGGGACAGAGAAACTTCAAAAGCCTGGGAAACTGTTGACTGGCTGAGTCATACTTTTACTGGAGCGATCATTATTACGGTTTTTATTTGTGAAACAAGTGCATTTGTTGTATCCAGGCTATAGCTTCTGGTCCTTTTTCTGACAGTTTAGCAATTCATCCCTTGTATGGCGGATACTGTTTTATGATGATCAGGAAGAGTAGATGAATTGTTGATATATTGGAGCTGGCAGTTTGGGAATAATTTTGCTGTGGGGATTGTAGTAGTCAACAACTGCAACAATATCATGATTGTAAGTAGCATTTTCTTGTTAGCAGTCAGTATCAGTATGTTACTTTTCATGGCAGAAATGATCAACTCTGTTGATAATTGTTTTAATGCTTACCGCCAGGTAAACCATGGATATAACATTAGATAGTAAGCCTAAATCTCCCTTAATTATTTCACACCTGCCACATTTTGTTTGCTGATCAATTAGGAGAGTTTCCAATAGACCCAAGGTGAAATATTGGAGTGTTTTAGCCAGTGGAATAATTATTATTCCCAATATGTTAAAAGGCAAAAAATAAATATACCTAGGCTAGTGATGTCTATGTGAGAAGATCCTATATTTCAAATGTGAAATGTTTTATGTGATGGTGCTGTTAGGCTGTCTCTTGCCTAAGGCAAACTATGCAAGCAGTAGTGAATATGATAAGTAGGTTTCACTTGCGATTACGGATCTTTTCACTTTTTTATTAATAATAAAGAATGACTTCACCTTTTTTTTCCTGAAGAATAATCTAGGATGGTGAATCATTTGTGGCTACAGAAAGTAATCATGTTTTTACCATTAGTGGTTACATTAAATG
Organism: Lingula anatina; assembly: GCF_051362555.1. Lineage (NCBI taxonomy): Eukaryota > Metazoa > Brachiopoda > Lingulata > Lingulida > Lingulidae > Lingula > Lingula anatina. The sequence goes on along the minus strand of NC_141768.1, from coordinate 40,026,642 downwards.
TTCAGTTTTTTTTTTTTTAGTAGGTATAACATTCATAAAACATTTGCATCTCTCATCATGTTCTTTTTCCATAAGTTAATGACTGCGGAAGATTAAGGAGTGTAGGTAAAACTGTGCATGTCAGCAGTCAACAGCGAAATCACTAGCATTCATTGACACTTCGCGCTGGAGGGAAGTGCAGAAAAAAAATAAACTGCGTAGTTTTGATCCCATCTTATCTCCTCCAATAAAGCTTGAACTGCACTGGCTGCTGCATAAAGGAAATACCTTGTCATAGATATTACTAATTTGCTGCTTGACTTAAGGAATCCCATGTAATGAACACCTTCCCAGAAGAAACATGGGCTGCTCAAAGCTAACTTTAGAGACTGGCATTTTGAGAGGTCCACTTCTCGCCTACCTGTATGGCCCAAGGTGGTAGGGTCGGTTGCCTTCTCGGCCAATCAGATCTCTTGATTTTACTGGCATGAAACATTCTCACCTGCAATTAATATGAATCATCTTTGCCAGCTATTTTCTTATCTGCTTGGTGTGCTCCACTCTAACCTTTGTAAATACTGGCAGGAATGAGGAGGATACTTAGAAGAGGTATTTTTACCCTGCCTCATGTTTTTCATATTTTCTTCCTGCAAATCTCTAGTGGCTCATCTTCATATCATTGCCCCCTCCACCCCCCTTAAAAAAAGAAAAAAAACCCAAAAAATGAAGCAACATTTTGTCAATGAATAAGTACCTGATATGAAAAGGAAAGAAAAATGTTTTGATTCCATTTCTTTTTTATTAAAGGACATTGAGAATAGGAGGACAGATGTTTGTATAAGCCGACCTTGGTTTTTATGGGAAGAAAATAATCAGTTTTGTACCAACCTAACCCATCTTATTTGAACAGATAACATCGCTTTAACTGGAACACTTGCAAGTTTCACACACAGTTCTTTTCTCCTGGGATAAATCAACTTATCTCAATTGACTTTCAAATGAAATATTAATTGATTGGCCAAATAGTTTTGTAATTGATAACCATATTATTGAGAATGAAGGATTGTTGTCTTAGTGAACGCAAATTGCATTAGATGTTTCAATCAATATAAAAAGGCCATATGTTGGTTTTTGTGAACCCTAGGATCCCATTTTATAGCTGTGGACTTCTGCTGACCAGATGACTGACTATGGAGTTGTAAAAAAAAAAATGTTTGGTATCCTGATATTAGACGTATATTGAAGGAGCAGTAGACATGGTTCTTGAAATATGCAAAGTAAGTGAACATGTGAAGCTAAGACATTTTTTTTTCCAAAAAGGCTTTAGGACAAATCCTGGGTCATGTTTGACATGTTTTTTTATTGTCCAAGTGACACTTTAGATGTAATACAAAATAAGACAGATGAGATTGGCTGTGGATGGGAATAGATAGTAGAAAATTACACAATAAGATAATTTACAGTTTTATCCTCTTTTTGATCGGTCTTGATACTTAGGCACTAGGTATTGGTTCCTCTCATTCAACCTGTGGATAGGTGCTGACTATCGACTTCAAGAGTTTATTTATCCATCATGAACAACAGAAAAATTAAGGAACTGTTATGTTCTAGTTATGACAAACTTCCTACTGTACTGTACTGTATTAGTTGATTCCATGGTTGCAATATCTAATCAAAGCGGGACAATCTTATCCCCCTGCCACCCTGCCCGTCACTATTCCCATACAGTGAGAGGGCATGCCCTGCCTAGAGTCAGACTGGTGGAAATTTTGTTCACACAGAGTTTGCTGAGATAGTTCTAAGTTAAGCCATCACAAATGGATTGTAAGTGCACCTTCATGTTAAGCCAGGTCTTTTAAGTCCAGGTCTTCAACCAGCATTAATATTTTGCCAAGGATGTTAGATCTTGAATGTTTCATGTTTAACCAAGTGAGGCGGTGAACCAGGCCAATGGCTTTACCATTCCAGTTATTTCCTGCTGCAAACAAATACCAATACATGGGGAAATACAAAAATGGGATAGTAATTTGTTTCAACGTCTGTTATTTAGATTTCTAGGATTTTTTTTATTGTGTGTTAATTTTTAACTGTGATAAATAAGAGTGATTGAAGTTTATCTGCAGGAGGTTATTTTGTGGTCAAAGAGGGGATCCTTAATTTAATGCATCTCAGCTATAGTGTCATTTGTTTCAAAGATTGAATATATAATTTGAAATTAAGGCCTCTGAAGTTTTCTCTGCTGTAGCCAAGGTATTTGAATAACTTATTCCATAAGAAGATAATAAGTCAAGGTTATTGAACAGAAAATACGTCTGTATCACTCAGTGTGGTTTGCCAGTTTAAAGGAAGTAATGATAATAGAACATTTTGAAATAATGAGCATTGAATTGAGCAGTAAAATTTCATTATATCATTTTTGCTCAGTGTTGTTGTCATTCTTGCTACAGAACTTATGCAGTCCCTGCAGTGATAAATGGAGATCTATGTTGTTATTTTTTGTTGATAAATGTCTTCAGAAACGGGTAATATTTCTTAGAAATAGTTACAATATTTGAAATATTGGTAGTGAAAAAAGACATTTCTGACTGTTTGTTACTTCAGTTTTGTTTGAACAGTAAGGTTAACCAAAGTAGGCATATGGTGCCCTTTTAGAATATTTCATTTTGTCCAGAATTACTGTGTAATATTTTTAGAACTAACCCTGATACTTAGGTTGACATTTCCATACATTTTCATATATACTTGGCCTATGGTAGCTTTTAATTCTGATTATTTTCAGCTGATATATATTTTCATCAGGAAGTTAAATAACAATACTTGTTATTTTGAAAACTAGAATGTTGCCAACCCTAAATATATACACGTCTAATGGATGTTTATGTGAATATATTTTTATACATGTATAATCGGCCATCTCCCTTCCTGACACAGGATGTTTCCCACATAGGAAACAGCTTGTTACAGGGCAGCAACAGCCATTATTGTCATACTTCTACACTTTAATGACTTTAAATTGGTATTAATTAGCTTTGTAAGGTCATACTTTCAATTTGAGTTACTGTTGTGACAACAGGGTGGGCAGTTAAAAACACGTTCTGGTAGTTACATTTTACGACACTTACTGGGCTTGCTAGACAGAGAGCTATGACATAAAGCAAAAATTTGGGCTCGTTTGGTAGTGGTCAGTATGAAAGGAAAGTTTCATTTCATGAAACAAAAACACTTCTCGGAGAAGACTTGTGTATATTATTTCCAAACAAGCCAGTTTTTTTACCAGCTCTGCCTTCAACCCACACAGTTGGTTCTGTTGCCTATTTTCACAGCTGTAAACATTTCTGTGAGATTACTGGCCGCAAACAGGAACATTTACCTGGGGCCTCATTGCTAGCCTTTACCAAGGTAGGCAGGCAACAGGCAGCACACCTCAATGTGTTTATCTCCTGTGCGAGGCCTTGGCGTAATCTAATTCTGGAGCAGCAGCGTTAGAAACTAAACTGCAGCAATAACCCGTGCCTTGTACCTGGGCTCTCCATATCCTTCTGGTCATCCTGGGCAGTAGTGGTAGAGGAAGGTGAACCTAGACATAAGGGAGATTTTAACTGGACTTTTACAGAAACAAACCTTTCACCGAGGGGGGTTGGAGATACGAGGACCATGTTCCTGTGTGTGTCAGACCAACGGCAGAAAGCCGCTAAGAAGGTAAAGGAAAAATAAACGTGGCAAATGATGAGATAGGGCAGGACAGGAAGGCATGTTACCTGTAGTGTAGAATACAGAGATAGTAGAGAGGAGATCGAGTTTCACAGCTCGGTACATCTGCTTTGGTGAACAAACTTCCCGCTGTTGGAGCTGGACAGGATTAAAAATTATTCCTAGGAAATTAAAGGGAGATTAGATAGTGGGGTAATTCCTAGACTTACACATTTGTGCTCCAAGTAAAGGCCATCAAGTTCATATCAATGAATAGGGTTGTGGACCTTTGCTTCAGTGAGTCACTTCACCATTGTTTGGAGGTTGGGTTAAATAACATTATATACAATGAGTGGTATTCTTTTTCTCTCTTTTCGATTTTGAGCCGCTTGATGTTTACATTGGGGCACATAATTAAAGAAATTGTATTGACTGATTACTTTCAGAGTCAACAGTTTGTAAGCAGTGATCCTAACATATTTAATCTGAAATGTGTCACTGGCTAAATATTTACTGAGTATGCCATTCATCTGCATTTAGATTGGATCATGTTTAGAATACAGAATTCAGTTCATTTTCTATCATCAAGTTAGACAGTAGCAGTGGCACCAAGAAACAGTTAACAGTATGTAAGAAAGATCATTCCAAAGTCTTGTAGTAAGAAAGGACTTGATACAGGAAAAATGAGTTATATCGACCAGAGATATACCATATTTTCCAGTAGGTATACAACTTTTTTGATTACAAAAATACTGTAAAATGCTTAGATTATCCTTCAAAGTGTGACATATGGCAATATTGAAAATGACCATAGTTTTATGTGTGATTTATGTCAGTCATAACTTCTGCCAGGTTTCTGTGAAGTAGTCTCCTGTAGATAAACAGCCCAGACAGCCAGGTGTCGTGGCTGGGATCTCTTCTGGTAATCAGAGTCCCAACACTGGACTGTTAGCCTAGCTGGTATCTGTCCTGGTAACACAGTCATAATACTGGTCTGATAGCATCATCTTCTGCAGGAATCTGTGTCCTGTTAACTTCCAGCTCTGTCATGGTGATGTTATGTTACCAATCTCTGTATGTTAGACTGTATCCTGTGACAAGTTTATAGCTAGTTGTGCTGCACCACCTTAAAAAGAGTTCTGAAGTTGATTGTATGGCCCTTTTTAGAGACCCATTATGGTGTATGAAGAATGGTGACTTGCAGGTGAGTTTTTTTGCTCAGTGGTAGGAGTGGTTTGCATGGTCTTAGTGGAATCTGTGCTTCTTTTTAACGACCTATGTGGATGAACCGTTACCCAAATTATTGTCCTATGCTACAATTTTCTTCCTAACACAGTATATTTGGAGGTCCTTGCATGGTCTTTTGCCTTATGATGTTATGCAGTCATGGAGGAGTGAATAAAATGAGTCAACTGAAAAGACTAGGGGGTATTAACATGTAAACCAATGACCTGAAAACCCGGGGAAGGCCTGTTGTACAGTTGTGATGAGATATGGTAGGCAATTATTCAGTGACATTTGAGGTCTGGATACCTGACACTGAAGTCTTCAGATTCTGTTTCCCCATACCTTCACACAGCACATGTGTGGCTGGAGTCATTAGGACTGATGTGCTAGGGGGGTTCTTGTGCCCAATCTCATATGCTAATTGTTTTGTTTGTTAAGGTTTAAAGATTATTTCTTTTTTTTGACAAGGGAAATGGGAGAGAAGGGTTACAGTGTTTTTGATGCATCTGTCATTGATAACTGATTGTTTTAGCTGAAATGTTTTAGACAATATTTTAAGACATAGATGATTGTAGAACATCGGATTTTGTTGCACCCTTTGCTGGTGCCAAGAATACCCTGGAGGAAAAAAAGGAACCAGATGAAAATGAGGTTCGCTGTTTCCAATTTCTAACAAGTAAATTTCTCTCTTTCTGTCAGCCAAGATGATGTGAACTAAATAAATCCCATGGCAATGTTTATATGTTACTGGATTTCAGTTGTTTTTTTTACTGGGTTGTGACCTTGCCATGGCAGGTGTAACATGAGACAAAAATTGCTCTTTCATCTGATTCAGAAAATGACTTGCACTAACCTAACCTTGTAATGTGTCCAGGTGAAATTAACTAACCACATAAAACTTTTTTTACTGTACCCTGGTTTATAGGGGTTTTAATGCCGTCTGGGTATTAGGGGTTATTTACATTAATTGTGCTATAGACCTCTGCCATGCATGTTGAAGGCAACTTGGGCACTTGCTGAAAGTTGGGAATGGGATAGAGAAAGACAGAGTTTGGATCTCTGGCTTACTGGTGTCACTTTTTGATGGCTGATTGGAAGATTTTTAATGATTTGTTTTATTGTCCATGGAATATCCACATAAATACCATTTGTTTGTTTATACACAAACAAGGATTAGCTTTTAAGACAGACTTATTTAGTTTATCAGTTCAGTTGTTTATCGTAAGAAGTACATAGATAGATTTGACTGGACTTAAATAGTTGTCATGTATTTTGTTTATTTTATAGCCTGCAAAATTATGTCGTAGAAATATTCCGTTATCGGCCTTGAGATCAGGCACCATGATTGTAATTGCCTGCCCTGTCACAGGTGCTGTTAATTGCCCTAATTAACTGTCTAAGTTTACATGTATGTCAACTTGGTCAGGTAGAGGCCAGCGTGCTGCTATGCGGTGCCAGGTTAACGTTGGCAGTGTACTGAGCTATTATATGCTGAGAGGAGGATAGTATTATCAGGGGTGTGAAGAAATGCTAATATTTTGACTGAGCTCCAGTATGTGATACACTGTGAGTGCTGCAACAAGATCCCAAGTTCAGGAAGCTGATGTACATTCCACTAAAAGCTATTTTAGCTGACCACAGGCTATTCTTAGTCATAGGAAAAGAGATGGAGAGAGTGACCAACTGACCTTCGTATTTATTGAGGTTCAAGTGTCTTGGTCACTGAAGTGGACAAAATATTGTGAATTATAAAAAAAAGACATAGGCTGTCCATCTAGGCTGAGGAAGACCACAGTATCACTGTGTACCACTGTCTCCACAGTGACAGGTGAAAAACTTCACAAGTGAGGTGTGCTGACGCAGCTCTGTTTTTCTTTTCAGTGTGGCGTGGATGTAAATCGGCCCAACTCCTATGACCAGTCAGCCCTGGACATTGTTAACAAGTTCACCACATCCAGAGCTGCCAAGGAGCTAAAACAACTGCTGAAAGGTAAGAGACAGAACTTGAGCTCGTAAAAAAATAATTGAAACAAACAAAAGAATGTCCCGATCTGTGCTTTCCTGGGGGAGACTGTTTGTGTAGGAGATGTTTTTGGGTCACTCAGCAGGTCCTAGTTTTCCATGTTGTACTGAACATAAAAGTTATCCTCAACTTGGCAAAATAATTTGTGGCACTCCCACAGTCACTCACTGAATCTAACTAGGCTTGAAAGATGTCTGCCCAGCCCATCATTAGTAGCAATGTCACATTGCAGGGCAATAGTTAATGGCAAAGAATAGCCTGAACACTGATTTGTTGTAGTTGGACCGTCCAAGCAGAATTATAATGAGGCATGTGGATGTTGTTCAATGGCCACAGTTATGAATTACTTGGATTTTCTGATTGACCAGCAGGATTTTTATTTAAAAAATCCAAATTTGCCTTGCTCTAATTCTACCTCACACAGTTTTTTTTACCTCACTGAAAAAGAATACTTTGACAGCTATCTTTAGCAGCAATTAGACCCTGCCAGTGTGTCGAAAATGATTTGATAACTAATTCAAAACCTATAAGAACCACAGTGCCTGGTGTAGTGTAATAACAGAGCATGTGTGAAGAAGTCAACAGTAGGTGGCCAGCCTGGCACACTGTATACACTGTGGTCTTCAGGGGGACTTTCTAGTGCAACTCACAGCTGGAATAACCTGGTCTGAGATGGGTTCTTTAGTGCTTTGGATATTGTATTTATTCCAGGGATGGCAGTTGTGTATAAATATATGTAGAAAAGCGTATTTTAATCAAATGAATGGGTATAAATATAATGAAGATGGAGTTGTGAGAGATTATTGATATGTCACTAATGGAGGTAAATCAGCCAAGTTGACATTTATGAACTAAGTTACTGATATCAATTGACATGCGAGTTAGGTAGAGCATGGTTTGCTTGGTAAATTATTTTATCAGAACACGTCCAGTCATTTAGAAAAGAGTCCTAAGAAGTTATTTGTGGTTACAGAAAGAAAAGATGAACAAGATTTACCAACAAAAGGTATACAATATAAATGGGTTTATTTATGCTTTTAAAACTTGTATTTTAAAGAGAGTTGCTTCCTTAAATTGCCCCTTACGGCAACCTGACCCCAGACAAGGTGCGTTAGGCACTCTCACATGATTACAATACCTCCATGACAAGGATGATGCAGCAAATATTCATTCATCTCTCGGCGAGTAAGAGTAAGGTTATTATAGTTTCCTGAAAGAAAAGAATTGGGGCATCCTTTATTTACAAGAAAAAAAAAACAGTGTTCCTGTCTTGGCATAAATGGTATTATATCTGTAAGCGAGTCCCCCACTGGGATGATCATAGCTCCACCCTTGGCTTTGGTACAGCGAGGAACGTGTCTTCATAACATTGACATTGGGGATTTTTTTATTGTTATTACCCGTTTTTTGGCAGCAGAATGGGGTTTTGCATATCAGAAATCTGTTCTTCTCAGCAGTCTATGAGAAGAGGCTTTTAAATTGCATGATCACAAAGAAAACAGGCTGTTACTCTCGCCCATCTGTTGCAGGCTATTTCAAGATAATTCTGACGCAACAGGATGAGTGAGAAACATCAGATTTAACGATCAGCCCCTTTATTTTGTAAAACTTGGAAAATTTCCCTGCTAATTGAATTTAGTAATACAGTTAGGTAGAAAACTTTGATATCTCCTTGCTGATGTTTGTGGAAGTTTTTTTTAGGTAAGGTAAGACAAATAGAAAATGAAATAATGGTGGGCACATATCCAGTTATAAAACTGAGTTATATTTTCTCAGATGTCCTGTTTGGTTCATTAGTGAATGCAGCATGTATTGGTTGCATCCCTTCTCATAATTTTGTTTGAATCTCTTAGATTTTAGAATCCACAGCTTTTGGATGTTTAAATTTGTTAACTATATACATAACCTTGGTATTCAGATTCGCCATTCTTTGTCTTAACAATGGGTGTTTAATTTGACTGTAAACACACCTCAAAATGAATAAGGAAAAAAAAGAGAATCATCTTCACGCCCAAGTTTAAACTGAATTCATATCTATATATTTGTGGTGTTCTCGTTTCAGAAGCAAGCTGTGCAGTCCAAGCCTGTGCTATCAAAGATTACAGCAATATATATGACCCAAACAGTCTCTCCTTCAGAGAAGGGGATTACATTACAGTAAGTTTTCCATGTTCTGTAGAAACAAGTTGCAAATCTTTTGAGATATGAATATAACTTTAAAAATGAAAAAAAAGATAAATTTTTTTTTAATTAATGTATGTTAAAAATGATAGATATAACATTTAATGATATGTATTATTTAACAGCAAAATTTCTTTTAATTTTTGCAATATATTCAATTTTTCCAGTCGACCATCTTTTTTTTTTTTCCTGTAGATAAGTTTTGTCATGAGAAGTTCTATACTACCTGCCTTCATAAGGTCTGATAGGTTTAGTTAATCCATCTGTATTATTTATCCAGATGTCTTTTTCAAAGGTATTTAGGGGTGTAGACCTCTTTGTAGAATTTTGAAACTAGAGATTTATAATGATGACTGGAATATAAAGCCAGCCTTGTCCCAGCTGTAGGTACAAACCAGTTAATATTACAAATACTAGCAGGTTTGCACCAGTATTTGCAATTGTCAAAGCAAAACTCAAAAACTGTAATAAAAAGACTGTGTACATGTTGCTAAGTTGGTGTGTCCTATTGAAGTGATGACTGTAATCCAGGATGGATAATTTAGATCTATGTAATGTTGGAATGCAATTTACCTTCCAGTTAGGTTATGTACAGGTGCTATTTTACCAGTTTCTCCAGTGTCACCACTGATGATGTGCTCTTTGTAGGCCTTGCTGTTAATAGAGTTTTTCATAAAAAGAATATTTTCATTATACCTGAGAGAGAGAGAGAGAGAGAGAGAGAGAGAGAGAGAGAGAGAGAGAGAGAGAGAGAGAGAGAGAGAGAGAGAGAGAGAGAGAGAGAGTTTGTGTGTGTGTGTGAGCTTATTTTCTGCTTTAAGTTGCCAGGTGTTACTGTCTCAGGATTGTCTTCTTGTTTATCTTGCTTGTTTTGTGAATTACAGCAAAATTGCCTGCCCCTGCTTGGGTCATTATACACACCAACACAAACCCACCCCCTACTGCCAGTGTTGATGCACATGGTTAAGATTTTCTGGGGGGTGAAATATGTCAGGGACTCGAAACCCCTGAATCCGACTGCTTCTCTTTAGGTTGACTTTGGAATATGGTACAGATTTAAATGTGGAACTCCCCTCAGATGTACTGTGTAACTTTGGAAGAATTACATTGTTACATTTTATTTGCTGAATTATTTCCGCGTGGTAGAATGTATGTATTTTACACAGTGAAGCATGAGAAACAATACAGTTTATTTTCAAATGCCATGTGCCTGAAAATAAAAAAAGTATGTGCAGCTCTGATGAGTTGTCAGATAGCAAAAAACTATTTATTCTTCGCAGTTTTTTTCCTAAATCAAAGAAAACTCCAAAAGAAAGTGAGGATATTTAGAGTTCCCTTTTCACCTTCATGTTGGTTGAAATTTTGAAAAAGGGCTTCCTGCCTGGCATATTTATTGCATACAGATTTAATGTTTGCTGATTTTCTTTTCCGTCTTAACGCAGTATGTGATCAAAAGATTGTGCTTGACTAACTGGGGTAAGGCCGTCAACATTGAGGAAGAAAAGCTGGCACCTTTTTTATTTTTGAAAGATTTTACCTTTACAAAGTTAAACAAATACTGTCTTTTCTAGGCTTATGATAATAGTGTTCATTCACACAAAATCGGGCCTGTAAGAGGTGATGTAACAAACAGAGTTTTAGGAACACGGGCTTCAGATATATGCCTGTAAGAGGTGATATCAGCATACGTTTTAGTCTGTAGATATTTGCCTGTCATACATGTTCCATCTCACGACTCACCTGGGAGAATGAGAGATGGAACCCCCTTTAAATCAGATTTTATGAAGATTGATATCAAGTGCTGGTTTGAGTGTCCTCAGCTAGAATTGCACCTGCACAGGTGTGCTGTATTGTCACCTTAGACAGCATGGGCGGTTGGAATTCCAACATGGGATTGAAATGACAGAAATGTCTGCCTATGTCATAGTGCTGTTGACACGGGTGATGTGGATATTTCCCCATTTTTTCCCCCTCCTCTCTTCTTCCATTTCCTACCCATCTTCTATGGTTTGCCTAGATAAGAGAGTATTTATCTGACTTCGGATTAATTTTCTCTTGAAGGTACAAATGTGTCTGTGGATTTACTGATCACTGGAGTATGTCCTTTGATGTTGTATGTTCTCTTTCTTATGGCTGATTTGAAGTGCTTCATAGAACTGTCAGATATTAAGACGTGACCATGATAGCACATGATTATTGTATTCTAGAGCAATTTGTATAACTGTTTTTGGATAAAATTGTTTTGGGTCTTTAGCATTGTTAAATGACCTAATCAAATAAATAATTACTGAGGTTGGTTCTGTTACAAGGTATAAGTAACATGAAACTGTCATAGACATAAAAATATCCAACTTGATCTATAGAAGACAAATGATATTTTGACTACAGCTTAAAGATATTAAGATGACCTTGTCCAAATTTTAGGTGATTAGAGGTATAATATGTGACAAACTCCCATAGATCAGTGACACAATGTGAGGACTAACCAGATATACATTACACCTATCTGTGCCATTGTGCTCCAATAATGAGTAATTCCTGAGAAAAAGAGTTTTATCAGACAGTTTTATCACACATAAAATTGTATGGGTTTGTCCAAACAAGATGTAATGAGTCAAAAATGATGTGTAATATGCTTTTAATAGTCGACGCCAAGATGAAAGCACAGTTATTTAGATCTACATCATCCTCGTTCGCCCACGTCAATAAAATTCAAGTTCTTCCAGGCATTTTAATCTTATCTCGACCTCTTTAAAAAAAAAAATACTGATTGTGAGTTTAAGATTCTCCTCACAGTTTTAAGATGTGAGTGATGGTGCTGTCAGCTCTCGTGACCTTCCATGTAGCTTCATACCACTTCCTGGCATAGAAAAAAGTGTGCTCATTCAGCTGGAGAGAAAATTGGAACTTCACCTTTGCTTACCTGGGAGGGTTGAGTTTGTTATTTGTATGTTCAGGTCGGATGGCGAGAAGAACTATAAAACCCACATAAATTATCTCCAATGCTCTGATGCTGCTGACTGATACACTTTTAAGTTTGCAAACAACACGCTTGTGTTATCAAATGTTTTGTCCTTTAAATGCTTTAGGCTTTTTCGAAAGGTAGAACATTTTTTTAGCATTAGCCTGATAATTTGATAGCAGGTGAATTGAGGTATATTTCAGAGGTGGTAGTTTATGGACTTTGTCAAACTTATTGAAAGTTATTATAGTACACGAGTACTTGGCAGGGTGTCAATTAGGAATATTAGCAAGAATCCATTATCACCGGTGATTGATGTTATACATTATATAGATTTTACTATAATGTTTAGTATTATCTACTTTTTTTACTAGGTAATTGTGTGTAATTGGTGTATTTTAGCCAGTCTTTGGCAATGTTGTTAAAATGTTTTATATTTTCTGTACTTTTAGGTCCTAGAACAACGTGCAGATGGCATGTGGAAGGGCTTCGTAATGCATGAGGGACAGATGGCCAAAACTGGCTTCTTTCCCGCCTCTGCTGTAGTGCTGGTAGACAGGCAATGTAAGTAGAAAACATCTTAAAGAGTCTTTTGGGACTTCCTGAAGATGGCCCAAATTTTATATAAAGTTGTCAAATATTAAACACTGTTAAATGAGGGATTTGATTACCGAAAGGACTTTTGAAAACAAATTTTCATTCAGGAAGGATAACTGTCAGGTTGGTTGGTTGGTTGGTTGGTTGGTTGGTTGGTTGGGTCTGGGTGAGGTTGGATCTGGGCACCATCTTTGTGGAGTAGTAGTTTGGTTCATCTATAGATGTGTACTACCTACTAATTGTCCAAATACTAATTTCTCCTTTGAAGTATTTTTATTCCTGGAGAAGAATTGAAGTTTTTAAAATGACGTATGCTTGAAGTAAAATGATTTATACACAAATTATAATCTCTGGCTAAGGGCTGCCAGGGACACTTCTCTGTAAGTTATTTTTGTGCATTATGTTATAATATTATGATCATTTATGCACCAGAACTCAAACCCATTATTTTTCATTCGTAGATATTTTTTAATCACATGGCCATTTTGTATTATATTTAAGCATTAGAAAACCGTACTCAGTCACTGCGAGGGTCTATGCATGGGGTCAGTCCAGTCAAATATGGTGGACAACAAGTGCCAGACCTCATCAACAGGAACCACAGCTTACACAATGGGGTGACAGACAGGAACTCCTATGGAAGTGTTGGAGCAGACGAATCTTTCCCTCCACCTCCATCCCCAATGACCCTGGCACGGAACTCTGCTCATGGTGAGTCAAAAGGAAAAGAAGGAAAGAAGGAAAAAACTGAGATTGTTGCGCAAAACAGTGCTTGAAAGTTCAATGTTTGCTTCAGGTAGTCCCCTCTCATCCTTTGAGGTCCATCCGTTTGGTTTGATTGTGGTGGAAATCTCAACTAGCACAATTTGGAATAAACACAAGCAGATTGCACAGATGTTGTTTGGCAATAGTACAAATCTCTGTCTTTTTTGCCTGGAGTGAAATACAGCAAAAGAGCAATCATTTCAGCAGAGGGTAAAAAAAAAAGAAAGAAAAGAGAACAGAGTCAGTATGTCTTTATCAGTGTTTTTTTTTTCCAAGAATTTCTTGAATCCCATCTCATTAGAAACAGACAAGGCAATGTAACATGATTAGAGATGTACTTATAATGATGTGATTTTTAATTTTTTTTCAGAATATGAGCACCAGCAGCCGGCCCCAGTGGCCCCAGTCCTCCATCCTGGTCCTCTTCCTTCTCCTCATCACCTCAACTCACCTCGATTCAATTTTGTCAACCACAACCAGGTAAGTTCATGGAAAGACTGAACTTTCTTTTCCTCTGAAATAAATTTTTCATTTTCAGGAGAATTGAGTCTAGGTAATGTTGAAGGGGGAAGTTCTAGTTCTAAGTTATGTAGTCAGGCACACATGCCCCGTAGCTAAAATATGAAATAAGTTAAATAAAAAGAACCAACAAAACAGAAAATACATGCATGTTATAACAAGTTGGAAAATCACTGGATGTGGTCTTCTCCTGGGTATTACTTACAGACCAGATGGGCACTGTATCCATGGTCTGGAGATTGATTAAAGATAGAAAAAAGATGATACATCACTGTTTGTGGCTGGTAATCAGTCTACTCTGTCTCTGCGTGTGTCCCCCGAGGGGTGTTTTCTGCAGCACAAGAAAGCTTGATTGTTGTCACATTTATCTCGGAGAATAGGCTTAAAATGTCAATACCAATAGCAAATTGAGTGTGGAAACAAGGCGTGTGTTTCAGTCATTATTATGCGTCAATAATTAACTACCTAAACGTTTACACACACTGATTGGTTATTACTTTTCCAATGCTTGGATAGGGATTATTTGATTTCTTTTACGGGACTGAATTCCTTTTTTAAAAGCACCTGCAGTCATTCTAATTAACAAAGGTAGTGGAAGGTTTTAGCGATTGAAGACCTATATATACAGTGAATGAAGCAGATGATATTTTTGACAATTTTGCACATATCGGACTTCTCTTTGTTTTAGGTTTACTATGAACAAATCAAAGGACTTATTGTGTCAGTTCACAGGTTCTGTTACACTGTTTCACCTAGTTTTAAATTTTTACTGCAGTTGTTTTTTAAGACAAGTTTCCAGTATTGTTCTTGACCATGATTTTTTCATCCACTCTGCCAGGAAGGGCTGACCTGTAATAATCTAGGTCAAGGGAGGTTGACCTCCACAGAGGAAAAAATTGATTTCAGATATATCTCATACTGTTCCATCTCGCCATACCAAGATAGTTATCTTACAGTGCAGTTTTCTCTCATCCACATAAAAACATTCTGAATCTTATCTGATCCAGATATTCTATTGTTCCAACCAAATAAGAAGTCTTGAGAAAAGATTGTTTTAAAATGTCTGTTTCAGTTTCTCTCATTGATCAATTCAAGTGGAGCTAGCCTAACTAGCAAAACAAGTTAATTGTGTCTGGAAGTGGGTGATAACCTCCAGCAGATGAAGTGTTGAAAATGTACCCCACTGCTTGTGTTATAGATTTCCAATAGATGCTGTGAAAAGAAAGTGTTATTTGATTGTAAGATAAATTGATCATCCTTTAACTGGTGTAATTAAGCCAGCTATTGGGATTGGGCCTCTGGTGTTAGTGATTTTGATCTTTTGCCCCAAAAGGCTGTATTTGTGAACTCTCCAAGGGGCATGTATACCATCAGCCAGTAATGGTTGCTTTGGATATAAGCAAAGTATGATGTAATGGAAGGGATATGCACTCAATGCATTGCAAACTTCCAGGTACTGTAGTCAGACATCTGCTGCCAGTAAAGGTAAAACCAGCTGAATTTGTTTTTTGTTTTTTTTTTATCCTTATTGTATAGATTTGTTGGAAGTAAATTCTTTATTTTTGTTGAGTTGAATAGGGTTGTTTTCTTTGGAAACCTGTAAACAGAATGATAGAACTGACTCAGAACTTTTGAAAGGGAACGTTCCTTGTTTGCAAAAAAATAGGAATGCAGAGCTATAAACAATCTTGGGCCAACAGGAATATTTAATTAAGTAGTTGCTACGGGAGTCTTGCTATCGTAAAAATACAATATTACAGATTTGGAAAGAAACCAAATGGAGGTGTTCCTTTACCATATCCAGATTAAAATGCAGCACTTGAGAAAAACTGACAGAGAAATTAAGATCATAAAACTATGGAACTCAAATAGAAAAAGCAGAAGCTGATAAAATCCTCGTAGGCATTCCTGCTAAGAAACTCCTATGAAATGATGATAGCGTAGGCTCCATGGTGAGAAATGCCCAATACTGAAAGCTTTTACTGCGATAAATGTCTAGTAAAAGGTCATGCTGGGTTTGTAAATGACTGTTTGCATCAGAGTTATAAGCTGGTTACATCACGGTGTTGCTCTACTCTATGAGCAGACCTGCTGTTTTGGCATTTAATCTGCAGATGGAGTAATATACACTGCGGATCTTTCATATTTTACCTCTGTTAAACTGCCAAAATTCCTAGAAGTGCAAAGAAAGTTATTGGTGCAAAGTTAAAGAATTGGGTAAGGCTGTCAGCAATATGTTTATGTTTTTCATCGTTTTCTTTTAAAAGAATTTTAGGTAATGCTTGTAGAGGTTAAGATGGACTAAGCTAACTATATCTATAAAGCTTCCAGCAGAAGCATTAAACCATGTATTAAACCAAGTGTATTTACTTAGAATTTACCTAGAACTGTGTGTTGGACATAATATATAACAGAATGAAGCTAGTCATGTATCCTATTCTATTGCAGATGTCCCATTCTCCCAAGCCAGGCACCCCAGGCACCCCAGACAAGACATTTGACTGGCCTCCTCGCCACCTCGATGGAGGGGATATGAGATCTGGAAGTCCACTGCGCTCAGGAAGTCCATGCAAGTCCAGTCCATGTAACAGCAACAGGAACAGCTCAGCAAGCATTGATAGTGGGAGGAGTCTTGGGTCATCACAGTTCGACAACAGGGTAAGTGTGGTGATTTAGCGTACTCAACAAGTCTTGTACTTATGATATGAAAATTGAGAGGATGCATATACATATTTTTTCTACCACTGAGATTTCATAAGAAACTTTGACATTAAAACAACTGTATCTGATGGATTTTAATAAGGGAACTTTGCATTGAGGATGATTGGCAATGGGCATGCTAAGCAGATGTCATTGCTGTGAAGATGGTATATAAAGGATTTCTTTTGAGTGGTACCATATGGAATTATGTGTCATTGATGTATAAATTTGGTACATAAACATTGTACATGAAGCTATATATGATATAATCAAGTGTAGAAAGCCCATAGCCCTGTTGGTCTCACCAGGACTGGGGACGAGAATCGATAAGAAAAAGATAACTAAATCATAGCCTAGCAGGATTGCTAGCAAGTATTTTTTCCCCAACTTCCTTTTTTTTTTTTTTTCTATTTGGCAATTTAGAACTCAACTTAGCATACCACTGCACAAAACATATCCTGTTATATTCTACAGTTTCTTTTCTTAATTGCTTTCTCTAACCTGGCACTGAAGAGTGCTTAGCCCATATGAAAATAAACAAAGATAATTTTTGCCTTCAATTTTGCTAATCCATTGAAATTTTCGCTCTAAGATTTCAGTACTATTTCAAAGATGTTAACTTGTTTTTGTTTTTTTAACTTATGCTAACAAATGGGAATGTGCATGCATGTACATATGCAAGCATACATGTGACCAAATTTTAAAGAAAAAAATTTTTACAACCAATTTTGTCTCTTCCAGAGTGGCCATATCTATGTGAACCACAACCAGCACCGGCTGTCAGGTCAGAGCTATGAGTCTGGGCTGTCTTCTCGGCAGAGCTACCACAGTACGTCCAGCTCCAGTATGGGCAGTCTAGATAGACTAGAAGAGAGCGGCTACTCCAGCCAGGTCAATGTGGCAGAACTTTTCCAAGCAGGATACACAGTATGTAGCTATTTCTGTTATAGTTTGTGTTTTAATTGAATTTTTTTCCCCCACTGGGTTTGTATAGATCTAGCTTTTTGTGTTTAAACCAATTAGTTTAGAATTATCAGTGAATTAATTATTAATTATTTATTTGTTTATTTATTATTTGAGGAACTAGATGACGTAATGGTGAAAGGACATAATATCCTTCTTCTGTAAAAAAAATTTAACATCATCACTCAGTGTAGGATGTAGCAGATGACACGTTGTGGGAAGTAATGGATGATGACAGTTCTGTTGCCACAGTGACAGCAGCGATCAATACCCGTGTTCTGGTCATTCCTCAAAGTAATGGAGATTAAGTCCATAGATATTTCTTATAATTGATATATGGATGCTTCAGAATTTTTTAATGAGGCAATGGGGAAATTGAATTAATTAGATCAAAATACTTTATACAGAGGAGTGTTTTCTGTTTTATAACACATACTCCAGTCTGTGAAGGCAACGAACACAAATGTAATATGCATTGTGAATTAATTCCAGTAACATGAACTTTGAATGTAGGCCCCTAGAATATTTCACCTGTCTTAAGACTTGAATATTCTGTATATACCAATCCAATTAGCTTTCCAGAAGAATAGTAGTAACAGTTGGCAGTGTATGCTCTATGTGGTATTTTGTTGATCTATTCTTAATTTGTAAAGGTCATCTTGTAAAAACTGGGATGCTCACCACTTGGCAGTTGCTTAGTATTGATCCTCCAGCCCAGAGTGCCCACTGGGAGTATCCAGAAAACATTTACAATTTGAAGCTCTAACAGAGGATCCACACATCTTTCTTGTGTATCTGCAAAATTGATTCTTAATGGCCCCCATTTCTTTGGTGGAAAAGCACTGGAGATTCACTCATTTTCATCCAAATGATATTTCTGGTTTCCCTGTTGGTAGCCTGCCAGGATTGGTTAATAATCTCGCCTTTGAAGAGCCATTACTGTGTTGACATAGCAGAATGTTTGTTCTGCCGTCTGAACAGCCTCTCAGGCGTGTGCCATGCATCTGAGCAAATCCAGCCGTGTGCGACGTTGCATTGTCTGACTCTTAACTTTTCTGAACAAACTTATTTTCCAGCATAGTTTTTAATAACACCTTGGGGAAATTGGCAACAGATGTATGGTTCATCTTACAATTAGAACATCTTTATGCTGGCGCTTTCACATCTCCAGTACTTATTATTGCGGATCTGACACATACACAATCAATATTTAAACTTCCCAGCTCCTCGGAGGAGTTGACATAGCAAAATTGATGCTCATTTTATATTTTATTGAATTGATATACTTTGAATCATGGACTGTAATCAGATTAGCCATGTTCCTATCTACATGGAGGTGCTGGCGGAAGTTGCGGCTTGGTTTGTCAGTGGAGTTACAGAAAGACCCGGAGAATTCTGAGGAGCAGACAGACGCTTTTTGTTCCCGTTTCTTACACCATGGTTTCCTATGTGAAGAGCGTGATAGCCCAGTGCCGGAGTAGAGTGCACTATGGACAGGTTGTTGTCTGGAAAATTTGATTGAATGGTTCAGTGGTCCAGCCACTCGAGCAGAGTTTCCTCTCAGAGGAATCGCATCCATCAGTTTTATAGAGACGCCTGTCAACTTTTATCATAATTTTCCTGGAGGACTTTGCTTTACTAGAAATGTGTTCTGAAATTGGTCACGATGCAGGTTTATTTGCAGAAACGATGTTTGAAATTTTGCACTTTCATTCAGAATTCCACAAGATGAGTGGTGTGACCACCTTGGGCTGTTCATGCATAGAAAAATTGGCATATTTGTGATCTAAGTATTTTAGATATAGTTTTCTCATGTGTATCTCTTAACATATTTCTCAATTCATTTCAGGACCACGAAGTGCTGCATGCCTGGCTGTGTGACCTCCATTTTGAGGAATATTTCAACTTGTTCGTACAAGCAGGCTATGACATGGGAACAATTACACACATGACACCACAGGTAAGCTGACATAATGTCACAGGACTAGGAGGAAAACTTTATCTGCTTGCTTATGTGCAGTATTGGAAATATGAGGCCAGATTCTCATTACTCAATACTGGTATTTGAATATTCTAACCACTGGCTTAGCTGCCTGACTGACTGGTGTTTTGTTGTATGTGGCACAAACTAGTTATACAATATTTCATGATTTACAGGATTTACATTGTATAGCTGGAATTATTTAAATGTCAGTCTAAATTAAGGTATAAGCATAATGCCATCCTTTCAGATAATATTTGTTAATGAACTATCCATGTTTCCACTTATTTGCATAGCTCTGTTCCAAAGGGAAAAAAAGAAAAAGGAAAATGGAAACTCGGAATGATATTTACTGATAACATTTACAGTAATGGAAGAATGGTTCTTTTTATCAGAAACAGTATAAGATGATGGCATAGTCAGTTTAAATTTGCTAACTGCTCTGTCTGGCCACTCAATATCTGGTACATATTTCAAAAGTATTATAATAACATCCACAATCATCCTCTCTCCTGGGGACTCTTCTTTCCAAATAACAGAACAGCGTATGGTCCCTGCGTTAGCTTAGGGAGACTTGATGCTGGGATTAATGAAATAGTGGACAAATTGAGCTTGGGAGATTCACTTTGATGTATCCAAATAAAAGCACAAAAGCACTGTTTGATCTTATCAATGGGAACTCAATCAATCGTTTTGAAGCCTCATTTTCTAGTTCAGTTAAGGTTGTTATTGCTTCAGAGAAAGAAATGCTTCTCTCGAAACCGCAGATCAATCTCAATTTGAAGCCAATGTTTTTTTTCTGTGAGATAGCTACATCTGTTCTGCAGGAAAGGTCTTCATCATAACTGTATGGGCATTGTAGTAAATGTGTCACTCTCTGTGATCACATGATTGTGATTGATTATTATTGGTTAAGAAAAGTTTTATGTTTTGTTACAATTTAAGTGCAAGCCTTTCAATACTTATGATGCTGACTGTTACAAACTACTCTGCTCACTCCAGGGAAATCTAAGCCGAATGTAAAATATTAATTGGTATCCAGCAAGCAAAGCTGTAAAGACCAATGCTGTCATGTGTTATACATTGCCACTGTTCCTCATGGGAACTCTGGCTAAACTAAAACTCTGCAGTGTTTTCAACATAGAGAACTCAACTAATGTCTTGTGCATTAAAAATGTTTTCAATGTTATGAGGATTGGTTGGTTGGTTGCCAAATTTTTTAGAAATGAAACTTGGGCTATGCTGAGGAATGTACAGAACAATCAAAAATTAAAACTGATTATGATTGCATAATTTGATATTTTTTCTTCCAGGATTTAACGGCTATAGGAATTACCAAGCCAGGCCACAGAAAGAAACTGAAAGCTGAGATCAGCAAGTTGAATCTCCATGATGGAATACCAGATTACAAACCTGTGAGTATTTCTATTACCACTGGAGAGCTTTCTTCATGTGCTGTAGTATTACAGATCATCAAATATTTACGAGATAACTGCATGGCTTAATTGTTCCTGCTGGTTTAGGCAATGTTAGGTGGTTTTAGTGACATGACTAGGAAACTTGCATAAACAGCCAGCCAGTGCAAAATATGGCTGGAATAAGCTTAAGTCACCAGTTATCATAGCATTAATGCTGAACTTGCTTAAGATTTTTTCATGTGAAGAGATCTCAGTTCAGTGTATGGAATAGCTATTCAGTGTAGCTAAATTTCTGAGAGGTCTTATAAGTATATATATGTAGTTTCTGACTGCAGATAAAAGAAAATTAGATCATTTGCTGTCTGGCATTATTTTATGATTATGGGTGATCTGAAGATAACTGTAGAGGAAAATATAATATTTTATACATATGACCAGCTATTGATTTAGATTATAAATGCAAGGCAACTCTCTCTCTCTCTCTCTCTCTTTTTTTTTTTTTTTTTTTTTTTTTTTTTGTAGAAGTTTGTCACAATAGCAGTAGTAGGTGTTTTAAGCTGTATAGAGTTTTGTAGAAACAATATTTCATACACAAAAGCCTGATATTGATTCAGATTATAAATGCAAGGCATTTTCAAAACAAAAAAAAGCTGGCACAGTGGCAGTAGGTGTTTTGAACTGAATCAAGTATTATGATGAACACTTTTTCTTGGTTTATTCAAGTTAAGTAGCAAGTGGAAAGTAACACTGCACTGTAGGAAAGATGTAGCCTAAGGGTGATGGAAATTAAAACACATCTTGCAATAATTGGGTTTGTGTACATTAGTGATCCACAAATCTATACAATTACATCACAATTTTCCACTACATTAGTCATTCACTTTGTGCACAGCATGGTGGGAACAATTACATTCGAGATGAACTTCTAATCAAAAGGCTTAAGAATTCCTAATGAAACTTTGTATTGTTGCAGAATGATCTGTATGAATGGCTCCAGCTGTTACGCCTAGAGCAGTACTATGACACACTGGCACAGCAGGGATATGACAAGATTGACATGGTCACTGACATTATGTGGGAAGACATGGAGGATGTGGGAATCTCATTATTAGGTGAGCAGAAACTACATTTATTTTCCCCTTTTGTTAATGAGTTTTGAATCTGAAGGCAATTTAATGAAGGGAAAAGGCTTTTTTCATTTAATAATGTCTCCATCTATTCTTATCCAACACAAGATCCATTAGTTCTGATCAAATATTGCATATGCTTTAAAAGATTCCAAGTAACCACTTCAATTATGTCAATGTTTGTTATGATATAGATCAATTTTGCTCTGTTTTTCTCCCAAAAATATCAGAAACTGTGATAAATGTTATCAAGACTGTAATGAAATAATCCAAGCACTCCAATTTGACAGGATTTGAATAATTTTGTGAAGTCGCTTGTTTTGCTTACTCAGTGTAATCAGAAATCAATAGACCGTATGTAAACTTAGCAGTGGCTGTCCTGGACTGATTTATAAGCTTTTTTCTCATTTTCACAAAACTTCTCTCTTTCCTCCCCTGACAGGTCACCAGAAGAAATTGATGCTGGCAATTGATCGGCTGAAGCGCATCCAGTCAGGTGCTGGCAGACGACTCTCCTCCATGGAAAGACAGGCGTCAGCTGAGATGCTGGACACTCCTCCTTCTCCAGGTTTCCAGCCACCCCCCTCATCCCGCTGGTCAGCAGACATGGGTGCGGTCCAGTACCACCCTGAGGGTCAGTACCAGGTGGTCAAGCCCAAGCGCTCTCCTTCAGGAGACAGTATGAGCAGCAGTGGAAGCGCCAAGGACAACCTGTCCAGCTTCCACCAGCTGCAGCAAGAAAACAGAGGTGCTACAGAAATCATTCATTTGAGGAATAGCAGTCCCAAAGTTTATCAGCCAGATGTGGTGGCTATTCAAGTCAATAGATCTCTGTCTCGGTCAGGGACATCAGATGGACTGGATGTTTATGCAGAAGGACAAAATGTGATCTGCCGGTCCTTTCAGGCACCTCCAGAGAATAAGTATAAGGAAGAGGCACTCCCTGTGGATGGTGAGGTGACCCCCACTAATGAGCTTAATCCGTGTAATGCAGATGACAGTGACCATGCAGGGTCTCTAGGTAGACCATCTGCAGCAGTCAGTCCGAGAGTGGTGGTCAAACCAAAACCTGTGGCCAAAATTGTGGCTAAAACAAAACGATCGAGTCGGGATTTTACACCAGAGATAATTCCTTTAGGCCCAGATTACTGTAGCAGTGGTGACATAGGGAGTTATGCCACTTTACGCAAACCTTTAAAGACACCAAAGGATTCTAGCAAAGAGCAGCAGTCTTCTGACATTGTGTCACAACAACAACTGCAAGGAAACTCGGTGAAATCTCAAAAGGAGTTATTGGCAGCAAGTATAGCACAGAGTGTAGCGAACAGGAAAAACATGGCCACCAGCCAACATAATTCACAGCCTGCTGGACCAGGTTCCCCAAAATCTACTTCTGCTCCCCTCAATGTGTTCACCAATGGGCCTATTGTGAACTCCCAGGGCTCCCCCAGGTCTCCTACAGCTGGTCACCATCAACATAGTCTGTCTGCCCCTGTCACCAATGGCCCTAATCATATTCCTTCAGCAAGCAGTGGTGGGCACAGCAAACCACCTGCTAATTCTTCTCATGGAAAGAATAAAAAGCCTCCTCCCCCGCCAAAAAGGACCAACTCTATCAAAAGTGACACCCCTGTGGTTGTGGAGAGGAGACACCATAGTTTTTCAGAGAGTCCGAAATCTTCGCATAGACAACAACAGCCACAGGCGGGTAATGTGCTGCACACTCCAAGCCTTCAGAAATCTTCTAGCGCCAGCCTGCCACAACATAACTCAACCAGCAGTGTCCCAGCACCACAGAAGCTACAGAAAAGTAGTCCTCCACAGAAATCTCAGTTTGGTAAGCAGAATTCACCCGTCACAAGTTCATCTCATAAGCTGCAAAGCAGTAATCATGCTGAAGTATCTCAAACTAAGAGTCAGTCACCAAAATCACCTGTTGCCAAACACAAACAACAACAACAGAATCAGCAGCAACAGCAACCAGATTTCCAAGACTGTGTGAAAAGTCTTGCGTTGAAATTTAATAAACCAAAAACAGACAGTTTGCCTTCTCCGCCAAAAGAAGCCTATGAGCCTCCTCAGACAGAAGAATTCCCTCCTCCTCCGCCTCCCATTGCAACCGATATTTCACCTCCAAAGAAGGAAAAAGACTTAGTTAATATAGCAAAAGCAAACCTAAAATCTCCACAGAAACTGTCAAAACCTCAACAGAAATCTCCCAAACCGGAGCAAAAGTTCTCTAAACCTGATCTAAAACCTGCCAAAGTGGAAACAAAAAGTGCAGAACACAGACTTGAAAGTAAACCCGAAAAAGTAGAACAGAAAGCAGAGGTCAAGCCAAAAATGTCTAAGCCGTCACTGCCTGCTGATCTCTCAGGCTCGGACAGTGGCAGTAGTAGCTGTGATGAAGATACGTTGTCAGACTCCAAGAAGAATGGCTCCTCCTCTAGCAATGAGAGCATCAACAGTATCACTGTGGACTCCAATACGTTGCCTTTTGCCAATGAAAATGTTGGCACTATTAAACAGAAGAATGCACCCCCTAAGCCTTCCATAGTTCAGTTTAACATGGATGGAGATGCAGACTTAAACAACAGCCTCTTTGATGGGACGGGGACAATCAAAAGAGCACCTGCCAAACACAGTACAGAAGGTAAACACTGTAATGAATATGGATTTAAGTATTAAATCTTTATAAAACCCTGGGTTAATTGTGGCACTTGCTTTCTTCTACTAGGTTTTTAAGATAATTATTGACTTTGAAATGGAACAAATATTTTTCATTTTTGTAAACCGAAGTAATCCATTTTGACTACTGGCAAGCACAGCACATGTCAGCTTCAGCTAAGCAGATATAATTTGTATCTTGGGCAATTCCTTCAAGTCGTGAATCATTTCTCATTGTCTACAATAACTGTGCTGAAGAGATAACTTGATTAATTGCAGCAGTTTGCTAGATTGGCAGTAAATGTTTGTCTTAGAATTAAATGTTGTTTTCATTCTCTGTGTTTCAGCAGCAGCTGCTGCAGCAGGCAGAGGTCAGATGGGGGCTGAGTTTTACACAGGGGATGATTTCCTCATGGACAGGTTAGTTCTGTTGCATGTTGTGCTATCATGCACACACTCTTAAATGTGTGTAGAGGAGCTGTAGAATGGTCGTGTAAAATATCACCAGGATTTTTTGTTTTCGGGGTCTTGTATCATTTAGCTCTAACCAAGTGTATATGAGATAATGCATTTAGTAATGTATTGATCCAGTTGCATTTCTTCATTCTGTATATCATTTTGTCCCTGCTTCATTATCATAGGATGACCAACAGAAATGCCCCAAATAAAAAACATCATTTATATTCCATGCAATAAAACACATATTTTCTACTTTATACATTTATGAATTTACTTAAATTTGGACTCGGATAATCATTGTACCCTCTTTCACTTCAGTTCTGACTTCCCATCTGGTCAAGGCAACGATGTGCTAGATGACATAGGGAACATGCTTCAGGGGCTCACAGATGAATTAGACGCCATGTTGGATGATGAGATCTAAAAGCACAGGAACAAGACACTAGAGAGCGCTACTTGGAACACGGCCTGAAGAAGTTCCAAAAGATCTGTGATGCCAGAAAGATATCTGCAGATGCCTTGACTCTAAGCCAGGCACATAAATACTGGGGCCCTTCAGGAAGGTGTCGGTCTCCTGTAATGATCTGGTGTTGCAGGTATTCTTTTCTATGGGAATGACCAGTGTACATGTCCTTTATTATGGAAAAGGTGACTATTATCTGATGGAATCTCTGGGATACCTTGATATATTAGGTGTAATTGCCTGATGCATGAATCGAAGAACAACACCAGTTAATGCTACTAGAGGAGGACTTGATGGTGCTGCGCAGGACGCAGGGCATAAAAGAAAATTCTTGTAAATCTGTGGGAGAAGGCTGAATGTGGGTGGACATTGAAGCTTTAGAACTGCCTAGTCAGATATGAGCACAGCAGGTTTGCAGGAAAGATAGAGTAATTTTTATGGAGGAATAGGTTCACATCATACTGTTAGTGGATATCATATCAAGTCTTTGATATGTGAATGGGTGTAGGTGTCCAGTAATAGCAGCTGATTTGCATTAGATTATGGGTAGTAATTTGCTTTTAAATATGTAAAAAAGGAATATGCTAAATGATAATGATGATGATGATGGGGGTACTTTTTATGGTAGCCAATAGCTTCATCAAGACAAGCCTACACACACAGGCTGTGAATAGAGCAATGACTTACGTAGTTATCAAAAGCCTTTTCTATGTAGGTCACTGGATAGGTGACTGAGTCGAGACAAGATTGGTGGTAACCCAATGAAGAAGAACTCATGTCTGCTTCCCAAAAAGATATCTGGAGCCTTCATGATACACACTGGTTGCTTTAATCAGATGATATTCAATTGTATATAACATAGCTGTAAATGTGTATATATATTTGTTTATAAATACAGATATTCTCAATGTGTAGGTTCACATCCTCTAAGTGCCATGGATTTCATTACAAGGTGGTGTCCCGGTGAGATCAAAATAATATGGAATAAAGCCTTTGAATTCTAAAGACACCAACCAGATATCAGAAAATTCATCTATTTGAATTAAGATTGTTATCAGTAGCAACATTTCTGTACATAACCAGTATACATTCTTTGCCTTTGGAAGTGCTTTTATTTTAAGAATGTTTGGTAAAATATATATTTAATGGTTATGTTGGCCAAGTTAAGTTATTGACAGGGGCTAAACTGGTGCCTTATTTATGCAGAGGACTGTAATATAATGAATAACGAAAAAAGAAAATATATCAATGTTAAGTATACTCAGTGAAGCATTATTGAATATAAGATAAGTATTCAGCCTAAAGTGCTTTTGGAATAAGATAATGTAAATTTCCTTCTACCTTGAAACGGGAACTTGGTTTTATGGGTCTCAATGTACAACTCCTGTGATCATATTTTTAAGTGTTATTCATATTATAATTACACATTTTCCTTTCTTTTCATCATTGCTTTGGCACCAGTTTTTTTAATCAACAATATCAACTTAAACTGCTAGCAATTTCTGGTTAACATAAAAAAATTTTATTATCATGTAGGAAACTACTTGCTTTAATCATAGTCCTCACTGCCAGGAAGGGGTGTATTATTTGCAGAAAAAAGTGCGTTATTAGAAAGGGGATTCATTTTGAATGCTCGGTATATTTATGAAAGATTATTTTTCATTTCATGTCATACCCGATCTTACATTTGTGTGATGTCACAAGGTGATACGAAGGTGCTGCCAAATATCTCGATTCACAATTTGCATCGTTTTGTTTCATGTAGAACAGGACTTGCTCAAAGTACAGGAAGCAATAGCATAGAGCCAGCGCATTCAGAGCTGTATCATATCATAAACAACCATTTTTAATGAAATAAAATATTTTGGTTGAACAGAATTGTTTCCAGACTTTGTTTTGAGTTATTTGCATCCTACATTTTAATCTTGGTTAAAACAAACGCGGGATTGATTGAGTCATAGGTAGAACTTAATGACAGTTCTATATTTGTAACATTAATAATTTTTACAAAAAAATTGAAAACATAAGCCACATGATAAGTGAACGAAAGATTATATTTTGAAGCTTGGACATGTTTGCTAAATACTGTAAAACAACAGTTATTTGAAAAAGGTAGAAATAATGGGGTTTAACAATAACAGATTGTGTTGAAGAGACGGGTAAGATTGTACCTCGCAGCAAATTGCGATTGGTGCGCCAATTGAGATCAGTGTTTTGACGTTACTCTCTTGCCACAGGGTGCGCTAGTAGTCTGTCACAAAACTGGTGTACGAAACATTGCACTTCGTAATTTCTGTAAATGTCGCGTACTCCAATGTCAATAGGAATGTTACATACCTTTTGGGTAACGGTGCTTTTACCACAACTTAAAACAAAAATAAAAGGATTCATGTAACTGATAACTAAGTCGGGATGAAAACGCTATTTCACTCGGTAGAGTGATGGGTAACAGGAGGCAGAGAACTTAAGAGGATGCTAGAAACTCGTTATTTTTTTAACCAAAACCTCGTGTACTGACTTACAAAACTCTGCAATAGGACCAATGCGTACATGTTAACAAGTGATACAAGCATTCAATACATGTGGAATCGGCGAAATCGGGTGAACTGGGATTAGATGCAAAAATATTTTTGCCTTCCATTCCAAGTATAAAGGGCCCCCTCGGTACAGTATTTTTCCGATTTCTTTACGTTTTTTCATTACAAGTGAAGAAGGCGATATCTGTGCCGAATTAAAGTTTTTTTATGCCGGCCTTCCTGGTCGTGCAGTTCTTCAAAAATCAAAATTGATAATGTAATCGATCAGAAGCACCATCCGTGATTAAGCCAGACTAACAGCTTTGAAGAAAATCGAGTAGCTTAATGCAACAAGGCGTATGTAATAGACGTGACAACCTGTAGAACAGGTCCTAGTCATCTTAGATTACATTCGTGTGGTTCAATAAAAAGACGCCTGTAGAAATCACCTTTAACGTGCGTGAAGGTGATACAGAACTCGAAGTAAGACTTGCCGAGCACAACTGGTCAGTCCCTTGGAAAAAGGGCGATCCTGAGCGCCTTGTCCGGCATTGTGAACAGTCGGTTAATCATGCCAATAGGTTCATGATGATATTCCATCCGGAAAGTTTGAACAATCTGAAAGAAAATAGAGAGCTATCGTTAACAAAAAATAATATCAACATGTATGATGCATCAAAAGATAGCAAAAGCTTTTTTATGGCCCAAAATCAGGTGACGTTTTCCGGCAAATCGTAACATTAAGGAAATATCGAAGCTGTCTTGATAGACATTAACACAGCAAGCAAAAGGATAAATTCTAAAATTGTAAAAAAAAGATACAAGTTACATCTGTTTTCGAAAATGTCTTCGTTTTCTGACCTTAATCAAAGCTAAGTATATTTCTTGTTCAGCAAATCTCCTCCCTATACACATTCTAGGGCCGTATCCAAAAGGCATCATTACAAACGGCGGTGGTGCCTGAATGTCTCTACTGTCTTTCTTCAACCAGCGTTCCGGCAGAAATTCTTCAGGACGTTCAAAATATTCCTCTTGAAGACACATTACTTGATTGTTCATGGCAATCAAAGCCTTTAAAATGGTAAAATATCCAAATCAACACAATCCAAATCAAATAAATAATATAATAAATCAATAAAATTTTAAAACAGTTTGGGATGATAAGTCTGCGTGAATTTTTAAAAATATTATTCAAAACATTAGACCCAATCAAAACAGTATGCAGTCATTATGAAATATCTTATATCCAAATTTTGAGAGAAGTTTTTTCCACATTCTCAGTCATCTATCTAATCCAGATGAACCGGAGACTTAAAAATCCAATACTGACCCCTTTAGGCACCAAGTATCCTCCAAGTACAGTATCTTCCTCCAGAAACCTCCTCGTCCCCCCTTCCACTGGGAAATTGAGCCTGAACAACGCGGTAATGGTAAAAAGAACTACATAATGTACATTACGCAAACTGATTGTTGAAATGTTGAAAATAATGTTTCTGCCGTCTTTTCTATTTAACTTGAAAATATTTTTAAGGGGAAAAAGTTGAATAGCGAAATTACATGATATCATTACCATGGTGATATCGATATGAAAATAGTACAGTGAAAATAGTGAGATATAGTTCTATCACAAAAAAAAAAAAAAAAAAAAAAAAAAAAAAACCTGGACAGAAATTATACCTGAAGGACTCTTTAATACATGCTTTCAGGTACGGCATGTTGTCTATGTGACTGACGTTCACTGAACATCCGTGGGGTATCACTGTGGATATTTCCTGATAAAGCTTTTCTTGTTCAGCCGGGTTTTTGGCCAGGTGATAGAGAGCAAAGGACAGAGCGCTGGCAGTCTGGAAAAGTTCACCGTTGATGAGACATAAATCTCTGAAACTCTTCATGCAATTTACATGGTGTATATTTATAAATTCAAAAGTCGAAGAGTTTTGTACCAACAGATTTTGGTATATTTTTTCTAGTGTATCTATTGCGTAAGATAAAACTTTAAATATGTTATAAAAAGGTCAATTATTTACATAGGTATATATAGGAATGAATAATGCGTACAAGGTACATACATATACGGGTTCTTAGAAAATTGGTTAACCAATTCATAGGTCTATGTAAAATGATTCAAACAATACAGATAACTCTTTATATTTGGTTTTATGTCCTATTGACAAATAAAACCATCTCTAGTGAGAAAGCTTCTGCTTCTTCTCGGATATTTTATTTTTACTAGAATTTATAACTGATTCGAGAAATTCGATGCTGATTTCACACAGTTTTAATATTTCATTCTACTGTAGTAAGATATTAAACGCTTACTGAATCTATCCCTGCAGTAAATAAATCTACGGTCAGATTCACTGCATCCTCGTTTGACAAAGCCTTATTCGATAGCACGGTGGCGAGGAAACTGTCATTGTTTTCAGAATCATTGGGGCTAATCTCCCCAAATTTCTCTCTAGCGGCATTGAGATATTTAAGCGCAAGTCTGAAAGAGGAATACAACGCGTTTAATTGACAAAATGCTTTTGATCTTAAACCCACTGCCTGGCCATTAATGAATCATGATTAAATAATTATATCACTTATTTTCAATAAATATGAACTTGAAAAAATATAAACAAGCACGTTGTAGGTTTTGATTTCTTTCATAACAAAAAAGACGAAATAATTGTACATTTATATCATTAAAAATTCTAATTATGCTTTATGTTTTCTTCAAATGTCAGCAGGGCCTGATTATGATGGCCAGTTTGAAGAAAGCTTACTGAAGGGCTTGCTCCATATTATACCTTATTAGAAAAAACTTACTCGTTACATCCACGTTTTCCAGTAACAAACTGCGAGTACAGTCGTGTTCGAAAGAAATGATACCACGGAAACGCATACATCGTTTTTTGCACGGCGTCAAACATGGCTTGTGACGACGATATCATCTTGTTGGCGTCAGAACCAAGACATAAATCGTCATCCATTACCCCTAGTCTTGTGTTGAAACATACTGTGCCGATAGCTTGAAGTAAAGAGTTGAATTAAATATCTAATATAATGACATGCATAACAAGAGAAAAGACTCGCTTTTTACCGACCCCCCTCCCAGATCCAAACAAAGCGTGTATCACCACAGTTACATACCATCTCAGCGTATGTATTTCAACTATTACAACTCATAATGGTCATCTATTGCTACAAAGATTTGCAAGCCCTTATAGTCTATTAAACCTTACTCTGTGCTTAATATACATGTATAACATATGCTTTTGCATTTTCAGTTTTATATTCTACAAACAATACCAATTCGTTTTATTGTAATTACATTCCATGGCATATTTGGTGACGTATGAGAACAGCCCTGACACTTCGCCGCTCGTTCTATCTCGTTTGTCTAACAGAAGTTGAAGAAAATCGTCCGCTACTTCGTTTTGTGCCGGGAGATAAACAGAGGCTGCCCTTGGATGCATCATCATCTTCTGAACTGACTTCCTGACGTTGAACCAGGCCTCGCCTTGTCTATAATGCATCAATGGAAATCCATATAAATCTCAATTGAAAACTAATTTATATTCTTTTATATTTTATAAGAAAATGGAAAATTACTAGATTAAAATGCAATTTCACTGAGATTTTGAAACAAATCTTACTTACAAAGAACCTATTCCGAGGGCAAACTTTTCTCGTTTTTCAGCGATATAGACTATTGGCATCGGAGGTCGTTTGGGATACTTTCCCTCACCACGGAATACTTTAGCGATGTCGACTGGGTCAAACAAATTAACCACTGTCATCGGTCCAAGTTTTTCCTTGTATACTCGCCCATAACGCTGGTAGTATTCCAGTTTAGCAAGATGAAGCCGTTCAAATCTGTAAGGACCTAAAATTGTAACTCATTAAACAGGACGAAAGCCCAATAATGCTTGCTTCAGCCACCTTGTGTTTAGAAGTGTACCGTACTTCTATGTAAAGCCTTAAAAACAGCTTTCCAACTATGTTTGAAAGTTATTTTTCCGGTGTACATATACTCCTAATAAAAAAGAGGGCACAATCTCAGTATAATTTGTCACTTAAAAAGCTTGACTCCTTCTTTTCGAACACAAGCTATCTATATTCTATATCTGTAGAGTTTATTGTATCATCATTTGTACAATCATTATTTATCATAGACTGATAACTAATCAAAACTAGAAATGAAAGGATGTTGCCGTGTACGGCGATATTGTAAGAGCAGCATTCGTGACACTAACCCCCCCCTCTCTTTTTTTTTCTGAAAGAGAGAGAGAGAGAGAGAGAGAGAGAGAATTTCAGCACAAAATGTACCGCTGAGAATTAGGGGTAACAAGATACAGAGAAGCACTCTAAATGCCAGTCTAACTCAAATCTCATTTTAAAGCAAGCACAGCGTGGGACTAAAATAACCGCTACTCAAATATTAACTGGGATTTTTGCCATTTATGTCATTTCAACAGTGATAATGCAAATATCAGTCCTGGTTTAAATTCATATAGGGTACAGGGCGTCCATAAGACACCCCAGTGGTCTCCCTGGTCCATCCTTCAAAAGGTAAACCTTTATCAAGGTTTGAGATTCCAAGTCCTCGACATTGCTCCCTACTTCTTCTTTATATTATTATTCTTATTATCTTATTTATTTGTTACCAACATTATTTTTTGTCCCGACAAAGTTTAAGGCTATGGTAAACGTAGGTCACTCTCGAGTTCAATTACATTGACGTTGCTTTCACCAGGTCAATTTTGGTCAGCTCAAGAACTTGACTGGCTTGATAAGTATATAAGATCTCCACTTCCAACAGAACATTTGTAGAGTTATACACGGTAAACTGTATACTTACCTAACTTGGTATAATTTAACGCCGAGCCAAATATTGGAACGCACCGGGGTCCAGGCATTGCTGAGAAGGGTAACGCCATTATGCTAGTTGGGTTAAGATCTCTCCAAATTCGCCTTGTCCCTTATTTTCCTTCTTGTTATGTATGCACAATAAGGCTAAACAAACGCCCTGTGAGCTCTACGTTCACGGAGTCGCCCGATGACGACACTGCGCACTTCACAAGGTCGGCTATGCTGTGAGGATCGTTTCTCCTACAATGTACTCTCTGGCCACAGGGTGCGCTAGTAGTCTGTTATAACATTTTTGTATCGCCTATACTTTTATTTTATTTACTATTTTAGGGGCCCTCGAACTCAGAAGATACGTTTCTCACATGTTACGTCTTGACTTTAATACCTTAATAAAACGGTCTATTATCAAGCCCGTAGCCAGAAATTTCAAAAGGGGGGTTATTGTTCTGAAGAAGTGGACCTTTACCATGAAACCTTCGTGTGGCTAGATAAAATTTTACCTAGAGGGGACCTTTTCCCAGTAAAGGGGGGGGGGGGGGTCTTTCCCCCCCCCTTACGGGGCTGATGTTTGATCCCAAGATGGATCAGATGGATGAGTAGAAGACTTGTTAAAGCGAATTCTTGCGTCTGAAATACAGGACTAATGTATCAAGTCGCTGTGGATTTGTCTTGAACTGTCAGTGTTTGAGATAGAAGTTAAGATCAATTTTCGGGCTGATAAGGATTTTTTGTGAAACAAGCCTGTGTATTTGGATTCTTTTTTCTTTATTGAAAAAAGAATAACCATGAACGCTGCTTGTATGTATAGACTGCATATTGCGCAAATTTTAAACGTGAAAGAAATACTAGCATTTGAAAATTTCCTTAACGTCACCTTCAAAGACGGTCTGTTTAGAATTTAGACAGTTACAATGTGGGGAGTTTTCCTAGTGTGAACATGAAAGCTGCAGCACCCAAGCACAGAAATTACTTTGTGTTCAGGATAAGGATTAATACCCGCTGTGATATGAATCACAGCCTTTATCCAGAATGGGACAAGGTATAAAATAAGTTAATCGCTACAGATGATGGGTCTTAGACTGAAGTGATAATACTCGCCGGTAAGTTGGTACGGAACGGACTGTGTAGCAAATCCCCCACCCCAATTCACACCCCGTATTAAATTTACGGGTATGATACATCAAACACAAAACACACAGACAATGTAGTATAGCGCAAGTGTACAGCAGATAGCTTCTTTCATACTGAAAAAAATGTCATCAAAATTATACCTTCCAAGTCATAATTTCTCTCAATTTGTGAAATAAACAAGTTTCTGT
The DNA here is from genome assembly GCF_051362555.1 of Lingula anatina. NCBI lineage: Eukaryota > Metazoa > Brachiopoda > Lingulata > Lingulida > Lingulidae > Lingula > Lingula anatina. Next base: position 39,992,229 of record NC_141768.1, on the reverse strand, counting down.
CAGCAGATGAAATACTGTCACGTACATGTAAATCTCAGTTAATTTTTCCAAACGCTATATACAAATGAAACCAGTTAATTATTGAAAACACTCCAGTGTAACATGAAAACATTGATAATTTTTTAACGTTTTCCATGTGTGAAACTGCACTGCCACACCGTTCTCAATTTGTGATTTGATTATTATTATTTTGGTGTCCCCTTTGAAAATTATTTAGAAGGAAGTTTCAATTTACCTTTGACAGTTATCAATAGAATTCACATTAGGTGATGTATAAGAAGTGTTATTGTGTTGAAAATTGTTTTCAAATTCAAGCAGCTTTACCTCACCAGCTTTACCAAGCAGCTATCAAAACTGTTTTAATACCTATATAATTACGGTTATAAGTATTACAATTTGTTTTAAAGAATTCTTATTGAAAGGCTTAATTCTGATTTTACCAGCAAAGACGCTAAATAAAGCCTTTGATTGATGTCCAGAACATCTGAATCTGGAGCTCATAAATTATTAACAACAAGCAGCAAATCAGTGCTACGATTAAAAAAGAAGTCCTCTCAGTTTGCACACAATATTTCTTCTTCTCAATCGATCAATGCTATAACAATATTTGATACCCCACACCCCTTCACCATAATAAGTCTCTTAAGAATCTTTTAAGTCTCCATATACAGTCTTAGGGTGGATTTTAGTTTTAGGCAGTTCTCCATAAGATCCTGACTCAGCTTCATATCCTTCCACCTTGTGTCTTATATAGGGGTCAGCTATCCAGTTTGGATCCTGCGTAATAAAAGCATTTTCTTTTACTGGGACTATTTTTAATGTCACTGGAGCCTCAGCCTCTACATTTAGAAATTTTAACCTCTGAAGTTTGTGCAATTCGTAGAGAGGCGGAGCCCTGAAATACATGGGTACTGCCCTAACTGGCCTCTCTGGAGCATTTTCAAGGTTACAAAAGGTGTCTAATTCATCTTCCTGTAAGAGTCGCCAGTCTGCCTTAAAAGCTGCCCCTGTGCCTTTGATGCCACGGTACTCTCCTCTGAACCAGGTATGAGCGTAAACCCTGCAAAAACGTTTTGTCTTTCCCTACAAAACAAAAGTAACAATGAGTAGTGCAGTTTGTTAAAGAATATTATACATTTTCAGTCTGTGTGAGAGTGTGTGTGCCCGCCTGTGTGTATGTGTTTAAAAGTGTGTGTACATGTGTTAGTAGCACGAAAATTCATGCGTTAGCACTCCTATTGACGATTCTGATATGTACTGGCTGTGCTAACGCAATTTTTATTTTACATCTCATCTCCTCAACACGCACATTACTGTGAAGCCAACCAGCTTTCCCATCAACAGAGGTATTTCTTCCCGAAATCCATCTCTCTGTTTACCAGTTTGACCGTCGTAAAATCATACACCCGCTATAAACTGGCGAAAATCAGGTCAAATCTACTCAGGTCAACTGCCAGTAACCTACTGTGCATGAGTGAAAGTTGTGGTCCACATAATGTCTGGACTCGGTTGGAACGAGGAACGGTAGGCAAGTCACCCGCTCTTTACGTTTCTGACACAATTAACTGAATTGATGAAAATGAAGTAACTGAAATGGAATTTTCAGCCGTTTTTCATTCAAAAATAAAATGTTATATTGTCATAGATACATAGTGAAAATCAACTAGAAGACCCAGTTTTTAAATAAATTCCGCTCATGTGCAGTAGGTTAGGCCCCTATTTCACACAGACCACGAATCCCACGAATCGCCAGGAATTGACAAATTTCAGGAATCGTGAGGATTCGTGAGATTTTGCCAATTTTCTGGTCTAATTCGACACGTTCACAATTCAGTTACGATACAGGTACGAAAGTGTTACGAATATTCATGGGATTCGGTTGGAATCACACGAATATTGTCCAGAAATTCACTACGATTTTTTGGAATCGGGAGTTCGTGGCCAAAACTTTGAACAGCTCAAAATTTTTGCCACGAATTCCTGATTGATCAAGAATTGTAATAACTGGCTACGATTATATACGAATCTGCTAAGAACTTCACGAACTGATTACGATTCAACCACGAATCCTGAAATTTTCAATTCCTGGCGATTCGTGGTCTGTGTGAAATAGGGGCATCAAAGTTTTGCCACCAATTTCTGTTGGTCAAGAAGTGCAAGAACTGACTACGAATAGATACGAATCTGTTAAGAACTTCATGAACTGATTATGATTCAACCACGAATGGTGAAATTTGTCAATTCAAGGCCATTCGTGGGATTCCTGGTCTGTGTGAAATAGGGGCTTTACTGGCCCTTGCGTCATGACCTGAGTAGATTTGTCCTGGTTTTCCTCTGTTTATAGCGGTGTATGATTTTACAACGGTCAAACTGGTAGATAGACAGATGAATTTGTTGATGGGAAAGCTAGTTGGCTTCACAGTAATGTGCCTATTGAGGGGATGAGATGTAAAATAAAAATTTGAGAGCTGCTGCACCGCGGCTGGTTCAGCAACCGGTTTTCATTTCCAACTTTTTGAGGCCTTTGCTTTCATGCGTTAGCACTGCGTACATATCAGAATCGTCAATAGGAGTGCTAACGCATGAATTTTCGTGCTAATGTGTTAGGCAAGGTGCATTTATTGGTGATTCATTGTGTTTTACCACAAACTAAACATAGGTTGTAAAAACTAAAATCGGGATAAACTTCAAGCATTTTTTTGATGTTCTTTTAAATACTTCTTAATTATGTTATGACACACACAAATCAAAATGCTGAAACTTCGAATATGTTTAAATCAACATGTACTTACGAAGTGTCGACTTAGATCCATCTCCACCTTAACAATCTTGTAAAATGAAGGCTCTGGGTATCTGAGCAGACTATTACGAATAACAGTTCTTCCAACACCAAAATTTTTAAAGTTTGACACAATTCCGTACAGAGTTTTTCCATGGAAATAGGTTGGATATCGCGCAACTAGCTTTGTAGTTTGGGCCATGTTTAACCAACACTAAATGCGCATGTGCAGAAGACGCTGGTAGGTACTTTACTTGAGGAAGCCTTAAGTAAGACTAAAATAAACAAAATGGCATTCAAATTCAACATCATAGAAACATTTTTAAAAAAGTAAAGTAATTCAGAGCCCCTAGCTATTTTTGTTTAACTCAAAATATTTGTGATGTCTTAGTTTGCTTGTCGAGCAATGTCGTGCTGTGTACACTGTACCAGTTTACGGTAGTACAGCAGACTACACAACCTCATCCGACCTCTACACACACTGGACAATAGAAGTGTCACCCCCTAACTCAGAGTAATAAAGGTAGGCAGATCTTGGGTAGTTATAATGCCTGGCCTACTTATAATGTGACTAATGAGTATAAAACCGCTATACCGTGGAAATGTATTGTTGGTCTTGTACATGTACAGCAAATGTTATTCCTGTCTTCCTCCAATATGGCAAGATACAGGCAATTATCTAACGGTTATAGGTACAAGTTATTAGCCTGAAGAGGCGAAATATAAGCAATGTCAGAATATCGATGCAATTGAATTGTTCAGTCAGAACCGTGCAGAGGGTCTGGTTTCGGTATAGAAACACTAGATCAAGAGACAAATTGCCTCTGATTGGTCGTCCAAGAAAAAATACTGGCCGTGAAGACCGATGACTGATTTTGATGTCCAGGTTATCAAAGTTCGACACTGCTTGTCAGTTGACAACACAGTGGAACAATTTCACACATAAGAATGTGTCTGTGAAAATTGCTAGGCGTCGGTTACATGCTCATAGAGTGTACAGCAGGGTAGCAAGACTGAAACCTCTTATATCGTTACAAAACAGGCAACGAAGAGTGAACTAGGGTCAACAGGATTTGGAACTGGACAGTCCATGACAATTGGTCCTATATATTTTTTCTGATGAGTGTCGCTTTGGTCTGACCTCTGATGACAGACGGGTACGATGCTGGCGAACTGCTGGTAAAGCATTTGAACCACATGCACTGAATTTTTGAACCCGGAGCAGCATATTCATCATGGTGTGGGGCTGCATCAGCATCCATGGCGTGGGCCAATTGATAGTGGTTGATGGAAACATGAATCACTAGAAATATATCGATGTTTTGGAGTCAGGCTTGCTACCATCTATTACTAACATGTTTGGCGACAGGGATTATCCATTTGTTCACCAGGATGACAATGCTCCTTGTCACAGCAGTTGATGATTGGTTTGACCAACAGGACATGCGCAGGGTGATGTGGCCTGCCCAGAGTCTGGATGCAAACATAATAGAAAGTATGTGGAATGATATGTCAAAACTTTTGACAAATGCCCGTCTAACTAGCAGAGAAACTCTGTTATATTCAGTGTTTCATGCTCGGGCCAGCATAAGCCCTGAACGCATCATACAATTATATGAATCCTTGCCTCGTAGACTGGCACCTATTATTAGGTCACGTGGCTATGCCACTAAGTACTAGTTTTGGACTTGAAACTGCATATTTGGTAGAATGTATATTTTGTTCTCATTTTGTGATTTTTTGTGAAATTTGATGTTAATAAAATGATACCAGGAGCATATCATTCCACAGTCATTTATCTCCCCCATAGTACTGGTTCAGTAGGGGTGACACTTCTATTGTCCAGTGTGTGTACTATCAGCTAGTATGTTACAAGAAAACGCAGAGGCATGCTGATAACAGAGAGGTTAGTTTTTAGAGAAATGGATATTCTCAGATTAAAAAAAGATATTTGGTCAAAACCCGTTTGAGTACAACGGAGCATTCTTTTTGTCAAAAAAAGACAAACATGAATTTGACTGTCCCTGGTTATGAAAATGTTGGTCAAAAGTTGGTCAAGTCAGAGGAATCCTATTAATTCTGTAGAATGACACAGAAAACGATGCACTGCACTAAAATGTCATTTCATCTATATTTTTCATCATAATTGCCTGAAATTTTCATTTTCGATAGAAAACAAGTAAATCCAAATTTACTCTTAAAAATCAACATTAAGACCCCATTCCCAGAGATTAGATCGATCCAAACTAGATCGACCTAACTCCCTGGGGGTTCACGCTAAATAGCTGTCAGCCGAGCGGGCACGAAAGTTAATTACCCCCTTACAGCTTGTACGGACATTTAAGCGGGATTATCTGACAGTAATCTAGTGAGACTCCCCACGGGGATAGATCGATCTAAATGTGTGGGAATACGCCCTTAGTTGTCATACCACTGGTGTATTTCTCAACCTTGCATTATTTTTCTTTTTCTAAATTATTACCATGGACTTAAATTTTCATGGAGTTCCAATGATATTCAATGCAGATATAATGCATAAATTTGAAAAGAAATAATTATCTTTCAAATAAAAATATCTATCGGTATCATTCGGAAAAGAAAAAGAAAGAAAGAAAAGAAAATAGAAGTAACGTCTTTGCTGCAAAGTTTTATCCAAATTTCTGTTGCGAAAGCAATCTTCACTTAAAAAAACAACCAAAAAATGTTAGCATGGATCGACCCAACACAGTTTTGACTTTCATGTTGTCTGCTATGACTGTCCTGCATTAAATTGCCAAATTTTGAGATGATTAGTTAAAACTTGAAACTTGAACTATTTAAAAGTAAGTTAATATACACGGGCCTTTTCGGGTTTTCTGAGCCGGACGCCTGATTTTCGGTCCTTCTTTTCAGACCTAATGACCAGAAAAGGGTTAAGACAGCTGGATTTAATGCAAGACAGTAAAATAAGCTAAAACGAAACGTCCTTCCTTGGTGAAAAAAAAAATTCAGACAAATGCTTCCGGGGTTTCCAACAGTTCCATTGAAGGTACCCAACCCTCTTGCTGGAGCCAACTGTGTTGGTTCTTACATCGACAATACTGTTATTGACTTAAGAATTTTGCTTGCAATTGTCTTTGAAAATATTGAACAGTCATTGAGAACTAGTGGCGCATTCAGAACACGTTGATTCGCGGACTAACAGATACGTTTAAACGCGTAAAGCCCTAACAGACACTGAATAGATTCCCCGCGGGGATAGCACGGTAAGCTTTCAAATGAGTCGGCCTTTTTTGAACTGATGGTATTTCTTTCTATCTTAGTTAAATTGGCGGCTTGTTCCAGTCTATAGGCTACAAAAAGCAGCTATACAAAATGCTATGTCACCATACGTTTTTAACCTTGTTTTCTGGTAAAATTTTGTCACCATACCTCTGGGTTCTTTGAAGAAAAATGCAACGTGAAAAAAACTAAAAATTTAAATAAACAGTACTTTAGCCCTAACTGGTAACCAGTGCAGCTGCTTTGAAATAGGAGTTATGTGACAATCTGTTATTAAAAGTAGTGCCGAAATATTCTGTAATCTTTTTTTATCTTATTATCAGAATGTTCGTATAGTACAGAATTGAATTGCAGTAGTCCAGCCTAGAAGTGACTACTGAATGTATAACAGTAGCAGCAGATGATTGATTCAGATATTTCCTTATGGTGCCGATATTCCGAATATTAATGACACGACGTAGTAATGTTGGGTATCTGTCTGTCCACTGATATAGCGTAGAATCAAATTATACTATTTTTTTTTACATGGGGGAGGAAATTGCCATACTAGCTCCAAATTTTAGTTTCAGGTTATGAGCAAGGACCCTATTCTTATGATTAAAAATTAATTTTTTCCATCATTTATCTTTCATTTGTTTGAAATGAGCCTCTGAGGTTTGAAATGCTGTCAACAGTGGTATTCACTTACAATGCGGATCATGGATGTTGCAGTATCTTGTGATAACACAAAATTGCTCCAAAGGGGTAACGTGTATACACAAAAATGCCCTAAGGAACGCCAAATCAAATCTGTGAGAGTTTAAAAAGAACACACCATTTACATTAACTTGATACACCCGCCCCCGCCAAAAAAAAAAAAAAAAATTAATAATAATAATAATAATAATAATAATAAGATAGTAAAAGATCGATGACATTACCTCTAATCCTTTCCTCTGCTAGTAAATGCTAGTAGAATATAATGGTCCACGGTGCCAAAGGCAGCGGAAAATGTAACAGTGCCATTAACACGGCCGATTATTTATCAACACCACTTTTAATTCTCAAAAGTGCAGATTCAGCATTATGATTGAATTTGCATTTCTTCAACCAGATTGTGTGCTTCTAAATAACAGTTATAACCCTCTCTACTAGCTTAGATAAAAATGACAAATTGGAGACATGGAAATAATTTACAAGATGTTAAGATTGTCCTTTTTGAGCAGCGGTCGTAGCAGACTTAAACGTGTCTGGAAAAACTCTCAAAGTGAAAGATTTCATGATTTCCACGTTCAGATTTATGACCAGGAATGATGGTGGGATTGGATCTTACATGCTGAATGTCTTTTGGAACCGTTTATTATCTTCATCATACGGTTGTTAGTTCGAACATAGTTATGGGCAACCGCGGTTCTTGTAAAAGTTCTAACAGAGGTGGATGCAATGGCGTAGTCATTGCTTTTAGTGCTGAAAGCTCGGCGTTGATATTGCTGACTTAAGACACAAAAAGGTGAATGAGCATTGAGCGTCTTTGGACATGTCGTTCGATACTACATCCACCTTTACAAAGCACAGATAAAGGTTGTTTAAAACATAATGTGTCCTCAAAAAACTGAACAGTAGCTTAATTTCACATATCACCTTGACCTGTATTGGGATGGAATGTTGGGAATGTATATGCGTTGTTAATTGCCTGAATTGCAACTTAAGATAGAAATAATGGTTCCTGAAACATGAAAATTTAAGGCAGTTCCATATTTCAGTCGAAGTCTACATTCGACATCCAGGATAAGATGTATTTAATAAACATTGTGTTTATCTTTGCATTATTTTTAAATTCACAATGCAGAATAAAGACATGGGGCATTTTTTCACATTTAAAACATGAAAATAGGAAATGGCATTCACCAATTACATTATAACTTATAAGTGTACTCGTCAAAATGCAAGAATAATAAATTATCTCTGTTGTTAAAAGTGATTGCTTATGATATCTTTCATTTTGGGCCCCTTGTGCTCGTTGTAGCGTGATCCAAGAATAAACAAACCCAGATATTAACTTTTATTGACTATAACTGGCAAAATCATATGAATTGAACGTATCCTAAAATATAATAGAAATAGATATTTTGATATCAAAGTGAAAAAAGCTTTTTTTGTCCCTCCTCCAAGTTGTTATTTTTTACAAAAGGCCATAAATTGTTTCTTTCTAAACATTTCTGATGGAGAAGCCCTCCCCCCCCTGCATTACACTGTATTGTTGGGAACCATCAGCAACTCTAAGCCAATCACTGCATGGTATTTGTCACAACTATATACTTTGGTTGTCACTTGTATCTAAATCTGTTTGCGTCATGTGAGAGCGAAAGAAGACGATGCTCTTGCAAGGTTTGGAAATATTTCGGCCTCATAAACGATAATGGCTAATTGTGACTTGGAGTAGCGGGTTTGTGATTGCAATCGCCGAAACAACGAAATAAACTTCGATCTCAATGTCCAATTGTAAGAGCCGAACGGGCAGGTGAAGTGGCTCCAAGGTCACAAACGACAATTTCGTTTATTAGGCCTGAATATTGAAGAAAGAAATTGACACCCCAGGAAATTTCAATTTTCTAGAGATTGAAGTTTTAAAAAAGGCCTTAAGCTCAGACCTTATTGTTTATACATACAAATCAATATTCAAATTATTTTCAAAAATTTAAGCAATTTTCTCTCAGAAACAACTACTACTTAATTATATTTGGGGACAACAATCCAATGACGGCGAAAATAAGACTGAATTATCAGCAACTAAATAAACCGAAGGCCAGGTTATCTGTTTTGCCTGGCTAACCTTGTATACATGTACCCGTAAGGCCACTTCGACTTGCGTCCTCGAAAACGTGTCGGTGGGGAGCTTGGGTCATACCATGCATAACTATTTAACGTTCTGCTACGGTTATATTACATATGAAAAGCAGATAAAGTCTAGGCCTCTGGCATCTCCTATTTCTTTGCTGTGGTTTATGGTTGACAGATTTCTTATAAGTTTACATACTGTATGTTTGTCTTTCCCACCTATGTAGGTGAGTGAACGTTTAGCGTCTTCGGGCACATCATCCGATATCACATTCATCTTTATAAAATCCTGAGTGCAGATAAAGGTTGTTTCAATCGTATTGTGTCCTCAAAAACTGCACGGTAGCTTGATTTCACATATCACACTGACCTGTATTGTGATGGAATGTTGGGAATGTAGGATCTACAGTCCATATGCGTTGTAAATTGCAACTTTAAAAAGAAATAATGGTTCCTGAAGCTTGTCCTGCTACCCTATAACGGGTGAGTTGTCATTTTAAAAATGACAGTGATTTCATTTTGCTGCCGTCCCTTATGTTATAAAAGAGTTTCCAAACACATCGCATCCGCAGGATAATATATACTACTCTCAAGCAAGTTCATAGTACCCGGTCCAAACTGTGAAATCCAGTGGTTGTATCCCTTTTGTAGGTAGCATGGATAATCCGAAGGCTGTTGGCAGCGAGTTATCGAAGTTTTCTAGAAAAACTGAATCCATTGCGGCACCAAAATCCTGGAAAGACGCAGAAACCCACTCAGTTGCTGCTATTCGCAGCCCTTGGTATCAAAACTTATTCCAAGTTCAGAACACCTTATTCCATACCACAGCTGAGTATTTTCATGGCAACTGTAAATACAGCTACGCCCTGGCTCCATTGACAACTCATTGTATTTCGTATCCAATGTGGTTGGGGTCGGATTCAGAACCAGTTGATATAAATTTGCACGGCCAAAAGACTTACCTTGCAGATTCTATGCAATTCAACCTTGAATACTTTCTGCGTTTCCAAAATGGCTGTCCTGGCGTATACTGCTTGTCTCCAAGTTTCCGTGGAGAGGACCCAGATGCCACTCATCTGAACCAGTTTTTCCATGTAGAATGTGAATTACTGGGGAAAATGGAGAACGCAATCAATGTCGCTGAAGGTTACATCTATCACTTGACAAAGAGCATGCTGCAATCTCACAGGGACTTCATCCTGGCCACAGCAGGGACAACAGGACATGTCGAGCATCTCATTGATACTATGGAGGCTGGGAAACCATTACCGCGAATCACACTGGACCAGGCCATCGCACTGTTTCCAAGCGAAGACTGTTGTGAAGAGGTGGTCCCCGGTCGTAAAGATATGGGACAAAAGATTACCCGAGAAGGAGAACGTTTTTTGATAGAAAAATTTGGAGGGGTTGTCTGGTTGACAGAGATGGACCACATGTCAGTTCCATTTTATCAATGTTACGCCGACAAATCTCGCCGAAAAGGTATGACCGCTGATCTTTTGATGGGTGTTGGGGAGACCCTCGGTCTTGGGGAACGTCATGTAACAGCCACTGAAGTTGGGCAAGCTTTAGAACATCACACCATACATCCCAAACCCTATGAGTGGTATATGGAAATGCGCAACGTGAAGCCATTGAAGACCAGTGGTTGGGGCATGGGATCCGAGCGTTATTTATGCTGGCTGCTCAACCACGATGATGTTCGAGATTTGCACATCATTCCAAGGAACAAGGGAAAGCAATATCTTCCTTGAAATTCACTGCAGTGTAGTAGTCTAAGCGTTAATTATATGGAAAGATATGATGAACAGTAACCATTGGTAATGAAGAACAAAATGTTAACGCCTTTTAAATGCACGTTTACTTACACAAAAACTGATTTGTAATTTTTTGTATAATTTGGTATATTTGTATTTGGTTAAAAAGGGTTAATACCTTAACAAGGTATTATAACATATATATTAGTACTATCAATATGGACAAGATAACATATCTTGGGTGACCATTTAATTTAATCATAATCAAGAGCCCCTATTGTAATATGCCAATTCTTCTTTGTATAAAATATAATTTTGTTAATTTAGTACCGGAATTAGAAAAATAGAAAAGAACAAGGAGAGTAAAGCCATTATTACTAACGAAGAAGATAAATTACAGGAAGCATAGTAGTTCTTGTTTTTTTCCACATTTTGGCTGATTATGACAGTTTTACTGATCATTGAATGTTTTAATTTCAATCTGCCTAAAACGTGTAAATGTGAATTTTAAGAGGTTAGTATTGTATGAAGATATTTTAAAACACAATCCTTGATTCTTTAAAAGCTTGAAAAAAGTAACGTTAACGAATATTCTTATGCATTTTATATCTGTGTAAAAGAAAAGTAATTTTGGCGGACATTTTTAACTTAGGAACGTAAGTGGCCTCACACCACATCGACGGTAATAAAAACTTTACAAATAATTATGCCAACGAAGAGTAGAAATCGATAATCAAATGTATATTTTATTGTTGCCATAAACATCAATTATATGTATCTTTATGCTTCATTGTCGTTCTGAAAATTAAAATATCCTTGATCAGACCTAATATATGATACTGATCCCTGTAATTGTTGTATTTTATGGGGTAAGTCTAATAACTGTACTCTTAAAATGAAAGGTTTTCTGTTCTGTACATCACATCCGTTTACAATTTAGCACGTGCTACGCGGCAAACACACCCTATCAGATATAGCTGTCTTTGGCATCACATCTCGGTGGCAAGGTACTATCCTATGGCAATGAATACTTGGTATGAGCAGCATAAAGCATACAGCGCACAACTTAAAGGTCAAACCAAATTACAATGTAGAACGACCTGATACAAACGCGCCGTTCGTAATGTCTGATGGCACTTGTTTAACAAGTGTAGAAAGCGGTTCTCGAGTTCAACAGTTTATGTGTACTTTACAAGGTGCATTCCTTAGAGCTCAAATAATTTTTCTAATTTTTTTTCATTATTAAAATATAAACATATATTTACAAATGATAAATAACAATATAATACGATGTTTCATTTTTGAAAATAATACACTGAGCAAAGCGAACCCAGATAATGAGAATATTGATTCTATCACAAGTAGGTCACTGCACATGTACATGTACATCTAGACCGTGCACCAACTGTACTCAGGAGTCATTTGGCCGAGTACAAATATCAGGCAAATCTTTTCTGTCTTTTATACATAAATGAAATCATCTATAACCACGTCTTTTTGTACATGGTTTAAAGTGGCTTCAGGTGCACTCGAGTCACCGTTGTTCTCATTTACTGATGCACTCGAGTCACCGTTGTTCTCATTTACTGGTGCACTCGATTCACCGTTGTTCTCATTTACTGATGCAGAACTTTTCCCATCCACGACGTAGTCTGCTTTGATGACATCTACATCTTGGCAGGGGACAATTCGTCTTTGTAAATTAAGAGATTTGAAAATAATTCCTTTCTTATAAAGGAGCAATGTGCCTCCAAGAATAACGATGATGACCCCTACCACCAAAAGAGCTATACCGTAAGTTGGGATGATAGGCTCATTGGTATTCGGTTCTCCATATCGACTATTCGAATAGCCTTGTCGAACTGTTTCATTGGATGGAATAGTAACTGACACGTCAACGGGAGTAGAAACTTCGAATGAAAGTGTTGATTCACCATTGGTTACTGATGGGGTTGCGGTATTTTGTGTAGCAGCAATGGTATCGGTAGTGGCACTAACAGTCGTGGCCTCTGGGTTCTTCGCCGTACCTGTTGTCGGCGCATCATACGCGGTTGTGGTGTCCTCGGTAGTCGTAGTGGTTTCAATACACTCACTGGGAACTCCATGTAACCTGTGGTCTATGGTACATTGGCCAAGGTTACCGGCTAAGTCCCCCGCGTTGATGTAAACTAGAGGGTTACAACAATCAGAGCTGAAGGAGAAAATGTTTGCATATTATGGCGGGCATTTAAAATTTTGAAATTCTTTTTAGTCATTATTTTTGTGCGTGTTTCGAAATTACCAGTAAGCTCTTTCGTTGAGTTAACTGAATTGGCTTCGACCGAGATACTCTCCTTACACAAGGCCATGACTTTTCTTTTGGTTGGCGACAATATCTGCATCATTATTTTTTAATTTAATCGTTACTTTTGACAGATCTTATTAAATTTTTACCTCACATTTACCATCACCGGGTTTGTAAGTGAAGACGCAGATGTGAAATTGTCGTAAGAAAACGCTGCAGAACTACTGTTAAGTTTTCCAGCGTAGATACGATGCAAGCCAAACCCAGTTTCGGTGATCTCAACAGTCACGTGCCACAAGTGGGCGTGGCACACGCAGGGATCCAGCTGCTCTAGCCGACATGGGCCAAAGGACGACAAAATGGTGCAGTTTGGAGCGGCATCATCCTCAACCTGAAATATTCATACACTAGAATATATGGCATGGTAAAATATAATAAACCAAAATGCGTTGAAAGTGCCAAAATATCGATGTCAGAATTGATAGTTGAAAAAAGATCTTTATAAAGACACCCATGTGTTCACATTCAGAGTATTATTTAGAAAATCTCCATTGATTTCGGTTAGAAATTTGTCTGAAAAAATAATTTTGTCTCTTTCATTTTCTAATTGCAACAAGTAAGTGCGACAGGTGTACCTCTTCAAGCCTCTCCCCGACAGATATCCGCCGTATTTTGTATTGAGCTGTTAAATTACCTCCACCGCTGGGCGCCGCCGATATTGTCATCGTGCTACAAAAACATAAAAAGTCACACTGTTTATATATATATATATATTTTCTTGATATAGACAGGTGTATTGGACATCACGTACTATATCAATAAGTATTTAACGTAAAATTGCAAATACATAAATGAAGATGGGTAAAATAAGCGAACGTTAGTGTAAAACAAACTGAACTTCTGGAAAATAAGTGAGCGTACTTTTACAATACAATAATGTAAAATATACGATATCTGTATTCTCTCATACATGTCGGAAACTGAAGATCGTTTTTCATCACATCAGTTTAAGTAGGGCTAAAGTAAAACTTATTTTCACCTTGTTACGTTTGGATCAATACCCCCATACAGGGTGAAAGAACCAGTCCTATTTTCATGTTCAGATAGGTAGAACACTGAAAACGCTGATCCAGTGACCAAATTTTCAGTGTCGAGGATTGACACATTAAAGTTGCCTGCTGGTCCAGTATTGGTTACTGTATAATTTACATAGACGGTTTCCCTAGTGTATAAGGCTGAAATATAGAAGATGGATTTTCATCAGTTGACTTTAGAATGGACCAAAAGGATTGGAGTGAAAAAAAAAAGAGCAATCTCTTTATAATGATTTACAAAAATTTCCCTTATTCATCATATTTATTATAAAACTGGTGGTTATGTAAATGTAATACAAAACCCTAACAACATTTACAAAAATTATTATTTTTAAAATAAATAACAATGAGCTTTTATAGCACACTGTGTGCATTATGATGATGGCACACCAGACGGTTTATTTCAAATATATCTTTATATAATATTTTCTTCGGATGTTTTACATTAAACAGATTTTCGATCTAAATCAGTCCTTTTCTGAACAAACCTAACGCCTAATTAACCTGGTATAGGATAGGTTTACTAACCAGGTGTAGTATAGTATAGTATGGACCTATATTAACTGGTATATGTTGGACCTGAGATCTATTAGCCTGGTTTAGGATGGACTTGAGATTTTCTAACCTGGCAAAACCCCCTTTACACTGGGAGGCGTCCTTTCTGCGTCCTTTGTGTGACCATACAGCTGGCATCGCTGTGGTCGTAGAAAGGAGGCACAAGCATCGCTTTGGTTGCAGAATGAATGCTCAATGATCGGCCAGTTGTCGGCACGTAAAGTTTTTTTTAATGTCAAACGAGGCCGTATTACGGGACACAGCAAGGACGCCGTCCAATGTAAAAGGGGCTTAAAGGATAAACTTGAGGTTAACTTACCTGGTAAAGTACAGACCTAATGTTGACCAACCTGGTATAGGATGGGCATGAGATTTCCTTACCTGGTATAGGATGGACCTGAGGTTTACTTACCTGGTATAGGATGGACCTGAGGTTAACTTACCTGGTATAGGACAGACCTAATGTTGACCAACCTGGTATAGGATGGGCCTGAGATTTCCTTACCTGGTATAGGATGGACCTGAGGTTTACTTACCTGGTATAGGATGGACCTGAGGTTTACTTACCTGGTATAGGATGGACCTGAAGCTTCAGTCCTACTGTTTTAACCATGGCGGTAGACAGCCTTGTAAATCTATACCCTCTGCTGTCATAGCCCTCGATGGCCAGACGAAAACTCTGAAATTGTCAGTTTCTAGATTATCTATATTCTGAAATTGCCTTGATACTCCCACCCAAATTGAGAGGATGATGTCCTTTAAGAAAAGCGCTACTTATATTCAGATGAAGTGGTTAAGTGAAACAGTTTTCTAACAGGGAATACTTCGTATAGAAATATACTTGCTATACTTCAAATACCGCTTATAAAATTGAACGGATATATTTTCGAAAAGTATTCAAATTACTTTTCTTTTCTTCTTTCAAACAGTTAAACAAATAATACCTCTGATGGTAGAACTTGCGTTGCAAAATAGTAGTTGCGCAGTTGCTCACCGCCCCTGAGAGGCCATATTTCACTGGCGGTATTACCATTCTCATCTTGAAGTTTTACTGTTGTCAAAGAATTATTGTCGTACACATCGGTCACCCTGATCAGAATAGATGTGTTGACTCCTACGAAAAGGACAATATTTGTGATGCTGTTGCAAATGAAAAACTATGGTCTTAATAAGCCGGATAAGGGCCAGTTCATAAACAAGAAATTTGTGAGATTTGATAATCTATTTTATTTTCAATTTCCTTATACTAACGTTCTGAAAAATACAGATGCATGACATGGATTTCTATTTCATACCGGCGATTGGACGTCCAGTGGCAGCATACAACGTGTCAGTAACTTCATCTTTTTCCAGGAAATCATAGAGAAAATCCAGCATACTCTGGCCAGTTATGTCCACCTGCCAACTCTCTACTGAAGACAGGCGCTGATATGACCAGATTCCTGGCGGAGGGTTCTGAAAGTTAACGATTTTTTATATAATTTCTAATATAAGATACAATGTGTCAAAAGGGCACAACTAAAACAGGCCTTTTTTCAAACGATGTAAACTTTTTTCAAACGATGATTTCTATATTCGTCATGATTTAGCCATGAGCGGAGATTCCGATTTATTTTATCGACGCACAAATGTTTGGTTGGCAGAAAATGAGGTCTGTCTAATATCCAATATTTGAGCCAAATTGCAAAGCGGAAAGAAGAGAAAAGCGTGAATTCCAGATGAAAACGCAAGTCCATTTTATTATAACGTACAAGAAACAGAAATTCAGTCAAATGTATACTTTTGGTAAGACAAAGCATTCTGATATCAGAGATAACACTACAGTATCCATCTACTCACAAGGGTTTTGAGTTACAAATATGGAGTTACCTTAAACGTAAAAACTTTGGCATATGGTCCTAGGCTTGTGACGTTAAAATCATTGCCACTCATTGGATGAGAGGTTCCTGCAGTAGGCAAAACAAAGTTTATATGCAGTATTCTATTTGTAACAAATAATTTGTTAAACCTTACCTGATATAAATACTACTAAATGTTTACGACCCTTTCAATGTTTGATCTTATAATCAAATTACATTTCGAACAATTTGAAAAAAAAATGGCATCTTTTCGCAATAAAGTATACACAGGAAAAACTTTATTTTCCGTGCTTTTTGCCTTACCATCGGGCAGGAAGACGCTTATAGAGGGTGTATAAGAAGAGCCCAGTATCTTAACAGATAGTTCACTTAATTGGCTGTCCACCGTGAAATTTTTGGAACTATCATCGCTGATGAAACGCGTGACACTCACAGTGGCTGTTCTTGTAGCTTCCTTTGATAAAACGAAAAGTATAGTATATAAAATGTCTTTACCAGGAGGAAAAAAAAAACACACGTAAAAATAATTGCCAAATGATGTTGGCTTTAGAATTTATTTTGCTTATCCACTGGTCAATGAAGTTTTCAGTTAAAAAATATTGTAAAAGCCCTTTCCACCACGTTTTCCATACCTGAATAATACCAACGACACTGCTTATATGAGTGTTATCTGTGATATACACGGTCCCTCCTGTGGCTTCTGCTAATTTTGTATACAAACTAGGCGGTGTGAAGACAGAACGTTTTCGTCTGGACCTTTCACTGTTTTCTAGAACACAAGATATGCAGTGTTAAACAACTTGGAATATATCGACGACTGTAAATGCCATCAAAGTATTATCTGAAACAGAATATAGATAAGCTCACAGTAGTTCACTTAAATAACATCACCATAGGAACCTAAAATACTACTTTTAAACTGATTTTTATATTTTACCTTTCAAATTTTTATTTGTTTATTTAAATTAGTTTAATATTTATCTATTCATTTGTTTATTTGACCTTTACAAGACGTGCAACTTAAACAAGCAAACTTTTTAAATGTGGTTAAAAAAACCTTGCAAACTGCGTCTCCTTCTTGCAGAACATTTTCCTGTCAACACCATCTCAGTCTTAATGTTCTTTTTCAGGGCAAGCTGTTCAATTTCCTTCTCTCTGTCTGCGTCTTTTGCATCAGCATCCGTAAAAAAGTATATTGTGGAACCAGGCTGAGATACCTTAATGGCTGAAGGTGAAAAGCGTATAATTTTTTCTCTCTGCTTGTAACCCAAATACCATGTCAAACAATATATCTCGGGTCCAATTATTATATACCAATGAATAAATGGGTCATTACCAAAATCCTATCAATTGAATGCTAGCCCATTTCTGGCCTATCCTAAAAAATGTATCATAATCTGTCCATAACTTTTGGAATTTGGATGTTAACTAATAAAGCAGCGATGGAAAAAACTATTCCCTTAGGGGTAGACACTTCTACCTGTATAATGAAAAGGAACATCACTTTAACCAAAAAGAATCTACTAGGAAACCAAATACGGATTGTTCATACGTGTTGATGATTCGGAGAAAGTTAAATTAAGTGCAACGTAAATATCCGCTGACGCATGTATGTAGTATTTTCAAACAATCAGTTTTTGGGGTAAAGCTTTATTTTGGAAAGATAAGAATGGCATTCTCCCGAATGCAATGGCCTTAACTTTCAATTAAAACAATGCACAACTTTTACTCGCCTTCTGCCATTCCATACATGGCAAGCTCTGGGCAGTCAGCTCCGCCGTGAGCATACAGATTTCGCAACGCGTCTATCATTTCTTCAGAGTCCTTTGTCATCGTCAATTCTCCCTTTGGTTTACTGGGATCACCAGCTGAAAATATACCAAATTAATTACTGATATGAAATGTTAAAAGGTATCCTATCCAGGATTTTCCCACCAAGTTGAATTTTCCTTAAAAAGTTTCCCCTACTTTCAAATCATCGCACTTGAATCATATATATATATATATATGTAACAGACGGACTCTCTGGTTGTGTAAAATTTTATTGCTACAACTAAAATTTTCACCCCTGATCTTATTCAAGGGCGTTTAGAAAGAGTGCTGAATATACCAATACGGCTTGGTCTGAAAACACATAGAAACAGACAGATGAACAGCAACTTCAGCACTATTAGAAAATACCGCGTCAATGCCTTTTATAATGTGAAGTCACGTGGCAAAGACGCGGGAAGACAGAACAAAGGGACATAGACAAAAGAACAGACAAAGGAACAATTAGAGGGCGTCAGAGCTACATCAAGTCACAAGACAAGACGAGTGACGAGTTCATATTTACACATAGTTACACTCTCCCCCCTCCAGTGAAATGTCGTCCCGACATACACCAATACATACAAAAAAAAAAAAACACAAATATAAATACACAAATATTTACATTCAAAATGTTCCTTTATTAAACAATATATTTATGTAAGATTATACAAATGAGATATATATCAATTACTCATCAACCGTAAAATATCTTCGCAAATCCCCGCAACCTGAGACATAACTAAATAATCAGGCGGTTTGCGATGTCGCGTACTCCTTCTGGGGATTGGAATGGGTGTGCGAGGCACAGGTACTGGAACCTTTCTCACATCTCGGGAAATTTGATCTTCAGTACCATCGGACACCAATGATTCACTGGCAACTGACTCCTGTTCAGCTGTCTCAACTGTGTCCGGTGCTGCAACTTCTTCCACTGTATGCTCCGTCTCACTATCATTTCTACCAGCATTCTCTTTAAGTTCTCTGTCCACACTATCACCTACAAACACATATTCATCTTCCTCATCTACACTACTGCTACTACTACTACTGTCTTTCCTCACTCGCACTCTCTTTTCTCTCATTTGATTACGAAGTCTCAATGACTTTCTCTCCCTCGGCTTTGGTCTCTCTATGGTAGTTTTCTCTGAAATAGGAAGTTGCGATATTGGTAATAACAGGTTCCTGTGAAGCACACGTTTTTCTCCCAACTTGTTTTCTTTTTCTACAACATAAACTGGTATATCATGATTAGGCTGGGCACGAACAATATATGCATCTTGTTCCCAGCGATCAGCTATTTTGTGCTTGCCCTGAAATGCTACAACCTTAACCAATACCCGATCTCCCACTTCTAAGACAGAACCTCTCGCTCGTTTATCATATTGCTTCTTTTGTTGTGTCTGGCTAATTTCTGTTTTGCTCTGTGCTAACCTGTAAGCCTGCAAAAGACGTTCTCTCAGATTATCAACATATTCACAATAATCAGAAAAACTCTGGTTATCCGGTGTTAAGCCAAATACTACATCTATAGCCAACCTCGGCTTTCGCCCAAACATAAGCTCGTATGGAGTAAAACCTGTAGTTTCATGTACCGTACTGTTGTAAGCATGAATAAGAGGCGCAACGTATTTTTTCCAGTCGATCTTCTGATCTGGTTCTAGTGTCCCTAACATGTCTAAAAGTGTACGGTTAAGTCTTTCGGTAATGCCATTACCCATAGGATGATAACTAGTCGTACGTGATTTCTCCATCCCACTTAATTGACATATTTCCTTGATCATTTTCGATTCAAAATTTGTACCTTGATCACTATGAATCCGTTTTGGAAAGCCGAAATAGTAAACAAAATTTTGTAAAAAGGCATTAGCTGTTGTTTTTTGCTGTTTGGTTTTTTTTGGGAACAGCTACTGCAAATTTTGTAAAATGGTCAGTTATGACTAAAATGTTTTGATACCCACCTTTTGATGATTCCAAACCCAAAAAATCCATACAAACGAGTTCTAAAGGCTGTGTACTTTGTATATTCACTAAAGGAGCTTTTGAATTTGATGGGGACTTACGTTTTAAGCATCGTTCGCATGTTCTAATCCAGGTTTCTAAATCAACTGCCATACGTGGCCAATAAAATCTTTGCCTCAAGTTTAACATTCCCCTTTCTTTACCTAAATGGCCAACGTCATTGTGCACTCCCTTCATTGCTTTCGCTCTGTGACTTTTCGGTAGGACTAACTGGAATCTTGTCTCTCCAGCTATTTCTGCCTTCCTGTACAAAATACCGTTTCTCACCTCTAATCGTGGAAATTCTTTACAAAATGCTTTCATCTCTCCCTCTTGCAATTCTGAAACAACTGGTTTCTGCTTATTCTCAACTCCTTTCAGAAAAAAACTTACCACTTCGTCCTTCATTTGTTCTGATCTCCAATCCACTGGAGTGAAGTCACTAGAGTCTAATACTTGCTCATCTACAATCTGTGCTGACATACAGATGCTTTCTAAATAACCAGTGTCGGTTTTCTGGCAAATAGATCTTATGACATCTTTAGAAATTTCGTCATACTCACCTTCACTGTTTTGAGGTTTTCTTGAAAGTCCGTCGGCATCAGCATTAGCCTTTCCAGCACGATACCGAATAGTGAAGTCATAATTACTCAAGGCAGCAATCCAGCGGTGTCCTGTAGCATCCAGTTTTGCAGTTGTAAGAACATATGTTAATGGGTTGTTGTCTGTGTAGACTACAAATGTGTTACCATAAAGATAATCATGAAACTTTTTAGTAACAGCCCATTTCAATGCTAAAAACTCTAATTTGTGAACAGGGTAGTTTCTTTCACCTTTCGTGAGGCCTCTAGAAGCAAAACTAATGACTCGTTCCTTACCTTCATTTTCCTGGTATAACACAGCTCCTAGACCAGTCTGACATGCATCGGTGTGTAAAAAAAATGGCTTGCTAAAATCTGGGTAAGCTAACACAGGTGGTGATGACAAAATGCCTTTCAACGTATCAAAAGCTAGCTGCTCATCATCTTTCCACTGCCAACATGCATTCTGCTTAGGTGACTTTTTACCTTTTCTTTTCTTTACAGTTTTGGCATCTACCGGGTCAGTAAGTAAGTTGTACAATGGTCTAGCAATTTTTGAATAGTCCTTTACAAACTTACGGTAGTAGCCCGTGAAACCCAAGAATATTCTCAATTCATCTGCAGTTTTCGGGACAGGCCAGTTCTTTACCTTTTCAATCTTTGCTGGGTCAGCTTCAATGCCTCTTGAAGATACAATGTAACCAATAAAACATACCTTTTCCTGGAAAAGTTTGCATTTCTTTGGAGATAGCTTAAGACCTGCTTGTCTAAAGCGCTCAAAGACCAAGCTGAGATGATCCAAATGTTCTGAGAAAGATTTTGACGCTACAATCACATCATCCAAATAAATGTGACAAAACTTCTCACCTGAGTCATGGATACCATCCAGAGTCTCCTCCATCATACGCTGATATGTTGCTGGAGCATTGCATAGCCCAAAAGGAAGTTTGTTATATTCATACAAACCCAATGGTCCGACAGTAAATGCAGTGTACTGTTTATGTGCTTCTTCAATGGGGACTTGATGGTAACCACTCTTCATATCTAAAACGCTATAAAACAGCTTACCTCCAATATCATCAAGGAGTTCTTCAGTCCGTGGTAATGCAAAGGCATCCTTCACAGTACGTTGATTCAGCTGTCTATAGTCAACACACAATCTCAGACTACCATCTTTCTTCTTTACAAGTACAATATTTGAAGCCCAAGGACTTTGGCTTTTTCTTATTACACCGGAGTTAAGAAGTTGTCTGATGTGATTTCTTACCTCTTGGTACATAGAGGGTGGAATCCTCCTATGTCTCTGCTTAAAAGGCTCATGATTTGACAAGACTATCCTGTGTTTAACCAAACTGGTGAAACCTACATCCTCATCACTTTGAGAAAATATATCTGAATAACCTTGGATAAAATCACTCACCTTCCTGAATTTCTCATCAGATAAATCTTTGTTCAGATCTATCTGAGACAAATATTCCATGTTGTCATTGTTTGAACCACCATGATCCTCTTCTTCACCGTCCAACTCCTGGCATGCCTGTATCTGACAAATTACACTTTTAGGTGCTATGACAACTGGATATGTGTTAAGGTTACTCACCTGAACAGGTAAAACTTCTTGTTCTTTGGTATCAACCAAAGCTGGAGTAATGGTTACCCCTCTTGGTAAAACTGACTTCTCCCATGGCTGCAAGATACCTACCTTTGGTAAAACGTCCAATTTCCTATCAATACAGCCCTTGATTAAAACTGAAGTATTGCTTGGAATAACTACTTTGTCAGAGATAGCAGATTTTACAATACCTATCTGTCCGTTGTTTCTTTTCAGTCTATCATGCATCGACTTCAGGCACCTCATGGAGAGTAACAGAGAGCTTGGAATGTGTTTAGCTTGCTGAAACCTTACACCATACTTGCTCTCTACATTTTTCATGATGAGTTCTAAAACATTAGTTCCTAGAACAATAGGCACATCCTTACCATACTTTGTATCGGCCACAACCAACATGACACAGCTTATTGGGTCAGATACACCTGGAATACTAATGTCTACCTCAACATAACCAGAGTAAGGTAATGTCTGACCTCCAGCTACCTCAATTTCCAACTGACAAAGATCTAATTGTTTCAGAGGATAAACCTGCTCTATTCTCTTGTATGCATTTTCACAAATTGTTGATACATTGGCACCAGTGTCTAATAAGGCTGAAAAAGAACATTTGTCAATAGCAATTATACATTCATTAGAATCGCCCACTAAATTTGGAGTATTTTTAACAACCTTTGGAGATTTTGAGTCTGTTGCACTGGCTAAACAGACTCTTTGGAGTTTAAATGAGCACTAATGTCTGCTCTACACCCAACAGCAACATGACCAGGTTGTCCACATCTGAAACAAATAATTTCTTTTGATGCATTGTTTATCTGGCTATTCCTGTTGGTTACTGAAAAAGAACGTTGACCTGAAAAGGAAGAATAAGTACGACCTCTTCCTCTTCTATAGCCACGGCCTTGGCCTCTACCAATACCTCTGGTACGTGGAATTCTATCTGAAACGTGAACTGTTTCTTGACCAGAAGACATTGCAGCATTATTTTCCAATGCATTAAAGCGTTTCTCTATTCTATCAAATCTACTATTGATCTGATTAATCATGCCTCTTAGTTCACAATCATTGGACTTAGTCTCTGCAGTAGTCTGCTTCACATGAACAGATTTTATGTTTTTATTTTCCGATGGTAAAAGTCCTAACTCACCTTCAATTTTCCGGGACTCAACTCTCAATTGATCAAAAGTCAGCTCTGTATCCAGCTTATGTCTCAACGCCTCTTTAAGTGGCTTATGCAGTCCACTCCAGAACTTTATACGTAGCATGTCATTCCTGGAGTCTGTAGACATAATGCGATCATCTAGCGCACGGTACAAAATATCTTCAAGTCTGCAACCCCATTCAGCCACGCTCTCACCTTCCTTTTGATTCGCGCTGTAAAACTTCGAAAGAAGATTTTCTCGATCTTCTACTGCACCGTATATGCCCTTGAATTTAGCAAGAATTTCATCTAAAGTGCAGTTTATTCCCAATCTTTGCACGATCTTTGCAGCCTCTCCTCTTAAAGATTTTTTAACCGCGGTGGAGACCACATGCTCGGGAAAAACACGTCCACTACGAAGAGAATTGACCTCAAAGCACCAAGCTTCATATGTGGCATCTTTATTAAAATCACCAGAGAAAATTGCGAGTTTGGGCGCGGTATAATATGGAGGAGGCATGTATTCTCGCGGCTGCGAATGTGTACTACGTTCACCACGTTCTTCGCGTTCATGGCTTCTTACGTACTCTTCCATCCACTGCTCAAGGTGGTCAGAATCTGGGTTCGCATCAAGTGCTTCAAACGCGGCAACAAGTTTATCTTTCTCTTTATCAGACATTCGCGCACCCCCAGTAGCCATGTCTTACAGAACTGTAAATACCAGATAGCCAAGCAAAAGTATAAATTCAAATTGAAATTTCAGCAGTCATAAGAGTAAAACCAATCTGGGCAAAGCTAATACGGATGAACCGAAATGGGTTTGAAACATAAAATAATAAAAAGTATGAATGCAAAGAAATGAAGTAAACCAATGAAATGATGTGAAATCAATGAAAGGAAATCAAAGAACTCAAAATGAATGTAACACTAAAAGTTGAATAGAACTCAACTGGAAAATCAAATACTAAAATAAGCAGATTTTTTTAACTAAAAAAATCAATAGCTTGGGAAGAAACTGTAAAGAAAATTGGAACTAAATTTTGAGGAAATAAGAGAAAAGCAAATCAAGATATTCTACAAGGAATAAAAATTAGGGTTAGCCGTTTAGTATATTGTAATGAAAAATAAATTTGAACCTAAACTGATAAATTAAACCAAAGAGGTATACTCACAATAAACTAATTGAAATAATAAACAAATTGAAAATAATTTGGTATAATGGAACTAAATACTAATGGAACTAAATTAACTGAATAACCACAAAATAATCAACTAAATAAAAAAAAAAAAAACATCTCAACTAAAGAATAATCCAATTAAATAATGATAAATAAAAGCAATGGGGTAATTAGTAAGCAACTAAAATGTTTTAAATGTAAATTACCCTAGACAGTTTTTCTTTTAATTTAATGTATATAATCTTAATTGAACAGAAACAACTTTCCTTTAATCAAATTGCAGCACAGACATTAAATAACACGTAACACGTAACAGGTAATCTGGCCTATTAATCCACCAACAAATAGACTTAAATTTTAGTAATTTTAATGGAGGAATAAACACACCTGACAATAACTGAATAAATGATGGTTATCTTCGAGCCAGAAAAAAAAATCTTTTAAACAAATCTGAGGTTTATTTGAATCAATGCCTGTGTATAGTACGAAAAAAAAAATATATCAAACTATGTATAAATGTCACAGAAAATGTTCCTAGTAGAGTGGCTCACAACACAGTCTAAAAAGAATCGTCCTGAATGATCATCTAAGGTAAGTAACTCAGCATTCACAACCGAGGGGAAGTATGCAGTCACAGTCCTCCGTGAACGATGTCCTGAGACAATCCAGATGGGTCAGTGGCAGTTTATATGCACAGTCCAGGTACAGGTCATACAAACACAACGGTGTCGGTCAACATGGTCCGAAGACGATTTACACGATCCACCACTTAGTGTTCACACTTCCACACACAGAGATGTCCGATGTCCACTACTCACACCGAGTCAGTGACGTTGATAATGAGACCCCGATTCATCGGCCAAACCGCCTAGCCTTGTTATAACAGGAAAACAGGTAGACGTACAGTAGACTAATCGTAGTCGTTTGCAGTCGATTGACATGTAGGGGTCCCGGCTCGCGGCACCATTTGTAACAGACGGACTCTCTGGTTGTGTAAAATTTTATTGCTACAACTAAAATTTTCACCCCTGATCTTATTCAAGGGCGTTTAGAAAGAGTGCTGAATATACCAATACGGCTTGGTCTGAAAACACATAGAAACAGACAGATGAACAGCAACTTCAGCACTATTAGAAAATACCGCGTCAATGCCTTTTATAATGTGAAGTCACGTGGCAAAGACGCGGGAAGACAGAACAAAGGGACATAGACAAAAGAACAGACAAAGGAACAATTAGAGGGCGTCAGAGCTACATCAAGTCACAAGACAAGACGAGTGACGAGTTCATATTTACACATAGTTACATATATATATATATATATATATATATATATATATTCTGATCCGATGTAACTTTCTTTATTTATAAATGTCAACCCTGGAGCAGTTATACGTAACTAATATTTCAAAACTCTGACTAGTATGCTTAAAATTTTCTCCTGGGCCCACTTAAACTATTACACGTTGTACCATCACCCCCTCCCCACTGCCTCTGACTTACCAGGATCATTAAACGTAGAAAGAATATAATCAAATGGAGCGCTAACTGTCCCGGATGTAGTTTCTACGAGTTTGACACATTGATTTTTTACTGCATCTATCTCCTCTGCCATGGAACCGGTGTCATCAATAACAAACACCATCGACACCATTGACCCAATTTGGAAGAGTTCTGTAAATTTCTTAACCCCTATCAGCGCTCGAAGCCCCGTGACTGAAAGAGAAACAAAATCGTTATCAGTGCTTACAATTAAACACTCAAATAATTTTTATAAACTGACATTATTTGACAATTCTTATCCTATAATTAACCTTTTATCTGAGTTTACCATGTTGGTGTTATCGGACTTAGAGTATAACCCTGCGTTCAGCTATGTTCTTGGAACTATAATACACGTGCAAACACATGCATGGTGACATGTGCTAATATATTCATGACGGATTCAAGGGGAGACAATGTTTCACAATGCAGTGGACACTATATTCTCAATCAGAGGCTTGCTGGGTGAGTTTGTCATTTCTGTGCCAAAAAAAAAAAAAAAAAAAAATCTCCCTGGACAGAGATATATCTGCAAATATCTAGTGATTTTTTTCACTATTTGTACAACTGTACAAGAAGTATATAAATAAATTGGCGCATTACATTGTATGCAAAAAAAAAAAAATCAATCGAACTATAAAATCAAAATATCAAGACCCCCGTCAGTAATTTTGCGTTTCCTTTCATCTTTTCATCATTAATTGTAACATGTAAATATATGGTTATAAAACATACAAAAATCATATTTCTATGCTGTTAAACTAATGCATGTACCTCCAGTAATACAATCTTAATATTGCATAAACAACTTAAATTAAAACCCGGTAGAGTGTGTGAAACCATACCTGGGCCGTCTAAGAAAAATTCTACATGTTTAATAGCCGCGGTCGCTGCCTTGTCGTGATAATAATGATGCGGTGATTTTTGTGGATTTTTGGTTTCTTTGTTGATGCCCCCCTTAGGCCACATGGTCCTGGTCAGATCAGATGCTCCACCATGGCTGCACTTTCCATCTTCTTCTGATGGCCAATAAAGAAGAAGTTAAAGGGTCTTATTGATACCTGTTTAAATCTCTGGAGTTTTTATATATTGTCAAAACGATTAAAATATATAAGCCGTCATTAGTAACTTTATTTGAAAATTTTTAATGAGATGTTATTTCTCTTTGAATAACACATTAGTGGCTCTTTCTTTGGTGTTACAAGCGATTTTTATTATAACAAAGAATAATGTACATTCTTCTAAATATTAACAGAATAAAATATTAACACAATATAATTAAATTAAAATGTTAAAAACTGCGCAAACGTTCACCTGGTTTAACAGCAGGGTCTCCCATACTGTAATAGCCACTGGTCAGAACATCGCCCATGTCAATCAGGTTATCTTTGCAAGTACTGAATGACAAGTAAACATTTGCTTATAGAGGAAGTTCAGCTAAATGTAAAATAAAATAGCAAATAAAAAGCCAAAAAAGAAAAATATTAGGAGAAAAGGAAGGGTAAAGAAATGTTCTCTGTTTCAACACAATTAACTTGGGAATTCCTTACCCGTCTGCGTCATTACAATCTGTGCATACAGGCGTCTGTGAATGTGCTATTGGCATAAGAACACGATCTTCGAGGCCTGTAAACGATAAGATATACAACAGAATTCATAGCAGGTTAAGTTCATGAAGAGAGATGAGAACATTCTCTTTATTTCTTTGAGAGAAAATCTTTTTTCAGACTTTTGAAATACATAAGAGACAAAATACCTTTTTCTTCTACAAGTCTCAGCACAACATGATCATAGCAATAGTGTTGGAATTTTGCTAACCTAAGTTAATATAAAACTCATCCTCAGAATTAAGTTCTATCCAATTGGTATTGCTGTAGAAATCTTGAAGGGTGTGAAAAATTTCGCCTAGCCAGTCCCGTGCAGCGTCATAATCAGGTTTGTCCTCCGCCAATGTTTCTAGGAGTATTTTTCTGAGTTTAACGATCCATTTATGACCTGAAAGTACAATTGTAACAACAAAAGAAAAAGCCAAACTGTTCCCTTTTAGATTTACTGCCGTTAGCTCTGTTTATAGACATGTATAGGCATACATGTATCATATTCCTGGCCAAATTAAAATCAAATGGAGCATTTAGATTTTTAAACCCCATTCTCCCTTCCCTCCCACAAGGGTAGAAAGACAAACACTGAGGTCAACAGGGATACTGCAATTTTGAAAGGCGAATTTGGTAAAATGGGGGGGGGGGGGGCGTTGGGTAACAAAAAGATATAATAAGTGTCCACTTAATTTTTGATAGGGCCTACCCTGAATCCACCGAGAAATGGTATTTAATGTCTCCATCTCCCAGTTGATGCCCCCCTTAGGCCACATGATCCTGGTCAATAGTTTCTCTGTTACTGATTAAATACTTAGAGAAAAACTTGGGCAGTAGATAATGTAAAGCTGCTACAGAACACATCCAAAAATTAGTGCAATGATCTACCATGGATTTCTTTATGAAGAAATTATATAGACACACAACGGTGATATCACCCAAACTTGCCTTCTTTTATTCTTTCGTTTCTCATATGGATGACTGCATCCTTTGGGTAGCTGATGTCCTGCACGGCGCTTACCTTGACGATTTGCATGACAGCTTCTCGAAATTTGTCAGGTTTCACCTGTGTTTCTAACGTTAAAAAACGGATTTAAGACGTATGCATAATACATTCGTTCCCAAGGAAAAATTATTGTAGGACTTATGCTTTTAAGCTCTAAAACGTATCAGTTCATTTGTAACAAAAACCACTATATTATAAATTTTCTTTAACGTTTTCTCTGTGCCTTCTAACTATCAGGACTCAGTTTTATAATAAAGGCGTTTAGCACTAACCGTCGTATATTCCTAATTGGTAAATAAATTCTCTTAACGTCGGTTAACCTTGGGTCCATTAAAAATGATGGGTTAACTAAACGGCGTTTAAATTGCGTTGCATAAAAGGCAGCTAAACAGCGGGTAAGCTAAACGGCGTTTAAACATTTTAACCAGTGGCTCTCAACCATGAACGACTAAGACCCCCAAACCCATATGGACCATTCCCAGACCCTATCGTACTAAGTTTGGATCGATCTATCTCCAAGGGGATTATCGCTAAATTGCTATCAACTTAAGCGGGTTAGATATCTGTCACGCCCACTGAAGCTGCTAGGGGGTAATTAATTATCGTTTAGCAGCTTCAGTAGTCGTGTCATACATCTAAGCCGCTTAAGCTGAAAGGAATATAGCGAGAAACCCCTTGGAGATGGATCGGGCGATCTATAGGTATGGGAACCCGGTCATAAACACCATCGGTTGACGTAGATCGACCCAGCTCTGCTGGGACTCTCACTAAATTGCAATCAGCTTAACTGAATGACACGCCTTCTCTTGTCTCCAAGGTACCAGCCTTCGTGTTAATTCTGTTAAACTGATTGCACTCAGCGAAAGTCCCCGCAGAGCTTGGTCGATCTACATAGACCGATGGAAATGAGTCCTTATCCGGACCATATTTGGAAATGAAATTCATGATGTTACTAAAAACAAAATAAAAGACCCATTATACACGCACATGTCTTTTTACTGTCTGCAAACAAACTTTGGAATGGAAGGTAGCTAAACATTCAACTGTTGTATTATTGCTTATCCCGAAAAT
This sequence comes from Lingula anatina, assembly GCF_051362555.1. Taxonomy (NCBI): domain Eukaryota; kingdom Metazoa; phylum Brachiopoda; class Lingulata; order Lingulida; family Lingulidae; genus Lingula; species Lingula anatina. The sequence goes on along the minus strand of NC_141768.1, from coordinate 39,962,291 downwards.
GAACCTGTGACAAAATAACTGAGAAAAATGAATAATCTGTGCCGTCAAACTCAAGAAGTAATTTCTGTCAGTTTTTGGAGCAAGATCATAATGTAGAAGATTTTCCAAATATAAATTAAAATTTCCAGTTGCAAAGTTGAGAACATTTCTTCCTTAATTCCTCACTCTTCTTTGAAGCATATAAACATGTATTTCTGGATTTCCGACAAGCCTCAGGAGAACGCCCTTTATAAAACTTGATCAAAGTTGTTTTAACCTACAAAACCACACGGCAAATTTTAAGTAAATATAAAATTAAAAAAAAAAAAAAAAACGTTTGAAAATTATTGGATAAAAAATTGTTTTGGACTGAGACAGCGACAATTACGGTGACGACAGGGACAGATACAATGGCAGTATATACATTTTTTGCTTCTCTTTTTGATAAACTGGTGTAAACTGAGAGACAAAATGAGGAACGCATAAATAAAGTATAAAATACCCCATACCATTTAAATACTTCACGTAATATTCGTGAAATAGCAGTTCTGCTGACAAGGGCTGCAAGTCCTGTAGCGCTCCGTCTGGAATTCTGGGATCAGACTCGAAAAAGCGCGCTACCACCTTCAATATAGCATCCTCCGTCAAGGTCCAATGGGTTAACGATCCCAAATTCCCTCCTCCAGACGCAAATGGTGAATGTTCGAAACATGGACATGTTGCCCAAAACATGGAAAAGAGTCCAAGCAAGACAAGTCTACAATAAGCCATAACTTGTTTTCTGGTTAAAATTTACACAATCCACTGGTCTCTAAAAATCCTTCTATTCGAGATGTATTCATGCACGCGAGAAAATAAAAATGCCTGTTTGTTGACTTTCGCACACAGTCGTGGTAAGATCTAAGTAGGCAGTACGTCGACCTGCTCCACATGTCGCCCATTGGACCCACTTTCGACTTCTAACACATCACGGGCACAGGTACCTGTCGCCATGTTGCGTGAATTCGGAGAAAAATTTCTACCTGCAGTTGGCACGCTTCCAAGCTGCCGGTTTCTTACTTTACAATTCTTCTTTACAAGTGAGTATTTCACGCTGCATTGCACCTGGGAATAACCCACTAGTCTGCCGCTTTGTTTATGTTGGTGCAAAATTTCATTTTGCGTTTTAGCTATTATTCATATGTTAAATGGTTTCTAAGTCATGATAAGAACAAAGTTAGAAACTGGTCCACAAAACATCTGTATTCAAACAAACATCCGATTGGATTTCATTTCAATGAAGCCCTTAGCTATATTGAATTATGCTTTGAATAGACGACAAACTGAGTTTTTTTGCTGGCATTTATTTGTTTGAATTTCTTTTTACATCAATCAATGGCCTGTCTAGCTCGCTGCGTCAACAAAGTGCGTGCTGAATGTTCAATAAGGAAGCGTATTAAGGGTAGAGGGTGGGGGCAAACAATCGATTATATACACTAGACAGCTAACGTGGGGTATACGGCAAGATTGTGCATGCGTTTACTTACAGACTTGATATAACATACCTAAGTAGGCTACCCTTCTATTCCCAAATATGTCTATATACCCTGTGGTCACCAGTTTTACTGAAAAGAAACTGAAAAAAAAAACATATTTCAGCCAATTATGGGAAAGCATATGTGATCGAATCAGGTTATTGGAAATCTGTAAATAAATGCATCCTGTGGTATTTAGAAAAATCTTTGTTGTATTACATTTACAACATTTCAGGAAGTTTACCCGTTTACGTGACGCGATGCCGGTTTTACCTGTTATAGCGATGGCAGGGTAAGGTCCTTAGAAGTGCCCTGAGTATGTACATTAATTCTATAAAAATCTAAATCCTAAAAAATAAAGATTATTACATCTTTTTTCGTTGTTTTAGGGCGGCTTAGACTGATGTGTTGATTAAAGAATCGTTTACTCTTAAAACTGTATTATTTCTGTTTAAAAAAAAAAAAGAATCAAGCCATTTTGGCAAATGACCCTAGTATCACTGGCAGTTGTTATGGAGGGCAATCTGAGGCAAATAGATTGTCAAAAGCGCACAAAGAAACTCAACTATTAAAGAACGAGAAATGAAAACTTACCAAAAATAGAGTGAAAGACTTAATTGTGACCAAGAAAAAAAACTTTTCCTAAAAGTCCGCCAGTACAAGTATGCCATTTAGCCAGAACGAAACAAATTTCATTTAGTAGTGCACTTAAGTGTTTATTTAAAGAAGTTAGGACAAAAGCAACCTTCTCATTAGTGAAAAGACTTTTGACGAGTCTTGTCTCCAGAAATGTTGTGACGATGTATGGTGCTTACTGCATTAGTCATGGAAAGAACACAACACTGATATCATGCAACAGCCGGTCAACTAGAACTGAGGAAGAAGCCGGAAATCCTGAAGGTGAATTTCACGATCTTTTGGAGAGGGATGATAACAGATAGCACAACCTTACGAGAAGAAATGATACAGTCAAAAGAGTGGATCAAAACGAGTAAATGCTAATAAATAGATAAATAAATAGAATGAGCACAAATAAATAAATTATAAATATTGGAATAAAGGCCACGTATTATCTAAAAAAGTAAAATAGTTTCAGGGGCGGATCAAGGCACTTTTGCCCACTGTCCAGTCATTATTTTAATTATTTTAATCCCATTTTATTTCTTGACATTACTTTTTTACTTGAAACTTAAAAGTTTCAAACACACGTAAAAAAAAAAATGATACACGTGAAATGCAGCAGCTCCTGCGTCAGTATCAAATCCGGGTCATTTGCACTGATTCTCACTATGTACAGTATGTTAATTTGAAGAAAAAAATAACATAAGTGAAAAATGAAGTTAAAATATGTTCGCGAGTTCTACTTTTTCTAAAACTCGTACGTAAGAGCAAATGATAAATCTGGCTTTTTTGTGTATGGGCCTTACTCATGGATTTTTTTTTTTTTTTTTAATTCATGTTTTGCTGGTATGGAGAGTTTTCGTACTCAGTAACAAAGATTTTAGTAACTTTTAAGTTTTTAAAATATGAACCCTTTAGGATAATATTTTTTTATTCACAAAGACAAACAAAAATACATATGCAAACACACACACACACACACACACAAGCACACGCACAAGACATTCACTATACATTAAGTAAACATGAAATATATGTAGATAGCTAGACTACGTACAATACAATATTATACAAGTGATGCTGCCCATTACACGACACAAACATTTTACATAAAGGAAAGTAGCGAAGAGTTACCATGGCACTGTATAGTAAATTTGTAAGTGGAGAAGTAGTCAAAGATAGAATCCCAGGTTCTCCACTCTGTAAGAAAATGACATAACTGAAGATTCTTTTGAGAAACATATTTTTCCAATTCGAATTTTGTTTTGATATATAACAGAAGGGAAGGGAAGGTCGGCTGCATTTTTCTTTTAAAACAGGTATATATATATATATATATATATATAATTTGGAGACGAGAATAATATAATTTAGAGCCTTGAAATTCGTTTTGGATACTCCAAAAATTATATTTTCATCAGAGAGTGTAATTCTTTCATTAGTTTTGTTAGCAATCAAGCGTTCCATTTCAGTCCAAATGTTTCTCATTCGATACATGTCAATACATGTCGCAAATCTTCCCTCTCCGCTCCACAGATAAAGCATTTCTCTGACACCTCAATACCGATTCTTTTCAGGTATGACCTAACTGGTAAGATTCTAAAATCATGCTATATTGGAACCACTGAAGTTTTGTTTCTCTTGTAAACTAGAAACAATTCTCACAAACATACTTCCAAGTGATATTTGTATTTAGATTTAGGTTCCATTTCCTTTCGTGTACCAAGTTTTCAAGAGTTTCACTCATGAGAACCTGATAGAAATCTTTACACCCATTTCGAATCTTTATAAGTAGCTGAATATAAGGAAATAAAATTTCTTCAAAAATTTCATTGTTTTTTTCTTTTAACCTACATTTTAAACTGTTACGTATTCCAAAATATTTTAGATCACAAACTCTCTGGAGTCCAAATTTCCTCTCCAGTTCTGCTTTGGTTAAAATTTTTCCTTCGTTGAAAAGATCGCCAATTATTCTAATACCCTTACTGTACCATTCTTTATCAAATATTGATACCCCACCCAATTTTACTTTAGGCCTACTATTATACCACAGAGGTTCAAGAGCGACATTGCTATTTATATGTTCTATACCGTTTGTTACATCTTTCCAGGAGATAATGACATCTCTCAAAAAACTATTATTGCAATTAAGTAAGAGTATATCTAAAAATCATTTCCATAGTCAAAAATATTCCAAATAGATTGTAAATCAAAGGTGCTCTGGAGAAAAGTGTTATATACGTTATATACGGTATAGTCTGCTTATCCATGTACATTTTAATACCGTTATGAATTTACTTAAGTCTGTCATTTTTAGACCACCATGTTCATAATCTTTTACTATCTGACCTCTCTTTACCTTATCAATTTTGCTACCCCAAATGAATTGGAAAAAAAGGGAATTTAATTGTTTGATTAATACTGGATCTGGATTTGGAAGAGAAATGAAACGATGGTTCAGCATTGGAATGATATGGGTTTTTAAGATAGTAATTCTATCAATAGGGGTTAGTATTCTTCTATTCCAATGCCGAATCATACCCTCTATATTCGGGATTTGTTTCTCAAAGTTTAAAGTGACAGTATCGTTTAAATTTACCGAGAATTCTATACCTAAAAGATTAAATTGAGTCGAACCCCAATCAAGTTTCCATCTAACGTGGTGCCTTTAGGATAATATTCGCCCGTGAATAATAGCCTACTAACAGAAATTAGACAGCCCTAAAGGTGTATTAAGAGAGGGCCACGCCGACGAAATCGTCCCAATGTACTGACCAACCTGACCTTCAAATGCTTAGAGTAGTCCATATATGTAACACTTGGAGTAGCGGGTTTGTGATTGCAATCGCCGAATCAACGAAATAAACTTCGATCTCAATGTCCAATTGTAAGAACCGAACGGGCAGGTGAAGTGGCTCCAAGGTCACAAACGACAATTTCGTTTATTAGGCCTGAATATTGAAGAAAGAAATTGACACCCCAGGAAATTTGAATTTTTTAGAGATTGAAGTTTTTAAAAAGGCCTTTAAAATGCCTATTGTTTATACATACAAATCAATATTCAAATTATTTTCAAAATTTAAGCAATTTTCCCTCAGAAACAACTACGAAATTATATATGGCGACAACAATCCAATGATGGCGAAAATGAGACTGAATTATCAGCAACTAAATAAACCGAAGGACTGGTTATCTGTTTTGCCTGTCTAACCTTGTATACATGTACCTGTAAGGGCACTTCGACCTGCGTCATCGAAAACATGTCAGTTCCATTTTATTCATTGGCACTATCCGATGCCAATGAATACTTGGTATGAGCAGCATAAAGCATACAGCGCACAACTTAAAGGTCAAACCAAATTACAATTATTAAAATATAAACATATATTTCCAAATGATAAATAACAATATAATACGATGTTTTATTCTTGAATATGAAGCACTGTGCAAAACGAACCCAGATAATGAGAGTATTGATTCTTCACACACTGGATAATAGAAGTGTCACCCCAACTGAACCAATACTTTGGGGGAGATAAATGACTGTGGAATGATATGCTCCTGGTATCATTTTATTAACATCAAATTTCACAAAAGAAACGGTTCTGACTGAACAATTCAACTGTATCGATATTCTGACATTGCTTATATTCCGCCTCTTCAGGTTTATAACTTTGATTTCTCTGATTCAGGGGGTGACACTTCTTTTGTCCAGTGTGTGTATCACAAGTATGTCACTGTACATCTAGACCGTGCACCAACTGTACTCAATACCAGTACAAAATATCAGGCAAATCTTTTCTGTATTTTACACATAAATGAAATAATCTATAACCACGTCTTTTTGTAAAGTGGCTTCAGGTGCACTCGAGTCACCGTTGTTCTCATTTACTGATGCACTCGATTCACCGTTGTTCTCATTTACTGGTGCACTCGATTCACCGTTGTTCTCATTTACTGATGCAGAACTTTTCCCATCCACGACGTAGTCCGCTTTGATGACATCTACATCTTGGCAGGGGGCAATTCGTCTTTGTAAATTAAGAGATTTGAAAATAATTCCTTTCTTATAAAGGAACAATGTGCCTCCAAGAATTACGATGATGACCCCTACCACCAAAAGAGCTATACCGTAAGTTGGGATGATAGGCGAAGGCTCATTGGGATACGGTTCTCCATATCGACTATTCGAATAGCCTGGTCGAACTGTTTCATTGGATGAAATAGTAACTGACACGTCATTAGTTGTTTTGGGAGAAGTATCTTCGGTTGGGGATGTTACATCAACGTCAGTTGTTTCAGGAGTAGAAACTTCGAATGAAAGTGTTGATTCGCCATTGGTTACTGAGGGGGGTGCGGTATTTTGTGTAGCAGCAATGGTATGGGTAGTGGCACTAACAGTCGTGGCCTCCGGGTTCTCCGCCGTACCTGTTGTCGGCGCATCATACGCGGTTGTGGTGCCCTCGATAGTCGTAGTGGTTTCAATACACTCACTGGGAACTCCATGTAACCTGTGGTCTATGGTACATTGGCCAAGGTTACCGGCTAAATCCCCCGCGTTGATGTAAACTAGAGGGTTGCAGCAATCAGAGCTGAAGGAGAAAATGTTTGCATATTATGGCGGGCATTTGAATTTTTGAAATTCTCTTTAGTCATTTTTAGTGCGTGTTTCGAAATCATCAGGAAGCTCTTTTATTGAATTAACTGATGGGCTTCGACTAAGATACTCTCCTCAACACGCAAGGTCATGACTTTTCTTTAGGTTGGCGATAACATCTGCATCATATTATTTTTAAATTTAGTTGTAAGTTTTGACAGATCCCATTCCATTTTTTCTTTACCTCATATTTACCATCACCGGGTTTGTAAGTGAAGACGCAGATGTAAAATTGTCGTAAGAAAACGCCGCCGAACTACTGTTAAGTTTTCCGGCGTAGATACGATGCAAGCCAAACCCAGTTTCGGTGATCTCAGCAGTCACGTGCCACAAGTGGGCGTGGCACACGCAGGGGTCCAGCTGGTCTAGCTGACATGGGTCAACGGATGACAAAATGGTGCAGTTTGGAGCGGCATCATCCTCAACCTGAAATATTCATAGAACACATGGCATGGTAAAATATAAGGAACTAAAATGCGTTGAAAGTGCCAAAATATCGATGTCACAATTGATAGTTGAAAAAAAGGTCATTATAAAGACACCTATGTGATCACATTAAGAGAATTATTACGAAAATCACCACTGATTCGGTTAGAAATTTGTCTGAAAAATTCATTATGTCTCTTTCATTGCCTATTTGCAACAATAAGTGCGACAGGTGTACCTGTTCAAGCCTCTCCCCGACAGATATCCGCCGTATTTTATATTGAGCTGTCAAACTACCCCCACCGCTGGGCGCCGCCGATATTATCATTTTGCTACAAAAACATGAAAAGACACGCCGTATTTTTAGTTTTTAAATTATATATATAATACTTACTTGTGCTGAAAAGATGGAAAACCATATTCACGTCGGCGGTTTACAGTATTTATTATGGAAAGTTAAATGAAAGCTTCAAATAAGAAGTTTAAATATAAGGAATTATATATATATATATATATATATATATATATATATATATTGATACAGACAGGCGTATGTGACATTTCGTACTATATTAATGAGTACTAAAAGTAAAATTACATATACGTGGTGAACAAGGATGAAGGATGAATGGATGAAGACGGATAAAAATAACCGAACGTAAGTATAATACAAACTGAACTTCAAAATAAGTTGACGTACTTTTGCAATACATTAATGTGAAATATGTAATACCTGTATTCTCTTATAATTAAAAATCGGAAAATGAAGATCGTTTTTTACCACATCAATTTAAGCAGGGAATCCGATATAATTCCCTGATTTAAGTAGGGCTTAAGTAAACCTAATTTTTACCTTGTTACGTTTGGATCTATACCCCCATACAGGGTGAAAGAACCAATCCTATTTCCACCTTGAGATAGATAGAACACTGAAGACGCCGATCCAGTTACCAAATTTTCACTGTCAAGGATTGACACATTAAAGTTTCCTGCTGGTCCAGTATTGGTTACTGTATAATTTACATAGACGGTTTCCCCAGTGTACAAGACTGAAATATAGAAGATGAATTCTTCAACAGTTGACGTAAGAATGTTGTGAAATTTGTGAAATAAATGAACAATATCTTTCTAATGACTGACCAAAATGTCTCTTATGCATCATATTTATTACAGAACGGGTGGTTAAATGTAATATATAAACCTAACAACATTTACAAAAAATTCATATTTTTTTAAAAAATTGCAATGAGCTTTTATAGCACACTGTGCTATGGCAAACGCATTATGATGATGGCACACCAGACGGTTTATTTGCAATGGTATAGGATAGACCTGAGATTTCCTTACCTGGTATAGGATGGACCTGAGGTTTACTTACCTGGTATAGGATGGACCTGAGGTTTACTTACCTGGTATAGGATGGACCTGAAGCTTCAGTTTTACTGTTTTAACCATGGCAGTAGACAGCCTTGTAAATCTATAACCCCTGCTGTCATAACCTTCGATGGCCACACGGAAACTCTGAAATTGTCAGTTTATAGCTTATCGTCGAAAACTTAAGTTTTCTGAAATTATAATAATATTATGCCTTGATACTCCAGCCTAACTTGAGAGGATGATGCCCTTTAAGAAAAGAGCTTTTTATAAATGTATAAGGTGAAGTGGTTAAATGATACAGTTTTCTAGCAAATAAAAAAAACATTGTATAGAAATATAGTGAAAAGCTAAAACCTGTAATACTTCATATGCCGCTTAAAAAATTAAATCGATATATTTTCGAAAAGTATTCAAATTGCTTTTCTTTTCTTCTTTCAAACAGTTAAAAAATTAATACCTCTGATGGTAGAACTTGCGTTGCAAAATAGTAGTTGCGTAGTTGCTCACCGCCCCTGAGGGGCCATATTTCACTGGTGGTATTACCATTCTCATCTTGAAGTTTTACTGTTGTCAAAGAATTATTGTCGTACACATCGGTCACCCTGATCAGAATAGATGTGTTGACTCCTACGAAAAGGACAATATTTGTGATTCCGTTGCATATGAAAAACTATGTACACAACGTAGGCCCGGGCCCTATATTCCAACAAACAATTATAACTTAACAAAGAGCTATATACAACTCAATGGTCTTAATTAGATGGAAATGGGGCAGTTCATAACCAAGAAATTTGTGCCATACGATAATCTATTGCATTTTAGATTTCCTTATGCCAACGTTCCGAAAAATACAGATGCATGTGTTAGACACGGAGTTCTTCTATTTCATACCGGCTATTGGACGTCCCGTGGCAGCATACAATGTGTCAGTTGCTTCATTTTTTTCCAAGAAATCATAGAGAAAATCCAGCATACTCTGCCCAGTTATGTCCACCTGCCAGCTCTCTACTGAAGACAGGCGCTGATATGACCAGATTCCTGGCGGAGGGTTCTGAAAGTAAACGTTTCTGTAAATAATTTCTAAGATACAATGTATTATAAGGGCTCATCTACAACGGGGTGTAAACTTTTTTCAAACGATGATTTCTATATTCGTCATAATTTAGCCTTTAGCGCAGGTTCTTGCAAGGACAAAATCTTGTATTGCTGTTTATAGAAACGATTTATTTCATCGTTGCACAAAATAACGATATTTGTTGGTGGAAGTCGAGGTTTGTCTAATATCCAACATTTGGTATAAATTATAAAGCTTGAGTTACAAATAAAGTTACCTTAAACGTGAAAACTTTGGCATATGGTCCTAAGCTGGTAACATTAAAATCACTACCACTCATTGGATGAAAGGTTCCTGCAGAGGACAAAACAGAGTTTATATGCAGTAAGCTTTAACAAAGAATTTAAGTTAAACCTTACTTGATTTAATAATAATTCACTTATTGTTTATGACCCCTTCAATTGTTGATCTTATAATTAAATTAAATTTGGAAAAATCCGAGTAAATAAGAGCATCTTTTCGCAATAAAGGAAAAACATTTTTCTCCGCGCTTTTTGCCTTACCATCAGGCAAGACGATTCTTATAGAGGGTGTATAAGAAGAGCCCAGTATCTTAACAGATAGTTCACTTAATTGGCTGTCCACCATGAAATTTCTGAAAGTGTCATCGCTGATGAACCTTGTGACACTCACAGTGGCCGTTCTTGTAGCTTCCTGTGATAAAACGAAAAGTATAATATATAAATTTCGTCTTTACCAGCAGGAAAATAAGCACAAAAACAATTGTCAAATATTGTTGGCTTTAGATTTTATTTTGCTTACCAATTGGTCAATAAAATTTCAGTTAACAATTTTTGTAAAAGCTCTTTCCGACCCTTTTTTCCATACCTGAATAATACTGACAACACTGCTTATATGAGTTTTATCTGTAATATACACGGTCCCTCCTGTGGCTTCTGCTAATTTCGTATACAAACTAGAAGGCGTGAAGAGAGCACGTTTTTGTCTGGACCTTTTACTGTTTTCTAAAACGCAAGATATAAAATAAAAATGAATCGACAAATGTAAATGCCGACAAAGTTGTTAAATATAAATAAGCTCGTGTGTTTTCTAGTCTTTTCTGCGAGTGAAAATGAAGTCATAAAAATTTGCAGCGCGGTTGTTCTCTTAACTAACATCACCATTACAACCCCGATTTTTATATGTTACTTTTCACACACACACACACACACACGCACACACACACGTTTTATATCTATTTGTTTATTTGAGGAGGAACCTTTATGAGACATGCAAATTCAGCAAACAAACATTGTAATGCGGTCATAAAAACCTTGTAAACTGCGTCTCCTTTTAGCTGGACATCTTCCTGTCAACAACATTTCAATCTTGATGTTCTTGTCCAGGGCAAGTTGTTCAATTTCTCCCTCCCTGTCTGCGTCTTTTGCATCAGCATCCGTAAAAAAGTATATTGTGGAACCAGGCTGACATACCTTAATGGCTGAAGGTGAAAAGCGTACATTTTTTTCTAGCTTCTTGTAGGCCAAATATCATGTCTAACAATGCATCTCAAGTCTTCTTATTATAAATCGATGAATAAATAAGCCATCACCAAAATATAATCATTTTATGTTAGCCAAATTCTGATTCATCTCAAAAATCTGTCCCTAACCTTTGGGGGCTGTTAAATAATAAACCAACAATGGCGACGAAACGCCCTCCTTGGCGGAGGTAATTAATTATACTTCGGGCTTATACTACCTATATTTTTCAGAGGTCCCTCGTTTAAAACAAGAAGACACTAAATCAACTTGGAAACCAAATATGGATTGTTCATAAGTGTTGTTGTGATGATTCAAACTAAGAGCAAACGGGTTAAATATTTGCTAATGTGTATATTTACAAACGATCAAAAAAAAAATCAAATCCTCTTCAACACAAAAGCTTTAATTTTCAATGAAGATTTATATTCAAACATCTTCAACTCACCTTCTGCCAGTCCATACATGGCAAGCTCTGGGCAGTCACCTCCGCTTCCAACAGTTATACTTTGCAATGCGTCTATTATTTCTTCGGAATCCCGGTAAATAGTCAGGTTTCCCTTTGGTATATCGGAAACCCCATCTGCAAGAAGACCATTAACTGACATAAAGTGTTTATAGTAAAGGAACCCTATCCAAGAATTCACCGCCCTATGGAATTTCCTTCGAAAAGGTTCCTCCTACTCATGAATCATTCCTCGACCCGTCCCTGTACTTATATTCGATATTTAGCATCATTTTTTAGTTAAAGGCTTTAAATTCTGGTCAATAACTTACCACCCAAACACAATATAGAGGTGCATTTCACATGCTGAAGTGTCAAAAAATAAAAATGAATGAATTCAAAATTGTATTCAATATATCAAAACATAGGCTATATGTGTATAGAACAAAAATCCACGACTGTCTCAACTGAAATTCAATTTTTAATTTTTACCATGTCTTTAACATTACATTAAGAGCCCTATATGGTAACGTATGTTCCAAAAACGTACGGTAACGTATGTTCCTTGCCATTTTTAAAATTTTCATTTTTATGCCGCGTTCCGATATATTTTTCAGTGGTTCAGTCATGGTAAATTAGACATGACGTAAGGACGTTTTTATAAATACCTAAACTGTATCTCAAAGGGCTTTGCGTCATGGCTTATACTAGGTAATTTTTCTAGGGAACATACGTTAAGGGGCCCGCACACGGTGAGCAATTGGCGCGCGCCACTTGCGCTGCGCCAGATGCTCGCGCTCCTCAGCTCCACGCAAACGATGCGCACTTTGCTCAGCAGAGGTGCCTCCCGGCCTGCCCCTATCGGACGCACTGCGAACTGTGGGATCATGTGATTAAGGAAACATTACATTTTTTTCTGAAAGTAATGGCAAATGGTGACCACGTTAATCAATCAGACTAAATATAACTGTGTACATTTTTGTTTACTTCGCTGGGGGCTGCCATTTTTCTTTGTCTCCGGCTACCGGCGCATGCGCATTGTTGGCATGGCGTGAGCAATCAGCATGGACCCCGCACACGCTGAGACATTTGCCTCAAGAGACCAAAAATATCAAACACGTGAGATATTTTGCTCAGCCGCGCGAGAGGCAAAAATCTCACCAAAATACCCCCGCACACGATGAGAAAACGGCGCAGCGCAAGTGGCGCGCGTCAAATGCTCACCGTGTGCGGGCCCCTTAACGTATGTTTCTTAGAAAAATTGTCAAAATGTTTTATTTTGTTTAAGTACTTGTGTGCAAGAGATACAATGTTTTCTTTTGCTGACCGAACAATATATTGTGGTTCCATGATAGTTTGACATATCAGATATAATATTTGGATCATTTGGATCGTGCTTATTTTACTGTCGGTAGGGTGTATTTTCCCCATTTTTTAAATATTCTGTGACAAGCAAACTAAAGTCGCTTTAAAACAATTAACTGCTCTATACAGAAGATTATCATAATTTTTAGCAACGTTAGGGGCCTATAAAATCGTTAAACTTAATATAACATTTTAAAATGGGATGGAACCTAAAGTGATGTTAAATGCACAAAAAGGACATTTTAAATTTTCTCCTAAACTTCACCTTACTTTTTTAACTATTGCCCTTCACCCTATTCCCTCCGACTTACCTGGGTCATTAAACGTGGAAAGAACATAATCAAATGGAGCCCTAATTGTTCCGGCTGTATTTTCTACGATATTGATGCATTTGCGTTTTACTTCATGAATCTCCTCTGACATGGAACCGGTGTCATCAATAACAAACACCATCGACACCATTGGTCCAATTTGAAAAAGCTCTTTAAATTTCAGGTCCCCTATCAGCGCTCGAAGTCCCGTGACTGAAAGAAAAGCAAACCCGTTTTCATTGCTTACTAGTATTCACTTATTTTTATAAAATGGCATTATTTGACAATTCTTGCCCTTAAATTAGCCTTTTGTTTTCTGAGTTAACCATATTAGTGTTATAATCGTGCGTTCAGCTGTTCTTGGAACTATCATGCAACGTACATACACATGCATGTCAAGTCCAAGGGGATGCGTGTAAAACCATACCTGGGCCGTCTAAGAAAAATTCTACATGTTTATTAGCCGCGGTCGCTGCTTTGTCGTGATAATAATGATGCGGTGATTTTTTTGGATCTTTGGTTTCTTTATTGATGCCCCCCTTAGGCCACATGGTCCTGGTCAGATCAGATGCTCCACCATGGCTGCACTTTCCATCTTCTTCTGATGGCCAATAAAGAAGAAGTTAAAGGGGTCTCATTGATGCATGTTTTAAACTCTGGAGTTTTTATTTATTGTCAATTTATTTAGCCAATTAAAAAAAATCTAAAATGAGATGTTATTACTCTGTACATTAGTGGCTCTTTCTTTGGTGTTACAAGCGATTTTTATTATAACAAAGAATAATGTACATTCTTCTAAATATTGAAAGAATAAAAAATCAACACAATAAAATTAAATTAAAATGTTAAAAACTGCGCAAACGTTCACCTGGTTTAACAGCAGGGTCTCCCATACTGTAATAGCCACTGGTCAGAACATCGCCCATGTCAATCAGGTTATCTTTGCAAGTACTGAATGACAAGTAAACATTTGCTTATAGAGGAAGTTTAGCTAACTATATGTAAAACAAAATAGCAAATAAAAAAACAAAACCAAAAAGAAAAATATTAAGAAAAAACGATGAGTAGAGAAATGTTCTCTGTGTCAACGCAAAAATAAATTATCCTGGGAATTCCTTACCCGTTTGCGTCATTACAGTCTGTGCATACAGGTGTCTGTGAATGTGCTATTGGCATAAGGACACGATCTTCGAGACCTGTAAACGATAAAATATACAACAGAATTCATAGCAGGTTAAGTTCATGAAGAGAGACGAAAACTTTCTTTTCGCTTCCTCGAGAGACAATATTTTTTTTCTTCAGTATTTCTAAATACATAACATACAAAGCATTTTGCTAGCCAGTACTTGTATTTTTACTACTGTCAGTCTCAGCACAACATGATCATAACAATAGTGCCGGAATTTTGCTTACCTAAATTACTATAAAACTCCTCCTCGGAATTAAGTTCTATCCAATTGGTATTGCTGTAGAAATCTTGAAGGGTGTGGAAAATTTCACCAAGCCAGTCCCGTGCAGCATCATAATTAGGTTTGTCCTCCGCCAATGTTTCTAAGAGTCTTTTTCTGAGTTTAACGATCCATTTATGACCTGAAAGTAATAAAAAAGAAAATCCAAACTGTTCCCTTTTAGATTTACATTCTTAGATATGACCATATCATTACGGTACTTTATAAAGTATCGATGGAATAGCATATAACCGAAACTTGTGATTTTCCTTGTCGTTTACTGTGTTTATAGACGTGTACAGGCATATCATCTTCCTGGCCAAATTAAAATCAAATGGATCATTAAGAGTTTTAAACCCCATTCTCCCTCCATTCCCACAAGGGTAGAAAAGAAAAACACTGAGATCCACAGGTACCCTGGAATTTTGAAGGGCGAATGGTTGAAATGAAATGTGTTGGGTAACAAAAATATATAATAGGTGTCCACTTTTAAAGTTTAGATACTCTTAATCCACCGTGAAATGACATTTAATGCCTCCATCTCCCAGTAAATAGTTTCTCTGTTACTGATTAAATACTTGAAGAAAAACTTGGGCAGTAGATAATGTTAAGTTGCTACATGTACAGAACACATCCAAAAATTAGTGCAGTTATCTACTATGGATTTCTTTATGAAGAAATTATAAAGACACACAACGGTGATATCACCCAAACTTGCCTTCTTTTATTCTTTCGTTTCTCATATGGATGGCTGCATTGTCTGGGTAGCTAAAGTCCTGCAGGGCGTTTACCTGGACGATTTGCCTCATAGCTTCTCGAAATTTGTCAGGTTTTACCTGTGTGTCTAACGTTAAAAAGCGGATTTAAGACACATAACACATTCGTTCAAAAAGAAAATTATTGCAGGACCATTAAGCTTAAAATATAAGTATCAGGAATTTGCAACAAAATCACTATATTTTAAATGCGGGGACTCTCTCCAAGGAGTTGTTGTTATAACTCCTTGCTCTCACTAAGTGCAATCATCTTAATTGAATGACACGCCTCCTCTCGTTTCCAACGTGACAGCCTTCGTGTTAATCTGTTAAGCTGATTGCACTCAGCGAAAGTCCCCGCAGAGCTAAGTCAATCTACGTAAACCAATGGGAATGGCGCCTTATCCGGACCATATTTGGAAATGAAATTCATGATGTTACTAAAAACAAAACAAAACAAAAGGCCCATTATACATGTACATTGTCTTTTTACTGTCTGCAAACAATCTTCGGAATGGAAAGTAATAAAATATTCAACTGCTGTAATATTGCTTATGCCGAACCTTTGACAAAACTGAGAAAAATGAATAATCTAGCTGTTCCATCACACTCAAGAAGTAATTTCTGTCAGTTTTTGGAGCAAGATCATAATGTAGAAGATTTCCAAATAAAGAAAAATTAGTTTCCGGTTGCTGTATCAAAGTTGCAAACATTTCTTCCTTAATTCCTCTCTCTTCCTTGAAGCATATAAACATATATTTCTGGATTTCCGACAAGCCTCAGGAGAACGCCCTATAAAAACTCGATCAAAGTTGTTTTAACCTACAAAACCACACGGCAAATTTTAAGTAAAAAATAAAATGAAATAAAAAACGTTCGGAAATTATTGGATGGGAAAATGTTTCGGACTGAGACAGCGACAATTACGGTGACGACAGGGACAGATACAATGGCAGTATATATTTTTTTGCTTCTCTTTCTGATAACCTGGTGTAAACTAAGAGACAAAATGAGGAAAGCATAAGCATAAATAAAGTATAAAATACCCCATACCATTTAAATACTTCACGTAATATTCGTGAAATAGCAGTTCTGCTGACAAGGGCTGCAAGTTCTGTAGCTCTCCGTCTGGAACATTGGGATCAGACTCGAAAAAGCGTGCTACCACCTTCAATATAGCGTCCTCTGTCAAGGTCCAATGAGTGAACGATCCCAAATTCTCTCCTTTGGGCGCGAATGAAAAGTGTTCGAAGCATGGACATGTTGCCCAAAACATGGAAAAGAGTCCAAGCAAGACAAGTCTACAGTAAGCCATAACTTGCCTGGTAAAAATTTACACAATCCACCGGCCTCTAAAAATCCTTCTGTTCGAGGTGTATTCAAGAAAATAAAAATTCCTGTTTGTTGGCTTTCACACACCGTCGTGATAAGACCTAAGTAGGCCCTTTTAACTTCTAACACATCACGGGCACCGGTACCCTTCGTTATGTTGCATCATATATTCTCTACTTCTATGGTTGCATGAATTCGGAGAAAACATTTCTACCTGTAGTTGGCACGCGTCCAAGCTTCCCGGTTCAAACTTTTCAATTCTTCTTTACAAGGAAGTATTTACCGCTTCATTGCATCTGGGAATAACCCACTGGTCTGCCGCTTTGTTATGTTGGTGCAAAATTTCATTTTGCGTTTTAGCTATTATTCATATGTTAAATGGTTTCTAAGTCATTAAAAGTAAAATGTTAGAAACTGGTCCACAAAACATCCGTATTCAAACAAACATATCCGATTGAATTTCATTTCAGGGCAGAAACCACCAAATAATTTCCCATTGACGACCATACTAAGAAATGCCTGCAAAACTGCATGAACAAAATTACTCTGTGAAACATTTCCCACTCCCATGGACAGCAGACACACTGACATAACTCCCAATGGCAAAAAAAAAATGTACTGTCATCCAACATTATTTCTTACGGCATCACTTGAACCCTCTGTTTGTAAACAAACCACTGCACCACTCACAGTCAGTAGCCCCCTCCGCCAGAGGTCTCACCGCACCTGTGCCTGGTCGTGAAAAAAAAAATAAATAAAACTGGCAGTAGTTTACACCCTAGCCTGCTAGTTGATACCAAAATTAACCCTAGTAACACACAAGAAATGCCAGGAAAAAAAAGGAAAAAAGCACTAATTTTCTCTCACTGAACTACATTCGTAGTCACTTCGGTGATTGGTTGATTTAGTGGTTTTTTGCCCTTCAATGAAGCCCTTAGCTATATTGAATTATGCTTTGAATAGACGACAAACTGTGTTTTTTGCTGGCATTTATTTGTTTGAATTTCTTTTTACATCAACCAATGGCCTGTCTAGCTCGCTGCGTCAAGAAAGTGCGTGCTGAATATTCAACAAGGAAAGCGTATTGAGGGTAGAGGGTGGGTGAAAACAATCGATTATATACACTCGACAGCTAACGTGGGGTATGCGGCAAGATTGTGCATGCGTATACTTACAGACGATATAACATACCTAAGTAGGCTACCCTTCCCAAATATGTCTTATTACCCTGTGGTCACCAGTTTTACTGAAAAGAAACTGAAAAATAAACAACATATTGCAGCCAATTGGGGAAAAGCATTTGTGCTCGTATCAGGTTATAGGAAAACTGTAAATAAATGCATCCTGTGATCTTTAGAAAAATCTTCGTTTTTATTACAACATTTCAGGAAGTTTTCCCGTTTAGGTGACACGATGCCGGTTTTACGTGTTATAGCGATGGCAGGTAAGGTCCTTAGAAGTACCTGGAGTATGTAGGCCTACATTAATTCTATAAAAATTTAAATCTTTAAAAAAAGATTATTCCATATCTTTTTTCGTTGTTTTAGGGCGACTTAGACTGATGTGTTGATTAAAGAATCGTTTACTTTTAAAACTGTATTATTTCTGTTAAAAAAAAAACATTTTGGCAAATGACCCTAGTATCACTGGCAGTTGTTATGGAGGACGATCTGAGGCAAATGGATTATGAAAAGCGCACAAAGAATTGAGGAAGAAGCCGGAAAGCCTGAAGGTGAATTTCACGTATTATCTAAAAACTAAAATGGTTTCAGGGGCGGATCAAGGCACTTTTGCCCACTCTCCAGTCATGGGTAATTATTTTAATCCCATTTTATTTCTTGACAATAGGGCCTACTGTTTAACTTGTAACTTAACACACACGTAAAAAGAAGATGATAGACGTGGAATGCAGCAGCCCCTGCGTCAGTATCGAATCTGATTCTCAATATGTAGGTTCATTTGAAGAAGAAAAATTACAAAAGTGAAAAGTGAAGTTAAAGATATCTTCGCGAATTCTACTTTTTCTAAAACTCTCGTACGTAAGAGCACGTGATACCTGTAAATCTAGCTTTTTTTGTGTAGGCCTAAGTCATGGAAATTTTAATACGTTTGGCTGGTATGGAGAGTTTTTGTACTCAGTAACAAAGATTTTAGTAACTTAAGTTTTTTTTTAAAAAAATATGAACACTTAAGGGTAATAATTGCACGTGAATAACACTAACAGAAATTAGACAGCCCTAAAGGGGTATTAAGAGAGGGTCATGTCAACATCAGGACAGTGCTTGTTGTCTCGGTTGAAATCGCCCCAATGTAGTGACCAACCTGACCTTCGAATGCTTCCAGTAGTCCAATGTCGGTCCAGTATAGGGGAGACCGGGGCTAGTTGGCCCACTTAGACACTTTTGGCCTTGTAACGCCAACAAGGAATGAGTTAGAGTAACAAAATCGGTTTCAAAGTAAGCCCCATGATATAAGCTACGTATGCAACGTCTTTATTTTTTAAATATAATGTCAGATGGCCCACAATTTCATTTTGTATCCCTAAGTATTCCATGTAAACGCCTTGAAATACATTTTTACACATTTTTAATTTATCTAATTGATTTTTGAGAGCCTTTGATGAATAAATAGTTCAAATGAGGCAGATTTATTGAGGTTTCCAAAATATCTATTCCAAAATTTCTATAAATTTATAAAACATGTTTTGTTTTAATTAAGAAAATTAATAATGGTATAAAGCAGGTATTTAATGAATGAAAACGAATAATAACTTACCCTGGGGTCCAACTAGCCCCGGTCTCCAGGGCCGTAGCCTGAGCAAAATGCCAGGGGGGGGGGCAGTAAGCGGACACGAGGGGGCAAAGCCCCCGAGGGGGGAGGGTGTGTGTGTGGGGGGGGGGGGGGTCCCCTCCCACGGTGTGGAAAATTTTTAAAAACTTTATGTATAATACTGCATTCTGGTGCATTTTAACTGTTATTTATTGCTCAATCATAAGTCATAAATTGTGGGTTCATTTTGCCATAGGTACAGTCATTTTTTCAACACAACATGCCAATTGGACTTCATTTCGTAGATTGTCTAAAAACAGTACACCTTCGTAAAGAGATTGTTGAATGATTGTCCAGTGGCCATGAGTGCATTTTCTCACAGAATTGATACCAACTTTGCAATTATTTTTATTCACCTTTGCGATTATTTTTTTTGCACCTCAAATCCCAGGGGGGCAGCTGCCCCCCCCCCCCCACCCCCACCCCCCGGAGGCTACGGCCCTGGTCTCCCCTAATTCGACTAATTTCAAACCGAGAGCTATCGCCGTTTCAGGTTCAGCCATTTTAACTGTGATTTCACCATATAGGGGCCTATATTTTTTCCACGAAATATTTCAATGATTTCACCAAGCTTTGGATGTAGCCTAGACTTAAGCCTATAGGCCTATGTGATCAATGGCTTCTCGAATGATTTTCATTCATTAGTTTACGACCAGGGAATCCTCTATTCATGGAACGTACCTGTACATATCCAGCGTTTTTCATGATTAGGCAATATTTTTTTTTTGGGGGGGGGGGGGAGGGGGGTAAAAAGGGTTGAATAAAGCGGCATCAATTTCCCACTTTGTGTAGATTTTTTTTATAGTTTTCCTGATATATTGCATTTTACAATTCAAGGAATACTTAGTTATTGTTTATCCTTAGGCGGCATGTATATACAGTCTTTATACATGTAGGGCCTACACATGTAGGCCTACCCGGTAGCCTGATAGGCCTAAAGGTGTAGATCTACAATAAAAGATTCTAACATAACCACTGCACTTGAAAAATGGCTATACCAGTCAGGCATATTAAGTGGAAATTATATGTTTTCTTTAATGGTTTTTAATGCCATGTATTCGAAGATTATGAAATAAAGGGTTCAAGGGCAACCAAGAACATTTCAATTCAAAGGTGGCACGTGCCGCATGCCCTTTCCAAATCCAACTGACCTTGACTTTCTTAGCTCTCGCTGAAATCTCGCTCATAGACTAGTTTAACATAAGGGGGGCAGGATAGGCAAATGGACATCGGTGTGCTTGAATATGTAGAAATATTTAATTTAGTTGTCAATTTAAGAAACTCAAATTAAAGAAAATATGATAAAAAACGTAAAACGAATATGATTATGACACAATCACTCCTGTTTATGGATACGCGATAGCCAAACAGTGTCGGCGACGAGTTCAAATGACGCCATGTTTGTTGTTTTCGTGAAATTCGTGCGAACAAGATATCAATTCATGGCAGGTTCCGTAATTTCGCTAAGGATTCGTTCGTTCATACTTTAGCTTGCGTGGAAGTGTTGTACTCTTTGTGACATTAACATCTGTAGCTGTAGATATAGGCTTAGTAGACGAGAAGAAGACGTTTATGTCGTCCCTTATTTCAAACCGGGACTGCTCAACTTGATCATCAGGTTGTACAAAGACTTGGACTTAGAGATTGAACTTTTTTGAAGAAATCAATATGGGGAATACTGGGCCTGGTGGACAGAAAAGACACAACTCTGGGGATGACCCGCCTTCATCTCCTGGTGTCGGAAGGACTAATAGATTAATTTACCAACCATCTATGGATGAAAGTGATGAATTCATGCCTGGATCACTGAGGGTACTAGTACATATTTAAATTGAACCTCACAATTAATTTCTCGCTTGACTTGAGGTTAAGTGGTTGGATTTGTCCTAGAAATATTTTAATTCGTATAGGTTTTAAACATTTTACACCTACACAATCTTTAATAGTCAAGTTACTTTGTTTGAATAGCTGAGAGTCTGATCAAAGCCAGCACATAACTGAATTTAGATAAATATAAAATTGAAAATGGATGGCTTCAGACTTCAGTGTGTGTGTCTTTTTTTTTTGGGGGGGGGGGGGAATTACAGCAAATTAAAGTATCCCAAAAAGAGTATAGAAAATGTAGTGCAATTTGTGTATGAAATTATAAAAGAATAGTTTTGGATTTTAACATTCCAAAAATGTGGTCTCTTTGAATTCGGTGCAGTGATTACATTCAGTATTTGGGAATAAAAGAAAATTTCTGTAATCTGAGAGCCCAGTTTCCAAGTGACTTTAGCCTCATGGCTGAAGTCAATGAAATGAAATAATTAGATTCCATGTGAATTTTTTTTTAATCTGAACTTCTGAATGTTTTGAGGGGTGGGAAGGAAAAATTCAAATTGATAATTTGTTTGTGCTTCAGTTTGATGATCAAAATAGCCATTTCATGTCATATTGTCTCATTGTGCCAGTTTGAAAACTATAGTTACCCTTCAAAACAGAAATCACCACTGATAATGAAGAATATGTATTTTCAGGCAGCGACTTTAGGCCAAGATATTGACCTGACCACTCGAATGCGTGCAGACTCCCTCAGCAATTATGTACGGCCCAATAAAGAAATTAGGTTACCCACTCCATTTAAATGGGAAGGTGGAGGAAAAGAAGTCTATATGTCAGGGAGTTTTGATAATTGGAAATCAAAAATACCTATGGCAAAAAGGTAATTGTTGATTTAGTTTTTGGAGAATTGTGAATGCCAGATAGTTGGAAGCCTCAACATGGCTGTCAAAATACATTGGTTTTTCTTTAAAATTCTACACAGTTTGCTGAGAAGAACAAAAGTACAAGGCGACACATATTTAGTAATACCTCAAATTGCATGAATATAGAGATATGATAAATGCTTGCTTTTCTTTTTTTTCAACATGTTTCACTTATCTTGTTTTTCCTTAGCCATGGTGACTTTTATACCATTGTAGACCTAAAAGAAGGTCAGCATGAGTATAAGTTTCTAGTTGATGGCCAGTGGGTACACAGTGCAAATCAGGTAACAACAGAGACATAAGGAACAGATGATGCAGACATAAGCAGTACGGCTAATATTTTATATGAGAGCATTTTGGAATTTTGTATTGGATTGTTATCAGATTTTACAGAAGGAAAGTATTTGAAAATAGAAGTGTGCATGCTTATGTCAGCATTATCTGAGACATGTTCAAGAATAAGTAGCTAGAGTGGGGCAACTCATGGCTACCATTTTTGACCATGTCATATGATAGACAGAATGAACAAAACTGATTACATATGTTGATTTATTTTCAGCCACGGAGACTTTTTTGTGATTATAGACCTGCCAGAAGGCATAACTGAGTACAAATTTTTAGTTGACGGAGTATGGTGTCATGACAAAAATGAGGTACTTGTACCATTCCATTTTAAAGAGAAAGAACACACTCTCAGGTTGAATTGAAAAACAGGGAATCGAAGAACAAGATGTCACATAGTCCTTGTGACTATGTGACTCTTTTAAGCCCCAATATTCAACTTTGCAGGTACGCCAGCATCTGGCAGCAGTGTCCAATGTGCTTCTTTTGTTTTGGACACTATATTTCTTTCAGTTTCTATTGCAGTGTCTTATTCTAAATTTTTCACTCTTTTTTTTTATTGAAGAGTGTTCTTTCCCGTGATTAGCCAGAATTTTTAGTGTGGAAGTAGAAAGTGTGGCTTTAAATGTTAGAAGAGTAGCCTTTACAACCCCACCAATAATGTCTAAAGTTGATCTACTAAATGGTTTATATATAATGCTAAGAATTAATGCTTAAAGAAAAAAAGGCTGTTATTTGGCCATTCAGTCTTTTATTTAAAGCACTGACCAGAGCAGAAGTGCACTAGCATTAGGTTGTTGGAAATTGCTTATATTACACCTTGTTTTAAGGCAGATGTGTGTGTCAGCCTGAGGTTTTTAATTGGTACGGATTCCAATGAAAAAAAAAAGACATTGTGGAAATTACACTCATATTAAAGGGACTGATTGTGTTTGAGAAAAAGCTTACATTAAAAACTTTTGAAAAATTGGGGTGGTTTACAAAAGATATATTGGTACTAGTATAACATTACCTTGATGATCTGCAAGCCCTTAAAATGATGTTTACAAACATGTTGTCATGATCGCCATTTCTTAATGTAAAAAAAAAATTATCTGTAGTACAAATTGCTTGTATTTTCATTTACACTGTAGAGCTTCAATTTTCGGCAAAAGGAATACTTAACCAAATTTAATGGTGTGTCCCTTTAACTATGGGTTGATTATTGTGTAATAGTGAATGGTTTATAATAGCTACTATTATTTTAGTATGACGATCCCAACAATCAAATTGGATGCTTACATATGTTATCAAGAATTTATTACTTTGGTAATGTATTCTTGATGTGATTTTAGGCCTGAATTTTAAGGAACATTACATAAGGGGAGTTGATATGTAATGCTATTGTAAACAATATAGTTTGTGTTAAAAGTGTTCTTTGTTTAACAGTTTTTCCATGTATTTTAAGCTACCCTGTATGATTATTATATAACAGAGCTCTGCTGTTGTATCAGAGTAGGACTTAAGTCACTCTTAAAACCTTCCAATGTTAAGGTAACATGCTGTGGATGAAAATTTTACATGCATTACAGTTCTTTATTATATATTGATGCATAATCATGGCTCAATTTCATTGAATACATTTACTTAAAGAGTTTTGTTTTGTTCTTAATGGTAAAAAGTTACTCTGTATGAATTGTGTTGTTTCTTTCAGCCAACTACAACAAACAATATGGGGACAAAAAACAATATTATGAAAGTGAAGAAGTCTGACTTTGAAGTGTTTGAAGCATTAAAAAGTGATGCAGTGGGAACGAATGAAAGCAAAACCTGTAAGTGTACATCTGATCTGGATGCTATAATGCAATTTTTAGACATTTGATAAAGAACAAATCACTTGTGGTTGCAGTAATCCAACAAGCTGTTAAATTAGCAATATATTTATATATATTATGTATATAGTCAGGTTTTATGGCCTGTTGGCATAAAAGATGTATCATCTCATGAATAAAATAATCATTTGTATTCACAGCTATGTCTGGGTCACCACCAGGGGAGTATTGTCAAGAAGTGCCACAGAGAAAGCCCAATGAAAAAGTTCCAGGTCCTCCTATTCTGCCACCACATTTATTGCAAGTTATTCTCAACAAAGATGTACCAGCTAGTGTATGTTTATGCTTTGAATTATTTTAAATTATCTTATTTTTGATATTTAGGATTAAAATCATGTGCACTGTTATAGGTACATCTCAAGGTCACAATGAAGGACCAAAATGTGTCAACTATTGTTTGGACAGATAGTAACAGATGTGGGTTTAGCTAAAAAAGATGTTTAGAGCAAATAATGTAATTTTCACTCATTTGTTTTTCTAAGGCAATGTTGAAAGTTAATCAAAAATGTGGATGGCTATAGAAAGAAGTGTCATTCACAGAGACATATTGTGTGTAAAATCTTTGAAATAAATATGACTTAGTATTGCTGTTATGTTTCAGTGTGAACCAAATCTGCTGCCAGAACCCAACCATGTGATGTTGAATCACTTGTATGCTCTTTCTATCAAGGTATGTTCTTCCTTTGTTCACTTTTTCTTGTCAAGTGTAGATGCTCATAAACAACTTCAAGGCAGTCTTGGCTGGTTGGTTTACAGTGTTGTGATAGCTGGCTGCCATCAACTGGAATTTGTACTTCATTGGTTCTGAATTTGGCAAGGTTCAGTATTTTATGTCTTTGGTTCCAAAGCTGGAAAAATCTAATGTATGTATCATTGTATCAAGAAGTAACTGTGATGCTCTTTCCCTGTGCGCTGTATTTACACCTTGATTTAGGGGCAGCAGTTAGCAATGCTCGCTACAACGTAACCACCTTAGAGCTGTTACATCCATTTTGTAGGGGAGTGATGCACAGTGTTGCACCCAAGTTTTCATGGATGAACTAAAATTGCCTTTGACAGCACAACTTACAGTTAAACATTGTCTCAAAAATCAATGAAGTCTGTAACCACTTGAATAATGGAAACCAAAATAAAGTGCATAGAGTAGTGCAAGTTTAAAAAATGAAAGGTATCAGTTGTCCAATTTATTTATTTCAGGATGGTGTAATGGTACTCAGTGCAACCCACAGGTACAAGAAGAAGTATGTGACTACATTGTTGTATAAACCAATTTAAATTGGGGACACTACATGTATAACCTAATCAAATGTTTTCTAGTGGCAAAAGTCAAAGACCACTGTTGTGAACATGTGGAAAGGAGAGCTGCAGCATAATTATGGTGCTGTTACCTACACACTTCAATAAAGCATGTATTCCAAAGCTGCAAATTTGTAAAAAGCAGTTTATATAGACACAAAAATTGCTTGAAAGCATCTGTATTAGTCGAGATGTAAAACAGTTCAGTGATATTACCAATAGTTACTGATCATTAATGGAAGGTTTCCTATGTGGAAAAATGTAAGCAATTATTTTTCCCTTTTCATCTGTTGTAATAGTATTGTACAAGAATTTAGCACTAAAGGATATTTTAGTATCATGTAAAGATATCAAAATAGGTTTTTATTCATCTCTTATATTTTAAGTTAAAAATTTAAGAAAGTCATATTTGTAGATTATGGTGAAGGTTCCTATTTGTAATGAAGAAATTGTAATCACCATGTGAAAAAGTGAAATGCAAATTGAAAAGGATATTAGTTAATTCAACAGATATCTATCACTAACAGCTGAAGAATTTTAGACAGCTTGTAAGAAAATTACAAACCAGGTTGACTGTTGAACAATAATTGTCAGTCTTTGTTCCGTTGATTTGATATTAATGGATTGCCTGTGTAATAATAATATGCTAGGTCTTTTTGTGAAGTAAACATTAAATTTTCTTTAAAAGAAATATACAACTTTTAGATTTCTTTGTTAGCCTTATGATATAGAAAATGTTTCAAAGTATTTCCAAGTGCTTTGTAATTTGATATTATAAAATCACAGCAAGCTCCAAGAAGTTGCTGTAGTGTGAATTTTCAGAATTGTGATGTTGTAGAAACTAATAGCTTTCAGTCCTATGTTAACAAGACTGATTGTGTTGGGTTTGGCAGATTGAGAGGCTTTTGCTTTTAACAAGCTTTAAACAGATTATTTTGCTGTGATGTACACTTGTCCAAAAAAGAACCTGTTCATTTTGTGTGGTCTGGTATATCATTTAGTAAGTTGCTTGTAAGAGAAGTGTCATGTTACAAAATACAAGGAGTCTATTGTTTGAGTGCTCAATAAATTGTTCAGTGCCCCACTTATCCTCCAAAAAGTATTTTTCCCCAATTTCGGAAGATTTTGTTTAACGCAATTTTTACTTGTGATTGGTAATAGATTTTTTTTTTTTTTTTTGAAGGGCAAACTGAAAAGTGTCAGAATTTTAAATGAAATCCTTTAAAACAACATCCAATAATTTGACCATTTTCAGTTTTGATGTTGAAAGCTTCTTGACAATTTACATGTAAAAATTCTATTTCAACACTTGTTCTGTCCCTAAAATTCTTTTGCAACATATACGATTTTAAAAATAAAATTTTAATAGTGAAGCTTCACCAGTGATACTGTGTAAATCTCATTCTTTAACTACTGTTCTACGGTCAAGAGTTGGAAGAGCTTTAAAGACAAATCGTGTAATATTTTATGGCATGATTTATTTCAACGTGACTTTCCACAAAACAAAGGAAAAAAAATGTGTCAAATGCAGTTCTAGCATCTATATTAGCTGCCACACTTGAAGATGAGCTTGAATACTGCGACATGGTAAAATTCAGTTGGCAATGGGAACTCGTTTTTTTGAAACCAACTGCTGGAAGCCTTATGGACGTCTTCAACCCATCACCACTATAATAAGGTAACTGGACTAAGTAGTCTTATATGTCACTTAAATAAGCATGGGATCAACCTAAGCCTGCCTGGAAGATGCATTTAAGGCCTTAAATTCATAAGCGTAGTCGTAGACAAAACTTGTGCGTTTTTTGTGTTCATGTTATTGAATCTGTTGAGAGAATATGTCTACAGCTGGGACAAAACATTATCTGCCAAACTGCAAGTGAGTCCTGTCCCATCTGGCTCCACATTGAGCTTCTTCACAACACCATCCTCTACAACCATGGAAAATCTGGAAAAAAAATAGTGAAAAACGGCGATTTCATTTTGTCAATATATATATTTGTAACAAATTAGTACACAAGTTACCAACATTAAGTGGTTTATGTAAAAAAAAGTTCAAATTAGCATACTTAATTAACATGAAACACTGTTTTACAGTAAAAGAAGAGGTCCAATTTTTACTACAATTTGATAAGTTTTTAACTACCAGTGCAGTACAAGACCAGCTATTATGAAAGTCAGTGTTACCTTTTACAACGAATGCTGCCCAGAGCACCAGTGAGGTCCTTCTCCAGATCTGCTGCCTGCACGGTAAAATTTTTTTTTTATAATCTATAAAACATGTTTTGCAAGTGGAAGCCCTATAGGCAGCAGCATGTTCAAGGAATTGCCAAGCTTAAGTTTTATTCTACTCAAAAGAAATGAAAATTTATGCCAGACTAAAAAGAACTAGTTTGCTGAAATACTACAGAGACAGTTTTTAAAACTGCATAAATTTATGAGAACGCCAATGTGAATGCAAATGACATTAGAATAGAGTTTGTGTTAAGAATAAAACTAAACGGCAATATTTGCACTTACATTACCAAACAGTAGAACTGACTTACCTTTGCAAATTCTCCTTTGTAGTCTGCCAGCATTTGGATCTGAAAATAAATGTCAAAACCAATTACACCAAATGTTGTATTAGAATACTACCAACAAGGACTAAATATTGTGAGCCGATGTTTCAACCT
The DNA here is from genome assembly GCF_051362555.1 of Lingula anatina. Lineage (NCBI taxonomy): Eukaryota > Metazoa > Brachiopoda > Lingulata > Lingulida > Lingulidae > Lingula > Lingula anatina. The sequence goes on along the minus strand of NC_141768.1, from coordinate 39,933,709 downwards.
GACAATGCATTATGCCAAAACATACTAGTGAGAGAGAGAGAGAGAGAGAGACAGAGAGAAAGAGTGTGTGTGTGTGTTTGTATGAGAGAGAAATAAACATCTAAATATGACTGTAAGTTATAATAGAAGGGAAATTTATCACTTGACCAAAATGAACAGCTGTTACATAACCCTTAATTTAAAACGGGAAAAATTCGCACCAACCAGTAACTCAAGATTGCTCTGATCACATTGAGATAAGATGAACAAACAACTGAAATAAATGTTAGTTCTAATTTCTTTCTCTTTTTTGGCATAAACAAAGACATTATTTCTTTTGTATTTACAAGCGTGACATAAATATCAACAAAGGTTTATTCCCCTACTAATCCGTACTTTCAAGATGCACATCATCCTCCTTGCCTGCAGAGATATATAAACAAGTAAAACATGCAAAAGCTATCTAACTGCATAATTTTTACATGACCTTGTTGTTAAAATTGTTAGGTTAAAAATTGAATAGACATGAAAAACACATCACCAGGATTTACACCTCAGATAAGAAAAGGGAATGGCTATGGGTTGGTATCAGGAGTTTGAAAACCTATCTTACAGGTTGATAATGGCTGCTTAGTTTGATAGCTTAACTTGCTAGCTCCCTTGAGAGGGCACTGTTCCCTTTTACATCATCTGACCACATGACAATGAAGTTCATTACTGAAAAGGACACATTCTTAAAGTTCAATATTTTCAAAACGAACCTCTAATTTGTATCTGTTGATTAGTTAGTCAATAGTTAGGGATGTTTCTGAAGAATGTGGAATGTTCAAGCCATTCTGTTCGTGTGCTGCATCCTTTTTAATAAATAATATCATCTACATACTTACTTTGCCATTTGCGCCTTGATTTTCTCCCCAGGCATCCATCACAAAGGGATCGTTGACAGCAATACATGCAATCACATCCATGCCTTTGGCTTTCAGTTTGTCAAAATTCTGAACATAACCAGGAAGATGTGTCTGAAATAAATACCGTTTTATGAGAAGCCAATTAGGAATGAAGATTTATGAAGATCATGACAAAACTGCTGGTGTTTGCCAGTGACAGATACACAGAAAGTGGATTTTAAATTTACCACTTATCTTTGAGTATATCAAGAATTAATCATGTATCAATGATTATAATGCTAGATATACTAAAAATATTGTACTTATTTTGAAAGCCATAGTGACCTAGAAAGAGGACAGAATAACTGTTACTGTCTATTTGCTAAGCACTGAAATGCGAGCTACTGAAAACCAATCCAATCATGATTCTGAAGCACTTTGAAACTTACAGGTACTGCCACTTCAAACGTATTCCTTTTACCTTTGAACAACCTGGAGTAAATGCTCCTGGAACGCCAAATAAAACCCCTTTTTTGCCTTTAAACAACTCTCCCAGATGGACTTTTGTGTTTGGGGTCTTCTCCAAAACTTCAATGTTTGGCAACCTATCTCCTTCCTAAAATACACAAAGAATTACACATATTTATGAACTTTGTTTACTGATTCCTGAGCCCATTTATAGTTAATTGTCAAATTTGATTATTTGAACAGCTGAGTTATTGTTGAAAGTAAAAAATAAAAAAAGAAAAAGAAAAAAAAAACATTGGAAGCCAAAAGCTGTAAGGGTGGGAATAATGCGAAAGTACCAATTAACCTTTGTTAAACTGCATCCTTTTCATAAAGTGCATCATTACTACACATTCACAAACAAATACATCTCAAATTCTGAGTTTAGCAAAATTGACTATCAAACCAATGTGTGTCGATAAAAGATTTCAACAAATTCAAATGCGGATACCCAAGTTGGGTTTGGTTACATTTATGTACTGTACAGTTGTACCTTGATATAGTCTATCGCGTCATAAAACGGGTCTGTTCCTCGTATCCACTGACTGTTAAGATAACAAAAGAGCGGCGGATTATGTCCGATTATTATGTCCCAAAGCTTACAGTGTACACTTACTACTATCAAGGAGTTATAACAGAAGGAGATTACACGCGTGGGGGCGGAGCCCGTATTACGGTCTCTCATTGGTCGGAATGAATAGAACCCAGAGAACAATGGATGCCTATCTCTGTTACGCTTAATTGCTACTCTCGTTTAAATCTCGTTTGTTAGTATCTGTGCCTTCGTCTGTTGATTTTTGAGGACAGAAACAGAAACGGAGTCCCAAGTTTCTAAAAAATGAGAGAAATACAGAATTTATATGATATTACGTTGGACAAGGTTTTCAAAAAACAGGTAAGTGCTTTAAAATGCATAACTACACGAAATATGAAGATAAATTGCAACTTTTATGTCGTAGGGTCTCACTGTGTAAGTGTCCAGCTTCACGTTGATCTCGCGAGGTGGTGTATGGAGAATAAATATTGCACGAAAAATATTTCCCACTCATAACAAGTGCCTATAAATATAGTATCAGATGAAGAAAGTTTGGTCTTTATACAGTTGCAATTGTTAAGTAATTTGTGGCAAAGCAAAGAATAAAACTTAGGTGCACTTTCAGTAGCCGAATAACAAGCAGATGCTTAAGCCGCCATCTTGTTAATATTTCGAAAAAAAAATTACTCCAAAAGACATTTTCCTCCTACTTTTTGAAACTTGTGTCACATGACAGTCATAAAATTTAACTAATTGTTATGTGTGCAACACACTTGCTTGAGCAGTATTGTTTTTTTTTGCGATTTTACATGTGGTCTAGCTTGGATACGACAATTGACAATTTTCATGAGTTCCGATCAAAAAGTGTTACGCTTGTTATGGCCAAAAGCCTTACCGCTTTTTGTACTTTTCAAATGCAAGATTATAAAAAAATTTGGTGTGTTTAGATTCTTGAACATCTTGGTCGTGGCGTGGTATATATTGCATGGATACTGCTCCAACATTTCTTGAAAAAAATAACCCGATTTGTTCAGAATACCAATTTTTTACTCTAGTGTTATGGGTAAATGTACCATTTTGGCCTTTACCTTTTTCATGTCTAAATCTAAAAAGACTTATCATGACAGTTGGTCATCATTTTTCTTCTCACCATGGTGGGTGGCTTTGGAGTGGTAACTTTGTTGTTAAAGTAAAGTGCTCAGTTTTTTTGACTGGAAAATTTTGCCTCCACCCAGCATTTTCCATCATGGCGGTCTAACAGGAAGTTTGACTTCACAGTGTCTTTGGTATAGTTATTTTTAACTTATTTAGTCTTCTTTTTACATATATATGTTTTAATTCATATTAAACCTTTGAAAAAAGAACACACATGAATCCTGGTGCTTCTTAATTTAAAGTCTTAAGGTTTTAAGTTCACCTAGGCTCCACCAATTACTTTACCTGTTATCTCACTACACATCTCTCTTTGAGTCGAGGTGTGTAAGACACACTTTATTGTGTAAGACACCTCTATAATTAAGGGGTACTTGCTTCTCTACTTAAATTATACTTCACTACTTTGGCATGTTAGGTGGCAAGCTTGGATGTTTCAGTTCATTTTAAGAAAGAAGCTTTGCCTTGGTGGTTACAAAAGAATAGAACTCTATTAAGGTTTATTCATTACTTGAAATTAAATATTTCATCTTGTAGTGTTGAAACAGAAATTCTCTCAAAATTGATAATGAATTTGACATGCATATCTTAACCCTACTCGAGTTTTTTTTCTATTATAGATATGGGAGAAGGCTGCATTGAATATATGAATTATGGTCAGGCTGGAAAAAATTAAAATATGTCAATGAAAAAAGGAGGTCAGTGTGTCTGGGGTAAGTTACTTTTGTCATAATGCCTAAGATGCATTAAACATTCACTAACAACAGTACCCTTTTTAATTTTTTTTTTCAAAATACAACAACCTTGGGCATTTTCCTTTTAGCAACCAGCCTCTCTGAAATCCCCTTTTTGTCCTGTCAGAAGAGTAGGGACCAGGGCGGATTTAAATAATTTCTTGTAATAAGTACAATTTCTTTCAATTTCTTGGGGTTATTAGCTTGTGATCATGAATCTTGATGTTCTATATGAATTTAGTTGTAAATTGTTCATTTATGTGGTGAACATTATTTCAGTCAAGTCATAACAAGACACATTAAACTTCACTGCATAATTCCATAATGTCTACATGGATACTAGTAGTTCATAATGCTATTATTATGTTTTTTTTTCTAACCTACAGGTTTCTCTATTTTCTGAGTGGCATGGCATTAGCAAGGCAGAAGAAAAGGCCCTGAAGAAATTCTCACTTGAGTTGTCCTTTTTGGAGAAGAAACTGGATAAGACTGGCCAACAGAGATTGCATTAAATTAATAGTGCTCCTTTATGACATTTTAAAATATTTTCAGTCACCTAACTGACTCTATACATTGCAAAAGTGGACATAAATTTTATGTTACTGTTACGTGGAAAAAAATTCAAAACCTATATATAAATTGTTGATTGCCAGTGAAATTTCTGTTTCAGTGAAATTTCTTTAAAGCAGTCACTTACTGCTTACTTACCAATTAATTTTTTCAGCTGTTACATTTTATAAATGTTCTTACTAAGTGTTGTCTTGATCTATAATAACCTTTTGAAAATCCCATGTTTTTCATCCTATTTGTAAGAATTAACCACTTTATCTTCTAGGATTTTTTTTTTCATTCGGCCCATTAGATTCTCAGACCTTGCTGGCCTGTAAGTGGAATAGTATCTGGCACAGACTGGTATCAGCAAGTCAGATAAAAAAGAATACAATTATTTCTATTTGCACGGTTGAAAAAAAATGCCATCATAGACTGCATAAAACTGGAAAACTGTAGCAACTTAATCATTCTTATGACTTCATTTATTACTGCTTATGTGTAAAATTTTTGTTTTTGTTCTTCTATTGATATAATAAAATGGTTTTACTCACAGATGCTACTTTCATGAGTATAGAGTATAGAGTGCTTGAGTATAGAGTTGACTTAAAAGATATTTTAAGTTAATATAGTAAATAATAGTTTGAAATTCAATATTCTCATCTTTATTTGTTTCACTTTAAAGAGCTCAGTGAATACTAAAATTTCTGATATATTTTGTACATAAATATATTTCTGAATGAATAAAAATTATTCTTAATGTATAGCACTGTGCACTTGTTTACCGACAAATATGAACAGTGTTAGTACGTGTCAAATAATCCTGAAAAAAAGGGAATGTTCCAAGATAAAGAAATTTATAACGAGTATTCAGTAAACTGACGTGTCGTGGCATTGCCTCAACCTTGGATTAAAATTTTAATTAAATGCATTATAATATTAAAATTATAGCGAGTGAGAGAAAAAAACTTAAGAAATTTAAAACCAGACACAAAGCGTAGGCACTGTCACAATGTATATGTTTATGGGACCCAAGGGCAGGAGGGTCCAAACGTTAATGTATTAATATTATGTCCTTTGGCAGTGAGGACAGACGTTCACTTGAACGTCATTTTCACAAACCACAGTTGGGACGTTTTCTTCTGACTTTTCCTTGGTGATTTTTCACCGGGTTGTGCCATAAAAAAAGCCATCTATCACCGACTAAAAAAAGCTCATGGCGACCATCCTCAGTCACCACCTTATAATCGCTTTCTATGATATCGTTCCCTTCCAGCACATCGTCCAAATAATTACCTGTGAAAAAAATCGTCAGCATACAGCGGCCTTTTGACATTACTGATCTCGAATTCTAACGCGAAATAACGCATATGAAATTTATCTCCAAGCTGAGGAGAGCGACGCAGACGAAACCTTGAGACCGGAGGCCCCCCGTAGCTAGCTCCGCCCACCGTAACAGACATCGGACAATAGAAAGGCTTGCGTGTAATCTCCTTCTGTTATAACTCCTTGCTACTATTAGTAGGCTAGTAAGCTAACCCGTAGGCTAAAGTGAGGCAAACCTGCTTAGGAAACAGCTCAACAGTCCATGCTTACCTTGATAGGCATACTGTTGACAGTAGCAGTGAAAAATGTCCTTGAACCTCTGATAAACTGATGATTGACCAGTGTCAGCACTTTTCCACAACAACGCATTCTTTAAAGCCTTTTCAACTTTTATTTTTAACACTGCAGCAACAACATTTATGACCTTGACCTAGTTAACAGCTAGTCTGTAGATATTAATAGTATTTCCCAAATATAATATTTTGACAAAAAGAAGACCAAGTTATTTCCTTGAAATTTAATAAACAATATAAATGTATGGTAGTAGATATAAAACTTACATATTTCAACAAAATTAAAGTAATTTGAGAAATAACAGAGTAAAAACTTATTTACTTCAAAAACATGCTACTGCGCAGACTCATTGGCGAAGCGGCCATTTTAAACACAACCGTTTGAATTTGTATAGCATTTACTTAATGTTTTCATGAGCTTATAAAGAAGATTTGTCGGTAGGTTTTTTACATATGAAGAGATAGCCAATTTCTTTGTTGTGTGTATGTTAAGTTTTGAAAAAATAGTAATTTAATTCTAATTTAAGGCACAAAATATTGTGTTTTTGTGGTACCCTTTCCAAACATTTTGTTTCACACTGTAGTTTCACTTTCAGTCATTAAGAACAGTGCACACCACTGTGCAGATAAATCAAATTTTTTTTTACATGCAATGACCATATTTAGAGCTACAATAAAATCTCAAGGCTTGAAAAATAAGATCAGAAAAAACGCCTAATATGGTTGTTTTGATTTTTGATCAGAACCTCTTTTGGGAAATGTCACTTAATAAATGCATCAAATAATATAATAATAGACTGAATCCTTCCACAAGAAAAATTACAATACAAACTTTGTAAAATTAAGCATTTGCAAGATTCATTGGTTGAAAAGAATGAGGAATTTTGTAATGTCTTGGCTTGAGGTTTTGATTCCATTTTATTGACTTTTTAAGTTTTGCAACCTTTCCTCAAGTTCAGCAGTTCATACTATTAGGTCAACACAGTGCAATGCACTAAAAGAAACTACTTCGAATGCAAGTTTACCGAGGAAATGGTCATTCAAAAGAAAAAGAATTATATAAAGGCGAAATATATTGCTAGATAATTGATATCATTGACAAAACTTTACAAATTCTTATGATTTGTTTATGAATTTGGGGTTCACCATGTTTGAAAACTCCCAGAAGAGGTACAGGCTTTAATATAATCCTATTTGCTTTTAAATGATCCTTTCCTTGGTTTATACTATGTTGAGTCTTTTTTCCCCCATTGTATTGCATTGTATTGGCCTATATATTGCACTGTGTTGCACATTTTAGTATGACTGAAGTTCAGCTGATGAAAATGCACTTGTATATTTAGCAGTTGACCATCGAGATTACTTCTCATCACAATGCTGCAAAACCAACCAAAAGTGCCGTGGGCTTTGCTGTATATAAGTTAAGAATCGTCAATTTTATTTGTCAAGTATTTTCCTATAACTTAATTTTTTATGGTAACTTTTTTCCAGAAATCAGTGACATCACTGACGCAAGAGATGGTCTTTCAAGGAACAGAAAATGAAACATTAAGGTTTTATATTAATAAAACTAAATATGAGTTTAAATCTTGTCTATAACTGATCATTTTTTCATGTTTCATGTTTTCTTGTTTTTGAAAAAAACAAAATCTATTTTACGGATGGACTTTGACTCTAACAGAAATCTGATGAAACTCATGTAGAAAAATAATTTAGACTTGCTTTGCATGGTATATTTTCTCTGTGTGTCCACAAAAAGAAGTATGTACTAACAAGTGTTATATTTGCCTTTTACAGTGGTCAGGCTAGAGGTATGAAAAGGAAGTCATCACACAGACGGTCATCAGTGAGTATATTGCAAGAAGGGAACTTGCATCTTTTATTTTTGATAAACATCAAGATCACAGATGACTTTTTACTGCACAGTTGGTATTTTTATATCATTCTTAATTTAATTTTACAAATTTTATTTGGGAGTTTTATTACAAGATGAAATCAAATTTTCCATCAGGTTGTAAATTTTGATGTAATTCTTTTTGAAAGGATGTGCTCTAAATCCCATTTTGTTTTATAACTAAATAGATTCTCAAAGTTAGCAAGTCTCCAAGCAGAGGGGCCTTGTGTGATCTCGACCCTAACAGTCAGAAAAAGGTATGGTAACTGTAAAGTAGTAAGTATTTCTAAAATTAAATATAGATTATTTATATGCATACATTAAGTTAGGAAAAATGTCTCATTGTCTTCTCAGCCTGGAGAAATATTAGTACATAAATTTTGACATAATATAAATGGTTTCATGCAACCAAAGATGCATTTTTTTTATTGTTTTTTGAATGTCCAACATTATGGTAAATAATTTAATTGTACTTCTTATGGGAATCAATTTTATTTCTGTCCAGAGTGACGATGATGACAACACAAGAAAGATCAAGTCTAGACGAGTTAGCTTTGCTGACACATATCAAGTCAAGTAAGTTATTAGGCCCAGATATTTATTTCAAAGTTTGGTTTCTTCTTAAAATATTGGCTGTGCATGTTGTTAAAGTAAGCAAAGAAATTGATTGGATTCTGTAATGATGAGCATGTTTTAATGTTTTACATTTTGAAAATTGTAGAGAGTTCGTGAAGGACACAGCCTTCCTGCAGTCTTCAGCTCTGCAAAAACAAGGTATGTCACTAACATTTAACAGGCAATGAATTCCTGTGAGTAGAAATATTAGAATACCTGTCATATTTTGATAAGCATGCTTTGTTTTGAATGGAATGCACAATGGTTGACTTTTTATCTAAGATCAAGGATGTGATGTTTTAGGTTTTTTAACTTTGTTTTTTATTTTGTTTTTAACTTTTTTTGGGATAATTGCACAGCACTGTCAATTTTCAGCCCCCCCCCAATCACTCAAACACATGCACACACACACGCACACACGCCTGTTAGATTCGCGTGTCAGCTTTAGTCAGCCCTTGATATTCTAACATGAACCCTTTTTTAAATAAATACCGTTTAATGAGTAATTTGCCTGCATATTCATGATCAATTTTTGAATTGATAAGAATATGATGAGAAATTCCATCAGATATATACCTTCACCTTTAAAATTTTAGATGCTGACCAAGCAGGACAGAGGTGAGTTTTACACTATATATAAAATTAAATGTGAAGCCATGTTTCATTTTAAATTACTTGCTTTTAAGATGTTAATTTTTCTTAATGATGTATATCCATTATCATAATAAGGATGTGGACATATTAAAGGTTGAGTTATATATATATATATATATCAAGTAGTTTTTATTTGATACAAAATCTTGGAATTTGTAAAATAATGCAAAATGTGTGTTACCTATTGATAATTTTAATTTTTGAGTTGATAGTTTAGAAGCAAAGCATGTACGGTGCTGTGATAGTAGCAGATAATATAGAACGTGTGATGAATTTGCTGCTTTTAAAACATCCACTAGTCTATCATTCTGATCGATTATTTCAGCAATGAAAATGATGCTGTTCCAAGTGGTAAGTCTTTTTTCCTTTAATTTCATCAGAGAAAGTGTACCTGTCATGCAAACGGTTTTCTTTATAAATTGACGTTTAAATAGTTTAACATAATTTCCATCTGGAAATAAAATTGATTTACAGCAACCTGTTTTGTAGAAGTCGCTAAAAGTTTCTCTAAAGATACATTTTGTTTGATTTTTGTGAACAGGTCTGGACTTCCTGTTGACTGGCCAAATCAAGAATGACATACCTTTGGACACCACATCATTGGAGGCAAGTTGTGCACTTTTGGATATATTTTTTTGTCAGCATGCATGATGTAGCTAAGAGATTGTAAGAAGAGATTATTCTTAAAAAGTTGTGAAATTTCATTGATAACTGTTCCACAACTTTTGCTCTGTTCAAGAGAGAAAATAGTGCATTTTAGGGTACTTTTAAGTTCAAGCACAAAAATAATCACTTGCACCCTATAGTTTTCCAAGGTGCTGCAAAAATGCAGGAACAGTTATCAATGAAATTTCACAACTTTTTAAAAATAATCTGACATTAATTGCAGTGATGGAAGAAAAATAAGTTAGTTATGAATAAGTTTTTCCATTTCAGTCAGTGTACGAACACCCATTGCCAAACGTATCCAACGAGAGCCTGGATCACGTCACTGGCCTGCACAATCAGACCACCCACGTGAGCATCACTATGGACATGACCCAGTGCTATGGGAAGATTATGGCCGAGAATGAAAGCTTTCTTCATGAGCCAATAGGTGACGACTTTGGTGAAAAGGGTATGTCACCAGAAGAGAAGATAGATGCCTCTGGATTCTTGAAAACATTGATGACTGGGTCGCAGCCAAGGTAGTTATATACTCATATTTGCAGTCGTTTTAAGTTTTATATTTTATGTTGGTACCTTTTTTATTTTAGTAACTTGTTTGATGCATTGAGTTCCTTGAAACATGGTCTGTGTATTGACAAAAAAATTATCTCACTATTTGTTGTTTTGATAGTTTGTTACAGTGAAGATATTTGTGAAAATGTCTGGTTTAAAAAGAAATTCCACTTTTGTAAAAAAAAATGTTGTTTTGAAATATTAAAGTATTAAAGTACTTAATATGAACTTTGTCACATTTACAGTCTTGCCAGTAAGCTGTTTGTCCCAGAGAAAACCTTTTCACCCCAAAAGATGTATCATGGCGTATATGACATTGACAATGAAAGTGATGTGAAGACTGTGCTGAACACGTCCCTGAACAAGTACCAGTCTCCATTAAGTGAGGGCTTGGAACACAGGGAGTATGTCAGCAGCCAGCCAGATCAGACCCAGCTGTTCCAGTCGGGCAACATGGGGGATATGGATTTTACTGTTTGTCATGGTGGGATCCAAGCTTCAGGTAAAGAACGGGTGGAGGAAAGTCCAGTTGTGAGAAAAGTGGATTCTGGAGATTTCCTGAACCAGCTTAAAGGAGGAGGGCTGGGTGCACCCAAAACAACATTTGTAGATAAAAAGTCAGAAAAAGACAAGACACAGATATTCAACAACCAAGAAATACCTGGAGAGGACATGGACTTCACTGCATGTGTAGGTGGACCTTTGGCTGAGTCTGAACCCTTGAAATCTCAGGAAAACACAGTTGCAGTGGATTCAGCCACTTGTCAAAATACTTACAATTTTCCTGATTTTAAACAGATTGAGAAAAGTCCAGTCTTGAGAACAATAGATTCAAAGGACTTCTTGAGCCAGATTCAGGGAAGAGGTTTAGTCACAATGAAGACATCATCTGCAAGAAAAAGACATCATCTGCTGGAAGAAGCACATGACTCAGACAAGACCCAGATCTTCAATGACAAAGATGAAGTTGGAGAGGACATGGACTTCACTGCTTGCATGACTGATCCTTCTCTTGGACTTCAGGGTCCAGTTAAAACTGGAACCTTCAGTCAGTTAGCTGCAGGTAGGGATATAAAGGCAAGTGTAACGGGTGCAAAGCAATTGCTCTCAGGTAAAGATGCCCAGGGACATGATAAGACAAATCTTTTCAGTCATACTGATACAGAAGCGTATATGGACTTCACAACATGTATTGGCAGCACCGGTGTTGGCCTGATGTGCAAGGAAGTGCAAGCAGAAAAGACCAAGATTTTCAACCAAGATAAAACTGGAGCAGACATGGAATTTACAACTTGTATTGACAATGCCAGTCCTGGATTAATAGCAAATGAAACACAAGCAGAAAAGACCAAGATTTTCAACCAAGATAAAACTGCAGCAGACATGGAATTTACAACTTGTATTAACAGTACAGGCCTTGGATTAGCAGCAAATGAAACACAAGCAGAAAAGACCAAGATTTTCAACCAAGATAAAACTGGAGCAGACATGGAATTTACAACTTGCATTAACAATGCTAGTCCTGGATTGATAGCAACTGAAACGCAAGCAGAAAAGACCAAGATTTTCAACCAAGATAAAACTGGAGCAGACATGGAATTTACAACTTGTATTAACAGTACCGGTCTTGGATTAGCAGCAAATGAAGCACATGCAGAAAAGACCAAGATTTTCAACGAAGATAAAACTGGAGCAGACATGGAATTTACAACTTGTATTAACAGTACCGGCCTTGGATTAGCAGCAAATGAAACAAAAGCAGAAAAGACAAAGATTGTTGCACAAAGTAAATTAGGTGAAGATATGGAATTTACAGCTTGCATTGGTGGCCCCAGTATTGCTTTGAAAGCACAGGAAACTGAAGCAGAAAGGACAGAGATATTTAGCCATAACAAAACTTTGGGGGATATGGAGTTCACTACTTGTATTGGAAGTTCCAGTATGGGCGTGTCATCAGAGGAAGTCAGGTTAGAATCAACCACTATTTTTAGTCATGCTAAAACGGGTGCAGACATGGAATTCACAACATGTGTGGGCAGTTTGAGTTTAGGTTTGAATTCAGTACAGGGACGAAAAACAACATCGAACCAAAGTAAAATGGAAGAGAACTTCAGTGTAAACACCTCGCCTGGAAAGAGGGCAGCAGTGAAATTAACTGAGTCTACGGATGTACACAGACATGAGACAGACAAGACAATCCATTTTAGTTCTACAGGGGAAGAAGATATGGAAATGACTGTTGTGACAGGTGAGCTTTTTACTTGTGGATCTTTTTCATGACACCTTTAATTCATCAACTTAGAAATCTATGTTTTATTATTATTATTATTATGAAAATCTACCTTATGAAATTTTTTCTTCACGTGTGTTCATTTATTTGTCTGAAAGGATTGTTTTGATTGTGCTCTGTGCATAGCTTGTTCATCTTTGCTTAATCTTCAGGTTTGGTTCTTCCTGGAAGAGAGAGCAAGGAGATTGAGGGAATGGTGACCTCAGGGTCAGCAGAAGAGAATAGTGAGATGGAATTCACTGTGAGTGTGGAAGAGCTCAAAGGTTCATTTGCCACCAAACCCTCAGCACCTTCAGCTGATGACAAAACAGTTGTTTTTGACCCAAACAGCAACCCAGAAGGTGATTATGAAGATGATGATGATTCCATTTCATTCAAAACTACAAACTCCATGGCAGACGCGACAAAACATACAACCAAAGGAATGGACTTCACAACTTGTGTTGGTAATATTGAAGTTAACAGTCCTCCCTGCAAGACAAGCCAAAGCCCAGATTGCAATTCTTCATCTGAAGAAGCTGACAGGATGCCAACCACTATGGATAACAAAAGTGATGCAACAATTGTTATCAACAGCAATTGTCAATTAACAAATAACATGGACTTTACAACATGTATTGGGGAGGTTGACAGTCCTGCACCTGAAGGCTTGGAAGCTGACAGCCACACAAAGTTTAATCCACTTGCAGAGCAGACTGGTTGCATGGAGTTGACCTCTTGTGTAGGGAACAAGAGCAGCCAAGGCTTGGAACAAGATGATGGACAGAAGGAACCTGCAGAGAAGTCCATGTCACACAGAGACAATGTAAACAAAAGTAATGTATCCCAGAGAGAGCAACTTGAAGGCCAGTCTTATACCTCACCCTCTCATCCACAGAGGGAAATGTCTTCCAGGGAATTTTCCTCAGATGGCAGCTCTACAAGGGGCACATGTTCAGTGCAAGGGGAGATTGAAGCTAGGAGCAGGTCTGTCACACCCACAGATGGCCAGGGAGGAACCTATACTATACAGAAACTGTGTACAATGGGGGACGTACTTACAGGTGAGTCAGCTACTCAAACATATAATACAATGGGAAAAGTGTTTTCAGTCTTGCTTTAGGGCTCATTCCTATTGAAACTATCGGTCTACCTAGATTGATCCAACTCCAAATTATTGGTTTTAATAACATGTGCATGATTCACTGTAAAAAAAAAATTGTTAATTTTTAAATCTTTCATCCGTAATACATTTGCAATTCAGTTTTTTGTGTAATGTTCACATGTAAGATGGTAGATCTTTGTTTTAGAATACAGTGAACCAGCCAGTAAGCCACCCACATCCTCAACCTCAGAATTTGGCATCCTTGAAGAATCCATACCTGACATGGACCACACTGAAGAAATGCAAAATACAGTGTCAGAAAATGCTCACTCCTTTTCCAAAAGCAGCTATTCTTCAGGTAGTGACACCGAACAACTTCAGATGACTTTGTCCAAGACATCTATGCTGTCAGTTATTGACGAGAAAGCAGAGCAGGTAACATTGTCAGTTTGCTATGTGGTGTTTAGTTCAAAGTGTATGGCATTTGGCACTATATTATTTTGATTTTGATTGAATTACAGAATTAATGTTTTTCATGAAGATACACCCAATCTGCTGTGGATAACATTTGATTGGAAGTATTAACAGTAGTATTAACTATTGCTGATGATGACAAAGATAACTTTTTGAACAAAAGCAGCATAAAAAATATGATTTACCCCCTTATTCAGATGATGTATTTTGAAAGTGGCTAGTTTGAATTTTGCCTGGAGCTTATTATCACAATCTCATTTTTTTTCCCAAATGGTACACCTGAACCCTTCTCTTATCATGAAACAAGCACAACATGATAATAATCATAATGACTTGATATTTGGAACCTGTCTTTGTTTTATAGTCTATGGCAGTGTCATCTGTGGATGGCAAGATCACAGTGGAGGATTTGATGATGATGTGTGGGGTGACATTTTGTACCAAAAGCACCAGGAGGAGCACCATGGCACCAGTCTCTGTAAGTCTTCATTTCTGGTCTGCATATACTTGTTAATAAGTACAGCACATTAGTTCAGCGGAAATAGACATGTCCATCCTGCTTGCTTGGGAACTTTATAAATGGTGATTTATTGTAATAAATGCCATGTGACTGTGATGTGATATTTCTGTATTATTTCGGTCCATGTCTTCTTATGTTAATTTAAAGACTCACACCAGGCGTCATGTAAATAGTTGCAGCTGGGGTATTTTGTGTTTTAGATGGCACCCCCTGAAAGTCTGCAAGAGTATCTGGAACTGGGGATGATTGTGCAGCCAGAATTAGAAACCATGGATTGGGCATGTAATTGGTTGACACAGCATATAGAAAAGTAAGTGTTTTCATGGTAAGGAAATTAGATAATTGAGATGATATTCTATGGTCTGTGTTAACAAACAGAATGGATATTAGTAGATTTTTGCTAATATACCCAAAAGATGAGGAAAATTATTGTACAATGAGCAAACTATGTATTTCTTCATAGGTATGAAAATATCCGTTTGTTTTTAGGCTAAGAAGTACTGTTGCTCAAGTTGAAGAAAGATTAAATAAAAACAATCCTGAAATATTCGAGGAAGTGAGAGTTGCATCAAAAGAAGAGGTAAGAGGAAAGTAATTAGTCTTCACTTACTGTATGATACTTCTGTATCTTTGAATTTGAAAGATAAGATTACAGAGCTTTGTAACTAGTCCATGATTGGTAGATAAAATGTACCACTGGGCATGGTACCTGCTCCTGTGTCTTGTTGTTTTGGCATGAAGTAATTGGGTGCTCATAAAGTACAAAAACCCTTGAATTCATGCTGTTGTGTTTGTTCATTGGTCTTACAAGTTACAACTGTTAAAGGCCTTAAATTGAAACAGTTTATGAACAGTTTATTGTTTTTGTGTTTGCTTCATCATTTCTCAGAAATTAGAAAATTTATTATATTATGGTTAAAATAGTTAGTGGTATGAAGCTGCTTGCAATTTCATTAATTTATTTCTTGAGGTAACTGTTTCATAATTATCTTGCATTGCCCACATATTTTTTTTTATATGGAAAGTAACCATTTCTGACAAATAACCAATTTGCTGGTTTTTCTAGAATTGCTGTTTGTTGAGCTATCAACCAAATGTTGTGCTTATCTAGCTGGTGGCCCATACCATGGAGCTGGCTATGCCTCTCTGATCCTGTAGCATACTTATTCATAATGTCTTATAATTGTCACAGATATGATGATATTACTGAAGATAATATTTCAAATTGTCATTTTAGATGAAGGAACTGAAGTCAAAGATCAGGGCTTTGGTATTGGCTTGTCGCAAAAATTCCAAGGCCAAGTTTAAGCAGTGGAAAGGGAAAGCAGTTAAGACAATTCTTGAAGCTCTTCAGGTCAGTTTTTTTCCAGACCATCTCTCTTATAAGTAAGTTTTACCATGAAGTACTGACCAAGAGTTTGATTTACATTTTTTTGGCTGAATTGTTAATTTTTTTCAAAGATGAAATTTTATATATAAACCCTTTATTCTGAGATTTCATTTTACGTGACAGGAAGAAGAAGATAGCATACAGAGCTGTTTGTCAGAACTTGAAGAAGCTTGCACTTCTTTGGATGAGCAACGGGTAAAGCTAAATGAAGGTAAGGGCTGGGTAACATTGCCTGTTTAAATTGCAGTTGGTTTAGCAGTAATGTTCTGTAAGATTGACATGTAAAACTCCCAGTTAATGTGAAAGAGTGCTGTTATCCTTACATGTTTTTTTTTTTTTTTTTTTTTTTAATTGTCATCCTGAGTGTTTACAAATTCACACCCAGTTGTTGATCTTGAATATTTTATTAGAATTTTGATATAAGAGGAGCTGTAATAGCCACTCACTTTGGCTGCATTCAGAAGAGTGGACTAACTAGTCTGCGTGTCCAATATGGCCATCCCATTTCCCCCAAGGGGAATCTATTCAGTGTCTGTTAGTGGATTAGACGGCAAGGTTTTTAGTGGGTTGCCATATTTGACCTGCGGACTAGTTAGTCCACTCTTCTGAATATGGCCTTAGTCTGCAGAAGCGCTTGCACTAAGGTGAAAATGTACATTTCATGGCAGTTCACTTCCGTGTCATGTCATTAACTACATGAATCCTGAATAACTTTGTTACACTTTGTATTCCAGTTGATGCATACATAACGGAGCAGCTGAGAGCAAGTGAAAATCTTCAATTACCAGACGAACAAGATATTCAGCAGTATGTAGATATTGTTGGAAATCTCAATGTTGAAAAACAAGGTAAGCATGTGTCAACTTTCATGAAATTGCATGAGGTAGGGGAAAGTAGATCTACAATTCACTGTCATAAGAACAACAATATCATGGTTAATGTGTAACTTGTAAACAGTAATGAAGAAGCTTATGGTAATTTCCATGTTACAACTATTAAGTGCTGCTTGTTCTATTTCTCTTTTTAGTTTTGGAGGAAAAGCAAATGGAAGTGAATGAGATCACCAAGTAAGTTCTGATGATCTGGTATTTGTGACACTATTCACAGTCTTCTATATTAACTGACCCCACACCAAATACCAATGAAATATTTAAAATTTATATAGTTAATGGCCACTGCATCTGCACAAGTTCAATGTGCCCAAAGAGTAAGTGGACAAAAAAATGTATTGCTCAGAATGAAGATATATATACACATTCTTTAAAAGGATGTCTTTTGCAGTTTTTAACTTTATTTTGTCTTTAAGTTGATAATTAGCAATGTTTATATCACTTTTGCCAGGAAAAAGGATGCACTAGAGTTGGAGTATGATGTCATGCACAAAGAGCTTGGAAGAATTAGATTGGAGAAGAAGGAAATGATGGTTCCTTGCTCAACCAGTGAAGACTTGCTGGCCAAGTCCCAATGCCTTGACAGAATGCAGAGGTGGTTCTTTTAATCATGCTCAAGTCAATGATTAACAAAAAAAATGCAAAATATAAAATTATTTTTTTAAGGATCTTGTTAAAACTGAGAAGTGAAGCCAATTTTACAAATATATAAAAATAAAATACAGAGACAATTTTATATTATAGAAGATCATACTCTTATTTTCAGAGCATTCAGTTTCTGTATGGTGTCATAGTATGTTTTTCTTGTTAGATACTTTTGGTAATTATGTATGTACCTATCACTTTACAGATATTTTTTTGTGAATATTAATACTGATGGTATCTGTTTTGTATATAAGTATTGTTGTATGTTTTTCAATGTTTTTTCCACAGGCTAAATGAATGGATCATTGAAGACATTGATGACTACAGAGCCAAGTTTTCTTGGTTATACGACTCTTTGCTGATGACTGTAAATTATGGAACAAAGACATGTGACCCAGTCACAGGGGGCAGCACTGAGCACAGGAACATTGCAGATGTCCAGTTTACTTCAAAGTTGGGAGGTGTGTTTGCTAGTTTTTAGGCAGAAAATTTCTTAGATTGTGGACTCCTATTATGGGGAAGGTCATAATTTTCTACGAAACTGCAATTTTGAGTTGTCTTTAAAAAAAGTGTCAGTGACTTAAATCAATTTTGTTTAATAATGTTTAAAATAAAACATTCTTTTCTTATAATCACATGCCCTCTGCTTTAGATGATGTAGCCTGCTATGCACATCTGGCCCATGCAATGATCCTGAGGACTATCAGGGATGAGGAGTTGATTAAGACGTTCCCTACTACAGAGCATTTGCCACAGGTAAAATATGCAGCCTTAACACAATTTGATACCTGCTTTAGCATGTTGACAAAATGGTCCTTTGGAAATCTGGTGAATTTCTCGTCAAAGTTGTGGTATTTAAGTATTTGCTGTATGTACAGTACACATGCAGATTGCATGCCAGTACTGTGGATCAATTGATGTAATGCGCACAAAGATTGAGTTGTTTTTTTTTCTTTTAATATAAATGCAATCATAGTGCAGGGGTTTCTGTGTGCGTGAGTGCCCTGATCAACTTATTTGTGAAGCTTATGTTAAAGGATGGGAACTTTGCAGTTATGACATCATTTAGTTCCTTGTTTTAATGGTCATTTCATGTGTACAATAGGACATTGCCTTATACTACTGGGACATGTCTTGTGCTGTATCAGTGTATGGTTGTTTATTATTTTAGATGATGAGAAGTGTATCAGAGGTGGTAACTGGAGCCCGTATTTTGTCAGCTGAAGTAGAGAGGATACAACTGACACACGTAGTTAAAGTAGCAGAGACAAGGTAATGGCAGAATGTCTCTTCTCAGAAGTAATTTATTTATATTTAAAGTTGTTAGTTTTGAAGCATTATAACTAAATCAGTTTTAAGAAGTACTTAAAGGCTCAGAACAGAGAAATATGACCTTCATTTTTTCAAACAAAATTCCAAGAAAAAGGCCATGCATTTTTTGAATTAATACAAAAGGTGAAAACTGAAGCTGACACTTGGCAACAAGAGAAAAACCAAAATCTGTTTTACTAAACCATTTTTGTACCAATACCCTTAACATTTTTTCTACTTGAAAATGGTTTTAAGCATATATGCTCATTAATAAAATGATAATGGATGCTCATCTTCCTTTTTACAGTGTAACTATTGAGTTCTCACACCTTGATGCCTTTTGTAAGTTTGTGCTGACATTCCATCTGAAACCTGGGAAGTATCCCTACACGCCAGTGGAATGGAACTTTAAACACTGCATAGGGGATATAAGGTATGTTTTGTCTTTCCTGGAACTTTTTCCTACAACAGAGGTCAGACAAGAGATGCATTTTTAAATTTTTACTTATTAGAATCATTTGTATGGGCTCAAAACATTAACAAAGTGTCAAGAAATAAAAAAAGATTCAAATCTTTTTATTCATTGCTATAGATTTGTAATACACCATTTTATGATAAAATGACTTTTATTTTCAATTGGCTTTTTGAAAGAGTATATCTACATGTGTATAATGGCTAGCTTGCACTAGTTTCTAACCTCAATATGATGTTTGGTTGGTTATAATGAAAGCTACGTTTTATTTTCAGACAAGAAGAAGTGTCCCAAATTATAGGAAACCAAAAACTGGGGATAGGTTATCTGTCTCGTGCAGTAGATGCATTGGACAAGTTCTTGGACCAACGTGTTTCAAGAAAGACTGACAACTTTGACTGATTTTGTGCATTTGGTCTTTGCTGAAAGAACGAATGTCAGATTGATATCGATTTGATGCAGAAATGAAAAATACGTATATGCCTTTTGCCACTTTGTATCTTGTATATTTTACTGATCAAATTAAATATAAGTTATTGGTGTGGATGTTTTCATGGAGCACGAGCTTTTATTATTATATAGCCCAGTAAAATACCATAGTTCAGATTTTGTTTTCTCAAATTACATTTAGAAGTTTGTGTGAAATAATTTTACATTTGAGGCGTAAAGTACAATTTATGAAACTGTTTGTATAGTAGAACATGTCTACCATTATAAAAGTAATTGTTGTGCCTGTGTAATTTATATAGTTTGTTTGTCTTCTATATATATCATACCAAGTCAGTCAGTACAATACAACTAGTAAATGATGGAATGAAGAGTTTATTAATGTGACATTTGTTCAGGATAAACCTTGATGGCCTTGCTTGTAAAATATCCATGATTTAAAATTGAAATATATTTGCCTGTCAAATGAATCCTTATATGATGATTTTTATCAGCAAATATTTGCCTTGTTCAAAAATATATTGTACATACATTTATATCTATATATTACACTTCCATCACATGTTTGGTACTTTAACTTGAAATAAATTATATTTCTTCAAACAGATTATTGATTTTATGATTGAACATTTGGTTTGTTTACTTAACAGCATCAATAACAAATACTTGTAAACACAGGAGCAAATATTGATTAATATATGTGCAGAATCCTCTCTGCCACATAGTAAAGTTTTTCTGCTGGTGTTAAAGTGAAATGCTTTGCTTCCACTGCTGATAAATTTCCAAACGATTGTCAAAATGTTTTATCGTTTCCAAAGCAAAGGAGTGTTTAGGCATCCCACTGATACTGTCTGGGAGTAAAACCAATCATCTAATTAATCAGAAATGTCATGAGGAATGCAACAAGTTCAGTTGTAATCAACATCGAGCTTAGTTGGTGGGGCATCCCTTCTCATCATCAGTTCACTTTGGTATCGAGAAGTCTCGTGGTGGAAATCTGGTCGTAATAGTTGAGCTCGCGAAGGAAGTTGATACCTTTGATTAATTCTGTGTCTAGGCTCTACATTATATGACATTTGTTCCCTCTTCTCTAGGTACAGATTCTCATCATGTTCATGGTGTGGTACTCCCCCAAGCTCAGCATTCTAAGGTATTAAAAAACATTGTATTTATTTAAGAAATTGCCTTTCAAAGTTTAGAAGTTGGTGGGGTGGAGAAACCGGCATTATCTTTATCACACACAGTACACACAAATGTTGTCAAATGACTTCAATATAACTTCTAAGAAATAAAATTCTCTCTCTCTTCTCTCACAAAAAAAGGTTAATATTATTTTCTTAAAATCTAAGAAAAGTACCTGGATGATGAGTTTTCTGTTTTTCATATCTGTCTTCCATTCTGGTACATACAACCGGGGAATAATTGGGTGATTCCTGGAGTACGCAGGGACCCTGAAACCATATATGATTACAGTATAAGTAACAATTATTTATGTCTTCCATATTCAGAAACTCTGAATGGTACCAATCGAAATTTGTGAAGAATGACCCTGTAGTTTATTTTTCTCTATCTCACCTGTATATAGCACCTGTGCGTCCTTGGTTACCAAGTATGATCATTGCACTTTATAGTTTGTAAATTTGATTAAATATAACAAGGGCTGACCACAGTACACTTGTGCTAAGTCGATATGATTTTTTTCAAATCTGACTTTGTCTCAAAATTGTCACAGTTCATAATATTATCTTACCTGGTCACTTGAGAACGTCCAAACCTATCCATTGCTTGTTCTGTTTGTTGTGACGCACCGGGAAGTGGAGCACTTTATACATGTGCATTCTCGCGAGAACATTCGAGATAACAACAAACATGGCGAGTGCTCTTGCAGCTTTCTCGAAATGTCACATTTAAAGTCCATTTTCAACTTGATAAGGTAAGTATAAATCGATTCTAGACTGTGTGTAAAGTTGAAAGATGAGAACCAACGCATTTATGATTCTACAAAATGCGTGTTTTCTTACGATCGTTTTTAATCACGTAATGAACATGGACGTCAGATTGGACATGCTACAACTTGTACAAGCTACTGTACTGTATCGCACGGTGACTGGCGAGCATGTACAAAATTCAAAGCACCGAAGTTTCATTTTACGCTGATATCGCAACGGTAGTGATTTAGTGGTTGTTTAAACTCCTGCTTCTCTCATGACAATTGTTTTGATGTACTTTTGTGATCACATTGAATTAACTTTTTGTTTCAAGTTGAAGGAAAACAGTTGATATAGGTATATTAATTAGCATGAAGGCTGAGCGAAGCAGACGCTTGATTTTATTGCCAAGCCACCACTCATTGGACTGGCCCTTTATCTAATATTATTAACTAATACCGCCTTATGTACAGCTGATGTATCAGATTCTTATTTTGTACATTTAATCGTAAACAAGAACATGTATATGTAATTTAGTTTCAATGTAATAATGATTATCATTATTTAATATTATTATTTTTTTTATTTAGTAGTCTTATGTAGTATGAAACATTTCATTTGTTATTTTATTTATGACTGAATAAAGTAACAATTGAAATTTGAAAAGGTTGGTTTGGGTTTACTTTGTAATAAAACATTAATTTTTATGTTAGGGTCATTTATGCATTGCATCTTTTTTCTCTCTTTTAAGCAGTACCCTGATGGTGATTACCAGCACTTATAAAAAGGTAGACATTTAATTATCATTTGTGATTATTTTTAAAACATCAGAAATGCTCTGAAACAATTTTTCAATTTTTTTTCTCCAAAACCTTTCAAAGTTTTTTTTACTGATATTGGTCTGTTCATTTGACAAGTTTGCTGTCTTGCTCTTCAGTTCTTCAGAGCCTTAGAAAGGTTCTAATGGACAACAGTATCGTGAAAGACCTGGAAAACTTGCAAGTGTTCTCCACATATGACATTTACAAGATGGATGAACTGGTCCAAGATCTGACCAATGCTTTAGAGGAGAGTTCCAAACAGAATGAGAGGAGAGCCAAAAGTGACGATGGTATGTCTATGGGCTATGTCAGGACAAGAGCTTGCAAGAAACGCAAGAATAAAAAACGAAGGACAAGCCAAAATTTTCATGTGGAGTTTGGAAACATGACTGAGGCCTCTGAATCCAGTTTAGATGGTGCTTTGAAGGATTACATGGAGAACGCTGCTCAGCAAAGTGACTCGGATGATCTGGCCATAGCAAGGCGTTTCTCTTCATTGGCTTTACCCCAACATGCCATCTCATTAGCAGAATCAGACTCTGTAACAGAAACTGTATCACCACTGAGGGCTCAGAGTAGACGAAGAAGAAAATTCAAAATGGCAGTTGATCCTGACCCTGGTTCAGATATTGCTATGCAAGAATACAAACCACGAAAGAAGAGAATGAAAGGAAAAGGATCTCTGAAAGACAAGAGCATGGATAGTGATAAAGAGGGTGGGATGGCATCAAAGAAAAGAAGTTTTAAAGAAATGGCCAGTAAAGAGAATGTCTTAGATGGCGGAGATAAAATGGAAACTGAGAAATGGCAGTAAGCATTTGATTTTTTTTTTACAGTCATTAAACATGATGATCGCATCAATAACCACCTGTGCTTCTAAATTGGTTCCAGTTAAACTCTTAATAATCTAAAATATTTTTATCTCTTAAGAGAATACCTTGACCACATTTCACATGGATATCTGAAAAATTAAATCTACGATAATGCAAAAAAGCTTGGTATTATGTGATTTAAAATTTCTTATATGACGTATTTATTTTAGGGACAGCACCAGTAGTTCTCTGAGCAGCAGTGAACCAGAAACTTATGATGAAGAAGGACAAGATGGTAAAGTGTTTGTTTTCTTAATTATTACATCAAAGAGTTTTTACAGACCTGAAAAAGGTTAATTTTGGACTCCCTCACGGTTGTCCTAGTTTCCAAGAAGCTCTGTTTGTCTTTCTTGATTTAGATAAAATGGTATGGCATGTCATTATGTTTTTATAAATAAAAATAGACAGCTGCTACACCACTGTCTTCACCATAGTGAGGCATTTGTATTTTATATTTTTTCTAGGTGATGATGAACAGAGTGATTTCTTCCATGAGACTGGCCCTGTGTGTGGGATCCCTGGTATTATTCCATGGTGGGAAAAACAGAAGATAGAAGAGGATTCACAAGACAAAAAATTCAAGGAAATCCTCAATGGGAGTTTGGACCATATGTCTGTGGAATCCAGGAGAGGTTTCCAGGCTCGCTTAAAGAAGGTGGCTGGTTTGGTAAGTTTTAATTACTTTGATGAGAATATTTGTTTTGAAAGATTTGAATAAAGGTAGATTTTTCAAATTGTGCACTGCTTGATAACAATTCTTGTTGTCAGTTTAACATGTAATGCTTATTTGATATTAAAAAGTATAAATTGTCTAATATCATGAACTTATCAACTGACAGATTACTGACACTTATATTTTGACTTGTGTTTGGTTGTGATTGTTTTACAAACATTAAAGTGAAAACTATACAGAGACCTCACTTCTTTATTCCAGCATGGCAGAGAAATAAGACTAGGAAGAAGGAGATTAAAAGACAGGGTAGGTAAATGATCCACAATCAATGTTTTTTGTCAGTAATTCAAGAAGGAAGTTATATTATGCATCCTTGAATCTTTCTCCTTAATCTATATGAACATTAGGTTTAAATCATGCTTCGAAGTAGCCAGGGAAATAGTTTTGTTGTGTTCCTTGAACGTGTAACAAACCAATGAATTAAACATTTGATAAACATTCAGAGGCCAGGATACACTGCATACAAGTTCTTCCAAGACAGACACCAGAAGAAATCTGATCCATCCGGGCTCTGGCAGTTAGCATCTCCAAACCAGTCTGGGGACGTTAAAAGGAGGAGGAAAACTCCCCCAACAAGTCCTGTTGATGAAGGTTTGTCATAAAGTCAGAAAAGTCCAAAGGACCTGGTTGGGGATGTACAGGGGACAGTGATCACCTTGTTTGTATTAATAGGATGATTTGAATAATTTGTATTCTAATTAAATTGGATTTTTTATTTGTGGGTTAATCATAACTGTTAACAAATGCAGAATCACTGACAAGCAGATGTCCTGGTTTTATTGAGTTGTTGATATTTTATGCTTTTGGTCATTTGCACATAGGGTAATATTTGCTGTGACTCATCACTTTGGCCTGATGATCTAAACAGTCTGTCAGAATTGTTCCCAGGCCTTTAAAACTAAATTAAATAGATATTTTATATAATATATTTTATATATTAAATGTTCCTATTGGCTTCACATCTCGGGATAATCAAATGAAAAATCTTATACTTTCCATTTTAGATTTAGTTGGAGGTGATGCCAGTCCAATCCCAGAGGACAACATAGGCAACAAGATGTTACAGACCATGGGGTGGGTCCCAGGGACAGGATTGGGTCCCACAGGAAGTGGAATACAGACGCCCATTACAGCACATCTACGTCAGCGGAGGCAGGGCCTTGGTGCTAATGTTGATGATGAAAGAGAAACAAAAAGTGATGAATGATTTTGCCAGTTTTATCTGATGTGCTCACTGTAGCTACCTTACTGAAAATCATTGTCATGCTGTCCTCATATATATATATATATATACATATATATATATATATATGATTTGAAAAAATCTATCAGAATTGGTCTTCCTTAGTGAAATGGGTTATTTCATTGTAACAAGCTGTACTTTCTTCCACTGATTTTTATTTATTATCAAAAGTTTATGGACTTATCTTATTATGGTAGATACAATTTATCATATACAGGTGATGTCCCTTTGTTCTTTAGAACTGAATATAAGGATCTGTAGACACCAAGCATGGATGCAATGGTTGAGTAAATGTTGAATCAACATCTAATTTGTGTTTGGTTTTCAAAACTGGAATCAACTTTGAAATTTCTTGCCCTGAAATATAGTCCCTCTTTGAAAGCAAATGAATCAATGGCACAGTTATGTTTTTTACTCCTTGAATTCAGAACCTTCATTCATTCAATGAAGAGAATTTAGAAGGTCCAATGCTCAATGCTAAATGAATGTAATTTTATTCAGCATAAAATCATGTACCATAAATTTTTCAATGTTGACTTGTCATTGTTGAATCTCTGTTAATAAACATATGCCAACGTTTTTTCAAAAAAGATGCAAGGTTTTAATGAAAGTTGTGAGTCTGTTGGGATTCTAATTTGTTTGCATGTTTATTGGCTGTAAAGGTGAACTTGCAATTTGAAATCTTTAACAAAATCACTTTTATTGGATTTGTCTAGTACTATTCATATAGTTACTATTTGAAAAACTGTTTCATCTTTTAAACATGTACATTAAGGCAGATTTAACATTCAGATGTTCACTTTTATTGATTAAAATTAGTTTAGTTAAATGTGTCTATTTTATAGATACCTCTTTGATCTTTTTAACTAAATTGTCTTGCAGGCTGTGAGAATTTGGTTCAAGGAGTAACTTTTAATGTGTATGACAGTCTTGATTTATGTAAATGATCAGAGGAATAAGAAAAGTTGCATTTAAATAAATTTAAAAAATGTTACATTAATTTCAATATTTAAACTAATTAATCTTTACCAATTGTGCAAGATTTGTTTGGTCTGCAAATAAAAAACACAGTTGGTGACAAATGATTCGAATAAAATGAAAGGTCTGGTGTTGCTTGTAGTCGTAGCCAGTCTTTGGCTTAACTCTTCTACTTTACTTATGACTGAATATAGTCATTAAAATTGTAACAAAGATAATGATTAAAACAATGTAAATAAAATTACATATACTGGAGGTATAGGAAAGTTTTGTTTTTGACTGGTGTCTTAATAAATGTGAAATTTAAATTTATAATACATATTCTACAAGATCGTGAAAGAATCATGCAAAAGTGTGGCAACTGGGATGTAACTTTGCAGCTAAAGATACCATGCATTATGTATGGAAGTTGCATTTTCTTTAAAGATCAGTAGTTGATGTAAATTTTTTGTATTATAACAGAACAATCTTTCACAAAAATGAAAAAAAAATTATCCATCACATCAATGCACTTCTGCAAATATCATTTAGAGCAAAGATGGTATTTGAAGAAAAAAGAAGTCTTGGAGTGCTACTTTTCTCATGTCGAACAAAATTGATCTCATCCAGATAAACATCTTTACTCATTTTGAGCCCATATAGTCTCAGTATATATATTTTCAATTTGATGAGGTTCTGCATATTTTGTAAAATAATTTTTAGAGTAACCCGTTTTTATTAATTTTGACTTAAACTCTATACACCCTCATTAAATAGCACAATGATGATGCTGAAGCAAATATCATTATTTTATTATTTTTTATTTACTGATTAATTAATTATTTTATTTTATTCATTTTATATATTTATTTATATATTATTATTATTTTTTTAAATTTTTTTATTTTTTTATTTTATTTATTTATTTTTTTTTTTTTGCTTTGTTTCGACTTTGTTTAAAGTAAATACATCATACTGGGCAATATCTGTTTTCTTATGTGCTCTTTTACAGACTGGAAAGACACCCATTCCTAATTTTGAAAAAAACTTTCTAATCATTTTTTATTATTTACTGATATTTATTCCAAACTGATACTATGTACAGTGACAAGAAACCCCTAGAACACATTTTGGGTGAGTCTGTGGGGTAGTCCACTCTTTAAAAAAAAAGCTACATTTGCAATAAATCTACATTTTCGCAGTTGAGGTGTATCAAATCTCCTCATGTTACATACCCATGCACACCAAGAGCGATTATGATGGGTGATTATGAAGATTATGATCGTTTAGGACATAGTTATGCGGAGTTGATACGAAGTGCTGCCACCTGGCATTTCGTGCATCGGAAGTGGTTTGCAAATGGCGGTTGTGTTGAAAGTCTAAACATTGCTGCCAAGGTAAACAATCAGTGATTTTTGCATATTTTACATAATAGATGCTGTTTGCATTATGGGCATTATGCGAAGTTATGATGGGTTGTTGGCAGGAAAGCGATATGGTTCAACTTGTGGAATGATTAGTAGCATTATAGCACAACTTAGTTTGTCTATTTACTGGTATATACATGTACCGTAGTAACTTTTTATGCATTCTGTTGTGTTGAGTATATCAGAAAAAAATCAAACTGATCAGGAAAATATATATTATACATATTACACCCAAAGTGTCCTCACTTTTCAGCCAAAAACCTGTGTCCAGCTCATCAAATTAACTATACTTAGCATCGTTCAATTTTCACGTTTTTTTTTCATTAGATTGCACGTTTTCTAAACTTTTAAATGGTATAAATTGCACAGCGCTAAAAGAGAGATTTGAAAGGGATGTCATAAATATTATGCGACCTGTGAGCAGGCCAGTCACAGCTTTGCCAGCACTGCAGCTGGACAGTGGCCACTGGCACATTGTGATATACATGTACCTAGTTGTGTTGATTTCACATGTTCATTTATTTATAATTGTGAATATCTAGAGCCACAGTCCTCTGTCTAGGTCGGTACTGCAATATGTAGTACTAGAACTTAAATTTATATTTAAAATTTTCAGTCTCTAACAACAGTGCTTTTACAGGTAATTAAAATATGCTGTGCTAGTATTTTCTGTCATTGAGTTTTGCATGCTAGAAAAAATTTACTGGGACTAGGGCAGTGCATAATACTCTACATGTATAAACCTCTTCTTTCTTAGTGGTTGAGGTAAAGTGTCTGTGTTGATATCAAGAGTGGTGGCAGTGCTGTAATGGCAGAGTCTGGGGATAAAGAAAACCAGTCCCTGCAGGAGATGCAAGTGGAACAAGATGATGCCAGCATGAGTCAGAAAGCAGTGCAGCCTGAGAAAATGCTGAAAGGGAGCCCTGAAAAATTGAAAACTTCACCTCAGAAGAAAAAGAAGAAGAAAAACACCCCAAAGAAACAGATTTCTGACAGCACTGAGAAAGGTAAGTTTAGCAGCATTAAACATCTGATGTTTTATTATGGAAATTTCTTTGATAAAGATAAACAAAAACTGAAAATAATAACAGTGTCTTCCATTAGCATCTGACTATGTTTTCTGATTTAGAAACTCCTACAGAAGGTGGAGCTGCAGCAGCAAATACAGAAGGTGAAGGAGCCAGAGAAGTAGAAGGCCATGAAGCATCTACAGAATTGTCAAAGGCAGCAGAATCTGTTGAAGAGATCGGAGATGCAGGTATAAATTGGAGTTGATTAGAAGTATTATAAAGTATTTCATCATCATTGTAATGAAATAAAGATTGCAATTATCATTTCACTCATTTTCAATTGATTTTCTTTGAATTAAATTCAAAATGTCAGATATATTTGTAGTTGTGATAAAACCATGAAACTCTGAACAGGAAACAAAAACAATCAAGGCCTTTTTACTAATGCTCTATAGTTGGTATACTCTTCAAAATCTGACTAGTACCAGTTTCTAGTCATTGAATATACTGTTAAGGATGCAAATTGATTTCCAGAAGTCTTAAACTTGGGTAACCTGGCAGATCTTGATGGTCCAGGAAGAAACCGTTTATTTGAGAGGGGCAGGCAGTATGAAGACAATGGTAAAGCACAGCTGGCTTTGAAGTGTTACCTAGGCTGTTTGACTGGCCTGGAGGAGGGGAGCGGGTTCACATACTTACCACAGTGTCTCCATAGTGTAAGTCAGTAATGGTATATAATTTCATGGTAAAACAGAGCTTTAAACTGGTCATGGGGCCGCCAGAGTGACAGGTCTTGGTAGAGCACTGATTTCTTATCAGAATAGTTAAACATGTATTAACATCGCCAGCATTGCTTGAAGATATTGTTGATTTACATACCATTTATACTAGTATTTACTATGAAAATTTGTCAGTTGAACTTTCTATTCAAGGACCTCACTTATCCATTATTTTTTCCTCATTTTAGGTGGCTGATGTTTATTTTAAAAAAGAAGAATGTATCCTTATTAATGTAAATAGCAGAAAGCCATTTGTAGTATGAAGACCTTTAACAGTTTGAAAATTCCCATATGGATGTTTGTTGTAAATAAAAAAAAAATTCTGTTTACTGTTATCCTTCCTCAACTCTAAGCAGATGAAAAAGCTATTCAGTTTATACAAGCAGAGAAAATGTACTATGAGAGTGCCTTAATTGACACCATGGGGCTGGAGAAGAGGGTTGGTAAGTGTACATTGCAAAATCACATTGTTCTGTTGTTTTTTGTAGACACCAAGATTTTTTGTAAGTACTAAGAAAAATATCAGTCTTAGGAATGCTTTAAGTTTCATTTGCAACACATTAAAATGCTGTTAAAAAGTTAGTTATTCGGTCAATGGTTTTTTAAAATATTGATTATTTTGAAATTACAAGTTTGTGTGGTTATGGATACTTCCAGATAGTTCAATTGTTTATTGGTAAGGGGCTTCTTTAATCCTGTGATTTATTGGTACAAACATAATTTAAGATGTTGGTTCAGTGGCAGTTGGCATTCAAATACTAAGGACAGCAGGTACCAATGCACCTTTATACAAAGATACATTCAGCTTGTGCTGACACGCCCGTTTTGTTTAGTGCAGTAGGGCATGTGTTGTGTAGTGACATATAGAAATGTCTCTCTTAAAGATGCATATGAAGTCAATTTTTTGCCACAAAAACCAACAAGCACATAGGTTCAAATAGTATAACTAAGGGAATTACCAAAAGTCATCGATCAATATTACCCAAAAATGATATTTGAACGGATTTTCTTGCTAGCTTTCTATGCTGTGTATACATGGGGCAGAAAAGTAGGTCACATAAGTTGGTTAAATTTCTGACCAAAAATTTAAAGAAAGGAGCAGTCTAAAACTCTTTTATGGCTGATCAAGTGATTTATTCAGGTTATCCCTTGGCATGTCGACGATGATATTGCCTATATTTGATTTGTATAAGAAACTAGTAGAAGTGGTTTATATGTGTTACTGGGAATCCACACTCCGCCGATGCTCAGTTCATATGTACCTTTAACATACTTTATCTACTGTCTTTCTGTGTTTAGAGGACAGAAAGAAGGAGAAAGAGTCGGGAGATACCTCACCGCCTGACACTGGAGAAGAAAGCCTTGATGCTTTGAGAGCCACAGAATATGAAGAGTTGTCAAAACTGTGTCTGGAGAGAGATCAGTACGTATGGGCTGGTTACCGTGTTTCTTACTTAACAAGGGAATTTTTAATAAGAGATAATGATTTACAATTTCTGTTTTGAATTAAATATGATGTTGAAAAGAGATTTCAAAGATGTCAAGCAAACTGTTGTTTGAATACTTTTTTGAGCAGTCTTGTCATTTTGCAGGCCAAGGCTAGCTTTGGATTACATTGCCAAGGTAACACATATAAGATTACTCTAGAAATGCCCACAGTATCATGTTCTGTGTAAAGAAAGATTAAGAAAATTAGACCCATTAATGAATATGTAATATGTGTAAAATCAAATCCTGGTGAATGTCAAATGAAGAGAGTTTATATACTGAAGATTAAAATAGAGAGCTAAGATTTTCAATTCTTAATGTAGATGGTTTCCAAAGGAAAAGATACAAATACTTAGTATGGTGTTTAGAACTCTTTAACAAGTTTCATTATCTGCTTCATGGCATTATAAATAATTTGATAAGTAACGTTTGTTGTTCACCGTTTCCCATAGGCAACCAAGCTGAGGCAGCAGGTATTTGGGGAGCAGCATCCCATCACTGTGAAAAGTTTAGATTTCTTCACTGTTGTCTATGCAGAGGTTGGAAAGCAGCAGTATAAAGGTAAGTTTTCTGGGGGTGGATTGATTTGGATGACAGTAATTCACTGAAGTAATTATTTGAATTGAATTTACCAAGCATGTTTACAGAAACATGATTTAGTCCAAAAACAGTTTGATTATTTGTATCTGAAAGTTTGATAACAAGTGACAAATTTTCAAATTTATCAGGGGTGGATTTAGGCCATCTTCTGGGTCTTCCAGAAGACTGTCAGATTTTCAAGTTTACATTGACGAGTATTGATTTTTTCTGTCGGAAGACGGTCAAAAATGGAAGAAAAGTAACTTTGGAAGACCGTCAGAAAATATCTCTGAATCCGCCCCTGAATATAGATATCCAAACTACATAATTGTTACATCAAGCCTCCTATCCTAATGAACTCGTTTATGTTTCACCCAGAATCTCTGCAGAAGCACACTGACAGGACAGTGTCGCCAGGTGAGGGCGGAGATGCAGATCCCACTCCTATTTCAGAGCCAGCTTCAATATTGAGACGAAGGAAATTCACTACTGGTACGTTTTTACAATTGTTTTTACCACTTCACCAATATTTTCTTACATTGACTTAATTTCTTTACAATCTGGTGCTTTATAAACTGATATGATAGATATTATAAAAGTATATCACTGTCACACAATGTCTCTGTTCTTCTATTTTACAAGAGACAAAGATGCAATGGTTAATATTTGGTATGAACAAAATAACAACTACTGTGTCTTAACAGATTCCAATCTGGCAGAAAAACTCAAAAGAGAAGTTAGTTTTGAGGAAATGAGAAGAAGGGACAAGGAAGATGGTAATTTGATTATTTTATTTTAGTTAGTTAGTTAGTTAGTTAGTTAGTTAGTTAGTTAGTTATTAACTTTTCCACAATTTTATGCATTTACATTTACTCTTTGATATATACAAAATTAAGATGATTAAACTCGAGATTAATTGATTGTTGCTAGAATTTCCCCATGGTACCTGTTGCCCCAGAATTGTCCCAGAATTTATCCATGCGAAAATATTGACAACTGTAATTGTCAGTTTTACTTTCTGTTTCAGAGGAGTGGATCTCTATGACTCTGTTATGGATATTCTTAGGAGTATTAAGTATTATGCTTGTGGTACTTCTCACCACTCTTTACTGCAGTCTCACAGAGAGATCTTCCACATGTTCGGCTATCAAAGGCAATATTTACTATGCCTACATGAAGATAAAATACACATATTATTACTATACAAGCACTAAGGATTTCCACATGGAGCCACCAGACAGATATCAAAGCTGACGGAAATGTTTTGAGTCTCATAGCTATGATTACGAAAAAAACTAAAATCTAGAATTCAGAATTCAGCAGATCTGGGCTTCTGACTATTGTCAACAAAATGGAGTTATTTAAATTTTCTGCCTACAGAAATGGGGAAAAACGAACTAGAATTACACCAGTGTCTAATTTTGCTGTTGAAACCTATAATCAGTAGCAGAATACAATTTGGAAATCAATTTTTTTTTTCTTAAAAACTTGATTTGATCATATTTCTTTATGCTGTATCCTCTTGCCTTGCCCTTGGTTATTATTTCTCTTCAAATGATCTCATTCACTGATGATTTACATTGCACTTAATGAAACAAAATTACTCTTTCAACTATATTTCCTTGCTTTGAACAATCTTAATTTGATTTCTTTAGAATTATTCCTTTTAGACTCATTATTGAGACAACTAAAGATGACTGAATACATTCCATTTATTTTTAATATGGATAAGGGTTAATTAGGGGGACCTGGTTATTGTTGCAGATAATGTAGAACTGAAATTGCACATTGTATCATGACTTTAAATGAAAGGGGTTTACCCAGCATGTTTTTCATTTACATTTATCACCTAGCTGTTATTCAAAACTGTAGAGTTATGACTTGCAGCATTTTAACTGTTATTTTTGTATGTTGTATATGTAACTTCAAAGGTTGTAGAGAAAAGGTTGAATCATGAAGGCTATAGCAGGTGTAAGCATACTTCATGACATTTGCAATGAATATTTGAAGAAGAGAACTGAAATAGCTTATCTGGGCAGGACTGATGGATATCACCCTCTTAACAGTTCAATATAGATATGACATTGCAGGCCAAGCCAACTCGGGTCAATTGGTAGATAAGGGAAAAAGGGAATGAAATAGATAAAAGGTTTGGTATGAAACTTGTTAATTTAATTGCTCTCAAAATGTCAAAATATGACACCAAAGTGGTATTCTCTAGAGTACATTTACATGTAGTGGGTTTCCCTATTAATGCATTAATCAAATTCTGTCTCTCCTGTCAGTGTAATGGTTATACCAAAGATTAATAGAGGTAGTATTCTTTGGAGAATGTTGACCAAAGCATTATTACAGCTGTGGCTCTGGTGGAACGGTCTGTGTGAAAACTCTGAAGTGCCTCCATGGTGGTAGTCGATGTAAATGTATTTACTGAAAGAATAATCACTTTGAATTTTGTGAAAAAAAAAAAAAAACATTGTTTCTAACCTTTCATTTTAATTTCAATACTGTTGTACACTAGTAGATTTCATAGTGCTGGGATCTGTACTTAATATATTTTACATTTCCTTTATTCAAAGGTCATTCTTTTAAGAATATTTTAAAGGTTTTACTTTGGTACTGTTCAGTTATAAGGTTTTCCATTTTGGAATCTGTTTTGAAATTTAACACTTGCACAGATATATTTACTTTTTGTAAGCTTTAACTTAAAACTTCACTTCAGTACTTTTCCCTCATATATTTTGTAATTTATATATACAGAAGTTGTTTAGGTTTACTAGTAATTTTATACAAATGAATTGCTTTTTGTTTTATTTTGAAGATTACTTACCACTGATAACATTCCTGATGGAATACAATTTACATTTGTATGATTATGTCATATCTTATCAGTATTTAGGCATTACTTTTTCTTCATTTATTTATTATAATTTTATTATCATAGATTGTCTCTGTCCTGTTTTAGTCTGCAATAGAAATGTATCCAAATACAGTGGTTCATTACATTTATATCACCCTAATTCAACCATGACATTGTATTGAAACATTTCATCCTGAACCATGCAGGCTGACTGTAAAAATTGATGCTTACAATCTCAGTGTTACTTCACAATAATTTCATTATTATTTTTTATTATTGTAAGTAAACACCATCATTATGGCTAGACTAACCTGTTACTAAAGCAGTTTGATATGACGAAAATACCATGTTCACCTTACAAACAGCTTTCGATATATACATGCTCTTATAAATTCCACTTAATGTTACTTTCAGTGTTTATTGCGTGGGTTTTGAATGGGGAACAATATGTTATCACTTGAAAGTCCTCAAGTGTAAGTATAAAAATGTCAACATTAGCCATGTGTCATACAGTCCTCCTATCTTAATCTGCAACTCTATCACGCACGAAAAAAAAAGGGTATATTTTATTTGTGGCAACTGCTCTACTTCCAAACCTTCCACCTTCATAAAATCAGAATTTTATTGGATAGTTCTTTTTTTCTGTGAAATATTTAATTAGATTAAGCCAGATTTTTTAATCTTACGTAAGTCTGCACTATGTGGAGCCATAGTCAATCAACTCAGGAGACCCACTCGCAGACACGTTTTTCAACTGTAAGACGTCATTAAAGACATTTTAGATAAAACAAGAAGCAATTGGGTTCTGGACCTGAATATAAATAGAAGACCAACAAATAACTTACCTCATCCTGTGGATGTGTAATCCTGATATCAAGATTAAGAGTGACATTATTTTGATTTATAATAATGTTCTTTTAAATGGCATTTCACGTTTCATCACATTTTATGTTGAACCCAGCTTTGGAAATGGGTAGAAATGAGGCAAAAACAGGAAATGAGGGGCAGATAGATAAATAGAAAGATGGGTACATATATGAATAAACACAAACACAAGTTTTTAAACTACCACAGAACTGCCTCTTTATTTATTGTATAATTTCAGAGAGCAACTATTACAGCAACCACTGAGCACCTAAACAGTGCAGTGGTATAACAAGCTAATGTGCAATAGTCACAAATAGTACAACCGTTTGTATAGTCTTTTGTCTATAAAAATAACATCACTGCAATAGTACCACCCACCAATATCACTATAATTCCATCCATTGTCTACAATTTTAATTGTCCAGTATGCATGGAGAGATGCACTTACTGTACAGATAACATGCAATGTGATGAGAAAGACTGCAAGAATTGAGGTTTATGATGATTGCGCTGAAAAATGATCAAATTTAAAAGTGCAACATTATACCAATCCTGCTGCCAGTCAAACTGAGCAGAAAATTCAAAAATTGCATCTCATTAATAAATGTTTTGACATTTTTAGTATCCATGTGGGATATATGATAAGGTAATGGGATAAGCCCTCAGCTGACAGTGTATATCGCTGGGATGGGGACTCCCTAGTTATGGCAGTGAAAACATAAAGCATTACATGCAAATATAAAATTAAGTTACACACTGCCACTTCAAATGGATTAACTGGGCATAATACATTAAAATGCAGTTATATACAATCACAAGTACTCAAAATCAATCGTGCTACATACTACACACTAAATGCTTGTTCCAAGCCTAAAATTGAGGTAAAGCAACACTTCATCATCTGTAAATTACAAATCTTTTTTTGTGTTTTTGTAAAAGGTACTGTTCATTGACACATTATAATAGCAAGTTTACAATAAAACAATGTAAGAGAAGTCCAACTATAAAAAAGCTGCTGTTCTATAAATATAACAATAACAAACAACATAACAAGAAGTATGATAAACATGGCTTTCAGTACAGACAACAAACACTATGCAATGGCCTGCTGCATCTGCACAAGACCAACACCTTTAGTCACTTTAACAATTGCACGATTTTTCTCTTATGCCCTTCTTCTTTACAACAAAACTCCCAACAATCCATAAGTATCACTTAGTTCATCTCATTATATATCACTTAGTTCACCTATCATGATTAAATCCACTAAAGACCAGCTTCTTAGATGAAAGGCCTTTGGCAGGGCAGAAATGAAATCAGTGCTAAAACGACTATCATTGTAACTATAATGATATATGCAATAATGAGGTATCATGCTTTGAGTACAGTTAAGCAAGCCACTAACAGATGGGGAAGACAGGCTGTGGTACACAGACCTTGTCAACACTGGCAGTACTTTACAAAAACACAGGTATGTTGTACAACACACAACTAATATCATTTTCAGTATATGGGGGAGGTATAATTTTGAAATTTGTTGGAAAGAAATTGTACACATTACATAAGATACATAAAATGAATGGCAAAATAATTCAAAAGGTAATTACTTATGTACTGAAAAAAGGTTTCAATGACTCAATGTGCCCTTTGATTGCTACCAGTATCATTCATTTTACAGGTCAGTACATAGCCAGAGCATGTATGCCTCCTTTCATTTCTAAATGAGCATGTGTTCTAATATATCCGAGAAAAATTGCAGCAAATTATTTCAAGAGAAACTGAAACTCATGATTATTTGAAGCTGACTCCTGTGATTTTTCTATTTACAAGCTCTTTCATTGTCACATCTTTTTAAATCCCCTCCCCCCTTTATAAAATGGTGTCCTGTTTTGAGTCCTAGTTCCCTGAATAAGAAATATCAGTTGTATTTAACTAATTTTACCTCTTGTCCATGGGGCCTCATAATGGGCAGTCAGAGCAGTTCTGAATGATTGTCTTAGTACTTAGCAAATAAGAATCAAAGCAACCAGCAGAGGTTGCTCCTACCATGATTGTTAACTTCCATCATGTCATTATCTCACAGGTACATGTGTTTCCTTTTTACTGGTGCCCTTGCCCTTGGCAAATTCAGGCTTAAAGTAATTTAAGAATTGTTTTGGAGATACATTTATGTTTACAAATAAGGGGTAATAACAAATAAAAAATCATATAACAAGTAATGCTTAACAACTTCCTAATTACAAGCAAATATTATTAATATCCATCTGCTGTCAGTCCCACAAGCACGCATGCCTGTTAGCTTTTATGAAAACGCCAATATAATTGCACCATTACCAAGGCCAAAGTGGCACAGATAATTATATGATGTTTGGCCATAATAAAAGATAATAATATAATATCAGATAGAACTGTGGCTAAGTTTCTGTGAGATGACATTCAAAGAAAACTGTGATTGTTCTTTTAAAGGTAATTCTCATTTTTGTTTCAAACAATTTAGTTGATTTGTAGAAAATCTTTCTTTTCTATGATTAACAGGTTCCTAAAGTTCAGTCCAAGACTTTCAAAACAGAACTGCATACAATGACTAAAGATTTTCAATATATCATCAACTTGACATATATTTTCAAGGGTCTTTGCTTCAGTAGTTTTGTCCACTACACTTCACTGAGATTTCCTCAAGTGAAAACAAAGAGTTCAGTGGAAAATTCTTGTTTTTAATTAATAGCCACCTTCCACTTGATTAGTTTCCAAACTGAGAAAATATCATGGGACAGGACTGACCAAAAGTGTTTGATTAGGGTTAATAATCTTGATTTTTTTCAGCAATGGCAGTTAAGCTGACGTGTATATTTCCCACCCAATTAAGGAATGGATCATATCACCAAAATAACATAATTGTTTCTTTTTTCAGTTACCCAATTAATATGAAAATGTCATGTGGGTGAGAGGTTTCTTTTAAGTGTCACTGATTAGACTGGAATGTCATGTTAATGTGATCCTCCTACTCTAACAAGACTTGGCAATCCATAACTGTATTTCAAACACAACCTTCAAAACATCTACAAGGAAAATTAAGGCTAATACAGTGCTCACTGATTATAATGCTGAAATTCTAAAATACTGCGGCTTATAAAAAAGTATAAACAAAACCACTTTACATGAAAATTAGCATCTACAGAGCATGCTGCATGTACAAGCAACGGAAAATTACTTTAGATAAAAACACTATAAAACAAGAACTATTTTGTACAACAAACAGAAATACCTCCAATTATAAATGATGCCGTTGTGAACAAATTTACAAGAACTCAAAAATAATGAAAATCAAAAACTAGCAAGTTGGTAATATAATCATAACAGAGTAATTAAATGTTTTCTTCCTGTTTGGACTGAACTACACCTTAGCTGTTCCTAGTGTTACCAAACTGGACTTAAGATGCTTTGTCACTTTACTTAAATATTTACATAGAAACATGAGGCTACTTGCTCAGAAACAGACTACAAAGTATACAAAGTATCTCTCCCAATCCATTCATGAAATCATAGGAAATCTCATTGAAATCTATGAAACTTTGTTGGTGCCGAGTATCATAACAGAGAAAATAATAGAGAAATGTTTTCTGTGCTCTGGCAGTACTCAGTGTCGTCCTGGCTCAACCATAACCTAATGGACATAACTGTTTGTGCTTTCCCACCAAAACATCAGACCATGACCCATGGGTCTATGATACCATAAAATTAACATATTTATTTAACCTGTGCTGCCATAGTACCACTGTATGATGTGTCACCATTTCTACCAAATCCACATACACTTAAAAGTAATACAAATATGGTGCTCAAAGTAAATATGACAAAAAGCACAGGTAAAGTATCCCAATCTCTAACACAAGCTCATGTGTACGTATAGCCCTCTAAAATACCAAGATGGCAGGTATAATCCAGATATACCATAACACATATGTACCATGGTGCCAAGCTGAGGTACCATCTGCACAGATGGAACCAAACTGGTGCAGTATATGTTACCATGGTAGCGTGGGCTCATAGAAGAGCATCATATTACCACAGTACTACCAAGTACCACAACTATTAATACCACAACATCAACACGGGCTATGTGCATGATCAAGAATCCATTTCAAGAGGTGATAGATTCCTGATGTTATGTAAACATCTGATACATCAAAAAATATACTGTAGAATCATCTATCAGTGCCAGAAAATATTCATCAGTTCTTTGAAATATTTGACATAAACATCAAAGTGTCCTGGTGACACGATGTAATGTTTACCTAATGGTATCATGATAAATCCCCCCTGCATGTTGCCACGATGAAGTGAAAAGTGTAAAACCATATCTCACTGCTAACATGTAGACTTCTGTAACATCATTAATGTAATGTACTATGATGTATGTTATTCATTTTGTTTATCTGCACAGTCCTGCTAATACATCAAGCTGATTGCAATATGTTTTTACGTAAATTGCACCCAACAAAAAGACATCATTCAAGCCAAAGTCTACAATTAGTCTGTCCAAATCCAGTTTGGAAACATTCAAGGCAGCATCCTCCATACCAGCATACAGTTTCACTAAAGAATGTTTATATGATGCTATATATATATATACGTGACATTACTAAACATACTTGAAATATAAGACTAATGACACTGACAGGGTTTACTATGGTTGTGGATGTAATACAGTTATAGCAGCACATGAAAATGTACTATGACTACTTTTAACAAAATGAAAGACCTATCAAAACTTACTAGGTGCATGGACAATCTTTTTTATAGTTACATTAGGTCCTCACATTCTCTAAACACAGATACAGTTTTTCTTTAAATTTGTAAGTGTAAAATACATTTGCTGCCTAGTTAGATTTATCTTTTTTTATGGCACCAGTTGTTGTATCTTCCACTGAGAGACACATATCGCTCTATTCTTAAAGAGCTACTAGTACCACAGACATCATTGCCACACATATACACAGAGATTATATATTATATATAACATGCTAATAAAACATGATAGCTATAATGAATCATCTCTATAAAAAGTTTTTCTTCTGCTCTTCACACTTTTAGCGCCATATGAAATGTATAAATCCCACACAGCACCATAGATGTCTCCACTGTAGTTTTCTGTAGTCCAGTCTCCATGGTCCTATTCCTGGCAAAACAATATAACCTGGACTGTTGCTTCCAAAGTTTTCTGTTAAGTACATATCTATTACCATTTATATCGATATATCTGTTTTAATACAATCCCAAAGCACTGCATTGCAACCATGCATTCCCATATATATATATATACTAATCTGCCTATGTATTCAATGAAAATGAAGAAAAATTTAATCACAATAATTGTAACAGTTATAACAACAGCAGTGAAGGTTACCCTGGTAACCGTGCATCTACTCAGCATCCAGCATTTCTAGAAAGAGTTTGTGAAGAGGAACTCTGCCATCTTTTTTAACACTCCACCAGTATTGCTTGCCGTAGTACTTTATCTGGCTGAGGAGTGGCAAACATAGGAGGAGGTTCCCAACTCTCCTTGGATCCCCAGGGTGGTAAGTCTTACTGTACTGAAGCAGAGCATCATGGTACTTGTTCCGCCATTCTTCTACTGAACTTACATCTTCAATATTTGCATCTGGAAATATTGTTTTGAATGGTTAAAGAGTAAAGTAAAATATAAATGGTTTTATATGTCAATTGATATTTTTATTTATTTCACACACACAAAAAAAGCCTCGTTACACTGTTTTTTTGTTTTTTTTGGTAGAAATGTATTGGTGAGATATAATGCCAGATGTGAAAAGGATCCTGGTAGATACAGCACTTATCCAATAGTGCCTTGTTTATGGGAATGCAATTTTTCATAGTGCACCTTTCTCCTTATCAGTGAAAAAACACTGTAATGTAAAGCAACACATTGAGTTGGGGTAAGTTATGTTACTTTAATTACATTAAATTATATGATATGATATAATGATCCGATGATTTATATTTAAACACGAGAACATAAAGATATAACACTGAGAAGAAGCCTGGTATCTTCTAGTACTTCTTAAAATGACAACAAGATACCACAAAACAATGCAATTATGCTGCCTAATGAAGCACCACTAATTCCGTCATTTTTTAGTCAAACATAATCCCTTTTTTCATGAAAGCACAAACTTAATTTGAAACTTGTAACCTGAATATCTGTATGTGGTTTGACGTGTGAATCATGGACAAATGACTGTGGATAACCACACATAGGTTGGTCTTTGTCCATGACAGTAAGCTCTAGGGGAACTTTCAAAAAAGCTGACATCTGAGTCAGACCCCAGACTTTTATCTTTGTTCTGTCTACTTGGCTAATCCACTTATTGGCATTCCCTCCGACCTCTCTCTTTCTTTTCTCCCTATCCAGTTTCCAGTTCACTATCTGCATTTTTGGTGTACATGCTTTGGAAACATTTTTTAATTGATCTAAGATGCATCTGACCTATCACTGATCATTCCTTATAACATTCAAAAATAATATGACCAACAGCTTCCAGTTGATATAAAGAGCATATAAATACTTTCAAAATTGAATGTAGTTTTCATGCTATCAAAGTAATTCATGTTTGACTTTAAGGAGGAGACTTTTTTCTTTAAATGGAATAATTGCTTACTGAAGTACCATAAGTGAGAAATTATTACACAATCAACATAAACAACCTTATGATGATCAAAATACAGAAACTTTTTGTGAAAAGGGGGCAAGCATTTTTTCTTTTGCATCCATTTCTATAAATGTGACACTCCATAAAAAAAAATCACTAACAAAATGCTGTACACTAGCTTAGACTCTTGGTATTACATTAATGAGCTATTAAATACTCGACTCAAACAAGACCATATCAAAGTACCGGTACTGAATATTCATGATTTCACAGAAAGGTCATGCCAAGTCTTCCCAGGCACTGTGCTATGTGAAAATATCCAGTAACCAAATATCAGGACAACCTGCACTTTTTGTACCATTTAACTGTAAAGGAGAACTAAACTGCATGAGAAAAAATTCAACATGCTTTAAGCTCTAATATGATTCAAGACTAGAAACATGCATAGAAATGTACAATTTCAAATAAATGTAATTATATCTATAATAATTTTGATTTCAGACCAAACGTGCAAAAAACGTAACACATCTATGTAAATAGGTGGTTTTGCAGTTTTGCAGAGCATCGGGACATCTTATCTGTGATGTGGTGGTGGTCCGTGCCTGCCTACACACACATGGTAAACCAACCCCTAGCATACGTGTACGTGTTTGACCTGAGCTCTCTCTCCGTGTGCTGGTCAAACAGAGGTCAAGAGTTCATTTAAGTTCAAACGTGGTCAAAATATCTGAGAAAATATACTAACATTTGGGTCTTTTGCAACCTCACAAAAATTCCTTTTTGCAGAACTAATTGCAGTAATATTTTGGTCACGCCATAGTTTAGTCCCTTTATTAATAATTTCTGATTACCATTTGATTATATGGTCAATTAGTTGAAGTAAAATAAAAAAATGGGTTTCCATCATAAATAGCTGCCTTTACTAATCAAATATCAATCAACCTGTATATTGCATTTGTAATTTGACCTTGTTAATGGGCCTCTTACTACTCATGATGGAAGAGATATGGCAAGTATGATTTATTCAGACAAAAATTCTATAGTGAAAAAAAAGCAAGCAAATTTATTAGTATTTAGATGCAGTTTTTATATTTAGGATATATAGAGCAATTTCAGCTCAAAAATAAATTTATTTACCAACACTCTTTAGTTTTAAGCTTAGCATAACACTTCCTGTGTCCTACATATATAATTTCTTTAATTTTTCAGCTTATCTTTTTAAATATGTCATGCCCCTTTGTACCTTCCTTTTACTTAATTGTCCAACCATGGTGGCAGTAAATTTCATTGCAAAAACTGTTTTCTGTTTTACACTTATTCAATTACTCTCATATATGTAGAGGTTTCTTTCAGCATCAAATCACCATAGTTTATTACACTGCGACTGACTTTCAACTGCTTCCTT
Source organism: Lingula anatina (assembly GCF_051362555.1). Classification (NCBI taxonomy): domain Eukaryota; kingdom Metazoa; phylum Brachiopoda; class Lingulata; order Lingulida; family Lingulidae; genus Lingula; species Lingula anatina. The sequence goes on along the minus strand of NC_141768.1, from coordinate 39,890,203 downwards.
TTTTATCATGTGCAGCTTCGGTTAAGTTGATCAAAAACACTTTTTCACAATAAATTCATTAACCATGCAAGAAGCCATTAGTAAGGTAATGCTGCCCAAACATTTCATTGTCAGTTTAAGTTAAATTGAAACACTGGATCCATAGTCTGTTCTAAGAAAATGAATTGCAATTCAATTTACTTGAATGTAGCAAGTGATTCAACAAGTAGTCATAGAGGTGATCTGTCTAATACAACAGTCAGATATAGACTCTGCTGGTATTTGCAAGTTTCTAAAGATGGTGACATGGTACAACACTGTGTTCTGTGCACAATGTCCTGCAATACACCTTTGGTACAAATTACAAAAGTAATATACTGGCTATATCTCATTATTTATGCATAAAGGAAGCATGCAAAAAAAGCTGCGCTTTCTAAATCATTACAGTTTTGATTGTCAGACATCTATCAACCTTTACTACAGGTAACTTCAAAGAGAATAATATTAATGACTCCTGTAATGGCAACTTATTCTGGGTAATTATTTCAAATACATTATGTATGTTGGAACTTCTGTCATAAAATGTATAAATGATGGACGATAGCCCAAGTTATTTGAACACCTGCCCTGAACTGCAGCTCATAGCAGTAACCACATTTCATAAATGGAAACCAGTATAAAGTACTCTCTGGCAAGTGACTTTAAATTAAATCACTGAACTACAGTACAGAAATGGACTGTAACCATTTCCAAGTCCAGTATCTCTTACTCAAAACTTTCCAGAGAGCCAGTCATGGATTACTTGTAAATGTATGTAGCATAAGTCAAAGTACAATTATTCTTTTGAAAATACCATAATATATCATGGATTAATACTGGTGCAGCCCATATTTTGATTTGTGACTGATAAGACTTATAAGCATGTATGCACTTATTTGAACTGCATTTCTCATACTATCTTCAAGAAAATATATCAATGAAATCATGACTGCACTTGTTATTCAAACCCTTAATTGCCATGACATCAAACTGGTTTGTTTATTGGGCACTAGTCTCCATAGTTTTATGTTTCTAGGAAAACAACCTGATAACATAATACCACACATTGTTTGTGCCCTGTACAGTACAACTGGTATTCTATACCAGACAGTACAACTGTAACTGAACACTGCTTTCTACAGCTTTTCTCCACTGCTTGTAACCAGCATGAGATGGGATGTCATAAAAATTAAAAGACAATGGCTACAATGCCATATTTTGGTACATTATCTTTAAAAAGGTATACAAAAAGCAGAGCAGATAAGTTCCTACTGGTAAAAGATACAACTGGCATTACCTATACCTTACTGGTACATTCTGGTCAGGAAACAAAACCATACCGATGAGTCTTATTTTTTATAGCTATTCTTTAAAGATGCAATCATGCATTCCACAGTATTGTAACTGTTGTGACAGTGTTATTGGAAATTACCTGGGCCAGCCATTTGAAATCTTTATGATTGAGACAACCTTGTTTAACTTGATGGATAGTTTCACACAAGAGAGAGAATCAAATGAATGTTTGGTAATTATAAGACAGCAATTAGACAACAATAACTTTTTTTCAGGTAAGACAAGCAGAATAACTAACATTGTTGAGTAAATGATATTATCCTTGGAATATTACAATGTCACAGATTGTCAGCCCCCCCTCCCCCCACATGTCCCCTTATAGTTGATATTCAACCCACTGCATGGGTAAAGCACAGTCATGCCTGGATACTCACATACAATGTATCTTCATACAATGATAGCTATTTAGGCACTCAAGGCAGCAATTGCTATTCATGTTGCCATATTCACCATAAAAATTCTTTCAATCTGAAGGTAGAAAAGGCCATCACCTTTATCACATGGCTTACAAGAGAGGATAGCAAGCTGCTCACCTCCAGTTGCTAATGAGTCTGTAACTGGCATCATTCTGAACTCTACAGGATGTCAAAGATGCTCACCTATCATTTTTGTGGTCTTATTTATACCTTACTCAGTTAAGATGGTAGGGGGAAGGAATCGGAGAGAAATATCACAATCAGGTCTTTACAAAAAAAAAAAAAAAAATGGTGTCTAAGATTTCAAAAAATATTTTTTGTTGACAGACTTTCAATGTACTTCTGTTCACTGATGAGTTCACAAGCTAAACCTAACACTGTAGAGCTCATACATCACTTAGGTGAGCTGATAACAGAATGGTTTTAACCTGGAGATGATGTATAAGTTGGTATACATATTTGAACTTTTCCCTTCAAATAACCACTGTCTTTTCAGGTGAGCACTTCTGACTGATATCTGTCAACCCAAGCTACCAAATAAGCCTCATTATATCCAGCCACAAATGTTTCATAAGCTCATAAGAATACCTTTGATATGGCGTCTTTGGAGCAAACTGGTAACAGTGTCACAGTAAACCTAACGTATCAAACTATGCACCCTTAGCTTTGGTGGTGCCATACAGAATCAGTCAAAAAAGATGTTTTCTGTAGTTACTACAACTCAACCTCAATAAAGAAAGAAAAAGAAAGAAAAAAGAAAAAAAAGAGGAATCACAGTACAAAATGAAGAAAATCTCTGCATGATATACAAAATATCAAGATCTGCAAAATGGTAATATAAATCCAACATCCAACTGGTTACTTGTTATATTGCTAAAGATATAGGCAATATCATTTATTGCAGTTGTTAAAAGGGTCTGTCACATACATCAAGGTGGCAATATATTTCTTGGGAAAAATCAGATACATAAAGGGAACCACTAGAGAGCCAGGCACACAGGCAATTGCATAAAAACTCAATTACTTTAAAACACTGTTATGCATAATCTATAATTTCTTAGTGTTATAAATCAAAATCTTAATTGATAGAATCCTTAATATATCAAACTGATTGGATACCATATAGTGGAAAGTGTCTTTATTTCCCACGAGAGATGGAGGCCTGAATGTAGATGCCAATAATGGGTTAAATGCATTAGGTTGCCAGATTATCTCACCTCGCAAGGTAGTCCAACCATCTAAAACGTAAACCCTTGAAACAGATAGCACATTTTTCTCCATAATGATGAGCAACATGGTCACAATTTAAGGTTTTTAATTCATCGTCTCTTCTTATGATTGAAATGGACTACAACACAAGTGCAAGAATGATACATGTGGGCAATTAGCACCTAATTAATATAGCAGTGGCTATCTTTAGTTTTGCTTTTTTGAATTATGTGAACAGCCTTGAAAAGGAGACTTTGACATATAGCAGAAGGTCATACAAACCACACTTGACTAAAAATGTTCCTTGCTCTCCAAAACATGTAAGTCTAATCAATCAAACCTATATCAGAACAACAGACACCTGGAAGTAGATAACCTCCATACAAAAATGTGCTCAAAGACCTTTACTGAAAACACCATTTTTTCTCGAATTATAATTTCTGAAGACACGCATGTATTTCCCTTGATGAAATGTAAAGGGCACATTCAAAGAAAAATGCACAATTTTCACTTATCTAATAAAAATGCTTTTTTTTTTTTTTTTGCATATATTGTTTAATGTTATGAATCAGGGGATTCTAAATCAAACCTCAAACATTCACATAAAACTGAACAGAACATTTGTACAACACAACATATAATGTCAGCCATTCCTGTGAAATCACTATAAAAGGGTAGATCACATCAGAGAATCAAGCATCAAATGCTGCACCTTATTTATATTTAACATCTCTCATTACACACATTTTCCTAACAACTTGTTGGCATTTTTTAGTACATCCAGGCCACAAGCAATAACGGTCAATATCCTATGTCTGAAGTTTCACCTGGATTCCCTTTAAAGTTAATGGTCAGTGTTTGAACAGATAAATCTCCCAGTGCACAGTGCCAGTTAATGTGGTCAACTGTAACCTTTAACGGCCTTCATCACCTTTTAGTGAACTTTAAAACCAATCGGTCAATTGAGGTAACTACTCCCTTGTGTTATCTCAAGTCATTTTTAATCAAAAAGAACAAGATGACAGGATACATTTCGCACACAAAAAAGTATCTCATCCATGCAAACAACAAATAAAGAGTCAGCAGAGCTCAAGTCATAGATAAATGTGTATCATAGGCAAAGACAGAAGTAAACAAAGACAAGGGTATCTTTATGTTGCACATACAGCATTTAAAATTCTACTTAATTCCACTTTTTAAATATGTTTATCCTTCATCAGCTTGGTATTTGAATATAATATAAATTGGCCTCCGATCAAGTTGGAAGCAAACTAAAAATAGGAAAAATTTTCCAGCTTGAGTTAAATAATTATGATATATATTTTACGGATATCACTGCTTTGGGCATGAATACAAAGTCAGTCCTGCCATGATTCCTGTAATCTTCAAAACATATAGTTTTAGATATATAGCCTTTTAAGAGATGTTTTCCAACATAATTTCCATTTATAAGATATCTGTGGATGTTGCCTTTATGTGTAAGTGCAAAATACATGATAAATCTTGTTCTCTATATACACAGTAACAGAAGACAATTGAAATATGAAAAATTCCACTTTTAGCTGCCCAGTGTTTCATCACAAAAAATACAAGCCTTCTCTTTGTGTTACATTAAAGGTGAAACAGTAAGTTTTTTTCAACTATTTTCATTAAAGTTATGCAAAATAGGGAACCGAATTTAGTTGTCCAAATCCTATATCAGCGTCATCTCTTTGAGCAAAAAAAGAAAACTAAAAATCCTTTCTGCCTATAGCACGACCTTGGGTTACTCTTAAGAATGGATCTATAGAAATCTCATCTGCAAGTCTATTCATCTTTCATGCGGCCGTGACAAGATAATCATTATGAATTTCAGCTTATTTCATGAATGGCCTTTTTGAATAACATTCACTTATAGAGGAAAAATGTGACACTGCTTTGGTGTTTCAGCAGTTGTATGACACCTTGTACACTCAAAATGATGCAATGCACAATTTAAATTAAGTGCCACTCAAAATGACATACGTATACTTGGGAACCAGAAATCTCTTCAGCATGTGAACAATCACAGCTATTTTCACGTAGTGAGACCGTAAGTGAAGCCATCATATATGCATGCATCCCACATTGGGCCAATTATAAATTGAATAAAAATAAACTGAATTATAATGGATCAAAGATCCCACCATGCTTAAGAATGTGTAATTGCTGTGCACTTTTTAAGATAATCTTATAAATTTCCAAGCCAGTGAACTAATACAACTGCTTTTAGTCTATTACCTTTCCTTCATTATACTAAACACCAACGAAGGATTCAAAGATCATCCTTATCTCTGCTATAAAGAGGAAATGATTGACCACTCAAGTATCCTTTTAATTCTGGAGAACATGTGCACTTAAAGTCTCAGTATAACACAGATAGACCACTTAACGAGGGTTAGTGACATTTGCATTAACAATGCAACTTACAGACAATTTAACATAGAATCATTAGCATACTATTAAGTTGTTGAAAACATCCAAGACAATGATAGCACAATCTTCCACTGTGAGACTAGCTGTGATTCTTTTTCAGAGTTATTTGCTATCACATTTTTTTCTTTTGGTTTGGTTAACTTTTAACTTTTCATTTTTCTCACCTTTTTCTTTTTAAGATGTTGGTGGTGGCAGGGGCACATGCATAAACAAGCAAAAGAAGACCTTTTAATCGAAAATATGCATGTTCGATTGCCAAGGTAATACTAATAAAAAAGTCAATTACTGCTAGTTAGACCTGTATGTAAAAGTACTTCGACCTATGTACTGGCAGGGAATTTGCCAAGTCCCTTTCATTCTTGTTTGCCTTCTGAGCATAACATGTCTGGTATAGTAATCTTATCAATGAATTAACCCCATATGCCCTTCTTAAATCCTATATCCAATCTAAACCTGCTGCATAGAACCATGAAAAGTCTGTATCAATTATTAGCTCACTGCTCCTAAGATATTCTAATATTAACTTACTAAATATAGGTTATTATTATCATTTTTTATACTAAATATATGTGCAATATGACAGCATTTTAATTCTCATACTTCAAACAAATAATTTAGATATTGAATGTCTGGGATTGCGATCATTCATTATCATTGTTCTTGGAAAACTCAATACTAATTGTAATTAGGTTGCTAAAAGACATGTACCGTGACAACAACAATTGTAGCACTTAAAATAAACTTTTCTTAAAATAACCAAAAAGAAAAGATACTTACCAACATTAAATAACACTAGTGCCTTTAAAAGTACATATTCCTCCTTTGTGACTCTGAGATTTGTCAGTCTTTGAGCAAGTTTGCGACAGTATTTGTCTAAAGTCACTGGGCCATTACAGTTCACGACATCTTCCTCTGTGAGAGAGAAGTCCTCCGCAAACACAAAGCTATATGAATATGGACAAGAGCGAAAGCAAGAGCTAAGGTTGAGAATCTCAATCCAAGACCATTGTAGTAGATTCATTTGATCCGACAGTGATAGTGTGAAAAAACCTGAAATAAAAAATGACTATAACTTAATCAAATCACAAATTGTGATAATGAAAAATTGCATAAGATCCAATGAATAGAGTAATTACCAATAGTAATAGTGTGTGTGTGTGTGTGTGTGTGTGTGTGTGTGTGTTTGTATGTGTGTGTGTGCGTGTATTTGCATGTTTAGACATAACGTGTGGGTGTATATGCAAGATAGGCTATGTGTCAGAACATATGGAAATAAGGGCACTGCACATACTTAAAGCCAAACTGATATACATGTACTTTAAACATGTTCCTGCAGATTTGTGCTCACACATTCATATAACCAGCAGAAACTAACAGAACTTTAAATTAAGTAGCAAGACATGGCAATTTAAAAAGCTTCTAATAGAGCCTAAAACAAATGTTGATATTTTTGAAATTGGATCATTTCTAATATTACAGCAAGTAAAGCTGCTTTGCCCTACATAGAGGAATAGTCCTTCATGACTAATAGTACAGAACTGCGGGATGCATTGTGATATACAGCAACATCAATCAAATGAGAAGTAGATGGCTTCCACATTACAGAAGCTCACAGGTAGATGAAGGGCCTTGAAATTGTATCCACAGAGACAAAACAAGGCACTTGTTAACATTTAAGCTGCAATTACTCCAATTTCGATATGCCTTTCTTGTCTAGAACAATATTAGCTGATAATTGTAAAATAATTAGGGGGACAGCACCAAGCTGAAATGATATGATATAATATAACCTAGTTGCAATAATAATACACTGGTTTATTATTATTATTATTTATTTCTACTTAGCTAAGATCAAAACACTCAAGTGGTTCACATTTATCTGACCAGAATGTGCAAATGTCCCTCTTGAGAAATGTTGAACACCTTTTAGCAATTTTTGATTTATATCCTTAAATGGCTAATGGAAGGTTGGAACACAGCAACAGTCATACTACAATGCTGGTATTTTCAAAGAGTGTCTCGCGAAAAGATGTTTTTCTAATTAAACTATTGTTCATGACTTTACTTGTTCTTGTCTAAAACGTATCAGGTGCCCAAAATTAAACAAAAACATTTGTTTCCAGTGTTCATTTTTCTTTTTACCTTTACTATGAAATATTATCCATTTTTATTAAACATTAAATTAAATTTGGATCGGATAAAAAGGTAGCTTAAGAATTTCCTTTAACAGTCACACAGACAAAATTATAGGTTTAAAACATAATCAAAGATATTCTTGCAACTGAAAGGAGTTGTATTCTGTTATAGAAGTCTAACAGAGAACTATCAAAGCTTAAACTATTATTAAAATGTAAGGAAAATAAAACATGAAAAACAACAAAGCATTTAAACTTATTTCTGACATATAAAGACATTAAGAAAACAAGTAACATTCTAAATTTTTGTACAAATAGTAAAATAATTTCAATTTTGGGGGTCCTTTTTTATTTTTATTTTTAAAAGAATCTTTTTGGGTGTAAGTGTAGATTCTTGTACTTATAATGAAATTAGAATTAAAAAAAAAATTTTGTGTGTATGTTTAGATTCTTGTACTTATGATGAAATTAGAATTTAAAAAAAATCAATTATTTCCAGTTCTATATAAGTTCTCAATTATATCTCTCTATCAGTGTACCTGGAACCTGTTTAGCCCATCCAATTGTTGATACCAGTTCCCTGTCAGCAAGATCTGATAGCGTTGCCATCAGCTTGATTTCACTTATTGGCAAGTCAAGATCTGGTTGAGCTTGAAGTCTTTCTGGTTCTGCCTCCAGTAGGGATGTAACCAATTCATTCTCTGATATATATAGTCCTGAAATATATATATACACACACATAAATATATAACACATATACACTGCTATTCTAGGGTAAGTTGGTGCTACTGTTGACATATTATTGCATACAAAAAAGGCTTCTTAAAGTTATGGCCCTAAAATTTCTAAATGATGTTTGAACATTTTTGAAACAAACAAACCCCAAATAAACCAAATAAAATGTTCATTTTCCAATGGCAAAGGAATAATTGTAGGCACAGAATATCCAATGTTCAATTTGTGCCAGAACATGTTTTCAACCTCTTGCATTTATAAGTCACAAGGCATGGTTTTGTGTTTAGACTTTTGTTTAAGTGTAAAATTCTAGCCTCAACCATGGAATATTTAAGTCATAAAATGGTTATAAATAACATAACTAGCCTTAGTTTCAGACAGAATAGTTGAGCCCTATGCTTTTCATATTACCAAATGCTTGCCAACTTCAAAAATACTCATGCAAAAGCAAAAAAAGCATATCGTAGATGTATATCTTGTCATAAATTTATTAAGGAACTGAAGCTAGTCATCATGTGAAATAAAAATCACACCAATCTGCATTATTTTTGACAAGTAAAGTGGTATTTTGAGACCCATTCATTACTATCTGTCAGAATGCAGAAGAATATCATATCTTCAATTATCACCAAGGATGTCACAAGCAGCATCTATTTTAACTAGAGGTAAGACATTACTTTCTTAGAAAAAGGCAATTAGAAAACTTGCTTTGTAGTTTGATAAATATCAGACTCATTTATAAATTTTCTCATTATGAAAAATAGGAACTGGTGGATATAAGAAGGTAGGTGGAGCCACATCTGCCAAAAACACACAACTAAAGTTAGTAACCCACACCTTCCTTTAAGTCAAGTTGTTGTAGTGAAAAATTTTGGTAAAAATCAAATCATTTAGTTATACTTGATGGTTACTTCTATGCTCCATTTCCTTATCTCTCAAAAGTTCAAACCTCAGCAAAGCCTTTAAGAGCTTATTTTGATCGACTTTTTCAAACTTAAGTTAATGACCCTTGCAACTATCTTAACTCATCAATTTCAGGCACATTAGCCCTATACTTATTTACTATGGCTTGCTTCACATTCAACAGAGAGAATTTGGAAAATCAATCCTAATGAAACTTATTTAAGAAAAGCTTAACAGATGTCCAATTCCGAATACTTTATAGGGCAATATTCATGGGCTTCGCTTTAGACTCTTTTTCTAGTTGGCTTTCTTTCATTTGTTGTATATATGAGCAGACATGAGGCCAAACTAAACCACTGCCATGAGCTCTAGTTATGAATTAATGCATAATCTACATCATCTTCATCCACTAACTGTAAAAAAAATCAGTTAAAAAAAAATTCAACCAAAATAACAAAGTTTTCATTAACCAAGTTTACCAAAAACTGTCTCAAAAGAGAAAGTGGTAATATTCAACTGTTTGTATAAAATTTGATTAGCAAGGTGGATCTTCAAGCTACTAATTCAGATATAAACCAATTTTGCCCTTCAAAAAACACTGTTTTCCAAAAGTTCCCTAAAGGATGTCTTAATCTGTTGCTGAGATACAACATAGGCTAGGGTAAAAATGGTTGATTTTATCCTATATGTGTAACCCGAAATACCTTTTCTCTTTAATCCTGATATTCAAGGAACAAGAGAGGAAAATTGATTAAATGCCAGTGGCTAACATATCAAGCTACAGTTCTGCATTAAAGATAGGATCAAGATTAACTTTTCTTAACATGCAAATAAGCCCAGGGATTTCCAATGCAGAAGCATGACCAAGTGTGATGTCGATTAATGCAACTCCATTAAAGTGAGGTACTGAAAGCAGGCTAAATGGTCCATAAGAAAAACTGATTTGCACATTAATGCACTTATTTTTGTTTGAGCTTTTTGTGATTTATGTATTTAAACAGTACTTTGGATTGCCCATTAATACATGAAACAACAGAAACCCCAGACATACTTAAGAAGAAAAAGATATTGTTATGGATATCAACCTTGTTTTTTTTTAACCTGCCACTTGCATCTTAAGAACTTAACCTAGCTATTTCATTAGTAACAGATGAAAATGAGCGTTCTGTTCCGTTTCATTTCTCAAATCTGTTCAACTTAAGAGATAGAAAGCTCCCCCACCCACCCCCACCCTTTTGTTAGCAACAGACCTGTATATTTTTCATAAAAATTTTTGTTCTATTTAAAAAATTAAGGTGTAAAGCACTTAACACAAACATCTCAACACTACCAAAAGCTTTAGCCCAAGTCCCCAGCCTTGCTATATATGCGCCTTTGGACCTAAAACATCTATTATTTCCCCTGGTCTCATTCCAAACCAACCCTTGAACTGCAGTGATTGGAGCTTCTCCACCAATTTTTTTCAAGGATAATAGCACTTACATAGCGTTACCAGTTTTTTAGGGAATCCAGGGACAAATGCATCTGATGACAATTTAATCTTTCAGAAATGAGAGCTCCAAATGTCAATTTTTCCCAGCCAATATTAATTTGGAAAATGCATACCACAACCAAGGCACTGGACAGCCATTATAGATAACAAAATTATGGATGTAAGCCAGGCAATGAACTGGGATATAACGGCATTATCAAAGGACATTAGTGATGTTTCAGCAGCTCTCTGCTAGAACGCCTGTAACATGGTTTATTTGCCACTGTTTTAATGCAAGAGGTGAATGTACTTTTAAGTCTGTGCACGAATTATTGTTACCTTTCTGCACTCAAATGTATATATTTAAATCGATTTAACAACTTACCATCTATACATGGATGTGACCTTTTGGCAATGACAACATGAGTATAAGTTGAGTCCGGAGGTCGTTTGTTCAGGTGGTATTTCTGTCGACCACCTCGCACCCTATCTAACCGCACACCTGCATAAAACAATAACACAGAATTTTAATTTTCCAGTAGTAAATCAATAATTATTCAGGTCTAATTTTTAGACCTTAACGCTTTTCTTTCACCTCATATTCTGTGCCAAATAATGCTGGAAAGAATCATGACACGCATATATGCACTGGAAAAAAAAAACAAGTAACAATTTTTAAAAAATGCTTGTGATCTTTATGTATGACAACATGAGAATCATATGAGGAGCATGTTTCATGAAAATAACTGTGATTTGTGTATTAAAAAGATGGAGAAGTGGAAATGTCAGAGGAGGGTAGTTTTAACTGGTTTAGATTCTTCCCAGGGCTAAGGTAGGAAATGGGAGGAGATTCTGAATGCACAAAGATATTAAGATAGAGATGATTGATACTGTTTCAGAACTCAAGGCACATTCTTAGTCCATCTGCAATGCAAAAACTTGGAACGTGCTAGGTCAGCAGAGGGAGCCACTATGTGTGCCATCACCACTGTACATATAGTTACAGTAAAGATCTGTGCCCTGAGCCTATATCGCTGTGAGGGTGGATGAAAATCAACTGTAAGGCACTCAGTTAATCTAGCCCAACTGGACTGAAAATCCACCTTTAGAAATAAGTACTGTCATCTATTTAATTTCCAACCTCAACCATTCCAAAAATGGGATAGAAGAGATACATAAAATGTGCTAAAGTCATTACATTAGGCTGTACGTATGTGTTCTTTCTCTCATGTTACCTGGGACGTACATCATGTTCTATCTCACATTGTTTTCTTTTTCTAATCTCTTTTTTATGCTAAAATTATGCCAAATTTGATTAAACATTATCAATGAGTAACTGAGTATGCATGAAGAGAGTGAATGAACCTTTATTTCTGCTAATAATGCTGAACTTACTCCCTTGGTGTACATAGTCAACACCTACACTTCAGACAGAAGAAGAGGTAACAGTTGTAATAGTGAAATGCCAGAATATGTAGAATAAAGTGAACTTCTGGTAACATGCCAGTCATAGAATTTAAAGCCTGTTGCCATGCAGTCAGTGATCTCAGTGTGTATGTAGGAGGGACCCCTGACTGCTGTGAGACATATCAATTGGGAAGGTATGAACACTTAACAACCTGCAACAGGAACACGCAACCATATACCGCACCATACTAGATATGTATTACAAAAATACAGGCATAAACTCTACTGTATGGAATGTTGCTACAATAATATAAAGCTAAAGAAATGCTGAGGCAAAAAAAGTCACATAATTGTGATTATATATAGCAAACCATGTTAGCTTTTCATTACAACTGTAACATATTTATTTATTTATTTATTTTTGTTTGCTAAATTTTGTTTGGCTAAAAGACAAAATACGAAACATCTCATTTTAATGATTTCATTTATTCATTTCATTATCAATTTGTTGGATATTTGTCATTGATTTGGATGAAATATATCTTGTCTGAGTGAGTGTTTGACATACTTTTATAACCACTGTTTATATATATAAAAATAAATAATTGATTGAAGACGTGTAGGCAAAAATTAGGACTGTTGTGCAAATCCAGCAAACTGAGATGACTTGAAAGGATTAATTATGTATGAAAGTTATAAATCAATCAACATTTAGTACTATTACCAGTGAACAGAACTGATAATATCAACCAACCATCAGAGACAACAGGAATTATTTAGGTGGATATATCACATTACCGGGTAGTATAGATAAGTAATGAATAACAGAATTAATGAATCAAAATTAAGGAAGATCAAATTTAATGGACTTTTTGGATTCAATAATTAATCACACAAGCAATCACTAAATAATCAGTCACAAGGGCAGATCCTGGGGAGAAAAAATGGACAGTAACCTAATAGCCTACCTGATGTACATGTTCACACATACTTACTAAGTTATAATCAAATTAAAAGTTTGAAAATTTCAAAACATGCAAATGTACTTGGAATTACAGGTGCATGTAGGTGTACCATTTATTATTCATTTTTTTCCACTGATTGTATTATGCCTGCACACATAGTCCACAGGCACCATTTGGGTAAGAGGCACCCGAGTTCACTTTCACACCCGGAAGATTTCGCAATACCTGGTGCACACATACCCACATGCTAAATTCCGAAACAAACATCCTCTCTGTGACCCCAATAGTTCAGTAAGAATAACACATCAACATGACCTTGGGTCGGTTGCCTACAGAAAATGCACTGTGAAAACAAAGGGTGAAGTGATGGTGTCTTCAAACATGCCTATGTTCTGACTGTTAACTAATGCCTTAAGCTCTGCATATTTGTCTCATTAAAAAAACTACAAACTCTTCCCAACAAAGTTGATCAGAAGATACTATAGGTGTGCATGTCTGTGTGTGTGTGTGTGTGTGTGGTGTGTGTTGGGGGGGGGGGGGGGGGGGGAGAACCATCCTATAGACCAGAAAAGGCTTGGATTCTGCTATAAAAATTTGATCTACCAGGGCCCCATAACTCGAAAGCATTGCGCATTGTGACAGAGCGCAAGCGTCTTGATTCCATAACTCATACTCGCCCCATATAATACATTGCAGCCTCTATGTGATATCGCTATTCGCAATACGCGATGCTTTTGAGTTATGGGGCCCAGGTTTTATGACATCTTTCAAGTTATGGGTCTACTAAGGAAGTAAAAATTAGATTCCCTTTTAAAGAAAAGAACCCCAATTTGTAATTTTTAGGTACTTTATTCTGGTGGGTACATTTTTTAATATGTTAGTAAAAACTCTGCAGAAGTAGACAATTGTAGACAAGGAATATTATCACATTTCAGCATTACAACTGACTTGACTTTTGTCTGACTTAAGACTGTTTGAAGTATTATCTTATTCAGTCCTATACAATGCTTCTAAAGAGTTCCGTTTTGTGACATGCTATTGTGTTCAGTGAGGTAATATATTTCTACTTTAAAGCCACAGACACCACGAGGCGCAATGCCTGTTTATAACGTGCAATGATTTTTATAGACTTGTTTAGGTTAAGGTGACCCAGACACTCACCCTTAGCCTCAAAACTGAGGCAAAACTTAGCCAAAAGATTTTCAAATAGAAATACCCTAATCTAGGAAATGCATTTCGTCTTTTATAAGATGCACTGATGAGATCCTTTGTTGCATCAACAGGATGGCAGACATTGAAGCAGAGGAGACGTGGCAGAAGATCTCCTCTACCCACCTCCTCACATTCATAATGGAGAAGTGCTAAGGAACTTTGAGCTTCCCACAAGGCTGTAATGGAATTACAGAATCCTAGCCTGAATGAGTTACAATTCCCAAGACACTAAGAGACCAGTAAGCAACAGTCCTATATTAGAAAAGTTGATAACAATTCCTAGGATATAATATCTAGAAAAAATTCAGCTGGTGTGTCAATTTCCTTAGTTAGCATACTTATTATTTCCCTCAATTCTTAAAATATTTATAAGAAGAAAAGCTACATATAGGTTACAGATCTTACTTTTCATTTAGTCCAATGTGTCCCCAATAAAACGTTCATAAAAAGTAAGAAATATCTTTTCTAAGCTCCTCTGCTTACAAAGAGAGAGAAAAGAGAGTAGATGGATTGAAGTGGAGAGGACACCCATTTGTACAATATCTAGATTTTTTTAAAATGTATGTTATACACGTTTGATAAGCTGAGCTAATTTTCCAAAAATTTGCAACTGAAAATGAAAACCAATGTGATCAATATCCTGTTTGGAATTACACAAGCTGATGAGTCCCTAAAATGGACATGAAAATACAGAAAATAGGTTGGCTGCTTCTTCAAACAGGCATAAGAACTCTGAAGGTCTGTAATATGCTTCAATGGTATACTGGGTTCCTTCTAAAATAGAATTTCTTCTACAAAAACAGTTGGGTTATTATAGCTAAATTAAAAAATGAAGTAAATCAACAAGAAATTTGAGACCAACAGGCAAAATGTTTTGCATTTTTCTTGCCAAATTAAAGCATGTTTAGATATTGGCTAAAAAGTTCTTGTTAAACTGAGGCCAGGTATATGGTTCTGAGGCCAGGTATATGGTCCAGTCACTGCCAATGATATCTGCACAGGCCAGCCATATTGTTCATTAGGATATCCTGAACCTGCACAGAGCCTGCAGCTTGTCTGCAGGAAGCTGATCTAATTACTGCACAATACAGGTGCCAAGAGAAATCCTCTGGCTCTTTCATCATGATCATCTTCAACGTTGCTTATTATCTGATCAATGGTAGTTCTCTGGGTTGTGATTTAATGATCAAGATCTATTTTTATTTAATTATTGATTTCAATGAAATTAAATCATATTTTTTTCATTATTTTCTTCTGCAAAAAAATAGTATTTATCTTGGTCCAAAAAGCATGTTGTCTATGAGCCTCAGCCCTGGGACAATTGTGATCAAAACAAACTGGATGTTTTGTTCTTTGCTTTAGGGTGAAGGCTATGGGCAATGTCTTACCTTCTTTTAGCATGCCCATCAGCAGGCATTTTTTGAAACGACACGCCTGGCACGCTTTCCTCCTGCGTTTGTTGATTTCACAGTTGGCATTGGCTGGGCAGGTGTACTCAATGTTACCTGGAAAATAATAACAAGACCTTGCAATCAATCTTGGAACTACTGCAAAGATCTTAACTGTCCCTTTCCCATGTTTAGATATCAAGTGCTATGTAAAGCACCTTTTTTATAAGCAAAGATATGCAAACAGGTCAATTCAGGGATGAATAACACTGTTGTACTTAACAGTGCACATTTCTACATCAAACCACTTCACCTTCTTGCCACATTTGAAATATGAATCAAATTTTATAATACAATTTTTCTCACAGCTGGTTAGGTCAGGCCACAAACATAAATATAATTCCAATTCATACATATACAATGCAGCAAAACTAATGCAACAAACACAAAACAGGTTCTTTTAAATGACCTCTTTCTTATTCAGGATATTTACCACTTAATTTAACTTTCATAACATGACATAACAATTTTTTCTGCTTGATTATCTTTAGCATGAAGTGTAAGAACAGGTGTGTTTTCTTGCACCAGGATTTTTTTATTCTTTTAATGGCCAGGTTTAATAATACCAGCACATACCTTGAGCAATGACATGGAATTAACTCACATCAAACCACTCAAGTATTCAGTGCTATATATACTCATTCTACAAGACATTTCACAGGCAAGATTACATGATAAATTCCTCATACTTCCTTATTAAAAAATTATGCACAACAGTTAGGGAAGTAATTCTATTTAGTCCAAGTAATGATTTACAAAAATATTCCCAGTGCAGAAATGGCCTTGATTACATAATATCAGCCAGTGGTCAAGTGTGATATCAGTGGCAAGAAATTAAATAGCATCATCTCTTCACCATAAATGCATATTTATGTCTTATAGTGTTTTAGTGATAATCAGTTGCTAGGTATCCGGCCTTCAATGTTCAATAAAACAAACAGGCTACTAAAATCTATCCTCAAATGTTGGTCTTACCACTGGGGCTGAGCTTATGCAATACCTGGAAAATACTACCTGCAGCACTGAAAGTCAATACACCAGGCCATTTTTTGTGTGTAAATTGTTGGAAATTAGGAGGTTTATACCATGTTTTGCATTATTTACTAAGTATTGCAAAGCAATATTTGCAATTACTATGTTATTGATTCTAGCTGCACTATCATTATTTGCTTCTTTACTTTCATTAAATGATGGATCAATTTTTTGCCTACTCCTTCTAAACATTCAGTGTTGCATAACATATATTTTTAACTCGCATTTTGCCTTTTCTTTTTTTTTTCTCTCTCGTTCAGATTTGTTCTGGTGTTGATAAGCTATGTAAATGGTGCCAGAGCACTGGCATTCACCTGATATGCCCCCTCATATCCAGGCACCTTATGCAACATCCCTGTTTATATAGACAGTCATAGGTCAGCTTGGGTCAACAGGACTCAGTCAGTTAATTGTCTCACACAGCCAGGACAGACTTAATTCAGTCCCTTATAACACCCTCAATCTAACTCGTTAAAAGCAGTCTTCTGTGTCTGTATAAATAACCAACCAGGGAACTATAAGGATTCATAAATTGAACAGTTACTGTCTATGGCTGCTGTTAATTTGGAGCAGGAAATTAATGGCAAGTGCAAGGAACTTTAAATAATTGACAAATGTGAACACAGTATATTTATGATTTAACCAAAATCATGTTTATCATGGAGCAAAATTAATATATTTATCTGTCTGTCCACCCTTCTTTTCATCTGATCCACGGATAAAATATTGTGGACCCTACATGAAAGAAGACCCGACTAATCTGCTGATGGTCTCCCCATCTCCACACATGCTGTCCTTGCAGGGGGTCTAGCAATTAAACCTCCGAACCTTGATTTGATCCATTTAATGGCGCGTGTGGAGGTGTGGAGACCATCAGCGGATTAGTAGGCTCTTCTTAACTTTCATGTAGGGTCCGCCATATTTGATCTGTGGATCAGTTGATCCTTGGATCTTCTGTTCTGAATGAGCCCAAATAGGAAACAAATATGTGATTTTTTTTTTTTTTTTGAAAATGCCAAAGTGAATGTCAACATAAAAATCCCAGAAGATGATACCACAGTCTGCTTGACTGGGTGGCATTTCATGCCGCTGCTGCCCAGCGTGATATCATTTTAACAACTACTTGATCACAAACAAACCTGGGTAATGATCCGTAGAGGATGGGATTTCCAGCATAGATCACATTTCTCATGAACATTCAGGTGGCAGTGAACGTAAAAAATATTTTTTTGGTAACAGTAAATGCTGATATCAGTTCAAAACAGATTTTTAGGAAGAATATGCTCCTCTGCTAATTAACTGACAGATAACCTTCAGTCAATAATTGACTATTGAGTTTTGCCAAATAAATGTATAGGTAGTAATAGACTCAAGGGTGTTTTTTTAATTGATGATGAATTAGAATAGACCACAGATCCAAATACTTGGTGAATTATTTAAAATGTGCCCAATTTTCTTTTTGTCTAGGCCTGAGTAAATGGTTAAATACCATCAATATAGCCTCACATACAAGCTCTCTCATTTTATTGAATTCATACATAAAATAAGTATGAAAGCCATCTAAGCAATTTTCATCAAAATATACTGTGAGTAAGGCCATGTAAACAAGAAATTTGCAAATAAATGAGTGGTGAAATCAAAATCTGTCCCGTGATACTCCGGTTGCAGGGTTCTTGCATTCAAAAGCAATAAAAAGGGAGTATGCAAATCAATGAGGTCACTGGGGCCAATATAGCCAGTAATGTTTGTCTATTATAAGAGCTGTCGAGAGGCGTGACTTAACAATACAAAATTTCCCTACCACAAGAGTTAACTTGGGGGCACGGCAAATAATTATTGTGGCATATATACAGATATTTAATTGTATCTCAAATGTTTTTCTCCTGACTTTTGTAACTGTGAGTTTCTTTGCCACAAAGAGGTCAGGAACTGCATATTCAAAGACAACCTCAACCATCGTCTGGCGTCACTGACTTTGTTACTGTCAAGTCTGTTTACGACAGAAGATCAATCCCTTGCCGTTATTTTTGCCACCTACTGCCCTCCATGTGCACAATCAGTATGTAATATGATGCTGCATTATTGTCATAGCCAATTTCACAACAGACGTAAAATTACATTTGTATATAATTTGACGTCAAATGTGCAATATATTGACCAGGACAGATTTTCTCACATTTCCCAAAAACAAGAAAAAAAGAAAAATATAACCCATTAGGTGCTGGACAAAATTGTCCCCTCTAAAAAACAGTATGAAGCAACTTCTAACTAAACCAACTCCTCCCCCCCCCCCCCCCCCCCCCAAAAAAAAAAAATCCTAAACATTCTCAATATTTTTTCCAAAGTGCCATGTTAATTTCAACAGAAGTAGCTCTTGGTCTATTCTGGAACTATTTACATTTGATCTGGTAATTAGAAAATACTGTGAGCCCCAGAAGAAAACTACTTAGATAATTTACTTGCTTACCAGCAGGTGTGTACCAGAATTTTGGACCATATGGCTAGCTATCTGATCTATATTTATATGTATGACATTTTTCAAAGGAATGGTGAAAAATAATCTAAATAATATTGCCTAGATTGTCACAGATATAATTTTACAATTAAATTAATTGATTTATAATTAAAACAATTTATAATGTGGATATAATTATATAAAAAATTATACAAAAGTTTAAATTCAGACTTTCACGTGTAAAATCACAACTACAGTACATATCACAGGTAAATCTGTTTTACGTTTTTAGGAAGTATACTGTCACATACATAATTGATCCAATATATTATCTACAAAGCCAATCTAATATAAAGAACAACGCCATAAATCATCCTTCTTTTCAATAATTGGAAGCAGAGAAGATGGTTGATCCCATATTTGCATGTGAACGTTTCCATCCCCAGGCAAATTTCTCATGAAGTTCAGCTTCAAACCTTCCGCGCATAGTGACACCACAAATCTCATCCCCAAAGCAACTCATTATATTATGTATTAAAGATCATTCATCATTTTATATGATCCACTTTAAAAAGTTTTACATTTGACAAAAGGGATTGACAGGAATTTCAACAACTGCTAAAAATTTCATTATTTTTCATCACCCACTTTAAGACGTTTGTCATCTTACAAAGGAGACTCACAAGAATTTCAACAACTGCTAAAGCTATACAATTCCACATCAAAACAAGCATTAATTTTATGGGTATGACAGTGTAAAAATAAATTTGACAGAAAAATTCTAAAAACAAACTAAAAAAAAAAAAAACACAAAAGATGGCCTACCTTGAATGGTCCGCTTAAAAAATGCTTTACATGCTTCACATGATGCTACACCATAATGATACCCCGATGCAACATCTCCACAAACTAAACATGTCTTCTTTACATCCCCATTTTCTTGATCTGGAGACATTGTGCTTGACGCTAGCGCCAGCTGGCTAGGAGAGGAGACCACTATGGTGCGATCATCAGGCGAGGAGGTATCACTTTGATCACTAGAGAATACAGCTCCATTCACCATTCCATTAGAAGAATAGTCTGCAATGGACACCATGCCATTAGACATAGGCTCCAGTTTCACTGTGGTGGAGTCAGCACTCATCCTCTATATTTTTTGATAGTTCTCCGTAAATGAACTTTTCAAATCTCTGAAAACAAAATCAAATCAAGAATGTATATCAAATGAACTGATCAATATAATCTCGCTGGTTTGGTTTTACATGGCTATAGATACAAAGTACCTCAATTTATTGTAAGGGGTTATTTTCAGTAATGTTACATATGAGTGATATGAAAAGAACCACTGATATCAAAAATCTTGCTGGTCCTCTGGCATTTCAAGCAGGCATGACCAATTGGACAGGCAGTTTCCACGTCTGGAGCAATTAGATAATATATATGAAATTCTGCAACCCTCTGCATCCTAATTAGCTTTTTAAGTCACTAGAGACCAGACAACATTGTTTCTTATTACATATTCTGAAAAAGATGATTATATCAGTGCACAAGGAGGAGGGCATTTTGTTTTTCACTTCAAAGAAAAAAATCCTTATATACATAACAAAACTAAATGTTCATGGCTACGACAAGAGAATTTCATATTATGAAAAGAGTAGTTTAAAATGATTTTTATTTATTTATTTTTTTTTTTTTGGGGGGGGGGGAAGAGCAAACATTCTTTTTTTTCAGTTCAATTAATGCTGAATTAAAAGCACACCTCAGTACCATGAAAAGGACTACCAAGCCAACAGAAAAAGTGCTTTATTTTCCTAAAATATTTTATTCTAAAATGATCTATTTTGCACATCAATAAAATCTGTGGAATGGTTCATCTTCTAGTTAATTAGGCAATGCTTCCAGCTGCTTAGCCAAAACTAATTAAGGTATGTTGGATACTGAGAGACAGCTGAGGTTTCTGGATGTTAAGGAAGCACCACAACCAACTTGTTTCATCAACTTAATAAAGTTCAAATGCACACTTAAAATCTGTCTTCCATCCGCAACAGGGATTTAAATCCTGAAAATAACACGACATTTACCATAATCTACTTTTTTAAAGATTCCAAATTAGTGTACGTGTTTATCTTACAGGAAAACAACACTTTTATTTCCAAGGTTTTTTTTTAATACATGAAGGTTTGCACATTTCCCAAAACAGTTTTCTCTTGCAGTCCATCCCTACTGTTAAAACTACCTGTACAGATTACTCAGATTCATGTCTTACTTAAAAAAAAACGTTTATTAAACTCAATATAACTTAAATTGAACTTCCTTATGTGTTTTGTGTAAAACCAACATTCCTACAGATTACTTTAAGTAGCAGAAAAACAATGCTTATATCTGATTGATTAGTGTATGCTGTACACATAAAATATAGACATGTAACTGATCCGAGATGGCTATCAGG
Organism: Lingula anatina; assembly: GCF_051362555.1. NCBI lineage: Eukaryota > Metazoa > Brachiopoda > Lingulata > Lingulida > Lingulidae > Lingula > Lingula anatina. The sequence goes on along the minus strand of NC_141768.1, from coordinate 39,868,541 downwards.
TGAAGTTTACAAATTAGATATATCTATGTATATATTTAAGAATAGGTGGTAATAACTAGCAGGAAAGTTAAGAAGAAAAAAAAACATTGCTAGGACAATTTATTTATTCTTAAACAAGTACAGGAAGTAAAAAAAAATGTCACATATGCATCAATGCTCAAATGTATGTTACCCAGCCGAGTATTTCGCAATATCATCCCAATCAATTAATTATTGAGAGTTGTATTTTTGTATTTATTCATGAGAACTTCTTCTTGTTATTGCTTTTTAAGACAAGAGTACATTTGTACCCTAACCTTTTCTTATTTTGCAGAATCTTGGAACCTTCACTTTACAAGTAATTAAGGTTTACCATAAATATAATTCATCAATTAGCGCTTCCTATCCATTGAAGTTATGATAGATGTGCACAAGCCCTGCATCTAAAAGTTAACCAGGCTCCTGAAATCCCCAAACTTCCATCATAGACATTACAGTCAGGTTAATACTTTAGGAAATGCACCCATCTCCAAACATTCCCATTTTTGACAGCTTAAGTACATGAGGTACTGGTCAAGGCTACCTACACATTATCTCTATCAAGTCTAAGCAACCCTACAGGGAGTTGAAGGGAGGCTCCAGGGGTTCAAAATCCAATTCAGGTTATGCGCGTGCATGCACACGTGTGTGTATGTGCATGTGTGTGTGTGTGTGTACACGTATATATATTTCTCCACTTGGGTCAACAAAGTCCACATTTAGAACAGTGGACTAATTATGGCGACCCACTAAAAAGCTTATCATCTAATCCGCAAAGAGACACTGAATAGATTCCCCGTGGAAAAGTATTCGAGCGTGTTAACCATATTTGACCCTCGGACTAGTAAGTCCACTGTTCTGAACGCTGCCTAAGAGTAGAAAGGTTCACCTTCTCAAAAAATTTTAAAATATCTGGTTACAAGACTGGCAAAGCATTTACAGAACCATTGCTGTACTGCATCCTCTCTGACACCGTATGCAATGTCTACTAAGGTGAACCAGGTTGAAGATTCACAAAAAAAACTTCAGTCAGTTCCAGTGGCTAAAATCTTTGTTTAATACCAATGTTACATGGTCACACGCACCCATCTTACCCTACCAGGAACAGTGTCACAACACTTTCATGGACTCATTCACACATCCTTAGCCAGGGCCCTCTTTTTTTTTTTTTTCTTTTTTTATATAGAAACCATGGCTGGGTATAGTGAGGCCATTATTTACGGAAAGCCACGGAGGCTGTCAATCACACCTCTTGGCTGGATATGAAATAACATTACATCACCATGACCATGGTCATTACAACCAATGAATAAATTCTCTATATCATATCTTTAATTTTATGTATTCTGTATATCACTTGTTTCTGTAAACCTTGCAAAAGATATACCAGGCAGCAGGGCAGCTTTCCATTTGTTTTATATGCACACACATTTATTATGCCACTCCTACACAATCTTTCATCCACTGTGAATTATTTATTCACGTTATATAATATAATAACTGTTCCTTCATATCTCAGTGAGTTTAATAAAAAGAAAACAAAGGTGGAAATATATATATTTTAGACAATCCTGTGCAATTCAGAGTATCTAAGATGCAGTGCCATGGCATGCTGACTAATAATGGTACATAAAAAACAGAGAATAGTGTTATCATCCTCATATTAAATCCCAAACCAAGCCTATAAATCCTTCACCTTTTTTATAAGTCTGAATAGAAACAAGCAACCCTGACCCGCATACAAAATTAGGCATGTCCCAATTCAGTGGCCTGTACATAACTATGCCCCAAGTTTATCTGTTCTGACAGTAGCAGTCAGAAGCTCAAAACTCATAAGGCCAAGGTACTTTAAAACAGTAAACAACTAAAATAAGTGTACATGCACCTCTTCATATACTTGCAGTTCATTAAATTATTCTTTTTTTTTCTGATTCCGTAGCACATCCACAAATATCTAATACTTAGGATATCAAAAACCATGACTTGGTTGTAGGCTGCTATCACCATAGCAATAAAACATAAATCAAATAAATGACAGTTTTGTTGCAGTCCAATTGATTTCCCAATCAAGGCCAGACGGCAATCCATCCCTGGGTGCCAGTTTACACGTGCATGCTACCGCCATATGAATTCATAGTCAACTTCCTTTAACTTAACACCCAATATGGAGGACATGACATCATGCATCTTGTATGCATTTTTTATCAAGTCAATTGGTTGGAATTATACTGTCTGAGTTCTAAATTAATACCTAATTCCTATTCATTCAGATATATGTTTGCTAAGTGGTTTTTTGTATAATATCAAGATGCAGCTCTCACATACACATGGATTAAACACTAAAAAAAAACCTACTGAAAACCATGATCAACATTCAAAATACTTCAGCACTTGAGTAATTTCTTTTAATTTTGGCAATACATAACATAGAGTTATAGAGCAAATAATAAAAATACATGCTTTGGACTAGCAATCTAACCTTCTTTCCTTTGGTAGTGCCAAACATAGAAATAAACTCAAATCACTAGGACTGTAAATATAACGAAGTTTACTTCATTAAGTATTCATTATAAATCTTAAAAGTTACACCATCACTTACAGCATCATATAGGGGTGCTCATGTGAAGACTGCAGAAAAGGAGGACTATAACTTAGGAGGTTAACTCAGTGGTTCCTCTGATAAATATATCTGCTTTGAATATCAATTTTGTAAACTGATGATAAGATTTTTATTTAAAATTGATCTTTTCAGAAGCGATCTCTTGGACAATGGAAAGTGAAAAAGACTAATAGGCTTACTTTCTTCTAAATGAAAGCAACCAAGTAGAGGTACATGTTCACAAGTACCACTTCACTAACTCCATACATGAATACACTGACAGGATACATGTACTTGGCACACTTAAGTTTTTATCAAAATGGCATAATGTTACCATGACATCAAATACTGCAAATTCAATCTTTAATTCAACAATTTCAACAACAATTTTAAATAGCATTTATAAATATGCCTCAAAAGCATTAAGGTTGCAAACGGCTTTAGAGTGAATTTCAATGTGATCAATATGTATTTCAGTTAAATTTGAACTGTTTTAATGAGATCTTTTTACAACATAAATTACAATCACAAAGTGTCACAGCTGTAGCAGAAGTGTTAATGATTTTATTACACCTATTTAAATTCTACATCAAACATACTGTGCAGATTAACCAGTTAAAATATTCCTCTTTTTAAAGTATAATAAAAAGTTAAACTATTCAACCAACAAAAGTACTGAATTTGTCTTACACATGCTCAATGTAAAGTATAATGGATATCCAGGCAGCCTCATGATTGATTTGAATTCCAGTGGGACATTTACTTTTGGCAAAAAGACATTAGCTTAATAATATTTCATCAATTAACAAGCATGCAGTGTTACAAGCTCGCATACTGTGTCTAAGCTATATGATGTACTTACACCTTTCAATTTGTATTAATTTAATACAATTTATATGGGTTACCTAGACTATATATATATATCACCATATCCAGATCAGATCATAAGTGACATGCTCACTGCGAAATGTACATATATGTATATACAATTAATGTACCGTTATGTACATTTCGATTGGCTTTTTTCTTCGTCAGTTGATATTACTGACAACTACAGTTAACAACACTGACAACAAAAACTGATCAAACCCGCAGTACCAATTCCACTTACTTAAATTTTAATTGAAATATTTTACATCCGGCACGTGTAACCGGCATATCCACTATCACAATGGCGAATTTCGCTGGCTTGAGTCGACAGGAGATCAAGGCATGATCGAGAGAGGAATTCCCAACACCAAGTCCAAAACAAAATAGAGGCGTTAACTCACCTTCACTTGAACTTAATAAGCGGTGCTATGCCTTCTTGACTGCATAATAATCCGTTTGTGAATGAACTGCAAAGAGATTTCCAAGCACTTTCATTAAGAGACTTAGCGCCGAATGGTGCCACAACATAATTTCTCTTAGCTATAAATATATACCGACCCAGCTGTGACGTCCTTGACCCGCATGACGTAAGCATTGAATGTTCTAGACGAATCAAATGCGTTGATTTTGGACGCACCTCCAAATGATTAAAAGAAAACGAAGATTTCGGTTTCCAAAGAATGCTTGTTGTATTAGAGTTATCTATATTCAGATACATTCAGCCACAAATCGATTTAAAGTTTAACAGTTTAATATTTTGTGTAAAACTTTAAGTATTTTGCACTGTAGAGAAAAATGAGATATCATATAACTTTATTAAATAATTTCCCATCATAACCACATTAGATCAACTCATAAGTTCTATAGCAGAAACGTTAATATACAGATCACAAGTATTATAGTAGTATCATTTTTTTTATCCTTGATGTAAGCAGCAAATATTTATTTTAAATGAATAGTTTCCAGCTATCGGTTGAATGTTTTGGCATTCCAACATTTAGTTTGACCCAGAACGTGCTGATGCTTAGCCCAATGCGCATGCTCGTGAAATTTGTCATTGACTCAAGGTCAAGGTTACCTTCAAACCATGTTTATTTTTGGCAGAGACGTCAGAGGTTTGATGTTTATGTTGGTTTGACGCAAGAGCAAGTAACACTTATTCAGGGAACATTTTTTCAAACAACGATATTGCTGGGTATGGAATTTTTACTCCCAACCTAGGAGGTAACCCTGGGGGTAACAAGTTTACGTACTAATCTTTATTATGCTCTTTCATTCATTTAGCCCTTGTGATGGGGTCTGGAGCCGTGGAGACTCGACAGCAGTGAACGTGTCAGGCAAGGTCATGCCATATCCCGGAATACTTTATATAATTCTGAAAAAGGCGTTATCTTCGGAGTTGTCCTGGCATTGTCTGAATTTTGACTTTTAGTTTCAATTCTTACTACAGTTTCATGTCGGCTGTTTCAGGTTGTATTGGTAAAATAAAACTGCGTATGCGTACTATTAGTTTGTGGACTCGGGGGGTTTTCTCTCAAAATGAAAGAGGACAGTCATCAAATTAAGCAACTAAGTGCAACGTCTCCTAAAGTCAAATGCAAGGTGTGGATTGGCACAATAATATTGTGACTTTTTTTACAATTTTGCCCAAAGTGGATAATGATGGGAACACAATGTACTTCTCACATTTCAAGTGACTGCTGGCGACAGAATTGTCTGACTGAAACTGCCATATGAAACACCATTAGTTTGGATACTTATGAAAATTGATATAATTTCATTTGTTGGGTGCTTGCTGCATTTTACTAGTTCTTCAGCTGGATGATCCATTATTGGCACTGTGTTTGGACTGACACAATTAATGAATAAATAATTAATCACTCGTGGCTTATGGTGTACAGTTGAGTATATGACTTTAGTGGAGAGAGATCCCATGTATGTTATCCTTTGGTCAGTCTTGTTCAAGATATTTTTACCTGGTTTGAATATTATTTATTTTGCATCAAATAAAAGCCTTCTTTATGTACATGTACTTTAAGTTGTACATGTATACATTTCCTGCAATAAGCAAGCACAGTGTAGTTCAATCTTATTATTTGCAAAAATATATGATAAATATGGTTTATGTGTCACCATTGTTTCTAGAAAATTGAGCTAATTGGTAAATGGCTGTGTTAATGTGCCTTTCACAGACATACCCTGTGCAAGCTTCAATTGCCAGCCCCTTGCTTGTACAGTGTGCCTAAATTGCGCAATCAGGCCTACCCAACTACCAGACGCGGCACCTACGGATCCTGAATAAACCGGTATATCAGACCACACAACCCATTTTCAAGGTGTGTGTCAGATCGCATTACGGAGTATCATACCCCATCACAAATTTTGTAGGCCTTCCTGTCATCCGGGTATGGCGGCCGTTTTCGTCAAGTAGGAGTTGCATAAATACAACAACATGGTGACAGACGACTATCTCAATCTCGTCCATCCCGCTAGCCATGAAAATATTTAACCCCCGACAGAATATGCTTCCACTATCAAAATTAGGTCTACTTTTCTAAATTAATATATAAGTTTGGACGTTCTTATTTACAAAACATCATTGGCTATGTTTGAACCTAAATTTTATGTTAAAAAATTGCGGTATTGTCAGATTTTTAGCATAAACAGGGAAAATTGCAGCAGCGCATGAATCTAGATGAGATGCACTACTTGCCAACCCTGCTTAGGATCATCGCTATCACATCGCAGGCCAGGCAAAATGGGTGAAGTGGCTGATACTACGTGATGCGATCTGACACACACCTTGAAAACGGGTAGTGTGGTCTGATATACCGGTTTATTCAGGATCCGAAGGTGCCGCGTCTGGTAGTTGGGTAGGCCTGGCAATACACTGGAAAAAACGAGTCCAGTTGCAATTAAACAAAGGAAAGGCTATACCACCTAGCGGTCAGTGAGTGTGAACAACTACTCACGTCAGTCTGATGAAGGCCTTCGACCAGGTTGGCCGTAAGCTAACGGTACGGAAAATTTTAGGCTTGTGTCTGAGAATTTTCATATTTATCCAACAACCAAGCTAATGAACCTTTTTGCTCAAAGGAAAGGGTCATTCTCAACAAAATAGGGTGACATAAAAGCAATTAATTACTTAGTTATATATTTTGTTTTTATATCACCTTATTTTGTTTGAAATGACCGTTTCCCATGTTTACTTGCCACTGGACTCATTTTTTCAAGTGTATAGCACTGTATTGCAGTAGTTTGTGCAATTTAGGTACATCCCTTAAAAGGCTTTAATTTCAGGTGTATGCAGTGGCTGATAAGAAAAGGGAGGGGGCATATTGAGCACATGCTTCCCCCCCCATTTCGAAACTTCAAAAATCCCCTTCTCTCTTATTTTCTTCCATCTTTTCCTCTTCCTTTCCTCTTAAAAAAGGATAAAAAGCTAAGAAAAACTTAACAAAGTAATTTTGTATCTTGTGCCCCAAATATTATGATAAAATTAACCTCTTCTTCTGTTTTACATTTCTTGGCGGTGTTTCCCCCCCCCCCCCCCCTTTTTAGCGAAATCCTAGATCCATTTAATTAGTGGATTTAAATCCAATTTTTAATATTTTAATGTGACACCTAGTAGCATATGCACATTCAATGATTTCAACAATTCTTTTAGTACATTCTTGTGACCATCTAAAAAAAATCATATACTATCACTTGAGGAGACATGGTCTATTGCACAATTCCTTAACATCAGTAATTTCCTCCAAGTGTATCTACCTATCGTACACTGGTGAACTAATAATATTCGATAGCAAATAAGATTGTGGAAATGGAAGAAATCCCCAAGAAATTCTTTCTTATTACATCCAAGGCTTGATATTCAAGTAACATTAATCATTTAAAGTATGCATAGTATGTGCAATGTGTGCCTTTTGTACTCCAAATATAGGGACATGCATAATTGTCTAAATTAAAAGTACCTAAATGCCAAGATGAATTCAATAAACTATTTCCATAAATGGATGCTGTTTGGTACAGTATAACAGGATGAAGGTGGTAATTTTCTAGTTTCTAGGTTCTCCTTGAAGTCACTTGTACCTGTCAGTACTTAAGCTTAGATATCCAGTTTGGACAGGTTCATTGGTTGTTTACTAAATTGTACCTACTGACAATCTCAATAGAAAACTTTATTGACTAATTCCCCATAAAATCTGTGGATGAATTAAAAGTTTAAAACATTTCATATTTTATTTAAAACCCAAATAATGATTGATTGACATTGACTCACTTTTTTCCATCTAATTTCCATTCACTTTTGGCTTTGTATGCTAGGTACTTATCCCAGATGAGACCTCATAACACCCTGTGTTACAAACTCTCCAGGCTATAAATAACCACACCTTGTGTCTCCCACTGTATATCATTTGCAATTAAAGTTCTTTTTGGTTCCTTCAAGCTAAATATTGTTCAAGTTACTTGAAACGGCAAGGGTATGCTTTAGTGTAGAGGTTTGTTTCAACATATTTTTGAAGCGCAGGGTGCATTCAATAGACCATGTTTAATTCTTTCTTCATTTCTTCTTTTACAGAACAATACCTGTGAATATTTCTTACCCCAGAATACTCCTTTCATCTTGACTGTTAGAGGTGCAATGGCTACAATAAGAAGGCGTCCTATACATGATGAAACCGAACAAACTCATCCTGGTGCAGAACTTGGGGAGGGAGATTCCCTGTTGCACAAACTGAAAGTCATTGGAGTTTGTACATCCGCTGGAGTTGTATTTGGAATTGCTATGGAAAAAGGAAGAGGTATGTTTTTTTTGTGTTTTCATAATCAGATTTGTGTATGAGGAAGGGGGCTTTGTGTGTTGTGACCTATCTTTCTTGTGATTTGAACAAGGAAGTAGTTTTATTACTTATAAGATGAAAACGATTTAAACCCATCTTACCAACTCTACCAAAATATTTTGCTGCCAGCAATAGTCATGTCATACAACCTGTTAGGCTTTATTTATTTTAGAGAATCACATTTCATGAGTTTTAGGCAGTTTAAATACAGAAAAATTGATAGAATTAAAGAAAACAAAGGCTTGTTGGAACTGGCATTTGCCCTACTCTTCTGGAGGGTAGTAAATCCCATTCACAGTGGTATTTTGAACTGTGGTTAAATTCCTACCTTAGTTTTATTGGTATTTGTCTCCTGTAGTTCCTTTCTATTCATGTTTGAAATAAATGCACATGGCAGTTAGGAATCTGTGTGGTTTACTTTCTACCACAGTTGTTTTTAAACACGTAAACACAAGATGCAAGTCAGGGGCAGATTTAAGCCGTCTTCTGGGTCTTCCGGAAGACGGTTAGATTTTCAAGTTTACACTGAGGGGTATTTTATTTTCTCTGATGGAAGATGGTCAAAAATGAAGGATGGATCAACAAAGATAATTTGGAAGACTTGTCAGATAAATAGCTCTGTATCCGCCCCTGCAAGTGCCACTGGCTGTTAAAATTTTAAGCAAATGAGCAACCAGAATTCTACTACATAAACCCCCTTTCTGCGTCCTTTGTGGGACCATGAAACTGGCATCGCTGTGATCATCAAAAGGAGGTGCAAGCATCACTTTGGTTGCAGAATGAATACTCAACCATTAGCCAGTTGTCAGCATGTTAAGTTTTTTTTTTTTTTTTTTTTTTTTACTGTCTGGCTACGAGACACAAAATGGATGCCGTCCAGTGTAAAGGGAGCTTTAATGGATTGTTGTTGATGTCTAATAACTTTGTTTGAGAACTTATGTGGCACATAACATGCTTTTAACTGTTCAGAGAGAGTTTTTATTTTTTAACTATTTAAAAATCAGGAGTATCAATGACAAATTTACCATTTCCGCAAATACATGATAATAATAATATTATTATTATCATTATGAATAGATAAATAAATCCCAACAGTGAGTGCACATGATCTGCAGTGCTCAAGAGTGCTCATGAGGCAGCAACTTCGGAATTCGAAGGTTAATTGGTGTTTTTGGTTCAATATGAATGTAAGGAATCGGATTTAGATTGCTAGCATGCTTTATTGGTTAATTGAACCCCAGGTTAATGTCTCTGATTATAGAGGTGTCTGGCACTAGTAGAATGTATAGGTCATATACATGAAATATATATATATAAATATAAAATAGGGATGTTAAATAATCTGTACCTCAAATTTTGATTTGTAAAAAAAGTCAAACATAATTTAGTGGAATCTCATGTGGTTCTCTACATGGTATTGCTTTATAACATTATATCATCAAAAAACTAAAAAAAAAAAAAAATGGAACCTTCATATATGGAACCTTCATAGATGCATGCACTGTATATTGGCATACCATACCTGTGGACTGTGTAGTAAGAAGGGGCAGCCAGATGTATGATTGTGTTGTTGTCTTTTCTATAGCAGTGTTCTGCCTTGGCTGGAGATGAATATGCATGTGCTTTAGTTACAAACATATCCAGTTGCATGTGTCTTACTTCAATTTTCATGATTCTTTTCCATGGTTAAAACCCAGTGTTTGCTTTTATTGTAAGAATTGATTGTAATTATCTGACTCCAGTTTGTTTTGGAAAGGGACACACTGTTATAAAGACGATGTTACTGGTACTGTTGTTGTAATGTGAAATTAGCTTTGGTTATATTTTTGATTTATTTGAACCATGTAGACTGTGATCATTAACTTTCACATTTTGGGGTAGTTTTGTCAAATGAATGTGCCCAAATGCAAGCAATAAATCCTTAACATCAACAGCATTGTGTTCATTTGGTGGCTAATTGCATTTATGGATAACATTATTCATATAAATATGCTATCTGTTTGAGCAGAAATTGAAATTTATGCCAGGCAAAAGTGTGAAGATGTTTGCTATTTTTGTTTTCAGTCTTTGAACCCGAAGTTATCCGTTCCCAAATGGTGTTTGAAAAATATATAATGCTGAAAATGTTCCTCTCAGCTGTTTCCTCAGGTAAGGGACAGATCACACCTATCGCACCAGTCACACCAACCACAATTGCCTGATACTAACTGTCTGCTGACCCTTTGGAATGTGTTGTCTTAGGGGTTTTGAAAACCAATGTGCCATTCTACTTCATCTCGCATGTCATGTAGGGCACAGAATTCTTAATAAGTGATAGACACTGATATGTTGCATGTGTACTCTACATACTATAGCACTTGTAGATTTAGATATAGACACTAGTACTAGTTTTAGTTTCTGTGAATGCAAATCTCCATTATAAAAGGCAAACCAAATATGCTTCCAGGTATGTTCTCTATGTCTGTGTTGTCCATGTTGCCAGTGACCCAAAGAAAATTTCAGAAGGCACAGATAGAATACGTAGCCTGTCTTAACAACAAAGGACTACTTACAGTAACTCTTGGGGCAGGGCTTTTAGGAGTAGGCATGACCTTGTCTGGAGCAGTAAGTGTCATGCATATATGTGTTAGTGTATAATATTATACACATTTGCTTTTTACTATTTATTAGATTTTTTATCACTCACTATCCCTGCATTATTGCTGCAGCCATTAGAATAGCTATATAGGAATGCACGTATAATGTATAAAAATTAGGGAGCTTTACTACCTTTTTTTTTAAAAAAAATTATAATTTATTTTCATTTTTGTGGATGATGCTTTATAAGCTGAAATTTTCTAAACATTACAATGATTTATCTATAATGTTTATCCGTAGGTCTAAGAAGACCTTTGCAATGGCTGCGTAGATAATACATAATATTTTCAATTCACTTTACAAGGTTGCTCAGTGCTGTTATAGTTTATTTCACAATGTATTATCTGTTGGTTTTTGTAGTGTCCAGGAATGGTGTTAGTTCAGGTTGGTGCTCTTGCTGAAAATGCAAGTAAGTCATTTGAATTCCTTTTGAACCAGTTAATTTGATTTGAGTTTTTTTTTTAATGAGTTTAGATCCTGGTAATGATAAGATCACATTTAACATTTTTGAAGTGAATTGCAATGATTTTGGAGGTGAAGAGATACATGTAAAATGAAATTGAGTAAATAGATACAATATATTCTGCACTCATTTTTTTTCTTGCTGTTTTGGGAAATATAAGCTCTCCAGCCATTATGTTAATAATTTCATCATTTTAGTATACACCTTCTCTGGAGCTTTATTGGGTGCTGCACTGTATGGATTTGTGGAGCCAGCTGTGGTGAGACTTACCAAACCCAGCAAGCCTATGACAGTATTAAGGTATATCTAATCAACATATTTCACCTAAATTGATATAATTTGTTAATGTATAGAATTTTATTTCTCCCAAGCAGCTTATGTTAATTTTGTCTTTGTTGGTTTGTAAGTTAACAGCCTAGATCAAAGAGTTACAGACATTTTGATAGATATTTTGAGGATTGGTCAGAAATGGTCTAATCAACTTTGAATTGATCATATTGTAATCAATCCAGCAATTTATTAATTGATAATAATAATTAAGTTTAGCTGCCTTGACAGAGGTCTGTGCTCTCTGAGTGTTTTTCTTGTTGAAAATTTGAATTGCCTTGATACAAATGATATCCTGACAATGTTTTAGTCTTGATGGTGCCACACACAGCCCATACTTTGTTCTTGCACTTCCTATGGCGGCCATGTTGGGAATGGCGGTGGCAGGACTGGAACTGTGGAAGCCATGGCAGACTGAGTTAGCAGTAGGTTTTCATCGCCTATTTTAGTAGATCCAAATTGTGAAGAAAAAAAAATTTTTTTTTTTTTTCAAATTTACTGCAGTGTTAGACTATTCGCTAGATTGGTCTGAGGAGAACATTTGAAGGAATTTGTGTAAACATTTAGGTTTTCTTTGAATTGTCAAGAATGCTGCACGTATAGATAACCAGTGTACTAGTTCATACACCAAAACTTTTTTATTACTTCGCAGATTTTTGAATGCACTTTGCTCGAAAAAAAAAATAGACCAATAAAGCATGGGTACTTAGTAGTAAAATATTTGATAAGAATCTCTTATGAGGTGTGCAGCCTTAAGAACTGTTCTTGTAGGTTGACAGTGCAGTAGGAACATCCTGGCTGAGCGCTAGAGCCTGGCCCCCAGCCTTAGCAGGGGCTATCATAGGTCTGCTACAGGTGCCCATCCTTCTCGCAGTCAGCGACACTCTAGGGGGAAGCAGCAGCTACTGTACAATAGTCAGTCAGTTACTGGTGAACAGACCCCTGGAGAATTTGTCATCCTATCTGAGAAAATTCAAGAAAGGAATGGGAAACTGGTGGCAGGTGGGTCACCCGTTTTTTTTTTTTTTTTTTTTTTTTTTATTCTGTAGGTGGAGTGTAACATAGCTGAGGGGCATGCGGATATGCCCAGTTTGGTATGCAGGTGCGGTACACATATAAGTGACTTCATCCATAACAGCAGGGTAATACAGTTTTCAATTTTTGGAGTACAATTTACTGGTCCAATAATTTAACAAATCAGTTGTTGTTGTTGTTGTTTTTGTTAAGTGAAATAAAAATCAGGTCTGACGATATAAGATGATGGAAAAATGCTGTTTATATCATTTGGTTGATGGCTTTAGATAATCAGCTGACCTTGGGGTCAGACAGAAACATATCATCTGTCACCACAGTACAAAACTCTTTTTTACTTTAAATCAAAATGCTGTGCATTGTGTTACATACCACCTGTGTGAAGTGAATATGCAGGAGTTAAAAACATTTTGTTTACCTCCTGTTTACTTCCAGATTTACAAAATAAACAACATTATAATTATAATCTGAAGGCTTTGATTTTTCATTTAGTTTTACCTTGTCATATGTTTGGTTTTAGGCCCATACCAATAGTGTACCTATAAATGTTCGTATTTTTATAAGCAAGCTAGAATGTACACCTTTCTTTTAGAATATGAAAAGAGGTTAAGACATTAGCATTAAACATGACACCTTCGGTCAGGACTCTGGTATTCCTACATCTTAAAATCAGATTACATCCCAGGAATTAGATCACAAACAAGTAATTCAACTGAAATAATATTATTCTCTCTTCCAGGTATTCTACGTCAGTGGTGCTGTGCTGGGTGGTTACCTGTCTGCCTCTGCCTCCGGATCCCTAGGCACAGCTAGGGGGGTGGCACCACTGTCTGCATTGACAGGTGGTGCCCTGATGTTGTTTGGTGCTAGGCTGGCTGGAGGCTGCACCAGGTGGGTAACACAGCAGTCTGTCCCACTAGGCAATTACACACTTAAAAGGGGCACCAGACCTGTAAAAAAAGTTACTATTATACTTAATACAAGCCCACTTTTAGACCCCCAATTGCTAGATGGACTAGTAGCTTAAAAGTCTCTGGCACTATGGCAGATAATCAAGATTTTGATGGTGCATTCAGATATGTTACCATCTAATTACAGCCCATAGAAATATTTCATACCTAGGTCATTATCTTGTGCAGCACTAGCTTAAAAATGTCAGAGGTAATATATTCTTCCTGCATGGCTATTGTTATCAGAATAGTATGTGCATATCTTTATATAGGGGCCATCGTTTTAATTTTAATGATTGTAATTTCTTATATTTAAGATTTATTTCTTTATTTTTCAGTGGACATGGGCTTTCTGGTGTTGGCCTGCTTAATTTACTGTCATTTGCGGCTGTGCCAGCCATGTTTGGAGGAGGCATTCTAGCAGCTTTAGTCCTGAAAAACTTAGGCACTCTGTGAAAAAAATCTGCAAAGATTAAAAAAATATGAGATCTGCTGACAACATGTTTGACTTCTACTACTGCACTCACAACATCTTTTTAATTTGAACAAGTTACGTTTGCCACCAGACCAAGAAGTAATTCTGAAGTTTGTTTACTAAGCAGCTTTTTTTTTTTTTTTTTTCTAAGCAACTATTATTTTTTCCATATTAGGTTTTAGTATGGTTTGGTTGCATTTAGAGAAAGTTTAAAATGAGCTAAGTCATTAACTTGTGATATTAACAACAAAGATTTGAGATTCCTGTTAAAGTGACAAACATTATATTGTTTGATATGATTTATCTGTATTTTAAGAGACATTTTGAGGGGTCTTGTTGTTTAAATGCAATTAACCAATTTTCTGGCTTACACAACCATTTTTAGCAATAGCCAACCATCACTATTAGGCAAAACTTGAACACACCGAAAAGAAGAAAGAAAAATATTTTGGAATACTTATCTTCACGTCATGTGAGTTAAGGAAATAGTTCAATAGCAATGTGCCTTTCAGACATTATCACTAGCCACTTTTTCAAAATCTATCAAATTTATCACTTAAAACTGTTGCAGTTTGTCACACTTTAGCACCTTTTGCAAATCTCTAGAAGACAGCATTCAGTTTCTTGGGAGAAGTTTTTATTCATGTCAGTTGTTCCTTATTTAATAATTATTGTTCATTTTGCACATGGTAAAAATATAATGATTTTGCCTTTAAATGGTAGAAGAAATAGAATGTTTTTAAGAGACATTTGATACTATTTAGACCAAGTCATGTTGACAGCTGTATTTAAATATTCATAATTAGTTGTAATGTCGATGTATAATCTTTACATTCCACACACGTTTGTATAAAAAATAAATCATACAATACTAAGATATTTGACTTTTATATCAGCACAAGTTCCTGCAATGGTGTTTTCCCTTGCAAACAGGAGATATAGTTGGTAACTTGATCACCAACTTCACTGACGGTTGCATAACTGCTTGCATATCAAGTACTCCCAAGTTGAATCAAGTAATTTTCCTATTATTCTTTTATTATGTTCAATGGTTCTAGGTGCAGTATTTGTGGAAGTTTTGTTGACTACTCTAAAAGAATCCCACAAAGATATTTACAATTACCTTAGAGAAAATGTCTTGCCCCCTATTTTTTCCAAGTGATGGAGAGACTCATTTTTGCAGCCAGATTGTATATTTTGATAGTTTATAAATTCAACTTAAAATATTGTTGTAAGAATATGTTTGTATAGGTCATTGTTGGCCATTCTTAAGTTTTTATAAGTGATTTTTAGATGAAATAAACACCAGTTTCTTTTTCAATAGAGAATGTCATATTTTGGTCAAGTATTTGATCACTAGTATCTTATTGACGGCCATTTTGGAGTTCTTTATGCTGTCGAGCATTTGAAAGTAATGATTGCATTTCCAACAATTGATTTTTTATCTCAATTGTAACAAATGGTGCCATTTGGTACGGTATAGAACTATGATTCAGCCAGTCAAAATTCTAATTTCAAGAGGGGACCATTGGTGTGATTTTTTTTTCAGAAATCGAAGGGGGTGTTACATGTAGGACCCCCCTGACACCCCCTAAATCTGCCACTAAAAACTAATGCTCCTAGTCCCGTTGCGGAGTATAAGTTTCTATTTAAGTACCCAGGCATTTTATATATTAATCGGTATGTGGGGCTTTAAGTAAGTTGAAATGTTACCCCCGTCTTAATTATGTTTTCACGATGAAACAGCGATTTTTGAAAGCCGTTAAGAGTCGTTTGATGGTTGTTTTGAACATAATGTATCACGGGCCTCAGTTTAAATGGCATGAAAACACGGAAACAGCAAAGATAGTGGTATTGAATAACTATTTCTGCACGGTTTCTTTTCACGTGCGCACACCCTCATACACATGTATAATCAAAACTGTGTGAAAAAAAAAACAGTCGCGGCTAATCAAGCTGATAACAATATCCGCCAACAGTGTATCGTTTCGTAAACTTTTTCACTGTACAACTTAAGAAGTGTTATTCATATTTGAAACAATAAATCCAATTTTGCCAAGATAGCAGTGGTTGGTACGACGAAAAAAGTAGATTGAAAATATTTTATTTTAAGGTTTAAAACATCAGGAAGTTGCCTTTTTAATTTAAGATGTATTCTCGTGACGAGACAGATGACCCGCATTTTTGATACATATTAAACATTTCCATGTAGTTGAAGTTAATGAACTTTAAATACTTTGAGAGGCAAATATTAGCGACAACTAATTGTTATTTATTGGTATTTATTGTGGCATTCTTCTGCAAGTAATTACATGGCAATATCACCCTATATAAAAGTTACATAAATGATATATACTTTGATAATAAGATGAATGTTTTTGCATTATTGATGTCAATTGTGGTAGAGCTAGCGTATATTGCCCCCCAACTTTAAACAAAATATACATATATACAGTAAAATCAAGAATGATGTTTATTTATGTATTTATTATTATATATTTTAAATTATTTTTACATTCCGAGTTGAGTTGATCATCTAGATACATTTTTCTCTCGGAGAAATTGACTCTTTTCGTTTCGCTTGCGTCCACATTAGGTAAACACCATCTTCATCATGCATATTCCATTTGATGCAAATTATGTGCAAGTATGGTCAATATCCGCCACCTCGCGTCGACGTGTTACAAGTCTAGCGCTGATTACACCATGTTTCAGATTTAACAGGCCACGTTTCTATCATCGGAATGCCCCTACCTTGCTGATAATAGAGGTCCTTTTCCAGTAATCTCAGCAACTCGGGATGCATATTATATCGTGCGTTTTCTCCCGCACCACAGACGCACCTTAATACTAGCTTTTGTTGCCGCACCAATTATCTTATGCTGATAGTTCCCATGTATAGGCCCCGAGCTGCTCTCTAGCCTTTCCTGTATTCCTTTTGTGTGATGGTCTACGTTGAAGCGTTATGCACCATTCATCACTGAACACAAATCTGAGCACAATTCAAATCACTGACATATGTGATCTGATATTCTTCAAGTGTTAGTTGAGCATTAACCTTTGGTGACAGTTCAGTCCTTCTATGACTAAATAACTGAAATTATTTAAGAAACATGAGATGGAAAACAAATTTCTAAGGCACTCTGGCTGCTTATCCGGTCACCTGAAATACAAAAAGTTTTATCTGAAGTTCGATCAGTTCGCCCAGATGCGCAATTCTCCACCTCTGACGGAACAGCACTCACAGTTCCTGAATTTCAAGAAATGGGTCCACCCCTCTACTCACCCAAATACACACATACACCGTAAGGATTGCTGTAAAATGTGAAGGGTTTTGACGTATTTTTCCCTATCATTTTAAGTCAATTTAGTGTTTATAAATGTTAGAAAAATATTAAATAATTTGATAACCTCCTGCTACTTTGCTTCAACCTGCAAATTCAACAGGTTGGAGTAATGGTGCAAGGCCATTGCAAGAGACCATTTGTGAACTATTGGTGTATTTAAATATAAATATTTATTTTCATTTTAAATAACCTCTACTTTTATCAGAAGTCATATGCATAAAGTACTGTCCCGCTGACTCACAGAACACGTAATCAATCGTTCACTTAAAAGTAACGGCAAGTGAAGAAAAAGTGGTCTTCGAATTTTTCTTTTTTTTTTATTTTGAAAATATCGGAATTAGATAGTAGAAATCACTATGAAATTGTCAAGAAAACTATAAGATATTGACGTTTAAATCACTTTCTCAGCCTTTTTGCATCGTATCTGATAAATTAAAGTAGGAGTGGCGCTCTGCTGGGGCAGAAACTGATTCCCCTGTTTCTCTACTGGCTGAAATTCACCCGTGCGTTTCTTTTATATATAGAGGGAGGCACATGATCATATCTGTCAAACGTACGTATCTCATAGTAATCGATAGACGGAGATAATTTAAACATACCCTATAAGGTGTATGCCCGCTTGGTAACCTCAGGCAGTCGCTTTCTCGTCGCTCTGCGCACAACATCAGGCCATACCAGTATTTGCATAACACAGGTAAGAGCATATTATATTTATAGTTTATAAAACAGTCCCACTCAACCTTTTTCATTCAATATACCATTAATGAAGGTTGAATAATAATTCACTTTCTAAATAGAAGATGCGACTTTTCTAACCCGAATGATCAGTTTTGACGGAGTTCATGCATGGAATTAAATCGGTTGTTTTTGCAATGTCACTGACAATTACGCATTCGCATTTTTATGTCTAAACTGGATTTAATAAGAAGTTGCAATAAGATGTATTTAACCACAACAGTTAAGATGCTTTAAAGTAAAGTTGTAATAAGAAAAGCAACAAATATGTGTGTATAATACATACCACATTTTACTTTTTCACATTTTTGCACGCTCTGTTTAACGCGACCTTTTAGAAATTCACCAATTCTAAAGATGTTAAAATGCTCAGACAGTAATGTTTTCATTTTTTATTCTGTCAGTATATGTAAAGGCTACCGGCAACCATGATTAAATTGCGCGCTCTCTTCCTGGACATGCCTCATATCGATAGATTTTATTTCGTCGTGAGGTGTGCAACAAGAAACCAAGTCTACATTTATGCTCATTTCTGAATGTTAGTACACTTGTGTGCTCCGAATAAATTTTGGTTGCATAAATTCGTGTTGGACAGCTTGCAGCTACTCGTACCGTATTCGACCAACCTTTTCATCGCTTGATTTTACATTAACATTGGATGACTAAAACGTCTCCAAAAATTATTTGCACCGCTCGAGTAAAATGGGCAAAACATTTTTGATTGGGACTTTCGTTCAATCGTGCGATTTTCGACTCTTTTAAGATCTTTTAACTTATCTAACAACAAAGATGAATGCGTTTCAAGTTTATGTCAAAATTTAACACAAATATGATTTCCATCATTAAGATATTTTGAAACTAGTTACACATTTTTCGGCACTTCTATCACTGAGAAACGATATAAGTTTTTATAGCTATGATTTTAATGAGTACTGCTAGGTGCGGCTGAAAGGGTATCTTGACATATTTTGACCTGGTAACAGTCACGATGACCGATGACCGCCAAAGGACCTACTTATTCGATATTACATTTACATAACAGTGTTTATTGAATACCCACCTTTCTACAACACATTTTATAGGTCCTATACGCTCAGTTGTGCATGACCGTCACTTCAATCTTTTATGCATCGTCTGAAGGCCTGGATCATATGTGACAAAGAAGTTTTTTTTTATTATTTTTTGCAAAGTGAAAATATAGATGGAGTTGTGCAGTAATAGTAGCCTACCAATCGGTGAACATTTTTTAGATGTTATGCAGTAGTCTTAGAATTTGAGGATGAGAACTAGTAAAGTAACACTAGTAACGCTATACTCTTACAAGCGTCTGACAAAAAGTCTATATCATGTGTGTCAAAGAAGTTGTTCGTCTTTTTTTCAAAAACAATATAGATGAAGTTGGACAGTGTGAGTAGCCTAGCCACCGGAGAACATTTTCCAGCTGTTATGTAGAAACGCCATACCATAAAAGCAACCTCGAAAATCTCAGAAACAACTATATAAACTCCGCTTCTAATAGGCGTTAGAGCACCTTTCGCCTCACAGGCGTGCTCTGACAAAAATAATAAAAGTAATGTTCTAATTCAGCCCGAACTGAACATAAATTGTTTGTTAATTCATCGTGCCTATCTGAATACGTTTAAAACGCCGTTTCAGATATCACCCGTAACCAGTTAGCCTGCCGATTGCCAAGTGGGCATATTTTTATGTAAAAAACGCAGAAGAAAATGACGAAAAGTAAATATGAAAAAATATGAAAATTAATGTGAGAATTTACCATGAACATCACTTTCATCTGACTTGTGTTTAGCTAATAAAGTACAGAAACTGTCCTCAGAACTTTACTTTGCAGCGTGCTGGGTGGCCAGGGCCAAGTGACAGAAAAAGCAGACTTAAGGTTTATAAAGGTATTATCTTTGTAAAAAGTCGAGTAGTAGTAAAACCCCTTTTACACTGGGAGGCGTCCCTTCTGCGTCCTACGTGCGACAATGAAAATGGCATCGCTATGGTCGTAAAAAAGGGGGCACAAGCATCGCTTTGGTTGCAAAATAAATGCTCAATGATTGTTCAGTTGTCAGCACATAAAGTGTTTTTTTTTAACTTTGAAACAGGACCATGCTACGGGACGCAGAAAGGACGCCGTCCAGTGTAAAGGGGGCTTAAGCAACGAGTAAATAGTCATTGTCATATCTCGTGACATGTTCTAAACAAACATAAGTGTCCTGATGAGACCGTCATTTTTTTTGCAAAAATAGTTAAAGGCTGACCGGATAGCGAGGGCAAAAGATGAGAAAGCCCAGACAGCAAAAGTATGTTTCATGTAACATATATTACATATATAACCTAAAATCCCTTTCTTTCTGGAGGCAAGAAGAAAACCCCTCCAAAGGTTTATTAATTTTAATTAATTTAAAAATGACAAATCCCTTCTTCTTAAAATATGAAAAGGCGATTATATATATAAATGTTCAATTTCAATCAGAATTCATACAAGACTGAGCGCGCATGTTTTGCATAGTGCGTGCAAATTATTTCTTATACAACCACGTCCCAGGTGTAATTTCCCCCTAGTAATTATTCGGTTGTCGTGCATAGATGGTTGTTGCATGATTATGATTATGTATGGATTAACTAACGGTTTCAGCTCGACTTCCTAAGAATTGAGAAGACTAATCTGTAGTTCATCAAAGATAATATCTTTGTTCCCTGTCATTTTAATGTCATTTCTTGCTCCTTTACATCTGACAATGTATCGTGTCCTCTCGTCACGGCCATATTGATATGGTAGTGACTACCGACACATGAATATGACACCAGTTCAAATATGGCGCATCTAATTGGAAATGAACTCAGTGACGCCGTTACGAAACATGTTTATACTTATAAATGACAGACACATCTTTCAAGCGAACCAAGAGGTTTGACTATTTTTCCATTTGTAATCCGTTTTCTTTTAAACTGTTAACATGTTAATTCTACGTTTTTTTATGCATAATACTCCCACTCCCTTTCCAGTATTCTGTGCATATTAAAGGCAAAAAGTTAAGTTACAGTTACATGTCTTCCACACACACACACACACACACACACACACACACACATATATTTACATGTCTTCCATACATACATATAAACTGGATCACAGTGGACATCAATGGAGCTCGTTATGTGATCACTTTGGCATGCCAATTACCCAATTGACTCATCAAATATTTCCATATTGCATACCTTATAAAACAAACCTTTGCGAGAGACATGCGTTACAGACACGATTTGGTAATACATATTGTAAACCACATAGTCAGTTGGTGACCTACAACTTAAAAGTGACGACAGTGAAAATTATAAAATGTTTTATTCTTGCAAGCCGTAGAAACTAAAATTAAGTGCCCTTTATGGCATTGCATATGAAATTGTTGACGTAATCTTTGGTGCAGTGACTTTTTAGGCATGTGATGGCAATGTAATTAATGTGGTTACGTACTACACTGAATCGCTTTGCTTTGGAGAGCAACGGAAAAAACAAAACCTTCATTTGATCTTGAAAAAATGGCTCAAAGGTCAAATCCAAGGTCATATTTGTAATATCCATATATTTCCCCGAATACCGGTTTAGGTACTTTAGGCAAATCCTTCAAAATAAAGCAAATCCCCTTTTTAGGTGGACTGAATATATGTAAGGCACTTCTACTTGCCATGACCAATTTCTCCAATAAGTATCACCAACCTAGGCTAAGAAGATGTCAACAAAAATATACCCTATGACCTTGCCCTTTGACCTGGTGACATGAATATGTATAGGCAACTTCAACTGGTCATTACCAATGTCTCTCTCAACTATCGGGATCTTAGCACATAAGATACAGGAAATTATATTTTGAAAACAAAAAGACAGAGCGACCGACGATCACAAGGGTGATTCCAGTATAACCACCTCCCCTCAAAATCGTTTGCGAGAGCATAAATATGACGTGAATACATGGCGTTGTTATATGTATAACACGGTAGTGTTACAAATTTAGTAAGAATTAAGTTTAAAAACAAAGATACCACTGAGGGTAGACTGTGCAGGGGACTTCGTGGTCCCAACTTGTTGTAGTCCGTGTGAGCAGAATAAAAGTTCCTTCCACAGGAAAAAGATCTTTGTTGGTAACTATATTGTGACGCGTAGTTGCTGTCCATAAAACCCCCCGTCACATATGATTCATTTTAATACTGGTATAAGTTATAACGGTATTTGCTCTTTATTGCTTTATTCAAAACTCTTTTCATATTGAGCTAGTGGTATGATCTCAGTTTTCCGTTTACACTGTTTTATGCACTGTGCGATTTGTTTCAGACAAGAAAACTTGAGAGCCATGGACGAGATTCCTAAAGAAAACACTCAAAGAAACGAACCTGTCGAAAAACCCCAGTTTATGGTACGTATTACATGAAAGGCGCTTGAAATAAATATACCCATTTTTTTTTTGTAATAACTCAGATACCAAAAATGTAGCCGAAACAATCTTTTTAATCGCTGGCCTGGGTACGACCCCCCGAAGCCTTGGTTGACTAATGAATATCGTTTCAGTCTTGGTGCCCTATGCCCTTGGCTTTCTTCGTCACAAATGCATGCATGAAAAATAGCACACGTGCTGAACTTGCTTATGCACCGGTTGGTGAACCTTTCGATGCACACTAATATCGGGGCATAAGTAAACTAAGCACCCATGTTATATTTTAGCCAACATATGTAGGTACTCGCACATATTATATTATACGTATTAAGTGTAAAAAAAAGACAAAACGACAAAGTTATCAATAGGCTCAATGTTCTTCTGTCTTGGGAGAGTGTACTGCTATTCACCTAATACTTCCTGAAAAAATTATCGATTGCTAGTCGGATTTATGTCCTGATGAAAGTTCCCCGTATGTACATTTTAAGGGGAATTATACAAAGTTTAGTTTTTTCGTTTCAACAATTAAATGTATGGTTTGAGTAAACTAATTAACAAGAAACTATGTTTAAAACGTTATATTTGGAACTACTTTTCTTTTCTTTTTTTTTGCACAGCCGACGTCTGCCACAGCCGAGGACACCTCCGACAACTCCAGCACAGGATGTTGCAGAAGAAAACGACCATTTTCATTGGCGGCATTTTTGAAGAAATACTTCTGGGAGGGTGAGTTGCATATTGTTTCTTGTTTGTTCTGTCGGCGACGTAGTTTTAGATATTCTCTCACAAAGTCTCAATGACGGATTTGGGGGGTGACGGGGGGGGGGGGGCTGTCCTGACGGAAGTACATTGGGAGAGAGAGGGTCGGTTTCGCATCCGAGGACCCCCTTCAAATAATCCTGGATCCGCCCTTTTAGACATACCTTGCAAGCACAAACCTGCAGATAATCGAACTTTTATGAGAGCCAAAATCTTGCTCAATGTAGATGGAATAAAAATACATCAACAGACAATATAAAATAATGTTCTTATAAAATGTAGGATTTTACATATAAAGGTTGTCCGTGGGGCCTGCTGCTATTTTTAAAACGATTCTTTGAAGTTGTTTACTAGGGTACAGATTCGTGTAATGTTACATGTAAAAAAAAGCGACCAAAACACCGTGGCAACAGCACGCAATGTGATATGTCGGTCTACACATGTAACATGCAATGCCAGGATTTCATAAACAAACGATATGCACATGACGCACAGAACCCAGACTTAACAATGTGCACCTAAGCAACAGATATGCACGGTGTTTACATCGTTTATATTTCAGTAACAGAAATTCTGTTGTTCATAAATCCAAAATATTTTTTCGAAGACCACTCAACTGCGTCATTTTTGCACTTTCAGAATAAAAAATATCTTAAAGACAGCGGTGAATATAAAGCAAAAAAAAAAAAAAAAAAACTGAAAATGTGTTGTAGTCAACAAAGTACAATTAGTATGACGTGACTCGCGCAATCATTTTCTTCGTGCTTTTCTTTTTGATGTGTACCTTTCTTATGCTTCAAGCTTTTGAATAGGTTGACTTAACAAATTCAAAGCCAGTTTCAAATGCTTCAATAATATGCTTTTATGATGTCATCTGTAAGTCTCGTGAGTGTCTGGTACATCAATAAAAAATACATGTTATGGCTAAGCACCATCAACAGTTATTTATATACAATCTTGCAAAATACAGTCATCTTTATTCCAAAATAGCTTATTTGGAATTTTGCTTAAAATCATATATTATAACAATCATCAGCATGAACTATTCTTGAATAAATCCTACGGTGATTTCAAAGCAAGTATTCATCTGACATTTTTTTCATTTTTAGGTCAATCCTTGACTGCCACTCACCAGAAAGCCATTGAGACCATACGACATGATGCCAAGTGGTATCAGAAAGCGATGATATTACATCGCCGAATTATTGGAATCCTCATCCCAAGTTCCTTGTTTCTCTTCATATGGCTGACTATCATGGCCAAGCGGAACCTGTGGCACCTTTTCAATGAAAAGTATTTCATGTCCATTACGATGGTTTTCGGATCATTGATTGCAGGTATTAGACATGCTTTTAAAAACATGTTTAAACATTTACATTTTCTTTAAACTAGTATCTAGGTTTTGTATCTGTTGGATTGTTCAAGGGAAAAGTGGAAGAGTCACACTCTGAGAATAAGAAATTAAGTCTAGGTCTTAGTTTTAAGTGAGGCTACCCATGCCTGATGTGGTTCATACAAATAGTGCTCCTTAGTGCTTTTCATGGCAAAGGTTTTATTTCTGCAGGAATGACCAGCGAAGGGGGTGGTGCCGTCGCCTTCCCTGTGATGACCCTTGCCTTTGGAATCAAGCCTTCCATCGCCCGCGATTTCTCCCTGATGATCCAGTCAGCCGGGATGACTGCCGCTGCCTTTACCATCATCTGGATGAAGGTTCAGTTGGAATGGCATTCCATTATATTCTGCTCCCTTGGGGGAGGAATTGGTACAATCGTCGGCTTAGAGTTCATAGATCCGAGACTCACCCCGCAACAGAAAAAAATGGGATTTGTATGCATCTGGTTTTCTTTCGCTTTCGTTTTGTTCTGGTTGAACAGATATCACAAGAGGCGCACGTTTCCAAAAATTCCAAATTTCAACTGGTGGAAAGCGCTAGTGCTTATTGCCACAGGTCTTCTTGGTGGAGTATTTACAGCTTTTGCGGGAAGTGGGCTAGATATATGTAGTTTCAGCATCCTTACGCTACTATTCCGTGTGAGCGAGAAAACGTCAACTCCAACATCTGTCATTTTAATGGCCGGAAACACCGTGGTTGGGTTTTACTGGCGGAGCGTGATCATGGAAGCAATAGAATTGGAAAGCTGGGAGTTTCTGGCTGTTTGTGTTCCCATCGTCGTGTTTGGGGCTCCCTTGGGCTCTGTCATTGGCACCCATTTCCATCGCCTGGTTTTGGCTGGTTTGATCTACATCATAGACACAGTCGCTTTGGTGAGTGCCTTCGCTATCGTGCGTCCTTTGTCCGTGGAGTTCGTCTTGGTATGCGTAGGTATCATAGTCTTCGGAGCACTTTCGTTTTTCTTGCTTTCCCGAGCAGGCCAGAAGTTCTTAGAAGTCAGCGAGAGAGGAGAAGAGGACATGTGGGCTGAAGAACACAAGAAATGGGACGAAGAAAAAGACCTCGAATTGCGCATTCAGAATGGCGAACCATCCGCCGTAGAGGAAACTTCCAGTCAAGCGAACACGGCCGACGAAGGGCAAATCAATGCTGCATTTGAAGACAGTAAACCATAGTGTTTATAAGCATTACCCTGACAATGTATTATTCATCATACGTATGGGTTATCAGAGATTTCATATACATGTGTCTGAATATTAACGGAACTAGTGTCACGAAAATTTTGTTATAATTCGAAATGACATAGTACATGGTTTCCCCTTCATATTGACACTCTTTAGGTCGTATGCACTTTCCACCCTTCTCTGCCACGCTTTTATGCACGTGTTAGGGGGTTGCTCAGCAAGGCAACGTTTTTATTCACCAGGTTTTGCTTGCGTGACTTTTGTCTTTTTTCCCGAGCCCAAGGGGATTGTCAATAGCCTGAATAGAGACAGGGAGATATAATACTGTTATAGCGACAACGACAAGATTTGAAGCTTTCAAACATTTATTCACCGACTCATTTTTCATACAAATTTAACAGTATTTATAGTCTATTTTTCCGCACCGATCACGCATTTACTTGTTTTCCTCTTTTGCGTGATTACCAGAATTATCCATTCTGATTTGTCATTCCACCATTCCTTATTACCTTATTAGGCAAACTCTAAGAGCCTTGTTTTCATTTAGAAATCTAAAGCTATCTATCATACTTAGATCGTACCCAAAACTCAGTTTGCATGTCTTATACACGAGGAAGAACTTACAATTTAATTTTGAAATTAACCAATCAAAAACACTTTATGTGACTTTGACATTTACCATCTTATTTAAACACAAACATAATTTCCACACATGTTGACTCTTAAGGAAATTAAACTTGCACTCAATAACTCGCTTGATTTTTACTTACTTGGTTTTATTTTACTTATTACGTGCCACTTGTGAATGTGTAAACCATCATCTTTACAACAATGTCAATTGTCACACACCTCAGTGGTTACTTCTCATTCCCAACAACACTTGCCAAGGTCTTGGGTGAGACCGAAAGCTTTGAGGTAGGCTTCAGATGAAAATTCAAGAAACCAGTCGGCATAAGATCTTCACACTTCTTCACAGAGGATTTAAACCTGGATATCAAGGAAAACTGTTTTGAAGGTCTGGAGGCGAAAATGAAGGGGCTGAGACGCATCCCAGACGAACCCTTCAAGCAGTGACTACTACAAGCGTGGCAGAAAGGGACAGAAAAAAGTAGATAAGACTCTAAGGGGAACGCCATGCAGTATTTTATTGTTAGAGGCGCAGTGCCAGTCCCTTTATTTTTTAAACAGACCTCGCATAATGCAGCAATATTTTCGAGCACGTTCATTTTAAACATCAACCACTAAATGTCACTGATACAATTTCACAACACTTTGCTTCAAAATGTACAATATGAACATGTCAGCAGACATTTCGATAGAAATAGTTCTCGATGTAGGCCTAAGGGCTATTTTGTTCTTAGCTCTGTGTAGCGATCTCATTTTATTATCCCGATTTCGGTTTTTGTTATACCCCCAATAGACCTTGACACTCGTCGTGTAAGCCAGACATTTATAAAAGAAGTGACAGTCACGTTACATTGACCCAGACGTTTGTCGACCCAAACGCCACCATCGTCCTGAAAACGTGACGTCTAACAGGGCTTATTGGATAAGACGGTCGTGCGTAGCTCTGTCACATCTAACACACTGGGGACGAACAGTCGGGTATTGAAATAATCTAGCCTGTAATGGTATATCGTAAAAAATAGTTGATATAAAGAAATTTTCTAGCATCCTTATTAGGAAAACTAGTGCTATTGTACATTTTGAATATAAAAAAAGGACCGAGAGAAATCGGTCATAAAAAAATAACATATCCTTATATCCGAATGAGATAGTAGGCCTAATGCAAATATTTCATAGTTGAAAGTCGTAACACAATACTTTTAACCGTAACTGAAAATGAAAATCGTCAGAAAGAAGTCATTTATGGTAGACAGCAAGTTTTCTCATAAAAATGACATTTTATTTCTCTTACACATCAGTTTTATTTCTAAAATTGAATAAATCTGATATCTAAATTAGTCATCGGGCATTTGAAAAATAGTTACGCATTCTATTATAACATTGAGAATATCTCGGGTTCACAATCTAAAAAACTGAAATGAAACTCTTTGCTTGACTTGATTGTTGAAACATTTTTACAAATGTGTTTGTAAAGGAGCATTCAGGGCCTTCAGAATGAGAAGAGCCGAGTCCTAGCTAGGCCTAAATATGGCGGACCTACATGAAAGAAGACCGCTAATCCTGTAATGGTCTCTCCGCCTCTCACACGCC
Source organism: Lingula anatina (assembly GCF_051362555.1). NCBI lineage: Eukaryota > Metazoa > Brachiopoda > Lingulata > Lingulida > Lingulidae > Lingula > Lingula anatina. Next base: position 39,840,252 of record NC_141768.1, on the reverse strand, counting down.
TCCCCACGCGTCGTCCCTCAACCGGTTCCATTGAGCCGAGATTTAATTACTGTGCCCCTGCAGGGACGACGCTTTGGGTGGCGTTTGAGAGGTGGAGAGACCATTAGGCTACATGATAGAGCGGTCTTGCTAGCGAGCTAGCACTTGGATCTTCTCGTTCTGAATGGGGCCTAAGCTTACGTATTATATGTTCATCCATACAAATATGGTTCATCTATCGTTTATTCAAATAAAAAAATGCATGAATGAAAACTGAAAAATTTAGCCTTGGTTATCCTTGTAATGAACTATCTATTAACTACCAACCGTATTGTTCTAGTGGATTGATATACATTTCCTAAATGCTCATCGTAGTGGATTACAGTTATGTTCTGTCTGTTTGACCTGGGTACTAAGTGTGTCATATTCCCCTTTGCTCCCCATAGTTATCTCTGTGATCCATTTCTCTCCTTAATTTTTGAATAAAACTGCTCTTCGTAACTGTTCGTGATTGTTAAGTTATTGTTCAGTGACACGTCTTCTTTTTCTTCTTCGTCTTCTTCTCACTTAGGGTGGATGGTGGGAAGAAAAGGGAGAAGGGGTCGTGAGGGCACATTCGGTACCGGTGATCCTGGTAGAAGGTAGCAATTAAGGAATGGCACAAGAATAAAAATGTCCCCCTGGCTTCATTCGACGAAGAAAATAAATTAGACGAGGGCAACTTTACAATAATATGCAGAGTTAAAGAAATTGCTTGGGTTTGTCACGTGTCGCTTCATATTTTATTGTTCTTGATGGGAGTAGAGGTGAGAAGGGGTACATGTACCTCGGAAGCTAAAGGAGGTGCACGTACCTGTTGTGACCACCTGGATCAGCCATTGCAATATGTAATTTTTTGCCCTTAATTTATCTCTATTGTATATTGGGTGTAAGGGGGCAACTGCCTAATTAGTGGCAGCGATAAATGATTGGAAATTATTATTGCATGTATCATGAAATGGGAGTGGGTCCGAGGCAAAAAAAAAAAAGAATTAATAGGCTACTTAGACCAGTATTTCGATCGTGATAAGGCCTATAATAATGATGATAATAATAATTAAAACTAAATTAATTTTTAGAAAGAAGGCCCTACGTGTCTCCCTAAGTCTAATTAATGTGGTCCGTAAGAGAAGGGAGTTCCATCAAATCAGTGATGTATAAGGCTAATCTATCTAGGTTACTGATCAAATCCACGTACTTTTTCTGTTGGGCTTATATTTTTTTCCTTTGAAATTAACTGTCAAAAATTATGACATAGATCTTAATGTAAGAAAAAAGGTTATTTATTATGTCTAATAAAGATAGTGTTAATCAAATTAAGAAAATCGACACAGTATTTTAAATGCAAAGCAATTAATTCAGCTCAAACTCAAGGTTTTCATATAGCGTTATAATATATTTATCAGTAAAAAGTACTGGACTGCACATTGAAAAGCTCTTTTTTTACATCGGTGGCTACATTCCTAAGTCAAATTGGCAGCGATTTCTAAAATCTCTCTGGTTCGGAAACATCACGAAAATTGAAGAAACATAAAGAAAGTTATTATAGAGCCTTTAAAGGGTTAATTAATTAAATGGAAACTCCACCAGCTTAAATACGCACCAAATATGAAATAAAAGCCCAAAGCAGTGTGTAAGATAGTCCATAGCAATGTGCAAGAGTCGAGGACCGCCAAAAACTATTTGCTGTTTGGCTTGTGTGATCACGTGACCAGGTTGCTATACACAGTGGTATTCACAATAACAATGAACCGCAAAACGCAGAACTACTTTTATAGTCCGGTTAAATATTTCTTTTTATTTTCATATGTCCTGTTATATAATTGTCTATAACTTCCAGAAATACTTTCATAATGTATGTCTTTATCATATATGATAAGTGAAATTAGAATAAATTCTGAAATAATTATGACGAACCGGAAATGAGCTAGAAGGCAGGCGGAGGATTACATGTTCCCAGAGGAATTCGTGAAGGTAATTACTGAGGAAAAGTCTATGAATTTTCAATTTAATGCTCTTGAATTGTTCCAATAATATTTCTTGACATGTAGTATAAAGACTAAAAAGACATACCCGATCAGTATGTAGGACACTGACCAAGTTTTTTACGGGGATATGCGTTGTTAAAATCGTTTGACATTTCACTATCAAAATATTTATTTTGCTAGGCTGTGTGCAGAGGAGAACGCAAGACGAGACGAAAATCGAAGACTTGCGGGACAGTCGTATTTGTATTTTACTTCACGAACAAGGATGTCATTACATAGTTTAGACCCCCACTGATCTCACTGTGTCTACAAAGGTACTCAGCTGTGGCACATATCACCAAACTTTACCACTCGGGCCAGTACCTGGTAGCCATATTGAACCATATAAACTCTGAACATGACTATGGATAAATACGAAAAAATTGGAAAAATAGGAGAAGGTTCCTATGGAGTGGTGTTCAAATGTAGGAACAAAGAAACAGGACAACTAGTTGCCATCAAGAAATTTGTAGAATCTGAAGACGATCCTTTGATTAAAAAGATAGCAATGAGAGAGATCAGAATGTTAAAGGTGGGTTACCCTTTTTAACTGGCAACATAGAAACAATTACCAATCCTGTAATCGTTTTTCAATGCAGTTTCTTGTAATTAATAACTAAATATAGATTAAGTCATACAGAAGGTAGACCAGTCCGATATGTTAAAATGTAATTGCTTTGTAGCAAAAGAAGCCAAGTACACCATGCACTTTGACTGTATGAATAATCAACCTAAAGCACAACACACACACACATGAAAGACTAGTCCGAATCACCAGCCTCTAGCTCTCAAATGTATCATTGTATGTTTCACTATAGTTATGGGGGATTAAACAAAAATTTTAAAACAAATAATACACATGATGCTTCTGTTAAGATATTTCTGTCTCATTATTGATGCAGTATTATGAATGATTAAAAATATCCAAGCTTCTAAATTGTATAGGCATCAGTTATCACACTAAAAAAAATACATGTAGATTGCAAATGTTGCCCATTTTTTAATTTGATTTAAGTTTTGATAAGAGTGGAGATAAAACATAGGCAAATTTGTTAGTACATGTAGCAATGAGTATGGTTAGTTCTCCCATGGTCAGCTTGGCAAGTTTGTGAATACACATTGTTCTATACCCTGTTCTATTAATCGTTATTTGTTTTGAAATATAGGATCTAAAAAAATGATCATATTTTAATTAAATGCTGGAAATACTGGCTTTTTAACACTGTCCTGTATTTTATGATCAATATGTCATTTGAAAGAAAGCAGTATTTTTGAAAAACCATCTTTATTGCAGTTTTGTGTTTATACATTATTGATATATGTTGAAAATGTCTCACTTACATAAAAAGTCTTCTAAATTATATTAAGTATATTTGTGTGGCAAAAATGTGTTAAGTAAAAGGGCCTTGGCCTTTGTCCTATGTTCACCTTTATATATTCTACTCATGTCATTGGCAAATTTAGAAAGAAATACCAGGTAAAATAGCTTTGAAAACTGACATCTAGACTTGGGAGGCTGCATAAATAGAAAAAAGAAAAAAAAAAACAAAACAAAAAAAAAAAAAAAACACCATATCAGGAGATCTGTAGTTTAATGTATTTAAAATGGATTTGGAACTAATTATTCACAAAATTGAGTTGAAAACACCTAACTTCTACAAGTAATACATGGACAGCTGTTGGAAACATATACCTCTTCATTTCAAGTATTAGTTCTATTACCCTAATATGATATATAAACCAGTTACTGTTATGAAATGAAAACAGTGTCACTATGGGGTTACTTGAAATCATCTATGTACTTAACATTGAATGTTATGGATTGTATAGAATGCTGTAAACATTTTAATCTAACATTAGCTCTCTAAACAGTTATTCAGACTCTAGTACCATTAGTGTCCACCCCCAGCTCTCTTCTGAAATCAATAAACTTATCATAACACCAGTGTTTGGATGTTTGGAAAGTGCTTTAATCCCAATAATTAATTTTATCAAGCCAAGCCATATTGTCTTTGGTCATATGTAATAGCTCACATGTGGTGACTGATAAGTATTGTTACCTACTATCAGGTTTCTAGTGTCAAAAGTTTTAATATGCATTAATGCCATTATTTCTGTTTTTGGATTGGAATATTTTTTTCATTGTATTTAATGTACTTGTATTTATTCTTTGTTTGTTTTTCATATTTAAATTAGAAAATTTGGTTTTAAGTGTATTTTGTCAGCTTTTGATGCAAGGTTTCAAAGGAAAAATAATCAAATGTAATTGCTTCCATTGTGATATCAAACTGATCCTCATTGGGATATATTTGTAAAAATGAATACACTCACGGGAGTTAAGCACTGCTTACCAAACTAGGTTACAAGTTCTATCAATTATTCATTGTTGAATCTAAAATAGAAGCCGCCTTTGATGATGAAGTATGCATTATTGTATAGGGTAGTTAATCCAGGAAATGAAGTGGGTATGATGAAGTACCTGTAGATAGGTTGCTCAGCAACCTTATAAATATTTGCTTTGCCTAGATCAAGCTTGGCAAGGAATAATAGCATAAAAGGATAATTTCCTGAAATCAATAGATAATAAATTGTCTGACATTTAGTTTTTTAGCAACATCTGCTGTTGTGATAAATAAAAGATACAGGGGCCATTCAGAATGAGAAGATCCGAGTGCTAACTGGTCCAAGGCCTAAATATGGCAGACCTACATGAAAGGAAGACCATTTAATCCTGTAATGGTCTCCCCGCCTCTTTCACGCCTCCCCATGCATCGTCCCTGCAGGGGCACAGTAATTAAATCTCGGCTCAATTCGACCAGTCAAGGGACGATGTGTGGGGAGGCATGTGAGAAGCGGAGTCCTTGTTAGTTAATTGCTCTAATTTTATGATGATGTAGGGATTGTTTTTATGGTGCAATTGAAGAAAAACATTAATTATATCCATATTTTCTTCTGGACTTTGTGACTGATGTATAGCACAGAATGCTAATGGTTTTTGGTACCTTTTTTTCTCATTCCAGCAATTAAAACACCCAAACTTAGTCAACCTTTCAGAAGTATTCAAAAGGAAGAAGAGGTTGCATTTGGTGTTTGAATATGTGGATCACACGGTGCTAAATGAATTAGACAGGAATCCCAAAGGGTAAAGAAGATTTTTTAGCAGCCATTTATTTTCATTGATTTACATGATTTACTTGCTGTAAAGAAAAATATTACCGTAGTATCGGTGACAGTTATGACGTAGCACTTACGAATGTTTATACATTTACATTTTAAGTTCAAGTTTAAGATTTTATCAGCACATTTTGATGTTAGTTTTCATTATTTTTCCAGGGTGCCTGAGCCACTGACGAAAAAAATTATACATCAGACCCTCCTTGCTGTCAACTTTTGCCATGCACACAATGTAAGTAAAGTGGATCTTCTTGGTATGGGCAATGCTCTTGCCACACATCACAAAGCTTCCTCATTTGGCCTGATTACGATTGATATTTCTAACATTACATTAGTGACCCATTGGAATATCGAACTTTGCTGTGCCTATTGGATCTTTTGTTGTAGAGAGCACATAACAAAACATGCAGCTAACAATCATTTTTATTGATTGTGCCATAATTGTTTCTTATTAAAGTCATGTTAAGTTGCCTGGGGTGAAGTGAGAATCAATGAAGGGGCAATGTAATGTTGTGAGGGGTGAGTTGCCATCACTGTGGCCTACTCTTAAAATCCAATTAAACATTGTTTCAGCTGTCATTTATGTTGGTGTTACTAAGGGGGGAACAGACACAAATGACACCTGACACTTGTGCCAGTAACAACACAATGGAAACCAAAACATTTATGTTAAGTCTTGCATTATTGGGAAAGTTCTATATTTTTATTGGTACAGAGAGTCATGTTTATTCAAAACAGTTAGGTTGAAATTTTTGTCAATTAGTGCCATGGGTGGAAAATGGTTTCAATTTCTCTTCTGTTCCTATGTGGTACTATGCCACTATTATTCTTGTGACCGGAGTCTGAAAAATAAGTTGCCTTATTCTGAGACTTTCAAAACTCTTAGCTGGTGTTCCATTTTCTTTTTGAATTATTAGCATTTGAAATGTTTTGGGTCAGCTATCCTTTATAAAATTTGTAGGACTTTAAATTAATATTTTCTTTGTAACATTTGTTGATCTGCTTTTATCAAGCCTTTTTGTATCTTTATGTTGATTTTCAATGGGTTTTACAAGTATTTCAACTGTTGACATTGCTAGAATGCCTGTTTTTATATATTATGTAATCATGAAACTAAGGAAGCACTTCACTACATAAACCAAGTAAAATATGGATCCCCACTTTATTAAATATGATGCCAAATATTTTGATGTACATCTTGTAAAGGAAATTTCCAGTCTCCTTTTTCTTTATTATTTCAACCGTAACATGATATTCATAGTTTATACTGCTTGTTATAATTTGTTGGGTTTTATTCCAGTGTATACACAGAGATGTGAAGCCAGAAAACATTCTAATCACCAAGCAAGGGGTTGTAAAGCTGTGTGACTTTGGGTTTGCTAGGCTACTCAGTAAGTACTTTATCTTTCTATAGTAACTTATCTTATAGCAGGCTTGGGGCATGATAAAACATGCTACTTTCAAACAAACTGCTTTGCCAATCTGTCACTGGGCAAAATTTAATTGAATTTTCTCTGGAGATTTTCTTAATTTATTTGTTTCACATTATTTTTGTTTATATACTTAAAAGGTTATTTGATGTTATCATAAAGGTAGAAACTGCTTTGCAGTTGTAGCAATACATGTTTCTCACAAAGGCTGTTTTTATTATTCAGTCATGAGGGTTTTAGTTTTGTTTTCAGTAATTTTAATACCTTTGTAAGCTGTTGTCAGGCCTAACCTTCATTCTATGTTATATGAGTGCTTGTCTTTGTTGTATCTCTTCTGTTGAGTTAATTTCATGTTTTCTGCTCTTTGGAAATGATAGATGTTTTTTGATTCAGCAGGACCTGGAGATGAGTACACAGACTATGTAGCCACACGCTGGTACAGAGCTCCAGAACTGTTGGTGGGGGACACTGCATATGGACCTCCAGTGGACGTTTGGGCAATTGGTTGTGTGTTTGCTGAGTTGATCACTGGGCAAGCACTCTGGCCAGGGCGTTCTGATGTGGATCAGTTATATCTTATCAGGAAAACATTAGGTAACTGTCTCATAGGATGCCAAACAATAAGTATGACTGCTCTGACTTAATGGTGTTGGTTTAACTCTTATAGACTGTTATGAGTATTTGAATTTTTTTAATGCAATATCCTTCTTAGAGTCCTGCACTGAAGATGTTTTAGAGTGCATTCCCATAGATTTTAGATTGATCTATCCCGTGGGGAGTCTCACTAGATTGTTGTCAGCCTGACCAGCTTAATGTCTGTCCCCCCTACTAAAAGCTGTAAGGGGGTAATTAACTTTTGTGCGAGCTCGGCTCTTGGAACCTGAGAGCAATTTAGCATGAACCCCCAAGGAGTTAGGTCGATTCAGATAGATCGATCTAAATCTATGGGAAATCAGTCTTCCAGTGAATACTAATGATAAACCCAGCCAAATCTCGTACTCCTAATAATGTTTGCTATGCTGTGCCATATGTATGATTACCAAAAGATTATGGAATTGCACTCTTGATTGTGTTCAGATCCTGTTTCTCTCTACACACTAAAGAGGTTTATCTATTAAACTGGGAGATTGAGTGAGTTGAATTACTGTGGACCGAGATTATTTCTGTGTATACACTTGTGGAAATACAATGTGGGTTGCATTTCCTGTGCCAGTGTATAATGGAACTCTAACATAGAATGCAAATTTACTCAGAGACCTTTGATGTTAAAAACAGTATTATGGAATAATGTGATTGTGAAGATATGCCCTTATTTCGTGAATATGACTCCTTTAGTATAGAAAAATAACAAAACTGGTGTTATTAGACTATAATAGGTGATATGCTTGCCAAACGTAATGCATAAATCTGTCATCTGATGCCCGTAATCTTCAGACAGCACGTAGTGGTGTATTGATGCTTTCAAACATGCAGGTATGGTTGTATAAGATATATTAAATTGACAGAAGAAGTCTTTAATGAAAAGAAGGACACATAGGACCTGTCAACAGTTTTGATAAATGGGGGAATGTGATAGTTCACTGGGCCCTAAGCAAACTGACTTATTGAAGGGCATCAGAGCACATGCTTATCTAAATTTTGTTTACCCAAGATTTAATACTTAGATCTTGGATTTTTCTCTGAATGAATTGATCCTATTTGGCAGATTAACCAATAAGGGCGAAAAGGAGTACCATAGAAACGCACTCTGTATTGAAAATACACAAGTAATAATAGTCTCTTAATCTATTTTTAGTGGTGCACGTCACAAGCATTATTTGTAAGCTGTGACCTGACATGTCACATGCAAACATACTCTGTACGAAGCAATGCATGTTGCATCACACCCAAACACACTCAGCATAGAAGCTTAGCAAGTTGTAATAATAATAATGTCTTGACTTATTTTAATGGCACACGTCACACACACATTGGATCACTTGCTGGACTGGTGGAAAAATTATAACCCAATGAAGTTTCCTTCAAGAACCTTTTAATACTTTTATGATGTGTTGTAGTTCTTATATATTGAAATCTTTCTGGGAGTCTGCTTCAAGGCACATGCAATGTCGATTGTTATACTTTCTTACAATTAAAGTCCCTGGCCGAGGTTTGTGCTCTCTGATTGTGTTTCTCGTTTTTACTTGTGTCATAGATATAGAATAAACACTGAACCCCTGAAAACCATTCTGTTGCCTTCAAATATATATATTCATTGATATTTTATTTATCTTATTTATTGATATTTATTGATATCTCCAATGCTTGGACCTGTTTAAATGGTAACATCAGTATCATTGTGCATCATAAAAGACAAAAAAATTTAATTTGATTGCTTCTCTTGGCACTTGAATTCAAAATTTATATTTTAGTTTTTTTTTTTTAAATTCTAGGTGACCTTCTTCCAAGACATGTGGACATATTTTCAAACAATCAGTTTTTTAAAGGGTTAACTATTCCAGTGCCAGACAGATTGGTAAGTGATATATTTTTCTTTAAAAAAAAATCATACCTTACATAAGGAAATTTGTTGGAAATTCGTGATTTTTAGTCTGATAGTTTCAAGATTGTGGCCCTGAATGCACCGAAAACATGTTAAGAATGCATATACCTTATGTAGCTTGTGGTCTGAGCGACACTTCTGCATTAACTTTAGCCCAACTTCCCAGTAAGGAAAGGGTTTTTATCATTTAGAGGGGAAGGTTTTTAGCAGAAATAAATTTCCATCTGTGTTGAACATGTTGTTATGTGGTTCCACGTCTCTATTGTTGGCAGCTTGGTTCTTGATTCTTACCTTCTTTGCTAAGTTCACTCCATTGAACTTAAAAGCATGGAGTGTGCCCTGTAGGTAGAATAACAAAGGCCTTTTGTTACCCCAAATGCAGGTCATCTGTAAACCAGTTCATTCAGAGCTAAGCTATTTATTATTATTATTATTAATAAAATCCCTATGGGCAATTCAATGAAGGGTCATTGAAATTTTTGAACGCACAGGGCAGGGATGTTAATTATTGAGCATATTATTGTAAAGTACATTGAATTTTAAGTGTTAGAAAAATAAATCTTAAGGACAAAGTTGGAGAAGGTTCAATTTGGAAATCAACAGTGTTTATGAGTAAAGGGAAGTTTTGGTGGGCAATTAAGGTGTATTTGGTTTAAATAAGGATACATTATTTCTTACACTTTTCTGTCTCACAAGATTACTTACAGGGAACACATACCTTCACCAATCAGATCATATAAATAACAGATGGGTTTTGATAATCATTAATGAAAGAATGACTGATATATGAATTGAAAATGAACTTCCAAAGTTGAAAGCACTTAATCGTGTTGGTGGCACAAATCCTGGTGGCAGTATTGCTGCTTTGATCCTCTAGTCTTTACTTGTGTAACAAGTATACATTCATTTAGTATACTGATGAATATTGCCATCCTAATGCTTATATGTGTAGTTACAGTAATAAAATGACACAAAACATACTTCAAAGTACTAGCTGTGCAAAAGAAGGATTTCTTATATTTGTGGTTTACATTTCAGGAGCCTCTCGAGGAAAAATTTCCAAATATAAGCTCTAAGGCAATGGATTTCATGCAAGTAAGTATTTTGTAAGGCCACTGATAGTCCATAAGGTCTGGCCAGAAAATATGTTTAGATATATGAACATGCTATACCATTTTTGTGTGTGAAATATTCAGAGTATTTTATATATATAATATTCCCAGGCATCATTTTTAAGAATTTAACAATTATTTTATGATTTTTTTTTTCTTAGCAATGCTTTGCAATGGATCCATCTCAACGTTCAACTTGTGAAGAATTGCTAAGTCATGCCTATTTGGACGATTATCTTGGTGATAGGAACACAAATGAAGAGAACCACAAGCGACGCAAGCAGCAGGAAAGGAAGGACCAGAAGTCAAGGGCAGGGGTAGGGCTTTACAAAGTACCAGTCTTCATGACTTACGATGCTGGGGTGGGTTAATTTTCATTATCTGTATGGTTAGCAGTTAGGTAGGTAGAGTATGCAATGTCTATGACAGTTGACGGTGATCACAACTGGGGGTACATCTGTTGCCTGGTCTGGCTGACTAGATACAATTTCATCATGCAGTCACCCTGGAGATGTGCCGGACTGAATACAATTTGTCTAACAATGGCAGATTGTATTAAGATGTTCTGGCATGATAAAAATACAGTCCATTGGGTTGTGATACCTCACTGTGTCAGCTTGGCATGATTATTCTTGCCACTGTCTCCCATCTTTGCAGTCTGTACTCGCTGCCCCATTTCAACTCTAAAATTACTGTCTCCCCTCGTTTCTATCTTTCCATCTTTTCCATCTCGTCCATCTCTATTCACTTTCAAAAACTCTTTTTCTCTGGCTTATAGCTTGTTGAAATTTGGGTCTAGATGTGGGGTTAGTGGGAAGCATGATACCTGTAGCTACATCCTGAATGCTTTATGTCAGGAATAGACAAATGTCCAGTTAGATGTGGCGCTAGTTAGGTGAATATGGTAAGGTATAAGTTGAAGTAATTGTAATTTCCTTGGTAGATTTACTTGTAGGCTAGTGGAAGTTATTTTTGAAGTTTACTTTCAGTAAAAGAGTAGAATGTCCCCAAACAAAATATTTTTAAAGATAATCTTTTGAATGTTTTCATGAAACAAATTTGCCAGTATGGAGATTGTTAGACATCATCTAAACTTTTAATTCACTAGTGTTTAAAAGAAAGAAATAATGTACAATAGTATTAAATAATGCTCCAACATTTACCTGTGTATTAAAGACAAGTTGTTATACTATTTTCTCATTTGTTTATTACAGAATAGTAACTCATTACCCCAGTTGACAGGTAACCACCCTGCACCTTCTACCTCACCTGTCCTCAATACCAAGCATGCACACCGTGAGCAAGGGGAGAAGAAGAACAAGTATGGGGGAACGCACCTGCCAACCATATGACTGTTTGGCCAAGGGATTTTTCGTCATGACGGGAGCTTCTACAACATCTAGAGACGAGGGAATCCTGGGGGCCATGTTTTCATTGAACTGGGCGCAATTGAGACCTGCGTGTTGTGTGGTGTGGACTAATAATTACTAATTCTCTTGCCTGCTGCATAGATCACTTGTGCTGTGGCAATCTGTGTTTGGGCACTGACCCTTGGTGGTCGGGAATCACAGCTACTAAAGTGGTTCAATCTTTTTTTTTTCTTTTTAGAATTCTGTAATCAAGTTCTTTGATTGGTTTTTGAGGAATGGTGTAGATATAGTAATTATTAGTGTACAATTTGTCATATCAGTTCAGTTGTTCTTGTGTGTTGAATATGTTAACGAAGCTTCATATCATTTGTAACAGAACTTCGGATTAATTGAATATTTTGACTTAGATAGTTTTTTATGTTATAATTTTATCTTTTTTTCACAAAAGTGTTTATTCTCTTTTTGCATGTATGTGCCCATCTTTTGTCAGATTGCATTCTATTGGTGCCATTGATAATTCTAACAGCCTTATCTTTTAGATAGTAATGGTTGATGTTGTTGACTTAAAAATTTAACACAGATTACTAACTTTTGGTCTATTGCCCCATGTGACCATAAACATGGCCAACACAAGCGTTGGTTGTTTTAAAAAGAAGGTCACATAGAGACCTGTATGTGTAGAAGATGTTTGTAGAGACCTAGTCAGGACAGCCCCAGCAAACTGTTCTTGAAGGATATCCCAGAGTATAGTGAGGCACTAGAAAAGTTTTAAAAATGCATCCTCACTGTGCCCCGTTTCATACTTTATAAGACTTGAACTAAGGAAAGCCTTTGGCAGTTATTCCCTGCCAATGTTTTAAAGTATGAATTGAATAATAATTCATGAATTCCATGATATATACCAGTCAGTTCTGAGGACCAAAGTATCTGATTTATAAAGTGCAATACCACAGTAGCCATCTGAATTGTTAGTGATCATTGTTGCATCTTTGTTAGGACTGCATGTATATTTTTAGCACTTCAATATTGCTATACTTTGCATATATGTGTAAATGAAAAAGTGATTTAAGCACAGTTAACAGGTAAAATCAGCTGAATTTTCATCTGTTTAGAATTGAAAAAAAATTAATTAAACAGATAACTAGTGAATAGTTTGATTACTGCAGAAAGCAAGTCATTAATAGCCAAATATTTAAGTTAAATCACTTAAGTCATTTATTATGTTAATAATTTCTAGTTATTGAAGGATAGTCCTATCTGATTACTGCCAGTATAACAAATCTTAAGGAATTCCTTGCAAGATAATCAAACATCTTTAATTGCATATTAAATAAAGGTTTTTCTTTTTCATCTGGTTAAAAATCCCTGAACATAGTATTTTAACTGTTCCGTCCTTTTATTAATGTTTGCCAATCAATTTCTTACTATATTTTTTCTTAAACCACTGTTAACCAGTTTCCTGTTGCAGTGTTCTGTTTATGTATTAGAAGCTGCACCACAGGTGTATTGATTTATGTATTAATGGAAACTTAATATATAGAAAGATAATAAAGATGTTCTTGTAGAAACAAAGACTTGTTTTGAATATGGAGTGTCTGATCTGCCCATTTATCTAAATAATATCACACCACCTACCTCCTTCCCAGATCTGTATGGTGTACACATATGCTTTTGAATCAAATAGTTAAAGTTTTAGTCATTTTTCTGAATGGTGGAGTTTTATGTGCATAGTTTGACATGGAACTGATGTACTTTACGAAGTGAAGCTTTCAAAAGTTAAAGAAAAACCGACATTGAGATGTTTACAAAAAATTTGTAGCCAATGTTAAATTCTACAGAGATTAGCATTCACCATATATATATATATATATATATATATATGGAAGCACTTGCTCTTCAGTAAACAAAAGAATGCTGGAGAGCCAGCTCCTCAGTAAACAAAACAAGCCAACCTCTCGTCCTTCCCTTAGCTGCAAAAGACTTATTGATACTCATAGCATTTTGAACTGAAATCATACATATCAATGATATTAACCAGAATTTGGACACATCTATGTGAAATAAAAAAAATAGGCACTGGCAAACATTCATTCCATGGATCATTATCTTCAAATACCTGAGAAAAAACAAATAAGAAAATGAAAAATAAATACTTGAAAGACAATTGTATATTTATTCTTCATACGTTTAACATATTCAACAAGGTTAAAAAGTTTTGATTACCTATAGACCATTGTTGGCATAATACTAGACATACACACCAAATTCTGGTGGGAATATGCATCCAAATGCAGATGGCATTCTTTTCTTGAGCATTAACTTCCTTTAAATCAAACTCTGCAGCTCCACATTTGTGAACTGTTACTGAAGCAAAGTTAAATCTCTTTTTGACTAAGCACTTAAATCCTATGGTGCACTATTGTGTATACAAGTAGTACCACTGGCCTTATAAATGCCTCTGGACAATTATATCATTACCAGAAATACTAGCCATTCTTCATAATGAATACAGATTTTCTAATTAAAATTACTTAATCTATAAGTATCTAAATGCCTTTTATGTTACTTTCTTTACCTCCTGTCAAACAAGATATCCTAAATCAAAGTAGTTTTTGAAAAGAAATTTTGTAAAATTCAGCCAATCTATATGTATATTTTTTTCACTCACTTGAAAAAAATTTTAAAGAAGACTCAAATCCTCATATGACACATAACAACAAATCCTCATATGACACATAACAACAACTAACATAGCCTGGTAGTGCCAATTTTTGAGAGCACTCTTGGCTCCAGTTACACTGGTCCTTCTCGAGTTTTGAAGAATGCAACTGAAATACTAAAAAAAGAGCCTGCGCTGCCTCCTTCCCCCTACAAAGGAAAGAAAATACATGAGACAGTTAAAAATAAAATCATGCTTATATCATATTTGATATCAATGCCATTATATCACATTTAGTAACTAAAATAATTTCAAAACTAATGCTCAGAGCAACTGTACCATGCCTATGTGATGCACTTGGTGCACATTAAGCTTAAATACAAAATGTTACATTGAACATCATTTTCATTAATCTCTTATAAAAATACTATACCTACAGAAAACATGTCTCTTTGGACGCAAAATATCACAGTTATTAGGAAATATTAAGTGTAAGTTTTTAACAGACATTCTGCTATCATCTAAATAGTAATTTATTACTTATCCAATTAATCAATCCGGAAATAGATTTCTCAATCACTGGCCATGGTCTTAGACTAGCAAAAACAAGCTATACTACTTTATAATTGCACAAGTGTTCACATTCATAATGCATCTAATTGCCTCTTATAAAACACATCCACTGCACTTGGATACTTATACTGTCAAGTTACAGTTGGAATGAAAAAATACTGTGGGAAAAGATATTGCGATGTTCTATAAGCATTATACTGGACAAATCTATACACTGGCATTTTTATTAAATGACAGCTTCTCATTGTTTCTTTATAAGCCTTAGAATATATTCTAACTAGCAATAGCCTATAGATCAAATCAAAATTATTTTCAAACATCTTGCTCCTTCAGAGAAGGATAATCTCAAATAGCTGGTAGATCATCTGGCTGCGTGAAACCAGAGCCTATTGTGCTTATCACCACTCCTCGCGCACTCAGTGCGGCACTGTTTGTGCGAGACAGATGGGTCATCTGAAGGTCGTGGCCAGAGCCTGAGGAGGCAGCGCTAGGACACACCTGTCTATGGCGCACTTTGTACTTGTTGATAGCGACCACTATCACCACAAAGAGACTGAAAACTATCAGAGAAGCTATCACTATTCCAACTACTGCTGCTGCACCCAGACGAAAGGGACTGTCGGTGTTCAGATTTGTAGACCTGAAAGAAGTCAAAATATGAACAATGACATGATTTACAATATATATCATAATACCATGTTTTATTATTCAGAATTGGTACAATCTGAAACACCTTTAAAACATAACAGGTGGATCTGGATAACTTTAAAAGAAGAAATAACTTTCTCCTCCAATATGCAACTTTTTTTCTCATCTCTGTTTATCCCTTACCTGAGTGATAATGGTTTTATTTCTTCTCCTAAGTACTCGACTTTGAACTGTTCTTCTTTTACCAGTTTGGCCAATTGAGCATAGGCAGTCTTTACCACAGGACCTAGCAAGTAAAAGCAAACAGGGATTTACATTTCACCACCAACACTCTTTACTGGACATCATTGGCTTTTCACAATTTAAAATTTGGCTGGAACAAAAAATAAATTTCTGTTCAAAATCTAATTTTTTATCAAATATTATAACCACCCCAACCATAACTGAATATTTACCAGGAATGGGGAAAACATCTTTTTTTTTTTTTTTTAATTGTGCAATGTGTGTCAAAGACAACTTACCCTGGTCTTCGTAAGTTGCAGGGAGGATATCAAACTGCACAATAACACTGCCTTCTCTCACAGAAATATTATCTATTCTATCACTGGTAATTTTGATTGCTTTTAGCACCTCTTTTATCACTGCCTTCTGGAAGGAATCCACCCTCCCAGCAGCAACAAGAGCAGTGTAGTTTATATTGAACGTCAGTTCTGCAGTGACTGAAGAAGATGGGTCTGGAAATAGAGATAACCATGGTCAAGAGTTGCTATAACAATACTAAACTGGTAATAATTTATCTTGCTGGGAATGAATATATTGCCAAAAAGTACTTGTACAAGAAGACTCTTGACACACTGAAAATCTATATAGTATTCCAACTGTTTGCAATGCCTTGAAAACCAAGTATAATTTCAATAAATGCCATAAATAGTAAGAGGATGTCACAATCACACTTACCTTTAACAGTAACTCTAATTGTGGTTGTGGAAGGGGTAGTCGATGTTGATGATGATGGTGGTAATGATGATGATGAGGATGAAGATTGAGGGGTAACACGAGGGCGAGGGGATGAGGGAAGAGTTGCACACAGCACTCCTTCCATAGGACACAGAAGAGAGCCCAAAAGACCCGGAATCTGAAATATCAGGATACGCTTATATTTAAAATAAGGACGAATATGCTGAGCATTCAGAACTGTCTAAAATACAAAACCTTTTAAAACATTTAAAATTAAGATCATAATTCTTATAAGAAAATTTTCAAATAAATAATTAAATAAATAAACAAAAAGCATAATATTAAAAGATATCATCATGAAGCAAATTTAGGTAATGTATGTTATCATATCGCCAGAATTTTCACAAACATCCAACTAGATTCCACATTTTGTTTCACCAGCAAAGAAAAGGGAGAATGATATAAACAATTCTGATTTATATTCAAAGTTCATTTTGTCAATTGCTGGGAAATGCAGGTGAAAAACATTCAGTAGTCCTTATCTCTAAAACCGATTTAGATTTTATTTAAAAAAAGGAAGTCACCTCAACCATGTCTCCTCCAGGACAAGGAATCCAGCTGGAGTTTCCAACCCTGACCTCCACTTGGTTAATCCCTGCACACCTGTGTTCATAGCACCTGCCAGAGTAATCCATAGCACCATTGGTTCCCTGAAGTACAATACATAGTATGTGCTATATTATATATTACCTCTAAGCAGGTAACACATCAAACTGTTTAAGTTCCAGTTTCGATTTCCATTTTCCAACTTTACTGATTTAGAAGTCTAAACCGCACCTAACATATTCCAGAATCTAGAAGTTGTGCTTTTTGCCAAAGTTCAGAAATATTCTGGTTCTACTTTGTAGACAAATGAAATAAATGAAACTGGTGCAAAAAAAAAAATAAAATGTGACACTGTGCACTTACTGAAAGAGTGAGGTTAGACAGGAAGCACCTGCTGTTTGAACTATGAACTTCACCGTATCCAAGCGACACAGAAGCACCAAATGGAAGAAAACATGCACCCTGAAGAAAAACAAATTTAAGAGACCTTTCTTTTTACATTTATAAGCTTTCTTGGTTCTAGCTCATT
The DNA here is from genome assembly GCF_051362555.1 of Lingula anatina. Taxonomy (NCBI): domain Eukaryota; kingdom Metazoa; phylum Brachiopoda; class Lingulata; order Lingulida; family Lingulidae; genus Lingula; species Lingula anatina. The sequence goes on along the minus strand of NC_141768.1, from coordinate 39,822,607 downwards.
TTTTACAGAATGGCTGGTTATACAGTAATATGGTACAGACCTAACAATAGTTTATGACAACCTTTGCATACATGCAAGTAATACTGCTAGTAATGCACTTTGAACATAGAAGACTGCAAGTAATGAAGTACTGAATCAAAGAGTAAATACTTTTTAACCTGTAAAATGCAAATAGTGCAAAAATGACAATATGACTCATGAGACCCAAATAACATCCTTTTTTGCTTTCCTTAACACTAATTTCAGAGAAATCAAACACAGAAGGTTGAAAAAAAAATAAAACTACAACTTACCCCAGGTTGAGCAATAAATATCCTGCAAGATCCCAAGAAATCATCTTTGCTGCATTGAGCTTTGTCCAAGTGCAGATAATGACAGCCCAAATCACTACAGTGTAAATTAAATGTTTGTCAAATTTCAAAATTACAGTTATGTAAACATCTGAGTAAAATAATGTATCATAAACAAAAATAAACTTCAAATCAAATCAAGAATAAACTAACAAAATTTATCTAATATTCTATCTTTCACTTTATTTTTATTTTCTACATATTAAGTGGCACTTAATAAATATTTGAAGAGAGGCATTGCTGTTACAAACTGGTTGGAGAACTAACAGCACTATGAAATGATCTTATTTCTTTTTAAAAGAAAACTCATCACTCACTTTCCTGTACAGAAAAACTCAGACTCGTCATTGCAGGCTTGTTGCAAACCAAAGTCACAGCCTTCATCTGAAGGGTGAAAAAAATTTATGAAGTAAAACAGATCATCTATTTAAATGTTATCGTTATTTATCAATCCATTTACTGTTTCATGATATAAGACTTTTAGCCAAAGAAAATTCAGTTTCCAATCACGTATCTACTAGTGTTAGACTATACTGATAGATTATTACTTTGCTTACTAATATTAAAATTTTTACCTTTTCCCCAGTGGTAGTCATCTACTTCCTGATAGTTAACCTTGTACCATCCCATATCCTCAAACAGTGACATTGTCATGTTATCTATAAATGTTAAATGTGGCTAGAAGAACAAAAATAAAATTTGTTACATAAGTAAAAATCAATCAAAAAAAAAATAATAATAATAATAAAAAATACAGTGCACAGTTTTTAATACATTTTGTAAATAAGGTTTTACATTAAGATAAAACCCAGTGAAAACCAAGTGTTAACTTCAGATCTAGTGGATACAAAAAATGTCCAGAATTTTAGACACATGAAAGCTGCTTCTACAATTCAAATTTACCATTACTTAATACTACCTAACAACATTGCCTCCAGCTCAAGTTTTTGACTTGCCAGCTTTTTTCAATACTAGTGGAGTTTAATTTCAAATGAAATAGCGAGGATTTTAATTGCAGTTAAATCCCTCTTACCAAGCCTATAGATGGCGCCATGATAGATCCTTGTAGAAACCTTGCATCCCAGTGAGAGTCAATATTGCTATTCTGAATAAAAAATCAACAGCAATAATATTACATAAATCATGTAAAAGAATCCTTAAAATTATCACAAAGTTAAGAATACATTATATTATCAATAGAAAAATGTGTCCCGAACTTTTATGTGAAAAAAATCAAACACCTGACAAAACAAACAAAACCTGAAAACATTAACAACTGGTAACATCAAGCTCACTTACAATCAATCATCCAACTTAACTTACTCTTGCAAAGGATATTGTTCATAACTTACCACCAAATGTAAAGGTGCGCCAAACTCATTGACAGGATGTGTTGTGCAGTTATAATGTTGTGAAGTAGCAGTAACATGTGTAGGTGTGATGATTCTCTCTACTCTAGAGACTGAGCCCGTAACACGGTGTCTTTTGGGACAGTTTAGGCCGGAGGCTGTCAAAGAAAAAACAATCTGTTATAATTTTTGACCTAAATAGTCAATAAAACAAGAGAATATGAAATGTTTCGCGTCATCTTCAGAAATTGAATTTTCTTTTTCATGAAAGAGACATATTAAAACTCCATTTGGTATATAAACTAAATCAACTTCCACTTAGATAAGAATTCTGTAACCATTAACACAAAAAGAGGCTTCTTACAAGGTAAAATATTGTTATTATCAAAGCACAAATTTTCAAAAAGACCCGTTATTTATTTTTAAAATGCTGCTGCTGATGGAAACCCACAACTCACCTGAATGAGAACAATCACGGTATTCATCAAGCAGGTTCTTGGAGAAGCCAAGAGCATGGAATAGTTCATGGATCATAGTCTGAAAAAGGAGGAGATGCACAATTACCCAATTGTTAAACATGTCAAGAATAAAATTCATGTCATTTTACTCAATCCTGCAATATCAGAACTCAAATTCTTTTCACAAATAAACAATATGCGTACATAACATTTCTACTTAATAATAATATACTTCCTAACAATGTTGAATTTTCTTTTGACGTGATACTAAATGATCAGAACAAGTAACAATCTTACCAGCACTGCTTTGCTTTCCTCAAATGTACCATCATTTAAGTGTGTTGGGCAGAAGTTAACATATCCTGCCACAGGGCGGCCATTTTGATCTTGTCGACAATAAGAAGCATATGCCATCACAGCAAAATTCTGGGAACAAGGAAAAAAGGAAACCCTCAGAAAATGACATACTTCTAAATTAATAAGAAAATGAGAGAGCTACTTGCACACATTATGAAATAACACTGAGAATGCTTTGTTAAATAAAATGTCTAGTGTCTCACTAAAAATAGCAAATCCAAACCAAATAATAATGCTAGTTAAATTTTACCACAGAAAATTGGACAAGACTTCTCTAATTTAAAAAAAAAAAAAAAAAAAAAAAAAAAAAAAAAAAAAAAAAAACACTTTTTGACTTCAGCAAAAATAATGCCAAATTAACTTCTGAATGTATTAAGTACAGGCAATACCCCTTACATCTCTTGAACAGCTGCCCGTACTGCGAGCCTGAATGTAAACCACATAGTCTGCAGCTAGGAGACCAGGGCCATCTGAGAAGTGTTGCTGGTTTGGTTGGGATGCATTGTAACCATAAGTACTAAACCCACTCAGGTGTTCTCTAGGGATCTGTAGGGAAAATGTTAAGTATCAGTTGTCCACAATATTCAATAATATTTTACCTTAAGTCAGAGTTCAATTTTTTTTCAATTTTTAAAAAGATCTGACGATGATCATTTTCCTTTTCTAGGAAAAGACAATTAAACATGACTAAGTTCCTGAAAAAATAAAAAAAAGGTTAACAAATAACGCAAACACTACGGTAACTTCAAAAGTAATGGTTGACAATGATATAACCTTCCCTAATCTGGAGGATAATACTCCTCTTAATTTAAGTAGAATACAGAGAAGCTGGTGGTTATAAGAGTATGTTGGAAACAAAGAGAGACCTGTTAACCTGACTGCAATCAGCCAGAATCCCTGTGGAACTGGATCGATCTACGTAGAATGATAGCTTTATTGGGAATGAGCCTTTATTTTGCACCAAATAGTGTCAAAGAATGGTTTGAAAAAAATGAAAATGTACCTTTCTAGGAAATTAGAGAGTTTAAAGTTCTTTTAGGTATAAAACTATCAATGGTATTTCAAACATACCCTTTAATTCAATGTCTTAACAATGGTTTTATTTCTTGTCTGAATAGTTTAATATGTTAATGTTTTAATACTGTTAAGTCAAATTAACTTGTAAGAATTAAGACTAAAATATTGTTATTATTATTATAAATATTATAAATAATATTTATAATATTTATAAATAATATTATAAATATTATTTAAACCATTATTAATATTATCATTTTTTCATCTAAACTGATATCATATAGAAGAAGATTTTCTTACAACAAAATCATCTGGGCCACATTTTTCATCACTGTCTCTATATCCAACTTTTAGCTCTTGGCACCTGAAAAAATATAATTATGTATTATATGAATATTCCTTCTAACCTTACATGTAGCAAGTGAAATTGTTTGCAAATCAACAGTTTTGTTTCACACTGATTTTAATGGGAAAATTTGTGTAAAACTTAAAACTTCTTTACAATAAGCCATCTTCTTTATTCTGTTAAGTAGTTCTTTGTGTAATTTTTGTTGCACTGAACACGTTTAATAACATAAATTTAAATCACATTAAAACATCCTATGTAGTAGTTTAACATTAACAAATTAAATAAATTTAATAAACCAACAGCCTGTTACAACAGATACAAGTATTAAGCCTTCTTTTCATCAAAAGTACACATACATTATAACCTGATGAAATGGTTTTTGAAATACATAATAAGTCTTACCTTCCAGCATTGGGACCATCTGACCAGAAGATATTGCAGGCCTCTCTACTAAGGAGAAGTGGACCTTGGACATGGATAACTACAAGAAATACAGAGTTAAATCTAAAGATTCACATTGAATTTTGTTCAAATGAATATGGGATGTTTATTTCCAACATAATCATTATAATATATTATTCCAACCAAACACCAAAGGCCATTTGTTTACAAAATAAAATGAATTTTGAACAAAAAGGCATTGAAACAAATACACTCTCCTCTTTCCCCGCTTCACTCATTTTCTACAAGTTTCTCACACTCTAAACTCTTTCCTGCACTTTTACCCCTACAATTCAAAATCAAAACTCATTAAAACTGGAAAATATATTCAGTTTGCTTTGATCATTATTGTAAGAGAACAATTTATTTTAAATTATTCTTAAAGGATTTATAAAAAATATTTGCTCAAGGACAGGATACAAAAAAATTTAACAGATTCATTTTTTCTTCAACAAATACAAACACTCTATGTTGAAATGTGTCCCAACCTTGGTAAATCCATTAACACATGTTTCAAAGTCTACAACATTTTACCAGAAGAAAAAAAAAACTGCTGGAAAAAATCCCAGGTTGCTTAGATACAGGAGGAAAACATTGGAATACATGTCACACAGTGTGAATTAATTCCCATTCCCTGTCAACAACACCTAGACTTGAGTGAAAAGGGTATTTTCTACTCCTTTAACTTTACGAGCAACTTTTAGTCTTTCTAAATGAAGATGCAAACCAAGACCAGTATGAGTCTTTTTTTATTAGAAAGGTCGTGATACCCTACCAACAAGATCATATCTGATATGTTTCTAAAGGTTAAATGCTGAAAAACATATGCCCATATACCCCATTTTACATCAATTTACTGAATCAAAATCGGTAAATATGAAGGGGCAATTTTGTGTTATATTCTAGAATTTAACTGTGACATACACACACATTCACACTTTCCAATGCTTTTAACTCTTAAAAAGATAATTCATCAAAGATGATTTTTGTCTTATGTGCATTTAAATCATTTCAAATTTACACAGTTCATGTTGGAGAAAGATGAAAAGAAACAGATATACAAGAAACCAGGCTTAGCTAAAGGCTAATCTCTAGGTTAACAAAACCAGGTAGAATTTGTCCGTCTCTTTATCTTAACCTGTCAATAGCTACCGTGATCTGTGTATACTGTTGCTCCATAACATAAGATTGGGCTCTCCTGGCATCACAATGTAAATCAATACATATTCTAGTTACCACATCAGGTACTGCACAGTTACTTTTGTGTGAAATAAATATACAAATAAAAATACCCATTTTTTTAGAATCTATCATAGATTTAATGTGCAATCAGTTCAATACATTTTATGTTGCTGGGTAATGACAATCGTACACATATGTCAATTGCAAAGTTCATATCTTCACGTGTTCACACATGCATTACACTCAATTCATTTTATGCAATAGGATTAAATCAACACCCTACTTGTACACCTTTTAGACTCAGCATAATGGCCCACATAAAAAATGTTGTCCTTTATTGACTATAATCTCAATGCAACATAATTGAGGAAACACTAGGAACAGTCAGTGTTTACTGTTCTCTCCCGGCAACTGCACCAACAGAGGGAGAGTCCAATGATTACTCCACATCAATGCTGGAGTTTAATGCACAAACACACTGCTTAAGCTGGGTCTTGTTTAAGTAAGCGGAGCAGAGAAATGGAAACCAAACACAGTAAACATATTTACCCTCCCTTTGTCTCCTTCCCTGTGCAGGAACTTTGTTAACATTTTTCTTGTACCTTGTTTTGATTTTGGGCATGAAATAAGGTACAGTTGCCTTCCTCACAAATTACCCGTTTCATTGTTGCAGATGATTACTTAAAATGTCATTCTCCAAAATAAACAAGATTTGTTTGTAAATCATATACCCTGTTCCTGACCAATAGCCATCAGGGGCACATCAAAACCCAGTCCCACAACACTACGATAACTTCATAACAAACAGTATTAAGTGTACATTTCTTTTCATCTTTTTTAAAAATCATTATTATTCATAGACACAAGACAATGCCGATGCCTCAAAAGAAGATACAGGAAGAGAGAAAAATGATCAGAGAGCTAAAGAAGTATCTGTGCAAGCTACTAATAAATATGGAGCATCACTTATTTTATCCACTTCATCACTTCAAAAATAAACATTTTATATACATACAAAGTTTCCCACTTTCATTTCCGTAGAGCTTTTTAATTGTCTTTAACATGTATATTGACTATAACCTCAATGCAACTTCATTAATTTAATATACAAGTTTTGTTCAAATTTTTAAATAATCACCACACATTCCCTCTACTATACCAAAGGTACAATGAAAAATTTTTTTTTTAATAAGAATACAAATTTTCTAGGAAAGTTGGATAAAAATAAGTTAGTAATTTCTGAATAAATGAACCTCTGGCCCTGGCCTTACATGAAGGGAGTAAAATTTTCAATTGGCTTTAACACTCACCTGACAAAAGATTTGAGATTCTTGTAATGGCCATATTAACAGTATTTCTGAGGCGACCTTCTTCATTTTCAGAAAGACCCAAGTTCTCATAGTGGGCTATAATGCGGATGGGTTCATACGCTTCAACCACACGTTTCCTTCTGTATTTATAATTTATCTTATTTTTCGAGTTATCCAAACTGTGTTCTGTTTGACTAGAATATTTGTCATCATGTCTGTGGCTGCTGGACCTATACTGTAAAGTGGATACTGGGACTGTATCTGGCTGGATCTGGTCATGGATGCAGGACCCATGAAGTCCAGTGACAGCCAGCAGCAGCCATAATGCCACGACTGCACCAATATATGGAAGCAGCATCTTCTGATTTTTCTAAGATGCTACATCTTACTTGATTGTCTTTTCCAAAGTAGATGGACACTGCTGAAACAAAGAAACATGTCTTATACACATGCATGATAATGGCTTGATCTTTTAAATGGGGAAAAATTATCAATCTTTTAGAAACATAAAAAAACAAGATTTGAAAAAAATGTTTCTGTGAAGCACTTGCAGTGCTTTTACTGTATAAATTTAAAAAGAACTTGAAGGAAGCCTGCTTTTCATTTTTGATCCTACCAATCAATAAAACTGATCTGATTTTTATAATAAATTAATTAAAAAATACTGTATCTATAAAATTCACAATTTTTCCCATAAAAAGTTTAGGTGATTACCATAAATGACTGATTCACATATGATCTGCTTATTAATATGGTGTAATTATAAGGGCTAAATACTGGTGTTTGGAAGAAAAATGAGACAATTCAATACTTGACTAAAATCACAATATATTTTACCAAAATGATAATGCAATTTTAAGCAAAGGGAACTCCTCATTGCATTTTTCTAAATTTAATAATTTGACACACCTTTTAACATAAATACAGTATCTATCTACATTTGAATAAAAAGATTTAAGACAATGAAAACCTATCTACAATGAATGTACGCTAACTTCATCCTTTAGACACTTTATATCAAAATAACATATAAATATGCCAAATGGCCAGGCTTAGAAACTACTTAAGTCGTATATTTGCAGGTCTATATGTCATGCAGAACTACTAATATTTCCCAGTTCTGAAATTAAAGATGATAAAACCTCTAAAATAAAAACACTTGGTATCATATTTCCTTCTAAAATGCACCAGAAGACATATGATGGTCTAGGTGACTGGGAAGTCACTCTAAATGTTGGTACAAAACCTTGAAACCAATTGCAGGGAAAGGTCAAGAAATGGTTCCAAAGTAGGAAATATTTCCTTTTTTTTTCCAAAAAAATTAAATTTGGTAAGAATATCCCATATAAGGTAATTTTAATCAAACAAAGTACCGGTATTAATGGCAGTGGGAAAAACAAGTGCTGAATTTTTTGCTTAATTCATCTTTTGCCTTTGATTGTCTTTTAGCAGTATTTTTAGCATTTAACAGTTGCATTACTGATGTTATTTCTTGGCGTAAATTTTGCTGCTTTACTTCACAAGTAACATTCAAATCAAATCCTTATTTGGTTTAAACAATCCATCAGAGTTCCAAATATGTGTATGATATCATCAGTGTTTGTTAAAAAATCAAAACAAAAGACAAGTACACGTCGTTTGCTGGCTAACATACAGTAAGTTGCACTGCACATTACAATCACTACTAGTGGTTGTACAATGATTCCAGTACTTGTACCGACTTCTTGACTTCATGTTTGACACAACAAATCAAAACTAAAGTTAACGTTAGATCTCGAACGAAAAAGACCTTAGTCCAACAGACCAATATTGATAATTCTACTCACACTCCATTCATTCAACATAACAGAGTTTATGTCAGAAAAACTTCTTACCGTTTTGACATTGTTACCATTCCACACCTTCCTTCCTAAAGTCTCTCCAAACGTCACGCGGAGTTACTATTCGTCACCGATTGGTTGGTATGAACTCCGCGCCTGCGCTCTAATCTTCACCTCATGGTTCCGGTACATGCATGAAAATGTCAACAGTCGTGAGCTCGCCGTATTTTTGCACGGCTGGCAGAGGAACAGAGCGTTTTCTAGTCGAGGAACTGAAGGCAAAAGGTGCAACGCAGGTAAGGGTATTATGCATTCAATAATTTCTGTATATATCAGTAATAAAGCGAATAGATTTTTTTCTCAAAGGCAGCTAGCGATTTACGAAGTACTATTTCAGCATTTGTAGTTCTAAATTGCAGAGTTGGCATTGGACCCGTGTGGCATGATGTTTCATGTGCCATTAGCACTCTTACTTTTGGCTTTTTTGATATGCACGATATGTGTTAAAATATATTAACACAAATTGCACATATCAGAAGCCGTAATTAAAGTGGTTACGACGCTTGAAACACCGTGCTATGATCCTGTGGTTTTTGTGAGGAGCACATTTATTTACAATATTGAATTAGAATGATGGCAAGTTGCATGTGTGCTTTGGTTAAAATGTGAATACAAATTCAATTTGTTATCATATATTTATAAAAGCAAACATTTTTTTATTTTTATTTAACTGTTTGAAAAATGCAAAATGATGACACGTTTTGTTTATTTCAAGGTTCAACAGTTTGATGGTAAGGTTTTATTTCACTTTCAAGGCAAGTGTGAGAAGCTTATTGACACAAGATCAGCTGAAAGATTGTTTATCCAAGTATGTTTTCAGAATAATATAGGTTTCACCAGAAGGAAAGGTTTGTCCAGAGATTATCTCAAATAATTTTTTTTAAAAGACAGTAATTTAAAAAAAATTACAGCTTTGAGTCTTTTCCTTTGACTGTTGATAGGCACATCCTAGTTCAAGATTTTCATGTTCACTGTACTTGTTGCAACAATGTATTGTCAATTATATTATAAATAAGTTTCTTAAAAATAAGCTTTGTGATTAAGATTTCTTAAAAATAAGTCTTGTTATCTTATTCACTGTTTGTATTTTTTTTAGGTCTGCACCAAGTTTCTGAATTAATTAAACAAATCAATAGTTGGTCAGATAACCTGAACTCTTGGAAAATATTTCAATTTTCTCATAAGACTGGAGACAGTGAGAAAACAGCCATTGGAAATAATGATGACCATACCCTAGCAAAGAGGCAGAAATTGGATTCAGAGTCACAAGTTACTTTTAGAGTCTCTTGCAAGTGTTCAGGCAACACTGGGAGAATGTTTTCATTACAGCAATGGTCAAAAACTCTTGGTATTGCTGTAGCAAAGAAAACAGGCTGGAAAGCTGACCTCAAAGATCCCATGCTGGAAATATATATTCAGATCAATGATGGTCATTTTGTCATTGGCCTTCCAGTAACTAAAATCCCACTTTCAAAAAGGACTTACATCAAGCACATAGGTCTCAGGTCCACAGTCAGTTGGATTCTATGCTCCTTATGTGACATTTCCCCATGTGATGTTGTATTAGACCCCATGTGTGGAGCAGCAACCATCTTAATGGAGGCACAGCACAGCTGGCCCCATGCCAGATATTATGGATTTGACATTTCAGACTCACAGCTGGTGAAAGCAAGTGAAAATAAACAACTTTTACCTGATTCTAATAGCATTGAATTGCTACAAGCAGATGTCAGGCAGCTACCAATGAAATCAGGCAGTGTGGATGTCATTATATGTGATCCTCCATTTGGATATAAACATTGTAGCCCAAAGACTGTGGAAACCCTTTACCCACTGATGATCTCTGAGATGAACAGGGTATTGAAGCCAGGAGGAAGAGTGGTTCTTCTCACAGTCACAGAGCTGAAAGATTTGGTCTTACACCTGGTTTCAGGTCAGCATGCTCATAAAGAGATAGATGTTGATTCTAATCAAGTAGTTATTAGACAAGAAAAGAAATATGTGGGACAAGAAATTCACACCCCTGCTGATTTGGGAACTGTCAACAGTGAAGCGGAGCTCGATAAACGTTTAGAAGTTGCAAGCACTGGTCATGCAGTAGACCTGGGCAATAAGAATGGTAACGCCGAGCACAATAAGAACTTTGAGAACAGTAAAAATGATCCTAGGTCCAGTAGTAAATGTGTAGAGGAAGAGGTCAAGCACATATCTTGGGTATTACAGCAGTGTAGTTATTTGAAACTTGGAGAAACGCATGCTCAGATTATGGTTTTTACCAAAAAATTGTGAACCTTTTGATGCAGACATTTATCAATCATTTGAAATGAACACAAAATATTTTAATCATTTTTGTAGCATTTTATTTGGTAAGATAAACTATGAAAAGTCCTGCAAATTGCATTTTATTTTTCTTTATTATGAATCCTCTTCTTATTTCACTTTAAATGTGGAATAATAGTATGTCTTGATGGGATATGTGCTTGATACATATTTTTCCAATCTCTAACAGTATTTAAAATACAATCGATCATAAAAAGATTATTTCTGCCATAAATGAAGAGTCCTGAAAAGAGTCCCTGACATAAATAGCAGTGCATTTTTAACTTCTAACAATGCATGCATACAAAGTTCCATAAATGTAGACGCTCGATGGCTGAATAGTAAATGACGCCAACTCTTCACCTTCATGTTAGAAGCACACCCACTGACTAGTATGAATCTTTCACAACCACAATCATGTTGTGGTAAATGTTTCCTTCCCTGTTACACTGGCTATTTTTTTGTCGAGATTCCACCATCATGGCTTCATGTCTTGGAACAATTGTTCTTCAGTCCACCAACTTGAACTTTGTTTTTGTCATATATCTAAAAGAAAAAGGAGATTACTAAGGTGACAGCAACAGATTGCCTTCCTGGTAAATTTGCAGGTTTATAGATTTCACACTGCCTAACACATGCTTAAAACAAACATGTAAGGGAAATTATTTTCAGAAATCTCTACTTGGGTTTTCAACTTGCATATTAAACATTAAGTTATATACTAACCACACACTTTATGTGCCAGCCTTCCACTTCAGTTTATCTTGAGTGGGCAGAGAGGGGTGTGTAAACGCACACTGAGATTTGTTGTTACAACTGATGCCAAAGCGACATGGCTGAAATTGGAAAACAAAAATCACATCAGTCCAGCAATGTATTAGTTGGTAACATATTAAAAGTATAACTACCAATAACATATTAAATCACACACACAGACCCACAAAATCTTTTATACTGCTAGTCAAAAGAAATATCTGACCATTCAAACCAATGTAATTTCCAAAAGTCATTTCAACAAGTGAAAAATTAACACAATTGTGTATGAAGTAAACATCTGTGCAAATCACAAATTCTGAACTTTATTCAGCTACAGATGGTCTTTGGACTTTACTCTAAAAAAGCAATAAAAATTTATGTTAAGCTTTAAGTCGACATGCAAGCATTCATTATTCTTAATCTTTTTTTAAAGCAAATGGTAAACTATGTGTACATACCTTTGGGTGACTGAAAACACAGTTAACATTTGTGCAGTTTGGGATGTATTTGCAGGTGATCTGTTTGGGACCTTTTGGCACTGGGGGGATGCTGGCATGTGATGTAGGAAATAAAAACTTAGGAGGGGCTATAACCACTGGAAATGTAAAATATGGAAAGAATATTTAGTGTCAACCTAAAGCTTTGGATACGTCTACTTACCACTTCTATCAAAATTCTTAAATCTACACTTTATCATACTTAATAAATATGGAAATTACAATTATCAAACATTCTTCCAGTTTCATTTCTCCATTTTAATTTTTTTCACACAAAATACTTAATGACATAAACCCAACTTCTCAATATCATCACCTCCATATATAAACAAAAACAAAGAAAAACTTGCTGCTAATGTGCTTTTTTTAACTTATTTAGCGTTTACACTAAGTATCAAGACAGCTTACCCTGCTGTACAGTGGGTATTACTGGGCTTCGCTTGCTTGCATGTGTAAATGGACAATCACTCCTGCTACAGTTGGCATCAAACTTGCAGTTGGGATGCACAAATAAACACTTGTCTCCATATTTGCACTTAGGGAATGTTCTGCAAGTAATAAAATTATCAAGTTCTTTCATTCTGCAGGTTGCCAATGTTAAACATTTCATTTTTCTAAGGTTTAATCAAGTCTGTGAAGTTCAGTTTACAAGAGAGCTATTTTGAGCATTTTACCATCTATGAATTTACTTCTAATGCACAATGAGTCCAATATTATTTCTTTTCCTTTCTGCACTACTAAAAATGATGGGTAAAAAATGTAAGAGTCCTTACTTGCACTGTGTTTTTGGGTGATGATATTGACAACTTTCACCATTTTTGCATGTAGGCCAAAATTTACACCTCTCAGCTGGCTTCATTTTTTTCCTTGGTGATGTGTTGTTCTCTTGCTCCTCCACTGCATCCTCTTTAAAATTGAAAAATCATAAATTAATGGAGATTTTTCACATAAATGTGCATAAATGAAAATAAATGTGGGAATGAAGTTTGACATCCTTACTTACCACTGCAAATCTGAGCACACCAAACATGCATGCATGCATAAATACATACTTCAATTGCAAAGCAAATTTAACATGTTCACGAATTAAACATACCATCAGAATCTGCTGCTAGGTTTATTGACAGTCCCTGGACTGGAGGTCTTTTTCTTGAAGTCAGATTCTTGGTGGCAGAGTCCTCCACAATTATCACCTCTCCTCCCTCATTACTGTCCATGTCCTCCTCGTCGCTGTATGACCCTCTTCTCCGGTGTCTCAGGTCAGAGGGGTTCACACCATCCAGAGTGACCACAAACTTTGGACTGGTCATACCAGCACTCCTGGGACTGGAAATGAAAATGGACCTCTAAACATAAAAATCCCAAAAATGCAAGCACATGAGGCACGCACCTAATTTGGAGAGTCAAGGTACATAAATACAAAACTCAAACCCAAAAGATTACTGGGCAAAAATTGGGAAGGCACTCATCTCTACTGTAATGAAGTAAAAACTTATCTTCAATGACAAAATCACAAAAGCAGACAACCTGGCATTTACAATAAAGTGACGCAAGGTGATGTGATTCATAAACAGCAAGCAGCAAAATGTCTGCAGGCAAGTTAAACATCACGAACTATTTGTGGTAATGATAACAAAATTTAAACCTCTGATTTCAATGTGGTAAGCTATAACCACAAAAGCAATCTGAAAAAAAGGATATGCAAATAAAGAAAATCGGATTATCCACTAAAAAAGAAGTATCAGTTTGCTATATATATTACCATTAACACTATGTCCAGGAGCTGATAAATGCAACAAATATCACTATATAGTTTGCACCTCACAACCTGGTAGGGCATTAGAGGTTGTATGTGGGTGTAATGAGTAGTATGCTACCTGTAGGCCCTGTGCAAAAATGTGACAAGTATTACTGTAACAGATGTCACCTTTACCAGGTGTGGTCATGTGATCTAGAGGTGAGGTGAATAATACTCTGTTCTCACCTCACTTTGTTGTATATTCTACCTAGACAGTTAAGAAGGACAATTATAAGGCAGGATTTCTCTACAGTAACTAAAAATCAAAAGTGGACTTTGAAATGGCTTCTGACATCAACTGGCAACTTTTACAAGGACAGTAAGAGATACATTCATGAGACAGAATTTCAATACAGCTAGAGGTTTCACTACAGATACAAATTTACAAATAAATTAAAATTTCATTCGACTCTGAAGTGTTGACTAGCACAATGTATTAAGCCTTATGCCCCTATTTCACACAGACCACGAATCCCACGAATGGCCAGGAATTGACAAATTTCAAGATTCGTGGTTGAATCGTAATCAGCTCGTGAAGTTCTTAACAGATTCGTATATATTCGTAGTCAGTTCTTGCAATTCTTGATCAATCAGGAATTCGTGGCAAAAATTTAAAGCTATTCAAAGTTTTGGCCAAGAAATCCCGATTCCAAAAAATTGTAGTGAATTTCTGGACAATATTCGTGCGATTCCAGCCGAATCCCACGAATATTCGTAACACTATCGCATCTGTATTGTAGCTGAATCGTAGAGCGTGTTGAATTAGACCAGAAAATTGGAAAAATCTCACGATTCCAGCCAAATCCCATGAATATTCGTAACACTATCGTACGTGTATCGTAACTGAACCGTGAGCGTGTTGAATTAGACCAGAAAATTGGCAAAATCTCACGAATCCTTACGAATCCTGAAATTTCTCAATTCCTGGCGATTCGTGGGATTCGTGGTCTGTGTGAAATAGGGGCCTTAGGTAACAGTACAGCTACAGCTTAATATATCAGCACAGTGCAAACAAATTACTGTTTTCACTGAGATTATAACTTTACTTAACAACAACTCTAACTACTACTACTAACTGTATTTGAAAAGTGCCAATGGGAAATGAAATCAACTTTATACATGTAATTAAGTTTATTTTTCTACATGGGGATGTTAATCAATCCATGTGAAGTGCTGCATCAGCACTATGTTACCATGAACACTTGACAAAACAGATTCCAGAAAAGCACTGATCACTTTGCTCCTCACAATCTGACAAGATGTCAGCGGCTTTATTCTCACTCCTAACAATTTCTGCAAATAAGTAAGTTATACCTGTTGATGATCTTTCTGTTATCAGGTATCCTGTCAATGCTATCACTTTCTCCAATCCTATCTACATCACTGTTGTCTTCACTGTCATTTAGGTTGAGTATGTCTGAGCTATAATCTACTGGCAAATGCACACGGGTTGGCTGGTAAGTTTTTATGATTCTGCTGTCCATCTCGGGGTATACTGAAAAAAAAACATCAAATTTCATTAACTTATATCAGATTTTGAACCATAGTTTGTTGTTTAACAAAAATAGATATGCACTGATCTCCCAGCAATCTTACCTAGTGGATAAACCAATTCCAATTGCTGTTCAATGACAATGTATTACAAGAACCGCCTTGCAAAAACGTACATGAAAAGAAACCTTTAAAAGAGTTGTGTTAACCCCTTCTTAAAATACTGACGCTGAGCATGCAAAATTTAAGTCACAACATAAACTTCAGATTGCTGAGCATACCTTCAAATTCCACTTCTTTTTCTTGGTCCTCTTCTGAGGATGCACTAGCTCCCAGTCTCTGCAGCAGTTCCTCTCGCCTGGTCTTTGAATACAGCTGCATCCCTCTACTTCTCTGCACTGGCCTTACTAGAGCATGACCTGGAGAAATGTGCATGCACCGACTGTGAACTGTCTTCTGTATTTAAAGTGAATTACATTTATATGGAATTCAACTGATAACATAAAACACTAGAGAGAACCTTTCATAAAACCAAAACAATTCCTATATCACATAATTTTGCCCACCTTAAATGACATATCATCACACTAAATTTGCCTTCATAATTACTCAAACTGAAGAACATTCTTATCTGTTATCTCATTTTCTTTTCCCTTCCAACATACTCGTTTTCCTAGTTTCTTCTGACTGATGCACTGTTCTTGTCAGCAAAGACCTGGCATCTTCAAAAGGCTCCAAGTACTGAGGTTTGATGGAAGGCTTGCGAAGTGCAGCCTTTTTGCTAGTTACTGATGTCTCTGCTTCGGTCATTGCCTTCAGTAGAAGACTCTTGTTGGCTTGCAGAGATTTTGGAACACTGGACCTGTGGTAACAGATAACGTCTTTAATAAAATTTGCGATATTTACAGATCTTTGAAAAGTATAATACAGCTTCTCCAAAAAAGGGTCATTCATTATTATATTACCAAAGTAACTCATTATCACAAGGCCCTTTCACAAGGATTTCACACACAGGAATTTTTTTTTTATTCAAAAACAAATTTTAGTGTAAATATAAAACCAGTGCAGAGATATAAACAAATGTCTATCTTTCCAAATAAGCACATCATCTTTTTCCTTTGGAGACACATTCATATTAGCCCTTACTTTCTCTCAGTTACCCTGATGACACTGGCCACACTCCCCACTGCCGGGTTGTGAGGATCATACTCCTCCTCGTCCTCCTCCTCCTCACTGTGATGTACCACTGTTCCTACCACTGAACGCCTCTGAGCATGAACAACAGGGCGGACCTGAAAACGTACATGGACAATGTCAAAAGGAATCTAGCTCAAGTCACAATTACATCATGGGTTGCCAATGTCCATAGTATCTTCATTATCGTTTTCTATCCTGAAAGTCCATTGCATCAACTTAGTACTTTACTTTTTAACATATGTAGCCATATTTTTTTAGGTTTACAATAAAAATTGGGCAACAAATGAGTGCATCCAAGACTCATCAGTATAACTTCAACTGCTCCACCTTAAACTGGCCTATATGTTCCCCATTCTGATATCAATATCATGCTAACCTTTGATGTTTTTGGAGTGTATCTGCTGAATGCTCCAGATTTGGCAGATACTTTAGCTGGTGCCACAGAGGTAACAGACCTCACTGGGGCTGCCTTCTGAACAGTAGGCAAAACTTTTGAAGACACTTTGGTCTGTTTTTTATCTTGAGTTGATTTATGCAAACTGTCTTTGGGCTCTTCTTCCCGAAATTCATCTAAATATAAAATTGAACAAAAAAGTGCATAAACAAGAAGACAGATAATTAATGCATGAAAATTAACACTTATCTTTATAAAAAAAACTTTAAGCGCCAATTCATTTTGCTTTTTTTTGCATTATGTGTTAGGAGGATGTAAAACCTTTTGCTTAGAGTGGGATATGCAGTAATGTGTGGCATACCATCTTTTATTGTGACCTCTACTATATCAGTTGCAGGCTCTTCCAGCTTTTGATCTTTATGAGCTGCAGATTTGTTGGATGTGACACTTTTCTCTTTCTTTTGTTTTTCCTTGTCTTTCAAAGCATCATTGATTTCTGTTGTTTTCTTGGTCTGGCTGACTCCTGTCTGTGATTTCGCTCTGTCTTGGATAGCATCTTCATGTACAATTACTGGCTCGGCTTTGGGTTGCTCTTCAGAAAAGAATTAGAAGCATTTCATGAGCAGCAAAGTCTTAAAAAAGTGCTAAAGATCTTCAAGTGTTGGGATCAAATTGATGAATAACACTTTAAAAATTCAAATTCCAGACTTAAACATTCCAGTAGGTACAATATACATTACCCTGATGAGGAAGGGGTGTACAATCTACCAGTACTGGGGTAGCACTAACACTTGCCAATTTAGCCAAATGCTAAAACTGACTTAAACTGGCTGAAGAAAAAGGGCTTGATTTGACTTGTTTTAGCCAAATTATAACCATTTTGATAACAAATTGACAAAAATGTGGTGATTTGGCTAAGCAAAAAAAAAAAATTGCTAGCACTACCCCAGCAGTATCTGTAGTACTACTAGCATACCACTTGAATTTAATCCAATAACTTTTTTTTCCAAAATCATGACAAAAGATAAAAATGAAAACAAATATTTTTCACTATGGTAAACATAATATAAGTGTCAACCTTAGGCATGTTTTAGCTTAATCATGTTTTACCATCTTTTATCAAATCTTCCATTCTAGTGTCTGCAGAGTTTCCACTGGTGATGGCCTTCAATTTGGTCAGTAAACTGTGAAGCCTGAGAAATAAAATGCAGTAAAAGATTGTTATTGTTAATCAGTAGCATTAAAGAATTGTTATAAAACACTGATAGTTAACATATATAACTTAATATTTTTCTCATTATTTTTATAAAACAATTCAACAAACCATGTGACTTACCATGATGTAAATTTCTCCGTGTTGTTTCCCAAAAATAAACTGAGATCATCTGCCATCTGTTCTTTGGTTTTCTTATTAGCCACCATAACCATGATATAGTCTGGCAGTTCATCATCCACATAGGCCCCCAGGTCCACCAGCTTGGCCTTTATAGCAGACTACAGAAAATGAAAAATACAATCTTGCTATCACTTTGAAATGTATCGGAGCACATTTGGCTGTTTTTTTTCCCCCCATAATAAATAAATAAAGTTTCAAAATTAAAGGAAAGTATACTAAATGCAATACTTAAAACCCAAGTGTTCTAGATCTGCAATGCAGCCCACATATTTGACATTATTTGATATGTTAACTTTAACAGACAAACTGATACAGGTATAGGCATTTTAAGAGGTCCTGATTGCCTGTGTTTTGAACAATGTGCTGACCATGATGTATTTATGAATTCAAACTAAAAACTGAAAAATCTCAGTCATATCTGCTCAATTACGGGTAAATCCTGTACATTTGAAAGGGTGAAAATGCCATTTGAAAATGCAATCTTCTCCAATGCTAACATAATGTCATGTTTTACTTTCCAGAGATCAGCATATGATAATTGCCACAAGTTAGTTAATTCACAATCTGCTATTTATACTATAGTAAGTGTCATTGCTAGTAATTCACTACAAAAATTTCCAAACCCAAACAAGTGCCGACTTCATATTCATTTTCACCCCCTTGAAAAGGGCGTATATCAATTCTCACCCGTATTTTGTGACTTATCTCCGTTCCAATCTCCATTGTTGTGCAATTTCTCCTTATCTAAGGACACACAAAAACTATAAACTAGGGGTATAAAATATATGAACGAGGGACGAACGCAGAAATCACGATTTCCAAAATGACAGCGCTGGTACAAAACTTTGCTCGGGGATGAAAATTAAGCTGTTTTTCATTGGTCAAAATATAGCCGTTCACTTCGTTCTAAGATCAAGTTTTTTATTATTAAGTAAATGCATACATGTGTACTTATCAAATTTATCAAATATTTTTACTTTCTTTACTCAGCTTTCGTCATTTTAATTATATGATATTGCAGAAGAGAAATGCGTGCACGACGCACGCACGCTTGTGTGTTTATTATTGTTCTCATGCACAGCATAATGGCGGATAACACGAAACGTATTGCAGTGGTCGGTGGAGGCCTGGTGAGTGCAAAATGATATTCGCACTTGGCTGTTTATAAGACACACACAACAGAAACAGTCTTTAGTTTGTTACCGTTAAAAAATAACTAACTTGTTTGAGATGTTGTTTGAGAAGTTATTTATCGTGGTTGAGCACTAGCTGACTTTTTTCTCTGACCTATTTTTATATAAGTGTAACATGGATACCCAAGAGCAAGTGACACGTGGTGACAGTTTGCGATATTCATTATGCACAGTCGAAGGCAAGAATTAATAAACCCCGGACTAACTGTTACTAACATACGGAGAAGACAACTGTGGACACCTAACTTTACACAGCCATGTTATGCAGACGATTTTTGGCGGATTTGCAGTTTTTGAGTCTGTTTCGTTTTTATTAAAAATAATAATAACAAACTTTTTCTCAGCTGTAAATGAATTATTTTCCCCACCGTATGGCTTATATTAATTTTATCAATGAACTTTAAAAACAAAACACAGTTGTGAGATGTTTGCAATTTTATATCTTTGTCATTTTATAAACTGCGCCCCCCCCCCCCCCCCCCCATATAAAAGTGCACAAATTACATAAATGGTATTTTCCTAATATGTTTATCGCTTTATTAATATTGTTGAAGCAAACCAATATAAAGACTTGGTTTCAGCACATTTTATTTGTAGAGATAAAGCCATGTCATTTCAATTATTATTTAGGTACAAGGAGTTCACTGCTTCAGAATTGTTTTTACAAAAAATTAAAAAAAGTTAATACCCATTAATTACTATTTTTTTTTCTTTGTTTTAGGTTGGTGCATTGAATGCTTGTTATTTTTCACAAAGGGGGTTTGAAGTGGATTTGTATGAAAGAAGACCAGGTTTGTAAGCTTGTAATTTAAGATAAAGTAGTCTTTCTAACATTTGCAGACATAGCTAACTATTGGTCCTTTGGTCACAGACTGACAAGAATCAGAATCAAGTAAGTTCTGATGGCAAGCAGTTAATCTGACAAGTTCTTTCAGATTGAGGGGCAATTGTTCAATCTAAATTATTGGCTTTACCTCCAATGTTTTTGATATGTCTGCATTGTTCTAAAAGGTTATATGCATTTGCTCTATTCTAAATAATGATAGCAAATGTTTTCTCTTACCCACCAAAAATGCATAGTTCTTTTTCTTTTCTGTTGACCCTGACATTTAAGTTAAAAAACATTGCAGCTTCAATTTTATTCATGATGTGTGCCATTAACCTGTGTGGCATTTTTCATTTTAAATGCAGCATTCATTGCATATCTATTTTTGACTTTTGTTTTTGAATATAATATACCTGTATGTTTTTACCAGATTATTTAAATGAAATAATGTTCTTCGTTCTGTTTGCATTGGAAATGATAATGTTTTGACAATGCTGGTGTCTTTTGTTCCCTTAGCAACAGCTTGTAAATTATGTCAAAATTAATGTTAACAGATATCCGTACACTGGAACATGTGCGTGGGCGTAGCATCAACCTTGCACTGTCATGTAGAGGGCGTGAAGCGCTCAAAGGTGTGGGTATGGAGGAGATGGTGACAGCAACTGGCATTCCAATGTATGCAAGAATGATCCACAACACTGATGGGACCAGGAAACCTATATTGTATGGAAAGAAGGATCAGGTGAGAGATAGGGAGAGAGGGTAGCATGATAAATTGATAATGTTCATGTACATGTTGTGGCGTAGGTAGGGAATGCAAATCATCTAAGATATCCTACCAAAACAAGGCTGTCTGCACTTCTTGATGTTATGTGAAACTAGAAAACAATCAAGAATCCAAGTAAGGCGATGCTAACTTTTGATTGGTAAGTGTGAAACTCTTTGCAAGGGGAAGCTCATCTTAGAAAGCAATACAGAAGTGGCACACAAAACGTCATGGATTTGTACCATTCTTCAGTAGACTGTAATCTGGCTGAACTTCAGAAAAAACAACTAGAAATTATTGAAAATATAATCAAAATCTCTTATCATGGGGTGATTGGTGACTGACTGATACCCCTCCCCCCCAAATGTCATCTCAAATTCAATATTTTGTTGTCACATTTGTTTATACATTTTGATTTTCAGTATATCATGTCTGTTGACAGAAGAAAACTAAATGAAGATTTACTTACAGGTAATTGGTTAACATTACAACTTTAAGTTCCATTACCTGTAATACAATTTAAATTTCTCATTAATATTAGAGCCCCTATGCATATCAATTGGATAAAAAAATAGATACATCACATAACACATCTTTCTTTAGTGTGTTTTTTTTTTTATTGTTATATTAAAAAATGCATATAAACAGCATTTTTCAGTGGGGTTTTCATATATTTTTGTGTGGTATGTAGAGGCTGAAAAACACCCTGGAGTGAGGCTGCACTTTTCACACAAGCTGGTCTCCTGTAATGTGGATACTGGAGAGATGCATTTCAAAGAGTAAGGACATCTTTCCCAACATCACTAACCATTCTAGGGACCCTTGTTTTAAGTTCTTCTTCTTCTCTCTCTCTCTCTCTCTCTCTCTCTCTCTCTCTCTCTCTCAGATAATAAAAATCTGTTCTGTGAACATAAAAGTATATAAACTAAGTGTATAAACTATAATAGATGTTAACTATTTCAGTAGCATAGGAACTTTACATAGTTTTAACATTCTTTTGTCAAAAGTAACAAAAATTTGCAGTGCCTCTGGTAAAGATCTGCACACCCGCAGTGATCTGATAGTGGGTTGTGATGGGGCTTATTCAGCAGTTAGGCAGCAGATGATGAAGTCCATGAGGTTTGACTTCAGCCAGGAATACATACCCCATGGGTACATGGAACTTCATATGCCACCTTCAGCAAAGGGGAAGGTGAGTGCCAATGCTTGATCACAGTTTAGAAAACAGAGTTAGGCTGTTCTTATGTGTTGTTCGATATTCCTTTATACTGTGAAAATTTGGAAGTCGAGCAGTTAAAGTGCTGGAACATTACTCCTGTCATATGAAAGTGGATTTTGTACAAAGTTAATAACAAGACAAACTGTTATGAACGTTTGAATAAATGTCTCTTTATTTTATTTTATTTTATTTTATTTTATTTTATTTTATTTTATTTTATTTGTTTTGCTGAGTATGTTATCACCACATGGCAGGTATATAATTAGTATCCAGCTATTGATTTCTTTCTTGAAGAGTGTCAAAAATGAGAACAAATGAAATTTTATGAAATAAGCATCGACTGCACTGTGTCGTTACAGCATGCTATGGAAACCAACTACCTGCATATCTGGCCTAGGAACACTTACATGATGATAGCTCTGCCCAACCAGGATGGCTCCTTCACCGTAACCATGTTTATGCCATTTGAAGTGTTTGAGGCTATACAGACTGAGGAGGACTTGATGAGATTCTTCAAGGAAAAGTTTCCAGATTCACTTCCATTGCTGGGAGAGTATGTGTAAAATTTTTGAATTTGAATATCGTTATTAAATATCATGTGGATTATGCAGTTTAAATTTTATACATAATTGTATATATTTTTTAAGATTTCTTTTGATTTA